>NC_090996.1:2400000-3600000 GCF_041146395.1 Eulemur rufifrons | reverse complement strand
AGAGGACATCCCTGCAGGCAGGAAGATGGGTGACTACCATTTAAAAACATTCTCAACTGTATTTGCCAAATTTTCTACCGCGAATTTGGGTTACTTTCGTGTGAGATGAATGTGAGAAAGGGCTCTCTAACAAAGGAGGAGAAAAATATACAGGAGGCGAATGTTTAGCTTCATGGCTGGAGTCAGTGAATGGAATTGAGATACCCGAGCCAGGGCTGAAAATGTCAGATTTATGGGTTTGGGAGGACAGAGGAGGATGAAGTGTGCAAGGAGGAGATGAACATTTGCCCAGAGTTAAGATGGCTGGATTTGGAAGATCCCAATCCGGCTGGGGGTCTGGGGGCCGTGGGCGGGGAGAGGACCCTTTGGCCTCTCCGTGACCACAGTGAGCATGATTGAGCTGCCTCCGAAAACCCTGGAGATGAACGTTTGAGCAGGAGCCAGATAACTACGTCAAAGAGATGAATAGGGTTGAAATAGATGACATTTAAGGTCCCTCCTAACCCTGAGATTCTGTGGTTCTGTAAAAATGCAAAGGCTCCGAGTTAAGCTATCTTTGAGGACACGGTGACATTTGATGCTAAAAGCATCTGTTGATATTTTCTTTGAAATCTGCACTGCGCCAACCCTACCTGTAAGGATGACCCACAGGACATTGGAATACTTTGTGAATCTCCATAGCAACTCTTTCGGCGGAAGTATTTTCTTCAGACGATCTGAAGACAGAAGGACAGTGAAGCATTGTTTTTTCATCTCCAGACCTCAAGTCCAAGTTAACTACCATTTAATTGATGGCATTTCATTGTCAGATGGTCTCCTTTCGTGCATCTTAATACCATTACCCGCATAGAGGCCCGAGTTTGGGCAGAGTGGGTGGGAGGGGTCATAGTTTACTGGTCTTTTGCATGAACTGATAGCATTTCCAATCTCAAATAATGTTGATTTGTAGACGATGTTGTGAGTCGGAGAGACTCAGTGCGATGTGAACCTGGTGCGTGTAGAGTGTAGGCTCAGATCACAGGGAGAGAAAATACCGCATATAGCATCGTTTTCCTTAACGACATAATCATTTTATTATGCGTGCTCTAAAGATTCCAGGGAAAGGCATCTGTACACTCAGAACATGTTGCAAACAAGACCATTTGCTCTGGCCCCCCGTCTGCCTGGAAAGTGCTCCCGATTTTTCTCCACTATCCAGGTTTTACCTGCCCCTTTAGTGCCATTTTAAAGTCACACTCTTCCTTTGTAAATCCAACCCTGACTCCACCATCCCATTGATTGCTTTCTCCTGTCAATTTCCTAGAGCAATTATTGACAATTCATTGCATTGCTTTGCACTGTCTCTCTTATTAGAGTCTTGAATGTCTATTAAAATGTTTTTGTCTGTTTGCGTCTCCTCATACCGTTTAGCAAAGGGCTCTGAAAACACCTGGCACTCAATAAAGATTCTCTGATTTGTTCAGAAGACCCCTGTTATTCTGAGCAGTAAATGTTGACTGCACAGTGGTTTTGAACTCAGTTGAGGCCGATTCTAATCATGGTCCTCCTCAACCGTCCACCCGACCACCATCATGAGTAACTTCAGCACCCATGGGGATGTCCCCTGTAACCTGCTGGCCTGTCCGAGTGTCGACTTCCTGCTTTCCCTTGACCTCTTGCACTTGGCCATGGCCGACATTCTGGAGCTTGTAACTCGGACCTGCAGAGCAATAATTCAGACATTCACCCCCTGCCATTTCTTTGCTTGTCCCACTGGCTCCCTGGCTCCAAGTGTCCTTTGGTGGTGGCACCTGCAGCACATTGCCTGCTCTTTCTCTCACGGCTCCTTCATCACTGTCCCCTTATCTAGTTTGGGTTCCAGGGCTTGTCATTTCAATCACATGGTGGCTATGCACTCAGTGCTCTTGTCTGCCTGTTTTTTTTGTTGTTGTTGTTGAGGCAAAGCCTCTAGCCTGGCTGGGTCTCCTCCTGCCCAAGCGCACGTCCTGAGTGTTGCTAGGGACACTCACCGCAGGGCAGACGGGCTCCGGATCGCCAGCCCCAAGCGGCCCTCCACCCTGTGGCCGTGGGCAGGGCAGTTCTGACTGTCGTAGAGAGTGGTGCATGGCTTGGCCACTCTGCTCAAACCTGTGACTTCCTTCCTCCCTCTTTCTTGCAGCAAATGACGGCATCTCCCACTGCACAGAGGAAGCAGGAGCATGTCCCAGGAGCCTGCTCATCCCCCACGTTGCAAAGACAAGCTTAAGAAATGTTACTTCCCTCCCGTTACATGAGAGGAGCCCTGTCTCCTCCTAAGCCGCTTCCTTCCCTTGCATTCGGGATCCCAGCCCCTGCCTTTGCGGGTCCTTTGCACTATTTATCTGTGGTTCCTGTGCTCTCTTGTCTGTGCAACCTTTCCCTGCCAAACGGGTCTTTCCCACTGGCCTTTCAGCATGCTCTTGCACTAAAACACAGCAAACTGACCTCCTGTTGGCCAACATCATTTCTCTTGGCCCTGACGGCCCATCTTCCCAACTTTTGCTGTGTCCATTCCTGACCTCCTGTGGATTCCCGGGGCTAATTGTCTTTCCTGGAGGTAATCACACCACTGTAAATCCCATTGCTCATGGTCTTCTTACAGTGCGATGCTGACAGCCCTCCACTGAGATAGGAGGATCTAAGTTTATCTGCTTGAAATTGGGAGAACTTCTGTAATTGCCCCAGCCATCAGAACGTGGCAGATGTGTTGCTGCCTGACTTTGAGGGGAACATCCTAGCAGGCAAAATTGTGTGTGTGTGTGTGTGTGTGCGCGCGTGTGTGTGTGTGTGTCTGTCTGTCTCTCTCCATCCATCTTGGGAGCCTTGAGCTGGTTTCCTCAAAGCCATCCCGCTGGGAAGACATGCGGAGAGGAACCCTGGACACAGAGAGAAACGCCCAAGGAGCTCCCCCCGCCCCACTGTCCCAGCCCAGCTGTTGAATCTCCCCAGTGTCTGCCAGTGACAGGGGTGTGACGGATGCCCTCGGGGATTCTAGCTCCCAGCCTCGGGACTGCCCACCTGACACCGAGTGGAGCAGAGCCAAGCCTTCCTCACTGAGCCCTGCCCAAATTGTGGATTTATTTGTGAGCAAATATGTTGTTTTAATACCCCAGACACACCCCAGGGTGCCTTTTGCCCTCTCATGTGCTGAAATGGCTCTTTCTAGGTGATTAATCCTCTGCACTGCTGCCCACCCACCTTGAAGTGCCCGATTCCGTGGTGTCCACTGTGTCACCCTCATCTGTACTCTTTCAGTTCTCTTCCTCCTTCTTGGGCTCCTTCTTCCCCCTCCTTCCATCCTTCTGTCCCTAACCATTAAATGCCGAAATGCTTTAAGACGCAGGCCAAGACTTCCTTCTTTTCTCCCTCCAAACTAGGCAGTTTCTTCCACGTTCACATGTCACTTGTCACTGCTATGCACACCTCCATGCAATAAAAAGGAATGAAGTTCTGACACGCTACAACATGCATGAACCTTGAAAACATTACAGGGAGAGAGGCCGGTCGTGAAAGACCACGTAGTATGTAACTCCATTTATAGGAAAGGTCCAGAAGAGACAAGTCTACAGGGACAGAAAGTAGGTTGTGGTTGTGCAGGGCTGGGGGTTGGGGGCATGAGGAGCGACTGCTAATGGCATGTTTTAAAGTCTATTGTGGTGATACTTTCACAGTTCTGTGAATGCGTTGAAGACCATTGAATTGCAGACTCCAAATAAGCCAATGGTGCGGTACATGAATTATGTCTCAAGAAAGCTGTTACAAAGCTAAAACCAGTCACCAGGTAGAGATTAGGTAGCAAGAACATTGGTGGCAGGGAGAATGGTGATGAAGAGACCCCAGGGTGGGTGCACGATCTCAGAGGGAGGAGGGAGCTCACTAGGGTCCACTGTGGGCTTCAGAGCTGCGGTCCCCAACCCCCAGGCTGCAGACAGTGTCAGTCTGTGGCCCGTTAGGAGCCGGGATGCACAGCGGGAGGTGAGCTGCAGGCGAGCGAAGCTTCATCTGTGTTTACAGCCGCTCCCCGTCACTGGCATCACCGCCTCCGCTCTGCCTCCCCTGGTCCACGGAAAAATTGTCTTCCATGAAACTGATCTCTGGTGTTCAAAGAGGTTGGGGGCTGCTGCTCTAGAGGGTGAGGGGAGCGATGGTCGGAGGTGGCACAAAGAGGCAGGCAGGGGCCGGAACACGCAGGGCAGCCGGGGCTGGGACTCAGATCATGTCCTCAGTGGGATGGAAGCCATGATGGCGTCTAAGCAGGGATGCGACACGATCTGGTTGAAAAAGATTCCCTGGGGGCTTCTGTGGGGACCCCAGTGGAGGCCAGGAGACCAGTGCAGAGGCTGCTGCAGGGGGCCAGGCCGGACGTGGTGCGGCTGGGCTGGAGGGGGAACCATGGCGTCACAGCGAACTGGGTGTGCCGGGGCGTGTTCTGGAGCTGCTGTTGATAGAATCTGTGGACGCATCGAACATGGGGGAGAACAAGGGGAGAGCTGGGAACGGGCCCTAAGCCTTGGCTCGAGCAGCAGGCGGTGACGGTGCTATTTCCCGACGAGGCAGGAGGAGGAGGTCAGTTGTGCAGGGCGGGGTGAATTGCGAGTTATTCTGGCTGTTACTCGGAGACACCTGTTGGACATCCGTGCGGAAATGCGGCGGCGGCTGGATGTGAGTCTGCAGGAATCAGGGCTGGAGTCAGAGACTCGGGAGCTCACTGTTAGTTACACCCACGGGGCTGCACAGGTCACTTAGGGGAAACGTGTCGTGACACAGAGAGAAAAGGAGACGCCACACAGGGCCCTGGGGAACGCAGACATGCAGAGAAGGCACAGTGACAGCATGTGTGAGGAGCAGCCCCCGAGCATGGTGCAAACCAGGGGAGCGCCGGGGACCCTTGGCCCAGAGTGGAGGTGAGCGGCCCTGCTGCCCAGCCAGTTGCCCTGCCAGAAATGTCACCTTGGACACCTCCCTGTCTCATCCGATGTGGCCCATCTGCTGTCGATGCTGTGTCCTGACTACCTCTCAAATCTCCCTGCTTCCCCCGCCCCCCCCCCCCCCACCAACGCCCATGCTTGAGCGTTTATACACAGCGTGATGCAGCAGCTTCCCTTGCCTTTCGGGCATAAGAGTCCCGTCTTTCACGTGGCCCACAGGTCCCTGCGTGCTCCAGCCTCGTCTTCCTTTCCAGCCGCAGCTCAAACAGTTTCACTCCTTGTGTTGTTTGCTTTCACCTTGCAGACTTCTTCCTCTTCTTCCTGCCACATCTGCCTCTGCCACAGGGCCTTTGCACATGCCAGTCCTGCTATTGGGACATCTTCTTTTCCCTCTTCCACCAATGAATTCTTTCTCATCTTGAAGCAGGAGTCAGCCCTCCAGGGGGAGCTTCCTGGCACTCCAGATGAGGTCAGATTCCTCTGTCATATGCTCTTAGAGTGCCATGTGCCTCTCCTTCAGTGTCCAGCTCCAGTGGCTCTGCTGTTAATTGTGTGACTGTTCGATTACATCTTCCCCCTGAATGCCCCCTGAAGGCTCTCTATCAGAGAACTTAGTAAAAAACGAGGGCAGAGAGGGAAAGAAGTGATTACTTCTGCTTTTGTAGCACCAAGCAGTCATGTCTCTGTCCAACCTGACATTTCTCTTTGCTCTGCAATAAGCCTTATTTACACTTGAAGTGGGGAAGCCGCAGGCTTTATGGCTTTGGTTTCTCCTTTTCTGGCTCTTGGCTAAAGCAAAACCAAGAATCAAAACCAAACAAGAAGTATCCCTTTGACATACGAGATTGCCTTTCCTTTGGATAAATACCTAATAAGTGGGATTGTTGGATGGCATGGTGGTTCAGATCATTACAAAATAGCACATGCACCCCATAAAAATATACAAATATTACGTATCAATTAAAAAAAACAAAGTTGGAATTTACAGTTCTGGGGGAAAAAACCAAACAGGAGGACACCAGCTGGGGCACAAAGGAAGGATTCAGAAGCACATTCGGTGTACCAAAGGGTGTAAGGTTAGGTCCCCACCGACTCCCTCCCCCAGCCCCACTCCCTCCCCCCAGACCCTCTCCCTCCCCTGCCTTAGTGCACAGTTTCGATCCTGAAGTTATTTGGTAATTTATTTTTATGTATAATGCAAATTAAATTCAGCCAAAATGAGAGAAACAGTGGTGTTTATGAATACAACCTCAGTAATTTCTGGAGAAAACCTTGTCATAGGTCCAGAATAATTTTGAAATTGTTCTGCTGGAACAGCCGCCTGGCAGTGAACACTTACCCATGGCCCCCTAGGACCCCCTGGAGGCTGAATTTTTCTGTAGCCTTGGCACACCAAGAACGTCAAAGCTGCCTGTGTCCATGGGCACCGCCGGGCTGAGCCAGTGTGTTGCTTAGTCTGCGGGCTGTGTCCCTGTAACGCGGTCGTCATTTGCATCTTCCGATCACCTGTTCGTTACCTGTCGGGTGGGAGAGTGATCTGGACGCTGCACGCGGGCCCAGAGGCGGGAGGGGCGGTGTGGCCGGGAGGCAGCAGTCTGCATGGGGGAGGGGGAGAAAGGCAGCCTCTCCCTCCGTGATAAGCCTAATTGTTTGAGGCAGGGGGATTTCAGGTTTCCCACGCCTTGGATCAGCATTCAGCTCACAGGCTTTGTTAAGCTTGTGTGACAGGATAATCTCCTTTGTTCAATGCCCAAAGAGGATATTTTCTGCATTATTAGACAAGTCAATGAAGATAAAACAAAATATTGACTATTTTAAGCTGTACTAGTCTACCCCAAAGAAATTAAGCCACCTCATTCTAATTGTGCCGAGCTCCCTTGTCCTAATGGAATGGAAGCCGAGCCGCCCCTAACGGGGTGTTGGGTTTGCTGAGGGGCTACAGCCCCTCACTCAGTGTACGTGAGCCCCACGGTTCCTCCACTGGGCTGCTTTCCCTGGGGTGATTTGTAGAGCCAGAGATCTTGTTTCCAGGCAGAGGAAGAAATGAATGAAACCTAAATGAAGACCTTGCTCAGCATGTTTGCAAAAGGTATCTATGTCTTTGTTGCAATTATGTGAAGCCAGCTAATCCTGGGTCTAGGCTTTGGCAACTTGGAAATATTAGAGCCATTCAGCATCCAGATTCTATTATGCAAAAATTTCTGGTCCTGTGTTTGTAACTGTGACACTGTGTAATTTCCAATTGGCTTTTAAAAGACAGAAACCCGGAGGTAATCACCTAAACAGCGAGAGCATTTGCCCGCGTTTCTGGCTTCTTAGAAGCTAGAGCATTCATTAGAAACCAGAGAAGCGAGCACACAGCCCCTTCATGGTTGGTTTGCTGACTCTCGGGGTTTCACCGGAGCTGCTGTCATTGTTGGTTTAGGGAATTAGTCCAGGTCCCTGCCCGCACCGGCCCTGAGGAGCCTGGTGACCAGCTTTGACCACCCCCCAGCCGGAGGCGTTAACCTTGGTTTTGTAGATTGGGGACCTAGAGGGGTTTTACAATCTCCCTGCTTCACTTCCCTCCGGGGGACTGTGGTTCTTCCCCAGTGGCAACCGGATACCCAGAGCTACCTTGTCGTGGGGCCACTAGCTTTGCAGTTCTCTGCTTGGAGCTTCAGAAGTCCCCAGGAAAAGACCATGAACCCCTGCTTGAGCACACACATATGCATGTGCCTCTGTGTGTACTTGTCTATTCGTATGAATGCCTGTGCCTGTGTGTGTGCTTGTCTCTGTGTGTGTGTGCCTGTGCCTGTGTGTGTACTTGTCTCTGTGTGTGTGTGTACAGCTGCTTACCTGCTTTATCTTCCAGCCACTCACCTGTACAAATGGTTTCTGACTTACAGTGGCTCGACTTACGATGATTCAACTTAGGATTTTTCTACTTTTCAATGGTCCAAAAGTGATACACGGTCAGTAGAAACCACACCCTGAATAGCCATACAACCGTTCTCTTTTTCACTTTCCACACAGTCTTCAATAAATGACATGATATATTCAACACTTGATTATAAAATAGGCTTTACCTTGATGATTTTGTCCAGCTGTCAGTTAGTGTGAGTGTTCTAAGCATGTTTAAGGTAGATGCCATGCTATGAGGTTCAGTAGGGTCAGTGTATCAAATGTTTTTCCACTCGGGATGTTTTCAGCGTAACCCCATCGTGATTAGAGGAGCCTGTGTGCGCGCACGCTAACCCCCGTCTCTGTTAACACCTGTGCTCAGCCCCGTTCTGGGTATTTATTTTTGCCATCTTATTTAATCCTCACAAGAATGTTTACCTAGTGGGTGTAATTATCTCCCTTCTGTAGCTAAGGAAACACTCGGCTTCTGGAGCCTTAAACTTGCCCGGAGTCACACGGCTAATGAGTCTGGCAGGAGCCGAGATTCAGACCAGAGCCTGTGTCTTTGTTTGGGATGCCCCCCAAAACCCTGAGGCTGGGGTTGGAGGCAGGCAATCTGTTTGGGAGCTGAGTCCAGAAAGCACTGGGGTGGGGGAAGGGGGACCGGCAAAGCCCTGGGTGCTTAATGAGGGGGTCCCGGCTGGGGACCCCTGAGAAATTGTGTGCAACATCCTTCAGCATCGTCCCAGGAGAGAAAGGACTGGTGGGGACGGTCTTATGTAGGAGAGAGAGGACTAGGGGGGGGTCTTATGTTTTTTAATGAGACTTACAATTCTCCTACTTAAACTGCACAGTTCAGTGGCTTTTAGTATATTCACAGAATTATGCGGCCGTCACCACGATCCAGTTCAGAACATTTTCATTACCCCAAAAAGAAGCCCCCTCCCCACTTCTTAGCCATCACCCCTCAGCCCCGCCATCCTCCCAGCCCCAGACAGCCGCCACTCTACTATCTGTCACCGCAGATTTGCCTGACACTGGGGGCTTTGTCCACCCAAATCCTGTCCTCCATTAGTTGGGTCACTGCTGGTGTGAATTCCGTGGCTCCTCCAGCCTCCCCAGAGTGCAGGCTCGTAGGTCAAGTCCACCACCACCCGGAGAGCCCAGAACCCGCCCAGAGAGGCCCCGAAGCTGAAGGCCTCGGTGGGCGCAGGGATGCAGGCCGGGTCCTCACAGCATCTGCTCCCCAGGCTGGGCCTCGAGGAAGCTCTGCGGGTTCTCCGCCAGCCTTCCAGGGAGACGGCCTGTGACAAATGGCTTGGGTCTGCTCGAGTCCCCAGCAGGAGGGCAGCTTTGCTTCGCAGTTCTCTGTTTGCCTGTTCCGGGGCCCTTTCGGAGACAGGTGTGAGAGATAGTCAGGGGCAGGGGTGTCTGTGAGGGCCCTCCGCTCTGCCACCTGGGAAGTGGCCCACTTTGGCCGTGCCCCATTTATTCCGGTAATGAACTGTGCCCAGGTACTGCCCTGGGCCTTGTTCGCTCGCTCCCTGCTGACAGCCAGGCACCAACCTGGCTCCCCGCACGCGGGGCCGGGGAGGCTGGGACGGAGGAGAGACAGGCCCCAGGCCCAGGTCTGCCGTCAAGGGAAATATGTCACTGTTGTCAAATCGGCCAAGCTTCCTTTCGCTCCAACCTGGCCTCCTCTTTCTGAACACTGTGATTTCCCAGAATGGCAAATGGAGACTGAAACACTGCATTAAATAGCATTTCTATGTGATTAAAACACATTAAAATGGCAATTAAGTTTCACAAACTGTCTTCTCTCTGTTCCCGGGTTGATTAAGCTGTTTGTGTTGTTTTTCAAGGATGATTGTTGTAACTAAAGCCTGAGTTGTCTTTTTATGCATCCAGCCTTTCCCTGGTAGCCAAGGAACCCCGAATTCCGACTTTTACTCTTCTCTTGGCAATTTCACTTTATTTTTATTTTTAGCTCTTTATCACGGAAAATTTCACACATTTGCAAAAGTAGACAGAATAGTATAATAAACTTCCCGTCACCCGTCACCCCGCTTGAACAACTACCAACTCATGGCCAAGCTCCCCTCGCTATTTTTTGTACTCCTCGCAAGATTAATTAGTTAACTTTTCCTAGGAGCAAAACCAGGTAGGGAAATTTTAGGAAGAGAAACGGACATGGATTGAAGGCTTTCTACGTCCTGGGACTGTGGGTGCAGTGACGACTGGGGCAGATGGCCCCTGCCCTGGAGAGCGTGTTGGGAAAACAGGTGGGGCACATACAGGAAGTGCACAGTGGGGTAGGCGCTCCCGCCCCAAGAGGCATTCTGGGAGCACGTGGGTGTGGGCCTTGCCCCAGCTGGGAGTGGCCGGGAAAGGCACATGGCCTCACCTGACCCGAAGAAGTAGCCGTCAGCCAGCTGGAAGGTAAGAAGCTTCTGAGCTCATGAACAGTGGGTCCCCCTTTTGGGGAGCTGGGACCCTGCTGTCAGCAGTGCCCTCCTTGAGAGAGAGGCGCTGGGTCCTGATGGATCTGCCATCGTAAATCTACCATCTGTCCTCTCTCCTCCACCCCACCCTCATTAGACGCCCATCTCATCCCTCTCTTTTGACAAAAATCTCCTAACGGGCACCATGACTTGCAGTCTCACGCCTCTCCAGCCTCCATCTCTGGACCTCCAGTTAATCTTTCCAAAACACACCCTCATCCTGTCATCGCCTTGCTCAGCCAGGCTCTGTCTCTCCTGGGACTTCCTTCCTCTGCAGCTCTAAATCCAAACACCTTGGTTTACAGTTGCCAAAGTTACTTTCTTGCTTTGGTCAGTTTCGTCTGGGCAGTGAGGCGTCCCCCACCAGAGCCTGACCTCCACATGGTTCATTTGCAAAGGATACAAAGAGACAGCAATGCCTCCGGGTGTGGAGAGGTGGGAGCACATCTCCCCCCGCCCTGAGTCCCCCTCCCAGCAGGATGCAGCCAGATGGGGGTGGAGGGGCCAACCTGTGTAGACAACTCTATTCTTCCCCTGTGGAAGCTTCTTTGTTGTATAACAAGCTATGTTACCCATGTTTCTCTCTTGTCTTTCACTTTCCCCTTGGTGGGCTTCATGATCAGGAAAGGACTTCACAGGACTCCCTGAGTCCGACAGGACCTCTGACAGCCCCTTCTCCTCATCCCTGGATCCAGGCCCTCTTTAACTTGGCTCATATGTTCCTTTTCTCCTTTGCTCTCCCCGTGGGGAGGGGAGAGCTATTACCTTCCTCGTTCTGATAACTGAGGAAGTCAGTATTTGCTCAGAATCCACAGTGATTAGTAGCAGACAGATTGGGACTTGGGTCTCACCTTTTTGGAGGCAGGAGGGTGCAGTCCTCAGCAGGTGTTAGGGGTTGTGGGATCGGCTGCAGAACCCCTCAATTCTAGAGCTGGACGCTGGGAGGTGATTGCAGTACCCCCGGCCATCTAAGGGGTGGAGAAATGGCCCTTTTCCTACACCTCCTTGCTGCCTCCCGGGTCATTTGCTCCGGATCCCAGGGCCTACCTCAGAATGCACGAGGGGTACAGGTCTCTTGTGCTCGTCAGGGGCACACGGTGCCTTGAGACACATGCATACTTGCAGGAGTTACCGGAGATCCGCCCACAGGCTGGGCGGGTTGTTTTCCTCCAGAGCAGCCCCACCTGCCAGCCCTGTGCCGCGGGTGGTCCCCATTTCCTCCTGTGCTGCCCGTGCACCTGTCAGCTACAGCAGCATCTCCGCTCTAACCCAAGAGTCCTGCCCATACAGAACTGCTGCTGTCCTTCGGGGCTGAACTTGCTGGGTTTGACCCCGCAAGAAAGCAATCACAGCCCCCTGGGGTCACGCTTGGTTTCTCCGTGCTCGGAGCACACAGCGGTCGTGGTGGACTGTCCTGGGCCACCGGGGATGGATGTCATCTTGGCCAACGTTTGTATTCCCTTTCTTGTCACCATTTCTCAGAGCTTGAAGTCACCCCGGGGGCTGCTTTACAGAAATGTAGGGATGTCAGAGGTCTCGTGTCTTAGCTCAAGGGGCCATAACAAAATACCAGACTAGGCAGCTTAAACACCAGACGTTTATTTCTTACAGTCCTGAGGCTGAGAAGTCCAAGGTCAGGGTGCCAACGTGGTTGGCTTCTGGTGAGGGCCTCTTTCTGAACTACACCCAGCCACCTTCCCACTGTGTCCTCATGTGGCAGGGAGAAAGGGGGCTCTGGTCTCTCCTTACAGGACACTAATCCCACGATCCCATCTCATCGACATGTCATCTAGACCTAATTACCTCCCAAGACCATCACGCTGGCAGTCAAGGCTTCGACATATGCATTTTGGGGAATGTAGACATTCAGTTCATAACATTCTCGGGAGGAACCAGTGTTTCTCCTGCTTTTGTAGCTCATCCAACCTTGGTTTTCCCGTGTAGCTTTTTTAGGAGCGACAGAACTTTGGAATGTCCTTCCAGTCAGCATTTCTTTTTATTTGATTCTGAGCCCTGTGGTGGTTGTTTTTCCTATTAGATTAGACATCACTGCTCTATAAGACTTCAACATAGATAGAGGATAATGAAGATCCGAACATTTAATTTAATCAAAAATATTCACCGACGGCCAGCTCCTTGCCAGAGGCCGTTCTGGGTTTCGGGGAATCAGTGCTGAGCAGTATGGGGGGACCCCTCCTTCCACGGCACTTGCTCACGACAGGAAGGAGGTAGACATAAAACCCACCTGCCCCAAGTAAACGAAAGCAGAGAACCTGAGCCTGTGATGGACCTTACGCAGGAAGTTGGATGGGGTGTCACTGTGTGACTCAGGGGGACCGACGCAGGCGCGAATGACAGGAAGGACCGGCATGGGGCGCAGATGGGAGTGAGGAACTCTCTTCTCAGAGGGCGCAGTTCAGGAAAGGACCCCGGGGAGACAGCACGTGTCCCTCTGGCGCAGTGAGGAGGGAAGAGAAGGAGGCGGGGCCTGGCATGGAGGCCGCCTCCGCCAGGGCGAAGGGCAGCGTTTTAGTCTTGGCTCAAGGGAGAAGCCTTCGGAGGGTTTTAATCAAGGGCCTGGCATGATCTGATCTGGTTTATAAAAATAGAAATGCTGCGTGAGTAATGGCTACCTCATGTGTCTGGTTTCTTATTTTCTACTGATACTGTACATTTCCCATTTCCCTTGGTTTCTAAACAAGACAACTATTTTATCTTCACATCATCATTTTCACTTGTCCTTTCCTTTGGTCTCCAAGGTCTAGTCGGGAAATT
This sequence comes from Eulemur rufifrons, assembly GCF_041146395.1. NCBI lineage: Eukaryota > Metazoa > Chordata > Mammalia > Primates > Lemuridae > Eulemur > Eulemur rufifrons. The sequence goes on along the minus strand of NC_090996.1, from coordinate 3,586,895 downwards.
GCTTTCCCCGAGGAACTCTGGATGGTGGGTCGCCGTCACCGAAAGGCGTTGCAGCCGGCTGTGCTGACTCTGGTGGTCCCCGGAGTCCTGGCTAAACCGTGAGATTTAACCAGGATCCCATTAATCACCCAAGAGACTCAAGTCCAGTGGATGTTACTAAAATCAATACGGTTTGAGCTTGTGATTTCCAGAATGTCTCCTCACTCAGTGAGTCACTAGGAAGCTTCGGAATAGCTGTACAGGTTTTGTTTTTTTTAAGCTGCTTTCTCTAAACACGATTTGGATATACTCCCACACTTCTGCTTGGGCGGAGGGAGAAAGGATGGATGTTCTGAACAACACGTATTTTTAAAAGCCCACTGCCAGACAAGATTAAAACCTTCGCCTGGAAAGAAGTTGGAAGATTCTCTGGGTGCTAGTAAATGGTCCCATGCCTGTTTTTTCCTGTCTCTTGTTTCGGTCAGGTAAAGGGTTTAATCAGTGAGGGCTGCCGATGAATTCCTCCATCCTCACATTCATTCGTTTCGTAACCACACACTCTGCCAGCTGTCCGGGAGGGGACTGGGAGGGGAGAGGTATCGTTTCTTCCCTTCAGGAAGCCATAGGATTCGTCAGCGTCATGGTTGAGAATCATTTCAGCATATTTCTGTTTTCCAAGTTAAAGTGTTCACATCCAGATGGGGTGACTTCAGAGCAGAAAAGGCCAGGCGGGAACAGGTGCGCGTCCAGTTGGCTCAGGGAGTGTGACAAACAGAGAAGTGTGAACCGGAAGTGGGCTCGGCCATGTAACTGCCGGGCAAGTGCAGGATGCAGGAGGGGAGGGGAGGAGAAGGAGTCGGGAAGGAACTGGGGCTGTTATTTAACCAGAAGGCCACCCTGCCTTGCCCTGGAACCCCCGTGCCATTAGGGTGACCATTTTATCCTTAGTGTGGTCCCTGGAAAGACTGCTGGGCTGGGGGTGGGGGGAGGCTGGAAAGAGCATGTGGCAGGAGAGGATAGGGGCAGGGGATGCAGGGACCCAGCCGAAGTACTGCCAGGAAGACAGCCTAGGAGAGAAGGAACGATGCCAGCCAGTGGATAGTTTGGATTGAGTTTTGGGGAGTGGTGAATGATGTCTCTCCCCTGTGATTCACCCGAAACCTGCGGTAGAATCCGCTGAGGGGTCAGTTTGATCTCTTGGCACTCTCTGAGGTGCAAAGCTGAGCTCTAGGCGGGTGTCGGCGGCTCCCTGTGAGACATTCCTGAGGGCCACGGGGAGCCCCTGAAGATTCTGGTTGTGCGTGCGTGTGTTTAGGGCAAGCACATGTGTGTTTGTGTGCACACGTGCCTGTGTGGAGTTGGGTGCTGGGATTCCAGATTGTCACACACACCTCTCTGTAGCTCAACAGGGCTGTGATGTGTTTGCTCAGAGAGATGCCGGCTCTGTCTTTCCAAAGTCAGGTTCCAGGGCTGGCGTGTGTTTGTGTGCTCAGAGTTAGGCAAGGACCAGGCTCAGCACACCTGTCCGCAGGTGGTCAGAGCGGCCAGAGCTGCCCAGTATAAAGGCCACCTTCCCCCCAGCTGCCTCCTTGCCCAGCAGGAAGAGACCCTGCCCTTCAGCCCCCTTTCTTGTTCGGCTGCCCTGGGCCATGGAAGATTTCCAGGGCCTGCCTGGAAACCCATCTTCGCGTTAACTGCTGCTACCCCACACCTTCTCTGTGGAAGCGTCTGGAACCCGTGTGCCTGCATGGCAGCCTCTCTGCCTCCCGCGGGAGGACTGCACTCAGATTAGATCACCGCGGCTGAACCCGGCTCCGGGCCGGCTGCCCACTCACACTGCTCATCTCTGTTTGTTCTTCCTGGACTTCGCGTGCCCAGGCTCGGAGCCCAGCATGTTTTACCACACTGGCTTGCTTGGAAAATGGTTTCTTCCCGGTGCACTTGGTGGCAGCTTGAATATCATTAATCACGCGGGGAGGAAGGAACACAGATTACCAGCTGATGGCATTGTTGTGTTTGTGACACATCTGAAACAGTAACAGATGGTCTGCATTAGGGGTGTAACTGTTGAGTGAGTGCTCTCGTAATCATGGAGAGTTTTTTTTCCCTAAAGTTTTGATTCTAGAAGGAGTCACAGAACATTAGATCATAAGGGCCCCCAGAAAGCTTCTTGTCCAAATGTCTCATTTTACAAATAAAAACCAAAGTACGATGAAGTTGAGGGATTTGCCAAGGTCGTTGAGCTAATTAGTGATAAAGCTGAGAACAAAACCCAGGCCCCTGATGTTCAAGCTGATGCTCTCTGCACAGCACCGTGGAGCCCACTGGTACAGACTTCGTCTTCTCTCAGAGAGGAAAGCAGAATGTGCCAGAACCCCGCAGGGAGGGTGTGTTCCTTGGCACATCATCAGCTCTGGGCTGCACAGTCCTCAAACCTTCCCGAGCGTGGCCGGCCCTCCCTGAGGGCGTCCAGGTGATGCAGGTGACTCTCGGGCCCCTGCTGGATGGCTGGCCACACCCACTAGCCCTGCAGTGCGCTGCTTGCTTTGCAGCCAGCCACGGTGGCGACAGAGCCTGGGCCTCCCACCTGATGGAACCCAGTTTCACCTGGGGTCATCTCTTGATTCATCTGGGGATGTTTGGATCAGTGGGAATAAATCCTCTAAGCCAGCAGTTCTCGAAGTATACACCCCAGACCAGTCGGAGCAACATCCCCTGGGAACTGATTAGAAATGCAGATTCTCTGTCCCCAGACTAAGAAACTCTGGGCGCGAGGCCCAGCCACCTTTGTTTTAGAAAGTCGTCCAGATGGTTCTGATGCAACCCACATTTGAGGACCACTGATCCAGGCTGTCCTCAGAACACTGAACCCTGAAAACACTCTACCCAAAGTCTGCGCGTGGCTTCAGCCTCCAACTGGCTGAACAGATGGCCGCAGCGTACCAGATGCATCCCCAAAACACGTGGTAATTGCCGTTGGAGAAAGATGTTCGAGAGAGTGAAGTCACTGTGTTCCTGAGAGTATAACTTTTCTGCTTTAATCTTATGAAAAATGGTGAGAGAGACTTCTCAGCGTCGGCCCCTGATTCATACAAGGGTAGCAAGCATTGCATTTCCTCTTCCTGAAATTAATACTGCCTTGGTTTCTTTTTGTTTGCTTTTGGCCATCTTTTTAACCTTCCTGTGACATTTTGATTTGAGGATGTTGCCTGTAAGAAGTACACAGATGGGGCCAGGCACATTGGCTCATGCCTGTAATCCTAGCACTTGGAGAGGCTGAAGCAGGAGGATCATTTGAGGCCAGGAGTTCAAGATCAGCCTGAGCAAGAGCAAGACCCTGTCTCTACAAAAAATAGAAAAGTTAGCCAGGTGTGGTGGTGCACACCTGTAGTCCCAGCTACTTGGGAGGCTGAGGCAGGAGGATCACTTGACTCCAGGAGTTCGAGGCTACAGTGAGCTATGATGAGGCCACTGCAGTCCAGCCTAGGTGACAGAGCGAGACTCTGTCTCAAAAAAGAAAAAAAAGGAAGAAGAAGTGAATGGATGGATTTTGCTTTTAAACTCAGCGTTAGAGTCTTTACATTGTAGTATAGGAGTGTGAACTCTATGTGTTCCTTGTCAGAACCAAAACCGTTGCCCTCACCTTGTGTCCCGGTGAATAACTTTTATTTGCATATTCCTTGGCCTTGCTTTCTAGCTTTCCCTCTGACATATGTTTGCTTAGTTTTCATCTTTGCTGGTGATTGGGAAAAATTCACATTTTACTTTAGTTCTGTTACTGTCATTGATATTTTCAAAAACACTTGAAGTCTATATTTTTCATTTATCAAAGTCAAGAAGAAATCTCTATCAGTTCACTTCTCTCTAGATTAAACAAAGTATTTAACTTGCTTAAATTTTTCTTGCCTCCTCTTCCTTTCTTTCCTGGTATTACAAAATCTGAGGGTTTTGGGCCTACAATATTTACCTGTTAATGATTAAATTTTTACCCTAGCTGTCCTCTCTTTGCATAATATTTGAGAGTGGCATTTGCTTCTGTGACCACACCCACCATGGTCATTAGACTTGCCTGTCTGGATGTTTTTAGTGCCGGCCACAAGTGCTTTTAGTCCAAAATGTCCTCACTTATCCTTCTGTTCGATTCCTCTCTTGGTAGGATGTTCGACATTTTTCCAAGAAGAGAGCTGATGTGACTGCCGCTTCCACGCAAGGCCAGGAATAGAAACAGGACCTAGGTTATTTAGATTTCCTGTTCTGTCTCAAAAACCGACTTCTTTTCCAGAATCTGCAGCCAATTCGTCGCAGAGTGGTTGAGCCTTGTCACAGGATCAGGGAAGACTTCTCACGCCAAAATGCAAAATACATTCGTTTGCAAAATGGAACTGCACTGTGTTCTCTGCAGTTCCCGACCCCGCTCTGCTTCCGTGGCTTTGTTGGTGTGGCTGCACCTGATGAAACGCCTTGCCTGTCTGCCCGCACCCAGATGCAGCCTCAGCCCGCTCATCGCCACCTCCTCCACGAAGCCCACCTTCATTTACCTCTAAAGGCGACGTGATCGCTCCATGCCCCTTCCTCTGCACCGCAATTATGCAGTCATTTTCTTTGCCTTATTAGTTACTAAATCCTGTATCTCTATCACTTCCATCAGTCTCTGAGCTCTATTAGGTTCTTTCATTAGAATTTTAAGTTAGAGTCTCGTGCTCCTTATTTTTGCGTCTGGGCAGTATTGTGCCTGGAAGGCACTGTTGCTCTCATAATTATGATTATTAATGTAGCTACTAAGCAAACTCTGAATGAATGAAGTTAATTCAGCATGTGTGGAAACATGGCTGTAGTCAAATAATAAAAGGGAAAGAGGGTCTAAAGATAGTTCAGTGTGATATATAAAAATCATGTGAAAATACCATCATCACTGGTCGTCAGGCAATACAGATCCATAGAAGAGAAAAATTAGAATAGAGTCCTCACAGAATGTCACAGTTTAAATGTGAGGAACTGCTGTCTCCCCCCGGTTACGTGAGGTCAGTCATCTGAGAATGTCATTAGGTTTCGGGATACGTACTTGAAAGGCGCCCTGAGCCTGGACATTTCAAAGCCACAATTGCGTGGAGATCCCTTTTCCCTCCCGCCTGGCCTGATTGTCATCCTGTCCTCTGAAGGCTGACACTGCAGGCTCCCTTGATTCTCAACTACAAGACTTTTAACTGTCTTTTCTCGTGGCACTCATTTTAGAGTTGGTTTGTTAATAAATATTTGCCATCTGCAGCAAATCTTAAAATGCAGCAAAATCTTAACATGTCTGCAGCGAAAAGCGAGACAAGGAATTTGGTATTTCCTAAGAGACCTTTATGTTATCCTTAAACACTCACACACATGTGTGTGGGCATAGGCACACACGCATGTATGCACACACTCATACCACACACACTCACATGCTCACACCACATGTACACCCACACACAGCATGCACACACCACACGCACACACATACGCCCCCTACACATGTACTCCCCACCACAATGCCCCTTCTGTGTTTATCTGTCTTTTCTTCATTGGAAATATTACTGGTAAACCAAAGTTTTTACCAAAATTCCTTTCCTTTTTGGCCAGGTAATCGAGTGATAGCCCAAAAGGTCTCTGCAGGGAGCTATAAAACAGACAGCGTGAAAATGACCCACACTGGGACAGAGAGCTCGCACCTCGCAGTCTAGGACTCAGGACTATTGAACACCCTTGGGTTTTGTTGTTGCCATTTGTGATATCATCTTATTTTGTAATTATCTGAAAAGCAGAAAAAACGAGCTGGGAATTCTTTCTGTTTCATATACTTCTGTTTTCTTTGCTAGGAGGCTTTAGACCAGCGTCACGTACCTGCGTATCTGACCTTATTTTCATCTGGGAGCAGCCCATCAAATATGGCCAGGGCTCCAGTTTTGTCTTTTTGCATCAGCGATTGCAAAATTAAGAAGTGCTTTTGCTCAGTTATGTTGCATAATCAGTGACTCCAAATCTTGGTGGCATCCCCAACACAGGGTCATTGTCACTCATGTTCCATATTACCTGTAGGTCGGAGGCAATGCTGTGGCCTTCTCCAGGCTGTAGGTTGACTGGAATTCTGTGTCTTCTCATTGTGGGACCCAGGCCAAAGAGTAGCACCTGTGTGGCACATGCTATTATCATGGAAGGGACAGGAGTAATTAGAGCCAAACCACATGAGTATACTTGAAGATCTTGTGTGAGCATGGCTGACGTCACATCCATTCCATCCCGCTGGCCCAGGAAAGTCACATGCCCAAGCTGAAGTTCAGTGCGACAGGGAAGTACCCCCAGGAAAGCATGATCTCTCTCCATTTATAACTTCAGTTTGTTCAAGGGGAGATTAGAAAGTCTAGTGAAGTTAGTTACCAATGATGGCTTTTCACACACAGCAAGAATGGTTTGTCTGGATGGGTGGAGAGACGGAAGAATTCATAATCACCTATTTGCAGAAAAAAATTGAGGAGATCTACAGTGAAAGCACAGATATATAAGATTTAAACCATGTGATGTAAGCATTAGATGTACAGTAAAATGTAGGGTTACATATGAAATGAACATATGAAGCATCAGGAATTGAAATGGGCCACCTAGCAGTCAGGGCAAAGAGAGAAAGATGGAACACCCAGCTCTCATTTGGTGGCAATGAAATGTGTACCAGTACATTGAGATAACTTTTCCCAGCTCTGTGCTTTGAGAAGCATTCATTATTTTGTTCTTTGCATAAAGGGATTGAGCGGTGTATTGAATGACACCTTCAGTAGCAGATGATGCATGCCATGTGTGGCTCCTCCTCCTCGGTAAGAAAAGCTGGAGTGTGTACTGCTGCCGCACAGCTAGGTAATTAATAATCTGTGAGTTTTAGTTATATTTACTTCAGTATTTGCAGAGCTAATTACTCAATCAAGAATTCATTGTTACAAAAGTGTTGTTTAAGTTTGACTCCTGGGCTTTTCCAGTGAAAGCTTTTGAAGCATAAACACCTATAAAATGTAAACACACTTTTGTTTATAAATAAAGATTAAGTGTGATAATCAAAGTGGAAGCATTTAATTAAACGATGAGCTTGGTGATTAGAAAGGTAAACGGGAACACATAATTAATTAGTTGATTACTCTTCCAGTTTGGCCCAGGCAATGTTTGGCTACTCATCGTTTCTCCCACTTGTGGTCAACTGTTAGCCAATGACAGAGTTCCGATGAGAGGCGGCAGGTCCTGGGGCCCTTCTGTCCCTTCTGCCAGTTAACATGCTTCTAATTATCTGGTTTGACTGAAGTTTTGTTCCAAGTCATCTCTAACCTTTCTTATTCCCATTATGCTGGTGAATCGTGAGTTAATAATATTAATATTTGTGTGTGTCTGTGCAGTACGTACTCCACTTCCTATCTCGGTCATTCCCATACTGTGGTTCGGGAACACCCACGGCAGCAGCACTTGAGGGGCTCGTTGCCAACACTGATTGCACAAACCTTCTAAATCAGCATCTTTTGGAGGAGCACAGAAATTTTATTTTTAACACGCTCTCCAGTTGATTCCTAGGCAAACAATGATCTAGGTCAGCATTGCCCAGTAGAACTTCCTATGATGGTGGAAATGTTCTATATCTGCACTGTCCAATATGGTAGCCACATGCGGCTACAGGAGCACTTGAAACGTAACCAGTGCACTTGACAAACAAAACAACACAAAGAAAAATTAATGCTTTATTTTAATTACTTTAAATCAATTTATTTTTTATTAAAATATTTTAAAACCACTTTATTGAGGTATGATTGACATATGAAAGCTATACTTATTTAATGTATACAACTTGATGGTTTTGGAGATAAGTATATATCCATGAGACCAACACTACAATCAATGCTATGAACATATCCATCCCTTCCATTATATGTCAAAAATAATGATAAAAGCAAAAAAAGGCCGGGCACGGTGGCTCACGCCTGTAATCCTAGCACTCTGGGAGGCGGAGGCGGGTGGATCGCTCAAGGTCAGGAGTTCGAGACCAGCCTGAGCGAGACCCCGTCTCTACTAAAAATAGAAAGACATTATATGGACAACTAAAAATCTATATAGAAAAAATTAGCTGGGCATAGTGGCGCATGCCTGTAGTCCCAGCTACTCGGGAGGCTGAGGCAGTAGGATTGCTTAAGCCGAGGAGTCTGAGGTTGCTGTGAGCTAGACTGACGCCACAGCACTCACTCTAGCCTGGGCAACAAAGTGAGACTCTGTCTCAACAAAAAAAAAAAAAAAGCAAAAAAAAATTCCCATATTCATCACCTCCAAAAGTTTCCTCTACCTTCTTTATTATTGTTAGTATTACTATTTTGTGTTAAGAACACTTAACATAAGAATTAGGTGTTGCACTTAACAAATGTTTAAATATTCGCCTCAGTATTATTAGCTGTAGGCACTGTTCCGTAGCTCCACGTGGCTAGTGGCTACTGTTTTAGGTAGTGCAGACTGAGATGATAGTTCAGCAGCAATTGCACACATAGCAGTAGTAGTAACAGCCAGCACTTATATGCAACTGGACTCTTGGGCTTTTCAAACTTACTATGTGCCAGACACTATTCTAAGTACTTTCCATATATTAATTCATTTAACACATTGATCACCACACTAGAAAAAAAATTGTTCTTTGGGGCCATGGTGTTTTATTATGAAAATAGAATAAAAACTTCAAAAACAAAATGATCCTTTCTAATTTAATGAAAAATTGGTTATTTTTTATTGTTTTCTGTGCTTGAATTATATGCAACTTGAAAAATAGTTCACACAGCTCCCAAGGTCAAGAGACGTGTGAGTTACATATGCTTCATGAGGCCCCGGGCTCAAAGCCAGTGCGAGTTAAATACAACTCACATGGCAGTTAATGTGTTAAACCTCACAAAATTCTAGGATAAGATATTTCCTAAAGATGGTGGCTCAGTCAGGGTCCAGTGAGAAACACAGAAGCCAAGCTAGTCATTTCGAACAGAGGGGATTTAATATAGGGTATTGGTTGCGCCAGTGTTGAAAGGCTGGAAGAGTGAAAGGGGGATATCGGAAGCGGTTGCCATCCGCAGCGCTGGGGAACTGAGGGGACAGGGAGTGTGAACCCCGCAGGGACCTGGGCCACCCAGGGTGTGAATGGCCCGTGCTCAGTCCTGCAGAGCCAAGGAGGCTGTTCCGGCAACGTCGTGAGTTCCCAAGTGCTGGCAGTACCAGGAGAAGCCGCAGGTTGGAGTCCTTGTCCTCCTCTACCTCTCGACAGTTGCAGACCCGAGCTGACTCGGGCAATGAGCCCCGTTTCCTTCTCCTGACGTTGCGCCTCCCGCTCGAGCTTCCCCTCGGCAGACTCTAATTTCACGGTGCACACCACCTGCACAGCCTAATCTAATCAGAGCCTAATCAGAAACTAATCAGAATACAATCAGGCACAAGGGTTTGGAAAATGTCATTTGGGGGCTCCCTGCCCCAATGTCACAGTGCAGGCTGTGAAAGGGTGGGCTTGGGGCTGAGGGAGAAGGGACAGATCACCTGCGAAGAGCTTTCTGATGAGCACTTCTCTCGAAGGTCCGTGTGTCTAAACGTATTAACGATGTCGTCACTTTTGAGCTAAATAGCGCACGTCAGGCAGTGTCTCCTGAGGTGGCTTGGATGGAAACGCCCAAATCTTGATGGATCGTCAACTGCTGCAGCCACCCCAGCTGGGTTCTGTGCACAGGTTTACATGCACGAGGTGCCACCAGCCCCACTCATGGGGACTTATCCCTACTTTGCCCACTGGTCTCCTTCCTCATGCGCCATGCAGGCGCACCGTTGCAGTTAGTTGGCTCCAGCACAAGGGGCCACCCTAAGTGACCCGCATCTTGTCTTTTCCCTGGGTCCATTCCTTGTCCCTAGACTTCCAAATCTTGCTACTCCCGTGTGGCGAGGCAGAAAGGAATACACAGATACACGCTAGAGAAGTTATCTCTTGCTACATCTGTTTACAGTTTCTGTGCTTCTCCCAGTAAGGGCCCCATAGCCTTCACAGGGCCACTGCGTCTCCGTTTTGGTGTGGGTGACACAAAGCTCTCCGCTTCTGGAGACGGGCGGGGGAGGGTGTGTGCCCCAGCTCCACCCACAAACCCTGCGGGGGCCGGGTAGTGAAGGCTCACATTTCTCTCTTACCTGACACTCGGACCAAGACATTTAGAAATATATTTCTTCATAAAAAAATCTGAATTATCTAAGAGAATTTATCTTCATTACATGGCTTAAAAGTCCTCACGTGGAAGGAGAGCCGAGGAATCGAGACAGGAACCCACACACGTTAGCAATAAGGTGACTAGCTCATGAATTTATTAAACTACAAGGGAATAAAAATGTGTTCATCTTCCTTGCCAGAATCCATGAAATAAATAGGAAGTATAATAAATAGGGAAATAAACTAGAAAAGATATGAGACTACATATTGTTCCATCTTGCAGTTGATGATAACAAAAAAGATTTTTTTCTGAATTTCTGGTTCCCATAGCAAATCATTTTGGGGCTACACTGTCCCTTCGAGACTTCAGGAAGATACTCTCTTTCCCTTGCACTGCAAGATTTTTGCATAGACTCTCATTCTCGGGAGAGACGCTGGGCAAGATGGGCTGATTATCTTAGGCTTGAGTTCAGCAGGTCAGAGCTCGTTTTCTACCTTAACAGCCGGATGCAGAGCAGTGTACGCAGAGCGTGGATGTGCTTCTGGAAGCTTCCTCCATGCCCAGGCGGCATCGTCTCTTCACCCCATGCCCAGGGCTCTCTTAGGCTCTGTAGGTTTGCTTTGCGTGCTTGTTCTGGGTTTCTTTGTGCGCATTTTACATATTGAGTCTCACAGTGTCAAGCATGTCCTGGGCACTGCCTTCTCCCTTTCCTGCTCACTTGTGACAGCTGCACTTCTGTGGCACAGTACACCACACCCCCTCCGACCCTATTTCCAGCCTGTTGTTTTCTGGGAGTTTCAAGGCTCCTAATTTTTGTGCAAAGATGGGAGAATAGTACAACCCAGGATCTTGTCCCCCGAAGTAATAGGACCTAGGCTGCCTGATTTTTAAGTTCTCTCTGTGCCTGAGCCTTTGGGCCGACAGGAAGAAGGTGAGGAAGGGCCACGTAACTTTCTTGTCATCCTTCGAGAGAGCACGAATGCTGTTTCAAGAGTGAGGCCATGGCTGTGTATCTCTGTCCACTCCCACTGACCTGGGCTGATAGATCTTTCTGCTGGAGTCTGGCAATAGGTTGCCTGAATCCAGGCTTTGGGATGATTAGAAATTTTCATTTTCTTCTGCGTTTTCATCCATCTTAGCACCTGACAAGAAGGTGGCATGAATGTTGTTGGCCAGATGTATCTGCCATCTGCACCTGCTCATGCTGTTCCTCACTCTGCTGTCATTTCGTTCTGAAATGTTACCCAGGTCCATGCTCCCCGAAGATGAGGACACCCAGGTTAGATATGTGCCAGAAAAAGGGGCAGTTGAATAAAATCTAGCACACTTCCTTTAATTTCTGTGCATTCTCACCTGCAAAGTACATACATCTTATCTGGGGGGACCGTTGAGTTCTGCTATCAACACGATGATCATCCAAGCAATACGTCAGCCCACATCGTGATGCTTCCTTCTAACATATGGCCTGGTAACGACTGCACTGTCTTTGCCTCTAGAGTTTGCACCTAACATCTGTGTTGGGAAGAGTGGCCGGCGTGAAGTCCTTGGTCGTGTGGTCATGATTTCATTTAATCTGTGTATTAAGAAGACAGATGCCATTTCTGGGCCAAGTGTCAAGATCCAACAGGGTCACTTAGCAATTTGACTATTAGTTGGTAAACACTAAGTATTTCTGCACCTGAGGCTGATTTCCCCAAGGCAATTTAATTTGTAGAAATAAATGCATTTAATTTCCAACAGTTGCAATTTTTTACTCTGAGTATTGTAACACTGAAGCCGGGTCTCTGTGACACCCCAGCCAGGCCATTAGCAGAGCTTGTTTGGTCATAAAAATCAATGAATTCAGTCTAGCAACTCATTTTATGACTCAGCTGACTATTTGAATCTGTTTAGGCATTTAGCTATCAAAGATTAAAGACCAGACATCAGTGACTGTTCATAGCAAGAGAGATTGTTTATCAACTCCAGTTACTGCTCTTCTCCCGAAAGTCCTTTCCCAGAGATGACTCGGGGAGCTGGCCATGGCCAGTAGCAGCGTCGACCCCGTGTCTGGCGATGCCCCTGTTTGGGGGGCTCCTACCTCTGGGTCTCACCTTTTCTCCAGGCACAATGGAGGCAGCTGGGCACAGAGACCCAGACCTTGGTCACAGGCCTGGGCATTGTTCAGGACTCTCAGGTGGGAGCAAAGAGGACCCGTCTTCAGCTTGGAGGACCTCCTTGCAGAATGGGGAGCACGCAGACAGAGACGGGTTTGAAGTGACTAAAAGTTTGCCCCCAGAGGAGCACGTGATGGCAAGTGCTTGGCGGGGGGAGGTTCTTCACATCCTGATGCCACACGGTCAACCCCATCTTCTGGTTCCTCGCCCCATCAAGTCCCGCACAGGGAGCCCACGCTCGTGTCCCCTGGGGTTACTGCGCGTGCCCTGAACACGCCATTCACATTCAAAGCTCCCTTCCTTCCCCTGCGAGCCCACGATCCTCCGGTGCCTGTGACGCCCTTTCTCATCTCAGTGCACTGTGACTGCCTGGCGATGGCCTGGCTGTTCTTCAGGGCCCAGCCCAGGTGCCACCGTCTTCAGCCGTCTCCTGGATCGGGCTCCAGCCTCAGGCGTGCTGTTTCCACACACCCGTGTTGCTTCCTATGGCATCGTCTCACAGTTTCTCGTGCACACCGTGTGACCACGTAGGGACTCTGCAGCGGGGGGAACTGTGGCTTAGCTATCTTTGTGTCCTCGGTGCCTGGCGCAGGGTGGTGGGCGGAACGGTGGCTCCCGGAAGGATATGTTCACATCCTGATGCCCCCACCCCGGAACCTGGGATTGTGACCTTGTTTGGAAAGGGGCGGGGTCTTTGCAGATCCGGTGGGGTGTGAGGTCTTGAGATAAGATCACCCCGGATTATCCCAGTGCACCCTAAGTCCGACGGCAAGTGTCCTTCTAGAGGCAGAGGAGAAGAAGGCACAGTCGCAGAGGGGAGGGTGGTGTGGGGACGGAGGCTGGGACTGGAGGCTGGGACTGGAGTTACGCCGTGGCAGGGGAAAGAGTACCTGGGCCACCAGGGGCTGGAAGAGGCAAAGACAGGTGCTTCCCTGGAGGCTTTTGGGGAAGTGCAGCCTGGACTTGGGACTTTGAGCCTGCGGAACCCTGAGAGGATAAATTGCTGATGCCTGGTTTGTGGTAAGGGGTTAAGGCAGCCCTGGGAAACTAACACTGTCTCCAAGAACGGCCTCAGCTGTTAACTGGATGAACATTGATAAGTTTGTCCTTAGAACACTTAAAGTGGTTAAAGATATTTAAGAGGAAGGAGAAAATTCTAAATGTGTCTTCCGCTTCGATTACGTTTTTATGAGTCCACCTGCAGCCCTGGGAAGCGGCGCTCACCCCTGCTAGTCCCAGCACCGCGCTCCTCCAGGATGAAACAGCCTCTCACTCCTCCATCCTGTGAGCCAGCGGCAGGGGACCGGCACCGTCCCCTGTGCCTCCCGTCCCCGCAGGGATGAGAGGACCAAGAACTGCACTTCAAGCTTTTCAGTCAAGCCGACAGACGTGGCAGATTGCAGAGCAAAAGTGCTCGGAAGATATCACCAATTAACCTAATAAAATTGATTTAAAAGCCTTTCAACTTGAGAGCGAGTTCAGTGCCTGTGAAAGTTCCTTCTAGTCCCTTGAAGTGATGAAATAAAATGATCAATCGCCCTTATCAACCTCCCTTTTTTGGTAATGTGGTGGTGGGAATAGCTTCTCCACTGTTAAATTAACCCTCTTTTTAAGCTGGGTGTCTGCGGCCTCTTCTCCACTCTCCGGGCTGCAGAGCTGAGCCCTGGGAGCTCCGTGCTCCCCCGTCTCACCCGTTGGAGGGAGGGGGGCGGCTCAGGGCGCTCATGGTCTTGGCTGCCCTTCGTGCTAGCACTGAGCCCTTTAGATGAGGTTTTCTTGGAGGCTGAGTTTTTTAAAACATCTTTTGAATGATAAAAATAGAAAAGTGTTGTAAAAAATTCAACCCGTTGAGAATTAATTATAGAAGCTCCAGGTCCCTTATCTTCCTTCTTCTCTTTGAACTGTTGGGTAGAGCCTTCCAGACCCTTTTCTCTGTGCACGTACAGATAGGAAAAGCACGTGTGCAGGTGCACACACTCATGAGCACACGTGGTGCCTTCAACATGAATCCAGCACACACTGTTTTCCCAACAGATATTTTTATGGCCCCTCCAATGTGCCAGACTCTGGGTATGTTATTTATATTATTCTGTAACTTACTCTTTTTGCACTAAATACATCAAGGACACATACTCATATCGGGAGTTATGTTCTACCTCATTCTTTTTAATAGCTGAATGTCATCCCGTTCATCTAGCAAACATTTATTGAGTACCTACTATGTGCCAGCAGTGTTGTACGTGTCAGGCTTACAGCAGTGACACAACAGACAAAAGCCCATCTGCCCTCGTGGAGCATTTTAATCAGGACCTACAGATGGACACCAGTTTTTTTTCTTTTTTCTTTTCCCTATTCCAATAAATGCAACAGTCAGGAGCCTTCAATGTATATTTCACTATGCAGGTATTTTGCTGGGCCACCTTCCTAGAAGTAGAGGTGTTCTGTTCTGTCATGGAGCATGACAGTGTGATCCATATACAAATCACAAACCAGAACAGGAGGTTTCAACTGCCCTTGATGACAGCGTTCACTAACGGGCCATTTTCTTAGTTAACACAAGACCTAGTTAACTGTCAACAGCTGCACTAGATCTGCTTCTCCCTGCTTTAAATCAATCCTCTGTGCTTGCCTAGCCTGGATTCTTGGTGTCAGCCACGCCAAAGAGCTGAGCTAAAGAGACAGTGACCACTTGCTTCCAGATGATGTAGAGAAAGAATTCTTCTGCCCCTGTCCCCACCTAGTGTCCCTTCAGAGTCCCCCTTCTTCCTGTGTCCTGTGGTCACTGTGCCACCTTTTCCAACTCCTGACAACGCAGGGAGACAGGAGCTGGAGCTAGAGCACCTTGCTATGAATTCTAGCTGCAAATCTGAAATGAGGAAAAAAAAAAAAGGAGAACCTATTTAATAATTGTAAATAGGACCATTCGGTTACTTTCACATTTCTTTCTGAGTTATTGCTGCTCTCTTAAGGATACATGTGGAAGCCCTTTTCAGAGATTTCTTTAAGCAGAACAGTTGCTGAAGAATTAGTGTCCAAATCAGGCCCATTCATTCCTTTGCCGCCCAACAAATATTTATAGAGCACTTATTAAGTGGAAGACATTGTGTTAAATGCTGGTGATGATACAAAAAGGGGAACAAAACATGGGCACATTTTTAGAGCAGGGGAGCTAGATCATGTAGGTGAATAATTGCAATATAAGGCAGGAAGCAATAAATGCCTGGGAGGGGAGGAGAAAAGCTCCCATAGAGTACAGAGGAGGGAGACCCCGCCTGCCTTTGCCGGGGATCACTTTGCAACTCCGGGAGAAGTCATTCCTCTTCGATGAAAGATAATGATAATCTTGAGAAGGTGACCGAAAGTGTCAAGGATGTAGCTGGATCAGGATACGGAGATCTGCATTCTACTTTCCTCGCCCTTTTGAGAATTAAAATATACAGCAGATATTTTGAAAGCAGATTTACCCAGACTCCTTCTGCCAAGGTTAATGAATCCAGAGCCTCATCAGATTTAAGATCCCACCTGGCAGATGTGTTGAATCCCAATAACT
Source organism: Eulemur rufifrons (assembly GCF_041146395.1). Lineage (NCBI taxonomy): Eukaryota > Metazoa > Chordata > Mammalia > Primates > Lemuridae > Eulemur > Eulemur rufifrons. Next base: position 3,570,999 of record NC_090996.1, on the reverse strand, counting down.
TATAAATTTGAGCTATGAGACTATAGAAATCAAGCCTGTTTCGTGTGGGAGGGTTTCTCACAGGAAACAGGAAGCTTGAGAAATTTGTTTCTGTATTTAGAGGGGGAAAAATGCTTGACCTTTTACAGAGAGAGCCCACACTCCAAAAGAATTTTATTTTTCCTTGTCCTTTGGGCAAAGAGTTGCAGTAACCCAAGGTTGAGCTATGATTTCAACCCATGGTTGAGCGTATGTTTCTCCTCTTGTGCCCTGCCTGTGCAATTGACCTTCACGTAGTCTCCACCCAAGTTATTTTTCCCTAAAATTTGGAGGAAATGAATGATGCATTGTTATTCCTCCCCCCGAACATGATAAAGTCCAGAGTGGTAGGAGTTTCTGGGAACTGGCTGCAGCTGCAATCTGCCCTTTTTGGAAGCCAGTCTTGTCTTGTGTTTCATCCTCTGCAGCCACGGGTCAACCTAAACAGACAGAGGAGGCCTCCAAAGCCAAGGAAGGAGAAGCACTTTCTGGCCTGGGGGTGTAGTTGACTTCACACTGCAGAGAATCACATTAACTTCTAGAAGTTTTCTGCATTAGTCTCCTTTTCATCAAGGTGACTCTCCATCAAGACGGGGCGTGCAGCAGAGGGAAGACTCGGATTCTAAAGGTTCCCTCTGATTTTCAGCTTCATCATTGATGAGCTCCGTGATTTTGTGCAAGTTCCTTAAATCTTCCTTGAGCTTCCATTTTTTCATCTGTCAGATGAGTAATTTAACACCTGTACCCACATCACATGGATTTATTTTTTGAGGATCAAATGAATTAGATAAATTAACCTTGAAAGCTTTATTTATAAATTACTCGAGTGTAGAGCATTTAGTAATTTCCTATACTGTTGGCAACAGGGAGAAATTGGCAAGGTTCTAGTGGCTTGCTGGCCAGTATCTGCAGGACAAAATTCAACTCTCATAACTCTTAACCTCTTTTTCATATTTTCCATCTCTTCATGTGCACTGAGGGTAATTTCATGGCCTCTATCCCTTCGTTCCCTCTGCTTTCGTCTTCAGCTCGGTATAATCTGCTATTCGATTTGTCTGCTGTGTTTTAGATTCTAAAGGCTAATTTTTCATTTCCAGAAGTTTTGTTTGGTTATTTTTCACATCTGCCTGTTTATTTTTCATAGGGTTTTGTTCTTACGTTTCTGACTCCTACATTCATCTTTTTAAACATTTTGAGCATTCTTATTTTATGGTCTCTGATAGTTCTATTATCTGGCGTTCTTGGGGGTTCTGTTCCTGTCGTGTTTTCTGAGTCTTAGTCGTGGCGGATCGTTCCCTCACATGTTTGTAGTTTTCAGTGATAGGATCATCCTCAGCGGAGCGTCAGCTCTGAATCCTGGGCTGAACGTGGACGCCCCAGTGAGGTTTGCGTTTGCTTTTACTGGTCACTCCTAGGTGTCATCGCAGGACTGCTCTTCATGTAAATTTCTAGGTTTGGTGTTTCCTGACTCTGCAGCTCATGTAAACTGAAATCTCAAACCCTCTTAGGGGCAAGTTATTATGAATTCTCAGAGGACACTTTTTTTATGCCCAGTGCTCAAGCGGAGACAGGCAGGTTTCCTTGTGATTTATGTTTCAAGTCGATTTTCTGAATGCAGGCAGCCTACGCGAGCACCATGCTGAAAGTCAGGGATATCCGGTTCGTGTCTGCGTGGCTGTGTTAGAGCAAGGCACTCAATGCCCCTGAACGTCCGTGTTCCCAACTCTGCAGGGCAGGTCCTAGGACTGCCCTGACAGCGTCGCTGTGAGAACCAGACGGGACCATAAACGCATGGGAAGCTCTCGGCCGTGCACCCACCCCAGAGGAAGCCGTCCATACGTGGTGGCCATTTTTGGTGTCCCCACTTCAGAGCTGAGGAAACTCAGACCCAAAAGACTCAGTCATGGGAGCACTGGGCAGGGGAACTGTACGTACCTCATCTCGGGCCTTCTAGAAACTCTCTCATGTGTCCGCTGTGTCCACATTTGGGTAAATTTGCCTGCCTTAACAGGGGAAGAGCTGAGGGTTTTATTTTCATCTTTGTCTTTTTCTTAAATTCTGTCTCCAACATAGAGCTCGTCCCAGGCTTCAGTTGAGAGAGGAGGGGCTGCCACTGTTTTCATTGATATTGAAAGCAATTTTCTCACAATAAAGACAGCACAATAAAAGCTATCTCATGTAATGACTTTTATTACCGTTCTCTAGTCTTTTCTAAACAATAGGTTATTAGCCATATGCAATAGAAATTTAAGCTAATTGTTTTCCTTATTTTTCAAATAAAGAAATGAGTTGTACTTGGTGATTTCTTAAGGACACTTAGAGCACTAATATTCTGCTAATTGGTTTAGCTGTGGAAGAGTTACAAGTTCAAAGGTGGGAGCTTTGCCCATCATTTTGTTTTCTTGAGTGGTTGAGATGCATTCCTGTCTCTCTCTATCCCCAAATGACAATGATGGCAACTTTTTCTTGTGTCTTTCTGCACTGCGGTGGGTTCTATAGATTTGGCCTTGTTGCCATGGGACACACCACCATTCCACTCTTTGAGAGGAGGGAGGAAACTGCCTGGCCGGAGGGTGTAGCTTTCCCAGTCATCATCTCGGCAACTTGGAAACTTGGAAGCGAGCATCTTCTCAGCCTTTCCCTTCCTCATCTGCAAAGGTATTAATTCCTACTTGCCTCCTACACAAGGTTACATAAAACAGACAAGCTTTGGCAGCGTGGAATCCACCACAGATGGGAAGGGAAAAGTGGGCCTGCTGGGGTGTTATGTGGTCTATATCAGATTGAGTGCAGAAAAGAGTTAACATGGCAGGCCTAGCCACTTCTTCCTTTTAAAAAAGTAAAATAAAAATGGCCTTATTGAGGTATACCTGATATACAATAAACCGCACATGTTTAATGTATGTACTTTGATGAGTTTGGACATCTGCATATGCCCATGAAACCAACATCACAATCAAGGTAATAAACATATCCGTCACCTCCAAAAGCTTCCTCAGGTCCTTTTGGGGTTTTGGGTCTGTTGTTGTTGATTTTGTTGTGGTTTTTTTTTTTTTTTTTTTTTGTGGTAAAAATACTTCATATCAAAACACTTCACATGAGATCAAAAAGGTCTGTTTACAAGAGTGGCCCTTGGCTGGCGCCTAGGAACTTGGGTGTCTGATAAGAGTGGCTCATTGTGCAAACAGTCTGGCTTATGCTACACACCTGCTTTCCTTCTGGGAGACTGGAATTCGGGTTCATGCTAGGCAGGTGGTACCTACCTGATCACCCTTCTGGTAAAATCCTTGGGTGCTGAGTCTCTCGTGAGCTTTTCTAGTAGACAACATTTTGCACGTATCATAACTCCTTGCTGGGGAACTAAGTGTGTCCTGGGTGACACCACCGGGACAGGGCCCTTGCAAGCTGCACCTGGTTTCTCCCAGACTGTGTCTTGTGTGCCTTCCCTTTGCTGACGACCGCCGTGCTGAGATCGCCAAGGATTAGTGGATCGGATGCAGCATGGCTGACGCTGGCCCCATAAACCATTAACACAAGGACTTGCATTGAGTCGGCTGGGGCGGCCTAAACATGGGGGAGGAAGCACAAATGTTCTCGGCATTCGAGTGAGGAATGGAGGATTCACAAAGGGGATTGCAGAAAAGGAATCTGGGGAGGTCGGAAGGGGCCAGATCTCAGGGAGCCTTGAATGTTGCCCCAGGAGTTTGGAATCCATTAGGTAGGTGTTGGGGACTTGGTGAAAATGTTTGAACGCAGGAGTGACCTTCGAAAGGCTATTGCCTTTGCACTTGGAGGTGGCTGAGAGAAAGCATTTTGGGCATGGGATGGCGTTTCAAGGCAGAGCCAGCTTGTGTCACTGTGCTTAGCATCAGTGTCCTGTCTCTTCTTCCTCAGAACAGACACCTTTAAAAGGAATGCTTTCGTTAAAAAGATAGCGAAAGTCTTGTCTAATTACGTGTTCTGTCCATCAGGAGGGCAGGGATGGTACAGTCCACATCTCAGCTGGTCTTGCTGATATTCCAGTGCAGGTCACCTTGACCAGGGCTGCCTGTCCTTCTGGACACGTGCTCTTCTGTTGATTTGTTTCCTGAATGGCATTCCAGAGGCGTTTAGACCTATGTGGGTCAAGGAGGTGACGAAGGGAGGCATCTATGAGGCACCATTAGGAAAGATCTAAATATAGATCCTATTACAATAATGAGACTTTATGTGAGTCTTATTATACCAAAAGAGTCTTTATTTCTTTTTTCTCCTTGAGTTGTATTAGAAAAAAGCCCTTTTGTGTTATCCCAGCTTTGGTCTATGCCAGGCCCAGGAGGGAATGGGCACGTGCCAAACCCCTGGAAGAATTTTGGAGGAAAAAGAATCCCATCTTGTTCCGTGGGTCTTCTGGGAAGCAGGAAGGGAGGTTCAGGGGGAAAGCTTGGTAGACTTTCTCTGCAGAAGCATCCAGAAAAGAGCATGTGACTTTCTCAACTATATTCTGACCCTGCTTACCCATGTTTCAACATAAAACCATCTCTTGCCTGCTCTTCAGTGCAGAAAACCCAACATGCTTTAAAGACAGAATAATTAGAACGTGCTATGTACAAAATAGCTACTAGCTCAGATGATTCCTGCCCTGATTTGAAATTGAGAACAACAATGTTTGCTAGTGTTATATTTTTAAATGACATTAAGCAAAAGTACTTCTTTTCTAATTATAAAAGTCGACAGATTCATGATAAAGACATGAAAAAAAAGTTTAAAGAAGAAAATAAAAATAACCCACAATCTCACAACCTAGAAATAATGATTGGTAACATTTTTAGCATACTACCTTTTATTGTACTATATATAAACAGGGGGCCATACATAGATATAATTGTATTTTGATGTTTTAATTAGCATTATAACATGAACATTTTTCTATATCATTCAATATTTTAAATGATGTTTTAATAGCAGCATACATTTTATCATGGGGATATCCCAGAATATACTTACCTATATCCCTATTGATGGAAATTCAGAAGATTTTTAGTTTTTCATTATGATCAATAATGTTTTGATTAAAATTCTTATAAAATTCTTTTAAGTCTCTGATTTTTTTTCTTCCCCCATATGCTTATAGGATTTTGTTTTTGTTTTTTAAAATTTCACAATGATGTTTCTAGGTGTGGATTTATTTTTATTTGTTCCTCTTGAGATTTGTTGGGCTTCTTGAATACGTGGGTTGATGTCTTTCCTCAATTCTGGGACATTCTCATCTATTACCTTTTCTATAATAATATTACCTTCCTAGCTCCTCTCATGTGGGATTTCACAAACCTATGTCAGACCTTATCATTTTATTCTCTATGTTGCCTTCTTTTAAGCATTTTTTCATCTTTTTGTCTCTGTTCTTCATTCTGGGCGAAGCTGAGATCTTGATTCTTAGCTTCTTCTGACTTGTCTGGCTTATCTTCTAGTTTAGTAATACTCTCTTTAGCTGTGTCTAATCTGCTATTAAACTATTCATTGAGTTCTTAATTTTAGTTACTGAACTTTGTGATTCTAGATTTTTCTGCTTTTCCTCTTTCAAACATGCTGTGTCACTTTTTATAATTTCTAGTTTCCTGCCAAAATTTTTAAGCTTGTTTTTTATCTCCTTAAGCACAGTAAACATAGATGTTTTGCAATAAGTCTGATAGTTCCAATATCTGGAAGTCCCCTGCCTCCCTTTTTGTTGTTTGTTATTTCTACCAATCTTACTTTTCGCCTTTTGGTTCCTGGTGGTTTTGATTGTCTTTGATTATGTTAGATACTGTATTTGAAAAAATTACTTTATTGAATTAATTGGAAACCTAGGGAGATGTTATCTGCTTCTAGTGAGAATTTTTATTCACTTCTGCCAGGAGCATGGGAGTGCTCACAGCCCCTGGTCCCCTAAGTCTAAATTCAAGGTTTGAGGTTCTCGGGGCCACTCAGAGGAAATGAAGTGGGCTTGCAGTCTGTGGGAGGTCAGGTTGATTTCCAGGTTACAATCACTCTTCATGACAGATCTTCAGTGGTTTAGCCTAAAATGGAGGGTGGTTTACCAAGTTGCTCATCACCGGTTGGCAATGAAGTCCAACTTTTGACTCTCTGGCCCTTTGAGGTTGCTAGAAATGCAGGTCAGCCTCCCAGTACCCACTTTGTGTACTGGAACAGACCCCAGGGTAGAAGCAAACTCAATGCTGGGCTTCTCTCTGTCTCTCCACTCCAGTCTCAGCCAGATGGCAACCCAGTAATTTCCATGTGTTCATCTTTAATGGTTTCATTAAGATTTTAAAACATTCATCCATTTTTTTTTGTTGTTTTGAGCTGTGGAATTGTTCCAAATTACATAATCTGACATTCTCAGAAGGAGAAATCATTATTATTCTTTAGAATAAATTCCTAGGAGTAGAATTTCTAGGTCTAAGACATGTATATTTTCAAGACTCATGGGACAGATTTCCAAATGACTTTCTAGAAAAGTTATTTTTCATATCTGAATCCTTGTTCTTTTTTTTCTCCTAGTTATCTATTAGGTGTCTCAGAGTCCATTCATTCTGTTCTTATACAGTACTCTAAAGCCTTGTCACATTTAAATTTCAGTTGCAAGTCAGATGTGAAAAATGGTGACTTTATTTTTCTAAATTTGGATTCAACTTGCTCTCTCATCTTCATTTTCAATGATGATGGAAAAGAAAACTAATCTTTTTATTCCGAGGTAACTCAGTTTCTTCCAATTGAGTACTCTGTCTCTTTCATGACAAGTGCTCCGTTAAATTGGGATTTCAACAGACTCTGCTTTGTACCGGCTGCTCTTTCCCCTTGGAGGTTCTCCCTCTCCCGTCTCCCCTCTTGAATAGCTCCTAGGAGCAAGGGGGAGCCAGCACTGCCTGGTTAACAGAAAATTACCCAAACTCTGCCCAATAATTTAAAGATGTTTGTTCTGAGCCAAGTATGAGGACCATGTCCCAGAGCCACGCCCAGGAAGCCTTTAGCAAGTGGACTCATTGTGGTTGGGTTACAGTTTGGTTTTATGCATTTCAGGGAGACAGGAGTTACACAGAAAGTCATAAATCAATACATGGAAGGTGTACACTGATTTGGCCCCCAAAAGCAGGACATCTTGAAGCAGGGGCTTACAGGTTATAGGTGGGTTTAAAGATTCTTTGATTTGTAATTGGTTAAAGAAATGAAGCTTTATCTAAAGGCCTGGAACGTTTTAAGGTAAGGTAAGGAAGTCTGTTAATAAGAGACAAGTCACTGGACGTAGACTCAGACTCATGAGATCTGCTGGGTAAATTGAGGACCTACAGGTGTGGTTCAAGCTTTGTCTTGCAGGTACAAAGGACATCTCCAAGAAGAGAAGGGGGCACGGTGAGGCCTATCTGACCTCCTTCCTATGGCCAGCAGCTGAGCTTTAGGGTATTTCTAGGGTCCCCTTGGCCTAGATTGAAGGGGTCCATTCAATCAGCTGGGGTGCTTAAGATTTTATTTTAATTCCCACTGTCCTCTGGGAACTTTCTGGTGACTTATCTCACTTACTTCACATCTCCTGATCTTGAAAGTTTTGTCCCCTCTGTATTCCCAGCTGATGTCCTTGGCCCTAGTCTTGAACTTCCAGCAGGATATCCAACCATTCGGTACCCTCTTGTCCCCTGACTCCTCTTGTGAACCAACCTGTTCAGCCTTTTACCTCTCCTGCACCTGGGATATGCAGGAACTTCTGGATTTCCTGTGTGCCAGGAGCTGGCTGTGGACATTTTTGGTCCTGTCTCTGCCTAAACATCACTCCACCATTTCTGTTCCACTGCCTGGGGCACTTCTGCTAGATGTTCACCTCCCGCCACCAATCCCCACCCTCCACCCCAGAGTGCTAGGCAGGAACAAAGCATTCATCACTTTTGCCTTCCCATCCTTGAGCCCATGTGCAGGATTTCTCTCCCCATTCCCTGAATGCCAACCTGAGCTGCTCAGTGAGTCTGAAACTCCCCCACTTCTCCCACTCCCCCACTTTTGTCTGTCTCCTCTCTCTCTGTAGACTTTGTCCCCAATCCAGGAAGTATTAGCCTCTTACTGGGTTTGAAACATTCCATATGTCAGTGGTTCTCAACCCTGGTTGCACTCTAGAATCAAATATGGTTGTAGACCACTTGAATCAGAGTGTCTGGGACCGAGCCCATGCACCAGTGATTTTTAAGAGCTCGCTGGATGATGCTGCTGTGAGCCAGCATGGAGACCCACGGCCTCGGCACGGCCTCCATCCTCTGGCTGCATCTGGCTGCTGTCCTTAATGTTTCAGCAGAGGCTTTCAGAATTTAAAAGATGCTTTTCTCTCTGGCCCACAGCTCATGCACTTGAAATCCTGGCTTGGAGACTGTCATTTCAGGAGTTAGCTCCAGGAGTTTGTTTATAGTCACAACAGAAAATTGACATGTTTTCTCGCTTTTGTTTCATCCCAGCTCTGACTGTCTTAACCCAGCTCAAGGCTACAACTGCCTCTGGATGAAACGGCAAATCCAGAATAGAAGAGCCCACTCATACATTTTCACAGTAAATTATTATTTTATTTGACAACTTTATTACAACTATTTTACTGCTAACGTAGTGCTTAAATAAGCAAGGCCATCGGAACGCCGTGTTCTTACTTGGACCTCATTTTGGTCCTGAAAACAACTGCTTTCATCCGACTGTCCTTGGGTAAACTCTGTGGGCCAGTGCTGAGAGTGTTTTAAAAATCAGATTTGTGGATCTTGTTGTCAACAGAAAAGAAGCCAAACTCTGTAAAATAATTTAAAGAGGTCTATTCCGAGCTGAATTTGAGGACCATGGCCTGGAGTCACGCCCAAGAAGCCTTGAGCAAGTGGATTCTCTGTGGCTGGGTTACAGTTCAGTTTTATACATTTCAGGGAGACAAGAATTACAGGTGAAGTCATAAATCAATACATGGAAGGCATACATTGGCTTGGCTTGAAAAGGCAGGACATCTGGAAGTTGGGGCTTACAAGTCACAGGTGGGTTTAGGGATTCTTTAGTTGACAATTGGCTGAAAGAGTGAGGCTTTGTCTGAAAGACCAGGAGTCAGTGGAAAGGAATGCTTTGAGTTAAGATCAGGGTCTTTTATCTTTCACCAGAATCAGGTTGGGAAGTAAACCACATCATATTGGGTTAACAAAACCTGTTTAGTGAGATTTTATCATTTCTAGGTGTGACTCACCAGGCCCCCTGAGAAAGGAATTTGGGCAAAAGAAAAAGATCAGAGCTCAGTCCTCATTGTATTTACTGAAATGGTATTGTAAGGAGACGGTTTACCAAGTTACAGTAGAAAAATTTCTCTGGGGTCTTAGTGGTCACGTAACCACACTTCTCTGTAAAAATCTTTTAGACATTACAGACCAATCCAGTGATCCTGTCTGCAGTGGGTATAAAAGAGCTTAGAGCCGAATTTGTGGTCCACCTTTATTAAGTGTATAGTACAGCAAAGCCTGCATTTTGTTCACTAAATTTACCCTTGGCGTCATCTTATCTTGTTCTTTGTCCTCTTACTCTCACTCGCTTGCTTTTAATTTCATTTCATCCTGTAGTGCCCGCACTGACACAGGATGCTGTAAACCTCAGAAAAACTCTCACCGGGCACAAATCTCAGCCCTCTTCCTTCCTTTGCAGAACGCCGTTTGCGTTGCTGGCCTGACGTCCTTCTCAAATGCGCAGCCCAAAGCCTTTGTCAAAGTTGTTCTGATAGCAGCCCTGGAAGCTGGGGGGTCATGACTGCCCCCCATCCACGGGTGAAACTGGGCTCATTTCTTTCCCGTCTTTCTCTCCCCCTGGTCTCTCATCTGTCCTTTCAAAGTCATCTTCCTGCCACTGCCCCAGGACATGGACCACAAGTCTGCACTCCCCTCCAGGGCTTCATGTTCTAGAAAACGAGTTGGTAAAATTTTTCTGTAAAAGGCTGGATAGTAAATATTTTAGACTTTATGAGTCAAGAGACAAAATCAAGGATATCATATAGGTACTTGTAAACAACAGCAAAAACTGATTCACATAAATGTTTTATTGAGAAAATTCAAAATGTAAGAATAATAATAATAGGTACAATATCCAGGTCTACTAATGAGAATACTTGAATTTTTATTAGAGGGGAGGGTAAATCTTGCCTCACTGGGGCTCAAAGTTAGTATTCCCATCATCAAATTGATTGTAAATATTCATCTGCAAAAGACATTCTTAGCTCCCTGGCCAGACAAAAACAGGCAGTATAGTTTGCTGATGCCTTTCCTAGACTTTTTCTCATTTTCTCTTTCCAAAATATTCACTCAACCGTATCTCATCTCACAAGATAGCTAACCAGACACTGTAAAATATATATATACACGTATACTGTATATATAAAGTGTCAATGGCTGATAATGGCTTAATATGTTCCCACTTCTTAAAAAACATTGTGCCTTTACAAAAATACTCTTCAAAGGCTTATTTGCAAATCAGGTTCTCAAAGCTTAAAGGAAATATGATTAGCAAAGAGCAAAAGTATTATATTTGGAAAATTGCTCATAGGAAACATCTTACTGGAGAATTTCGCCATGGTCTTTGTTTTAATAAAACAAGCCCAGGCAAAAAATCAGTCAGCCAAGGAAATGTATTCGGGACTGGCAACTTCATTCCCCCTGGCATTTTCTGCATCTGTGAAAAATCGTACCCCGGAGAGATGAGCATTTCCTTCATCCTCCAAAAGAAAAGGCTCTTAATACCCAGACAGTTCACTTCCCAATCTGGAGGAAGTGGTTTCAGCCTGAATTATCTTTTCAGCAACAAAGGTGAAAGTGCTACCTCCGTTTAACGGCAAAGCACTGGCCTTTGGGTCCTATTTTCTGGTGAGATATTTGTGTGCTGGATACGGCGTTTGATTTTTAAAAAGGCAGCCGTACTTACCCTTTGGTATTTATATGTATGGCAGAGGCAACTCTGAGTATTAAATTACTGTACTGTGCCAGTTGAGAATTCTATTCAAGCCAGCCAACTCCTTCCCCAAAATTATATTTTTAGTGTTTAGCAGCTGCAAGCTCCCAGAAATCTTCAAAGTGGGACCACTTATTTCCCCCAGCGCGGGAGCTCTCAGCTGCTGCCAGTTTTAGACGATCTGGTCTGGGAGGCAGAGGGTACCTGGAGGGTTGGGGGGTCAGACGCCCCAAGTTGCCCCTAGCTCTGCACTCACTTGCATGTATCCACCCCTGGCCGGTTTACTTAACCTCTGAGCCTTAGTTTCTTTAGCCAGAAAATGGGGCTAATAATATCTACCAAGCAGAGCTACTTTGGGGGTTATAAATAATCATGAATTGTCCTAATGTGGCATCAGATGCATGGTGGAGCTCAGTGCAGGGCGCCGTTCGCCTGAGGAACAACAAAAATATAGTGTTTTATGTCCTCAGGTGCTTGGGATGTCGTCTAACGACGGCTTCCTGGATTGCTCGTGGTGTTAACAAATGAACGAGCACACTTGACCTCTACTCAGAAAGCTTCCTTTGCACGTGACAATAAGGCCTTCAGAGTGGCACAGGTGCCAGGACAGGTGGAATTGCACCTACAGTCTGCACACGGTGGGAGCTGAGAGGGGGTGACCTAAGGACTGGGGACAGGTTGGGCCATCTGGGGGGCACGTGTCCCTCAACCCCTGCACTGCGGGCTACACGGGCATTTCTCTTGGGGACACTCGGACTGCCCCACTCTACCCCCAGGGTGTTTTCACACCTGCCCGGGACCCCCTCGCACTGCACACCTCGGTGCCACCGGGCCAGACTTTCTCACTCCCTTCCTCCGGGAACTCAGGCCTCCTCCGCACATTTCACTCCAGACCCGAGCTGTTCCCTGGAGCAACACCGTGTTGCAGATCCTTCCTCAGCAGCTCCTCCCCCCCTTCCTGCCTCCCCCCTCAAGTCCTTCCTGGAAGTTGGTGGCAGGACTGCTCGTTTAGAGTGCCTCCCCTAAGCCAGCGGCTGTGTGTTCCTGCCCGTCCTAGAGTGAGGGCCGTGGTACTCAGTGACATTTAACCCAGATGGGAAATACAGTGTTTGGGCTGAAACTTGAAGTATTTGGGGACCTTCTCTCCAGAGATCTAGAAAACTTGTCTGCAAAAGTAGGGCGGACAGGTGCCTACCTGCAAGGTAAGAGTGGAGATAGGGCCAGGAGGCCATCCCTCCCCTCTCTTGCCCTCCCTTCTAGTGGAAACTTGGGGGTCACATTTATAATGCAATATGACAGACAAAGCCAGCTTGAGGGATGTTGTCACCAGCTCCATATTTTTTGTTGTCATAAAACACACATAACATAAAACTTACCGTTTTAACCATTTTAAAGTATACAGTTGAGTGGCATTAAGTGCATTCACAATGTTGTGCAGCCATCACCACGCTCTACCTCCAGAAACTGTTCCTCACCTTCAATGGAAAGGAGTAGCCATTAAGCAGTCACTCCCTACTGTGTTCTCCATCCAGCCCCCGGCAGCCACCGATCTGCTTTTTGTCTCGATGTGTTTGTTCTATATTTGGACATTTCATGTAAGTGGAACCGTGTAATACGTGGCCTGCTATGACTGACTTCTGTCATGTGGCATTATGTCCTCAAGCTTCATTCACACTGTAGCATGGATCAGAATTTCATTCCTTTCTGTGGCTGAGTGAGATTCCATTGTATGGATGTGCCATGTTTTATTTGTCCATTTGCCCATCGACAGGTGTTTGAGTTGTTCAAACACAGCTGTTGGGAATAGCGCTGCTGTGAGCGTGCACGTACACGTCTTTGTCGGAACCCCTGTTTTCCATCATTTTGGTTGTGTACCTAGGAGTGAGGCTGGAGAAGCCCCAGGGTCATAGACCATCTAGACGAAGCCTTGCAGGTCGTGTGAGACCCTGGCTTTTCTTCTGAAGGAAATGGAGAATCACTGGAGGGTTTCAGGTAGTAAAACAATGACACGATGGCTCAGACCAGGTGCACAGGATGGCGGCAGCGCAGGTGGTGAGAGGCTGGCAGATTGCAGAGGTGCATCGGGGTGGAGCCGTGAGGATTTTCCGGCTGATCGGCACGGGGCCAGCACCCAGGTTTCCTACCCCCACGTGTGGAGAATGAAGTTGGTGTTACGGAGGAAAGACTGTAGGAGGAGCAGGTTTGAGTGGAGGGAAGGTCAAAAGTTCCATGACAGCCATGCGCAGGGTCACTCAGACACGATGCAGACGTTGAGTGGACAATTGGATATACCAGTCTGGGCTCAGAGACAGGAGCAGACTGGAGTGTAAATCGGAAGCTACTGGAATATAAACGTTACTGAAACCCCTGAGAGCAAACGAGATCGCCAGGGAGAGAGTATGGATGGAGAAGAGATCTAAGGGCTGTGCCCTGCAGTCCTCCCACCTTGAACTTCAGGAAAGAAGGAGTCAACAAAGGAGATTGAAGGTGCCGCCAGGAAGGCAGCCAGGTGTGTGGGGTGCCCTGGGTGCTGCGTGGAGCCCCTGCGTCCAGGAAAAGGAGGGAGCGGCTGTGTCGGTGGCAGCTAAGAGGGCACACACCTGGAGGACTGAGACTGGCCATTGGATTTGGAGGATGAGTCATCTCGGACCTTGACAAATGCACTAGCATTGGCGCAGTGGGGTTGGACGCCTGATTGGAGTGGGGTTAGGAGAGAGCTGGAGAGAGGAATCGGAGGCACCAGGTATGGACAGCTCGGTAAAGGAGTTTTGCTATAAGGGGGAGCAAAAAGCAAGGAGAGGGCAACTGCGAGGGGAGTGGGTCAAAGGGCACGCTGTAGGACATGTGGGCTGCTAGCAGTGCTCCAGGCTGTTTGGGGGGGCGGTGCTGGCGTGAGGCCCTGGAGCAGCAAGAGGGACGGGATCGAGTACTCGGGCAGAGGCCCAGCCTGCCCTGCAGAGGCCCAGCCTGCCCTGAGTGCATGGACGGCAGATGCCAGTGAGAGGGTGGGTGGGGTGTGGGCCTTCTCTTTGCTGTGCTGTGTTCTTAGGGAAGCAGGAGGCAAGATCTCAGTCGACAGTGAGGAAGACAGAGGAGGGGCTGGAGGTTTGGGCTGGGAGAAGAAGGTGTGGGGAGCTTCTAGAAGAGTGAGAGAGGAGTCACCTCGGCCTGGGTATGGTCGAAGGGCAGCACTGAAGGTCCCCTGGACACTCACGATCCTGAATTTAAAGTGGACTCAGCCGTGTGGTTACATGTGTCTCTCACTGTGTCCGGCTGTGCAGTGCAGCCTGGAGTAGACGGAGCCTCGAGTCATCAGCATTGGGATTTGCCAGCTGAGGACAACAAAGTGAGGAGGGGACAACACCAGTGACAACTTCTGACTATGGCTTTAAGCCGGGGACGTCCACCGTGTAGGTGGTGGGGCCAGGGGATTGGAGGTCCCAGCAGGGTAGAAGGATGGGGTTGGGGTACTTGAGGAAGTGAGCTGGAAAGATGGGGGTGATGATCAGAGAGTTGGGTGGACACGGTCAGCGAATACAGACAGTTTTTTGTTTCCTTACACTATCGAGGTAGATTTTCTGTAAGGGATAGGTATTCTTTTTTGTAATGTAAAATTAATTATTTTTCAAAGTAAAGAAATGTGTTGTGAAGAGGGCTAGGATTTGGACAGATGGAGCTGGTCTCACGGAGCACTGTCGGGGAGAGGAGGTGCAGCGCGTAAGCTGGCGTAGTTCACGGACAACGAGTGGTCCCACGTAGCGACTGAGTCTGTAGGTCAAAGGGGACCGAGGGGGCAGAAATGCCCAGGCAGAACTTGCACTTCGTTCAGAAGCGAACAGGGAGGCATTGGAAGGTGTTGAGGAAGGGAAAGATCTAGAATGCAGCCGGGCCCTTTGTCGTCTAGGAAGAGAGAAAGCGCTGACGTCCAGGAGGCTTTTCATCTCTCAGTGAGGTTCCTGGGGCCGCGGCCTCTCCTCGCCGTCTCCTCCTCTGCTCTTCCCTCTCTCAGCGGGAACCGCTGTCGTGTCACATGTATTTGTGTAACCGCAACAATAAAAGTGATTATTTTTAATTTCTGTTCTTCTCCTCTGTAATGGAGCTATTAGGCTTTGGCAGATCCCTTAATATGATTATCATTTTTGAATGATTTTGAATTGAGATGTTTGCACTAATGGAGCAATCGCAGTTGAGTTTGAAGAATGAGCAGTAGGCTCTCGTCCCTGGATCGCATCGGTCCCCGCGTGCCGTCAGCGGCGGCTGGCGTGGCTGGGCAGGTGGCGAGGACGCCTCCGAGGGGAAGTGGGGCCGAGCTTTGCTCTTGATTTGCTGATCGTGGAGATGCAGCTGGCTGACGCGCCACCCACGCGGCAGGTCCCAGATGGGCGCTTCCTGTGGGAGGACTGCTTCTTCCCGGGCAGAGGACAAGGACGGCTCTCATGGCCAGTGCAAGTAGGTAGCTCCAGGATTCAAAGCAGTCACCCACGGAGCTCACCAGCAGCACTCGCTGGCGCGATGTGAGTGAGGACGTGTCTTTTAATTATTTAGTCTCGACGACGTTCACCAGTTAGACATCGGCTGCCTGCCAGGAGCCCTGCCTGCCCCCTGCGCTATGGGAGGGCCCCGGAGGAGCCCTGGTGTTTGCAGGACTGTGGCCTTTGCTTCTCTGCCAGGGAAGGCCACCTCCTGGGGCCAGTTCCAGCCTCTCCTTTCCACACTCTACGGTGGAGGTGACAGAGGGATCCCCCTCCCTCCTTCCTTCGTCCCACCCCTGGCTGGAGCACGTTTCCGTGCTGTCCACTGGTTCCTGATGATCGTGGACCCTTCCCCACCAGGGATCCTCACACGCAGCTCTGTCGTGCTCATTCATTGACTTGCCAGTATTCAGTGAACGCCTGCAAGGCACTGGCTCCTGGAAATACCAGGAGATATGACAGGGACAGCTTCTCTGCTCACAGGCAGGGACCTGACCATCTGGTGGGGGAGAAGTTTCCGCAGGATGGTCCCGCTGTCACAACACAATCCTTGCATCCCACTCTGCAAATCCACTTCTGTGGTTCTCGGCTGGACCCGGGAATCGGTGTTTTCTAAGGAGCTGTTGGGGTGATGCTGATGCCGGTGGCTCTGGACCAGTCTCTGGGAAGCATTGTTTTCCCCCGTGGGGCTGTGCCCAAAGCAACCCCTTTGAGAGCGTGTTGTCCCACTGCTCCCTGTGACTTTAACTGCCCAGCTTGCCTTCAAGGGGTCAGAAAGCAGAGACTCTTGCAGCAGGGTCTTAACTGCATGTGCTTGTCAATGTCGGACATTTGGGGAGATTGTTCTAACTTATCAGAATGTCTTGATGTGCCCACAATTGCTCTCAAGAAAACAGAGTTAACACCAGGGCCGCCTCCCTGTCCCCTCCTTCTCTCCAGACTCAGGGATGCTCCTCCCACCTCCTGGCACAAGTGTCACTAACGTGTGTCCGTAACTCAGGTGGGCCCTGCCTTTAGCTCTCCCAGCATGAATCTTCCCTGTAGTTTGCCTCTTCTGGCTGTGCAACGAAGCTTTGCTTTGCTTTGCTTTGCTTTGCTTTGCTTTCTTTTTTCTTTTTGCTCTGGATCATAGGTAGGAGGGGACAGCATATATCATCGTCACCATTTGGTTGGTTGCAAAAAATAGAAACCTGTGTAACACTGTTTAAGTTGAGAAAGACTATTGCAAAGATGCAGGGGACTGTCCCGTGACCTACGGGCAGAGAGCCGAGCCAGGCCTCTCAGCACATGGGAAGCCAAGGTCCCCAGGGGCCACTCTCCCCGCACACCCACCTGGGCTCACTTCTCCACTGCACACCTGCCTCCTCCTCCTGCTCAGTCAGCCCTGTGCACAGGAGCCACCAGCACTGCTCCAGGATGGCGGCCTGAGCCCTGCAGATGTGTGAGACCATCGAGCTCTAGCTGCCCCCACTGTCTCCATTCTAAGCTTCAGAAGAAACAGAATTTGATTAATCTGGTTTGGGATCCATGGTCATTTCTGGTTCGATTAACTGAGGCCAGGGGATGGGCTCGTACAGTGCTTTTCCAGGCTAGGGGTCAGGCTGCTTCTCTAGGAGGGGCTGAGGGCTGGGAGGAAACGACCGACTATGAAAGCCATGGCCAGCCCTGCTATAGTCGAGGTGGCTCCACGACACCAGCAGAGGCAGTGCCCTGTGCATGTGGGTATGATTGGCGTGAGATTTCTGGAAACACATGGCAGGGCCTCCCTGGAAGACGGCAAAGGCACATTTCTCTCTGAGCTCCTGCTCTATGCACTGGGCATATTGCATATCTTGTCTTGCTTAATCCACACGACAATACTCGGTAGAGATTTAATGGGATCCAGAGTGCTTTGTTGACTTAACACAATTGCAGTTTTCAGTGGCAGCTCCAGCTTTCAGCTCTAGGCATTGTGCATTTCCAGTGTGCCCCACCACAGGCTCAGCACGTGGGTGCCCAGGGGCATTCTATGGAGTCGGAGATCTGGACATCAAGGTCAAAGTCAAGTTAGAAATCAGAATGAGCTCATGAGAGTCTGAGACTACAGTCCACAATTCTGCTCAAAGGAATTCCACCGAATAGTTTCCTGGTGGACCCAGTGGCGTTTCAATGGCCCCCCTGTGTGAGATGTCTCTTTTGCCCAGGAAAGCATCTTAACGGCGTTCCTGGCCTTTGGCAGCGTGGGCGTTTGCCAGCTTCTCCATGGAGCCTTTTCTGAAGAGTGCAGTAAAGTGTAAGGGCTAAAATCAAGGGCTTTAAAGCTAGACAGGTGCTGAGTTCTGTTCTGTGACTCAGGGAATATCACTTGATTTCCATGTGCCTCAGCTGTGGAATGGAGAGGTTCTACCTCCTTCCCAGGGTTGTGGAGGTGCTTACATGAGACGTGCATGGAAAGTTCTTTGCACTCTGTGTTGAGACAGTAATTACTGAATAAATGGTTGCAATCATAGTAATAATAATCATTATACTATTATCATATTCACTCCTAGTTGCTTGAAGGAAGTATGTATTGTGTTTCTCTACTCACTACAGCACCAGCACAATGCCTTAGACATGGTAGATGCTGAGAAAATATTTGCCGAATGAATTTGTTATATAAGGGTATGCATAAAGTCTGGAGACAGAAGCAAAAAGACATAACAAAAGCTTTATTGATATGACACTACAATACACAACATGACACAATTTGTAGTATGTATCAATGTGTCGCCCCTCATTAGCAGTGCATGGCTCCATGCGTCAGACAAGATTGCAATGAACTTGGTGCATTAATGCAGCATTTCTGTCCATCCCTGCTCATATGTTGGTGCCCTGTTGCCTCACGTGGCTTTTGTTGCTGATTTCCATTGAGTCCACTTGTGCCTTTATCCTACCCCAAAATAAGTAATCAAAGGGATCGATAGATACAAAAATAAAATAATAACCTTTGTGTTCATCCTGTCCATGATCTTTTCATCTCTCCTGCCGAGGACCCCTCTCTGTGGGCTGAGGTCGTCTCTCTGCCCTCTATGATTGGTACCTTTGGGCACCTGTGGTCTCCTCTCTGAGTTTTCTCCCTTCTCTAAAGACCCCCACTCTGATCCACGTGCTCCCACCAGAACATGGAGATCGGAGCTCTTGCACGTGAGCTTTCCCTGTCCGCTTTCCCATCGTGCTCCCGGCTTGCTAGATCTCTCCTTCCTGCGGTAGGGAGCAGACTCTTCTTGTTCCTAACCTCTGAGCTCCTTTGAGACTGCCCGTGGACCCCCATCCTACCACTCAGCTGTCCCCAGAGTGCAGGGAGAGGCTCTTCGTATGTGTGCAGACACCATGTGACACGTGAGACCAGACCTCATCCAGTCTACAAGGAAGCCAGGTGATCCCTAAACATCTCGGCTCCCCTAGTTGTTCTAAAGCTAAATGTCACCTTGTGGAGGTGTGGGGATTGAGGGCCTTCAGGGCAGTGACTTGAGTTGCTGGGTCGGAACCCAGCGCCTACCAGGGCGGTGCCTACGGGAAGGCTTCTGGTGCTGACATCGCCATGACCTTCACTTCTTTGTCTCTCCGACAGGACGCCTGCCATGATCGGCTGCTCCTTCGTGGTCAATAGGAAGTTCTTCGGTGAAATCGGTCTTCTAGACCCTGGGATGGATGTGTACGGAGGAGAAAACATTGAACTTGGAATCAAGGTTTGTGACCTGGAGTCTCTCCCTCTTGATGTGTTCTTGTTTGTGAGCATAGCTGCTGAGTCCTCCTTAAGGTGTATCTAAGGCTTCTTACAGCGGATAAATGACAGAGTCATTTGCGCCACCCCTACTCCTGGGCAGGGTGCTTAAGCAGCATTGTCATCGTCACCCCTCCTTAGACGGGGAGCCTGGGCTCTCCTCTCTCTAAGGTTGGCCAATTTGCTTCCTGCTTTTGTGAATTAGCCAGAAAGTTTGGTTCCCGCCCATCTAGTTTTGTTGTCTCCTTAAATTTTTCTTTAAATTAAGTGATCTCCTTAGATTACTATTTCCATCCTATGTATTTTGATGGTTTGTGCACATCATAAGATGCCTCATAAGATGCCAGAGGAGGGAAACATGTTCCAGGGACCCTCCATTTTCTCAGAGATGCTTCTAGGGGAGGATGACGCAGGAGGCGGCCCCCGGCCCAGATCAGCTCCACCGTGATAGATTTTATATCCTGGGTTCTGCTTAAGATTTCATTGGAAAAAAAAAATAATAACTCCACTGCAAAAAAATAAAAGTTGGAAACCATTGGTGCATTACAACCTTTTCATTTTAGACTTAAGACAAATGAATCCCAGCAAAAAATGGGGAGATTCCTTAGTACCCCATGACCAAGATTCTCTGTTCGATTAAACTTCAGTCAGGCTCCTGAACCTTCCCCTGTACCTGTCTGTGTACTTCCTTGTAAAATCCAGTTTTAGCAAGAACCCCTCACCCTCGAGATCCGATCAGGTTCCTCATCCTCCACCATCGCCCGGGTGATGTCTGGTCACCCTGGCCTGTCTGCAACAAGAATCCTGCTAGGTCAGTTTAGCCAGAATCCCCCTCACCTCTGATGTTTCCTCTCAGTAATTTTCCATCCACTCACCTCACGCTGCTCCTTGGCTATAAATTTGCACCTGCCCGTGCTGTGTTCCGAGTTGAGCCCAGTCCCTCTTCCGCACTGCAAGTTCCCATTGTGTGGTCCCTGTACCTGTCACGATGGTCCTAAATAATGTCTGCCTCACTGTGCTCGAACAAGTGTCACTGCATCATTTTTCACTTTAACACCGGTAACCACTTAATGGTGGACTTGCTTCTCCTGCCTTGGCGACTTCCCCCACACTGTGACGATGCTGGAGGGGAATCCAGGCTGGGGTCTCCGTGTCCGCTGCCTCCTGTTCTGATCTCTGCATACGTGGGCCCCTGGGAGCAGGCTTGTTGGAAACAACTCGGAACACCACTGGGAGGCTGAAAGTTCATTGAATTTCTTCTGTGCTCCCCTGCTGCATTCTGGTTTTTATTCTCCCTGGGCAGGCCCTCGGTGCAGAACCCCTGCCCCTGTCAAAGCCAAGCCCGCTCTCCTGTCCGATGTCACCGGCTCATCCCTGACTGCTCAACAACTTTAAGTCGCCCCATCGGCCCCTCATCTATACTTGATCTCTCTGTGCAGAATGAGAGGCTCTGTGCCCCATCACGTCCAAGCCACACGAGCGAAGGGGACCTTGGGGACCTTCCCTGGATCCTAAAATCACTCCCTTTTAAAGACTGCAGACTCTTCTTCCTGGGCTTCCAACTCCAGGCTGGGTTGTTGCCTCGGTGGGATTTGCATGGGATTTCTTTGTAAAGCCCAGCAATTCAAAAGCCCATGATCACAGCTAACATATGTGCCATTCCTCCTTTTTAATTTAATGAAAGGAAAGATCTGGACCCACCGTGTTGATCCTTGACCTGCAACTTACATTTCCACCCTCCTCCCTTCTTCTCATTCTTCCTGGGCCTTCCTGCTTCTTTTTTCCTTAGCAATCGTCAATTCCTAACATGTGACAGAATTTATGTATTTTTATGTGTACTTTTTTTCTCTTCCTTCCCCTCGATAGAGTGCAAGCTCTGTGGGGCTCAGATCTTTGTTTGATTCACTTTCAAATCCCAAGCGTACAAAACCATGCCCGGTACGGGGCTCACAGGTCTTGGTTAGACTAGTGATGGAATGACTGTCTGGGGGATTTAAGATGCAGAGCAGGGATGGCGCAGGGTGGGTTGGGGGGTGTTGGGGAGATACGTGGAAATGGAACGAGCTGATGGCTACATGGAAGGGAAGAATGTACAAGTCTAAACAGCTTGTTCCAGGTACATATCTGGGAGAGAAAGCCCTGCCTGGAGAGAGTTGAGCTTTAATTTATTTTTAATTTTATTTTGAAAACAAGAGAGACTTGAAGATCTCTGTATGCTGCAAGAAGGAAGCCAATGAAGGGCACATCGTCCCCGGCAGAGGAGAGGGCAGCGTGGAGGGGGAAGCCCTGGCCCTGCAGAGGGGGAAGCACAGGTGGAGGGATTATCAGGGCCAGAGGGACCCTCCCAGACTTGATTGCCTCTGGGGACAACAGAGGCTGTGACAGCAGAACCCACCCTTGAGGCTCGCTAGGGAGAAGATGTTTGTCTCCCCACACTCACAAAGGCATTTGCTTTTTTTTTTTATTTGTATACTTGCAGATTTATTTGTAAGGCTTTGTTGGGATTACTGACATACAAAAGGTGTACATATTTAAGGTGGACGATGTGATGTTTTGATATACACATACTTTGTGAAATGATCACCACGATCAAGCCAAGTGACACATCCATTACCTCTGTCTACTTACTACTGTGTGTAGGGGAGGGCGATGAGATCTGTCCTCTTAGCAAATTAAAAGTACGCAAAGCAGTGGCTCACACCTGTAATCCCAGCTACTTGGGAGGCTGAGGCAGGAGGATTGTTTGAAGCCAGGAGTTCAAGACCAGCCTGGGCAACACCTGTTTCCACAAAAAATTTAAAAAATTAGCCAGGCACAGTGGTACATGCCTATAGTTCCAGCTACTTGGGAGGCTGTAGTAGGAGGATCACGTAAGCCCAGGAGTTCAAGGCTGCAATGAGCCATGATTGTGCCACTGCACTCCAGCCAGGGCAACAGAGTAAGATGCAGTCTCAAAAAAAAAAAAAAAAAAAGAAAGAAAGAAAGAAAAAGAAAAAAGAAAGAAAGAAAAGAAAAGAAAAGCATAAAATACCGCATTGCTAACTACTGCCACCATGCTATACGTTAGATCCAGAAATGACATTCACCTTGCTTTGCAGCGACCTAGCAGGAAAGGTCTGAGTGGGAGGCTCTCCAGGCTGGGCGGTGGTGGTGGTAACTCCATGGCAGGCAGGACCGTGTGACTGTTTCCCATCCCTGAGGGAGGGAGCGAGCTCATCACTTCTCCCCCTGCAGCACAGCTCTGTGCACCAAGACCCCTGTACCACCAGCTGAAGGCCCCCCGCCCCAAGCCTCTCTCCTCACTCCTTGTTGAGGGGCTGGGGGGCAGAGTCTGTCCCCAGTGATTGCACCCTGGCTGTGCCTTCTCCATAACAGCTCAGCTCCACCAGCTGCTCAGGCCATGTCTTTAGCAGAGTGTCGGATGCATCTGGGGCATGGATATCACCCTCGAGTGATTACCTGCTCTGATTGCACTCCCAGGCACACCCAGCATCCCTGCTAGAGATGTGGGGATGATTTCGCCTCTTACCTCCCGTAACCACATTGTCCTGCAAGCTGTGATCTGACTCTTGACATAAGCCTTAGTTTTCTGCTAATTTTTTTTTTTTTAAATAGAGACAGTGTCTCCCTCTGTCACCCAGGCTGCAGTGCAGTAGCATGATCATAGGTCACTGCAGCCTGGAACTCCTGAGCTCAAGCCTCCCAGTGTGCCAATTTTTAAATGGGAATTGAGCACTGTTGGTTCCAGGAAAGCCAAGGCCTGGGTTCAAGGTCTACACAGTGTTCTATGGTTCTCATGATGTGGTCCCCAACCAGCAGCATCAACATCACCTGGGAACTTGTCGCAAATGCAAATTCTTGGGCCCCATCCCAGATCTACTGAATCAGAAACTCTGGTGTGGGGTCCAGCCTCCTGTGTTTAACAAGCCCACCAGGCGATGCTGTTATGAGCCACGGGTCTGCACCTGGGCTCAGCCAGCTTCCTAGCAAATACATGCCTTGTCACAAAGGAGCACAGGTGAGAGTCCACCTCTGTCCATACCGTCCTCTGGGTGCCCCTCTGTGGCCACTGTGGGCCCACAGTGAGTCCCTTCTCCTCACTGCAGCCCGCACAGCCAGGCCCCTCTGATACCAGCATCTACTTCCTCATTACCTTCGCAGGCAGGTGTGTCAAACAGGTGACTGCAAGGTTCCTGATGACAAGGCTCCCTTTTAAATGAAATAATGTATGTAAGGTGCTTTGTCATACATACTATTCCTTCTTCTTTCATTTTGTGCTATTTTATCCTGCTCAGAGCACAAATTAGTTGAGTAACAAATTGCAATCTTAGAAAGCATCCCCACTGCTTGAAAAAAAAAAATCAGAGCTTTATGTAAACATGTACAAACACATGCTTAATTTTCATGTAGTGTACATACATACATTTACATATACAAATTTACCTATGAGAAATGACACAAAGTCCTATGCTTTAGTTAAATGGAAGCATTGTAATATGAGAACACTGCCTTTTTTTGGTGATTTTTTTTCACCCCAGAAGTAGGTTCATTTGCAATCTTTCTAACTATTCTCTGAACTTTTTTGTTATTTTTTAAATTCCATCTTCAGTAAGTAAAGATCTGCCATGAGAACAGAAAGTTCAGGAAGAAAGAATAGCAGAGTTGACTCTAAGGCTGTTGCTTGGATAAAAGTCAGCTTGCCTGTCACCAAAACAATCGATACAGTAAGGAGGAAAAAAAAGCTTTCCAGAATTGAGAAAATAAATGAGATTAGAAATTGAAAGGTTTCATCTTGTTCTGAGTAGCATTCGTCAGAAACTATTAACAAGGCATATTACAGTAATATGTCTAAATGTTAAGAGAAAAAAAAATCTCCAAGGAGAGAAGGATAGGTAGATTGCTTTTAAATGAAGTAAAATCAGATGGTTTCAGACTTGTCCAATATATCAGTCAATTTGAGAAGAAAAGGCATTCTCTTCTTCTGAACCCTTATATAAAAGGCTTGTGCCCCAGACTGCTGAGCCCTTTTGGGCAACCATTCTTAAAGGGAGATGATAGAAAGATACTTTCAGATCCTCAAACTGTCAGAAAATGTCTTAGCTTCATAAGGAACTCCAAGGACTGAATAAAAGGCAGAATTCCTGTGTGTGTGCATTGTGGTTAAAATATTTGTGAGACTAACAACCCATTCTGGAGGTAAGTCTATAAGAGGGTTTCTGGGTACTCAGGCCCAGCCCCAGGGCCTTCCACGGTACAGCCTTTGCAGGGGGTCTGTTTGCTGGGGTGCCCCAGGCTCCGCGACAGTCACCAGTAGGGCATTCAGACTCTGAGTCCATGTTGGCTGGGCTGTGTCATGGCGAATCATGGGCAAAGAACGGGTGCATTTTAATGTGGACAGGGTAAAAATAACTTTCTTAAAAAGCAGAGTTTAACCCAGATGCCTTAACTGCTGGTTGCATAGCTCACAATGTCCCTGAGGAGCTGGGATGCCATTTCGAGGACTCAGGTGAGCCCAAGCTTGGCACCCTGTCAGCTGGCCCAGCTCAGCTCACTCAAGCTCAGAGCTCTGAAGACCTGCAGGGCCTTCCACAGGCTCAGGGTCCATCCGGCAGTAGATTTGCAGTCTTGCCTCCTTCAGCGGGATTGTTTAGAAACCACTGGGCCAGGTCCTCAGGTGAACATGGCATCCGCCACTCACACTGGTCTCCTGGCCCCATCTCTTTTCTTCTTCTTTTTTTTAATAGATGTAGAAAAAGTATTTGACAAAATTCAGCAGCCTTTCATGATAAAAACCCTCAAGAAACTAGGCGTAGAAAGAACATATCTCAAAATCAGAAAAGCCATATATGACAAACCCAAAGCCAGCATCATACTGAATGGGGAAAAGTTGAAAGCATTCCTTCTAAGAACTGGAACAAGACAAGGATGCCCACTGTCACCACTTCTTTTCAACATGGCCCTGTCTCTTGTTCTTAGTTTTTCTCCCCCTCCCTATCTGCAGTTAGCTCTGACAAGGCCTGCTGAATGCCATCCCACCCACACCCCAGCCTCTCCTCTGTGGTTTTTGGAACTCATTACCCGGCACCCAGGGTAACCGGGGCAGATTCCCCCTGCCCTCTCTGTGACCCTGGCAACAAGAGCCCTGATGTCCAAAAGCATCCCATGACCTGAATTCATCACGCATTTGGAACTCTGGGGCTCAAGCTTGCTGCACCCATTGAATGCTGTGATTTGGATAATCGTCATTCCCAAAGGGAACCAGACCATCAGTTCTGTTTTGTTTTCTTGATCGTTAGACTGCATGAGTCCTTTGTTCTCCCCTCTGCTGCTGGCATTGGTCATGGTTTGATCTAAGGCCTGGTCTGAAGGAGGTCATCTTTGGCTATGTGAATGTCTTCATAGTACAGAGTTAATCTGTGATAAAGTTTGAGCAAAGTTCCTGGTCTTTTTCAGGTATAGAGTAGGCCTTGAGATGTCATAGACTAGAAGGTGCATATATGGTAGGTGGCCGACAGTTCAACTGAATGCTTTTCATCATGGAGACATAGTGAGTGCCACTCTACCCAAGCAGGCACTGCCACTGGGCACACCACAGTCAATAGATGGGATCTCTATCTCCATGAAATATATGGTCAGGCAGAAATACCATTCATTGAACAAATAATTACCAATGTGATAAATATGAAAAGACAGGATAGGGTGATGCTGTAGGAAAATATAGTAAAGAAAGACAACCTAGTCTGGGGAGTCAGAAAGAGCCTCCCTAAGGAAATGATGTTTAAGACTTTAAAAATTAGTCTAATTTAGACAGGCAGAGAAAGAGGTGTGCAAGTAAGAATACTGTAGGAAGAGAGAAAAGGACATGTACAAATTTGGAATTCTGGGGGGTAAATGTGTTCTAGGGATCTTGGAAATTCCAGGATGGCTGGAGCAGAGGAAGGGAGAGGAAAACCTGTTAGATGCAGCACTGCAAACTGGGTGGGTGTAGATTACGAGGATTTGTCAGCAAGAATTTGGCTTTTTCCTAAGGACTACTGTGTATGCTTTAGATAGATAGATGATAGATGGTAGATACACAGACAGATGACAGATAAGATAGATAAAATAGTCAGATAAGATAGATGAGATAGGTAGATAGATGACACATAAGATACATAGATGATAGATAGATAGATAAGGTAGGTAGATAGTTAAAGGATAGATAGATGATAGGTATATAACATACATAGGTAGATAGATAATACTCTCAAGTATTGATGACTTACCTCCCTTGAAGAGATTTAAGGGAAATGAGGTGATCAGACTTATTTTTGAATAAAAAGGTCATATGACTGCCAGGTGGAAAGTGGATTATGAAACTGAGGACTCTCAGATGGAAAGGTTGTTGGGAGAGGGCTTGGACTATGGTTAGGACAATGGGAGAGAAATGGACAAATTCAGAAAGTGGAAGAGACAAAACCCGGAGATTGAGTGTAAGGAGGGGATGAAGGGACTTGGGGGTTGAGGCTGAGCACGTGGGAGATGCCCGTGCTGTTCTCTGAGATGAGGAACACCATTGGAGGAGATCTGGGAGACAACAGAAAGATGATGCTTTCTGTTTTAGATATGACAGTTCTGAAGTTTCTGAAACACTCCCAGCCACCCAGGAGGCATTTGCACGTGTAGGGATTAAGCTAAGGAGCAAGGACTGAACCTGAGATAGACTTGGACATCTTGGGTGTATCGAGAAGGAAGAGGTTGCCCAGGGAAAAGAGAAGAGGGGGTAGTCCAGAAGCCCAGAGAAAAGCAACATGGCAGGTGCGGAAGGAGCAGCTGGAAAGGGAGTGAGCAGAAGTAAAACAACTGAGGAAGAGTGGTTTGTGGCAGCAGAGCAGAGTGTATGGAAGTGTCTAGAATTGGCCTCAGAAGCAGGTGTGGAGAGGAGATGGTTGACATGGGTGCCGCTCAGGAGGCGTGCTGGATAGAACACGCTGGTCCATGGAACGTGAGGCATGAATGAGAAGAGACTATTCAGGAGCCCCCAGGTTTCCCAGCAACTGAGTGGATTCGCCTAGATAGAGAACACGGGTAGAGGAGGTATGTAGGTGAGGGTGCAAGAAGTTCTGTTTTAGAATGTTGAGTTTGAGGAGTGGCAGTCCCCCGTGACCTGGCAGTGAGATAGCAAGGGAACGTAGGAACAGGATGGATCCCAGCCAAGGGCAGGACTTGGTAGAGGGGTTCCAGGATAAGTGTCAGGTGTCCACTGTTCCCCTCTGGGGACTGCAGGGCCAGGGTGCTTAGGGTGAGGGCTGACTTAAAGGCCCAGGACATGGTGATTTCTTTTATGGTTTGAGCCAGTGGGTTACAGCACATAGTTGCCATATGTGCTACACCTAAAGAATTGAAGAGTTAGGAAAATAGGATTTTTTAAAATTAAGCCCTATTCATCTTTTTTTCCCCGAAAGATATTTGGAAAAATAACTTAGTTTTTTCAAAATGTTTGCAACTTTCATGTCTCTGCTCCATACTCCAATTTCAGGCCAGGACATGGGCTTCCTAGTTCCTCATCCAGCCCTGCAGTGTCCACCTGTTACCTCCATGCACCTCCCAGGAAGAGACGGCGAGGTCCCCTTGGCCCCTCACTAGAGCCAGGTGATGAGCCTCTACCTGGAAAGATTTCCCTGCAGTGGCATCTGTTTCTCCAGCTTTCACTGCTACACAACCTACTCAGCCTCAGCGCAGAACGGTGTTTTGTTGCACATAGGAAGAGCGGGGGGAGTTCATTTAAACAGAGTGCCTGGCATTAGGTAGCAGGACCATTTTGCCATCTTTATTAAAATGTATTGCCATCCTCCTAAAGAAGAATAGCAGACTAATTAATATTAATTCATGTGGAAAGCTGAACACATGCCTACATGCATATACACACACATGCACAAAGACATGCACATGTGTGCACACACACCCCCGACACACACATGCCAACAGCTCTTCCTCAAAAACCCTTCCAAAGGACAGCCAGTAGAATAAAATGGCTTCCTTTTATAGAATTTCTAAAATTCTGTAATGTTAAATTTTACACAGGCTGGAAGTCCTACCCTGAGTAGCTTATTTTGTCTTTTCCTGTTTTTATCCCCTCCAAACAAATTAGGAAATGAAGAATTCAGTCATTACATTTTATGTTAATTTCTTTTATTTTAATTCAACATTTTGTTATGGAAAACTTGAAACATACACAAAAATAGAACAGCATAATGAATCCAAATGCACTGATCATTCAACTTTAACTAATATTAACATTTTGCTGTTTTTTTTCAGTTACTGTTCATTGGGTTTTTAAAAGCAAATCCCCAGATATCACATCATTCTATCTATAAATATTTAGAGTGCATAGCTAACATATATAGAATTTTTAAAAACATGATCTCAACTTAAAATACACTTAACAAAATCCAATACCAAGTCCATGTTTTCTCAAAAATGTTTCTCAAAATTCTGTCATATTCTCTCAAAAAAATTTTTGTTTGCAGTTGACTTGTTCAAATAAGAATCCAAACAAGGTCCACACATTGCAGCTGTTTGATGTGTCTAATCTGTAACATTCCCCCCAGCCTTATTATTTTCATGTCTTTCATTTGTTGAAGACACCAAATCATTTGTCCTATAAAATTCTGCACACTCTAGAATTAGCACGTTGATTCCTCTTGATGTCTTTAACATGTTTTCCTAATCTCCATTTTCTCTAAGCTGTGATTAGATCTAGAAGGTTAATTAGACCTTCCTTCCTTCCTTTCTCCCTTTCTGGTGAGAATGTTTTAGGTGGTGCTATAAACTTCCTATCACATGACCTCGGGAGACACATATTGTCTGGTGGTCTCACTTTTAGTGATGTTAAGATTCAATACTGGGGCCGGGCGCGGTGGCTCACGCCTGTAATCCTAGCACTCTGGGAGGCCGAGGTGGGCGGATCGTTTGAGCTCAGGAGTTCGAGACCAGCCTGAGCAAGAGCGAGACCCCATCTCTACTAAAAAAAATAGAAAGAAATTATATGGACAGCTAAAAATATATATAGAAAAAATTAGCCGGGCATGGTGGTGCATGCCTGTAATCCCAACTACTCGGGAGGCTGAGACAGGAGGATCCCTTGAGCCCAGGAGTTTGAGGTTGCTGTGAGCTAGGCTGACGCCACGGCACTCACTCTAGCCTGGGCAACAAAGTGAGACTCTGTCTCAAAAAAAAAAAAAAAAAAGATTCAATACTGGGTTCAGGTGTTGTCAGCCTGATTGAGTCATTAGAAAGTTCCCCATCAATCTTTCCCCTAATTAATGGCTTTGGCAGCCACTGATGAGCGTTGCCTACATCCATTATTTCATTAGGGCCTACAAAATGGTGATTTTTAGATCCGACATTCATTCTGCATCTATGAGCTGTAATTCTTCTATTAAAAAGAACTTTCACTCCTCAACTGTTTTAATACTCTGAAATACAGTGCGAACAAGAAAGGCAAGATAAATGCTTGATTCCTTCTTTTTATTTAAACATTTTTAGAATAATGTGTTGGTGCCATAGCAACCTCCAAAGATGACCAATGAGATTTTCTTTATTTTTTTTAGTAATATTATGGATTCAAAGTTTTAAAATATATATATATTATGTGTCTGAGTCCATTGTAGTTACTCATTTTTTGTCCATTCTATATGTGTTTTTATTAAGGCATAATTTTAAACAATCAAATGCACAGGTGGTCTTCAGTCTGATGAATTTCACAGCCGTATACCCTTATAATCACCTCCCAGAACATGGTACTGAACATTCTCATTGCCCGAGAAGGTCCTCTTTTGCCCTTTTCCTGTCTGTCCTTTCCTCTCCCCATCCCCTCTCCCACCCTGACAACCATTTTCTGATTTTTATCATCAAAGATAACTTGTGTCTGTTCTGGAATTCTACATGGATGTAATCACACCTTACGTATGCTATTGCATCTGACTGCCTTCAACTAAAGTAGTGTTTTTGAGACGCCCCATGTTGTAGTCGTGTGTATCAGCAACTCAGTCTTTGTCATTGCTGAGAAGTATTCCATTGTGTCAATATATGATGATTTGTTTATTCATTTTCCTACTGAGGGATCTTGGGTTGTTTCTAACTTGAGACTGTTATGAGCATTCATGTAAACGTCTTTTTTGGACATATATTTGATTTCTCTTGAGTAAATACCCAGGAATGGAAT
The DNA here is from genome assembly GCF_041146395.1 of Eulemur rufifrons. Lineage (NCBI taxonomy): Eukaryota > Metazoa > Chordata > Mammalia > Primates > Lemuridae > Eulemur > Eulemur rufifrons. Next base: position 3,540,608 of record NC_090996.1, on the reverse strand, counting down.
AGGTGGAAGATATAGAAGATGTATTTTTAAACTTTTTACGAAACTATCAACCAGGGAATCAAAGTATACCATTTCCACTCTCACCAGTCCTGTATAAGAGTTACAGGTGTTGCATGTCTTTGGCAGTATGTGGTACTATGAGAAGTTATTTTAACAAATCTAGTAGGTTCTTTTTTTGTTGTATGGTATAGTCAAAAGATACTTCTATTTATTTATTTATTTTTTATTGATACATAATATGTGTACATATTTTGGGGGTACATCCCTATAATCTGTAAAGATCAAATCAGTGTGGTTGGGATATCCATCAGTGTAAATATTTGTTTTTTTCTGTAGGCTAGAAACATTCACATTATTCTCTTGTAGCTATTTTGAACTATACAATAGATTTTTATAAACTATAGTCACCCTATTGATCTATCAAACACTAGGTCTTATTTCTTCTATCAAACTGTGTATTTTTGCCCATTAATCAACCTCTCTTCACCCCTTCCTCCACCCTATTCTTTGAAGTGGTTCATTAGTGTGGTTTTAACTTGCATTTCCTTGATGACTAATGAGCACCTTTTCTTATGCTCATAATTTGTATATCTCTTTTGCCCATTTTAAAATATTGTATTGTTTTATTTTATTGTTGATTTGTAGGGGCTCATTATATGTATTCTGGATACTAGTTCTTTTTCAGATATGTGTAGTGTGAATATTTTTGTCCAGTCTGTGGCTTGTATATGTTTTCTTCTAGATAATTTTATGGTTCTTTTACATTTAGGTCTATGATCCATAAAGACCCTGAAGAAAACACATGAGAATTTCTTTTTTTAGGACTGGTCACCCACAGGCTGTGTCCTTCATTGAGAAGCAATTTTTGGCACACAGTTGGTCTATATCCAGAGTACTTAGCATAAGAAGGCAAGCTAGTGGGTACTAAGTTTGAGAACAGTTCCCACAAATGTCATTATATTTAAATGAGAGGGATGGAGAAGCACTTGAAAGTATTAAAAGTACCTATTGTTGATTGGCACTAATCTTGTGCTTTTGAGACCAGCTTGGGCAACATAGTGAGACCCCATCTGCCCAAAAAATAAAAAAAAAACCTAGCCAAGTATGGTGGCGCACAACTGTAGTCCCAGCTACTTGGGAGGCTGAGGCAGGAGGATGGCTTGGGCTCAGGAGTTTGAGGTTATGGTGAGCTATGATAGTGCCACTGCACTCCAGCCTGGGTGACAGAGCGAGACCGTGTCTCTAAAAAAGTAAAAATAAATAAAAAAATAATAAAGTCTTATGAAGCAAGCTTGTCATCTATTGCTTGGAATATTCATTCATCCAGAGCACTTCATCCTTCCGCCGTCTGGATAACTGTGGCAGTCCTATAAATGCACAGTGACATAGTCATACAGTAGGTGCTGAGGTTGTTCTTGTGTGTAGTACACATCAAAAAACAATTCCACTTGTAATAGATACGATGTTCATAATCTTTATATAGACACGCAGATAGATATCACACTCATACACATATTTCATGTAATACACTATCTCATATATGGAGAACTGCAGTTATGTAATAAACAAAAAATGTGTTTGAAACAGCATGAAATTGGATTTCCTCATCCATAAATTGTGTTATATTTATGTCTAAGCTATAGTTCAAGAAAGAGAACTGCAATGTTGATATTTTTATAAATGGTGTCTAATGTATTTCTATTAAGGGGCGATATATTCGCTGTGCTGAAATGTATTATCATAATAGCCAAGCCATTTACTCTACCACTGGAAAGTAGGGTGGTATTCTGTTTGGAATTTCACTTGCCTGCTCCTAGCCTGCCAGATCTATTGTAAATTACTGTAGGCATCTGTGAGTTATTTTATAGGAAGCATCCATCTATTTTTACAACTCCAAAAAATCTGTCACTCTCATTCGTCTCCCTGGGAATAAAGCAATAATTTGATTCTCTATAAATGTGAACCTGAATTTACGCCGTCTTCTCCAGTTGGGACGTTAGTGATGTGCGTGATTCATGGCTCTGTGTTTCTGGGGCAGGTGACTGGAAGGTGACATCCCGGTGTGTTTGTTGTCATTTCCATTATTTCCACAGAAAAGGGGTTGGGACTCCGCCTGTCCCTATTCTATTTAGGGCATGACTGTTTTGCTCCCTGTCCATGGAAGCCTGTTGAACGCGGAACTGTAGGGACTGGACCCTGCAGCCCTGGGTCTAGCAGTCGGGTAGATGTCTGTGAACGAGCCAGGGGCGCCCTGCTGTTCTCGGCCTCCAGGGACCTTCACTGCAACTGCTCACATTTTCAGGGCTCCAGCAGGACGTGGTTGCATGTCTGGGGGCCTCTGGGGTGTTTGCAGCCTGCTGGGCAGGCCGAGGCTGTCTGTCTCGGGTGTTTCATTTTTTGGCCTGTTGGAGATGGGCTTGTCTGAGAAGTGTCTGTGTTTTATCCCCTCTTCCCTTGCTAAGATGCCAACGGGCGAGATGTCCCTTTGTCAGCTGCCTGAGGTCCTATGGGACCGATGCTGTTTGTGCCTGGAACTGTGGATGTTTCCAGGGCCGGGGAAGTGGGCAGTGGGGAGACTGAATTCACTAGAATGAAGAGGTAGGAGGCACGAGCAGGAAGGAATCAGGGCTGGAGTGTGTAGCCAAAGAATTGGAGAGCCAGGAAGAGCAGAGGGAAAACTGATGGACTGGGCCAAGCACTGCGGAGAGCACGTGGGACAGGGGGGTCTGCCTGGTGCCCAGGGCTGCCTTCCCCATGCGGTCTGCAGCACGATGCCCAGGTGGGCTGGCTGCACGTAAATGCCCGCTGAGTGGGGTAACCCGTTACTCGGCTGACACCCCACTGAGGACTCTGGATTCATGCATGGAAGTATCTCTGACATGTCTTGTTCTAGGTCCGGGTTGCTTGTGCCGGGGGCTCCCCCCGAGTGGAACCATCACCCTTGAACATCCTTTCCTAAGTGTTACATACTTACAACTACGGCCTCCATCACTGTGGAAGCTCTTTCGTAGCCCAGTGAATTTTGGATAAAGAAGCTGAATGGAAATGTGGTCGATGGATTTGCCAATTTTGAGTCTCATCTTTGCAGCCACTATGTGTGTACGTGATGGCAGCCTCTTCCAGCGGACGGCCACATGTCGCCGCGGCCTGCTTGACAGAGAATGAAACGGCACCCCATTGCACTTTTTGGTAATTAATTTCCTTCCCTTTTGAAAATCTAAAAGGGAAACACATTGTGCATTTGACAACTCCATACATTTTAAAGTATTCAGGCTCAGAAATACAATTGTGTGTTTCCTCCGTGTGACAGAAATGGAAAGAATTAAAACTTCACGTTTTTCTTGAAGCTTGCATTTGCACTTTTTTTCCAACTTTTTTTGAGGCACATTCCGATTCCATTCCTCCTACAAGAACAACCATGTAGGAGGTTACAAAGGTCCATTCTATGGATGTAAAAAGGGCCAAAGGAATGTGCAGATTTCAGTGAAAAGCTATGATTTTCTTATGTTTTTGCTCCCATTGGCACTCACACCATGTTCTCTTTCTTTACTCACTCGGAAAATTAGCTGTTTCTTTGGGTTTAGAGTGGTGATGGGAAAGTTAGGGCTCTTTTGGGGAAAAGTTATCAATGGATAACTTGGGGGGTCTGGGACAAGCTGGGGTGCACCCCCTGAGTCTGAGAACACCCAGGCAGTTTGGAGTCTCGCTCTATGGGGCAGGAGGGTGCCCTAAGGATGCTCAGGCTACCTGGAAAACCAGGATGTTGTAAGAGCCTCCGAGAAAGTTGTTAAGATGGGAAGAGAGCTAAGCCCCCACCAGGAGGGGCGGAGGCAGGATTTCTTGAGATCCAGACAAGGGAGGAATCAGATGGGCTTGAGGGGGTTGGTCAATGTTCCAGTTCCAGCTACATAACAAATAACCCAAAACTGAATGGTTTAAAATAACGGCAATCATTGTACTATCTCTCCTGTGCCTCAGGAATTCAGGCAGGAAACAGTGCATTTGGGGTTGAATTGTGGCTCCCAACAGATGTGTTGAAGTCTTAACCCCCAGTGCCTGTGAAGGTGACCTTATTCGGAAATAGGGTCTTGGCAGATGTCACCGAGTTGATATGAGGTCATTAGGGCTGGCCCTAAGCCAGTGTGTATGGCTGGTGTCCTAATAAGAAGAGGGGACGACACAAACACACAGGGAAGACGCCATGTGACAACAGAGTCAGAAATTGGAGTACTACAGCCACAAGCCCAGGAAGGCCAAGGATTGGTGGTCACCATCAGAAGTTAGGAAGAAGGCAAGGAAGGATCCCTCCGTATAGCTTTGAGAGGGATCTTGGCCCTGCTGACACTTTGAATTTGGACTTCTAATCCCCAGAGCTATGAGACAACATGTCTGTCATTTTCAGCCACCCAGCTTGTGGGACTTTGTTACAGTATCTCTAGGAAACTAATGCAGTGGGGACAGTGTGTCTCTGCTCCATGAGGTCTGGGGCCTCGGCCGGGAAGACTTAAAGGATAGGGGTTGGAGTTACCTGGCGTGTCCGTCGCATGTCTGGTGCTGGCTGTGGACCAGAACTCAGCGTGGCTGCCAGGTAGAACACCTGCATGTGGGCTCTCTCGGCACGCTAGTTTGGGCATCTTCACGGCATGGTGACTGGGTTCTAGGAGCAAGTATCCCCAAAAGAGCCAGGCAGAAATCATATCACCTTTTATGACCTGGCCTGGGAAGTCGTGTAGTGTCATTTCCACTGTAGTCACCATTCAAAGGGAGCCCTGGATCCAAGAGGAGGGCGCACAGGCCACACATCTCTATGGGAAGAGCGTGCGGGTCTCATAGAAGAGCATGTGGAACGGGAGAAGTCGCCGCAGCAAGTTTTGGGAAATACAATCTGCCTCGGCGGCGAACGCACCACGCCCAGCTTGGGAAGAGTAGACATGCCGGTTCAAGGCAGGGGCTGCGGCAGTCTGTCCTCCCTCTCTTGTCCTTTGGATTCTGCCATCTCCATTATGGGGTGTCTCTGCTCTCACAGGTGATCCTTGCAGCATTGATCTGGTCTCAAGAAGGAATTAAATTCAGTTCAAAAAACATTTCTGAGTCTTGCGTCCAAGAAAATGACGTGTCAGGCCCTGCATCAGTAGAGAGGAGGTGCTGCTGGCCTAGAGGGGTCACGGAGACCCAGGACGTGAGCAGATGAGCTGCTAAGTGTATTGCGAGGCCAGAGTGAGTGGTGCCATGTGTCGCATGGGCAGCAGAATGTTAGGGAACTGGGAGGCCAAAGAGGTTTCCTGGCAGAGGTGGTGGGATCGGCCCCATTCCAGGGTCCCCTGCAGCCAGTGCTGCCTGACTGCCTGGCTTGGCCATGTGGGCCTGTGTGTCTTCTGCCCAAGTCCTGCTCTGTGTCCCTTGGGATCCTCACCTCACTGGTGTTGGCCTTCATCTTTGTCACGATCCCCTACACCCTGCGGGGATGGCACGGTGGCGCCATTCCTTACTGTGAGGAGAGATGCAGTTTTCTAACTCAGAACACAGGAACGACCCCCATCCCAGAAGAGGCTCGTCTCCCTGATAACACAGGGCTGCCTCAAAAGCAGCAGAGCGTGTCATTAACACGCCACGCTGGCGACCGTCCCCCTCGGTCAGCAGGATGCAGTGATGCTCCCACCGCGCAGGGATGGGTCTCTCGCACGTGGAGACACAGCAGCTGTGTTGATCATTTCTCTTATCTGGATTTCGTGGTAGTTGTTTGTTTCCAGTGTAATCTGGGGTTTTGTTTGGATGTCTTTTTATGCCACATTTTATGTCTTTTTTAATTGAGTAGATTTAAGATAAAAAAGACCTAGGAGATCCATATATAGGGGAGTAAGATGTCTCAACCAACTTTCTAGAAATATTTTAACGTGGAACTAGAGATGAAAAGAATTTATGGAAATGCCTGGAGTTCCATAAGTCAGCAAATATTTATTGAGCGTCTATTAAGTGCTGGCACTCTGCCCGGCCTGGGTAGTCAAGGGTCTCTGAGTCATCCAGATGACAGTGTGTTTGGGGTCAGACATTAAGTGGCTAAGCAGATACAAATAGGCGCTCACCAATCGGGGTGGATGATCTAAGGGAAGAGTACTGGGGGGGGGGGGTGGCTAGGGCAGTGGCCAGAGATGACCTCTGTAGGGAGTGACCTTGAAGCATGACCTGAAGGCAGGAGGACACAGCCAGGCAGAGTGCAGCCCGGGGTGTTCCAGGCAGGGGGCAGGACGCATAGGGACCCCCAGGTCTGGACACAGACGGATCTGGTGAGTTCCAGGACCTGGGGAGGCCTGTGGCTGAGCAGAATGAGCTCGCGCAGCTGAGAGTGACAAAGTTGGACAGGCAGGAAGGCGCCGGATCTTGTGGGGCCTTGTAGGCCACCATGAGGCTTGGGGACTTTGTCCCAGCTTTAAGAGAAATCACCCCAGGGAGAACCACACCATCCTACGTGGGCTTAGAACAGACTTGCTTGAGGGACAAGGCCTGAGAGGACACAGGCTGGTCCGATGGCCTTGGGGACGCTCCATGTTTAAGGTCTTTGTTCTTCTTTATTTAAGAGGCTGGTGCCACCCTCTGAAGGTCAGCCTCTGCGGGTCTCCGGAGGATGACCGCTTGGGCAGGGGATGCCAGCGTGGGGGCTCACCAGGGCCTGGGAGCCCCATTGGCTGTGCAAGTGTGGTCTTAGCTGGTGCCTCGAGGAGCCGTGAGTTCGAATCTTGTTCTACCACTGCATCATTCAGGGCCATCCTAAGAAATACCCTCCCCTGCAGCAGCAGCTCTGAACCTAAAAAGTCTCCTTGTGGGGGTTGATAATAAAAGACAAGGTGGAGAAACATTGATTTATACCGAGAGCCAGTTTCTCCTGGCGGACAGGAAGCTGGAGACTGAAATGGGGACCAGACGGTGCACTGGGAAGCGCTGAGCAGGGCATTAGCAGCCAAGAAGGACCAGGGACTCGTGGTCATGGCGACAGCTGCCAGTCATCACTCCCCACCTGCCAGGCACTATGCCGCGTGATCTGAGTGCTCACAGCAACATCGTGACGTAGGTGCTCTTATTTATTTCCTGCTTTACAGATGGGAAACTGAGGCACATGCAGATAAGTAACGTGCGGAGCTGTGATAAGAAGGCAGTGACCAGAGCCGGTGCCCTTCGCCCGTGGGGGTCAGGGCTGACCTGTGTGAGCCCATCGGAGAGGGGGTTGGCACCTTTCAGGGGTAATTTTGGATCATGGATCAGTAGAGAGCAGGAACCCCGGGAAGGGAGCAGGGGGAAGACAGGAAAGAGGGGGTTAATTAGGAAGAAAACCGGGAATCGGGAAGTTACACAAGAGGGAGGCAGGGCCCGGCAGCCTGGCAAGCAGCGAATGTATCCGCCTCAGAATTTCGGTAAAGTCCTAATGTGACTTTCTCCTGGTGCCTTTGCGGGGTGCCCTCCGTCCCAGTGGCTGCGGGTGCGACTGGAGCCACGGCTGCAGATGGAGTCCTTCCGGCTGACCCTGCAAGGCTGGCCTTGCCGCCCCTCCCCACTTGCTGAGTCAACCCCTAAGCCGCCTGACTGCCCTGGGCCTGTCCCACCTGACTTCTTTCCTGTCCTAAGCTCACGATCTTTTCAGGAAGGAATTTTACAAGCATCCCTAATTAAAAAAAAAAAAAATGTGCAGAGTATTTCTCACCCAAGCTACATATCTACAAAGAGAAATAATGGAAATAATGCTATTCTGTGTCATTTTGGGGCAAACGTTACTCTCAGACCAGAACTTTTTTGCTGTTTTTGACCTCAGTCTGTGCTGAGAAGGGGTTTGAGGTTCCAGTCTGAAGGGCCTGTCGCTGGAGGGCCAGCTCCCGCCCCCAGCTTGCACCCAAAACCAGACTGACCCTCCTTGATTCGCCAGTGGTAACCCAGGGAGGAAGTAAAAGCTGCACCTTTGATGTTTCGGCTTTAAAAAAATTGCTCTAATGTGGACTAATTGGAGCATTTCAAATTAGGAATGGAATTATGATAATTGAGTCTGTGTGTTGCTGTCTCCGAGACGGTTCTTACACACAGATGAGGTTTTGCTTCTGCCTCTGTCTCTCTGCAGCTCCTGGGGGTACATCGGGCTGGAGCCCTGGGGCAGGGAGGTGCCAGGGCATTCTCAGGCTCCCAGATTAATTGTAGAGCTCTGTTGGGAGGCACCTAAAAGTTCGTGTAGTATAAACAGTGACATATCGGTGCCAGTGTCAGCTGGCCTGTGCTTGCTCCCCTCCAGCGACAAGACACTCACCACCTTCAGTCTCCTGCCACAGGACTGCTGAGGCCACTGGAAATGTGTCTTTAATGGCCAGCATAAACCAAGTACAGTGCCAAGCACTCATTGCCTTATGTCATTCTTACACCTGCCCAATGAGCCATCAGTAGTAGTAGTAGTAGTATCGCACAGGCAAGGAAGCTGAGTCACAGTGCTTGCAAATAGAGGAGCCAGGTTTTGAACTCGAGTGTGACCTCAGAAGTGTAATTCACTGCCACACAGTACTGCCCTATAATTCCTTTCCCTGGAGCTTTCACGCCGTGTTCCCTGAGGCTCATGCGGGGACACTGGTTCTGTTCACTGGAGCACTAGTTCAAGTTCTTCTGCTCAGAGTCCCCTCAGACGACAGGCCACAGTGGTGTGACCCTCGGCACCCACTCCCCCTTCGTGCAGTCCTGTCTTCTATAGGGTAAACGTACCCAGTTCCTCACCGGTCCTCTGATCTAAGGCTTTAAGCCTCCTGTGTCCAGAGCTTTCTCTCTTGTGTTGCCCAGAAAGAACATGGCCCTTCATACGGCCAAGAGCGGGGCAGGGGGCAAGGGTGTGCCCTACCCCTTGTTCTGGGCTTAAAGCCCAAGGTCCCGTTGTGCTGTGGACACAGAGGGAATCACCACGCCTGTTTTCCCACGACAAACAAATGTTCGGGGCAGTCCCTTTGGAAACAACCAGTGAAGCTACGTTGAGAAGACCGAATTCAGAGTTACCTTGAAAGCCGCCACTTTCGTCACCCTCAGACTTGGCTCGCTCTTGAATGCTGTGTATTTAAACTTGAGGAAAATTCGACTTGGTGCCCACATTCTGTTTATTCCTTCTCTTGCTCATTTATTCAATATTTACCAAGCAAAGAGCACCTACTGGGTTTGAAGCACAGTGCTAGGTTCTGGGGACATAAACAGGAAGAAGTTGTAAGTTCTGTTCTCAAAAAGAAAACCAGGAAATTAATAGCTATAATGAGGCGTGATGAGCACCATAATATTGCTGTGCCTGCCCGGGACACTCTGGGGTTACAGAAGAGGACTCCAGGGCCTGCGGGTCCAGGATCACTTCTGCCCATGCCTTAAGGACAGGGAGAAGTGACAGGGTTCCAGGGGAAGAGAGGACATGCACAGAGGAAAGAGAGGTAACTTAGCCCAAGGGGAACTTTCTAAGGTCAAGGAAGGCCAGCTGGTAGACGTCGTAGTGGACGAGGCTGACCGATGTAAGTGCTTCTAGACTGCAACTGATTCCCGCACACTCTTGCCTGTGTTCCCCACCCCACTGAGAATCCGGCGCCGTGTGGCTGGTGTGCTCAGATGGCCAGTGCTTAACACGAGGCTCTCCAGCTCTTGGCAGGGCTATCTTCTTGTGAAATTGTCCTGTCTGTCTCCCATCACCTTCTCCCTAGGGGTGTGCTGTTTGTATTGACCTGTGACAGCGTCTGATCTTATCTCATGGCAGTACAGTGACAGTACATTTCCCTTTTCACGTCTGTTAAAGTTCTCACCACAGTACCCCAGTAGCCTGATGACATAGTGTCTCCTCTCTTAGTGGACCCGGCACCCACCCTCCTCATGCTCTGCTCTCCCAGTGTGCAAGCAGTTGTATGATGGGTGGATAATTCTTGGTAGGTCTTTGGTCTCACTGAGTTTACTTCTGTTGGCTTTGGCCATCGTTAACCTGTGTTCACACCCACGCACACACTTGCACAGACCATGCACACAGGCCAGCTCGAATTCCATTTTGATTTACCTTTCTCACAGTTTTGGATCACAGGTCTCTACAACGGAATGAGATAGAGTGATACATTCAGGAAGCCACAAGCAGTATGGATGGGATATGTGGGGAATCTGAAAGAGGCTGGCCTTGCAGTGGAAAGCAAAGCCACAGAGTTACGTGGTGGTCAGAAATCAGTGGCCCGTTCCCAGTGTCTTCTCCTCTGCTGCCTGCCTTGCTACAGTACAAAGTGATAGATATCCAAGACGGTGATATGGTGCGAAGCCCATTAAAAATACTTCTAATGCTGCCTGAGAAACTGAAGAGTTTCACCATCCATTCTTTCAGCTCAGATCCCGAATTCTTGAGTTGAAAGAATGGATGATAATACAATGTGAACAATCAGAAAAAATATCTAAACCAACAAAAAAAAATGTGAGCAAACAGAAAAAAAACAGCTAAAGCCTGTGAAAACATTTTGTAACACAGAAGAATAAAGTCCTAAGAGATTAAAGGTGCATCTAAATTATCTCATCCTTGAAACCCATAGAAAAGTTGGAAACAGTTTTTACAGATTCTCAGTAAGATAGAAGAGGGCTTTATATCTATTAATCATAAACAGGGTGGCATGTGATAAAAAAGTGAAATAAAAACTGGAAGAAAACATGTACCTGCATTATGTTTTCAGTTGCACAAAAGAGCAAATCAACACTGGAGAAGATAAACAGATAAACTTAAGAAATATTTCCAAAGGAATTGCAGAAAAGATGACTGCGCTGGTCGTAAAACATGGAGATATAATCTATGAATAATCGGCGGTCCCAAAGAAAAAGAGAGAAAAGAATTCCCAGATGAAAAGAGAAAGAGAACAATCTCCTATCTCTTGATTTTCACTTTTCTCTTGGTATTCTCCACAAAGTAGAGCAAATGTGAACCAAACCCCCTTCCCTCTCTGTTGATGGTTTGCTTCCTCGGGAGACACACTGATACTTCCTAAAGAAGTATGTCAGGATAGGATAAGCTCTGCTCTGGTAACAACTTGACCCTGAACTCTCAATTGCTTAACACAAAAAAGTTAGGTCCCACTCATGTTAAGTACAGAAAGAGTGGAACGGCTCTCGGGGGCAGCTCCCTTCCAGGTGGTGACTCAGGGATCCAATCTGCTTCCCATCTGCATGACACAGGGTGCCTGTATTTTGTTTTCTCCTGGAAAATCCTGATTTATTCCTGTGAACTGACATAATCATTACAAGTGCCTTTTTCACTCCCAAAAATGTGCATGTGAGTGCATAAATTATATCATCATCTGATAGTTTCACCGTCTGGAACTGGCTTTCAGGTCACTGCAGCCGGGAAAAGACACTAGAGACTGATGTGCCAGTGGTGTTCTGAAATGCTCTGGCCCAGGAGTGATGCATGTTATTTCCGCTCACACTCACTGGAGTTACAAGGCGCCAACCAAAACAGAGTGGGCAGGACAGGGGGCATCACATGCATAGTCAGTGAGCAGTAAATATCACCACCACAATATTCTTAGTAAAAACCAAATAAAGGAAAAGTGTTCTACCAGTACATGCAGCATCAAAATAATGAAGTTCCCAAGTAGAGTCAAACAATTTTTAGTTCTGCTATTATAACTGCAGAAGGAGACCTGGTTTCCTCCACTGTCTGGCTGGGTCCATAGCAAACACCATCTCAGTTTTTTTTGCTAAAGCAATATTGTCACTGGGCACCCTGATCAAAGCCATCAGAGGATGCTCCGCCTGTCTAAGTCTTCTCACCCAGTATCTGCATTGTAGCCTTGATGTCTGTACTGAGAGATGTGCCTTTCTCTGTTTCCCTGATGTTGATTCATTTATTCTGAGTCCTTTTCCTGGACTTGCCAGATTGGATTCAGAATGAGGAAGCATTTGAAGGGCAGTCAGGTCCCAGTAGGCCTGAAAAAGGAAGTCCGGGGTCATAAATGTGCCTTTTTGTGTAGCAAGAGCTTGGAGCAGAGAGCAAAAGACTAGCCACTGGGGAGAGGAAAAGCATCAAGTGAATCAGAGTGGCCACAAGAAAGTAGAAATTCTTATTCCACCACTCCTAACACACAGCAGACTAAGGGAAAAAAAGAGAGAGAAATTATATAGCTGATATGAAAAACATAATTAAGCTTAATCAACAAACACTTATTCATCAATTATATGATGAATGTATGAACACACATAATTAATAAAGGCATGTATTTTTAGAACTTCAGTACCTCCCGAAAAGAGAATGTGAACTTCTTTTCAACTGTGTCCACCGATCAGTCACAAGAAATGATTATATACTAAGATGCAAAATTTTCATAGATCTTAAAACATAGAAATTATGCAGATCTCATTCTCTGATAATGATATAACAAAACCAAAAATTGATTCTATAGGATTAAATAAAAAGCCCCTTAATGGAAAGATGCCTTAGACATTGAAAAATGTTGCTAAATATGGGATTCTCGGGCGAAGGAGACAACCAAGAAAATCCTAACAGGCTACTAAAAAATAATACAAGTGAAAACAGCACTTGTCGGAACCTAAGGGGTGTTGCCGAAGTAATGCTCAAGGGTAAATGGACAGCTTTCAATGTGGTCGTTGTTATCACGTGGGGTTCTGGGGAAAAGGGGAGTATTCAAGGATGGCCAAAAGTCCCCTGGCTAGTGTGGCCACATGGCCTCTGAGCCTTTGTTTTTTCTTTATCTCCAGCCTCTTCCTTTCTCTCCACATCCCATTCTCCCACAGAGTCCCTCTGAGAACCCTTCAGTTTGTCTCCCAGAAACATCTACTCCCTGCTCCATTCCCACTCTCCCTTGGACCATTGTTCCCCGCCCATCCCCAGGGGTCTCCCCGCCATCTCCTCTTGCTAAAGCGGATGGAGGCCTGTTGTCCCCTCATGAGAGACGCTTGCTGCACTCTCTGCTGTCAGGCTGAAATCTGCCCTCGGCTGGACCATGTGGACCCGTCCTGCACACCTGCTTTCAAGGTCCAGCGAGGGCCGCTGACCTCTAGTTCCCGTCGTTACTCGCCGCAGCCCAGGACTCCCCCTCTGCTTCTACTTGTTGTGACACTGTGACTTAGTGGACAAATGCAGATCATCTGTCGATTTGTCTTTTTCCCAATTGCTTATCATCTGCCTTTATGAATCTCTTTGCTCCTCATCTTCCTCACTGTGCCCCTGCGTAATGCCTGGAGCACAGAAATACATGATAAATGTTTGCTAGATGACGAAGCATCCTCAGGCCCAGAGCAGTGAGACACACTCAAAAAAGCACTTCCTTGATTGTTGGCATCCATACATTAAACTCTTGGGAAAAGGGAGAAATTATGTGTTATCTGATGCCATGGAAGTGCTGAAGGAATCCAGAAAAAGAGGAAGATCATGGTGTGGAACAGCCCAGCGTGCCCTGATGTCGCTGGCTTTGAGGAATGGAAAACACGGTGACAGTCAGGGGGCTCATGGCCTGGGAGCTCTGGGCAGAGGCACATGGCCCGGCGTGGGGAGTGTGGGCACGGTGACGGGGACACCTTCGCTGGAGGGGAGACTCCCCAGTGAGGAGCACAGAAGAGGAGTTTGGATGACCACACACCTGCCACCCGGCCACAATTTGGGTGCGAGTGGCCCCATCTCTTGGCTGAAGCAATCAGCCTCACTCAGGCCAAGGCAGGTTTCTTTGTTCTTGCTCTTAGAAACCTTGCTCAGCTTGTATTAACAACGCACACTGAGTCCAAATAGAATGTTCCCCCATTGCAGAAGATTTTACTCACTGTTTGCAAACTTAGGCTAAGAGAGTAAAGGAATCTGAGGTCAGACTGGAGTTAGTGTGAATGGGAGAAACGGAATTTTCCTGAATGGTTTACATTTTTCCTTACGTGAATTTTCAACCAACATTGAACTGTGGCCAAATCTAGCACAACCACATCTCCCGTCTGAAGAGCTGTGCACATGGAAATAGCCCTTTAGACACTTAGGATTACTCAGTTTATATTGTGCATAATTACTCTGCCTGCATTTCAGTGTGGACACCTGGCCTGCAGCTCTGCTCCCTTCACGTGTTGGGTCAAAATTAGTTAAATCAAAAGAATGCGCAGAGAGGAGATTGTGTTTAGCAAGCCATTGTGCTGATGCTCCGATCAAGCGTAAGCCTTTTAGCATACCGTGCAGATGAGCCGCGCTGTTGTATTAATAAGTCACAAATTCCAAATAATTGCTTGATAGCATGAGAACCTGAAGCAGTGGGTTCCTTCCCAGAATACTGATTACTCCCCTCCAGTAACAAAACGCAAGAGAACCCGTTTCTGCAATTGTTTCCCTTTGGAAGGGAAAGAACGTTTTGGCCTGTCATGTTGATGGAAAACACTAAAAATTTCCTCGGTGATTCTTTTGTCCCCTTTCCTCTGAGCTTCTGGTTTATTCACACCCTCGCAGACATAAGCAGGGCAAGGTGAAAACGCTCTGCGTGAGCCCGTCGATTTTCTCCCTGTTTGCGAGTCCCCATCAATGACAAGCAGTCCTTTTTCTGGTCAGAGAAGGGAAATTCTGCTTTCGGAGCCAGTAGAGTTCCCAGGTACAAACAGAGCCTGCCCTGGGAGTCACAGCTCAAAGGTGGCGATGGCCAGTCTCTCACTGATCCTCAGACTCCAGTGGGCATTTCCGGTGCTGGGAGGTCAGCTTTGAATCCAAGCCAACACTGGCTATTGGTTCCAATTAAAAAGCAATTGCATTCCCAGCAGTTAGACGCTGCAGCATGTTCAGAAAAGCATGGTCTTTTCTGAGAGGCAGTTACTCCATCAAGGGGTAGATGCTGCAAGGGAGAGCTAATGATGCTACATTTGCATGTGATGAAAACTGAGAAGTTCAAAGGAGAAACCCAAAGGTAGGTGATTTACTTTGGAGTTATTTGTAGATGGCAATGAGGCTTTTCTGTTGGTCTTTTCTTCCCCCCAACACGAAGCAGCCCATTTATTAGAGAGCAGACAGGAACTGACCTTCAGCCAGACAGCCCGGAAGCAGAGCAGTGACATTAAGGAGATCACAGGCGGGAGTGCCCAGGGCTCAGCGTTGACCGGCCTGCGTGGCAATGTCATCTGGAGGCGCTGCGGCCACGTCAGCATCCGCTTTGCACCAGCCATGAGCAGACTGCGCTTTCTGGGAGGGCCAGTACCACTGAGAGCTTGAAGGGACGTTCCAGATCAGCGAGTTTGGTCTCCAAACCGGTCAGATTTTATATCTGGGTATTTTTAGTAACCTCCCTCTATCCCTGTTGGCTCTAGAACACAGAATTTCAGAAAAATCAGGTATAAAGAAATCATAGCACTAAGAGTCAAGAACCCTGATGTGTTTCAGGTCTGGCTCACTCATTGTAAGACCCGGGACTGGCTAATTTTAATCCCAGTAGTCCCTGATTTTATGATAAAACTGTTCAACCTCGTCACCCAACACAAAGTTAGCATTTCAAAACAAACAAACAAAAAAGGCCCTTAATCCCCCAATTTTTGTGATCGGATTAAGTTGGATCAACCCATATTTTTCTGTACAGTGCCAAGAAGTGATTCATGGGGTACAGGTCGAGTACCCCAAATCTGAAATCCAAAATGTTCCCAAACCTGAAACTTTTTGAGTGCCAAGATGACGCTCAAAGGAAATGCTCATTGGAACATTTCAGAATTCAGAATTCTGGATTAGGGATATTCAACCGGTTAAGTAGAATGCAAATATTCCAAAATCTGAAAAAAATCTGAAAGGCATTTCAGACGGGGGATACTCAGCCTGTCACTTCCGCCCTCACATTTCTAGTTTTCCTTGGAGTGGAGATGGATTCCTGTTTCCTGCCCAGATCACCTGTTTCAGGACCAGCGTGACTGGCAGGACCTCCGGCACCGCCATGCTGGCTTTCGGTGGGGAGGCCCCAGCCCCGAGAGGGAGGGCCGGGGAGTGGGCGAGGCCGGAGCGCCAGCAGTGGCACGCAGAGGCCCTCCCAGAGCCTCATGCAACTGAACAGGTGTTTGTCACATTTAATTTTCGATGTAATGGTTCAATCGGGACATTCTCCAGGCTGGCTTCCAACCTGCCGGCCTGCTCTGCTCCCCTTGTCCCAGGCTCCGTCACTCGGTGACCTTCATCTGCCACCCAGCCCCCCAAGTTGTGGCATCGTTGGCCACAGGTGTGGCTTTTCCCACCTGCGGAGCAGGTTAAAGCACCTGACGCCCTTGTCGACCTGCACTGGAGAAGCAAAGCGCTTTCCGACTCCTTATTCTGTATCGACTCCTTTTCTCTCATCGGCCTCTGAATGGATGAGGCCACAGGAAGAGGCTCGGCCTCCCCCTGGCTGGACAGGAGGAAAGTAAGCAGGTCTTCCCGATGAGGCCGGGGGCGGAGGCCGGAGCCCTCACCTCTCAGCCAGGGCAGGGGCGGTGCAGGAGGCAGGGCAGCCCCAGCCTGGGCTCCGAAACCCAGGTCCCAGGTCTGGAGGTGGCTCTTTGCCGGCCTGAGCCTCCGGAAGATGGCGCCAGCGCCTGTCCAGACGCCCCAGCCGTCTGAGACACCCAGCGGGCCGTGCTTTGCGGATCATCAAGGTCCGGACAAGGGTGTCTGGCAGGTGGTCAAGAGGGGGCTCTTCCTAGAACCTGCGTCTGCTCTTGGAGCTGAGGTGGGCGGTTCACAGCAGTGTCTGAGGCTGAACTTGAAGACGACTAAATCCTGGATTCCTTCTCCCGTCTCCTCGGGGACCCGACTGCTTCTCCTGCCCTCGCTCTGTCCTCAGCTCAGTTGCTGGCTCCTTTTTCGTCACATAAGCTGACCGGTCTCCTTGCCTCCTAGCTGCGGCCTCTCTCATGGAGACAACACACGGTCCCCAAACCACCACTGCCCCCTCTCTCCGGTGGATCTCTCCCCTGGAACCGCCGTCCCTCCAGGGTCCTGAGCCCTGCTGTGGGAACGTTTTGGGTTCCCGTCCTGCTGGCCCGCTCTGCCCTGTCCCATCTTTCTACCCTGCCCTGCCATCGCCTCCTCCCGAGGGAATCCACCTTTAACTCAAGAACTGGCCAAAGACTAGCTTGACTTAATCTGAAAACATCTTGCTTCCTCTTTCTCTATTAATTTAAAGACCATGTCCTATTCTTGAACTTTTGTGAGACATGGTTAGAGGTCGGAGGTAAAATACCTGGATTTCCTGCGGGAAAGAGGAGGACGTGCCCCCTTTAAGGGTGAGCACCCACCGCCGCGTGGCACATGGCGTGCCCGCCCACCGCACGTCCTCCACCCATGGCAGTCTGGGTCACCATGCAAGGCACTTTCTATACCGTGTGGGGACGGCTGGGCTGTTGGACTCAGGGCAGACTTGGGAACCCTCTTCACAGACGCTGCGTAAACTATCGACTCACAGTTGTCCCTGCTGGGTGGTCGGGGGAAGGAAGGTCCGCTGACGCCGTGCCCAGCAGACTTCGCTCTAGGTGGAGACCGCACCACGGCTGTATTTGGCCACAGTGTCCCTCTGCAGAGTAGATCGGGGAAGCTGCCTCTGTCAGCCAAGAACACCACCAGCCTTGGAGCCACTTCTGCTCCAGAGTGTACCTCCTGAGCACGGGACTCCCGCATGGACGGGAGCCCAGGCTTCAGTGCTGCTCTGCGCCATTCATCAGTACAAACGAGGTTCCAAAGGAGGAATGAAGTTCCATCCCTTCCCCCTTGCCCCTAAAATTAGCTGGAAGTGGGAGGTGACAGAGGTCCCTTCACTTTGCTTTTGGTGTAATACGGGGGAAATGTGAACCTTTTGACTTTCCTCTTTCATCAATACATAGCTCATTTTTCGCAGTTTCTGAAAGTTTTTTGAGACCATTCTTCTCACCCAGAGGTAATTTTGAAATAAGATGGAATTAATAGAAAAAGGCAGCAGACCTTTTTGACAGAAAAGGAGTAATTGTCAGAAGCATAAAGCCTTCTCAATGTCACATTTCTGCTGACCTCTTCAGATATTCCGGTTGTCATTTTTTTCTGGCATCAGCAAGCATTTCTTTTTCCTTTTGGATAAATATCAGGTTCATTCTGATTCTCAATTCACATCGGCTTGCAAATTCAGATCACACTGAAGACCAAATTATTGCCTTTGGGACAATGGCCTTTGTCTAGTTGCTAATAGGGGATTTAGTAAATAGCCCAAGAGACAGGATATGGGTCCGAGATTTCACTGGGTTGCATTTTTTGAAAACTCAGTTAATTATAGGTTTAAGTCATATATTCAAACGCAGATAGGAGAAATTTTCATATTTTAATTGGATCCTTAGGTAAAGAGAGTTTAGCAGGGTGAGTATTAATTCAGTCTGAGCAATTCTGCTGGGAATGCACTTCCTTTTTTTCTGAGCTCCTTTCATTTTTCCTTCCTTGCTGTACATCCGTGCTCTTGTGACACCCTGAACGTCTCCTTTTCTTCTCAGTGTACCTGAAATACTCGTAATTGCTTCATTAGCTCCCTTCTCTGTTAGAGCGCAAGCTCCCTAAGAAGAGAGTCTGTGTCTACCGTGTTCATCAGTGTTTCTCCTGACCAACCCAGCATGGCACCCGGCATGCCGTGGCCTTCACGGAACATTTGTAGGAAGGAAGGATGGATGGATGGGTAGATGGATTGATGGATGCATGGGTGGGCAGGTAATGGATAACAATAATTATTTCTTCTTTCGTCTATTGTTGACAACCATGATAAGACTATAACATCCTAGAATAGATATAAAACCTCAATTGTGCATTAAAGGGTTCCCTTGGCCCCTCCTCCAGCTTGGCCACATACTGTGTCACTAGGAAAGGGCTCTCATCCTCTTTCCTTAGGAGTTGAGTAAAGTATTTTTGCTTTGATCATGGTCCCTGGGGCTCAATATTTTTTCATCTGTCAACAAGAAAAAGAGAATGTCATTCCTGAGGGATATCAGGGGACCTGTTTGTTTTTCACTCCTTGGAGATCCAGTAGACCCATGTTGCAGTCTGCCCAGCTCCTTTGCTGTGAGCTTTTCTGGCTGTTGGTGTTTGGGGGTGATTGGCCGTGCAGCCAAAGAACCTGGTGGGCAGGACCACAGGCTGCACAGGTCTGGAGCACACCGTACAGGGGAACTGGGGCCCAGCACAGACTCTGCATGAGTAGAGCCCCTAGAACCTGCAACACGGCGGCCCTGCCATTGGGCGGGCAGAAGGCCTGCTCTGCAGGCTCACACTCTGAGATCGCCCCGCTGTCTTAACCAAACTGTTCCAGGCATTCTTCTCCTGGGGCTTTCTAGCATGGAAAACGAGAGCATGATTTCCCAAGTGTTAGGAGCATCAGCTCCAACACTGGACACAAAAGCCTTTAAGACTTACGGAGAGTGGCTAGAACTCTCGGCCTTCAAACAAGTCCTGTTGTCCCTGGGAGGAGTGGCCTTGCCTGTGAGCCCTCGGTGGGCCTGTCCTCGCACACACCCATGTCTCTCCCAGCCTCTGCCGGCTTGAATCTTGAATGCAGCCACACGCCTGGACTCCTGCCTTGCCCACTGCAACACAAAGTGCATGTCACTTCAGGATCTGACCCTTCCGGGATGCGGCAGCTCTCAGGAGCTGACCTGACTGTCTGCTGGTCTTTGTCTCATCGGTTCGTAGGCTGAGACTGCCTTCTGGTCTGGTTAGAGACAGGAAGAGGTGGAAGGATTGGGAAGAACACAAACTCTTCAGACAATCCTCCCTAAATGTGGATTCTCCCAGCCGAGTTCTAAGACACGGTAGGTAGCAGGGAGTGGACAGCAGTGCTCTTGGGTGATGTTGGACTGTCTCGTCCAAGACCCTGGGCTGGACTTTGAGGGATTCCCAGAGAGAAGCTCCAAGCCTGGACTTTCCTCCCCGGCCCCTCTGATCTCACACCTGCCTCCTCCCTCCTTCCCGCTCCTCCTGCCTGCGTCATGTTCCCACTCGAGGCCGAGTCCTCTCCTCGGCAGGAGTGCAGGTTTTGGCCTGCATCACGATTCACCTGCCTCTCATCTCCTGGGCTGAACCTTATCCTTCCTGTCAGACTGGGAGCTCCTGAGCCCCCTGACAAAGGCTATTTGCAGCAGCACAGAGCACCCGCCTTCCCCAACGCAAACCCGGCCTCTGGGCTTACTAGCTCTGTGGCCTTGGGCAAGGTACTTAATGTCTCTGCGCCTGCTTTTCCTCATCAGCAAGATACCTGCTTCCCAGAATTGTTGTGAGGTTAAATAATAAATACATGCCAATGGCTAGGACAGTGCCGGGCACCCCGGAAGCCCTCAGTAAGTGGAAGGTCTTGTTACTGCTCTCCATGGTGCTGCCCCTGGCACGAGGAGCCGGGAACACGAGCCTCGGTGTGCACAGACGGCACACACAGGAGCACGCAGACGTCTCCTTCCCTCTCCTCTGCGATTCCACTCCCTCCTTCCTCCCTTCTTTCGTCACCAGGCAATGGCAAGAGGAAGGATAGAAACTCAGCGTGCTTAAGGACCCCATATATGGATCTATAGTGGACCAATGTGTTCCCAAAACCAAGGTGCCAAGACACAGTAAGGGTCGGCCATGTGGGAGGAGGAGCCCTGAGGCCAGTGCGCTCCCGGGGTTCTAGATAATCAGTTAGGAGCTGAGGGAAATTAAACCAGGTCTTAAAAGGAATCAAACGCACTAAAAAAAATTGCATAAAGGAGAATGAAGGAAAACAGTGGTTTTGTCAGGAAGCTTCATTCATTGTGCTAGAGCACCCGTTCTCAAACTTTTTGGCTTTGGTAACCCTTGGCAATCTTGGAGGACGGGAGAGAGTTTTTGTTTAGGTGTGTCCTGCCAATCAATTTTTATTAGATTAGAAATTAAAATGGAAAACTTTTAAAATGTTTATTAATCATTCAAAAGCGACAATTTAATAAACCTATTTGAGGTTAACATAAAATAACACATTTTTGTGACAAATAAGTATATTTTCCAAAATAAACAAATAGAAAGAAATGAGAAGGAGAGTGGCACTGCTTTGCCTTGCTGCAGGTCTCTTGACGTGTGACCCAGTAGAGGACAGTTGGATTCTCATGGCGTCTTCCTGCGTCCCGCCAGTCATCAGAGCAATGACGTCGTCCCAGGTGCCGTGGCCTCTGGAAAGCTCCACTATACACTCACGAGAGGAGGAAAGTGACAAAGGCAAATGACATCAGAGCATAACTATGGAAATTGTTTTGACCTTGTGGAGCCCCAAGAAGGCCTGGGGACCCCCAGGGGTTCCATGAGCCAAACTTTGAAAACTGTGGCTGAAGAACATAGCCCAGCCTTCATAAAACCAGACTGCGGGTATTTGGTTAGCCCTTAGGGACTTACGTTTCCTTCTCCTCTCTTTTTAAATTGCTTATAATTTTTTGGTGTTTTCTGTTGGAGATGGGAGTGACAGTCTAAGGGACGCCTGGGAAGGTTCCTGGATTGCCTGGCACTCGGGTGTTAATGTAGGCAAGTACATCTCCTTTTGGGGCCTCACTTTTCCAGTTTATGAAATAAATGAGGGCAGCAGTCTCCCAAGGCTGGACAGCCTGTGTTTCTCTGAGACTTCAACTAGAGATACCAGATGCCTTTTCCATCTGTTGTGGGCTCAGTTGTGTCCTCAAAAATTTCGTATGTTGAAGCCTCAATCCCCAGTACCTGCACATGTAGCTGTCTGTATTTGGAAATAGGGTCTTTAAAGAATTAAGTTAAAATGAGGTCACTAGGGTGGGCCCTAATCCACTGTGACTGGATTAGGAAGTGGCGATCAGGACACAGACCCACGGTGGGAAGACCATGTGAGGACACAGGGAGGGGACGGCCATCTGTAAGCTCTATAGGCCAAGGAGAGAGGCCTCAGAAGAAACCAGCCCTGCTGACATCTGGATCTCAGCCTTCTAGCCTCCGAATCATAAGCAAGTAAATTTCTGCTGTTTAAGCCACCAGTCTGTGGCACTTTGTCATGGCAGCCCTAGCAACCGACACACCATCCGTTACGCTCCCGAAGCCGTTGCCTTGCGCTCAGGCTTACCTCTTTGCTTTCAAGATCATTCCTCTGCAAGGGGATGAATGTCCACTAGTTAGGGGCATAAGCTAAAGATTCTGCTGAAAAAATACACCATCTGGGCAGCTCAGCAGACCTGCACACTAAACGTGGCTGTGACGCTCATTGGCTTTGGCTGTTATCCAAGGGGAGAGAGAGTGAGAAACCACGGGCGTCTTCAGGGCAGTGCTGATCCACCTTGATTTAAGAGAAATCAAGAAATGAGATCGAGTTTCCGGCATCTGCTGAGCCTACGCTAATCCTTGGGGAGAGAGAATGACCACAGCCTGGAGCAGCGGTGACAGGAGCCTCATGTCCTCAGACTGGCTCCAGGAGCAGTCAGAGCCGGGTGATGGGGTCTGGATGCCAGGCACACGCACCCAAGGAACCCTGGGCCTTTCTGCATCAGCGCAGATGAGGAAGAGGTTCTGATATTTATCAATTGATGTCCAATTGCCTGTGACCTTGGGGCGAAGGAACATGCATTAATAGAACCTCAAGCTCAGGTTTTCCCAAAGTGTGTTCCTTGGAGAGCAGTTCCGTGGGTTGTCCTAGGTCTTCTGCAAAAAGAGAAGGAGTTGTGTGTTTCCAGACACACCTGGAAACCCACGACATAAGCGGAGTGAAATGGGCTTCACTGCCACGTGGTCCCTCAGCATCTTTGCGATGGCATGTGCATCCCAAATGTCTAAGAGCGGGGCATTTCCCAAACTGGCCTTCCTGTGCACCAGCGTCTGCACCCGGTTATCCGCACTGTGGAAACGGCCCTCCAGATGGCCCATGAGGCTCACTGCAGCTGCCCTGAGATGTCCCAGTGGCGGGCAGTGGGTGGTCACAGGGCAAATGGCCAGAAGGGCGAAATCAACAGAGACCACCAACATAGGCATGACCACAGCCGCCGCCGCCGCCGCCGCCGCCGCCGCCTCCTCCTCCTCCTCCTCCTCCTCCTCCTCCTCCTCCTCCTCTGTCAAGGACTCACAGGACCCGGCAGGTAGATAATGGATAATAAACCTACTACATCCACAGTTTAAAAAAAATTATTGTGACGCCTTCACTATAACAGACAAGGGAAACGTATGACGATCTGCGTATTGCAATGCCCTGGAACAGCTATTAGCACCAAGAACATCCCCATGGACCTGCACGTCCTCTCAGGGCAGAGCCCCCCTCTGCCCCCCAGGGCCACAACAGTCTCAGCCCACCCATGGCCTGCTTTCCTGTTAATATCAGGGCTGAGATGGCCCCCAACAGAGCAAAAATTGGTTCTCAGAGGAGGGTGCAAAAGATTATTACTCTTTTTATGTGTAGATCATAGTTACACAGCACACAGCAGACATATAGCATATCTATGGTATTAAAATTTCATGGTGGGATCAGGGAAGGGATTTTGGGGGGAAAAAGTCTAAAAATTCCCCATAGGGGGATGATAATGAACCAAAGTTTGAGAAACACTGATGTATAGTGAAGGAGCAGATCTTCTCTTATTTCCGATCTGTCATGGGATGATACTTTTATGAAATACAGTACAAATGAGTTACTAGAAAAAAATAGGAAAAAAAAGAAACAAACATAGCCCCAAGGTTTTATTATTAGATTCAACCAACACAAAATTACTCTGTTAAATTGCTATAAACGCTTTTAAAACTTACGCACAATTTCCATCCGAATCTTTTTGCAGACATTTGAGGATGGGCACCAGTCCGCAGGCCACTCTTTGGGCAGCCCTGATCCAGGGGCGCTGAGGTCGGGGAGAAGCAGGCCTTGGGGAGGGGTCTGGAAGGACCAGCAGGAGTTGGCTGGAGGAGGAGAGGGAGTGTCTCAGACAGAGGACCTGGGCACGTGGCACATGTAGAATGGCGAGTGACAAGTGATGGCTCTAGCAGAGAGTGAGGGAGGCTGAGGAGGAGGGGAGGCCAGGCAGGAAGGCTGGTGGAACTGCCCCAGGAAGGAACCAGACCCCCACGCTGTCCTGCAGGCTGCATTCACACCATATTCTAACCATGTGGCCCTTAATGCTTTGGGGTCCATGGCCACTTTGAGAATCTCAGGGCACCTATCTATGGACCCTCTCCCTGAAGACAGCACAAACTCAGGACATTATATGAACAGTCTTGGGAGCTGGTTTGGGGATCCCCTAAAGCCCACCCAAAGTCTCCAGGTTTGGAATCCCCTGTAAACAGTGGAGCTGACAAACTCTCCTCATGTCCTCTTTCCCTCGGGCAGCACATGTTCACTGTGTCCTGATCAGCTACTGATGCTGGGTAGACACAGCACAGTCACCACCCAGAGGTCAATGGCCCGCGTTCCAGACATCCGGGCTCAACACCAAGGTGAAAGCCAAACCCTTCCCTTGGCAGAGCGTGCTGCTGGAGGAGCCAAGGTCACACCCAGGACAGCCAGTGAGGATGAAGGTCTCTGTGTCCCCCACACACTGATGAGGCCCCAGTGCAGCAGGCCCCTCTTCCTCTCCTCAGCCTCTTCTTGTCAGGCATACTCTGCATTTCCATCTCTTTCATGGCCCTCCTGTGCTTCACCAGATGAGCTATGGTGGCCAAAGACACCCAGGACCAGAATTTCACTGAGGTTTGAAATATTTAGTGGGCAATCTCATCAGTGTTTGTGTGGAATGTAAAATTGAGCCAGCAAGTGGAAACGTACCCAGAGAGGCAGCTGGTGTAATTGGCCCTCACAAACACACGAGAAGTGCTCTTCTAAAAATACCAGGCGACTCATGCTGAAAGGCAGGCCAGAGGCACAACTCAGCGAGGGCTGAGAACAGCCAGGACAAAAGGTTTGGATCTTTCAATGCAACCTGGAGATCACAGAGCTTGGGGTTGAGGACACAAGGGAGAGGTGCCATTTTGGATAGAGAGAAAAGAAGCGCATTTGACATGGGCCACACTGTCAGACCCTCTGCCCACCAGCACTGTGTGTTGATGCTGATAAACTCGGGTGCAGGTACTTCATTCATTCATTCCACAGCTACTCATTGAGCACGGCTGTGCACCAGGCCCATTCTGGCAACGGGCGTATAGGAATGAAGAAAACAGACATAAACCCTGCCCTATGGAGCAGACAATGAGCAAACAAATACATAATTTGGAATAAGGACACAGGCGGGGAGGGGAGGTTGTTTTGAATAGTGTGGGCAGGGAACACTCTGGGGTAAAGAAGTATTTAAGTGGTAAATCTGAATGAAGTAAGGGAACAAGTCGTATGGGTTTCTGGGGGAAGAGTATTTCATGCAGGAGGGACAGCAGGTACAAAGGCCCCTCGGCACAACGAGCTTGGTCTAGTCGAGGGACAGCAATGAGGCCAGTGTGGTTGGAGTGGCATCAGGGCAGGTGGGGTGGGAGGAGACACGGGCAGGAAGTGGGAGGACAAACCACCATCTGCTGTCACTTGGATGTCAATGTGTGCTCTGGGTGGGGGGGGGGCCGTGGGAGGGTTTTGAGCAGAGGATGGTACACGGTGTGGTTAACCTCGTATGTCAATGTGTCTGGCCACGGGGTGCCCAGATTAAACACTGTCCTGGCTGTGTCTGTGTGGGTGTTTCTGGGTGACATTAGCATTTGAATGGCAGGACCCAGTGTGGGTGGGCCTCATCCAATCCACCGAGGGCGTGACTAGAACAAAGGTGGAAGAAGGAGGGAGTCACTCCTTTTTATCTTCCTGACTGCTGAGCTAGGGCGTCTCATCTCATCTTCCATCCTCAGGGGTTCACACCATCGGCTCCCCTAGTTCCCAGGCCTTTGGGCTCGACTGGATTACACCACTGGCTTTGCTGGGTCTCCAGCTCGCACAGGGCAGATGGTGGGACATCCCAGTCTCTGTAACATACATTCTGTTGGTTCTACTTCCCTGGAGAACCCTGACCAACAGGGACATGCCTTGATCTGCATTCAGAAAGGGTACCTCCTTGCTCCATGGGGCAGGAGCAGAAACAAGGGCCCAGCGAGGCAGCTACTGTGGTCATAGCCCAGGCGACAGGGGATGGTGGCTTTTACTCCGACTGGCAGGTGGAGGTGCTTCTAGCCGGCTGCAAACTTTGAGGAAGAGAAAATCAGCTGACAACATTCTAAGGCGTTGAGGGCCTGACGTCACTCTAGCACCCCTCGCAGGGGCCAGGAGCCAACGTCAAGTGGGGATGCTGAGAAGGGTCCTTTAAAGGAGCTGGAGATGTTTGGTCTAAAGAAAGAAAAAAGGCTGGGGCCGAGAGCCCTGCCTTAGACACCTGGAGAGACGTTCTCACAAGGACCCTTCAGGCTCAAGGTGAGGAAGAGCCTGTGCCAGCCAAGCTCTCCCACCGTGGGGCAGGCTCTTTGGTGACTGTGAGCTCTTGCAGCTTGAAGCGAGGCCCCAGGGGACCACCTGCCAGGTGCTGGGCGCTGGGAGCCAATCCGATTCAGACTGCCCGTGCATCCATCACTCCTGTGATAAGGATGCGGTCCCCGCTGCATGCTGGGATTCAAGTATTGAATAAGGTCCAGTCCCAGCTCCCAAAGGGCGGAGGTGATGGTGGGTGCTCTGGTGGGGGGAGAGCGTGCACGAGAGGCTCCTATCCAGGCTTAGGGTGAGTAGAGCGCAATGCATGACCAAGCTCGAGAACACGACCACCGTGAGCCAACGAACGGAGTTACATGCATCTGTGGGTCTGTGTGTTGGGGACGAGGGTGAGGAGAGAACCTGGCACCTCCCTAGATGCAGAAAATATGGCCAGAGCGTAGCCAGCAAGATGGGCCTTGTCCTCTTAAGGCTGGAACTGGGAGGGGGCTTCTGAGGGGAAATCCTGTCTTTATTGCAAATTTTGACATTTTCTTCCCTATGCATTTTCTGCATTATTTTTGATTTTTCAAATAGTGCATCAAAATATCATTTTTCTTGATTCTTGAGCAGGGAAGGGGGATCCTTAAGTGTTGTTCTCAGAGAATGACCCCAGGAATGTAGCGGTGAAGAAAACAGCCTTGGTCCCTACCATTTCCACCTGCTCACCCCAGGCTCAGCGCTGCTCTGGGTGGGAGGATTCCCTGCAAGGAACGTTCGGGTGCAACGTGGGGAGTTGGCATCATAAAATCTTAGGAAGATCAAATCGGGACATGCCTATCCTTACACTTCCCAAAGGGGCAGACTGAGGCTAGACAGCGTGTCCTGGGGGTCAGGGTAGCCCACAAGCAGCTGATGCCCTTGGGCAGGTTCCCCCAGATCCGCCTGAACCAGGAGGACAGTTCTGTGTCCGGGCAGCCCAAGTTCATGGGGAAAGTGGCTGAGGAGGCGGACGCGGCTGTCGGTGTTTACCACCCATTATGTGTTTATTTAGGGGGACTGGCTGTTCTCGCTGCTAATCTCCATGTAACATGCCTCATTGCCCTCAGAAGGCCCCGAGAGGATTCGCGTAGCATTTGTTGGGTTGAATTTGTTCTTGAGGTTCTGCTCCTAGTAGCTCATTACTCGCTCGCTTGCAAATACCAGAGAGGGAGTGAGTCATCCTAGAGCCCAGCCTCTCACCAGCGATGGTGAATCCAGGGCAGAACTGACATGTGCAGGTGGGGACCAAAGGAAAACACCCATCTTTTGCTTTTCATTTAAAGCCTTGTGCTCGGCTACATCAGGAATTGCCAGGGCGGCGGGCCCCAGGCAAAGCAGAGACAGAGGGCAGGGAGCTTGTGTGCAGGCCCGGCCCCCGCTCAGAGGGGACACCCACATCTCGGTGGAACCCTCCACTAGAATGCTCCCCCCTCCCTGACAGCCCCACCCGCCCCTTCCTAGTACCCGTCCTCGGGAGGACCACGTGCCTCCCCAGCCCCTTCGCGGTGTTGGCGTGGGAACGCTGGCCTTGGAGAGAGAGGACCAGCCCCGGCAGGGATGTGATGACCCGGGCGGCCTTCAGGCCTGGGTGAGAGGGGCCCATTTGGCCATAGTGGTCTTCCCAGGCCCCCACGAGCTCTCTGAGAGCCCCCACGGCACCAGCCCCTGCACTTGCTGCCCCCCACCCCCCGGCCTCTGGCCTGGGCCTGTTCCCCGCTTTGGCTGCTCTTAAGCATTTGTGCTCATTACATGCTCTAGGCCGTTTGCAATCCCCCTTCAGTCCTGGGTGACTCGCCCTTTCCACGCTCTCTCTGGAGGACCGTGCTGGGCACCGTCACCAAGGATTAGGCCGAGGCAGCCAGACCTAGTTGTCTTCAGCCTCCAGCTCTGAGAGGTTGTTTATAAGCAAACGGCGCTGATTCAGTAAATTCTGCTTTCTCCCCCAAACGCTGCTTCCAAGCTCACCTGTCTCCTGCCCCGGGGCAGCCCAGCTGCCAGCCCTGGAGTAGGGGTGAGGTGCAGGCCTGTCCCCTTCCCTGCAGGCCGCAGCCCTGGGGCTGTGAAGCCCCCCGGCCAGCCTGGCTCTTTCTGGTGCCCGGTTTGGGCCACTCTCTGTGAGAAGGGCCACGTGAAGCTGGGCAGGCCTGGAGTGAGCCACCGACGGGCACCTCTGTTCCCAGGTAGAAGCCACCCTCGGATGACAGGGGCCTGGGAGCGGGGGCAGACTGGTGAGGACCAAGCACCACGTGTCTGCCCTGCAGGAACGAGGAGCCTCTCCTGAAAGAGTGACTTGAAAACAAATCCGGGAGCGTTTTTCTTTACCCCGTGGTCTGTCTGCCACGGAACTTACAGTTGCACGGTTCACCCTCGAACAACACGGGTTTGAACTGCCTGGGCCCCCTCACCTGGGGGTTTTTTCCTGCCTCTGCTGCCCCTGAGACAGAAAGACCCAGCCCTCCTCCTCCTCAGACTACTCAACGTGAAGACGGTGAGATGAAGGCCTTCTACTCAATGAATAGTAAATATATTTTCTCTTCCTTATGATTTTTTTGATAACATTTTCTTTTCTCTGGTTTACTTTATTGTAAGAACATACAAAACACATGTTGATTGCCTGTTTATGTTATTGGCAAGGCTTTTGGTCGGCAGTAGCCCATTAGTGGTTAATGTTTTGGGAAGTCGAGACCTACACGTGATTTTCATCTGTGCAAGGGCTGGGACCCCTGACCCCTGCCTAGTCCAAGACTCCGTTGTCTAAGGCAGAAATAAAACATATTCGAGAGGAGTTTGAGACATTTGAGGACAGGAGGATAAAAGACCATTGTTAGAAAAACAAAGACTCCTTTCCCCCTGCTCCAGGGGCTGACCCACGGAGGGCGAGGACGATGCATAAATCCCACGCTGCCGTCCACGCTCTGCCGCTTCGTAGCTGTGCAGCAAAAGTTATTTAACTTCTCATAGTTTTGGTTTTTTATTCATAAAGGAAAATCATAAACCTTTGTAGAATAATGGTGAGAATTAAATGAAATAATATATAAAGTGCCTAGTTCAGGGCCTCGCACATCACAGATGCTGAAAACACTATGGATGTCATTGCGATTATTCTCTTTAAGGTGGCCCTGACGTCACTCGGCAGTGTAGGCCACGGGACCATAGTGTTGACTCGGGGAGTCCCTTTTATGCCCAGAGACCAGACTCCCGTGAGAGTCATCTCCCCACCTCTTACTGTTTTCATATTCAGCAAATCAGATCCTACGATGTCAGAGACGTCACTCTGTGCGTGGATTCTGTTTCCTCCCACTGAGCCCGTACCCAGAGTTGCCGCAAAAGCAGCGGCGGGGGATCTCTCACCAGGGAGCGCCCCAAACCGTCCTGAGATGGGGCCAGCTGGGATTCCAAAGAAAGAAGCAGTGGCGGCCATGGTGATCCACTCGAAGCGCCCCTTGGGGGGACTTAGGGGGACTTAGGTACGGAGTGCTGCAGCCATCCTCACTGTGGGTAGAGCGAGAAGGGGTGTTGAAAAGGGGTGTTCTCCCCAGGTGTGTCCGCACGAGGGGGTCAGGGCATGGAGTTTTTATGAGGGTTTACGGAATTTGGCTCAGGGCCGGGCCGGTTTCCTTCAGTGTTTTGGGCAACAACCTAGATGCCTGAATCAGTGCCCGAGACTGAGTTTGGGTTCAAGGCTACTGGGGAGAACCTGAAGCTGGCGGGGGGGGGGGGGGGCGGGCAGGACGGTCAGGGCACAGAGAGAAAGCAGGGGAGCTGGGGACCCTGCAGATGCTGGTGAGGAGCGAGAGGCGCGGGGCACCAGCCCTCACTGACCGGACCGCGCGGTGGGGACACAAACAGGCGGGCAGAGTGGCGGCGCCTGGCTGGAGAGGCTCAGGATGCGTCTGTGGGGTGCACGGCTCCAAGGAAGGGCTGGGGAAGCTTCTAGAGAAGGTGGCTTTTCGATGTCCTGAAGGATGAGTGGGTGAGGTGGGGGTGAGAAGTGTTTTTCTCTCTCCCGCAGAATTGCAGAGGGCAGGGCGTGTCCCTGGGGGACTGAGAAAGGTGACTGAGGCTGGAGAAGAGAGACCCACAGAGGAGGCCGGAGCAGGTCAGCAGAGACCCCTAAGGGCGGTGTGGAGCCACCGAGGACAGGGAGACGGGCGTGCAGCGGTCAGATGAGCACTTTGAAAGCTCCCTCCGGAGGAAATGTGGTGCAGGGGTGGACACAGGGCACGTGGCACACGGGGACACCAATTGGGAGGCCCCTGCAGTCCTGCAGGGATGATGGCAGATACAGGGAGAGGCGTGGGAACAGGTGGGACAGGCCCCCGAGGAAGAAAGAGGGTGGGTGGATCTGACACATGAGCCAAGGGCCACGTCTCCCTGTGACAGGGGACGGTGGGAGGCGGCCCGCGTGCAGGCAAACTGGCTGGGCGGTGAGGGCTGAGCGGCTCCCGCCTGGTGGCTTGTTTGCTGGGTAAACAGAAGCCACGTCACCGGCTGAAAGTGAGGGAGGCTGGAGCCTGGAGAACAGGGAGGACAGAAATAGCCGCAGCGATGGCCCAAGGGGGAGTTTCCCCGGGAGACCCAGCAGGCTTCTCTGGCTGTGTCAAGCAAGGTCTCCGTTCAGGTTTGAGGACACACGTTGGCAGTGACAACTGTGTGCGCTCGTACGCTTGTCTCCGGCAGTTAGTGGCTGGGATATCGGTCCGGCAAATGCAGGCGGTTGGTCCAATCCAAGTGTTGGCGAGTGAGTGCAACAGAAGGGCGGAGGTAACATGAGGACAAGAGGGTATCAAAGTGACGGAGAGCGGACTGTGAGCCGAGGGGGAAAGGAAGAGAAAATGGAAAAATGGGGGGACGTATGCACAGACCGCCAGGGGCCACATCCCAGCTCAATCACTGCCTAACGGGGTGAGTTGGAGCAATTTGCTGAAACTCTCTTTGCCTCAGTTTCTTCATCTGTAAAATGTAGTGCACAATAGCACATAACTCACGGTGTTATTATGTGGTTGCATGAATAATGAGTTAGTAAATGTGAAGCACTTAAAACATAGTTAGGTGTTAGTGCTCTTTCCTATGTTGTCATTAATATTATTTTATCATTACAGCCACCCAGTGGCCTAAGGCCCTCCCTCTGAAGAGGTTTAGTGGGAGTAAGTGAATGAGAGAACCAGAAGAAAAAGAGCCTGAGGTCAGAGTGAGCCAGTCCACATGTGTAACCATGGGAACAGGGGATTGCCATGGAGGACGAGGGTCACTGGCTTGGTATGCGCCTCGCAGATTGGGATCTTGTGGCTGTGCACAGCCATCATTTTAGACCATCTGCTCCATCTGGTGAAATGAGCGCCACAAATGCTAAGTGATGGTAGATGGTGGTAGATGAAGAAAGGAAGATGTTTCTGCTGCAGAGCGTTAGGAAAGGGCTTCTCGGAGGAGGGTCCCTGGGCCTTGAAAGGTGGGTGGAGTTTGGCCTTTGCCCACCAGTGTCCCGGAGATGACAGCTGTCCATCACCCTAGGCTGACGTCTCTGTTCTGCCTCCAGAGGCTCTGACACTGAGCATGCCCAGGGAGAGCCCTGGGGAGGGGCGGGCTCGGCTCCAGCAGGTGAAGCTGAACTCCCTGTTACCTCTGCCATGGAGACGATTAATTGTGAGCAGCCTGGCAAACATTTAAACCTACCTAAACCGTGGCACACAACTGAAGGTGGCAAGCAGGAAATGCTTTGAGCTATTAAATGCTTTGTGAGCGTGCACAAAATCCTATTATCCCCAGTATAGATTGAAAAGCTAAAAGCAGCAAACTTTCTGGTGCTCATAAAGCATTGTTCCTCATTGCAACTCGGAGCTTTCTGTTATTGCTTCAGCCGTTGGAACCTTCAGGTAATCTCATCCACAGGGGGATGAGCTCTGACAAGGCAAAGGGGAGGACGGCTGATTGCAGGAAGATCACAGCCCTTTCATGAATACATCTCTGGCACCATTTGCTCTGAATAAGGATAATCATTTCTCGCAATCTGGAAACTACGTTATTTAGAAAATTAGGATAAGTGCAAAACAAAGCAAGAGTGGGAAAAAAAATAACTTTCATCTTAGAATGTCAGGATGCCGACAAAAAGATAATCCGTGCGACATTTTCCCCCATAAGATTTGCAC
Organism: Eulemur rufifrons; assembly: GCF_041146395.1. Classification (NCBI taxonomy): domain Eukaryota; kingdom Metazoa; phylum Chordata; class Mammalia; order Primates; family Lemuridae; genus Eulemur; species Eulemur rufifrons. The sequence goes on along the minus strand of NC_090996.1, from coordinate 3,508,117 downwards.
AAATGTGATTTCTCGTGGTTACTATTCCACTACAGTAGTGATGGTAAATTTTTAAACCAATCATTTAATATAGTCCCTTTGCAAGGAAGAAAAGATCAAAATATCCATGCAGACTTTTCACTGCTAATGAAAATCAAGCACCTCTTTGGCTTGATTTTTACCTCTTGTAAAAACCTGTATTTGTGGAGAGATGACAAAGTCTCTTGAAATCTATATTCTAAATTTTTTAGATGACAGTTGGCCATAGCCCCAGTCAGGTGTTTTCTTAGCCTGAAGTCACGCAGCTTGACGGAGTCTGTGATAATATCCAGGTCTGTAAACGTGGTCTGGATTATAAAATACATGTTGATGTTCCCCAATCTATGGCCAATATTAGTGTTTGTTTCTGTTGTGAATGTAGGCTGTAGATCTCTGTACCGTTAGCAATATCCATGGCAATCACAGACATGTTCATACCACATTCAACTTCTGTGGCTGTCTTGAAATACTTAGATGGCCTCCTGGCTACTCTCAAATTTGTGGGAGTAAACCCAACACCAGATCTTCTTACTTAAGGTGTTAAAGAAGCACATGTATTACTATGTCATGATTTAAAAAAAATCAATAACCATATTTCAACATAATTGGTTTTGTAATTCTGGACATTTTGTTTTATTTAATGCATTTAAAAATATTATTCTGAGAAGGGATCAGCACTTTGCAAAGTGTCTGACACACAGTAACTGTTCAGATCTCAGCTGCTGTGGATGATGATGGTGACGGTGGTGATATTCTTGTTGTTAATGAGCTGGCTAGCGTTTCCAAGGCCGACAAGGGGACAGTAGTTAGGAGAAGACAGCACGATGTGGCTTCCACAGCTTGGTAGAATCTTCCTGCTGGATGTTACAGTGCAGCTGAGAAGCCCCAGTGAGAGAAGCTGATCCCAGAACCCCCAACACCAGCTGTCCCCTCCCCTGTGGGACAGGTTGGACATGTCACCAGGGAACCCAGAAAGGGCAGCATCATTCCTTCCTGCCTTAACTCTTGCCATGAGCGAAGCGTCTCATTTTTGCCAAAGAAGCCCTTTCCTATTGGCAGCCCAGAAGCTGTTGTTATTTGCTCTGGAAACACTTTGAACAAATCTCCTCCATTTCTGAGAGGGGAGTTTGAATGCTTCCCCAGAAAGAGGCCTCCAAGTTAGTAACAGAAGGTGCTGCAAGTTCATGGACCACTAACTGCTTCACGTCATTTGAGACTAAATGCTTTGAAGGAAGACTTTCCAGTCCCCCTTCTACATTTTCTACTGGCCAGTTCTGTCCAGGTTCTCCCAGAGCAGTGTCCTGCCTGTCATTAAATCCAGGGAAAATGTAGGAAGGATGTGATCTCCTCCTACTTCCCGGGTGTTCCTTATAGGACCCCTGGGTGGAAAGCAAATGTAGCAGCACATGGCGTCTTTGGGGAGAGTCAGACACGAGGACCTTCAGTCTCCAGGATGGACAGTGCTTCAAATTTCCCAGGGCAAAGTCCTGGGGTGGCTTCTGGAGAAACTCTGAGCTTAAGGTTTCAAGATCGGTGCTGTTCAGTGGCACTCCAAGAACTGTCGCAACCCAACCACACACCCAGTATGGTAACCAAAGAGAACAAGAATGCCTGCAAGATAATGCAATGCCATCGTTATGTTTTCTGTGAGCCAGAGAGCAGATAGACCTATTGTGGTCAAGGCAGCTTGCTTTTCGACCAAGCTTTCTGTGAATGGGTAGCATGTGCAGACAAGTTCCGCCTAAAGGCTCTGCGGTTGCCAGGCTGCAAGCTGATTGCAGCAGCAGAAATCAGCAGGTAGGAGATGACATTTTAGAATTGTTCAAATAGACGCCGGGCCTAGGAGATATGCTGGACACAGTGTTAGGAGAGCAAGAACAAAACGGCACCAGGAAGAACTGTTTAAAAATTTAAAAGACCATTTCCCGCTATCAGCTCCGCTGCCGGGTACCATTCCAGCAAATTTCTAAGACATGAAACCGGCCCCAGCAGGGCACAGAAATGAATGGGATGGGGCAGGCCAGTGACATTTGCAATACCCAGGTATGATATCCAGCCTCCACGGAAGCTGAAAGATGAATTGTTCTCTGGGAGAGAAACAGAAGTACAATTACTGGTTGGCTAGAACCTCAGGGAGGCCTATTGCTTCTGGACACCGAATCTAGTCAAAGCATAGGGTTCCTGTGTACATTTTAAAATTCTACACATTACAAGTCAAAATAGAGGATGGAGAGTTTTGGGGCCAAGTCACTGCAGGCCCTGGAACAAGCAAACCTCCAAATGTCAGTGGCTTAGCATGATAAAAATATGTTGTGCATGCTCATGGTTGGCAGGTAGCCTTCTGGGAGGCCATTCAGAGACCTCAGCCACTTCCACACTGTGGCTCCTCCACCTTCAACTGGTGCTTCCAAGGTCTCCGTGCAGCAGGGAAAAGAGGATGGAGAAGGCACATGGCTTTTCAGCCATGGCAGGCCAGGGTGACATGCTTCACTTAGGCTCACATTCACTAGTATGACAAGCCTTACAGCCTCACCTAGCTGCAAGGGAGGCTGGATATGAGGACGCACAGAGAGTTAGCGGACACCGGAGCTGACACTGGCAGATCCTTCCTGTGGATGATGTCGTATTTGCCTCAGGGCTGTCAGTGGATGGTTATGCTGCCTCTGCAGTTCTCTGTCCTTCTAGGGAACAACAGAGAAGTTTCAGTTCAATAAAATGACCTGAAATTTGTCATTTTCTCAGTGAGTGTCCTCTCCAGTTGTAGGATCCTCTGCTGATCAAAGCCCTGATGTTTACATAAAAAAACAGAAGATTTGTGGAGTCAGCTGGTGTTATAATTTGCCAATCAGCAAGTGTCAAGCCGCCAGGCCCAGATTCACTCAGGAGGGTCACGTAATGGTTCCGAGTGTCATTCTGTGCCTAGACCCAAGTGAACTGGCATCTGTTGTTGTCATTCTCCAGCTTTAGCTTATCCATCTGCCTGGCACCGTCTCCTGGAATGTCCGATCTTCAGACACTGGTGAATGGGCAACTTCCCCTCCCCTGCGGCCCCGTCCTCTCCGGTTCCGTCTTGGCCTGGGTTGGCCGTTTCGCCCCCGAGTCCCTGGGCTCTGAAGCTCCATCCTGGGACACAGAATGACATTTCTGTCCCTCACTTGCATCTCATTTCTGATTTCGGAAAACCCAGATTTCCCCGATTCCCACAGCTTCTAACCCAATTACTAGTCCCAAATTTTAAAAATTAGTTGATTTTATTTGCAGTTTATATTTAATACAAAAAGGAAAGGATGGAGTAGAATTATTAAATCCTAGATGGGTTCTGGGAACTTCCAAAGGCGAAGCTAGCAGATCAGGACAGCCGAAGAGCAGCTGCCCCCGCAGTGTCACCAGCCTGGGCCCGAGCCACCAGCTCAGCGTCTTCCTACCCCATGTGGCATGGGCGGTGGAGTCACCTTCTGTTTAAATATAATTGATGGTGATTTTTCCCTCTCTTTTCTCCCTGCCGATCTCGAGCAGCGGGTGTGGCTCTGTGTGTGCGCAAGGCCCCAGAGGGTCCTGCAGGCCACGGCCCTCACCTCGGCGGCAGGAGAAGCAAGTGAGGGTTGAAACCCTCCTACACCTGGACCGTGCACTTCTTTATGAGCCCTCCTGCCAGGGACAGTGTGTTTGGTGACTCGGTCCCTAAAGGGGACTCCAAATCTGCTATTCAGAGTTGGCGACAGGGATGGGGAGACTGGCTGGAGGCCCAGTTCCTCCTGCTCCCAGCAGAACTCGAGAAAAAGAGCATAAGTGACAACTCCTCAGGTTGTTCCCTCCCATCCCCAGCCCCAGTGACCCGAATGCTGGCATGGGCTCCACATTAGGGCCACCGAGTAGGTGGGCTTCCAGGCAGAGGCCCCCCCAAGGCCCCGGAAGCCCCGGGCTATGCTTTCTGTCAGCCTCTTGCCCCAGCGCTGCCTCCGCCTGCTGCAGCCCCGCCCTGTCTGCTGTGCCAGGGGTGTCCCGGTCACTGTGGAGCTCCGAGCGGTGCTGCCAAGCGGTCCTGCTCACTCTCTGAGCCGCGGGGACTCACCGGCACCACCCGACAGCTGTTCCGCCCCAGGAAATCCTTCGGCCTGACCACATCCAGCCGGCCAGGCCAGGCTGCAGCCAGGGCGTCTGGGGGGAGTCCGGGAGAGAACACGAGTCTCCCCCCAGCCAGGCGAGGAAGGGGGTGCCGGGCCCACCAGCCGGCCCACACCCAGTCGCAGGCTTGTGCAACAGGTGAAAACCGGAAGTGAACAGAGGGACCGGCGGTGGCCGGACGGCGAGGCTGTGGCCCTGTGCGGGTATCAGCAGCTGTCATTTCTTCACGGTTCTCAAGGCCATCGTCTCTAGCCGGCCCCTCCCGTGGGCCCCACGCAGAGGGGCTGGTGCTGCCCCTCAGGAAGCAGCTCCCTTCATAGCTTCTCCTGTGGGCAGCCGGTCATGGCCACCTCGGTTTTGTCAGCACGTTAGCCCAGCCCCTCCTCAGGACAGCCCGCAGATCACGTGCTGTCATCTGCTGCATTTATGGCTGAGGAAACTGAGGCTAAGACGGAGGAGTCGCGAGACTGCTGTGGGACCTGGGCCCAAACTGCAGGCAGCTCAGCACCTGCCGGGCCTCTCTGCGGACTTCTGGGAGTAGGAACTGGCAGTGCCTTTGAGCCCTGCCCAGGAGCCGGGGTTGGAGCCCCCTGTAGTTCCATCATGTCACGCAGTGCAACTGTCGCAAAATGGCTCACGGGGAGCGTAGGGCCAGGTGGGCCCGTGCTGGTGCCCAGTTCTGGGTGATGTCTGTCAGGGTCCTCCTGCCTGCAGGGGTGGCCCCAACGTCCCTCACCAGCTCTCTGCACCTGCCAGCTCTCCCCCGCTCCCTGCCTCTGCCGGGGCCTTGGCTCCTTGCCTCGGGTGGCCAGGCCTGAAGGCTGTCGTGTGGCGTTTCTCGGGCTCTGCCACAGTGGGGAGCCCTGCCCCGGCCCAGGTGCTCACCACTGGATCCAAGTCTTGTGACCTTGAGTGAGGGGTTCTCACAGCTCCAGCCCCTGTAAGGAAGGGAGTGGGTCTCCCTCTGGCCTGTCCCGGGTGAGAAAGACAGATTCAATCCGTAGCCAAAGTTCTTCCAAGGTGTGTCTCAGGCACTCCTGGCCGGCTGCACTGTGAGGACAGGAAGTCCCTGTTAGATGGTGACCAGTGGGCAGATGGGCTGCTTGGTCTGGCACAGCTGTGGCAGGCTGAGCCTTGCTGGCTTCTCCTAAAGTGCTGTCCCCAAACTCTAGACCACCCGCTGCCCCTTTCTGCAGATTTCTAGGAGCAATAATTGCAATACCTTTTACGTGACCTTGACCAAATTGGGTCCAGTTAGGGAACTCGAGCGCCAGAGACAGTGATCACAAGCTCTGCAGGCCTTTTGGGCTGTGTGACTTTGTGCTGTTCAAAGGATGTGGACATACCCGTCCTCTTCTAGATCACTGCACGCAGTCGCCTGGTGTCGAAGACACGGAATTAAATATAATCCACTTCCCTCCTGTAGTTAAACATAGTTTATCTATAATTGCACCCTACCAGCTCTCCTTTAATCCCAGGCAAAATGCAACTAAGTGTTAGTGGAAGGATAGGCGGTATTCATAGACAGCAGCGTGAAGACCATGTTCTCATCCTTCCGGCTTCTGGCAGCTTCTGCGCCAAAGGTTCAAAGTAGTTTTCAACGCTTTCCTGGCATCCTAAATTTAAGCTCTGAGGAAACAATGAAGCCTGCGAGCCTGGCGCTGGAATCCATGTCTGAATTATCTTCATATCCCCGGCAGCGTTTAGCTCTGAGCTCTCGGTAAACACGTATGTGGCGTTGAACTGGACGACTAAAGAAGGTAAATTGCTGAAAGTTAAAGGCATCAGGCTGGAAGCTGGGAATACAGACGGCAATAAAGTGCTTAGTACTTGGTGGCTGGAGCTGATGCAGAGGAAGGAGGGCAGTGCAAGGAGGGAATGTGGACAGGCAGAGTCCAGGAGGGAGCGTGGAAACAGGAGTAGGCGGACGCGGAAGACCTGGGCGGTGGGGAAAGAGGGATGCAGGGAAGGAGAGGAAGACATAGGAGCAAAAAAAAGGAAGGAAAGGAGGGGAAGGGGACAGCGCAAAGCCCACCTAAGTGGGCCTGACCCAAGCTCCTTTGGGCTAATTTTCTAACTCAGAAGCCCTGACCCTCTATGACAAAATCATGCTGTCATGCTGGGTTGTAAGGCAGGCGGGAATTCTAAACTGGTGCACATGAGCCTATAGTGTTCTCACCTCCTCAAGATCATTCTTTCAAGTACATGAGCAACAGAAATGAAAATGAAAAGACAGAAAAAAGTCCTCCCTTCTGTGCTCCATTAACCAAGCTGCTTTCTCCCCTCCTCAGGATCATTCTTTCAAGTACATGAGCAACAGAAATGAAAATGAAAGGACAGAAAAAAGTCCTCCCTTCTGTGCTCCATTAACCAAGCTGCTTTCAATCCGCATCTCTTTCCTCTGAAGCGCGGGTCGCTGACCACACTCCATCTTAATTCCTCCTGCATTAAGAGAAATGACTTCACCTGCTGGCAGAAGGATCCGTGTATCCAGGGGTTCTTGTCACTGCGGTGCTTAAATTGAGCTATGTCTTGAAGTCCACATTTGTAAATCCTGTTTCTGAGAAACAGTAATAAATAAAGTAGAAGATTGAAACGGAGTCTTTGTAGAAGGCCTTTAGGAGGAAAGCCATTCTGCATCCATCCAATGGCGTGGAAGAGAATGTGCGTTTAAACTGGGAGAAGTCCCCATCTCCAGGGAGGCGGTTGGGATGCTGAAGGAAGCTCTGCTGGATTTCAGGAGGGGGAGCTTAGCTTGCTCCTCTGGGAAGGAGGGGAAGGAGGTTACCAGGAAGTCCTGGAAAAGATTAGTGGGGTGGGAGTAACATATTAAAATGCTGTCGTAGCCAGAAATCTGTGTTGTTTTGAGGCAGATTTTACCAACAGACAAAGGGCTAAAATTTGAGCTTGCATTAGTGAATGGGGTTATTAATGTAATTTCTGCATTGAAAGTTCCTCCAATGTTGCTTTTAACAATGTACATGGGTTTAAATGGCTTCCAAAGCAACTTCAATCTGATAGGAGAATCCCTGTTAATGGGAAGACACCTGAAAGACCCAGTCCAAAGGTGATGGAAGGTCACTCCCTGAGGGAAAGGACGGGGAAGCCCCCAGTACAGGGCATCCAGGTTCTGTGGGGGCTGATGCTTCTAGAACCTGGGAGGCCTCCTGACAAGTACAAAACTAGATACAAAGGCCAGGCCTTGAAAGGAGCCCGTGCCATTCAGGACTCTGGGACCGAAGCTTGCAGTGAGCCCGCCTGTGCTCGGGGTTGCTACGGGGACTGCAGGAGCACGTGTGGCCCCAGGACTCCCTGTGATCCGGAATGTCAGGAGGTTCTGGTCACACACCCACAGGGGCCCAACAGACTGTCACTTAATTCTGGGCTCCTGGACTCCCCCACACTGACCATTTTTTAAGGGTTGAGGTTTTTTATTTAAAAATGAAAAGAACAAAAAAACACCAACTTTATTTTTTTAGAGCAGCTTTAGGTTCACAGAAAAGTCGAGCAGAAGGCACGGGGGTTCCCTGCCCCACACGTGCACAGACGCCCCGTTATCACGTCCCACAGCAGTCACAGAGGTTCCAGCTGAGGCACCTGTACTGATGCATCACAGTCCCCAAGTCTGCGGTTTACACGAGGGTTCTCTCCTGGGGTTGTGCGTTCTGTGGGTTTGGGCAGAAGTATAACTTGTATTCACCATTACCGTGTCACACAGAGGATTTTCACCGCCCTAAAACCCTCTGTTCCCCTCCTGTATCCTCCCCACCCCCATCTCTTGGCAAGCACCGATCTTTTTACAGCCTCCATAGTTGGTCTTTTCCAGAATGCCGTACGGTTGGAACGCACAGTTTGTAGCCTTCTCAGACAGAGGTGAGCTTTTCTCCCCCTATATGCCAAGTGTACATGACAAAACGTAATGAAAATTCCGTCTTCGTCTTTCCTAGGAGATGTCAGTGAAATCTCCTTTTATTCCGGGTATCTGTCTGCTTTCAGGAAGCAGGTTTGCTGGATTTTATATCCGGAGATGTTATGTGTATAAGAATTCTCCCAAACCTTCTTTTCTATGTTTTAGTCAGGTGAGGTTAGGCTATGCTGCAGTAACAAACCAACCTTGAAATCTCATGGGCTTTACATATGGAAATGTATTTCCCACTCATGCTAAGCCAGCTTAACCGTTGCCTTCGGGCCTGGGAGAGGGGACAGTAACCTCTGGGAACTTCTCCATCAGGCTGATGAAGTCTTTGTGCCTGCAGGTGTGGCTCTGCGGGGGCAGCATGGAAGTCCTTCCCTGCTCGCGGGTGGCCCACATTGAGCGGAAGAAGAAGCCGTACAACAGCAACATTGGTTTCTACACCAAGAGGAACGCACTCCGGGTGGCTGAGGTCTGGATGGACGATTACAAGTCTCACGTGTACATAGCGTGGAACCTGCCGCTGGAGGTAGAGATCAACAGCCTCCCCCCACCCCAGAACAGTGATCCTTGCTGTTTGGCACGTCCCTATATCTTTAATAAGCTGATGGCTCTTCCCCAGAAATGTGCTCATACTTGGAAAATTACAAATGCATTTTGAGGGGGTTCACAGATGTCTAAGTGTCAGAATCTCTGCTTTACACCAGAACTGACACAATGGAAATCTCTAGATCCATTTACAAAGATTAGAAAGGTCATATCGTGTCAATCTCGGTTTTATGGTGTTAATCTGGTGCCCTGCTCCTAAGCATATATCATGTCCAGAAGGTTTTTGTCCGAAGATTTGGCATCAGATCCCTCATCCGCTGACACTGTGCGCCCTCCCGTGGAGCTCCCCCTGGGACACCTGCCCCTTCTGTATGCCAAGTCCCTCGGCTGTCCAGGTGCCCTCCATGTGCTGTCAGAACGTGGCCAGGGAAAAGTCCCACATTGCCACAGCCCCCCGGGAGTATCGCTCAGTGGCCGTGAACTAGCGTAGTTGAGTTGCAGCTCTGTCACTTATTAGTTATGAGGCCGTGACCAAAGCCACTCATCTTCTCTGCACAGTCAGCTGTCGGTATCCAAAGGGGCCTGGTTTCCGGGAGCCCTCTCAGAAATCAAAATCCGAGGACGCTCCAGTCCCTCACATGCATGTAACCTACATCATCCTCCCGCGTGCTTTAAATCCTCTCTAGATTATTTCTAACACCTAAGACAATGTAAATGCTGTGTAAATAGTTGTTATACTGTATTTTTTTTTATTGCTGGATTTTTTTTTTTCCCAAATATTTTCAATCTGCCGTTGGTGGACTCCACTGACGTGGAGCCTGTGCGTGCAAAGTGCTGACGGCAGCTTCTTTCCCTCAGCCGTGACGTGGGGATCCCAGCGGGTGCTCCTTCCCCGGGGACTGTGAGAACTCAGGGAGCTATCACCTGTCACGTGCTCACAGCATTGCCTGGCACGGGGCGCTGCTTGACCTCACAGCTCAGGGTGTGTCCTGCCCCTCAGACAAAGCTCGGTTTATCTTCCGAGCCAGCGCACCCCGTAGGTGTCTGAGCCGTGCCTGGGAGAGTCACCTGGAATGACGCCACGGAGCAATGGCAGCCTCGACCTTTCAGGAGGCGAGAGCCTAGAACGGCAGAAACAGGTGAATGTGTGCAAGGCCTGTGGGTGAAGATGACAACAGTGAAGAATTTGTTCATGGTTGCTACCATATTTGAAATATTTTAATACACTCTAAAGAACTGAAAACCCCCTTATAGCCACATAGCACTTTCTAGTTGTTACACTATAAGCGCTTTTATCTATTGTTTTATATTAGGAATAGATAGGTAACATTTGTGAGCACTTACTATGTCCTAGGTCCTTGATAAAAGTTCCTTGTTTGCAACATCTCATTTGATTCTCAGAACAACCTCATGACATAAGAACTTCAGCGTCCTCATCTGTAAAACATGGATTGTTAATATTTACCTATGGGGGCTCCTGTGAAGATAGAATGAAACCTAGAACAGAGCTTGGCAATTATTAAATGCTCCATAAATGCTAGCTTGATAAGAACCTGTTCTGCTGTCCATTTTACAGATGAGGAGACTGAGCTGCTGTGAAGTTAAAAGGGGCTTGTTTAAGGGTCACACACATAGCGTTTGGGCAGGGATGTGCGCTCAGCTTTTCCTGTGACCCTTCCCGGCCCTGTGGTCAGGGGGATAGAGAAGATGATTAGTATTCTGTTTTGCAGAGAGAGAGTTGTGACTTGGCGTGGTGAAGAACTCAAGTCTTTTGACTCTAGCCAGCTGCTTCCTGCATTATTGCAGACAACCTCTGGTCCCAAATGCCAGCGGTGACTGGCCGTGCTTTGTAAAAATGACCGTTCTCATGAATCGTGCTAGCGATATGAAAACAATGAGTTAGACACTGCTGCTCAGGTTTGCCTATGAAGTTTAACAAGTCTGACAATTAAAGGGCTTTTTCTTTAAAATCCCTGTTTGACAGCCAGAGCCCCGGGCTGCCATTGTCCCCGCCGGTGCCGCGTCCCCACCCACGCACAGCCATCGCTGCTGAGGCTGGGCAGCCGCATCTCGGGCGCTTTGTTTCCCGAGCCAGCGCCCAGCAGCCGCCACAGGTTCATTTCTGTAAAAGCAGAGTGAATTATTCATTAGCACGTCATTACAAGCTCTGCTATGGAAAATTATTTTCACTTCTGCATATAATGAACTTGGCGAGGAGCCAACAAAGGGGGACATGGCGCGTGTATGGGACAGAAAGACAGGAGCGGGTGTAGGCCCTGACTTTCTTGTCTTAATCAAATAATTTTTCTAATAATTGGTTCTGATGGTTACTGGGGAAGTGTGAGAGAGAAGGAACTGGGAATGTCGGTCGCTGCTATCAGAGTGTCCCAGGATCCCAGGCACGCAGAAGTGACGAGGGTGGCGGCTGGTCTGGGGCCTTGTGCTGCGCGTCCCTGACTGCGCTCGGGGAAGAGGCCGCTGTGGCCCAGGTCTAGGTGACCAGGCCGGGCTCCCTGAACCGCCCGTCCAGGGAAGCGCACAGACGTCTTCTCTCTGCAGCTTTCCCTGAAAGCGACGCCACCCGTGCCTCTCTCTGGCCCGGGCTCCACGGCCACTGACACCCTTTGCTTCCCTCTCCTTCCAGAATCCAGGAATTGACATAGGCGATGTCTCGGAGAGAAGAGCACTGAGGAAAAGTTTGAAGTGTAAGAATTTCCAGTGGTACCTGGACCACGTGTACCCAGAAATGCGAAGATACAACAATACCATCGCCTACGGGGAGGTAATTAAGACCGCGCGTGCCCTCGGGGTGGACTGCCAATTGCTGTGCTGCGCGTCACTGGGGGAAGATAGAGCCATTTGTTCATCCATTCATCCCTTCATTCATTCAGTGAGTGGTTTGGGAGGTGCGGGCTCTGACAGCAAGGCTCTCTGCTGCTACCAGGAGGAGGTGGGAACAAATGTAAGAACTGTGACAAGGGGAACAGGGACAAAAGGCCGTGGCAGTCATCTTCTCTGCCGGAGCTGTGTACAGGATGATGAGTTCTATTTGGAACGTTTTGACTTTGAGGTCCTCTGGGACCTGCAAGGGGGACGTTGAGCAGGAAGTTGGGTACACAGAGAGGCAGAGCCTCAGTGCTGGGGGCTGGGGTCACCGTCAAAGAGGAAACCTGGTCTTCTTGGGTTTTCTGTGATGAGATATCACCTTGCTAGACATTAAAGCAAATTGATTTCCCTCATTACAAATACCATACATATGCATTTGAGAAAAAATTTGAAAACAATGATAATAGCAGGGAACATTTACTGAGTGCTTTCAAAGTGCCAGGCACTATTCTAAGTGCTTTTTACATACAAATTCATTTCATCTTCACCCAATGGGATAGTAGCATTATTTCCATTTTAGTGATAAGAAAGCTGAGACTTAGAGAAATTACCTGACTTACCTAAGATCACAGCTTAAAAGTCATGAAGGCTGGGTGCGGTGGCTCACGCCTGTAATCCTAGCACTCTGGGAGGCCAGGGCGGGAGGATCGCTCGAGGTCAGGAGTTAGAGATCAGCCTGAGCAAGAGCGAGACCCTGTCTGTACTACAAAAATAGAAAGAAATTATCAGGACACCTAAAAATATATAGAAAAAATTAGCTGGGCATGGTGGCGCATGCCTGTAGTCCTAACTACTCGGGAGGCTGAGGCAGAAGGATCGCTTAAGCCCAGGAGTTTGAGGTTGCTGTGACCTAGGCTGATGCCACGGCACTCACTCTAGCCAGGACAACAGAGCGAGACTCTGTCTCCAAAAAAATAAAAAGTTATGAAGCCAGGATTGGACATAGACATTCCGACACCAAAGATAATGTGCACATTTTGATGTGTGGTCTTCTTTACTGTGTGTACATGTATATGTGTGTGTGTACACACATGTATATATTTTTACCAAAATCATGCTGTCCACAATGCCTCATAATTTGAAATTTTACTCAGTAGTATATGGACAATATCTTCCTGTGTCATTAAACATTTTTCTGCCACATCATTAATGGCTGCGTATGATTCCACTTTTGTGGATGCTGTGCTTGCTTGAGAACGTTGACATTTGTGTTGTTTCCATTTTTAAAATACCGTAAGTGCCATTGCTGACGCACCTTTCTGTAGAAACACTCATACATGTCATGCATCTGCTTCATCACCTCCTGGCAGCGCCTGTTTGGAGGTGGAATCCGTGACACCAGTCGGTGCTCTCGACCTAGCAGAGACACCCAATGGCGCCACAGTTTGCGTTTCCTTCCCAGGGCTGCCTGGGACTCCCTGTGACTACCAGGTCAAGCTGAGAAATCTGCCTTTGACTTAGAGTGTTTACATTGTTCTACAACTGCAGATTTTTCTCATTCTTTGCTTTATGCCTTTTGTAGAAAGTAAATCAACCACAGGTTAAATTGTCGGGGTGTGGAGTGTTGACCCTCCTAAGCTGGAGTTTGGAATGAATGCTCAGGTCTTGCAGGGTCTGTGTGGTGGTTGCAGATGCGTGAAGGCTCTAGAGCCAGGATTCAAATCCCAGGGGGCTGTTACCAGCTGTGTGGCTCCTCTCGGCTTCCGTTCCCTCGTCCATGGAGTGGGAGGCATGAAAGTACCTACTCTACAGGTTGTCAGGAGAATAGAATCAGCCGTGATATGTAGAGTTCGTCACTCCACATGCAACACAAGTTATTAGTAGGTCCTAACTGCCTTGTCTTTTCTTCTTTGAAATAAAAGCATGCATTTTTTTTTGTTATCAAAGATCAAAGTTAAAGGAGGCATCAAGAAATGATAGGCAGTGAACAGATTATTCTTAAGACAATTGGGTAAATTGCCTAGCTCTTGGGAAAACAAATCAATTTGGATTCTTACAGCTCACCGTATACCAAAGTACATTTCAGATGGACTATAGAATTCCATGAAAGAAAAGAAATCATGAAAGAACCATGTGGAAATAGAGATGAATCTGATCTCTGAATGGGGAAGTTCTTTCCAAGAATAAAAGCCAGGGAAGGAAATGCAAAGGAAACATGTAATGGATCTGAACTCATAAATATTAAAATCATCTATCCATCAGCTGAATAGAGAAATCATATGCCAAACCAGAAATATATATGCCACAAATACTGTAGATGAATGGACAATACCATTAATATATAATGAGCTCTGCAAATCGATATAAATAAACAATTTTATTTAAATAACAAAATAAAACATCTCAAAAGAAAAACAAAGAATAAGGAAGGTTAACACAAGAAAAAATACAAATGGTTGAAAACACATGAAAAATTTTAATTTCTTTTATAATCAAAGAAATTAAAATAAATTTTAAATACGTTGAGATAGCTTTTTTTTTTTTTCCTACCAAATGAACAAAAATTTATTTTTGGAATGTATGTTGATTACTTTGCCAGCAAGGTCTTGGTAATATGAAAAATCACATATCCTCCAGTGAAAGTGCAACTTGAAACAAGCTTTTTAAAAAGCAGTTTGAACCACATGCATTAAAAAGCTTAATGATAGTCATATTTTCTTCTCCATTCTTACCCCAAGAAAATAATCTGAAATAGGGACAAAGATTTGAGAGTAAAATTGTTCATCTCAGCGATTTGGGGGGACAAAATTTTTTTAATTTAACTTGAAGATTAGTTAAATATATTCATGGTTGGAAATATTTTGCAGCCATTAGAAATGGTGTGCACAAAAGTTTAATGACCTGAGAAAAATATTAACACTATAATGCTTATGAGGAAAAAGTCAGTATGATGAAACTAGAGTAGCTGCTATTTTAGATTAGAAGTGAGTAGAACAATAGCATGACAAAATGGAGAAGACAGTTATAATCACCTTAGGTAGTGGGACTGCTGGCAGTTTTTGTGTGGGTACTTTGTCATCTTTTTCCAATTTTCACTAATAATATGTGATAATTTTATAATTAGAAAAAAATAGTTATTTGAAAAGAAAGATTAAAAATGGAAAAATGGTAGAAGGTGGCCAGGGGTGCTTCTGTGCACAGCTCCACAGTCCGTGCACTGCACAACTCCAGGGGCTGCCATTGGCATCAACCACAATATAATTGATATCCCTGGAACTATACAGTGGGGTGGCCTTGAGGTAACATAGACATCATAGTCTGATTTTTTGGAGGAGGGAGGGCTTTTGATTTTTTACAAATTTTCCTATATTTTAAAAATAATAAATTCAATACATGCATTCTATAGGAAATATAAAGATGAAAACAAAACTTACTCTAAATCCCAGTTCCCAGATAGAATCAATGTTAACATGTTAGGGCATTTTGTTCTATTGCTCCTTCTCTACCTGCTGAGCTCACCATGTACTGAAATGCGTTTCAGATGGACTATAGCATTAAATGAAAGAAATCAAATTAATCCAATTCAGTTTGGTAACAAAATTTGCCATTATTTAGACAACTCTATATTTTAAATTTTTTATTGATACATAATAATTGTACATATTCATGGAGTACATGTTATATTTTGATACAAGCATATAACATATAATGATCAAATCAGGGTAATTGGGACATGATTCACCTGAAACATTTATCATTGCTTTATGTTGGGAACATTTGAAAACTTCTAGCTATTCTGAAATATAATAAATTATTGTTAACTATAGTTGCCCTATTGAACACTAGAACTTTTTCCTTCTATTTAACAGTATTACCCATTAACCAGTGCCTCTTCATTACCCCTTCCCACCACCCTTACCAATCTCTAGTAGCCACCATTCTATTCACTACCTCCATGAGATCAATTTTTTTTAGGTCCCATATATGAGTGTGAAAATGCAATATTTGTCTTTCTGTGCCTGGATTATTTCACTTAAAATAATGTCCTTCAGATCCACCCATGTTTCTGCAAATGATAAAGTTTCCTTCTTTTTCATGGCTAAATAATATTCCATCGTGTACATACACCACAGCTTTTTTATCCATTTGTCCCTTAAGCTGATTCCACATTTCAGCCATTGTGAATAATGCTGCAATAAACACTGAAGTGCAAACATCTTCTGGTTACATTTTATGCCTTTGCCTCACCCAAGCGAGGTTTAGAGGCATGCCCTTCCCCTCTACAATGCTCACCGTGTCTGTGACCATTAATTGTGAGTTTACCCCCCACCACCCCCCTAATCCCCGGAGAATATTACTATCCTGTGATAGACAACTCTATTTTTAATGCTCATTTCTACTGGTTCTTTTCAACACAGCCAGATCCCTGAGCTCTGAGGAAAGGAAGAAGACAGAGTGGATATCATGCTATATACATATATAGTTTGGATGATTTGTTTTTCATTTACAGTTCTATTCACGAGTCTTTCCTTGGGCCAATGACTATTTCTGGTTTGTACTCCTTGCTCTTCCCTAATTTGTGGCTACTTTGTTGTCTGGCTTTTTAAAAAGCTTTCTAATCATGTGCATTGTATATATCTTGCTCTTAATTACATTGTGGTTATTATCTCTAGTTAAAAAAAATTTTAACATCTGAGCCTCCAAAATTAAGGGTCAAGTGATATGTAATGCAAGAATTTTCACGCACTTTCCCCTGTCCTCTTCATCAACTCTTCAGTCTTTGTTAATACTGTCTTGGGTTTTAAACCCAAATATTATTAATACAGTCATCCTGATCCAGGGGGGATTGGTCTGGGACCCCCTGTGCATAACTAACGCTGCAGATGCTCAAGTCCCTTGTATAAAATGGTATAGTATTTGCACAGAATCTATGCACAGCTTCCCATGTACTTTAAGTCACCTCTAGATTGCTGGCAATACCTAATACAATGTAAACGCTATGTAAGTAGTTGTTGCACTGTATTGTTTAGGGAGTAATGACAAAGAAAAAAGTCTGTACATGTTCCATACAGATGCAACCATCCTTTTTTTCAACTATTTTAAATTCAGGTTGGTTGAATCCATGGATGTGGAAGCCATAGACATAGAGGGTTGACTGTACTTTATTTACATTTTATATCTTCATTATGAATAACTTTTTAATCAAATTCAGTTTGATGACCAAATCTACCATGATTCAGACAACTCTGTTTTTAATGCTCATCCTACTTACAATTTTAGCCACAACTGATGCCAGCATAGAGGAGGGAAAACAGAGACCTCTGAGCAGGCGTCAGCCTGGCCCTTCACCCTACGACAGTGTTGGCGCCCAGACCCGCTTAGATAACGAGTCACTTTCCCTTGATTTTTACATTTTTATTCATCCCTGTTAGCTGGAATGTCTTAAAATAATTTCTAAAGAACGATATGTGGATGCTTTATGTATTGACTCTTACATGTATGAAATGTTGTCTTTCTACTTGCAAAAGCACTTCATTGTGCTCTAAAACATGGGGCCACCAACATTTTTGCACAAAATTCTGTGGCCAGCTCATACTGCCCTTGGTTTGAACTGCCCCTGGCCTCTCAATTCACATTTATTCTACTTTTTTTCTCTTTCACCTGTATTTATATAAAATACCACACACATACAATGTGTATAAAGCATACATGTACAGCATAATAAATAATATAAACCAAAAATCCATGTTGCCACCCCTGGGTGAAAAATAGAACTTTTCCAGCATGGAGTCCACATATCCTCTTGAATGCCCACTGCAGGCATCGCCTCCTCTGGGCAGCTGTCTCTGCACCCTCAGAGGCGGGAGACGCCCTCCTTGCGGTGCCGGCGTGGATCCGTCCCTGCACTGGGCTGTGGACCACTTCAGGGCAGGGACAACGTTGCTTAAAACATCTTTGTGTTCATTAAACTTAGCACAGTGCCAGACACTTACCAGGCCTTCAATAAATATTTGCTAAATTACTGAGTGATAGATTTGATTGCATAAACATTAGAAACAAAATTTAAAACCCTGGCAGTCTGAAACCATGTGGAACAAATATGCCCTGAAAACAGTAATGTCCTTAGTATGTAAAGAGCTCTTACAAATCTATAATGAAACTGTTTAAGATCCCAATGGGGAAATAAATAGACAATTCTCAAAAAGGAAAATGATTGCTAAACATAAAACATTTCAGTTTACTATGAATAGTAAATTTATAAAAACAAGATATCTTTCTTCCCCTCTCAAAACAATATTTTTAAATGGTGAAACTCAGGACCGACAAGTAGATAGGTATTTTGGACACCTTGTGAGCAGGAGTATGAATTAGTTCAAAGCTCCCAGCTAGAAGCCAGGCAGCGTGTTTTAAGAACATTAAGGTGTTCAAATGCTTTGATACCTTAATCCCAATTCTGGGATTCTATTAAGAAAATCTTCAATGTGAACAAAGCTTTATGCATAAAATTGCTCATTACAGCCCAACTTGAACAAAGCTAAAATGTCCAAAGATTGGAGGGAAAATTAACTGATTGTGTGTGAAAGGATTGTGAACAATTGTTATTTTCTTCTGTATTTTCCAAAATATCTCAATGAGATGGTGTTATTTTTATAATCTTAAAAAAGATTTCAAAATCATTAGAAGTTTGCTCAGTCGTCTGAGACCAGACACAATTTGAGTACAGAACGAACAGTGTCCCTGTGCCACTCTTTCTGACTTACCCTTAGTTAATGTGGTTTCCATGGAGAATATAATCTGGAGGGGAATGAATATATATGGAAAGACCGACGACACTGCGTTTTCCCCACCCACTGAGACCCTGGGATGGCGGGTGGGATGGATGCCAGTACAGAATTACAACACGCCTGGAGGCCAGGTTAGTTCTGCTCTTATACACTCGCAAGGAGACAAGCCTAGGTCCAGGGGCGTTGTCTCGGGGACCTTTGTCTGTTTCCAAACACCTGGGATGGTGTCCAATGCAGCATATGCCTTCAGTAAAATATTTTTTGAGCATATAAATAAAGTTGCTAGCGCTTTTCATGATGGCACGGTTTCAGTTTGCTTTTCTGATTGCTGTTTTCCATGCCTCTGTGCGAGTAATGATCTGAGTGGCTGACCTACCATTGACTCCCAGGTTACTAAAACCAGTGTTGGTGCTGAGGCCCACTTAGGATTTGTTCATACGTCTCAGTCCACACCCTGACCCCACTCAGAGGTGACTTTAAATCTAAGATCTGGGTAATGCATGTGCCTGTGTCCAGAAGTTCCCAGTGATCTCTTTTGTGCTGTGAGGAAGGCACTGGGAGGGTGGGGGCCAGGCTGCCCAGGACACAGGCAGAGGGCTGGCACCCTTGCCGCCCACGGAGGACTCTTTCCTTCTTGCTAAAGCGATCACAGACTTGAAGTGCCTCGATCCTTGCTTGGAGGGGCGTGTGGCCTTCCCGTCGTGAACCAAGGCAGCGTGGACCAGGGGTTGGGAGGTAGCACTCCCTGAGGAGCTCTGATGGGTAATGTTTTGTCTGCTCCAACAGCTCCGCAACAACAAGGCTAAAGACGTCTGCCTGGACCAGGGCCCGCTGGAGAACCACACAGCAATACTGTACCCATGCCACGGCTGGGGACCACAGGTAGGAGCTTACCTCTGACCCCCACAGGCCCACAGAGGCCTTGTGGGGCTTCTGGATGCTTCTGTTGCCCTCTGTTTTGGTAATTGTTACCTATTCTAAGAGTTTAAGGAGAAGGTGGGAGGCTTTCTGGTTGTTTCTGTAAAAAAGCTGGGGAAAAGATTCACGAGTGGTTGCATCAGCACACATATTAAGATTACGGATCCATATGCATGTTTCATACCGGAAGGGAAAGGTAGGAAAGCCGCAGTCATTTGCTAACAGGCAAATGTACACCGTATGTGCATACGCTGGCATCATACCCACATACACCTGCTTACAACCTCGAAGAAACAACTAGCAACTCCCTCCCGAGAACCGGACTGACACGTCCGTCCTGAAAGAGCATGTGTTTGGTGGTATCGCAGGACCGTTAGGGCTGGTACAAGAGCCGATCATGACGGGGAAGGAGGAAGGTGTTTGCAGGGGCATCTCTGAGAACACGTGAGACAGCTTGTAAAGGGCAAAGCGATTCACCAACCTGTGAGAACAGAGGCCTGATAAATGCATTGCCGTTGACGGTTTTGTGCTAGCCAGCGACGCGTGTGTGTGAGTGTGCATACGTGTGTGTGTGTGTACACAAGGAGCTTAGCTGAAACTCTCTAAGATGGAGCGAAAACACACCCCAAAATGTCACTAGATTTGACATCCACAGAAATTTAAAACATTATGTCAACCAATAGTAACAAAAGGCAAACATTTATATTCCAATTCCAAATGCAATCCATTTAAGTCAAGGTTATTCAGGGACCCTCACCATCGCCCAGAAGTGCCTGTGGGGAGCGAGAGTGACAGGGATGCCCAGACGAGAGACTCGGATGCCGGGCACAGCCCTCCGGCCAGTCACTCTCTGGACAAACACCTCCTGGTCACCTGCTGTGGGTGTGGTCCCCAACTGCACACAGGCTGTTGAGAAGGTCCAGCCCTGCTCTCCGTGGTTTGCCCTGGCAGGGGAGACACGGGCAGAGAGGCAGGACACCTCCAGCGTCGCAAGTGTGGCCCAGGGCACTGGTGCTCGGCTGGGGCTGAGGCTGCAGGAGGGAAAGAGGCTGAGAAAAGGCAGAAGCGAGACGGAGAGCAGAGGGGGCGGGGCCTGGCGTGGCTCTCACGCTGCATGTGCCCAGAGTCATCTGCAAGGCTTGGGAATATGCCAGCTCCTGGGCCCCTCCCCCAGAGCTTCTGGGTCAGGAGATGGGGCTGGGGCCTGAGATTTTGCATTTCTAACAAAAGAAATCAGGGGGTGCTGACACTGCTGGTGGGAGGGTGCTGGGGAGTCACTTCAGGCTTCATCTTGGGGAATGCTGAGTTTAGGCTGGATACGGCCAGCCCCAGAGGGGACTGGCTAAGAAGCTGCATCTTGAAAGAGACCAGATGAAAAGCCCACAGTCCACCCCAGCTAGTCTCCCGCCGAGATGGCTTGGAGAGGGAGTGGGCATGGTGGTTTGGGGCCAGGAGGACCCGAGAGCAGGGCCCCGCACGCTGCCCGCACCCTCTTCCCAGGATGCCCACAGCCTCTGGCCTGGGCAGCAAGAGCCTGGACTTGGGCCTGGGGCAGCTCCTCTCCCGAGCTGCGTGGCTCTGCCTCACCATCCTTTCGGGAATTCCAGGAGTCACTTTTAGAAGAACACTTGACTCCCAGAATACTTTCTCCAGCCTTCTGAATGAGTATTAATGACATTTGAACTGAGTACACGCATGGTGACCATAGATAGAGACGATCCTGTTTAGACACTGGCACAATCCAAAGCTGGCCTGAGGAAGCCAACGCCTCCTGTGTGTGAGGAAGAGAGTAGAGATGGCCCAGGCACTGTCCCCCAGGTGGGAGGGCTTCCCGCGTGGCTCTGAGCAGCGCGCTTTGCTCCGGGTGTTTCAGGGAAAGGCTCTCTAAGCCACCCGGGAAGCCCTAGGCCGACCCTGAGGTGAGGACGTTAAGGCAGTGGCATCTGCCTTCCGTGGGCTTGAGGCCACCTCCTCCCAGCACCCCTGCCCTCCCTACCTGCTCTGACATCTCTAAGGCCCTGTGATGCCCACACCTCCAGGCTGGGGCAGACTGCTGTGAACTTGGCCTTCCTTACTCTCCTGTCCAGAGCCTTTGTTCCTCTTTTGTCCCCTCCCTTGGGGCCCTGTCCAGTGGCCACCTGCTACACAGACCCAGCGGGAATGCCTGCATGGCCCATCCCCCAGACAACGCAGTTGGCATTGCGTGCACTCTGAGGATGGCCACCCACTCGCTCCCTCCCCAGGCAGGAGCCGGCACCCAGTTCCCTCTCCTGCTGGGAGCTCAGTGTCGTTCGCAGCACAGTACTGGGGCCTTAGTTGGAAAATAGCTGGAACGCATCTTTCCCCAGTTCTGCTTGTGTGTGGAACTTCTCAAATGAAAGCTCTGGCCATTTAGTTGCTTATGGAACCACAGACAGAATTAGGCAGCTCGTGACTCCCCCCAGCTCTAGGATGAACACCTGTAAGTGGGCCCTGGTGACTTTCCATCAGCTGATTTTTTAAAAGTCAGTCCAGCATTGCTCTGTTCTGCCGCGTGTCTGCGTCAGCGAGCATCCTTGGCGTGGCTCTGCAGCTGCCGGGCTGTCCCCTGCTTGCTCATCAAGGCTTGCTGCTGCCCAGACCTGCTCCCTCTGCGCACAGCGTCCCGTCTCCTGACCAGGCGTCTCTTTAAACGGCCTCGTAAGTGCCGTGGGCACACGGCGACTGAACGGAGCCCTGCAGCCCGGCGACTCCCAGCAGAAGGAGTCGGTGTTCCACGGACATTGTTAGCTTAATTAATGGACTCTATGTTGTAATTTATTATCAAACAGCAATTAAGCAGAGATAACTAGGCACCAAGGAGGGTAATTTCCTGTCTTGCAGCATGTGTTTGTCAACAGGCTGGAAACGGTTCCTGGCCACTCAGAGAGCCTGCTCGCTCCGAAGCGTCCGTCTGTGAGCTCCCCGCGAGCCTCGGTTTTGTCTGGTTACTAATTTGGATTGGACACACATCCGCTTCTTTTTGGAGCCTAAGTTTTATTGAAAATGAGAATGTCAAGGGCGCAGCAGCAGCCTCTGGTGTCAGCGTGAACCCGTGTGGAGAGGGAGGTCTTGTCTAGGGGGGCAGGACCGCAGACCCCCACCAGTCGCCAAGCTGTTGCCTTCCCAGGCCCATGCGTGGGGAGGGTCCCTGAGCTGGAGCAGCCATAGGAACACCTGACGGCTTTGCCGCCCAACAGGGGGACAGGCCCCCTGCCAGGCCCTCCTGCTGCGCCGCTCCAGCCAGCTGGCCACCCTTCCCAGCCAGAGCTTCTGATTTCCTTCCCGAGACAGAGGTGCTGTCAGGAAGAGAGAAGGGGGTGACAGTAGAACTGTGCTTGGGGTCCCGCAGCATTTCTGCAGTCCGTGCCCCACCCCACCGCGGGCCCTGACCTGTTGTCTCAGGTCCCCGCCTCTGAGCTGCTGCCGGGTCCTGACGGTGCAGCACGTGGCGGACTCTGAGCTCCGTGTTCCGGCCGCTGCCCGGGGACAGCACTGAGAGCCGGGGCCGGGGCTGGGCTGACACGGGGGACAAAAGTGCTGACGACAACACCCGTATCCGTGTCAGTAATACGTTTACTCCTCCCCACTGCCCCGTCTGGTAGGCAGTGACACCTTCATTTTCTCATTTTATTAATGAGAAAATTGAGATTCAGGCGGGACAGTGCCGGTTGTCAGATGCAAGTCCCGTGACGCTTGGTCTGGGATACTCCGCTGTGGCATCGCGAGCTCTGGGGGGCATCTCCCATCTCCTTGAGCCCCCAGGTGCCCTCCAGCCCCAGCAGGGCCTTGGTGGACAGACCCGAAGCAAGCACGGAGGAGCGCGTGTGAGAGCCAGGGTCAGAGGCAGGGAGCCACGCGCAGGGGCACAATGACGCACTTGGCTGGGGCAGGTGGCTCGGGGCAGCCAAGAGGGACAGAGTGTGAGAGCCCCGAGTGCCATGATGGGGGCTGGGGCGTCCCTCCCAGCGTCCCGCGCGTGCTGCGCAGACACCGTGGACCGTCTGGAACCTGTCACCGCTGCTGCTCCTGGCGTCCAAGCCCCGACCTCCTGCCGGTGGGGCCCGGGACCCCGTGTGGGACAGACAGCTGCAGACGCCTTTGCGGGCAGCCGACGGCCATGTATGGAGCATCCGCTCTGGACAAGGCTTTGTGTTAGACCTTAGAGGTCGAGGTCACATGTCCCTGTTTGCCCAGGACAGGCCCAGTGTGGACCTAGTGCCCCAGCTTATTTTTTTTAATTTCTAATGCTTTCTCAGTTTTCATATAATTGGGGTTTTTTTTATTTTTTAAGGTAAAATTTATTCTTTATAATGTGTAGTGTTGCAAGTTTTGACAAACACATGTGACCAAGTAATCACCCACAACTGAGGTACAGAGCAGCTCTGTCGCCCCCAAATTCTCCTGGTGCCCTTGCAGTCCCCTCCCCCCGCCCCACGTACTTTCGAGCGCATCAGATGTGAGTTCCCCTTCACTGGCGGTGCTCACGGCCGTCACCTGTGCACCTGCACATGCGTGTGCAAACCAGACACGTCCCCACGGATCCTGCTGAGGTTCCCAGGCCCCAGCAGCCCACACCACGTGCAGCGTCTGACCAGCAAAGCGTTCCGAGCGAGGTGCCGTGGATGCTTCAGTGAGTGCTGTTTGCAACGGCTGCTCGCTGTGATGGAACCTTCTTAAGGCAAGGTGTGCACCACGGAAAGCAACTGCTGCATCTGTCCCTGTGGGAGGGCGTCCGGCTCTGCGCCCAGGTCCTTTCTGATTTGCAGGCTCAGGGGAGGCGTTAGCAACCTCTCCTCTGCTTGTCCTCCCCGTCTATACATTTGGCTCCTCCTCTCCCTTCTTTTTCGAGAGGCCCTCATTCCTTCCCTCGGTGAATTCATCACCAGAATGACAGATGAGAATTCTTTATCCCATAATTAAATTTAATCTGATCTTGGACTCATTCCCCAATGGCTTCATCTTCTAAGCGATACATCATCCAAACACCTTGTCATTGTGATGCATTGTGCCAATAAGGCACTGGTGCCCCGCTGGAGTGACAGGGCTCCGGCAGCATTGGCATATAGAAGGCACTCCCCCTCCCCCTCCTCCTCCTCCTCCTCCCCCTCCTCCTCCTTGTTGGAAAATGCAGACGTGAATGATGCCCGGCAGCCTCTTGGCTTCCAAATGTGACGGTGCAAGCAATGGGGCTCAGAGGACAGAGCCCTTGAGAACACGCTGAAGTTCTCACCCAGGAAAAGATGGCTTTGCTCCAGGAAACAGTTCTGCGGTTCTGGGAACAGGCGTCCTCCATTTGGTAAGAAGCAAACCCAGCAATATGTTTCCATCCACGGGAATCCAATTCCTGGAAAGCCCCGTGAATTCAAAGCCGGGAAACTTTGGAGCTTGTGGGGAAGCAGAGTTGGGGGACTGAGGGCAGGTGCTTTGCATGCTGACAAAACTTACTGCACACACAAAAAGGAGCTGAGACAGAAAGCGGGAAATGCCGACAGGGTTTTACACAACTCATATTTGACACCGTGGACTTGCCATTCTGCCCGTTTCCATTTCTCCATTTTCAGTGTCTTCTGCAATATTTTTGAAAACCCTCCCCCTGCATTGCAATGCAACTCTTACAGATTTACTTCACCTCCTTGCAGGTAGTGAGAATAGTTAAGAGCCTTTTTCTGTTGTTCCGCTGACTCATCTTGTCTCAAAAATATTCAAAATGTTTCTGATTTTATGGCTGTGGGTTGTCACTCCTGCCCCCTGGCGCTGCCTCCATCAGCCCGAGCGTGCACCGTGGCGCCCATCCTTGTCGCAGGGCTCCCGGGATGCAGGGCTGTGTGCTTTCTGCTTGCTGAGGTTTCCCGAGGTTTGGGGGCCCCAAGCCTCCTTCTCTGCCGTCTGCTTTCCTTCCCTTTTCTGTTTCCTACTCCCCAGGCCCCCTTTCTAGTCGTCCCTGACAAGTGGCCCTTGTGGTCCACATACAAGGAGCAGTAGTGCTTGATTTCCTAAATGGTACCCAGAAGTAAACGCACAGGGACAGACACACCTCCTGTGACCGCGCTGCTCTGTATTGCGCGTCACAGAGACGGCGTCGGGTTTGCAAACGGGAGCTTTGTGCCAGCCCCGCCTGGGGTCAGTCGCTGCCATGTTTCCAACAGCGTGTGCTCACTTCGTGTCTCCGTGTCACATGTTGGTAATTCTCACAGCATTTCAAAGTTTTTCATTATTATTATATCTGTTATTGTGATCTGTGATCAGCGATGTTTGGTGGCACTATTGTAATTGTTTGGGGGCACCACAGACTGCGTCTATATAGGATGGCAAACGTAATCAATCAGTGACGTGTGTGTGCTGGCTGCCCCACCAACCAGCTGTTCCCTCATCTCTCCCCCTCTCCCTGGGGCTCTCTACTCACTGAATCGCAGCAATCTCAAAATTTGGGCAGTTAATAACCCTACAGTGGCCTCTCAGTGTTTCAGTGAAAGGAAGAGTCACGTGTCTTTCATTTGAAATCAGAAGCTAGAAATGATTGAGCTTCATGAGAAAGGTACGTTGAAAGCTGAGATAGGCCAAAAGCTCGGGCTCTTGTGCCGACAGAGAGCCACGCTGTGAATGCAAAGGAAAAGTTCTTGAAGGAAATAAAAAGTGCTACTGCAGTGAACACACGAATGATGGAAAAGCAAAACAGCCCTATTGCTGCTATGGAGAAAGTTTTAGTGGTCTGGATAGAAGATCAAACTCACCACAATATTCCCTTAAGCCAGAGCCTAAAACCCAGGGCAAGATCCTAATGCTCGTCAGTTCTGTGACTTTTGAGGGAGGTGAGGAAGCTGCAGAAGAAAAGTTTGAAGCCAGAAAAGATTGGTCCATGAGGTGTAGGGAAAGACGCCGTCTCCATAACATAGAAGTGAAGATGGAGCAGCAGGTGCTGATGGAGAAGCTGCAGCAGGTTGTCCAGGAGATCTAGCTAAGGTCACTGATGAAGGTGGCTACGCCAGACAACAGATTTTCAATGCAGATGAAACAGCCTTATATTGGAAGAAGATGCCATCTAGAACTTTCATAGCTAGAGAGGAGAAGCCAATGCCTGGCTTCAAAGCTCACAGGACAGGCTGACTCTCTTGTTAGAGGCTAGTGCAGCTGGTGCCTTTAAGTTGAAGCCAATGATCATTTGCCATTCTGACAATCCTAGGGCCCTTAAGAATTATGGTAAACCTACTCTGCCTGTGCTCTAGAAATGGAACAGCAAGGCCTGGATGGCAGCACATCTGTTTACAGCATGGTTTACTGAATATTTTAAGCCCACTGTTGAGACCTACTCAGAAAAAAAGGTTTCTTTCAAAATATGACTACTCATTGGCAATGCACCTGGTCCCCCAAGAGCTCTGATGGAGATGTACGAGGAGATGAATGTTGTTTCATGCCTGCTAACACAACATGCATTCTGCAGCCCATGGATAAAAGAGTAATTTTGACTTTTAAGTCTTATTATTTAAGAAATACATTTTGTAAAGCTATAGCTGCCACAGTTAGTGATTCCTCTGATGGATTTGAGCAAAGTTAATTGAAAACTTCCTGGAAAGGATTCACCATTCTAGATGCCATTAAGAACATTTGTGACATGGGAGGAGGTCAAAATATCAACCTCAACAGGCATTTGGAAGAAGTTGATTCCAACCCTTGTGAATGACTTCAGTGGAGGAAGGAACTGCAGATGTGGAAATAGCAAGAGAACTAGAATTAGAAGCGGAGCCCAAAGATGAGACTGCGTTGCTGAAATCTCATGATCAAATTTGAATGGATGAGCAGTTCCTTCTTATGGACGAGGAAAGAAAGTGGACTCCTAAAATGGCATCTACTCCTGTTGAAGATGCTGTGAACATTCTAGAAATGACAACACAGAATTTAGAATATTCCATAAGCTTAGTTGATAAAGCAGTGGCAGGGTTTGGGAGGATTGACTCTCATTTTGAAAGAAGTTCTACTGTGGGTAAAACGCTATCAAACAGCATCACATGCTACAGAGACAAATTTCATGGAAGAGTCAGGCAATCGATGTGGCAAACTTCACTGTTGTCTTATATGAAGAAATTGCCGCAGCCACCTCATCCTTCAACACCCACCACCCTGATCGTCATCAGCCACCAACGTCGAGGCAGGACCCTCCACTAGCAAAAAGGTTATGACTTGCTAAACACTCAGACCATTGTTAGCATTGTTTAGCAATAAGGTATTTCTAATTAAAGTATGTACATTTTTAAAAGACCCAATGCTATTGCACACTGAATAGACTACAGTATAGTGTAAACATCACTTTTATATACACGGGGAAACCATAAAACTCCTGCGACTCACTTTAT
This sequence comes from Eulemur rufifrons, assembly GCF_041146395.1. Lineage (NCBI taxonomy): Eukaryota > Metazoa > Chordata > Mammalia > Primates > Lemuridae > Eulemur > Eulemur rufifrons. The sequence continues at coordinate 3,480,614 of NC_090996.1, read as the reverse complement.
TGCAATATTCACTTTATTGCCGTGATCTGAAACCAAACCCACTATGTCGCTGAAGGGTGCCTGCGTTGGATTTTGCCTAACAAGGGCTCGAGGTTAAGGAGGAACTGCTGTACTATTTCTTTCTTGTCAAAATGGATTGATGAGCTATTCTTTCCAGGAAAGCACAAGTACAATCATAAATTGTTTTCCAGTAGAGATTCTTAGTTACAAGTTTTATATCTCCTTAGAAGTTTAGCTGATTTTTCTCCAGACACAAAAAGTGATTCAGGCAGATTTTGTGTTCGTGTTAGGCTTGGAATAAAGAACTCAGCCTGAATACTAGGGTGGTGCCCATATTGCCAGCTGAACCTTTCTACCTTGCCCAAGATGTCACATTCGACAGCACAGTAAGTGAAAGTCATTGCTAATCTTTTTCTTTTTCACTAAAGGCACAAGAGCATTACAGAGAGTTTGGAAAATACAAATTTACATCATCCATAATCCTACCACCCTACAACTATTATCATCACTGAGGCTGGCTTCCAGCCTTTTTTTTTTCCCCCAAAGAAATATCTTGATTTCTTAGGCTGTTTTCATGTCACTAAATTAATAGAGAAACAACATCGATGTTGTTGGGGACACGAAGAGGGAAGGCAAAGCCTTGTGGTGAAAAGGGCTTTGGTGCCTTACGCTGTGTGGTTCGGCAGAGCAAGTGCAAAAGACCACAAGAGCTTAACCCCCTTACCTTTTTGTTCAGAGTGTTTTGATTTCTTTTTAGAGCCGTGGAATCTATTGAATGATTATTTTCAAAGACATTGCTTGCTTGAAATTGAGAGGCCCTGAGAACAAGGCCGAGCAGAATGCTGGGTGGATGCTGAAGAGGTTAGGGCTGGTGGAGTCTGGCCCCTGGTACAGGAAGTTGGGGCCTCTGGAGTCTGTGTTCCAACTGGAGCAGGCTGGAGGAAGACCAAACGTGGGCAGCAGAATGTCCTAGATTGTCGTCAGCGTTAAACCCGCCTGGTCCGGGGACTGGAGGCTGTGCAAGGTGCCATGGCTCGGACACCTTGCTGGAATCCCACCCACATGGGGAGCACCATGGGGGCCACATGCACACGGACCTTGGTTGTAGAAAGACGTGCAGGCCTTCTTCAGGTTTCTCTGGGACGTGGTGGTGTCACCACCAGCCACCTTGCCAAGGAGCGCACGGCGCTGCTCCAGATGGCTTCCTAGGGCTTCGTTCTGGCAACTGCAGGGGCTGAGTACCAAAGGTGAGGGGCCCTGCTTCCAAGGGACTCCTGTCAATGATCTTGACGGCCAGCTACTGCCCACAAAAGGCTTGGTTCATGTCCGTGAAATTGCTGCAGTCTGGGTTTGGTCACGAACAGGAAAAGAGATTTCAACTTTTCCTTTAGTTCGTTCTCGGGTTCACATCCCAGCTCCACTGCTTACTAGCTGTGACCTTGGGCAAGACTCTGAAACTCCCCGAACTTTCGCTGAAGTTTTCTTCTCTGTAATGTGAGGGCAATAATAGCATCCATCACATAGAGGTGTGTCAGCGAAATAAGCTAATGAACGGGAAGCACGTAGACAAGTACCATTGCACAGACATAAAAATGTTGTCCACGGGTGACAGTGAGGCCTTGGGAAAGCTTCTGTCTTCCAAGACAGATTCAGCTGGATACACAAGATTCTACTTCTGAAGCAATAAAAAAAAATATCACTGGCCTGACACCAGCCATGAAAACCTTTGACACCTAAGGACACTCTGAGTGCCTCGAGTTCTTAGAACTTGTAAGGGGAGGATCGGACTAGAGATGTATAAGGTCTCTGCCAACTCCCGGCTTCTATAAAACATAAACTTTTCAGCATTCAGCTCAACTTCTATCTTGGTTGAATTCTCCAAAGAAACATATGAGCAGGGTGGAGAGAACATTCCTCAGGAAGCTCACCTGTGCAGGAGGCAAGGAGACAGGTGGGGCAGGGGGGCTTTGTAACCTGAGAGCACCTTTACAGGCAGGGTGAAGAGCAGAGAAAGACTAAACCCAAAGGAGCTCCTTACATGTCTAAAACCTTAGCAGAAAATCTAGCCAGTGAGGATTAATGCTCAGAAAGTTGATGTTCTGTCATCTTAATTTGAACAAAACTGTACCAAGCACTGTATTTCCCCTGGGTGTAATTATGGAATATTGGAGCAGAAATTCAGGTTGTTTTTTTTTTCCTACAGAAATTTATGAGCTCCGAAATAGACTGACCTGTCCACTCCGGTGTACCCTTCTGAGAACTACAATTCCTAGCTCCCTTAGCAGAGCTTACAGTGCTGAAGGCCCCATATTCCCGGGAAACAGCCTTTCTGACCGAGGAGGGCGTGGCACATGGCGGGTGGTCTGAAATGCTGACTGTCAGTGAAGGGCGCGCCAGTGGCGTACCAGCTGCCAGCTGGGAAGGGTCCCTGATGGAGTGAGCCTGGGGTGGGCACAACCTGCCACAAACTGCAGGATATGCTTGTGGGCTCAGGTGGGAGAGAGGAACCCGGTCAGAGTGAGAGGAGCCCATCTGATTGGAGAGGTCCACAAGACAAGGACGGAGATGCCACTGTGCCCGTGGCAGTTTTGTCTTCTATAATAGAATCTCGAGGGAAAAAAATATAGTCTCTTCAGTGGAAGGGAAAAAAGGGACATATACCAGCTTTTGCAGGGCAGTTGTCATTGGTTAAATGTAACATGACAGAGTGGGCAGCCCCTGAGCAAGGCCTGGAGTGTAGTGGATGCTCCATGATGTTGGGGACCGGGACCCGAATCTCAAGGGTTGGTAACATTTCAGAGCATCCACACACACACTCTCACACGGGAACATCATCACCAAGGCCACCCCTAACTCCTCCATTAAGGAAGCAGGCTCCAAAGTCCAGCATGGTCCAGGCTGGTCCAGGCTGGCTTCTAGTACATGGTTTGCCAGGGCATAGTCGGCGAACAGGCCAGGGCAGAAAGCAGACGGAGCTTCCTCCACCCTCACCCGCAAAAGGTGCAAAGGGGCAGTGAGCCCAGGATGAGATGCCCAGAGAGCTAAGGCCCAGGGGTGTGAGCAGAGCACAGGGGTGGCTTTGGGGGTACAGAGCTGTGATTCTAAGTCTAATCCAAGGCCCAGTCCTTCCATACAAGGGAACATAGGGTCTGGACCAAACCAGAGAGCCGAAGTGGGGGAAGGGAGGAGGCTGGCAGGGGCAGAGTAGGGGGCAGGTCCAACCTGAGCAGCCCACAGACCCAGCCCGAGAGACCCCGAGGACAGGGGAGCCGCCTGGGGGTGCTCGGCTGGCCGGCAGGACTGTTGAAGCACCTGGGCGTCCACCCTGGACAAATGGCTCTGGGAGGCAGCAGGAAGCCCCCAGTGCTGAGTGCCAAGTGCGGGACAAGGACTTGGGCTGGGAAATACCGGGCACCTGGGGCCATGTTGGAAGTTACAGGGAAGAAAAGCAGTTCTTGGTAAAGCAGGAACAAGACCCCGGTGATCCAATGGTGGATGAGGTCAGGGAACATAATAGTAACAAGTATGCATATACTCTTCTCATTAATTGATTAAATCTCCGTAACTACCCTATGAGCCAATCCTATAATTATGACCCTTTTTTAAAGACGAGGAAGCAGAGTCCCGCAGGACTAAAGCAACCGGCCCAGGGTCACAAAATGATTAAGTGGCAGAGCTTGAATTTGTTAAGTAGGCTTCAGAGTCCACGCCCTTGACCATTACGCTCTCCTGGCGACAGCACAGGGCAGAGATGCAGGTCTAACCGGCCAGTGAAGAAGGGGAGCCGGTGGGCCGAGGTGCAGACTTCACTCAGATCCAACTGAGAAGGGAGCTGGTGTCTGCCGGCGCTTCCACGCTGTGCCGGGGGACCGTCCTACCGTCCCATCTCCCATGCAGAGGCAGGAAAGAAACGCATGTTATCAGTGGTCTGTCTTACTGAGCAATAGCCTCTGCTCCCTTAACCAATTCAGCAGTCAGGGTGAGCTTGGCGGGCATGGTTAGGAATTTCCTCCTGATCCCTGGGAAGTCGGGTGGGCTACATTGTCTGCTCGCCCATCTGCTCTTCCAGCTCTCGTCCTCTGCTCTCCACACCAGGAGGCCCCCAGGTCTGTCCACAAGGCCATGTGGGCCAGACCCTGCCACCCCCACCCCCACCACGCTGTCACTGCCCCCGATCCATCCACTCCTGGAACTGCCTCTGAGGGAAAATCAGCCCAACCTTTCGTGGTACAAGATTGTCTCCCCTTCATCCCAGTAGAAAACACGTTCTCTGGAGACACCGCGCTGGCGCCCGGCATGCTGGGTCATGTGGTGGAAGGGAGCAGGCTGGGGAGGGAGGCCCTGGGGGCCGTCCCAGCCCCCGGGAGCTGGCCCTGCCTGTGGGGACCATCTGACTCCACGGCCTGCCTTCTGAGCCCCCAGATATATTTTTTAATCAACTTTATGGAAGTGTAAGGTAAGTACAATAAACTGCATCCATTTAAAGTGTACAATTTGATGAGTTTTGACAGGTGTGTGCACCTGTGAAGCTGTCTCCCTAATCAAGATATAGAACATTTCCATCCCCGCGTCCCCAACAATTCCTCATGTCCCTTTGCTCCCAAGTCTCAGGTAGCCACCACTTGTCCACTGTGAGGCATCGTCTTTTCCTATACTCAGTTTGGGATCTGGCTTTGGGGTTCTCCAAAGGCGGTTTCTCTATATACGTCAGAAGGCCAGCGGAGACAGAGCGTCTTCCCAGGCCTGTATCCTGCACTTCTGGGGCTGGGGCCTAGCTCCGGGCCAGCCTGGAGGGCTCCTGCCCACTGCTGGCCTGCCTGCTCCCTGCCTGCTCCCTGCCTTCTCCCTGCCCACCCCGCTTCCCACACGCCTGGGGCAATGAAGGAGAACATCTGTTGATTCTAGGAATATGCACGTGTACACGCAGTCATGAGAAACCATTCCTGCGGGCTTTGACCAAGCAATAAACAAATGAATTTACTTCCATGCAGGTTTGAATCAATGGAAACATCTCTCTGTCTCCTAGTAGAAGCTGGGAAAACTGCATTTCTTTATTTAGCTATGGTTTTCTACAGTGAGTGCCTGACTTTAAAATGATGAGAAAGACCTTTAACAGGAAAGCAATTTCAAGCTGTATTTTTATCAATAATCTGATGGATTTTGCTGTGTTTCAGAGTCATTCCATAATTATTTGTCTGGTTTTTGTTTGTCTGGCTATAACTTGCATATTTTGGTTTTTCCTTCAAGGCTGTTAAATTTGGGTTAATAGTTGTGTGTGTCTCTTAGATCATCTCAAATAGAAAATTCTTTCTTCCCCTAAATAAGAATTAATTGTATTTCAGCTCAGAGGGTTTTTTCCTAATGCATTAGGATGTGGATAACGACATTCATTTCTCTTCCTGGGGCCGGCAGCCAAACCTAGAATAGTCCCATTCAATTCAAAAAACATTTATAGAGCGTTTGCTTTTTGCACGATCCTTTTCTTGGTCCTCATGCTGTGTGACAATTGGTAGGATGCTTCTGTCCCGCAAACAACAACAATAACAAAAACCTATAGCAAAGAAAGACACATTCCTAAAATACACAATTATGTAAGTGGAAAGAATCATGTGTGGTCTGGGCTAATATGGCGCCCGTGGAGATGGGGTGGGGGTATGTGGGGATGTCCCCCAGACAGGGAAGGCAGGCTGCACTGTTGGCTGCTTTTGAGAAACCCCAGGTCACCTGTCAGACTATGCCAGGAGACCAGAGGTAACCCTGAAAGGGTAAGTTGGGCCATATAGTGAAAGATCATGGTAAAGAGTTTATCCTTGAGTCGATGGGCCAGGGAAGCAATGGAAGGTGGAGGCAGGAATGACCTGATTTGAACCTGCAGGACTGGGGAGGGTAGATGAGAACTGGGAGAGCTTAGAGCAGCAGGACCAGTGACAAAGGCCATGCGGCAGTTCAGGTCTCAGAATAGTCACTTTTAGGAGGAAACATCCGGAGGCAGGAATCCAAAGACTTGTACATTTGGGGATGAGGAGGATGAGAAAGAGGAAGGGTGTAAAGGTGATCAAGCTTGGGAGTCTAGTCTGGGGGAGAGACCAGAACTCTGGGTGTGTGATAGGGAGCGGATCGCCTGTTGGCCACACAGGAGGAGTGAGAGGCTATGTGTTCCATGGAGCCATAACCTCAGGGGAGGAGGCATTACCCGTTGGCTCCTCCGTGGAGCACGCAGTGTGTCAACTCACCTTCTCCTTCCGGTAGCGGGATGACCTTGGCAGCAATGAGCATCACACAGAGTGATAAATTCCATAGACAGTGGCTTGGCCGTAATGTTGTGCGTGAGCACGTAGAGAGAAGGGAGTAAGATAGCTTCCAGCAGTACAGCAGATGAGACACTTTGAAGGCCCCACTACCATATAGCCAGGTTCTAGATAAACTGCAGCAAGCATTATTTTAAACCCTATCTAGGCTCACAAGGAAATGGTTATATCAATGAGCTTTTGCTGCATAACAAATTACCCCAAGACGTCTTCAGATAAACAAAATCTTAGAGAGTTTGTTGTGGTAGTCACCAAAGGAACTTCTAAAGAATGTACTTCAGGAAGAAGGAAAATGACTCTGGAAGGATGTCTTGAGGCAAGAGCGAATTACAAACAAAGAAATGTGTAAACATCTAAGTAAATCTAAGCAAACGTTCCCTGCACAAAATAATGAAAACGATGTCTACTTTGGGGAGAGAGGGAGATATAACCAAAATACGGAACAATTAAAGGAGGTGATCAGATTCAGTATATCCTAATGTGCTTCAATTTTATTGGAGAGAAGCGGATGTTAAGATATTGAACAAAATTAGATTTTTCTAAGTTGTCAATGGTTAAATATCATGAGTAAACAATAAAATAATAGAAATGGAGTGTAATTTCTGAATCTGTCTGTAGAGCAGAACAATGAAATATGATAACATTACAGCAAATAAACCAAAACACAACCAAACCACAACCAAGACAAAGGCAAGTAAAGGAGAAAAAGGAAACAGAGAAGGTTCGGCAAGCAGAAAGCACAAAGAAAGATATTAGAAATCAGTCCAAATATATCATTAATCACAATAAAATCAAATGGACTAAACTCCACAGTTAAAAGATTATCACCTTGAATTTTTGAAAATCCAGCTGTGTTCTGTTTTCAAGGGACACATCTAAAACCTAAGGAGAGGGAAAGGATGGAAATGGGTATGGCAGGCAAATTCTAAACGGCAGAAAGCTGGGGGAACTTCATTAGTATCAAACAAAGTAGCCTTTAAAACAAAATGCATTACTGAAGGCGAAGTGTGTAGTATGATGATAAAAGACTCCGTTCTCTGGGAAGGTAGAATAATTCCTAACTTGCGTGCACCTCTCAGATCTTCTTCCTCTCTCCTGCACTGTCGTCATCGTGCCTCACTGAAGTTCACGCTCCGCTCCGCAGCCAGTGTGGTCAGCCGAAAGTTCAGATGGCAACTCATGATAAAGTCGAGCTTGCAGTGCTCATCTGGTGGAGTCTCGCCTGCCCCCCACCTCTGCACTCCATCGTGGTAAAAGCTACGCTTGGATCCTCCCAAACCCCGTATTTCCTCTGGTCTCCAGGCCTTTGAACTTGCTGCTCCCTTTGCCTGGTCTGGTCTGATCTCTTACTTGCTTAGTCGGCTGCCTCCATGAGTTTGCTTCAACACCCCTTCCTCTGGGAAGCCGTCCCTGACCTCTGTCTTCTGGGTTGGGGCCCATCCTATGTGGACTGTACGAACACACTTAGTGTACGTCATAGCAACACTTCATACTTCGTCATCATTGCTTTTTCACTTGCCTGCCTCCCTGAGTAAGCTGTGAGCACCTTGAAGGCAGGTACTGTGGCATTCACTCGTGACATCAACAAATATTTATCAAGCACCTACTATGTGTCTGGCATTCTTCTAAGAACTAGGGATAGACCAGTGAACAAAAAAGACTAACAAACTCCTGTCTTCATGCCATTCATACTCCTGCAGAAGGAGGCAAACAACAAACTATATGAGTAAGGAAACTATTCTGTTAGAAGATAATAGATACTAGGAGAGAAATAAAGCAAGAAAAGAGATAGGGAATAAATGGTGGAGGTCAAGAGAAAGCCTCACCAAGAACATGACCTTGAAGCAGAAACTCGAAAGAGGTGAGGGATTGAGCCATTCCGAGATCTGGGGGAAGAGCATTCATTCAAGAGAGAAGGAACAGCCAGCACAAAGGCTCTGAGCACGAGCAGGTGTGGCCTGTCGTGGGTCAACAGGGAGGCTGTTGTGGCTGGAGTAGAGGGAGCAACGGGCAGAGTGGTGGGAGTTGAGCTCAGAGAGTAATTGCTAAATTTCACTGGGTCTTGCAGTCCATTGTAAAAGTTTTGGACTTTTGAGTAAATGGGAAGCCTTCAGAAGATTTTGAGAAGGGGAACACCATGACTTGACTCCTATTCAAAGTGACATGATTTTAAATAATACAATATTTTAAAAGCAATCACTCTGGATGTGACTTTGATAAAAGACAGAAAGTCCATGCATGGGAGCTGGAGGACCAGTTAGGAGGCAATTGCACTAATCTATTCAAGAGATGAAGGTGGCTTGGAACAGGGAGGTAGCAATGGAGGTGAAATCTAGACATAGTTTGCTAATGGATTGAATACAGTGGATCAGAGAAAGGGGCAAGTAAAGGGAGAAGCCAAAATATTTGGCCTAAGCAACTGGAAAGGTTAGCCAGATGGAGCAGACATTGGATGAATATGTTACACAGAAGGATGAGCTCAGTTTGGGTCATATAAATTAAAATGCTTATTAGACATCCACATGCTATGTCAAGTAGGGAGTTGGATATACAGATTTGGAATTGAGAGAAGAGTTTGATTTGGAGACAGAAATTTGGCACAGTTAGCCACACTAGCATGTAAATGCTATTGAAAGCCCTAAGAATGGAAAATTCCCCAAGGGAGTGAGTACATAGAGAGAGGTTGTATCACCTGTGCCTGGCACAGCATCTGGCCCATACTCGGTGCACGGCAGAAAGACAAAGAAAAAGCAATTGAAGTTGACGTTGGTGAAGTTGAAGTTGCTCTCCTGGTGACCTTCAGGAGAGCAATTTCAATGAAGTAGTGAAGCCAGACTGCAAGGCATTAAGGAATAAGAGAGGAAATTCAAGGGCAAAATTAGGAGGCAAGTAGAGCTATGGCTAGAGAAGATTTTCTGGACACAAAGATCTGGTTATGTTTGTAGCTTGATTGAAGAAATGAAACAATGGATAAGATAATGGATTAAGGTATCAGCAGAGTGAGGAGGGGTCAGAGACTGAAGGAAGTGCCGAAGCTTGAAGGCAGACAGGTTTTGAGGAGTAGGGGAGGTCACTTTTCAACAAAATGGGAAGTAGGATTTTCTGAGGGCAGTCAGGGTCCAGGACTCCAGAATGAGAGATTGAGGAGGAAGGACATGGTTTTAGAAACCCAGACTCTGGCAGGGGTTGGAGGGGTGTGGCTGACACAGTTACAGGAGGTGAATGAAAAGGTGATAGAGGCCCAAGCGCAGTTGGGATGTGGGTCTGCAATGGACATGGTCAGTCGGCACCAGGCCCTGGCCCCATGAAAGCAGGAGCCGGGGAACTTGCAGAGCCCACAGTTCAGAGTGACCACGTGGTACCAGGGTGGCTGCCTGTGGTCACAGAAGTGTCTTAAAGACACTGCTTGCACTAGCAGTGAATATTCTGGAAAGGGAATTAAGAAAACAATACCATTTACAATAACACCAAAAAGGATAAAATGCTTAGGAATAAATTAAGCCAAATAAATGCAAAACTTGTACACTGAAAACTGCAAAACATTGTTGAAAGACATTAAAGACCTAAGTAAAAAAGATATCCTGTGTTCATGGATTAGAAGACTTTATATTTTTAAGATGACAATTCTCCCCACATCGATCTAGAGATTCAATGCAATCTCTATCAAAAGTCCAACTGCCTTTCTTGCAGAAATGGAAAAGCTGGTCCTAAAATACATATGAAACGCAAGGGACACAGAATAGCCAGAACAATATTGAAAAAGAACAAAGTTGGAAGACTCACACGCTTCCCAGTTCTAAGACTTACTACAAAGCCATAATAATCAAGGCAGCGTAGTACAGGTGTAAAGACAGACATAGAGATCAAAGGACTAGCATTCAAAGTCCAGAAGCAAACCCTCACATTTACAGTCAATTGATTTTTTTACAAGGGTGACAAGACAATTCAATAGGGAAAGAACAGTCTTTTCAACAAATGCTGCTGGGACAACCAGATAGCCACATGAAAAAGAATGAATTTGGACGCCTACCTTATACTGTATAGAGAAAAGAATTCAAAAGGGATCAAAGACCTAAATATAAAAGATAAAACTATAAAATTCTTAGGAAACATAGGAATAAACCTTTGTGACCTAGGACTTGGCAATGGTTTCTTAGATATGACATCAAAATCAGGAGAAACCAATGAAAAAATACACTGTATTTCATCAAAATTATAAACTTTTATATTTGAACAGACACTATCAAGAAAGTGGAAAGAAAACTCAGAGTGAGAGAAAATATTTGCAAATCATATGTCTGAAAAAGGTCTAATATTCAGAATACATAAAGAACTCGTACAACTCAACAATAAAAAAAACAAATGATGCAATATTTAAAAATGGGCAAAAGATCTGAATAGATATTTTCCAAAGAGGATATAAAATGGCCAGTAAACACATGAAAAGATGTACAACATCATTAATCATTAGGAAAATGCAAACCAAAACCGTAATGGCCACCTCACATTCACTAGAATGGCCAGAATAAAAAAAAGTAGACCATAGCAAGAGGCAGCCAGGATGCGGAGAAGTTAAAACCCTGGTTCATTACTGGTGGGAGTGTAAAATGGTGCAGCGGCTTTGGAAAACAATGTGGCAATTCCTCCAAAAGTTAAACATAGAGTTACCATATGAGCCAACAATGAGTAATTCTACTCGTCAGTGTATACCTGAGAGAATAGAAAACATATGTTCACACAAAAATTGTACATGAATGTCCGCAGCAGCATTATTTGTAACAATCAAAAAGTGGAACCAATCTAAACATCCATCAACTGGTAAACGGATAAATAAAATAGTCAAGATGAGGGATGAGGCCCAACCAGGCCTTGAAGAGAGACACTAGAGCGTGTGAATCCAGTTGCTCCAAAGACCAGCGAGGAGAGGACCAGGGGCTGGAGGAGTTAAAAGTTAAAGGCTATGTCGGGAAGAGAGAGAATCACACCGAGGCCTAGGAGAGTTGAAGTCAGAACATTCTAGAGTGGGGGTCCCCAATCCTATGGTGAGTTGCATAATTATTTCATTATATATTACAATATATAATAATAATAGAAATAAAGTGCACAATAAATGTAATGCATTTGAATCCTCCAGAAACTATCCCCCACACCAATCCATGGAAAAATTGTCTTCCATTAAAACGGTCCCTGGTGCCAAAAAGTGTGGGGACTGCTGTTCTAGAGGAAGACCAGTAAATAGCATCTCCAGGCAGAGAAACAGCTGGGGCAAGTCTTGGAGGCAGGAAAGCTCGTTGAACGTGCAGAGGACAGGAGCAGAGGTGTCGGGGGGAGTGTGGGGGACACGTAGGTAGACAACACCATGACAGCTCCTGATCCGGGGCTGGGGCAAAATGAGGGGATTCGGTTGACAACAGGTCTCAGGGCTCATCGCCCTTCTGCCTCACGGGGGAAAAGCGGATGTGAGATCTGTTGGCCTAACTTTAGCCTCGTCACCCTGCAGGCCACAGACCCGTCTCCTGAATTCCTCATCAGTGAAGCCAAGGGTTGGCCCCTGGGCCAGGCCAGCAGAGCCTGTGCACATGACCCAGCACTTCCGGTGTGAGAGATGCCTCCCCCCAGAAAGGAAACCGCCCCCCAGGATCCTCTCCACCGGCCCTGCCCACCGCGATGCCTGCAGGGCTTGGGGCTGGCCTCCCGGGTCTCACCGTTTCACTCCCTAACAGACCTCAGAAAGGAGAACCTCTAACTCCCACTGGCATTTAGCTTCGCTCTTTAAACATCTGGGTCACAGATATGCTCAGTTAATTAATGTTCTTTGCGCTGCTCATTTGCCTGCTGGATAATAGATTGATTCATAATTTCAATAAGCAGCTGTGTATATCTTTCCCCTGAACATAAAGGCAGCTTGCTGTCATTCATCACTTTGCATTTGGAGAATTTAAATATATTCAGGAAGACATTGTTCAGGGAGGAGGAGGGAGGGCTTCTGATTTTCTTACCATTTTGCCTCTAACAATTACTCTGATTTGGAACTAATTTGGGTTTAAAGCACACGTTAACCACATCTCTTTCAAGGGCACTTAATAAACTCCCTGTCACTTTTCAAGGGGAGCAGACAGGCTCTTCTTTGGGGATCAAAGCCAAGGGTTTCTGAGCAGCTTTCACCAAGAAATGAGAACCTCTGCAGAGAATCTCATCCGGCAGAGAAGAGCCACTCGTGTCCCTGAGCAGAGCTGCCTTCTTGCTTCATTCCTGGGCAGAAATGCGCAGGCTTTCTGGAGGAAACGGGGATCCCCCAGCAATCAAGGAGGGGGGCCCTTTGTTGCTCAGCTGCTAGGCCAGGGCAGACAACCACTGGATCTCCAGGGGCCCAAGGAGGAAGGCCAGGACCCAGCCAGGTGACCAGATGTCTTCATGCCTCAGTTTCCTCATCTAGAAATAAAATAGGAAGAAAAATTAAACCTATCTCACGGGGTTGTTGTGAGAATTGCATTATTTATTCCATGTACAATGGTTAGAAATGATGCAGAGTATGCCTGCCATGCATGCTAGCCAGTAGTATTCTTTTTTAATTTATTAGGCACCGGCTGTATATTAATAATCACCAGCCACCTCATATGTAGGACTGTGAGAACAAAAATGAAGAATTGTGTTTCCCTTTCACGCTGTCCTCACCAGCCTGCACTGGAGGCGTCTCAGTGGGACACGGCCCCTCCTTATATTCCCGGAAGCCTGTGCCCAGGCCAGGCATACACAGCAGGCTTCAAAACGTGCTTGTGGAGTTTAACTGGCTGCCGGTTCGAAATGATGATAATCACCATATCTATAATGTGCTCAACCTCAAATATGCTTTGAACACGTGGTCTGTGATTAATTAGGAGCAGTCCCTTCCTCTCAGGAGCATGAAAGACAGGTGAAAGCATTTTCTTATGTAGGAATAATGATTCTTAAACAACACGGGCAGCCACGGGAGGGAAGGTGGGGGAGGGGAGGCCACCAGCCTAGTACTCGCCCTGTGGTGGGAAGGGTTGCCAGGCAACACCATCTCTGTATCAGTTAGCGATTGCTGCATAACAACTACCCCCAAAACCTAGTGGCTTAAAACAATATGCATTTATTATTGCTCACGAGCCTATAAGTAAGTGGGCCGGTTCTGTGATCTAGACCAGGCTTGGCTGACTTGGCTGGATTCATTCCTGCGTCTCTGATCAGCAGCTGGCAGGTTGGCTGAGGGCTGCCTGCTCCAGCTTGGCTTCAGGGCAATCGTCTGGGCCACACATCTCTCGTCCTCCGGCAGGCCAGCCGTGCTCACTGCCGTGGGGACAGCAGGGTTCCAAGGGAGAATGAATGCATACAAGGCCAGACGCCCAGTCTAGGAGCAGACACACCCTCACTTCCGCTCCATCCCGTCAGCCAAAGCAAGTTGTGAGGCTAACCTATAGTCAAGGGACAGGGACATGGAAATTGCAGCAAAGTCAAGAGTGTGCAGAAAAGTGAAGAACGTGGTCATTTTGCAATTGACCATAGTCTTCTAGCATTTGTTCTCATATGTGGAGCACAAAGCAAGTCCAGCATTGTGTCGCCCACTTGGGACTTCTGCTTTATCATCATTATAAATAATGTTGCAATAAATACCCTATCCGTAAACTTTTGTTTATAACTCTGATTATTTCCTTGGGGTAGATTTCTAAAAGAGGATTTCTTCAGTCAAAGGCAATGAATATTTTTAAAGCACAAAGTATCTACTCAAAATCCCCTTTTGAAAGGTTGTAGCCATTTACTCTCCCTCCAACCCAGCTGCGGGAGGGCCCGTCCCAGGCTAACCTTGCTGAAATGCGAACAATCTCTTTAAAAAGGCGGCGTCTTGTTGTTTTAGACTTTTATTTCTTTTCATACCTGTGAGGTTGAATGCTGTTTAATTCCTCTTTCTTCTTCAGTGAATCGCTTCTTTGGGCCATTTGCGGCACAGTGGGTTTAATCAAGCCCCATTTACAAATGAGGAGGAAATGGAGACCCAGAGAAGTTGAGTGACTTGTTCAAGGTGGCCCAGCCTGCAGGAAGCAGAGCCAAGCTTTAGAAAGCAAACTCCCAGCTCTCTTCACCTATTCCGACTTCCACATTAGCTGAACAGATGGCTAGAGTCCCCAAACACTGAGGACACACTTAGGAAAAATGAGAGTGGCTCCTGAGGGCTTTTGAGAACAGGGCTCCCCTGGGAGTTGGGCGTATGGGCTGGGTGACAGGACTGGCACGGTAGGCCAAACTGGTATTGACAGACGCAGGGGTGAAGCCGTAGACCTGAGCCACGCTTCCCCTCATGGCCTCACCCCTGCCTCCCCTTCCTACTCCCTGCCATGCTGGTCTCTCCACAGCTTGCCCGCTACACCAAGGAAGGCTTCCTGCACTTGGGCGCCCTGGGCACCACCACGCTCCTGCCTGACACCCGCTGCCTGGTGGACAACTCCAAGAGCCGGCTGCCACAGCTCCTCGACTGTGACAAGGTCAAAAGCAGCCTGTACAAGCGCTGGAACTTCATCCAGGTGTGTGCCCCACCCACACGGTCAGCGCCCAGAGCGGGTGCCCGTGCTGCAGGCTTCCGCGAGGGTCCCCAGCAAAGTGCAGCCCAGAACCCAGGCCTCCCTGCCCCGGGGCCCGGCTCGTGGACCCAAAGCACTTTCAGGGGTATCCATGGGGGGGTGGTCCGTGTAAAGCAGCCCTCCTAGTTCCTGCATCAGCGCCTGGCTGGCTGGGCTCTCAGAAACCCCGACAGGGCAGGCAAGGGTGATTTCCTTGAAATCTGCTAAGTCCCCACAGCCAGCAGGGCTGAGAAAGTCCGACCTCGACTATCCCGGGAATTTCCTAATCCAGAGCCCATCCCCGACCAGTGCACCTGGTTCGGCCCCTCAAACCGGTGAAGCTTATTTATGCTCTGACTTTAGAGTCCGCAGAGGAAGCCCCCATGACCCCTCCCGCTGTCAGAGACTTTCGGGGGGACATGTTCCCTGAGAGAAGCCATGTGCCAGGAAATGCGGTGGTCAAGCCTCTCTCTGTCTCTGTCTCCTTCTCTCCCCTCCCACTGCCACCTCCCCTCCCAGAACGGAGCCATCATGAACAAGGGCACGGGGCGCTGCCTGGAGGTGGAGAACCGCGGCCTGGCCGGCATCGACCTCATCCTCCGCAGCTGCACGGGACAGAGGTGGACCATTAAGAACTCCATCAAGTAGGGGGAAGGCCCAGCCCGACTCCACGGCCCGGCCCCCAGGACATAGCTGGTCCGTCCGTCCTCTGGACCAGCCACACGGGTGGAGAGAGAGCAGGGGCCAACAGGTGCTCGCTGGGCCTCCCGGGGCTTCTCTGGGACAGCACAGGGGCCCCAGATGGAGACTCATGTCCCCTTCGGCATCCGGCTGCCCACAAGGCTTGTGCACCCTGGAAAAGCCCCGCACTCCTTCTCCGGGACACCAGCCGTGTCTTCTGCAACCCCAGTGTGGACCTGGCACCGGGGAGTGAGACTGTCCACGTCTCTGCTGTGTCATCTCCCATCCCAGTGGCAGGATCTGGCACTGGCAGGGTCCCCTCCCACGTCTCATCCTTTGCAGCAGGAGCAGCTTCTAAATTCTACCCCAACGCGGTGGGCGCAGCAGGGGCTTCAGCCACAGCAGAGCCCCCCCTCCTTGGAGGAGGCAGCGAGGCCCTGAGACTCAGTTGACCCTGAGGCTGCTTTTGCCCAGGTGTCCGTTCACCCCAGAGGCAGCTGCCACCCGCAACTTTCCCACCAGGGTAGCTTTGGAGACTGTAGCTCTGGAAATTTCCAGAAGGAGCTGATGCTTCCCCTGCTGGACACCTGGGCATTGGGCCCCTATAAATGCACGTGGGCCAGCTCTCCTGCCTGTGTCTGGACGAGCCAGAGACAGAAGCAGTCTGAGCACGTAGGATGGTCTGGGCTGCGAGGGGCCCCGCGAGGTGGAGCCAGGCCGGGGAGCCTGAGCAACGGAGCTGCCCCGGGAGCAGCCAGGGCCTCCGTCTAGGACTCAAGGGCTGACGCCAGCATAGCAGAGGGCGCCAGGGAGCTCGGAGATGCTGTGCGCCCACCTCGTTTCACCCCATGCTCTGCTGGCTGGCAGGGGAGAAGGCAGTCGTTTCCTCTCTTAAGAGTAATAGTTTTTTGCGATTGCCCTCTGGTTAGGGTGCACTTATAAATCAGAGTTAATATATGGACGTGTGTGCATGCACACGAGTGTGTGTGCTGTGTGCTGTGTGCGGCGGGGTGTGCGTGTGCGGCTGGCGTGTGCGTCTGAGCGTGTGCTGGGGCTGCCCGAGCTGTGTGGCCCCGGGCTTGCCGTGTAACTGCTCGCCTGGATGGGGACGGGGCTGCGGAGGAGTCTGTGGGGTGAGGGCCCCACGTCACCGGCCCGGAAGTGCCCCTTACGGAAGCCTGTCCTTTCTGCCGGTTCCCAGCTTTCCCCTGTGCTGTCCCCGGCCAGCCCCTGCCCAGAGCAAACCCTGTAGCTGCCCCGTTGCTCAGTGCGGGATTCACAGTGTCTCATTTGGTGGCATCTTACTGGTGATCATCCCTCGCCCCGTCTCCCACCTTGTGAAATAAATACACGTTAGCACTTCCCAAAGCGGCCTCGTTTGCTTCTTGGTTCCCCAGAAGTGGACAGGGAGTGAGGGGGACGTGGCGGGGGCTTCTTTGGTTTGGAGGGTTTGGTGTCATTAAAGGCAAAAAGCCCTCGTGGGTCAGGATTGAGACAAAGCCAGACTGCCCTGGCACAGCCTCCCCGCAAAGCCAGACTGAACTTGACATCTGACACTCCCTTCCTAATCCCCTTGTGGACCCCGGGGCAGGAGGGTCAGGTCGGTGCGGGAAGCTGCAAGGAGGAGGAGGGCCACGGGGTGACCTGGCTTGGCGACCCCTCCTGCTGCCTGGCGGTGGCCTCCCCTCCTGCTGCCTTCCAGCAAATTTCACAGCCCAAGCCCCGGGAGCCCATGGTGGGGTATCTGCCGCTTGGATGCTCAGGGAAAAGGGAAATCCTAAAAGATGCCAGGCCTCTGCCAGGGGAATGGGCAGAGTGGGGTGGGCGGGAGCACCCTCGGCTCTGACTGTCCCATTTCTCTTTCCTGCAAGGAAGCCGAGGAGACCCCCCCCCGCCCCGCTTGGGTGTCACCCACACCTCCCCGCGTCAGTTGCCACTTTTCTTTGGGTTCTGTGAGGGTCAGGCTCCAAGAGCACATTGATGGAAAATGTTGCTATTTGGTAATGACGAATGGTGAACCTTAAATCCCAGAGTCTCAGGGCGACAGCGAAAAGAGCTAGAGACCCTCAGTTCCCTGGCGGGGCTGACTGGGGCGAGGTGGAGACAGGTGGTGGGGGAGAGGCTGAGATGCTGCACATGGGGCTGATCCGCGCTCCCAAGGTGGCAGCCCTGCGACGTGGACGTCAGCAGGTGTCCCGGCACTTGGGAGAGACGAGCCACACCTTCCTTAGGGCCACACCACACCACGGCAGCGTGGCTGGGTTGGCTTGTTCGTGGGGTGGTGGCGGGTGCTGGCTTAGGGGCTCCAGGAGGCCCGTGGTTGCTCTGAGACTGGGCTCCAGCCCTGGCGCCGGGGTCCAGGGGCCTGGGCTGCCCGTTCTCAACAGCAGCAGTGTCAGCAGCCTCCTCCCAAAGGCTCGGGACACCCGAGGACACTGGCCACAGCGTGACGCAGCATCCCAGTCAGCACCCGCTTTACCCCACTGGGTCCTGCCTGGGCCTGGCGGCTTTGGGAGTGGCCAGGGGCAGAGGCGGAGAAGAGGGACTGACAAAGCCAGAGAGAGGCAGGGAGAGAAAAGAGAAGCAGGACCCTGGGGTGGGGGTGGGGGTTTGGTCCCAAGTCCTTTGGGAGAATTTGGAAGTTCTGGAGACCCCCAGATCTCTGCCAGCAAGCTCCAAGCATTCAGCTCGAGAGAAAGCTCACATTCCTTCACCATATGTTGGCAGTTGGCACCATCTACAGCTCAAGGAGTGACAGATCCATTGACCACCCCTCACTGTCACCTCTGCCACACAGCAGGTGTGGCGGACGGGGCTGGGCTCTGGTCCTGTCTCCCTCTCGCACCACCAGCCCCCCTCCTCCCCCCAAGCCCCTGCACTGCCCTGGCTATGACCATTTATTCTCTTTTCTCTAATTCTTCCCCTCAATTTCCATGGCAAAAAGAACGATCACAGATGGTGTTCCTGATAAATGTCCAAGCCGTCAAAGCAGATGTCTTTGAATCTTTCTGTTACTTCTCGAATGTTTTCTTTAGGGTTTGACGTGTGCCGGAGGCTAGAGCAGGACAAGAAATAGAAAGACAGCCCAGAAACCACTGTCGTGAGCCACTCCAAGCCTTTGGGGGTGGGGTTCTGAAGCCATTTTTTTTTTCCTATCTGATATTTTTTCTGCCATTCTTGAAAAACATCCCAGTTTCACCAAGTGAGGCCCTGGCAGAGGAAGCCACTGTCCCAGGGCTGCAGGGAGCGAGCTGTCCCTGCTCTATGTGCTATTTCTCCTCACTCCTCTGCACCTGGAATGCTGCTCTGGGACGGTCCCCCCAACAGCCAGCTGGGAGTGGGCTCGGGAGTGGCCTGCAGCCCCCACAGGGAACCGGGCACCCGTGCAGTCTGGGGACAGGCCGGAGGGCTGCACTGAGGCCCCCAGACCTGCTGACTGCCAGGCACCAGCCTTGCGCTCTGATGGGACCCCGACCTGCAGGTGGGCGGCGGACTAGCAGCACCTCACCTGCCGCAGTCACTGACCTCCGAGTGCCTTGGCCTCTCCGCTCTCTCACTTCCCAGGCAAGTTTCCTTAGACCCGAGTGTGGGGATCAGCGGTGCACCCCGAACTCCAGGGGTGCATTTCAGTTCCGTTCAACAAACACATCTGGATACTTCTCCTGTGGTTTGCTTTTTATAACTTCTTGGAAAAAGACCGAAGACAGGGAGGGAGGAGATGGAGCCAAAATATGCTGAGCAAGTGCGAGGCGCGTGGTGAACAGGTGAACGCCAGGGTCTGTGCCCTCGAAAGCTCCGACTTGAGAGAAAACAGATGCAATATCTGGGGCCCAGCCCTGGCACTCGGGCAGCCATGCCATGGGGCCTCTGCCTGCGGCGTGAGTGGGGGGTCCCGGCGTGTTAGCTGATTCCAGCCTTTCCCCAGAGAGGCCCCGGCTGACGGATGGCTCTTGCCCACGTGGCTCCCAGCTTGACTCCATCAGCTGCGTTGATACGGGCGCCCCACACAGATCGCCCGAGCTCACAGAGCCAAAGAGAGAGCAAAGAAAGCCAGACAGTGATCATTGATGCTATGGATGGTTCCAGAACACAGGGGTCTGCCAGGCCTAGCCAGTTAATATTATCATCTTTAATAAATGGTTGGCGGGGGGCGGTGTTTGTCTTCCTCCAGGATCAAAATCTCACAGGACGCACTCTCCTGGTGGATGCCCACCCACCTGTCCAGGTAATGGCTCAGTCTCCGCGTGGTGACACTGGAGACAGGTCGTTCCGGGGCAGGATAACTCTTTCTGATGGGGAGCCGAGCGGAGTCTGAGTCTCAATGTCCTTTCCCCGGCGTCCAGCCCTCCGGAGCGCTGAAGGCGAGACGAAGTCTCCTGCTGCCTGGCAAGATTGAGCACCCGCTAAAACCTGCAGTGTGTCTCGAAGGCACTGGACCCCCTTTAAACTTGAACTCTGCCAGCTGCAGCTAAGAGGAAAACAGCCTCTATTCCATAGGCAGCAACTCGGTCGCTGGATAGAATTCTCTCCTGCCTCCTGGGGACGTGGTTAACTTTCCCAGCTAGGGAAGCCATGGGCCGTGTCCCACAGGACTGGGCATACGGTGTTGCAGATTTTTATCTAGTGTCTCTTAAGTAACAGGTGGAATCCTTCTAGAGGAAAAAAAAACTCTCACAGACACTCAGGGCTGACCTAATGTATTTTTATCATAGTGTTTCCCAAATATGTGTAAACATAAATAGCTTTTGCTCATTGGTCTATTGCAACTATAGAATACAAAGAAATTTACAAGTATGAGCGAATCTACAGAGTCAATAAAATTGAACGCAACAGCGTTTGTTGGACTTGGTGGCAGCGCTCTTGCTGAAACCACGTTGCCGCTGCTTCAGACGAGAGTGTGGCTCCGACTGCCGCGACCGCTCCTCTGCGCCTCGTGGTAACTGGATTCTCTCTCTCCTTTTCTGACTCTACGTACTGTGGAATACTGACTCACCATTCGTTCCTTAACTGAGTATTTATTGAGCACCTACATCTGTCTAGGACGTGGCTAAGGAGAAAGTAGTGAACAAAGCACATAGAAACCCTGCTCTCTGGGAACTGATTTTCTAGTAACTTTCCTAAGAGACAAACATGTTTATACGAAAACCTCCGCTCTCTTCTCTTTTCCCTGCGACGATTCCTGTAGAACTATTCAGAGCCTGTGCTGCTGGGACACAAACATAAACACATGTCCCAAAATTACATTCAGTGCTCACCTGGTTATCGAGATAATACAGAATATGCTTATATTAATTTTTAGATAATTATCAAAATGAAGGCACAAAATCTGAAAATCTCCCGGCCATCTTGCACTTTCAAAAGTCAGAGGAGCCAGAAGTCTGCGAAGCCCCGGCTGAGACTCGCAGCTTGAATCACTTCCATCACACGGCCTTTCATCTTGCTGCGGCGTTTGATAAGGCCGTGGTGCCCACAGCTCTTATCCTCAGGAGCAAAAATTACTCCCACGGAGTGAATGCTCTCAACTCTTGTTTTTCTTCCTACTGCTCGTCTTTTGGTCCTTCCCAAGCTCATTATCTTATCTGAAAAAGAACAAAGCCTCATGACTTAAAATGGCAGGATTTTTTTTTTTCTGTATAATTTTCAATGTAGAGTAAAAGTTTGCTGGGCAGAACACTGGAAAGCGTGGGTCAGAGCGAGCTTTAGGGGTTCTTGGTGATCTCTGTCAATATCAGTGGCACTAAACTTTTCCCTGAGTACCTGGGTCATTAGTAACTGACATGATATCCTCTCGCTCAGTCCTGGGAGCCTGGGCTCTCATCCGCGTTGCAGCTTCGAAAGACAGGAAAAGTGAAGCTTCTGGAAGGATCATTGCAGTGGGCAGCAGACACCAGCATGAACTCTGGGTGCCGATAGCTCTACAGAGCCCTCTGGCACAGCCACTGGGTGGCTGTCAGGCAAGGCGCTTATATTCGGCCACGCAGATACCAAAAGACAATGTGCAGGTTGCTCAATTTTTACATTATTCCCCAGCCCTTGAACACACACAAAGAATGAAACCTCCAGTCTTAGCCTAAGGCATCAAACCAAATTTCCAATGCCAAAGTTCACACTTCTAGATTTTCTGCATCAATACAAGCTGTCACCTGTGTAATGCGGAGTTTGTGATTTCCGAGTTAAAGTAGGCTTGCACGTCTGACCGTGTGAACAAGGCCTAGACGATGAAAAGTTTCAGCAAAAGCTGAGAGAGGCCTCTCTGCCTCAGAGGCCCCCTGGACATGGATCCTTCCATGCTGCTATTTACACCCACTTCTTAGATGTTCTCTGAAGAGTGTCCCCCACTTGGGGCCCACGTGGGAACCAGAGGAAAGTTCTGGTTTGGTGTACACCGAAACTGCACTGATATTAACACTGTTTTATAACCCAGATTCCCTTTGTCCCCAGAAGCTACTAACCTACTGTGAATTTGCCTAGAGCTGTTTCCACAATTCTTTTTTTTCTTTTCTTTTCTTTTTCTTTCTTTTTTTTTAAAGACAGGGTCTTACTCTGGTGCCCAGGCTGGAGTGCAGTGGCATCATCATAGCTCACTACAGCTTCCAACTCCTGGGCTCAAGTGATCCTCCTGCCTCAGCCTCTCGAGTGGCTGGCACTACAGGTGCACACCATCACTCACAGCTAATTTAAAATTTTTTTTTTTTTTGTAGAGACAAGTTCTCACTATGTTGCCCAGGCTGATCTTGAGCTCCTGTCCTCAGGCAATCCTCCCACCTCAGCCTCTCCAAGTGCTGGGATTACAGGCATGGGCCGCCACACCCGTTCTCCACCATTCTTCTAGAGCGTGGAATCGCTGTGCTGGCCCCTGGAGAGAACCTGTTTCTCTCTCGGGAAAGTTTCCTGAGGTTCATAACCAGCCGAGGGCACAGTGCTAGGCTGGAAGCCGGTGACGGAGCAGAGGAAACCTGCGGGAGCCAGCGACTCCCGATTCCCACCAAGCCTGCGCCTGGCTGTGCACTGCCGCCCTCTGTGCCCTCCCGGGCTCTCCCAGCACATTCGACAATGTCCCAGAGGTGTCACGTTACACAGTGCCCACCCCTGACTGCCGTGACGTAAACATGACCGATGATGCTCGGTGGAAGAAAAAGCCCTGCCCTCTCCAGGGAGGAAAACGCCAGTGCTCTTGTTTAGTGCGATGGGAAGATGTTGTTGTTGTTGTTCTATGTTTTTGTTTTGTTCCAAGTTACCTACTTTTTAAAAGAATTAGCCAGAGGGGAGAGGAGGCTGAACACCAGAGACTAGATGCTGCAGAAGGTATTTCTCTCAAATACAGGGAGGGTTTTTGTTTTTGTTTTGGATTTTTTGTGTGTTTTGTTTTGCTTTTATTGCTTCCCCAGGGTTTCTGCTGCTGGTAGGCTTGTTTCCTCACCAGGAGGCTGTTACCCGCTGCGGCTGCACGGGATTCGCTATAGGGCGGAGCCGAGCATGGTGCCCAGACAGTGGGGTCGAGAGGGGGAACTGTCACTGTGAACCATGTGCCAGGCACCATGCCAGAGTTTGTGCAAACATCGCTGTCATTCTCCCAGCGACCTTACAGTCCAGTATTACTGTTTTCCCTTTCTAGACGAGGACACTTAGACTCATCTTGGAAAATCCTGGAAAATCCAGGATGAACTGATAGTCTTCACATCCTGGAGTCCACTTAAATACCCTGCCCTAATACCACGTGGTCTGTACGTGGCAGGTTTGGGTTTCAGACCTCAGTCTGTCTCACTCAAAATCTCGTGTTCAGAACCACGAGGCTACGCTGGCTGCCAGGGGGCTTTAGCCTGAGAAGCTTCGATAAGAGAGGAGGAGGAGGGTCTAGCCCTTCCAGGAATGTGCTAGGCTCCCTGCCATGGACGCTTAGATGCTAAAGGAGCAGAGACCACAGATTTTTTTGCAGTGGTGGTGGGGGGGGGTGGGGTGGGCATGTCCCAGGAAGACTTTTATCCCAAGGAAACAACAACTGATCTCGAACGGCCAAATGCTGCCTTGACCTCCAACCTCCTCTCTTACACTTCTGCCCCTCCCTTCTTAGCCGGAAGTGCCCACAAATGTGTACTTTGGGGATCCACGAGAGGAAGTGACTAGTTCCACGTGCAACAGTTCAAAGAATCCTCAGCCGGCTAGGAAAATAGTCTGACTCATATGAGATAAAAATTTTTTTTGGTAAATTACAAAATAATAAATTCATTAGAGAAAAAAATTGATGATATAGGTATATATTAACAGGAGGAAAAAAACATCAGTAATCCCGCCATCCAGAGAGACCCGAACTTCTATTCATTGTCACTGCGAATATCCTTCCCTGCTATTTCCTTGCATGTAGATACCTATAACTTCATGTATATAATACATGGCAGGGTCAGGACACGATTACATTTAATGGGATAAATTTAAGTTCCTGCACTCGAGGCCAAAAGCCAGCTGTACTAATGCCTGCTAGGGAGCTAGGGCTTCGCAAATATCGGGTACAAAATGAGATGGGCTTTATTTAAGATGCTTCAGTACGAGCCAGCAGTCTGCAAAAGAGGCCAGTGGGATCTTGGGGTGGAAACCCAGGACGAACTGATAGTCTTCACATCCTGGAGTCCACTTAGGAGAACAGCTAGGGTGGAAATGAGCCTAGAAATCACATCTTGTCAAGGAAGAAACAAGAAGCAACTGTGTTGGGCTTAGGGGAGTCTGACTTGGAAGGAGGCACAGCCAGTGCCTTGAAGAAATCAGTGGGCCATAGTGGGGTGCAGGTGGGAGAATGCCAATGGGAGACGATAGATCAGACTTTTATGACCCAGAGAGTCAGAATGGGGCCGAATGATGGAAGCCAGCCAATGGCCCTGACTTAGAGAAAGAACTTGCTTTCTAACAGAGCCATCCTCCCCAATCTGGGATGGGCATCCCAGGAGGGAGTGAGCTCTGTTCCTGGAGAGGTTTAAGCAGAAGTAGGCAGTCTTGGATGGTCCTACCAGCGCTGTGCTTATATAAACACACTGTTCTCAGGTGACCCTTTTGGTGGCTTCCTGTCCCAGCCACCACATGCTGGTAACAATGTGAGCTGTGTACTCAGGGGACAGAAAGGGATGTCAAAAGAGCCTCTTTTCACAGAGATGCACGTGGCAGCTGGGAGACAAAAGTTGTATTTTTTGGTCCACAATTTTTGTCAATAACTATAGGATATATAATATTAGTTTAAAATATTTGGGAGACTTGTGTAATGCATGGTACATGTTAGGCCTCACCATTAGGTTTGCAGGAAGTAACAATAAAAGTAAATTTAATTTAAATATCCAAAAAGTTGCATTTCTTATAAGTCACTTTTGAAGAGGACTCTTCAAACTGGATGACTCACAAAGAGGAAAATAAAACACACTATTTTTTTTAAAAAATCACCTAACAATTAATCATGGACAAAGTCAAATGTGCATTCCTAACTCTTTTGTTTCAAGAACACGCAACAGGCATACTTTAGGTCTAGCAGTGGGAAAAGAAACATCATAGACTCTTAAAGTTTCAAATTTTCTCCATGGGAAGGAGAAAATCTCACATATGGAAGAATTCCAAATAAATTATGAAGATACTTTACCTAAAGTAGGGGGAACACAACTTCCCACTCCTTAAATATGGGCTGTGCATAGTGACTTTCTTCCAAAGAATACAGTATGGAAAGGAAGAAAAACAAAACTTTACAGTGGAGAAACCTGACAAATACTACTTTAGCAAGGTGGTCAAAGTTAACATCAACAGTCATAAATCATGTCGATAACATGTGCCCTTGTTGTGATGTGACAAAAATGGCTCTTCACCTCTGTGATCGTCCTCCAAAAAATCCATAGGTTTAGCATGAGAAAAATGTCAAACAAATTCCAACAGAGGCGCATCCTACAAGATCTCTGACCAATACTCCTCAAAAATGTCAAGGTCATTAAAAACAAGAAAAGTCAGAAAATGTCACCTCTTACCTAAGAGAAGCCAAAAGAGACATGAAAAATAAACGTAACATGGTTCCCTGGATGGGGTCCTGGAACAGTAAGAAGGACATTAGGTAAAAAGTCAAGGAAATAAGAATAAACTATGGATTTCAGTTAATAGTCATGTATCAATATTGGTTCATTAATTATAACAAATGTATCAAACTAATATAAGATTTTAATAGTAGCAGAAACTCTGTGTGTGGGGGGGTGTATTATGAGAACTCTTTGTACTATCTGCTCAATTTTCCTGTAAATCTAAAATTATTCTAAAATAATTTCTAATAATGATTTTTTAAAAATGTTCCATGGGCATCGTCTCACGCAATCACCTCAGGCAGCCGTGGCTGAGTCCGGATGCCCGGGTCTGGGAAGTGACCGTTCATCCACCCAGGAGATTGCTCTGCCACTTTCTTGCACTCAGCCATTATTAGCTATAACAAAGCAGCCAGTGGCCTTGGGGTATTCTTCTCAGCAGAGCCATAAAAGTGCAATGATACAGACAGTTTAGTCAATACCATTAATGGCTATCATAGAAAAGCCAATTGGGATTTGGCTCTGTGGGAATCCATCTTTCTGCTCCCGTAGGAAACAAGAGGATGTGTCAGAGACCACTGGCTGCCTACCCAAGATCCCCTTCTTCTTTGGTTAGAGAACCTCTGTACTATATTGTTCAGCAATATGTCCATCTAGGAAACTACATTTCCCAGCTTCCCTTGCAGATAGGAGTGGCCAATGAAAGGTTAAATGGATGTCTTTGGGTTGAGCTTATGGGAATACTCTTTAAAGAGGATGATTCACTTTGGTGCTTGCCCCTTCTTTTGCTTGCTGCCTGGAGCATAGACGTGATGGCTGGAGCTGCAGCAACCATCTTGCAAACCACTTTGCAAAGTCAAAGGTAACTTTGAGAATGGTGCAGTAGGCTTCTGATGAAGCTACTGTACTAACTCTGGCTTGCCAACCTAAGGGTTTCTTTCCATGAGAGAAAAATAAAGTGAAAAATAAACCTTTAGTTTAGACAACAGTTATTTGGGTTTCTTCCTATATGCCATTGAACCTAATCTTTATTGATCCAGAAACAGCGTGTCTGCTGATCCGGGAAGCAGCATGGTCTAAAGTGTCTGGTTCAACCTGAAGATGAACTGTGGTGCGAGATCCTTTTGGAGCTAACCATTTTGCAGTTGTAAATCAACCACCGCAGAATACAAAGGCCACTCCTGGAACAGGCAAACGCTAGAAGCCACAGCCTGAACAGACCACAAGAGAGAAGATTCTCCCAGGCCTTAATCTGGCAGCATTAGGATACATGGACCAGGGATGACATGAAAAAAAAAAAAAAAAAAAAGAAAGAAAGAGAACTTCTCGGTAGACACGTCCCTGACAATTTCAGTGTCAGGAAAAGGGACCTGGAGAAGAAAAGCCCAAGGCCACGCTCTCTTTGGCCAGTATACATGGAATATTTTTAGCCTAGGTCTGCACTATCCATATCCATTCTCTCCACGATTGTAGCTGCCATGACTAGATACAGTTCCTAACCTCCCTTAAAAACATGTGGGACCATGTGATTCAATTTTCCCCAAGAGAATGTGGGTAGGTGGGATGGGTGTTTCTTGGGGGCTGAGCTTTTGTGGGAGTGGGTTTGCTGCTACCATGCCCCCTTTCCACTCTGGGCTGGACGCAGACAACAGCAGGGCCCTAGGGGATTGTGGAGCCATAGGGTGGAAGGAATCTCAGTCCCTGAATATCTGCATGAAAGAGACCCTCCTCCTTGACCCGAATAGCAAAGCAGGATTATTTTGTGGAGACAGTCCATGTTTGGGACTCTTTGTTATCTGTACTTTAGGCTGCCCTAGCTAATACAGGATCTTTTATATGTTTGTGTTAGCTACCTATGGTTGCATAACCAAGTACCCCAAATCATAGTGATGTAAAACAACAGCACTTACAGTCTCGCAGTCTCTGGGGCGCAGCTCCCGAAGGCTGCTTGGTGGGTCCTCTGCTTCAGGGGTTCTCCCAGGCTGCAATTAAGAGGTCGGCTAAGGTTGGAGTCATTTCAAAACTCAGTTCCCTCTCCAAGATCCACGGATGCTGGGATGATTCAGTTGGCCCGAGGCCTCAGTTCTTTGCCATCTGGGCCTCTCTGTAGGGCAGTCATGACTCGGAAGCTCCATCAGAGCAAACACGCAAGAAGAAACAACGAGAAGAGCTGGCAAAGCGGAAATCAGTCTTGTGTGACCTATCTCAGAAGTGGAATCCGTCACTTTTGCCATATTCTTTCTGTTACAGGCAGGTCCCTAGGTCCAGCCCACCGCAGAGGGAGGGGATTACACAGGCAGCAACCAGCAACCACTGGGATCTGTTTCACAATCTGCCTTCCACACGTGTGAGCCCTCACAAGCACCCCACTGAAACACAAGATTCAGTCTAATTTGGTGAGGCCCATATAAACAAGGAAGCCATCCCAGAAAGGTTCAGTAGCTTGTCCAGGGTTAACTGGGTCATCAGAGTAGGCATCTGTGAGATGCCAGCACCTGTGCTTGTTTTGTGCCCCACTGTCCAGGCTGCGGGCTGCATCGTGTCCCTCAGTGAGGCTGCCTGGAGGAGGTGTCGTGTAAGGGCCTGCAGTGCATGAGTGTGTGGGCTGAGGTGAAGAGGCTGCTGTCCCCTGCAACCTGCTCCCTGCTCTCATGAGCAGAGGGCCGGCTCCCAGCCCCACAGAACTGCAGCCGTGGGGGTCACGAGGCTGTGTGTGTGTGTGTGTGTGTGCGCTCGTGCGTGTGTAACGGGGGTTGGGGGGAGGAGCGAGAGAGCGACAGAAAAGGACAGGAAGAGATGGGCAGAGGCACATAAAGACAGAGAAAAAGAAGCCAGCACAGAACGACAGGCAGAAATAAACAGGGAGTTAGAAAATAGAGACAAGAGAGGAATATTCAGAGAGAAAGGCAAAGAGACAGAAAGAGAGAGAGAAAGGAAAGAAAGAGAAAAAGGAAAGAGAAAAGGGAAAGAGAAAGAAAGGAAAAGAAACGAAAGAGAAAAGAAAAGAAAAGAAAAAAGAGAAAGGGAAAGGGAAGGGGTGAAAGACCGCGAGGCGGCGCCCCCTGGTGGAAGCCGGAGGGTCGTTCTCTCCGTGGCCGCCGCCCCGCGTCCCACGACCTGTGGGGACCAGTCAGCGGTGGGGTTTGAAAGAGCGGCGGGCTGTGAGCCGGCCCGGCCACGCATGCCCCCAGGTCCCCTCTCAGGAGGCCCGCGGGCCCCCGGGACGTCCCGGCTCCGCGACGCGGAAGAGCCGGCCCAGAGCGAGGCGCCGGCGCCCCCTGCTGGCGCGCGATTTGGTTTCCGCCGCCTCCTCTGCTCCGAAATGAATTGAAGGAGAACGTGAGCCGGGCTGGCCCTTGAGGAGGTTGGGGAGGAGGTGGAGGAGAAACGGCCAGAGGAGACCAGAACTGGCCGACACACTCCCTCTCTGCTCTGGCCTCGGTCTGACGCTGCTACCAGCTGGGGTTGACCTTGTACCTCCAGGCATTTGGGGCCTTGCAGGGCTCTTCAACCTTTCCATGCCAAGGACCCTCTCGGCAGTCTGTTGGAGACTACAGACCCCTTCTTAGAATGTTTCAGAAACGTGTAAAATAAAGTGCATAACATTACCAAAAAGTCCAGTTGTAGAGCACTACACCAGTTTCTGATAAAGAACTACATATAATTTTGATTAATGCCTTAGAACCATATATACTTTTGATTAATGCATTACATAAGTTATAAGTAATGGGTCTACTCACTATAATTTCAAAGTTGTATGAGTATAAATGACATTATAAGATTTCTGCAACAACTAGAATTTGACAGAAAAATGTCTGTGATTTTTAACAGAGATGCAGGTATTTTCATCTACAGTGGTCTGCTGTGTATATTCATAATTGAAGAATGGCCGGGCGTGGTGGCTCACGCCTGTAACCCTGGCACTTTGGGAGGCTGAAGCGGGAGGATCGCTGAGGCCAGGAGTTTGAGACCAGCCTGAGCAAGAGTGAGACCCCATCTCTAAAAAAAAAAAAAAAAATAGAAAAATTAGCCAGCCATGGTGGCACACGCCTGTGGTCCCAGCTACTTGGGAGTCTGAGGCAGGAGGATAACTCAAGCCCAGGAGTTTGACGCTGCAGTGAGCTATGATGATGCCACTGCACTCTAGCCAGGGTGACAGAGCAAGACCCTGTCTCAAACAAAAATGAAAACAAAACAAAAGCAAAAAACATAGTTGAAGGAAATGCCAACTTTCATTAAGAGGTAAAAGAAACAAAGGGACTAAGTTTTTCCCATCCAAGTTCACAGACTCCCAGAATTCTATACGTGGAGCCCTGAGGAGTTCACGGACCTGTTAAGAAACTGCGGAGGTAGAGTTCTTGTTCAGATTCTACCTTGTCAAGGCATGGCATGGTCCAGACAGGGTTCTCAGAGCCCCAACCCCCAAGAGTGTCACAGGCACACAGCAATGCCATGGGTGGATCACTATCATTGCTACTAATCATAGTAACAGTAATATATTTTAAAACCAATGGCAACCAAAATGTCTTACCCACCGGACACCATGCAAAGGACTTTATCTCATTCAGTCTGTCCACCCCACACCCCCTAACCAGCCCAGATGAGCTGACCATACCCCAGCTGCTTTCCTGGGCTACCACAGCCGGCTCCCATACCCATGTCCCTGTGGGGTTGGGGGGGACAGGTGAAATGAGGGTCTGGAGCCCACCTGTCATCTCTGGCGTACCCCACAGTGGTGCTGCCTGTGCCCCGGGGAAACCTCTGCAGGAGCCCCACAGTCTAGGGTTTGTCCTGGTAACGGACTCTCCCCTATTTCTCCTGCTCCCAGCTTTCTTGGTTCTAAACTGCATTTTGACACACACAGGGCCAGAGATGCTTGCCTGTGTTGGCTATTTTGAAGAACTTGGTTCTCAGGTTCAGCGTCTCTCACTAGCTGTAGGTAGGGACACTTCTGTCCTCCTCTTGGGGCCATGGGCCTGGGCACAGCCTTTCCCATCAGTCCCTCCTGCTGGCAGAGGAAGCTACGGGAGGGTAATGGATGCTGTAGGTGATCTACCGTGTCCCACTGGCCTCACCACTTCAGGGCGCTCTGGCCGACTCCCAAATGCCAGCACCTGCCCCTCTTCCCTGGGGGCAGGGAAGGACACTGTGTCAGCGTCTTGTAGTCTGGAAGTCCAGGGAAATTAACACCCTGTGCCAACAGCCATGGACGGATGCCTGACAGGAGCGATGTGTAAACACTCACCTTCCTCACTGCTCAAGCAGAATTCTCAGCCAAACCATCCATGCCATGTCCCTGAGTGTCCCCATGGAATTACCCTGCAGTCACCTACAGCGGTGGCTGGCTCCATAGTACAATCTATCAGTGGCCTTCATTTCCTCCGAACACGTCGCTACTGCTTTCCTGCCTGTCCCAGATAAACTAATTGTGCTGGAATCGGTGTCAGGCCCAGTGTGTGAGGGAAACCAGGCTAAGACAAAGGGCGCGCCCTCGTTGTCTGGAAGGCTTGTCTCGGGGAAGGGACTGCAGTCTGTGGGCTGGGCTAGAGCCCTCACGCGTCTGAGGGGAATCCCACCTAGCAGGTCCCAGCCTTGGACCCCAGACCCAGGCCCTGAAGACCTTCTTCAGACACTTCTGGAGACAGAGGCCTTCGTGGGGGTAAAAGGCTCATCGGTGGGGTCTTTCTAAAGCCTGCAAGTTTGTGCTCACGAGCTGAGGATGCCGTAGACACACGGAGGGTGTATCTGTGGGCCAGGGGAGGGTTTCCAATCTTGAACCTTCTCCACGTCTGGGGGAAAGCGTCTCTCTCTCTTTTCATCTCCCCAAAGACACTTCTCTGGGTAGGTTCTCCCTATAGGATTAGAGGACACTCCACCACCTCCATGAGTTCAGGATTTTACCAAAGATAAAAGCAGTTGGCTTCAAGCACTTTGGTTAAATGACATAAGTCGCCCCCCAGGCAAAGCTGTAGGCTAACCCTCCAGAAAATAATGGCTGGGGGTGGCGGTGGGGTTGTTAAGCTGTGTACGCAACAGGTCAAGTCGGCGGACCACAGTGCAAGAATCGAGTCTTGTGGCTATAAGAGCACCAAGGTCACGAGGAATCCCGAGGCTGGTTAACTGCCCATCAGGGCGCCCAGGCAAAGGCCAGCCACGGTGCCCTCCAACCCACAGGCAGGAAAACCAGACCTGCATACAATCGCTACCAGGACAGGGCAGTGCGCTTGAGCAAAGCCCCTACGTCCCCTCTGTGTGGCCTCGCCTCCCTGCAGGGCTCAGGAGCCAGCACTGCGGCCGCGCGCCATCTAGCGGCCAAAAGGCGAAGCATCACAACCGAGAGGACCCGCCACGTGGAAGCTGCGACCTGGCTTTAGGGGCAGGATACAGCTGACCCGGACTCGGACTCGGCTTGGCGGAGCTTTAGACAGGCTTCATCGTCCTGACTCTGGACCCGACCTCCCTCTTCTTCTAGCATCTCCTTTTAAAAACTTGTCATCGCAAATTCTTTCTCTACGCTTTTGAAATACATATACATATTTCTCAAGGACCTGGGAGCCATCCCTTTGAAATGTAATCCCCAAGAAAGGTAGGGTCCTTATCTCTTAGCTTTGGTGGGAGGGTCGGAGCCTAACCTAGACAGGCACCAATTAGCAACCACAGATGGCCAAATCACAGGGGGGAAAATGCACACTCAGGAATAACTCAGTGTACTCGACACATCCCACGGATCAACCTTCCTCCCGGCATCTTCCAGGACTTTTTCACTAGGGCACCCCCGCCCTTAAAACTCTCCAGCCCGTTGTCTCAGCAGAGTTGGGTTCAGTCTTTCTCCCCTGTTGCAAGAGTCTTGAATGAAGTCTTCTTGCCTGTTTAACTTGAGTATAATTTGTATTTGTCACAGCTTTTCTGAGGACCCCGTCCCAGAAAATCCGAAGTTCACAGAAGTCAGGAACACAGCTTCTGGGCTGCCCTGGGAGGTTTCATGGACCAGGTCCTCACTGGTTGTTGTTTTCTTTCTTTTAAAGCTATCTTCCCTGTTACTCACGGGATTCCCGGTGGGAGGAGAGTGGTCAAGCGTCCAGGCCGCTGTCGTGACGTCCGTCCTACATCAGTTGACTCCAGTGTTTCTCACTAGTCGCGAGGCTGCGGTCCTGAAACACAGCCCCTCAGTCCAGCGACCCCCTCTTCTGGGGGACACCCGTACTGTGGCACCACCCACCAGCTCACTTGAAAACCATCGGTCACCCACAGCCTGCAGCTTCGGTTCCGTGTTCCTCAGCCTCATGTGTCCATGCTACGTAATAAGTCTGAACACAGTTGTGTTAAGAGCCATCTCTAATTTCTTCAAATATTCCAGAGCAGTTCTTTACCCCAGGGTTCAATGTGTGGTGCTGTGGTCACTGAGGAGTGAGAGCGCAGCAGACCCATCTCTGTCCCTGTCCCAGGCGATGGCAAGAGCTGGGGCGGTGCCACATGGGCCAAGCATGACTCAGGTGGACACGGGACGTCTCGTTACCATGATTAGGAGTCACATCTATGAGTGTGTTTGGCTGTGGGTGACTTTGGCTGGGAGGAAGCTTGAGTCAGGAAAATTTGTTCTCAATCTCAACAAATGTGCCTCATATTTTGTTTTGTTTTTTTTTTTTTAAGGCAGAGCTGTTCAGTCTTACAGGCTTCCCATAGTTTGTAGGTGTCTTCGGGGGTCGGAGAATGCACAGCAATTTTTTAAAAGCAGAAGAGTCTTGAAATGTCCCCAGCCTTCTTCTGTACCATTGGTCCCTTCACTGGTGCCAGGTCCCTATAGCAGTGCCTGCAGAAATTTCTGGACTTCTTACAAGCAGGCCATGGGGAACCGAAAGCTTCGTCTGCCTCACTGGGCTGGGCCGCTATTTCTACAGTTCTCCGCTGCCACATGTTGGTGCAGGCGTGCTGTGGGGAGCCTGCTTCCCGCTAAATTCCAAATCCCTGTCTGTCTGGGCTTCCACTTCCATCTTTCTGCCTTTCCTCTTCCCCGTCTCCAAATCTCTCCTGCACAGCTCCACAATTGATGGCGGAAAGGGAGTTGCCTCCCTATAGTCGCTCTTGCTATCGTAAAGAGAAGTACTGGAATTTGGAAACCTTTTTCTCTGTTAACAAAGCCTACAACAAGGGACTTCCTATTGGCTCAGAAAAGTAGCACTTGAAATACAGGACTAAACAGGCACCCTTTGTCCCAGGCTGCATCCACCTTCTGTTTACAGCAGTGAGTCCTTCTCGTTTATTAGGTGAGGGAGAGACTTGGCACAGCCAAGGATTGGGGGTTCCTGGGAATGAAAGTACGTTGGTTTATTGTCTAGGAAGATGTGATCCCTTGTTAAACAAAATCTTGCGTGTATGTCCATTTCAGGAGAAGAAAGCGTTCATGGTTTTCATCAAATTCGCAGAATATCAAATTATCAAAATATTAAGAAGTGCTGTTTAAGGCCTCTATCCTGCTAGTCTTGACTGTATAATTTGCCCTACACAATTGTGAAGCACATCACAATCTCAATTTATGAAAATTAATTGTGATGACCTTGTTGCACAGTGGAGTCCCAGCATCTCTCTGTGACAGACAGGGTACTGCTGTTACCTGGATTTTACAGATGAGAAAGTCAAGATACGAATTTTCTCATTCTTGTCCAGCAGACACTGCTGCTGGCTGACTTTAAAGAAGCCCTCAGAACCTAGACTGCAGACCTCCAAGGGCCTTGGGGAATATCTTGGCCAAATCTGTTGGTTTTTCAGGGGAAGCAATGAAGCTGAAAGAGGAAGGGTCTTGTCTCCCCCCACCCGTATCACCCTTGGCACAGAAATGAAACTAGATGGAAAACTGACAGTTTAGTAAATGGAACAACGTCAGCCCTGGAGATGGAGGACGGAGACGTAGATGATCTCCCGTCTTAGAAACAGACGAGTTTGTTGCCAGTTTCTGTACCTGAAAATTGTTGTTGTTGGCAAAACCATAATTGGCAAGATCAAGGCTTGATGGGGAACAGAAGACTGGGGGTGGTGGTTAAAAGTAATATTAAATATATGTTTTAAAACACAGCTAATAAAAATTCTATAAAAGATCACTTCTCAAAACAAATCAAATTCCTTGGCATTAGGAACTTTCTCTTGTAGATAATCCTTTTCCTGAATCACCATCTTGAATTGCACTGCTTGGGAAATGCCAACAGCATCATGATCTATAAAACGAATTTCCCTCCATGTCTTCTTAAGGCAGAATAAAACACAGTGTTTGTTTGTTTATTTTTTTGTCTTTAAATATTTGTAACAGCCCCCACTGGCTTGAAAGTTAATATCTTTTCAGTTGCAATCTCCTGCCTTCCTCCCTCCCTCCCTCCCTTCCTCCTTCCCTCCCTCCCTTCCTCCTTTCCTCCCTCCTTCCCTCCCTTCCTTCCTTTCTTTTTCCCTCCTCCTTTTTTTCTTTTTATCTTTCCCATGAGCCTCTGCTAAATGCTGTGAACCTGAACATGACCCTTCCCTAAATCACTGCAGTGCGTAATTCACGTTGCTGGGCTTGGTCTTGTAAATGCAGACCAAGAAGTTGTGAAATAACACAGCTCTCTTGGCCGGGACCCCTACTCCTTCCAGCAAGCTCCACTCTTCCATGTTTTTGTTTATGGGGACTAAACCAAATTGTCTATAGATGTTTTAAAAATGAAAAAATTTTTAAAAATTGTTTTAAGCATAAAATCAATTTATTTCAAAACTTTGGTTGGAGAAGCTTTTCCAGGGCTTCACGGGGTCGACAGCAGGTTCTCTTGCCATACCTGGGGAGTTAGTAAAAATGTAGATTCCTTGGGTGCACTCCAGCCCTATGAAACCAGAACCTTCTGAGCAGAGGCCTGAAAACCTTTGCTTTTGTCAGGTTCTCCAGGTGATGCCTACACAACTAACCTAGCATGAGTTAGTAAGAACCAATGGTGGACAACACTGGTTTTGATGGGGATGGTTCTAGTAGTGTGTGAATTGTGTGCGTGTGGGGGGGTGTGTGGTGTGTAAGGTAGGGGTGGGACAAGAACAAGCATTTTCCTTCATTCACCAACTTAGCTACTTTGGCAATCTGTCTCCAAACAATGATTCTGGTCTGACTCGGGTGGTATGTGTATGTAACAAAGCATGTTCTCAACTCTCAGGGCCTTAATCTCCCATCAATATGAAGAGTTAGAGTCTTAACAGCAGGCATATTAATCTGAGTTTTCCAGAGAAACAGAACTAATAGAATGGATGGATGGATAGATAGATAGATAGATTTTCTATAAAGAATTGGCTCACATTATTATGGGGGCTGGGAAGTCCAAGATCTGCAGTTGGCAAGCTTGAGACCCAGGACAGCCTATAGTACAGCTTCAGTCCAAATCCAAAGGCCTGAGAATCAGGGGAGTCCAGTCTGGGTCTGAGTCCAAGGGCAAGAGAAGACTGATGTCTGAGCTTAAAGTTAAGAAGAGAGAAAGAATCCTTTCGTACTCAGCCTTTTATTCTACCCTTCAGTGGATTGAAGGAAGCCCACCCACATTAGGGAAGGCTGTCTATTTTACTCATTCCACCAATTCAAATGTTATCCTCATCCATAAACATCTCTACAGACACATCTGGAAATAATGTTTAACCAACTACCTGGGCACCCCATGGCTCAGTCACGTTGACACATAAAATTAACCATCCCAGCAGGTATGGAGCCCTACCTTTATGGCTTACTGGAGGCCAGTTACCTCCACTGCTGTCCTCACCACCTGCTCCATACTTATTTTATGACAACGAGAAGACTAGTATCTTTTCAAGTGCTTTGTAAAACTATCATGCATAGCATAGAGTGAGCATGATCATCAATGTTATTAACCCTGTAAGGAGGTGTGTCGGTGGTCCCCAAGATGGCCCTTAGATTCAGTGATTCACCAGAGAGACACACAGGATCCAGAAAAACTGTTACACTCACAGTTGTGGCTTATTACCATGAAAGGATACAGATCAAAATCGGCAAAGGGGGAAGGTGCATAGGACAGAGTCCAGGAGAAACCAGGCATGAGCTTCCAGTTGTCCTGTCCCAGTGGAATCACATGGACAGTGCTAATTCTCCCAGCAGTGATGTGTGACAATGCATGTGAAGCGTCACCAACCAAGGAAGCTCACGTGAACCTTGAGGTCCACAGTTTTTATTGTGGGGGGTCACATAGGCACAGAGCACCCATGTGACTGACTTTAGCTACTCAGTCTCCCCCAGAGGTCAAATGAATACAGCATGGCCTACAGTCCCCAGCAAACAGAAACAGGCATTTGTCACAAATCACATTGTTGGCATAAACTATCCAGGGTGATCCACGTTCTCAGGTAGACAAAGACTCTCCTCTGAGGGAGGCTATCCAAAGGCTCAGAGGTTATCCCCCACGAGCTGCTCAAGGCCAGTCCTGAAGAACTCTGGAATGTGCAAGATCTGGGGCACCCTACGCCTCCTGCCAGGCAGACAGGGCAGCAATGACTATCAACATCCAACACACAGGGAGGCAGACTGAAATGTGCACATTGTCACAGAGGAAGCCAATGGCAGAAATCAGACAAGAAGTGGGGCTTTCTGCTGCCAGATCAGGACTCCTACACCCCAGAGGGGTACGGTTCAAGACAGGACAACTGCATGAGGAAGGGCTTGAGTGAGACAAGCAGTTCCACCCGCTGCCCCTGAGGCTGCATGGGAGTCTTCCTGGGAGAAGAATCCAGCAATAGGTGGCAGCATGGCTGTTGGAGCTGTCCCCGAGTGGTGGTGAGCAGAGCCAGGGTGCTGGGGACCCCAACCCGCAGCCCGGGGAGAGAGGGTTGTTTATGTGGTTACTGGGATTTTGACTTACAAGCGTGGGAAGCTCACAGGCATTAATAGTTTCAGCATTTAAGTAAAAATGAGATGAGCTTAAGGTTCTGGTTCCTAATTCCAGGAAAACCACTCACCGGAAGGGCTCAGCCATGGCAGGCTGAATGGGAAGGTGAGGTTTACAGACCGGAGTGGGGATTGCGGAACGCGGAGGTTGGCTGCCATGCCTGTAGTGCTTCCGCCAGGAAGGGCCCGGCCCTGGCATGGAAGCGAGGAAATGTGCTAAAGGAGGAGAGATCCACGCTGAGAGCCTCTGATTGAACAGGGCAGAAGACGCCCCCTGTTGGCAGGCTCCGCACCGGCCACTTCATCTATCACACTCTACCCTTCAGGGCTTCTCTGGAGCCCCCGGAGCAGTGCCCAGAAACGTTCCTGGTGTCTTAGCACCAGCACTGCCCTGCAGACAGATCCGCACCCTCTCCTGGAGGGCTAAGATCCAGAGGTGCCAGCTGAGCCTCTACCTCTCACAGCGAGCGTCCCAGGGCACCTGGTGTTGCACAGCTTGTGTATTTATTTCCTTATGTGCTTTGATAACTCGTTCCTTGCTCGTCGGAATCTCAGGGCCTGTGGACTTCCCTAATGCTTTGGCGGAAGTTGAGAGAGGGTTGCATGGAAACGGCTCGAGGAAGTTCAGTGTTTCTGGAATCTGTGGTTGGGTGGTTTATGTTGCTCTTATTGGTTACCTGTGTGACCGGCCAGTGGAACGTGGCCGGTGCAGGGGTGTGAGAAGCTTCCAAAAAGCAGTTCTAATTTTTCTCATCACTTGGCTACTGCCGGTGCTCAAAACCCTGCAGTTAGCTCACTGGTTTTCCAAATGTGGTCCCAGGAGCTGAAACATCAGGGTCACTTGGAAACTTGTGAAAAATGCAGATTCCTGGGCTGTACCCCAGCCCCATCAAATCAAAGAGTATGGAGTGGGCCCAGGAATCTGTGTTTTAACAAGCCCCGCCCCCCCCAGATGATTCTGATTCAAGGCCAAGAACCCCTGAGGTAGCCATTTAGCCTTCTAGAGTAAGCAAAATTCTGGAGTCTTCTTCGACTGTGCAATCCCCCTGTGATGAGGGCAGGGGTCAGGTCAGAGGGATTCACCAAGAGGGAGGGTTATATGGGGAGTCACAGGCCCTTACACACACTTAGGGCTTCCAGCATGATGAGCATATTCACGTTTTCACTGACTCTTCTTAACATGGCGGTTCTGTGCCATAAGCAAGGCAGGAGCTGCGAGCTCCGAGCTCCGAGTGACAGACAAGGAAACTAAGGCCAGAGAGAGAGAGAGAAGCTAAGGCCAGGGACAGGGCACAGGCAGATTCTGGGGTCACCCAGGCCACAGAGCTCCGCTTGAAGCGGAAATAGGCAGGGTGGTATTTCTAGAGCGGGCACAGTGGGCTGTGTCAGATGGCAGAGCGCGTGGCCCTGTCCCAGGTACGCGCAGGAGTGAGGGCGCGGGGGCACACTGCTGCGGTGGCTGCGGCACAGGCTAGCCAAAGGTCGCCTTTTCTTGCTTTTGGCTGCAAACCTGTCAGAGCAGCTCCCTGCAGTCATACCTGCTTCCCCAGCCGACCTCATTCCACCTGGAATTATTTTTTTTTTTTTTTAAAGGGAAAGTGTTAAGTATTATTTAATAAATGCAGGAGACAGAAATCTTTCACAGCACAGGGGCCAAGGGAGTGCAAGACAACAGCAAAAAGAACGAAGGCCGCGCAGCTGGCGGCTTTCGCGCTGAGCTGGCGGGGGGGTGGGGCGGTGGGGGCGTGGCCGGGGCCATGGCCTTGGCCGTGGCTGTGGCCTGGGGCGCGCGGGCTGGGACAGCCGGCCGGGCGCGGCGTTGGACGAGGAGGCGGCGCCGCTAGAGGGCGCCCGGCGGCCGGCGCAGGAGGCGGCCTGAGCTGCGGCACCTGCTCTGGGCGCTCAGCCGTCCCCTGCCCTGTCGGCTCCTCCGCCCTGGGCCACTGTGGCCACCCCCGGAGCAACGGCAGTCCCTGAACCTGGGTCACCTGCTGGAGGGGGTGATGGGTCCTGCCGCGCCCCTGGAGGGCTTCTGTCCAGGATGTGGGCTGGGCTGCCTCCTCCGTGCCGCCTTCCGTGCCGCACTGGGGTGTTTCCTGCGGGCTCTCTGCCCACCCACCGGCGTGGCCTTTACACATGACACCTGGGAGAACGGGGAGTGCATCCCCCGGGTCCTGAAGTGCCGAGGCTCTGGGTGTAGGCAGGAGTCTGCGCCAACAGACCGGGGCCGCTGCCAGCCCGGAGGCTGGCCTCCACGCGGGAAAGCCCGTGGCCAGCAAGGGGACGCGCTCCGTCGGCCTGGCGCCCTCCTCAACTGCCGGCCCGGGGAAGGGCGCTGTGTGACCCGGGCAAGCATCCCGTCTTCCTGTGCTTCAGATCCCATCTGTAAAGTCCTAATTTGAAGATAGGATTTTCCAGATAGCTAGAGAATAAAGTCCGCCTAAGGAGAAAAGGGAAGGAAGAAAGAGGGAAGCAAGGAGAAAGAGAGAGGGGAGGCTGGAGGAGGGAGGGATGGAGCCCTTTGCAAAAATCCAACTTCCCTCAAGATCCTCAGGGCAAGTCTCTGGGACACAATGGCGAATCTGGCAGCTTCTTCTTGGTGCCAACCACTAGCCTTTGAAATTTTATTTATTATTATTATGATTATTATTGGGGGGCAGGTGGGGTCTGGGTATGTTGCCCAGGCTGGACTGGAACACCTGGGCTGAATGGATCTTCCTGCCTTGGCCTCTCATGTAGCTGGGGCTACAGGTGCCACCACACCTGGCACCCGCTGGCCTCTGGATCCCTGTCCCCACCCCAGAAGCGTCGTGGCTGCCCCTCTCTCCACCTAAGGCCTCTCTGCTCCATCTCCTCCACACTGTGTTCTCAGACCTTCCAGAGACAGCCTTGAGGGAGGAGGGGGCTCCCCCCAGCCTGGTCTCTGCCACCCATCCCCTGCGTGCAGCCCTCTCTGGGCCTCAGTTTCCCCTCCCCCTGCCAGAAAGGCTCCCATGATTTCTAAAGCCCTTTTCTGCCTGACATTTCAAACAGTCAAATAGTCTAGGTTCTCAATCTTCCCTGGCTCAGACACTAAAACTGCCTGGGGAGCCTTAAAATATTATGGCCTGGGCACTTCCCTCCCCCTCGACTCTGAAGTAATTGCGCTCTGGTGGAGCGCTGCAGCAGAAGTTTTTAAAGTTCCCCAGATGATTCAAATGAGCAGGCAGGGTTAGGAACTCCTGGCATCCAATTCCTGCTAAGAACTATCTGCCTTCTCGTAGGAGACCCTTGGAAACTGGCAAGTCCCCTCTCGGCTTGTCTGTAATGGTGGAATAATGGGCACAGGCAAACACTTGGAGTGAGTGTATTTGGGGACAGCCCCCTTCAAAGGCTTGTGAGTCTGTTGAGCCCTGGCAGCCTGGGTGGATGATGAGCATCACACGGAGAGGAGAGAGGCTTCTGTCTCTTCCTGCCTCTATGTCCTCCCCCCCGCTGCTACCTGCCTGGCCCCCCGCTTTGCTTCTCGCCCCTCCCAATCTGGCAGCTTCCACTGGAGTAGCTTTCCTGCCTCGGCCTTTCTCTCCGGCTTCCATGTTCTCTCGAGAACCTTCCTTCTCCGGGACAAGTTCCCTCTTCTCCCTCTCTCAGTTCACAGCCTGAGCCCTGTGGGGCAGAGCTCTGAGTGGTGAGTCCCAGGGAAGGGATGATCTCCAATGGGGACATTCCATGGACCATGTCCTGAGCAAACTGGTCAGCATCCCGTCACCTGGGCTGAGGCTGGGCTCTGAGCCACCCTGGGAGCTGTGATTCTGCGGCTGTGAGGAGGCTGAGAGGTGAAGCTGGGATGTGTGGGGAAAGGGGCGGGGCCAGGGCTTGGGGACCTGGTTCCTGTCCCAGCTCTGCCATTAACTCCTTGGTGCATGACCTTGGGCCTGGCACCTCTCTCTGGACCTCAGGATTTTTTAACCTTGAAATGCAGGGCTGACAAGCATTCCTTTCAATGCTGACATAGTACGACTTCTGTGACCCTCTGTGGCACATCCTGGGGCCAGAGAGGGAAAAATGGCCTTAAGACTCAAAGGTTAGGTGCTAAGATTTCTTCCATAATTCTTTGAGCACCCCCTCTATTCACGGTGCTGTGTGGGTGCTGGGAATACAGCAGTAAACTCAATAATATAGCACCCCTCATGAGCTAACAGTGTGGAGGACACTCAACATTGGGTCTGGGTGCCTCTATGTCCTGGCAGGAGAGACGCTATTATAGCAGCCCCAGCAATAGGGCTCTGTGGCGTCCACAGAACAGGCAGGGGAGAGGTGCCCACTCACGGGCTCTGGGCAACGAAGCCAGCACTGAACTTGGAAAATTAATACTGAACCAAAGGTGTGGGAGGGAGCGTGGGGTCTGGGGGAGACGGGTCTGCAGGTCTACACCGAGGTTTAATAGGTAAAGGTGAGGAGAGGAGAAATCAGGTGAGATGAGACAGGTGAGGCGGAGCAAAGACACATACGTAGTTCAGCTAACAGAGCTGACGCACAAGCTTGTTTATGTTCATTTGTTTTCTTTTGTTTCATCAAAAACATATTCATTTACAAACAATGATTGGCTTTTACTTATTTTTGAGATACAAGCACTCTTTTAAAAAAGCTTTATTGAGATATAATTCACATACTGACATATTTCAAGTGTACAATTTGACATATGTATGCACCTGTGAAACCACCATCACAGTCAAGCTAATGTGCATGCCCATCGCTCCCCGACGTTCTCGTGCCCCTTTAAATCCTGCCTTCCTGCCCATCTCTTACCCCTTCCCCCCATCCCCAGGTAGCCACTGATATGCATTCTTTCACTATGCTTCAGATCACATTTCCTAGAAATTTTTATAATGGGATCCTTTAGTGTACTCTTATTTGTCTTGTTTAACTCAGCATAATTAAGATTCATCCCCTTTGTTGCCTATACCAAAACTTCGTTCCTTTTTTAGTGCTGAGTGGTATTCCATTGTATGAACATACCGCAGTTTGTTTACCCATTTTCCTGTTGATGGACATTTGAGTGGGTTCCAGTTTGGGGCTGTTACAAATAAAGCTACTGTGTACATTTGTGTACAAGTCTTTGTATGGACATATTCTTTCATTTAGGAGTGGAATGGCTGGAGCACATGTTGGGTATATGTTTAATTTTTTAAGAAACTGCCAAACTGCTCTCCCTTTTAAATTCCTACCAGCAGTATGAGAGATCCAGTTCCTCCACGTCCTCACCAACCTATGGGATGATATGA
The DNA here is from genome assembly GCF_041146395.1 of Eulemur rufifrons. Taxonomy (NCBI): domain Eukaryota; kingdom Metazoa; phylum Chordata; class Mammalia; order Primates; family Lemuridae; genus Eulemur; species Eulemur rufifrons. Next base: position 3,437,855 of record NC_090996.1, on the reverse strand, counting down.
TCAGTCATTTATTTTATTTTAACCATTTTGATAGATGGGTAGTGATATTAATTGAAAGACTACTCTAACATTCATTATAGTGCAGGTCTGCTGGTGATGAATTCTTTAAGCATTTATGTGTCTGAAAACTTTTTTTTTTTGCCTTTTCTAAAGACAGGTTTTTACTGGGTAAAGAAATCTAGGTTGACATTTCTTTCTTTTCAGTATTTTGAAGATATTGCTCCACTATCTTCTAGACTATTTCCTGATGTCTTCAGTTATTAATATCTTTGGTTCTTTGTATATAATGCCTTTTTTCCCTGGGTATTTAATTTTTTTTTTCCTCTCTGTTACTAGATTTAAGCAACTTAGTGTCATATTCTTCATGTTTCTTGTGTTTGGGATTCATTGAGCTTCTTAGATCTCTGGTCAAGCCATCAAATTTGGAAAACTTTTAGCCACTGTGTCTTTTTTCCCCAGCTTTATTCAAGTATAATTCACAAATAAAAATTGTGATTATTAGATGTGTAGCCATTATTAGATGTGTGGATTGCAAATGTTTCCTTCCATTCCATACATTGTCTTTCACTCTGTTAATTATTTCCTTTGCTGTGCAGAAGCTTTTTATTTTATTTATTTTTTGTGACAGGGTCTCGCTCTGTCATCTGGGCTAGCATGCAGTGGCATCATAGCTCACAGCAACCTCAAACTCCTGGGCTCAAGCTATCCTCCTCCCTCAGCCTCCTGAGTAGCTGGGACTACAGGTGCGTGCTACCACATCTGGCTAATTTTTCCAGTGTTTTGTACAGACTGTCTCTCTCTTACTCAGGCTGTCTTGAACTCCTGGCCTGAAGCAATCCTTCCACCTTGGCCTCCCAAAGTGGTAGGATTACAGAAGTGAGCCACCACACCTGGTCAGAAGCTTTTTAGTTTTATGCAAACCCACTTGTCTGTTTTTGTTTTTGCGTTTATGGTGTTTTATCCAAAAAGAAAAAAAAAAAAAACACATTGCTAATGCCAATGTCAAAAAGCTTTTTCCCTACATTTTCTTCTATTAGTTTTATAATTTGGGGTATTATGTTTAAGTCTTTTATCCATCAGTCCCCAACCTTTTTGGCACCAGGGACTGTCTCATGGAAGACAATTTTTACATGGACAGGGTTAGGAGGGGAGGCGGAGTTCAGGTGATGATACCAGCAATGGGGAGCAGCTGTAAATGCAGATGAAGCTTTACTCGCTCACCTGCTGCTCACCTCCTGCTGTGCACCCACCCATCCCTTCCTAAGTTTCATGGAAGACAATTTTTCCACAGATGGGGTGGATGGGGTTGGGTACAGCAGAGCTCTGCAGCCCGGTCCACAGCCCAGGGGTTGGGGACCACAGCAAGTTTTATCCATATGAATTGATTTTTGTATATGATGAGAGAGAAGGGCCCAGTTTTATTCTTCTGAATGTGGATATCCAGTTTTCCCAGCACCATTTATTGAAGAGCCTGTCCTTTCTCCAGTGTGTGTTCTTGGCACCCTTGTTGAAGGTCAGTTGACTGTAATTGTATAGATTTATTTCTAGGATCTCTGTTCTTTTCCACAGGTCTGTGTGTCTGTTTTTATGCTAGTATCATGTTGTTTTGATCACAGTAGCTTTGTAATATAATTTGACATCAGAAAATGTAAAGTATGCAGTATTGTTCTTCCTCAAGATTACTTTGGTTATTCAGGATCTTTTGTGTTTCCACATGAATTTTAGGGTTGTTTTTTCTATTTCTGTGAAAAATAAAATTGGAATTTTGATAGGGATCGCATTAAATCTTTAGATTGCTTTGGGTAGTATGGACATATTCACTAATTCTTCCAGTGGATGAACATAGGATATCTTTCCATTTATTTGTGTCTTCTTCAATTTCTTTCATTAATATCTTTACAGTCTTCACTATATAGATCTTTCATCTCTTTGGTTGATTCCTAAATATTTTATTATTTTTGATGCTATTGTAAATGGGAATTTTTAAAAATTTCTTTTTTGGATAGTTTGTTGTGGGTGTATAGAAACACAACTGAATTTTGGATGTTGACTTTGAATCTTGCATCTTTACTGAATCTGTTAATTCTAAAAGGGTTTTTTGTTTTGTTTTGTTTTTTTGTTTTTTGTTTTTTATTTCAGCTTATTATGGGGGCACAAAAGTTCAGGTTATATATATTGCCCATGCTCCCCCCATCCCCAGACAGTGCGCATCGCACTCATCATGTAGGTATACACCCATCCCCTCCCCCATCCCCCATCCCCCCGAGTCAGAACATTCAAGTGTGTCCATTCCCCAGACAGTGCGCATTGCACTCATCATGTAGGTATACACCCATCCCCTCCCCCCATCCCCCATCCCCCCGAGTCAGAACATTCAAGTGTGTCCATTCCCCAGACAGTGCACATCGCACTCATCTTGTAGGTATACATCCATCCCCTCCCCCCTCCCTCCACCTCTGTCCGATACCCAACTGGTGTTATTCCCAAATGTGCACTTAGGTGATGATCAGGGAAACCACAGCCAACATCATACTGAATGGGGAAAATTTGAAAGCATTCCCACTTAGAACTGGAACCAGACAAGGCTGCCCACTGTCCCCATTACTTTTCAACATAGTATTGGAAGTCCTTGCGAGAGCTATCAGGCAGGAGAGCAGAATCAAGGGAGTCCAAATAGGGAAAGAAGAGATCAAATTCTCACTCTTTGCTGATGATATTGTTATATTTGGAAAACCCCAAGGATTCAACCAAGAGACTCCTGGAATTGATCAATGAATTCAGTAAAGTCTCAGGATACAAAATCAATACACACAAATCAGAGGCATTCATATATGCCAATAACAGTCAAATGGAGAACCAAATTAAGGACTCAATACCCTTCAAAATAGCAACAAAGAAAATAAAATACCTAGGAATACGTTTAACTAAAGAGGTAAAGGACCTCTATAGGGAGAATAATGAAACACTGAGGAAGGAAATTACAGAGCATGTAAATAGGTAGAAAACTGTACCATGCTCGTGGATTGGAAGAATCAACATTGTTAAAATGTCTATACTACCCAAGGTAATCTACAGATTCTAAAAGGTTTTTGTTGGAGTCTTTAGGTTTTCTATATATAAGATTAGCCATCTGCAAACAGATCATTTTACTTCTTTTTTTCTTATATGGACACCTTTTATTTCTTTTTTTGCCTAATTGCTCAGGCCACAACTTCTAGTACTATGTTGAACAGAAGTGGTGAGAATGGGCATCCTTGTCTTATTCCTGATCTTAGAGGAAAAGCTTTCAGCTATTCACCATTGAGTATGAAGTTAGCTGTGGATTTGTCATATATGGCCTTTATTATGTTGAGATACCTTCCTTCTATATCTAATTTGTTGAGAGGGTTTTTTTTTTTATCATGAAAGAATGTTGAATTTTGTCAAATGCTTTTTCTGCAACTATTGAGATAATCATATGATTTTTATCCTTCATTCTGTTAATAGGATGTATTACATTTATTGATTTGTGTATGTTGAAACATCCTTGCATCCCAGGGATAAATCTCATCTGCTTGTGGTGTATGATCCATTTGATGTGCTGTTGAATTCAGATGACTAGTATTTGTTGGAGATTTTTGCATTTATGTTCACCAGGGATGTTGGCCTGTAATTTTCTTTTCTTGTAGTGTTCTGTCTGGTTTTGGTAATGCTAACCTCATAAAATGAGTTTGGATGAATTCCCTCATCTTTAATTTTTTGACAGTTTGAGAAAGATTACATTAATTCTCTTTAAATGTTCGGTCGAATTCACCAGTGAATGCATCTGATCCTGTGCTTTTCTTTTTTAAGAACTTCTGATTACCAATTAAATCTCCTTTACTCATTATTGGTATTGGTTATGTTTAGATTTTCTATTTCTTCATGATTCAGTCTCTGTAAGTTGTATTTTTCATAGGAATTTATCTATTTCCCCTAGGTTTTCGAATTTTTTGGTGCATAATTATTCATAGTAGTCTCTTATCACCCTTTGTATTTCTGTGGTATCAGTTGTAATATCTCATTTATAATTTTTTTATTTGAGTCTTCCACTTTTTTTCTTGGTAAGTCTAGTTAAAGGTTTGTAGATTTTGTTTCTCTTTTTAAAAACCCAACTCTTAGGTCTATTGATCTTGTGTATTATTTTTATAGTCTCTATTTTATTTGTTATTGCTTTAATCTTTATTATTTCCTCTTTTCTGCTGACTTTGGGCTTAGTATATTCCTATTTTTCTAGTTCCTTGAAATATAAAGTTAGGTTATTTATTTGAGAGTTTTCTTTTTTTTTTTAACATAGGTATTTATCACCATAAACTTCCCTCTTAGAACTGCTCTTGCTGCATCCCATAAGTTTTGGTTTATTTTGTTTCTATTTTTTTTTGTCTGAAGGTACTCTTTGATTTCACTTTTGATTTCTTCTTTAACCCATTTGTTGTTCTGGAGTATGTTGTATAATTTCCACATATTATTGAATATTCCAATTTCCTCTTGTTATTAATTTCTACTTTCATGTAGGAAAAGATACTTGATATAATTTCAATCTTCTTAAATTTATTAAGATTTGTTTTGTGCCTCAGGTTTCCTGAAGAATGTTCCGTGTATGTCTGAGAAGAATGTATACTACTGTAGGGTGCTACTGCTACTGTTGGATAGAATGTTCTGTATGTGTCTGTTAGGTCCATTTAGTCTATAGTATTATTCTTGTCTGCTGTTTCCTCATTGATTTTTTTGTCTGGATGGTTTATACATTGTTCAAAGTTGAGTATTGACATTCCCTACTATTATTGTATTGCTGTCTATTTCTCCCTTTAGTTCTATTAATACTTGCTTTATATATTTATGTGTTCTGATGTTGAGTACATATATACTTACAATTGTTATCACCTCTTGATAAATTGATGCTTTTATTATTACATAATAATCTTCTTTGGTACTTATGACACTTTTGACTTAAAGTCTATTTTTGTCTGATATAAGTACAGCCAAATCTGCTCTCTTTTGGTTACCATTTATGTGGTATTTCCTTCACTTTCAGCCTATGTATGTCCCTAAAGGTGAAGTGAATGTGTGTAGATGAAGTGAATGGCGTGTAGTCAAAGTATTTTTGGATATTGATCTATTAGCAAGTCAGCCACTCTATGGTATTTGATTGGAGAACTTCATCCAATTACATTTGAAGTAAATATTGGTAGATAAGGATTTACTATTGCCTTTTGTGAATTGTCTTCTGTTTTGGAGTTCCATTGTTCCTTTCTTCCTCTCTTGCTGTTTTCCTTTGTGATTTGATGATTTTTTAATACTGGTATACTTTTATTCCTCTTTATTTTTTGTGTATATACTAGAGATTTTTTTTATAGTTACCATGAGGCATATAAAAACATTTTGTAATGATTATTTTAAGCTGATGAAAACTTAATTTTGATTGCATACAAAAACTACATGTTTATTTCTTGCCTTCCAACATTTTAAGTTATTGGTGTCACAATTTACATCTTTTTATGTTGTGTATCATTGACAAATTATTGTAGCTATAGTTATTTTTAATCCTTTCTCTTTTAACACTTATTCTGGGATTAAAAGTGATTTACACACCACTATTATAGTATTAAAATATTCTGAATTGACTTTATACTTACCTTTATGAGTGGATTTTATACTTTCTTATGTTTTCGTGTTACTAGTTAGAGACTTTTCATTTCAACTTGAAGAATTCCCTTTAGTGTGTCTTGTAAGGCAAGTATAGTGGTAATTAACTTCCTTAGCTTTGGTTTGTCTGGAAAAATCTTTATCTCTCTTTCATTTCTGAAGTACAGAATTACTGAGTATAGTATTCGTGGTTGGCTGTTTTTTCTTTCAGCACTTTGAATATATTATCTCACTCTCTCCAGAGAGAGAAATCTCTCTGCTGAGAAATCTGCTAATAACCTTATGGAGGTTCCCTTCTATATAATGAGTCACTTTCCTATTGCTGGCTGCTTTCAAAATTCTCTGTCTTTGACTTTTGATAATTCATTTTAATGTGCCTCAGTAAATATTCTTTGAATTGATCTAGTTCAATATTCTTTGTGCTTCATAAGCCTGGATGTTCATATTCCTCCCAAGATTTGGGAAGTGTTCAGCTATCATTTCTTTAAATAAGCTTTCTGTCCCTTCCTCTCTCTTCTTAGACTTCCATAATGTGTCTATTGGTTTATTTGATGGTGTCCTATAAATCTCATAGGCTTTCTTCACTCTTTTTCATTCTTTTTTCTTTTTCTTTTTGTTGAGACAGGGTCTTGCCCTGTCTCCTGGGCTAGAGTGCAGTGACATCACCATAGCTCACTGCAACCTCAAATTCCTGAGCTCGAGCAATCCTCCTGCCTCAGCCTCCCAAGTAGCTGGGACTGCAGGCACATGCCACTGCCACCATACCGGCTAGTTTTTCTCCTTTTTTGTAGAGATGGGGCCTTGCTGTTGTTCAGGCTGGTCTTGAACTCCTGGCTTCAAGTGATTCTCCTGCCTCAGCCTCCCATAGTGCTAGGATTACAAGCATGAGCCACCATGTCCAGCCTTCTGTTTACTGTTTTCTCCTCTGACTGGATAATTTTAAATTATTTGGCTTTGAATTCACAGATTCTTTCTTCTTTCTGATTGAGTCTGATGTTGAAGCTCTCTCTTTAATTTTTCATTCCACTTATTGTAATCTTAAGCTCCAGAACTTCTGTTTGGTTCTTTTAAATAATTTTTATCTCTTTGTTGCAATTCTTGTTTTGTTTTTATATTGATTTTCTCATTTCATTGAGTTGTTTATTTGGGTTCTCTTGTGGTTTGCTGAGTTCCTTAAAACAATTATTTTGAATTCTTTCTCAGACAATTATGAGATCTCCATTTCTGTGAGTTCAGTTGCTGGAAAACGATCATGTTCTTTTGGTGGTCTTGTTTCCTGGATTTTTCATATTCCTTGAAGTCTTATTTACTGTGTTGACATTTGAAGAAGTGATCACCTCCTCCTTTCTTTACAGACTAGCTTTATCAGAGAAAGATCTTCACCACTCACCCAGCTAGAGATTTAGGGGGTCTCTCAGACCTTTATTAAAAAAATTTTTTTAGAGACAGGGTCTCACTCTGTCACCCAGGCTGGAGTGCAGTGACACAATCACAGCTCACTGCAGCCTTGAACTCCTAGACTCAAGCAATCCTCCCACCTCAGCCTCCCAAATTGCTGGGATTATAGGTGTGAACCACCACATCCAGCCTCTCAGAACTTTTCTATTGATGCACCCACTCCATTCTTCTTGTTCTCTCTTGAAGAGAAAGTTTTATATTGTATGCCCTTTCTCAATTCTGCAAAAGAAAGATGGGTGCTGAGAGTGTCCTGGTTTTCTCAGGACAGTGCTTAAAAGTATTCGGGGTTAAGCACCTTTTCCCAATCCAGCAGAGTTGAGCCAGCTGTCTATGTGTGGTTGGGCATGATCTGCAGAGGCTTGAGTGTGCCGTCTGTAGGAGTGTGCTCAGGGTAGCAGCTACAGGGAGGGAGGGACATATGAAATGCTAGGTGAGAACATGAACTAGTTGGGGTGATATGCAGGTGATGTGTCCTACTAGATTCATGAATAGACCTCTTGATGGAGTCAGTGAAGTGGTTAGTAGAAATCACAGCCCTTTGTTGATTTATGTGTCCCAGTTGCTTTTCGCTCTGCTCCTTTCTGCCCCCAGACTATTCATCTGTGCCAATCCTTTCAGTGTTCTGGATGGAGTGAGAAAGAAGTGGGCCTCTTGGGAAGCATCCCACATGGTTGAGGAATCCAGGCACTCACTATGCTTTCACTTTCCCCTGTGGGAGAAATTGCTAGCCAAGAGATTCTCTTCGTACTGAGCTGTGCCACCTTGAGGGTATGGTGACATGGGTAAAGTGAAACTGTCCTTCTTGCTCTTTTCAATGCATCTATTTTCAGTTTGTTGTTCCAGTGGGGTGCTGGGACCTCCCCGCTAGACTTCTAGGCTCCCACAAATGTACTCTTGTCTGTGGGTGGTTGGCAAAATCAATATTTCTGTGGGAAAATGAGTGCTGAAAACTCCTATTCTGCCATCTTGCTGCTGTCACTCCCCCCATCTCTTTTTTAGAGACATTTTTAAAGAGCCATTTTAAGTGCAAAGCAAAATTGAGTGAATGGCACAGGGAATTACCATATACCCCATTGCCTCCACATATGCACAGACTTACCCGTTATCAACATCTCCCACTAGAGTGGTATATTTCTTACACTTGATGAACCTAAATTAACACAGCATTATCATCCAAAGTCCATATTTTACATCAGGGTTCGCTCTTGGTAGTGTATATGCTATGGTTTTGGACATGTATCCATCATTATAGTATCATGTAGAGTATTGTCACTCCCCTAAAAATCCTCTGTGCTCCCCCTATTCATCCCTCTCTCACCTCTAACCTCTGGCGACCACTGATCATTTTATGGTTTCCATGGTTTTTTCTTTTCTAGAGTGTCATATAGTTGGAATAATGCAGTATTTAGTCTTTCCAGTTTGGCTTCTTTCACTTAAAATATGTATCCAGAGTTTCTTTATATCTTTTCATGGCTTGATATCTCATTTCTTTTTAACACTGAATAATATTTCATAGACTGAATGTATCAGTTTTATTTATCCACTCACTTACTGAAGGAGATCTTGGTTGCTTCCAAATTTTGCCAACTATGAATGAAGCTTCTATAAACCTCCATGTGCAGATTTCTGGGTGGACATAAGTTTACAAATTAAGAGTACGTTTTGTTTTGTCAGAAACCACCAAACTGTCTTCCAAAGTGGCTGTACAATTTTGCATTCCCACCAGCAATGAATGAGAATTCCTGTTGTCCCACATTCTTGACAGCATTTGGTGTTGTCAGTGTTCTAGATTTTGGCCATTCTAATAGGTTAGTGGTATCTCGTTGTCATTTTAGTTTGCATTTCCCTAATTACATAAGATGTGGACATCTTTTTAAATGCTTCTTTGCCATCTGTATATCTTTTTTGGTGAAGTTGTCTGTTAAGACATTTGTCTCATTTTTTAATTGAGTTGTTTTCTTATTGTTGCATTTAAGAGTTCTTTGTATGCTTTTGTAACAGTCCTGTATCAGATATGTATTTTGCAAATATTTTCTCCTAGTCTATGACTTTTTTCATTCTTTTGACAGTGTCTTTCACAGAGAAGAACATTTTTAAATTTTATCAATTCTTTCTTTCATGGATTGTGCCTATTGTGTTTTGTCTAAAAGGTCATTGCTAAGCCCAAGGTCATCTTGATTTTCTCCTATGTTATCCCCTAGGAGTTTTGTGTGTGTGTTGTCAATGTTTTTCTTTTCTTTTCTTTTCTTTTCTTTTTTTTTTTTGAGAAGAAAAGAGAAGTTTATTAATTTCGTGGCAAATGAGGAGGTTGGTAGACTCCCATCTCAAAGTACCAATGTCCTATTTCTAAGCAGAAGTACAGAGTTTTTAAAGGTTTTGATTAATCCCATAATCCCATCTTTGGCTAAGCCAATTTCACGACCTCCACCTGGACATTTCCCCCAAACCATCTCCTGTGGCACAAAGGACACTCTTCTGCCCCTCCTGACCACTAGCCTGAGGCAGGGATGGAGGGTTTAGTTCTCAAAAAGGGTAAGAGAGTTTTGAAGAGACAGAAAATATTTTCGCCCTTTTTTAGGCCACTCTCTGTAACCTATTCCCCACTGTCAATTTTACCCTTCCATATCTGTGGGAGGAGGAGCAACATAGTCATCAAGCTACTTCCTGCTGAATTGTGGTGCTGTATTAGACAAAAGGTACAAATTATCAGGTGAAAAGGGTCATAAGCAACAATCACAACTGTGAGGACTGACAAGGTGAAATGGACATGATTTCTGAATTTGCAGAAGCCGGTCTCTTGGATCACCTACAGGTACAACTCATAGCTCTGCACTCAGAGGTCCCATGTTTCCTTTCTAACCCAGCCCTGTATTGGACATTGTGTGCAATTTCTATTCTAGGTGTGTAAGGGTTTGTTTACTTGCTGAGTTAGCTCTGCTACAAAGGAGAGTCTATTATCACTCTTGCAAAATGTCCAGGGCTTCCCGGAGTGTGCTCCTGGGCCCTGTTGGCAATGGGATGTCTGTTGACATCCTCACTGTAGGAGGAGGAGCTGCTTGAGCTGGCTCTGCTGCTGTCTGTCCACAGCGTCCATCACCACCATGCCATTCTCCGTCTGCTCAGCCTCTTTCCCTGCACTGCTGATGCATGTTATCGTGTCGTCCTTGGAGGCCTGTTCTTGTTCTGTTCTGGCATATGTGTGCAGGAACCCAGCAAAGGCCCTGTCTCAGGCCAGCAGCTCCCGGTAGGAGCCCACCTCGGAACCTCAGACATTCTCTCTGTTTGGGTAGGACAAGCCTCTGCCCAGCCTGAAAATGTATCTACTGATACAAGCCCGGGCATCCAAGTGATACTGTCAATCATCAAAAGAGTGGACCCCCACATGTTGGGCTCCCTGTGTAGTGGTTCACCTTTCTGTCCTTGGACCACCCCAAGCACATAAACAGTTATAAATGGGGTCCTCTCAAATAAGGTCCCACCAAATCCATCAAGGCATCCTCCTCCCAATGTGTGTATCCATGTAGGCACCTCATAACAGGCTAAACAAAAGCTTTGGGTAGGAGATGAGTCTATGAGAATTCTGCCTCCATTTAGCTGTGCCATCCCAATGTCAGAGCCCCCGTCTTTCATTGTAAAGGGGGATCTAAATCTAGCTGGGTTATCAAGGCCCCAAGGAAGAGATCATCTCCAGCAGCCTCCTTAGCTGCTCTGCCAGTGGCCTGATTTTTTTGTCATGCTAGCCAGCCATTTGGGCTCAGCCAAAGCTGTACTAGGGCCATTGTTTTGGTGGAATACTTAGTATCTTTACTCACTTGTGGTAGCTTTCTTCTTGCCAAAGCTGTCACGATGTGCAGGCTTGCTGAGGCCCAAACTTCAAAGCACATGGCAGTCTCCTGTATACTTCACCAGGCCCTGGTATTCACCCCGCAGGAGCTTGGCAGCACGGCCCTGTCCCCGCCACCCCCCCCCAGAGGTGAGATTCTGCCACTTCTGAAACAACCCCTGGTGGTGTTCCTGCTGCTCACGCAGGTCCACCTCCTGGGCCTGCTGTGATGAGATTCTCAGCAGCCACTTGTCTACAGCTGCCTCACTGCCACCTGGCCCCTCCCCTGCTGTCCCTTGCCTGGCTTGCAGAGCACCGGATGCGGCTGGTGCTGGTGCTCAGGGTGGCAGCCAGGGGAATGGGCTCCCTGGACTGCTTGTGTCCACACAGCTAATGCCAATCAGATCCCCACTGTCAATTTTGCCCAGAGCTTCCATGGGGATATTTGGACGCAGGAGCCTCTGGGCCCCCTCCTTCACCACCTGAGTCCTGGACGTAAAAAAACTATTTGCTTTCCTGAAGGCTTGCTATCACCCGGAGTCCTTTATAATTTTGGTCAATGTTCCTTTCAAGATTCTTCTTTACAAAATGTCAGTTTGGGTGGCTTTTTCGTCCATTCCTTTTGACTATCTCAAAGGACACTTTAGCTGTTCTTGCACATTCAAGCCCTCCTATCTGATGTTGCCGCAAATTGCCCGCCCCGGCTATGGGCTCCCACTGGCCCAGATCAAGTTTGCTGCTGGGAAAGACCATTCCAAACCCCGAGTCATAATTTACTGGGTGTAGGATTGAAGAGTTAGTTCAGGTGGCACCCTCCCCGGCCCCTCCCATGGTGCCAAGATGGCGGCAGCAGGCCTTCCTTCCCCCAGCTGTGCACTGCTGGGCAGCAGGCTGTGTGCACCAGTCCTTGCTCCTGCCAGGTCTGCCACTGGGTGGTGGCCCTGCCCAGCACCTGGCCCTGGCCAGCTGTGGGTGTTCTGGTGGGTGTAGGAGGACCTCATTTATCAAAAATCATACAAACACAGATCATTTTCTATGCCATAAACAATGAGTTTATCTCAAGCAGAGAGCTTGATACTCAACATCTTAACTCTATAGTGGCAGGTTGCTCATTTGAGCTCTGAATTTTAAGAGAACCAATAGCTCAGAATAAACCATCAACCACCACTTTTCCTCCTACTCCAGACAAGTGGTATCACGGTGATCTTTAGACATAGGTAAAAAAACTCACGAAAACTGACAAAAAAATCAAACACGAACCATATATGGAATTCCCAACACAATCTAAAATGCCATGGCCTATCAATGAAATGGGAATTTTCATTTAACAGTGACTTCTGCTCACACTCCAGCACATACATTGGATTACAATAACACCATTCTCTTTACACAGAGGTTCATAGTCATAAGATAACCATTCAGCCAAAATTTTTCCCAAGGGACTTTAAGATGGAGCTTCCTTACGTTGCAAAAAAACTCGCAAATAACAAACAGACAATACAGGGTACACAAAAATGCCAGGGCCTATCAAACAAATGGGAATCCAAAGGGGCCAAACGCCACCCCAAATGTCACCTCAACTGGTGCCTCAAATGCCCTAGCACAGGGCTGGAAGGTTCACAAATGGGAGCCAAAGGGGATAAATGCCACCCACCCCAGCTGGAAGGTTCACAACCCTCTCCTAATGGGTGGCCCAATCCTCCCATTCCCTAGGCCTCCAACAAATGCCCCACAGGGCTGGAAGTTCACAACCCTCTCCAAATGGGTGGCCTAATCCCCTCGTTCCTTGAGAAACCCTCCCAAAATTGTGGCCTAGTTCCCCTGCTCCCTGCTAACCGCAAATGAGCTCCAAATTCCAACCAGCTTTCCTAGTTCAACTCAAACTCATGAGAGCCACCCCAAAAGGTGACTCAAGACAAATGAAATCAACTGGAAGTTCTGAAAATCCCCCAAACAGGTGGAATCAGAGTCTTGGGGTGCATCCCAGGGAACTTACTCAACAAACAAATGATGAAGGCTGTCTGGAGGTTTCCAAGTCTATTTCTTTCTCCTCAACTCAGTTCAGGTAGTGGGGAGCCATGTCCATTTTGGGGAGACAGAGACGGGTGTTCCCTGGAGCTAAAATGGGCTCCAGCAGCTGCAGGGGCCATCCCTTGATCTCAAAGAGAAGTTGCTCCTGCCTGCAAGGTGATACTCATAGAATGAGTTAGAAAGTATTCCTTCTATTTCTGAACCTTCTGAAAGAGATTGTGGAGAACTCGTATAATTTCTTCCTTAAATGTTTGGTAGAATTCACCAATAAATCCATCTTAGTCTTGTGATTTTTTCTTTAGAAGTTTATTAATTATTGACTCAATTTCTTTACTAGATATAGGCCTATTCAGATTGCCTATTTTTTCTTGTGTCAGTTTTGCCAGATTGTGTCTTTCAAGGAATTGGTCGATTTCCTCTAGGTTATCAAGTGTGGGGCATAGAGTAGTTCATAGCATTCCTTTAGTATTCTTTTCATGTCCCTGGGATCTATACTGATGTCCCCTCTTTCATTTCTGACAATAGTAATTTGTGTTCTCTCTTTTTTTATTAATATTAGTTCGTGTGGCTAGAGGCTTATTGATTTATGTATTTCTCCTTCAGTTCTATCAGGTTTTGCCTCGTGTAGTTTGATGCTCTGTTGTTAGGTGCATACACATTAAGGATTTTTATTTCTTCTTGAAGAGCTGGCCCCTTTATCATTGTGCAGTGCCCCTCTTTCTCCATGATACATTTTGTATCTTTAAAGTCTGCCCGGTCTGAAATCAATACTTCCACTCTCTTTTGATTTGTATTTGCATGGCATATCTTTCTCTGTCCAATTATTTTTGATCTATATATGTCTGTATATTCAAAGTGGGTTTTTTGTAGACAACACATAGTTGGGTCTTGTTTCTTTGCCCATTATGATAACCTCTGTCTTCTAATTGACCCATTTAGACCACTGATGTTCAAAGTGATTATTGATATACTTGGATTAATATCTACCATATTTGTTACTATTTTCTGTTTGGTTCCCTCATTATTTGTTTCTCTTTTTGTTTTCTATGCTTTTTCTGCCTTTTGTGGTTTTAACTGAGCATTTTAAATACTTCCATTATTTTTTCCTTCTTAGAATATCAATTATACTTCTTTTTATGTTTTTTAGTGGTTTCCCTAGAGTTTGCAATATACATCTGCAACAAATCCAAGTCTATTTGCAAATAACACTATACCACTTCATGGGTAGTGTGAGCACCTTCTCCCATCCAAGTACTAACCAGACCCGACCCTGCTTAGCTTCCGAGATCAGGCGAGATTGGGTGCGTTCAGGGTGGTGTGGCTGTAGACAGCACCTTCTGATAAAAAAAAAAATCCTAAGTCCTTCCTCTTGTCCCCTGCTTCATTCCTGTCATTCATTTCACTTATAGATAAGCTTACAGAAGCATATATATGTGATATATACATAAGCATACATAATTGAATACATTGTTGCTTTATTATTTTGAATAAACTATTATGTGTTAGATGAGTTGAAAATAAGAAAATTAGAAGTTTTTCTTTTATCTTCCTTTATTCTTTCTTTGATGCTCTTCCTTTCCTTTTGTAGATACAAGTTTGTGACCTATATTAGTTTCCTTCTCTCTAAAGAACTTTTTAAAGTAATTCTTACAAGGAAGGTCTACTAGCAACACATTCTTTCAATTTTTGTTTGCCTTAGAAAGTCCTTATTTCTCTTTCATGTTTGAGGAATAATTTTGAGGGTATAGAATTCTGGGTTGGTGATTTTTTTCTCAATATTTTATTGTATATGTTTCACTTTACTCTCTTCTTGCTTCTTGCTTACATGGTTCTGAGAAGAAGTTGGATATAATTCTTCTCTTTGCTCCTCTTTAGGTAAGGTGTTTTCCCCCTCGGCTTCTTTCAGGATTTTTTCCTCTATCTTTGTTTGAATATGACATGCCTAGGTGTAGAGGTTTTTATGTTGTTTTTGTTTTGTTTTCTTGTTTTGTTTTGTTTTGTTTTGTTTTTGCCATGTATCTTGCTTGGCATTCTCTGAGCTTCCTGGACCTGTGGTGCAGACATTAATTTTGGGAAATTCTTAGTCATTAGTGCTTCAAATATTGCTTCTTTTCCTTTCTCTCTTTTGTCTCCTTCTGGTATTCTCATTACATGCATTTACACATTTACACCTTTTATAGTTGTTCCACAATTCTTGGAATTCTGTTCTGTTCTATTTTAAAGTCTTTGTTCTTTTTGATTTTCAGTTTTGGAGGTTTTTATTGATGTATCATCAAGCTCAGAGATTCTTTCCTCATTTGTGCTTAGTCTGCTAACAAGCCCATCAAAGGCATTTTTCATTTCTGTTACAGTGTTTTTGATCTCTATTGTTTATTTTTGATTCTTTCTTAGGATTTTCATCTCTCTGCTTATAATGCCTGTCCGTTCTTACATGGTATCTACTTTACCCATTAGAGCCCTTAGCATCTTAATCATAGTTTTAAATTCCCTGTCTAAAAATTCTAACATCTTTGCCATGTCTGATTCTGATGTTTGCTCTGTGTCCTCAAACTGTTTTTTTCGTTTTAGTATTCCTTGTAAGTGTTTCTTGTTAGCTGGACATGACATACCAGGTAAAAAGAACTGCTGTCAATAGGGCCTTACTAATGGCAAGGTGTAGGGGGCAGGGAAATCTTCTATAATCCTAGTATTAGGTATCAGCCTTTTAGTAAATGTATCCTCTGGACTGCAAACTTCACAAATATTTCTCAGTTTTTCCTCCCCCCTTAGGATGGCTAGAATGAGCTAGAGCCGAGTATTTCTCTTCTCCCTCTTGGGTGCCTAGAGTGAGCTGGAGTTGGGTATTCCCTTCCCCCAGATCAGCTGGGCTCTGATAAAACCCCAGCAGTTTAGGTTGTGGTTAACTAGTTTCTCCTGAGGGCAGACCTTGTTAAGAAGAACAGAATGCTCTGGCATATTTCAAGATAGTTCCTTTGCCCTCACTCTACCAGAAGCAGGAGGAGACATCTCTGATAAGCACTGTGAGAAACTGGTGGAGATCCTGGATGTAAAGCTCACCAAGCAAAAGCTTGGGGGCTCCCCTGTGACCTCTGGAGTTTTAACTCTGAGACCTGTTTCTGCCTAAGACTCCAGCAATTTATCAGTTACTGCTCTGGTTTTCCTACTCTGCAATGGTTCCCTTGGAGGTTGCTGTTCACAAGTTTCTGCTCTGTTAAGTTGTTATTCTCTGTATCTGCCTGTCATTCTCCTCAATTTTGGGGTCAGCAGTTTCCACTGTGAATTCACTTCTCTTACAGACCTAAGAAGAGTTGTTGATTTTTCAGTTTTTTTCAGCACTACTTGTTAAGACTGAGTGGCAAATTCCTTATCTGAAGAACTGGAACCTATGTGTCTTTTTGTTCTTTAATCCTTCATTATTGCCTTCTTTTGTGTTAGATAGTGACTTTCCAGTTGTTGAAAGAAAAACTTGAGACAAATTAAATTTAGCAGAGGTTAACTGGGCAAAGGCTAATTTGTGAATCGGGCAGTCCCCAGAACCAGAATAGGCTGAGAGCAGCTCTGGAGCTGCCACGTGGTTGGATGATACTTATGAACAGAAAAAGGAAAAGCTATGTGCAAAAAATGGAAGTGAGGTACAGAAGCTGGATCGGTTACAGCTTGGTGTTCACCTTATTTAAACATGGCGTGGACGGTTGGCTGCCTGGGATCGGCCAAAATTCTGTGATTGGTACCAGAGTAGGTTATAGTCTGTTTACACAGCAAGCTACATTACAATTCGCTATGTATGAAGAAACCTTTAGGATGAACTGAAAATATGTAGGAGGCAGCTTTAGGCTAAACTTAATTTAACAATTCCTCCCTTTTGGTCAACCTCTCAATTTAGGCATTGACATCACTTTGACACCATAATAAATGGACTTATTTGGTCTCAAATCTCACTGAGAAATAGAACAATAAGTTGTAAGATGGGAACCAAGAAACAAAACAATAGGAAAAAAACCTGCTTACTTCAGTTTACTTTTTTAGAGCACAGAGGACTTCCTTATTATGTTGGAATCTCACATTTTCAGGAGAAAGAAAATATTGATCTATATTGGGTTCTATCTGCTTTGTTAATGTTTCAGTTTGATTACATAGCATTTAGCACGAGTGACTCCATTTTGGTCTGGTCTGTTGGAGCCCAGGGAATGAGCTCAGTCCGGACCAATGGCCTCCCATGATTTTGTTGCACACAGTACACCATTTTAATTCCTTTGTCATTTGTTTTACTATACCTTTTCTGAGTTATTTTCTTAATGGCTTCCCTAGGAATTGCAAGTAACATCTTACTTTATAACAATCTAGTTCAGATTAATACCAACATAATTTCAATAATGTATAAAGACTTTGCTCCTTATATGTCTCTGCATATCTCTGTTTCCTCTTGCTGTTATTTTCACAAATCATACCTTTATATTTTGGGTACCCATTAACATAGGTTTACAGTTCTTGCTTTATGCAGTTGTCTTTTATGTCAGACAGAAAAAAAGAAGTTACAAGCAAAACATACCATTCATACTGTCTTTAGTTTTGCTGCATATAAAATTCTTGGCTGACAGTTTGTTTTCTCCCTCAGCACTTTAAATATATCATCCTTGTATTTTTTGGCCTTTATAGTGTCTAATGAGAAATTGGTTATTGGGCCGTTGTCTGTGTTCCCCAGATTAGTTCAAAGAGAGACTAATGGATATCCCTAGGATGGAGAGCTTCTGATTCCCCAAAACTACAGTCGTGGGTGGCAACGGAGAGAAGAGGCTCTTAGCATGTCAGATAAGGCCAGGGTGCTCTGTGTTAGGCTGGCTCAGCACCCCCGCCCCCACCTGCGGCTTGGCAGGGTCATCATGGCTCAGAAGGTAGCGCAGGTGTTGACCGTCTACTGAATTTCTTCTTCAGTCTTACTGGCTCTGTGGTTTTCAAAAATTTTCCTCTAAACTTTTACCTTTGGTTTCCAATGTTGATTCTCGTCCCTCTATTTGTACATCTTCGACCTTATTTTAATGGAAACTTGGCAGACGGCAAATGAAGCATTATCTTTCCACATTGCTTATATCTTCTTGAATCTTTTTTTATACCACAGAAAAATGATAAAGTAAGGAAAACCACGGAGAATGTTACTGCTGACAGGAGAAGAGAAGATGGCTCCCAAGAATAGCTGTGCCTCTTTGCTTTGTGGAATGGCAAGCAAGAGGCTTGTCAGGAAGGGCCAGGTACGGAAATACATTTGGAAACTAAGGAGCTTCCAAATAAAACCAGTAGTCATTCCAATAATCAGGTTATGTTGTGAGGATTTCTCATATTTACATAAGTTTTTACACTAAAGGTTTCTATCCCTACAAGTGAGTGTAAACGGAGTCTCAGGCCTTTCAATATGGTGACATGTGTTAATATGTAATTACAGAAAGGACACTTGGAAAATAGCTCAGACACTCTCACAAAAATTCTGAGGCCTCCAAGCTTGCTGAGAGAAGGCAAGGGCAGTGGTTTTGCAAAAGTGATTCCACTGAAGAAATTTTGCTTTTCTTTCCCCGCCCCCCCCCCCCCCCCCCCCCCCCGGTAAGGGAGTTCAAAGCATATTTTATTCTGAAAGCCAAGCAAAGAAAATTCTCTCCAATGATATGGATATTTGATTTTATACTTCTCAGGCAAGATAAACTGTTCTTTTGTGTGGGCTCATGCTCAAACTCTTACTTGCCAACATTCTATTTGGGTTTAATAAGATAGATTACCTTGGAGCTTCCTGGAGTCAAAACAAGCAACCAACAGAGGTTGCTGAAGTCAGAACTGCAAGGTCTTCCAGAAATCACAGGGAAAATTCAAGTTTAAGAGCAAAACCACATGAGTTCAACTTGATTTCAACCCTCACATTTCCTGGAAATCATTTATGAAAACCCAGGTTTGGCAATGAATCTGTTAAATAATTGAGCTCAGGTTGAGATTAGCAATGTGTGTGGTGGGGCAGGGGGTTGTGGCTGTGAGTGTGAGTGGCCCGGCGGCTTAGGTGTGTATGTCGTTAAAGGCCTTGAAATGAATCTGTTCCAGGCTGTTCACATGCGAAGCAAGCTCTCAGGATGGAGTTCTGATTCCACAGCCACCACCTCTGTCTATCTGGACTTTGGAAATCTCTATAGAGTTTCTCCTTAAATTCTTTGAAAGGTCAGTGGATACAAAGGAAACAAAGGCGAAGTCAGCAGTAGGATTTCTTTCAATGCAGGCAACTGAGGCGCTATGCTTTGTCTGCATGTCACCTGCCTGTTTATCCTCTCCGGTACAGCTTTGGTTTTATTCCCACCTTCGAGCCTGCCATCGGCACGAAACTCCCTCATTGGCCCGGTTCCTGCAGAGCCAGGCTGAGTGTGGGTCTACATGACACCAGAGAGCAATGCTGGGTGAGTCCCGTGTGTGAACAGAGGCAAGTATCCAAGACAGGCTGCAGTTTTCTCTTATGTCACTTGGACGCCACAAAGGCAGGACTTAAACTGAATTCAATGTCCCCCACCTCTTTTCAACCAGAGGCCCAGAGATTATGCCTGGATCATCCTCTCCTTCAAGCCACGTCAATTACCAGGCCCTTCCTCAGTCTCTCTTGGGTCTTCCCTGGACTCTAGGTCCCACCCTCACTCTCCGAGTTCGGGCCACCATCATTTCTCCCCTGGATTAACACACAGTCTCATAACTAGTTTCTCAGTCAAGTGGGCTGTGCCTTTGGGCCTTTGCACATGCTCATTCCTCTTGCCAGAAGGCACTGTTCCCGTACTTCCTAATTTCCTTTCTGACAGTAGGGGCAGCCTGTCCTGCCCCTCCAAGGATTCCTGTACAAAAACTATAGCTGAGGTCTTCCCCTGATGCTTAAGTTTATGCATGAACTTGACTGCACCACACGACCCCCAGATTAAACCTATTTGTTTCTGGCTGTGTCTGCGAGGCTGTTTCCAGATGAGATGAACATATCAATCGGTGGGCTCAGTGAAGCAGATCGCCCTCCCCAGTGTGGGTGGGCAGCATCCAAGCCATCGAGGCCCTGAATAGAACAAAAAGATGGAAGGAGGGGATTGCTCTTTTCTTCCTGCCTGCTGAGATGGGACCTCTCATCTCCTCTTGCCCTTGGACTGAGACTTAGACCATCAGTTCCCCTGGTCCTCAGACCTGCAGACTCAGACTGGAATTTGTACAAAAGCTGTCCTGGGGGTCCGGCTTGCAGGAAACCTATCACAGGACTTCTCAGCCTCCAAAACCTTATGAGCCAATTCTTCATAATAAATCTCGTTTTATATAGATAACTATACATATCTCCTATCGGTTCTGTTGCCCTGGAGAACTCTGACTACTACAGGATCAATTTCAGGAAGGTGGTTACATCAGGAGACAGAGGGGACAGAGAAAGATAGAGTAGGCTGGGGCATTAGCAGCTTCTCTAAGGTTTTATTTCTTAAAAAAGAAATAGAGACAGAGATAGAAATACAGAAAGAGAGAGAATGAGAGAGTGCAAGTGTGTGTGAAAAAGAGAGACATCTCAGTCAAAATATTCACATCTGTGAAGTCTGGGTGATAGGTATACTGCTGTCTGCTGGTTTATATGTGCTTGAAATAGTTCATAATTAAAAATGAAAATGTTTCAAAATGAGCAGTGCTCTCTCTTTTGTGTCGCTGTGATCTTCTGTGATGAATCCTTCCAGAGGGCTCCCGAGCCTGGGCTGTAATTGCAGGTTTTCTCGTCTCTTCTTTCTACGCAACCGTGAACTGCCTGTGTCTTGCTTCTGTCTCTATCTGTGTCCTATCTGTACCGCAGACACCAGCTAGTGACTTGAATGAGCCTCCAGGCGTCTGCGGTGCAGGGAAGGCTGCTGCTACTTGGAGGCGTTGGCAGTGGGCAGGTGTGGGTGGAAACCTGGGGGGGGGGAGTGGGGGAGAGGGGCGGGAAACGGGGGGTGGGGGGGCTGTGCAGGGAATCTGGCAGAACCCGCCCATCCCAGGCCAGGAGCGGAAAGGGTTGACGCTGTGGAGACCTTGGACCAAGCCAAGGGGACTGGCGCTGCGGCTCTCAGGGAGGAGACGGGTGTGCCTCTCAGCCCGAGCACAGCGCAGGTCATGGCACCAGGAAGCGGCTGAAGATCGCCTCCCAGCTGGCTTATGGGGAGGACGAAGAATTCCTGGACGGCCAGAAAAGCTAAAACAAAAACATACAAACACGGGGCATACCTGATTTTGACAAAGGCATGAGAACCAAGGGCAGCAGGGTGGAAGGAGGAGGGAGGCCGCAGAGAGAAGAGAAGGGAGGCACCAGAGCCCTGCACCGCCCGGCAATTTGAATATCTGAGCAATGGGAGGTCATTTGTTTCATTTGCTTATTTATTTATTTAGCAAATATTTACTGAGCACCTACTATGTGCTGGGCACCGTGCTAGGGGCTGGGAATGCAATGATGAGCAGTATAAACTGTCGTATGGCTAAGGAGTTTATTTTAGCCACACAGCTGAGGTCGTTTGTTCATCCAGGGTCACAGATGGGCACAGCCTGTCCGCACCCCACACAGCATGACCCCATTTCCTCCCTTATGTGATGGCACTGCAGACACCTCCAGTCCCCCCAACACACACACTCCCCACGTTCTCTGTTCTAGACTGGACACTCCACCCTAGAGGAGAAGGCGGTGGAGGGGTTGGAGGCCGGCGCTGGAGGGACATGGACCAAGAAGAAAGCCTTCCATGGGGCTCCCGGACCACAGAGGCTCAAACGCACAAAGGCCTGGCTGGGGCCTCCTCATTCCGGAGCTGAGGCTCACATTCCTACAGAAGGCTTGGCCAGCCCTGTCTCTCCACGCCTGGGGACTCTGGCTGCTTTTCCTTTCTCTGAGGCTACTCTTTGTGCTCATTTTTTATAACAACTTTACTGAGGTATAGTTCACATACCATACAAGTCACTCCTTCTTGGTGCTATTTTTACTCTCCTGTCTCCTAGAGTGATCTTAGGGAAAAGGCGGGGAATGTCATTTATTCTGCATACTCCACTCCCACCCGTTTGCTTCCTGGGACAGCCGGGCAGCCGTGGCTTTGTCAGTGAAAGGCAGGAGGGAAGGCCACCAGGGAGCCTCCTGCTAAGCTGTGGCACCTCCCAGGGAAGGAGGGCAGAGCTGTCTACAGCCCCACACAGGTCTCTGCTACTGTGTGTCAGCGACATGGGCTGCAACTGCGGGTGACAGCCTGGGGACCACCTCCAGGAAATACCTCCTGCGGCCCAGGAGCTGGGAGCACTTCAGAGGGGCCCACCCCAGGGAGACGGCCCAGCGCTCCCAACTCAGGCTGCTGAGCTGCCTGAAGCTCATCCTCCCTCCTGAGGGCGGGCAGGGGCGGACGCCCCCCTCCAGCTGGCCTTTCCTCTGCCATTCTGATTCAGTAAGTCTGGGAGGAGCCCGAGGCACCTGTATATTTACAAAGCAACTGGGGCTTTTGATAACTGTAATTATGTATCAATCCCCATGTCCATCACTGAACAAAAGTGTCACTAAGACAGCGGCCCTCAAACTTGAGGGTGAGTCACAGTTACCCGGGGGCTCGTTGCTGTGTCCCCCTCCAGGGTTTGTAGTCCGCGGTGTGGCCTGAGGCTGCGCATCTCTAACAAGCCCTCAGGGTCTAGTTGACGGACCACACTCTGAGGGCCCTTTTGCTAAGAGGACAGGCCTGCTTCCCTGGAAGTCACCTGAATCGGAAACAGCAGGAACTCACTGCCCTAGTTCCTGACCCTGTCTACAATTAGAATCACCTGGTGAGCTTCTACAATCCCTGACGCCCAGGTGCCTCCAGAACAACGGGTCACCCCAGGGAAAAGGGATCACCCAGAGCAGCGGGCTGTCTGGGGGAGGGGCCGAGACAGTGGCGTACTTTGTAAAGCTCTCCAGACAATCCCCAGGTGCAACCAGAGTGGAGAGCCACCAGCTGGGAGAGGCCTTTGAAGCTCAGCTATCTTTGAGCTGTCTTGAGAGCAGAGCGGAAAGATGGGGAGGGAGGAAGAGACAAAGGTCACAGGAGCCACCCTCAGAAAGGGTCTGAGCCAGCAGGTCGTCTCAGCACCGTCCTGGAGCTCCCTTGTAATCAGTGATGTGTCTGTCTTCCTGGTTCTAGGAAACTCAGAAATGACAGCAGGGTCCTTGCCCTGAAGGCAGCCAGGTCCCAGCACAGCTGCAGGACTGATGGCTGAAGACCACCCAAGCCAGCAGAGCCTCTGGCTGTACACTGACCTACACTTGGGGTCTGAAGCATGGCCCCCAGTGTGCAGTGCCAGACCTAGGGGTGGGTAGCAGGGAGCTTGGAGCCCGGCTGTTTCCTCTGCTCCAGCCATTGCCCAGTGATTGAAGCCCAGGTGTCCTGGCCTGTAAAACCAGGGACATGGCCTTGAGTCCATGACACCCAATCATTTGTCACTCAGAGCCAAGCTCCTTGCTGTGGGCAGACCTGCTAGATTTGGCAGAATTCATGGGCACAACTTTCTAATTGTGCATGTGGCTGAACCACAAGCATTAATCTGAAAGAAAAGCTTTTGAAATTCATTTATCTCCAAAATTATGGAAAAAATTCTAATATGACTCAAAGGTATGTGCAAAGGGAGAGCATTTTTTTTTTTTTTTTACCTTGAATATAATCCAACTTGGGCCAAAGTTGCCCCAAAGCCTGAAGCCTGAAGTCCTCAGGCTTCATTGTCATTATCTTTGTGTGTCAGGGATCGGGGACACTGAGCTCTGTTTCGGTCCCCAGGTGAGCAGTTTATTGTGCAGAAAACTCCTGGAGTGAGTAGCCCAGGAGAATGAATATTCGCAACTAAGTACTGGGTTATAATAAAAAAAATCTTAAAACCGCAGATCAGAGAGGATAAAATGCAATTCATTAATGCACTGGAATTTGCCAGAGGGTCCCTTTAACAGAGAGAAAAGCATAAAGAAAAGTGTGCTTTATGCCTGGAACATTCTATTTTTAGGATTTTTAAACAATAACAAATGCTTAATGATTTGACCTCCTAAGTTACCCCTAAGAAGGTATATAAAATACAACATTTAAAATAGGTTACCCTAAAAAGACTCTGGGAGAGCATACCCAATGCAAACTTCAATTTTTGGCTAAGGACAAGCCATTTGGAAAAATGTGTGATAACATTTTTGAGATGTGAAGAAAATAAGCATCGTGGGGCTTGGAGACGGGAGGCCAAAGTTTTGGTCCAAATTTGGGTAGGATCTCAGCTAATGCCCTTACCCAAGTCGTTTAACTTTTTGGTGCCTTTTGTTTTCTCATTCATATAAGGGAATGGGTGTCTTCTTCTATCCTAGAGAAGCTCAAATAACATTAAAAATTCCATAAGCTTAAGTGAAAGCTATGCAGTGCCTGAATGCTAATGCTGGGAAGAATTTGGCAAAAGGACGCTCGAGAGGATGACACCATTAGCTTGGGTGTCTGCAAAGTTTTTTAAATTATAGCGTCTGCTCCTCAGCCAGAAGATGTTTCATCTTCCTCACCATATGCTCCACAGGCCACTGGTTTCCCCTCTGCGCCAGTCATTGCTGCTCAAAGTCCCACCACCCAGCCACGTCCCCTGGTGGCTTTTGCACCTGCTGCTTCCTGGGGATGCCGGCCTGTCATATGAACAGATCCGCTGCCCGTCAGGGTCACAGGAATGAATCTCACGACCCATTTGCAAACCAAGTCACAGATAATGAACCGAATCTCTCTTCAAAAGCAAAAAAAAAAAAAAAGAGAACTTTTATTTTTTTCTATTGCATAAATAATGGTAAATTAGACTCTTTTTATACAGACTATATATTTACAGACAAGTTTGGTTAAAGAAAACATCTGGTTAATATGGCAGTCAGTTTTCCTTTATACACTGAGATAACATATTAATAATATATACTTCATTTGATCAGTACGTTGCATGCCAAGTTATTTTATATTAATATTTACATTTTATATAAAGATTTTTCTTTCGACTAGTCTGCTGACTCTCTCGCATCACGTAATAGCAGAAATCATCAACTAATACTGAATGGGAAAGAAAGGAATGTGAATGAGGTGGAAGGGAAGCTGTGATCCGAGATTTCAGTATTAGTGGCCCATTCCGGGTATGAGAGCTGCCGAACTCCCCTCTCCTGGCCGTAGTCATCCTGTGCTTCTGTTTACACCCGGCACGTTGGGGGCAAGGATTCCAGTCATTTCCTGCTGTGCTTTGGGAAACTATGCATGCACGTCTGAAGTCTAACGACCTCTAGGATCAAAGTGACACTCCCACGCCCACCCACCGGATGACAGTTTGTCAACCCACTGCCCACTTAGACTTTCTGAGTCTGACTTCCCTCCAAGGGCATTGCCTTTGGTTAGTCCTTGGAGAAACAGTTTCTTCCTGGATTCAGAATTGGGGAACAGAACCAAACCCCACTAAGAAGCCATTCAAGGACCCCTGAAAGCCGATTTTCGCAGGTAAGAAAGAAAGAATGTTCTTTGATTTTCCTTGGAGAAAGCTGAGAGATGCTGGCTAGTGCCAGTCTCCTACAGGAGCCAACAGGGTCCTTTCTTGGCCAATCTAGGTCTTTCCAAGGAAGAACAACAGGGCTTGCTATAAAAACAATCGCTGAGACATCAGTCTACTTTAGGAAGAGGGAAAGAAACCCAAGAACCTAGGATTTTATGTTGGCACGGGGCAGAAGGGCTGGAGATTTTTATAGTCCTGCAGCCGCTCTCCTTCTGCCTTTTGCATGCTTGGGCCACACCTAAAGCCTGCACCTGTGCTCAGCATCACTTATCCGCCATCTAAGGGGGACTGCAGGTGGCCGGTCCTCGGAACTATTCATCTGATTCCCGACAATCACCAGAGATCATGACTCTCTTCCTTCCTCTCGATACAAATAATTACAAACCACTATCGACATATTCTGGAACTGCTGCAGCAGTGGCCAGAGGAAAAAAGGAAACAAAGAAATGACTGGAAATTGTGCTCTTTATTCAGTAGCTTTCGGTTGGGCTTTCTCAGATGGAGAAGCAAACATGTTTTCCTGGAATCTGGTGTTTTGTTTCATCTGCTTTACTCATGAATTCTGAGTCATGTGAGACCCGTGGCGAGGTGGCCGAGACAAGGACACAAAGCCCATCTTTGGGGGCTCCCTTGAATCAGCAAGTCCTAAGGGAATAAAGAAAACCTTTTGCCTGCAAGGCGTGACACCTTTGACATAGACCAATGGCGTTGTTTCATTCACAGACAACGGACACCAAAAGAGATACTCTAATCACAACTGTCTCTTGGGACCTGTGTTTGAGAAAAAGAAGCTGCCAGTCCTTAACGCACTTCCTGAGGGAAACGGGGCCCTCTCGACAGTGAACATTCCCTCCGATGTGTTTCACACGGAATGTCACAATGGGAGGGATCTTCTGGTTTCTCTTTCCTCTGGCTTTAGAGATGAGAAGCCTGAAGCCAGGGAGGGAAGCCACTCAGCAGAACCGGGCTGGTGGGTGGGACAGTCCTGCCCAGCCTGTGCCCTTCCCAGCTGGTAGATCTGACCACACTTCAGGTTCTCTGCTCTGCTCTCCTGGCCTCGGTTCAAGAGGTCTGAGAGCCCCGGGAGAGGCATTCTGTGCTTGACAGATGTCAGCATCCTCCGAGGAAATGCACAGAGTGTGTCATGTGGACCAGGCTGATGGGCAGCCCCGTGGCACTCAATCCCCTGCATGTTCCCAAAGTAGGCCAGCTATCCAGGGAAGACATTCAGAGACCAGCATCTGCAGCCCTTTAAAACCCTTTCTTTTTCCCTCTCTCAGATCCAAGGATGGAGCAGCATTACTGTTGAGTTTTGCATTCCCTGGAATATTCCTTCCTAGTTAGCCCGCTCTTCTATCCGACTGGAAAATTCCAGCCTCTGCATCCTTTTCACTTGGACAGTAACTTCTAACAGTGTGAGAAGCACTGGTTTGAAAGCCTGAGGAAAGGGGTGGATGAGACCATGCCCAGCACAGCTCAGCTGACTCACTGCCCGGGGGAGGGGAGGGGCAGGGGACTGGGCAAGTTTTGTCCAGTTTCAAGGGACTGTCTTTGTGGGACTGGAAAAACCTGATTCTGATTTCAAGCCAAATGAATCAAATTAATTTTGCCTTGAAAACTTCTCGAGCATTATTATCATGTCCCTTGGGACCATATGAAGAGGGTCCGAAGCCAATATCGAGTAGAAACCATAGCTGTCAAAATGACCATGTGCATTAGTAACGAGCATAGGACGCTAAGAGAAATGCTTGGCTGGTCGGTGCACTTGACCTCATTCCTCCAAACCAACTGTCTACCACAAGGCCACAAAACTGAGGACAGTCCCCTGAGTGACTCAGTCAAAGCAAGTATGAAGTGAGCTGAACAGTTCTGACACTTAAATTGTCACGGAGACCAGGTCTGTAAGCGGCAGCCCAAATCCTCCTTTACTTTGCCATTGCTTTAAATAATTCAAATTGAAAACCCCAGCTGCTGAATAATGCTTCTATTCTATTTCAGATAGAATTTTCCCTTCTAGGGGACTTGAGTAATCAGGTGGTGAGGGAAGATGGCAATGGCACGGCCTTCAGGTAACGGACTCTGAGTCCCATGGGGATCTCTGAAAAGGCCAACAAGAATGTTCTCATCTGAGGTCATTTCAGACAGATGTTCTCCTGGATCGCAGCTCTGCAGAACTCCTGGTCATACAACCGGCATGTGCCGAAGTCTAGAAGCTCAATCTCAGCTCATCTGCATCATCACAGTCCCTCCTTGCAGGCGGCTTCAAGACCCGCCCTGTATCTCGGTGGCACAGGATGAAAATCATGATTCCACGAGTGTTTGGAGAACTAGTGCGGCAATGACTCAGTACAGTTGAAGACCTCCAGTTGGGAGGGGCAGAGCTCAGCAGCTTCCTCGAGGGAGAACAAGGGCTCAGCTGAAACGGGGTCCCAGGGCCTGCAGCCGCGAGAGGCCAGGCCAGCCCAACCCGGGGAGCTGTCCTTGGTGGTCACACCCTTCGTTTTCCGGCTATGCCCTCATAGGGTCCCAGGGAGACTGCTAGTTACAGGTTAAGAGCAACGTGCAAATCTCTCTTTGATTTATGACCTGAGTCTGGACTTAAGCCCAGTAGGAGGCATTTGAAATGAAAGATAAATTTTTCTCTCCAAGTTCTTAGATACACATCACCTTATGATTCTGTGGATGGGAGGCTGGGAGGGGCATTATTGTCAAAATGCACTGCCCATCTTTCATAGGTTCTTTTGGAGAAGCACAAGATAGTAGACCATTTGTCATGTGACATCTGAGACAGGAACAGGTATCAAGAAAGGAGATTTTTTTTTTTTCTTTACACACCTTGTTCTCTACAAATAAAACACCTGGACACTTCTGAAACCACTGGGCTTGCCTGAGACCACATGGAAACCCCAGTTCCCTGAAGTTCACATTTCTGGCTTGTGGGGAGCTTCTTAACATGCAAACAGATGCTTTTAAAGACTGAAGGCTTAAAATATTGTTTGCCTTCCAGATGACATTTCTGCCTATTTGCCTAGATTAAGGGGTCCTTGCTCTGGGCCTTAGGAGGTAAGGCGAGGGGTGGGGTGGGGAGGATACCACTGGGCTTACAGGTAGCTCCTGTTCGACTGAGTAAATAGAAGGACAAGTTCAAACCTAAGAGAAAAAGGCAGAGAAACCACCCAGATTCTTTGGGGGTAATTTCTCCTCCCGGCAGGATGTGGATGCAGGGAGTCGGGTTGAAATCAAGCAGAACTGGAGTGTTCTTTAAGAAAATGTTCCCTATTTTTGTGTGCCTTGGCAAACTCAGGGTGGAATGCATGGGTTGCCATGGCAATATCCTTTTTTTTTTTTTCTTTTTAACAGATTGGTCACGTGGGACCCACGCACATTCTGGAAGTCACTGCTAATAGTTCTGACGCTGGGTCCTGTTCAGGGCTCTGTCTGCGTCTGGAAGCAGGGTGACAGCTTCTTCAAGGGTCAAGGGATCCAGGGCCCACTCCCCTTTCTCTCCCAAGCAAAATGCCTCTGCCTCCCTGATCATTTGTGCTGTCGGGGGCCACCTGCTCTTGCAGCAAGAATGAGCCCAGCTGGGTTTGCCAATCACTCAGCCACCCCATGGCTGGCAGCCCAGGTCACTGGCTCCTAAGTCTATTATCACCTGGGAAGACAGAGTGAGGGTTGGGCTCCTCCCTCTCAGTTCCTGCAAAGGTCGCCTCCAGCTGGGGTCACATGGCACTCCTTGGGCAGGAGAGACCTGGACCTTCTGGAACTTTCAGTCACGAGCCTCATAGCCACTGTGATGGGCACATTAGCTGGCATGGGGCCCTGGCATAGGATTTGTGTGAGCAGAGCTGGAAGTGGGATGGCTGACAAAGGAACCTTCCATATATCCAAGACAGACTGTCCAAGCAAAGCGGCTAGGGTGCAAATCACAGAGACAAACTTTGAGCTCCCAAAGTCCAATGAATGTCACTAGCCCAGTGCTGTCTCCACGCTCTGGTGGGAGCTAAACTGCCAGGCTGTCAAAGAGAATGCTGTGGCTTCCTTCCCCTCTCTCCCTAGCAACACACAGAGGAATGCATTATCCTGGATTTTCTCCTGGGCAGGATGGGCTAGCTTCCAGGTCACTGTGAGAGGGGAAGAGGATCAGCTTTAGGGAAGGACTGCTGACCTTTGTAGAAAATAAGCGGTTGGTGTCTCTCAAGAATTCCTTTCATCCCCACCCCTGCAGAGTGGCTAATCTCTCTGCCAATGAAATCTAACCCCCACATCTTTCGGGGTCTCTGTTCTCCAGCAGGAGGCTGAAAAACTTGCAAAAAAGCAGGTTTTGAAGAAGTCCTTTTTCTGCCCATGGCTGCAGTATTGCAATCCCCGCTCATGGGGCAGGGCTCCTTCCAGAATCATCCCTGGGGTTTCTACCCAGTCTACTTAGGGTCCCGCACCCTTGTCCCCAGGAGGACATGGTTAGTGGTTTAGGGGTCAGTGAAAGATAGGGAGGCATGGCCCTGCACATTCTGCTGTGCCCTCCCGTCCACGTCCAGCTAGGAGAGGGCAAACTGCCTTGCGCCGAAACTAAGGATGAAGTCGTCCAATATATTAGTATCATTCTACATGGACCTGCTCTAGTTTAGAATTCTGATCCTAATGGGCCCCTGGTGAGTTAGCCAAGGGGAGTAACAGAGGGGGCGGGCATGCGGTATACACGGTGGCTGGTGGCCGGGCAGGTAAGGGGGGATGGGCCAGACTCCAGGAAGTTGTGCAGAGGGGCGCTCTATCCCCTGGGCTCTTGGGAGCTTACATCTGCTTCCTCCTCCACACTATGGCTCAAACCCTAGTTTTACCTGTGCTCATCAGAAATATTCACACTCTCCCACGGAGGGAAAGTTTCTCCAGCTGCCCCCAAGCTGTGGCTGGAGGCACCTGCAGAGGTGGACTAGAAGACCCTAATCGGAGACCTTGGGTGCTCCAAGTCTGAGAAGGCAGTAGGGGGAAAGCAGAGAGGGAAGACGGGAGATCAGAACACACACTGCACCAGAAAGCCGATCCCCTGCACTGAGACAGGAAAGATTCTGGTGCCTCTATACTGGAAGAAAGGGCAGAAAGGAGAAGGGAAAAAACATGTAGCTTTAGGACGTAATCAAAAGAAACAGGAGCAAGACATTCCATTACAGAAATAAAGACCTGAGCTTGGAAAAGAGTACAAAGGGAAATATTACATCTAGAGATTACTGGCTAATCTGACTATGCAAGCTTGCCTTAATAGTGGTGGCTGATACGGCATCTAGGAGAAATCAGGAAATCACAGACTTGAAATGGAGTTCAGTTCCCTTCCCCAGCGGAAGCCTTCTGCAGGCAGGAGTAAGTTACCTGTCCAGTTGGCTAAGCTCATTGACATCTTTTTCCCTCCTTTTTCTTGTGAAAATGAGTCAGTTGCAGAATCCAAATGCCTGAAGACATTATGTGAAATACAGTCGTTCGAGCTTTCCATCTTTCCGCTTTGGATTGGATTTCTCCTTTTAGCTGGGGAAGACTAACAAAGTAAATTCCAAGACGAAGGAAAGGTAAGATGCACGAGGACCTTAACTTACAGAGGTCGTCCTGCACAGAGAGGTGGTGGCTCTCCGGGACTCCAGATAGCTGGGTGTGGGCTACCAACACCTCACCACCAGTCTCCATCGCCCTCTCCCCCAACCTGCTTCACCCCTGCCCCAGAGAAGCAGGGGTGAGTGTGGGAGGGAAGACAAGCTTATATCAGGTGTAAGCGATCAGGGAAGAATGACGTCACATACGAAGAAGCCAAGTATATATGTCTGTCTACGTGTCTATGTTATAGAGATGCCCACGGTTTACGCTTCTTTTTCCGTAGTGGCAGCACAGGCGGCAAAGCTGGGAGGAAGGCTCTCTGCAGATTCCAAAATGCTGGTGCGGGATGGGCTCTAGGAACAGAAAGCCGAGTGCCGACGGAAACTGAGAGCTCCCCAGCTCTACCAACGGGAGTCCTGCAGAAAAGGCAGTAAGAACGGAAGCAATGGGGGTGCAGCAGCAGACCGCCAGGGGCTGCACCCCACTTAATGGCTTTCCCCTCATGCCTTGGGGGGGTCTCCAATGGGTGGAGGAAGGAAGCCAGGGCGAGATGGAAAGTCCCCTCTCTTGGGACTGAGGGTTGGCCTCAGTGAGGGGGTCTCCTGTCGCCCCCTGGGTTGAAAGAATGGGGTGTGGAAGTGACTGCGTGTTCACACCTCTCTCTCGCTCTCTCACCATGACACCTGGATGGCCGTTGGAATTCCGAGATGAAGATGAAGATTTTTTTTTTTTTAGAGTTACTACTGGTGAAGCAAAAGTTCGGAACTCCTGGCTATTTATTGCATTAGGAAACGAAAACCATTAAAGCATTGAAGACAGCCCTTTTGTGTCCCTGCCAAGGAGATGAAGTTGATTTGCAACCCCAGCTGCGCTCAAGCTTGGGTTCTTGCCTGAACTGTCCCCGCATCCGCGTCCGCATCCACCCGTAGGTCCGTGTCTGCTGCGTGCAGGAAGAGTCCGCCCCGGCGCGCGTGCGTGCGCGGGGGCCGCGCTGGGGCCGCCGGCCGCTACTCCATCCCGCTCCGGAGGATCTGATTGGCCGCGATCAGCATGACGCTTATGATGAAGGCCATGGCGAAGGCGCAGATGAGGCTCTTCCGCACGCAGGTCTGCCTGTTCTGCTTCTGGGAGTGCACTGGGGTGGGGGCGCACAGGGCAGGGACACGGGGGGATGACATGGGGGGAGGGGTGGGGAGAAGAGACAAGAGAGAAAGGACACAGTGAGACACGGTGGCACCTTTTCCCCAGCCCGAGCGAGTCCTGCGGGATGAGACTTGGTCAAATCAAGTCGACAGGCGCTTGCGGGACGGCTGTCTCGGAGCCCGCACACCAAGCCTTCTGGTAAAAGGCATGACATGGGGAACATTCTATCAATACAACAAAAACCGTGTCTGATGTGATGTTCACAGTAAGGCATAAACTTCCTGATGTCATAGAGCCAGAGTGACTTTCGGAGCCTGAAATTATGGAACATTCCAGAGTGAGTTTCATAAAAGGCACCATCCTGTCGTTGCTGTGTCCATTTCTGCAGCTGATACCGACAGCGCCAGTTCCCATGCTGCCCTGCACCTTCGTGTGGGGCTGGGCGCAACTTACCTTTCCTGAGCTTGTTCTTGGGTTGCCGTTAGTCAAAAGGACTCTACTGCAGATATCCACACGGTGGCTCTGGAGTGGGGTCCCTGGGCAAGCAGCATCCCCAATCACGTGGAGCTTATTAAAAATGCAGATTCTTGCCCAGGCCCCACCCCAGATCTAGTGAATCAGAGGCCCTGAGGCCCGGAGATCTGTGTTTAACAAGCCCCCCGTGTGACCTTGGGTCCTGTAAAGTTTGAGAGGTGGGGACCGTGTACTCTGTGGACAGCACTACCTGAGGACAGGGAGGCACAAACCCTCTCAGATATTCTGGGGCAGGAGGTCCTGTCCCCAGATCCTCCCTGTGGCCCCAGGGGTCCGACTGTGGGTCTGGGGGGGTTCTTTCTCTTAATCTTCTGTTGTGCCACATCTCACACCCTCATTCTTAAAAGACCTATAAGAAATCATGCATAGAGCTCAATAAAAAGGCATTAATTAGCGGGTTACCATTAATAATATGGGCCAGAAACAGGAAAACGGAAGTAACAAGAAACAACAGTGTTGATGAAGCTCGCTGAGCTGGAGCAGGTCTCTTCCCAGGCGCTGCTTCTCAGAAGGGAACCTGAGCTCCACTCCGGCGTCAGAATTTCTTTCCCTTCTTCCTTCCCCCTGCACCTCCTCCCTCCCGCTCTGTCCTGCAGAGGCCTCTCCTGGACGCCCGGTTCACCACTTAGCATGCAGAAGATATTTGTGCCCTAGAGGTGGGCAAGAAGCCACCCACCCCAGTGCTACTCACTAGACCAGCAGCAGCAGCACCATCTGGGAGTCTGATACAAATGGGTTCTCGGCCCCACTGCACAGTTACTGCATCGGATCTCTGGGGCGGAGGCCAGAAAAGTGTGTTTTAACAAGCTCGCTGGGTGATTAGGCAACGGCTGGGCCCCACGTCCAGAGTTTTTGATTCAGTAGGCCTGGGTGGAGTTGCTGGGGACAGGAGAGGTGTGCATATTTGTGCGTGTGTGTGTGTTTGGGACATTGGGTCTTGGGTGTTGGAGAAGATGATTCTTTAGATGAAGCTGTTAAAGAAGACGGGCAAATGAAGACGGTCAAGGTGGTGTCCACATGCTTTGGAGAACACAAAAAACATTGAGTCTCAAGTACCTCTTGCCCTTGACATTTAGTGGCTCCTCCAAACCCCTGGACGTAACAGGGAAGAAGTAGGAAGCTGGCCATGTTTCCAAAGGCAAACAGAGATTCCCCTGGGAGAAGAGGCCCCAGGACTTGTCACGGGATCTCTAAAAATGGCAGGAGCAGGACGGTTTCTCCAGGAAGCCACACTTCACCGAGAGGCGGGGCCCCTCCCCCCCCCAGCACTGCGCTTGTTGATTATTTCTGCCATCATCTCACAGGTCTTGTCTTGTTATCTTTAATCCTTCCAGATCCTCTGGACTTCTGCTTCCCTTGAGTGATTTAAAGTATCCATGGCCTAGTTCTCTACTTGCTGATTGGGTACAGGTCTTAGATCCTCTAAGTTCTTACCTGGAGGAAGAAAACACCCCAAGTGCAGAGATGGGCTTCCTCCCAGGAGGAGGCAAATGTCAGAAGATGCCAAGTCTCAGGAAGGAAAAGGGAGGTGGTGTTTAAGAAGGCAAGGACCGAAGCAGAGAACAAGGCGAGGATGTGGAAGTGGCGAATCCTAACACTTTCGGGCTCACGTATTCTGGGAAGCGCCTCGCACAGAAACACCTCTGAAAGCAGTCCCGTGCCATTCTGTCCCCGGGGCCACCGGGAAGCTTTGGGGAAACTGAGTGACTGGGCAGAGGGAGACAGTTTTTGCTGGAACCCTTCTTTGTGAAGGTCACTCAGAAAACAGGGTTGCAGGCAACAGGATTATCCCCCAGGAAAACAGCTGCAGCTTTGACCTAAAAATCCCTCAAAGCAGTGGGAGGGGAGAGATAAGGAAGGAGGAAGCCCCTGGGGAATCTAGACCCATGTCCCGAAAGCAGACAGGAGCTTCTAGCTCATTAGCTGGTCACGGTGGCTCGGAAACAGACTTTCATTTGAGCCTGTAATTCACACCCTGCACCTTGATGACAATAGTTTTACACGGAATTCTGACATCCCATAAATTGTGTGGCTAAGTAAAAAGTAATGAGTTTGGAGCCAGACCGAAACCTGAATCGTGATTATCCCTCACATTAGCTGTGTGAACTAGAGCAAGGTAATTTCCGTTGGCCTCAACTTGCTCATCTATAAAATGGGGGTAGTAAGATCTACCTTGTTGTGAGGGTCAAGGGCACAGGAAGGTACTGGAAAATCGCTTGTGCCTGACACATGCTAACTCCCTTGTGTACACTTTTTAAAAACTCCTGTTTCCTTATTGAACAACCACCTCAGCGGGCTGGGTGCTGTGTTACGTGTTTTGGGTTTGTCTTCATCTGACAGTGAGGAGCCTGAAGCTCTGAGAAGTGGAGTCAAAGGTCACTTGGGAAGTGGTGGAGGAGAGATTTGAGCCCAGAGCGTACTGTAATAACCAGGTTCAAAACTTGTGCACAAATTCTTCTTCCTTTTCTTAGGTAGAGTCTCGCTCTGTTGCCCAGGCTGGAGTGCAGTGGCCCAATTTTAGCTCACTACGGTAACATCGAAATCCTGGGCTCAAGCAATCCTCCCACCTCAGCGTCCCAAATAGCTGGAACTTGGGATTACAGGTGAGTGCCACCATACCTGACTAATTAAAAAAATTTTTTTTTTTTGTAGAGACAGGGTCTCACTATGTTGCCCAGGCTGGTCTCAAACTCCTGGCCTCAAGCGATCCTCCTGCCTTGGCCTCCCAAAGTGCTAGGATTATAGGTGTGAGCCACTGTGCCAGGCCTACAAACTCTTCTTGATCTGCTTAGCAATAGAAAGTTCCAAAGAAAATCCACTTCAGACCTTGGGTGGTTGATAAAGAGTAACCTAGCACTAAGTCATGTGTTTCTTCATAATAATTCAAGGCCTGTCTTTGGCTATCATGTATTTGCACTCCACTATATTTTTGCATATTTGTTTATTTTTGGTGTTTATTCTTTGTTTCCCCAAGAACACTATAGGTCAGCCTGGGATACACTGGGAGTCCAAGATCTGACTTCTCCTAATCACCACTTAGGAGGCCTGAGCAAGCGACTGAACTTATCTGAGCCTCAGTTTCTCTCTCTGCAAAGGGAGCTGCTCTGCTCAAGAATTATTTCCGAAAGATTGACGAGCTGATCAAAGTGAAAGCTATAAATTGCTTTAGAAATGCAAGATTTCGTTCTCACATCCCCTGGGGCAGGAGGAAATGTCTGCGGTTCTTTCCTCAAGTTCTCTGCAGCCTGTACCACAGGGCTGAGCATATCTCAGATGCTCCCAAAACTTTGTTTTGGTCCCTTCCCTCCTTCATTCATTCTGAACTGCAGCCAGACTCACCTTTCTAAAGCAGCGCTTGTACGCATTCCCGCTCCCCGCAGCCTTCCTGCAAAGGCCCCCTTTGCGGGCTGCTGGGAGAAGCCTGTTCGGCCCCTACACTCAGCATGTAGGACCACAGCTCACTCTTATTCACTTTCCCTCCTCTGCTTCTAGATCTTCTGCCTCCCTTCTCTCAGCCACCTCTGTTCCAGCCAAGCAGGCCCCCTTGCTGTTCCCTCTGACCTTCCCTCTCTTTTGGGGGGGGCCCAGCTCAAACCTGACTTTCCCACGAAGTTTCTTCTGAACATGCTGCTCTCTAAGGGCTTGCCGCCTCCTTTTATGTATTCTTTGTAATGGTCTAGCTTTTAATATTTATTTGTTTTTAATTAAGATATGGTTTCCTACACCGTAACATTCACCCTTGTAGAGCATCTAATTCACTGGTGTTTAAGTATATTCACAAAGTTGTGTAACCATCACCAGTACCTAATTCCAGAACATTTCCATCACCCCAAAAAGAAACCCCATACACATTAGCAGTCACTCCTCACTCCCGTCTGTCCCCAGCCCCAGGCAAACACTAATCTACTTTTGGTCTCTGTGGATTTGCCTATTCTAGACCTTTCATATGTGGCCTTTTGAGTCTGGCTTCTTTCACGTAGCATAATTTTTCAAGATCCCTGCGTGTTATATGTAGCGTGTGTCAGTACTGCATTCTTCTTCTATGATTGAATAATATTCCATTGTACGGATATATCACTTTGTCCACGCATCAGTTGATGGACACTGGGTTGTGTCCACTTTCTGGCTATTACAAATAATCGTGCTATGAACATTCATGTACAAGTTTATGTGTGAACATAACGTTTTTAATTCTCTTGGGTACAAACCTAAGAGTTGAATTGTGGGGTCACAATTTATGCTTAACCTTTTGAGGAACCGACTCCTTGTTGGATCTTATTGGACATGTTCTGCTGCTGGCGATGTTTGTCTGCCCATAGGACTTGCATGTTCTTTCCAGCACAGAACTCAACACAGGAGGAGCCCAGAAAGTATTTGGGGATGAAATGTGGGTTGGGGAGGCTGCCGCAGAGGACACAGAAGTGGGGTTTCCTGTTTCCCTGAAAGCTGGTTAACAGGCTCCGTGCACGACAGATTCGTTAGCGGGACCTGGGTTTGCAAGCTCTAGCGACAGACTGGTTCTTTCCTCTTCTTATTTTAACAGTGATTCACACTGCTTCACTCAGCGCATGACAGACAGTGGCTCTTGGATTTTCTCCTGGAGACAGTAGTCTGCACAGACTTTGCCACTGGACCAGCTGGGTGACCCTGGAAATAATGGGTTCATCATCCCTCTGGCTTCTATCTCGATGTTTGGAAACCGGGCTGCATGTCTTCCCGGGCACTGGCTCCCAGTGACAGAAATCAGAATCACAAGCATTCTGATCCGCTGCTCCACGGCAGAGCTACAGAAGTGATATTTCTGGCAGGGATTTGGGGGCTCAGGAATGTTAAAACACAGAACAGTACCCATCCCAGCACAGGTGATTCTCCCGCTAAGCCAGAGCTCCCAGCTCGGGGTGCTGTCGTTGCTTTGTGATCCTTCCACATCTAACATTTTATGACTCTACGGAATTGGCTATTGACATAGCCTAAAATGGAACTAATTAAGAGAATTTTCTGTAAATCAATGATAGCAGAAATTCCCGGGTGACCAAATAAGACCTGATGGGAGAGATGGAGGAGGTGGCTTCTGTGGGAACGAGAGTGAGCTCGGTGGGTTCCATGATGCTTCTGTCGAGTGCGAGAGAGGTCACTCTGACTTGTGGGCACGGAAGCCGCCCACCCATTCCCCACCACGTAATCTCACACCCCTTATCCCAGGTGTGCTGGACGCCAGACAGCTGTGTCTTGCTTTGAGGGTCTTGCCATAGACCCTTGTGCAGTGCCAGCCATTGTTCTGGCTTTTCCAGCAGCCCTTCCCCTTGTCCTGATGACAAAATTTGCCTTTTGTTTTGGGATCTGCCCCACTCCATCCATTGGAGTCCAGCCTAGTCCCTGACTTCACCTTCTCTGCTGTCACAAACCAGACTAGGGAGGTGTCGTACCCAAAAGTACGACTTGGTCCAGGGTAGGCACGGGAGCCAAGCAGGTTTGATCGGAGCTCCTTCTTGGGACAGAGATAAATCCTAAGAAAGAGAATCCTGTCACCTTATGAAGAGAGAGCTTGCCCAAGATCGAAGCCAACAGGAAGGAAAAGAAGGATAGAGAGAGGGAGAAGGAGAGAGCAGGGAAGGAAAAGAGGGCAGGAGAGAGATGTTGCTTGAGCTCTTTTAAGTCTGGGTCACCTGCAGTTCATCCACTTGACTCCCCTATTTTCTGAGCCAGTGCTTTTTAGTTTAAGGGAGTCCATATTGCCTTTCTCTTCCTTGCAACCCAAAGAGTCTTGACAAATATCCTTAATAGTGCCAGTGTTGGCAGTGACTTGACTTTAGGAATGAATGTGTCAAGAGGAAGTCTCCAACCCTGTACATCTCGTCCCTGCCCCATGAAGATGTGGCATTCCAGCAGCAGCATGTCCTCGGCAATGTCTCCACATAAAAAAATAACAAGAAGATAACTGGAGCTGGGAGATAACTGGAGCTGGGAACTGGCTAGTTTTTTTTTTTTTTTTTTTTTTTTTGTTTCCCATGCTTACTAATGTAAGCTTTGTGCTAAATATTGTCATGTAAGACCCCATTTGATAACAACTGAATGAGGGGCTCATATCATGGTTCCCGATGCACGGATGAAGTCAGCGAGGCTCCCGGTATTTACGTAAGTGCCTTACTCAGGTGAGCACACGGTAGGCAGGGCTTTACGCCAGGCGGGGCCTGAGTGCAGCGCTGGACGCTTACCCAGCTCTGTCTCTGGTGCTGATCAAAGACAGCTCTGCAGGTCTCTGTCCCGTGTCTCGGAAGCTCATCACTCCTTAGAAAACTTTCCTACAGGTTTGCTGTGAAGGATCCCCGAACAGAAGAAAAATTCTTTTTTCATCTGAAGTCCCAAATCTCTTTGAAAATTCTTTCCTGTCTCACCACTGGCTGCTGACCTCAGCTGCAGCTTAACCTCCTGCATCCGCCCAAGGAGAGAGGTGTTATTTCAGGAAGGGCCCAGCACAGGCCAGCTGGGAGCAGATGGCGCAGGTGACATATTGTGCCCTTTTCATTTGGATGGACGCGAGATGCTCATTGTGCATGGCCGGGTGAAGGGGCAGGTCTGAGCATCTAGGTGTGCATTTGATGGCCTGGCAGGAATGCTGTGACTTCGCGGGGGTGACTGAGCTGGGACCTTGGATTTGACCGCAAAAGCAAAAGTCTTTCTGACCTTCCACTGAGCCCAGAAGTTTTTGTATCTCAATATGACCGTCATTGTTCAGTCTATGAATTGGAAAGATGAGAAAAATGAGGCTCAGAGAGGTTAAGAAACATGCCCAGGGCAGCACAGCTAGTTGGCACAGAGCTGGGAACTGAACCCACACATCTGGCCCAGTGACCTTTCCAGGGCCACCCGGCCTGCGTCGGTCGCCTCCCTGACATTTGTTTCTCGTGTCCATCACGCGGAAGCACTCGGTGATTCAGAGCAGCTCTACCGTCTTTCACAGAAACTATTTATTCCTCAGTTGATGATGTTGCTTTCCTTCCTTCTCCCGTGCGTGTTGTCAGAATGTCTAGAAAAATCTGACAGCTGGTATTCCATTTAGGGACAACACTTGGGGGATGTGTCTTGAGAGGGCTCACACACAGATCTTGCTGCACTTCTACTCAACTTCCAAAGATAGTACGATTTCAGTGGCAACGCCATGGAAAGTGAGTACGGATGACGAGGTGCCGTTCTGCGTGAAGACTCTGAAATGCCTAAGCCGGATGCATGACCCAGGGTGACAAATGAAGAGGCTGTGGCAGGTAGACCCACCTTCAAAATCCTTAAGCACCATTTGACTTTGGACAAATTACTTCACCTTGCCGAGCCTCAGTTTCATCACTGGTACCACGGGGGCCACAGAACTTATGTCTCAGAGCCAAGCTGAGGGGTCATTCCCATGTGTTGACAAAAGACCAGGGCGTGGCAGGCACTCCGGACACTCTTCCTCCACCCCTCTCCTGGGCTGTATGAGTATGGGGTAAGCAGTAAACACACGGGAGGGACGCACCATCAAAGCTAATGCATAGTCTAATTTGTCATCGGAACACTTGATTAGGACCCGGTGACTGGCAGATGGATGATACAACCACAAGACCACGACATCCCATATATCCAGCAACCGGAGCCAAATAACACACATTGCTCTCTCGGTGTCACTGAGCCAACGCTCTCCAAAGAGAAAACGTCTGGTGATTAAAAGTGGTGGAACCGAAGCGAAACATCTTAAAACTCTCTTATTTTGCATGGGTGGTGATGGGCACTCCGGGCAGACACATCCTCCAGTGTCGAACATTTTATGGTGAATAAATGGTTATTTTTCCAAATAGGACACAAAGATTGTCAAGTAACACAGAAGTACATTGAGCATAATTTATCTTAATAAAGGGATTCAGAAATATCTGAGGGGCTGGGAGTGCATGGAAGTCCTACTTTTAACCAAATATTCTCCTTGGCCTGGGGATGTCTAGGCCTCTAACTCGTAGGTAATGCCAGAGAGGCCCGAATTCAGTGGGGCGAGATGACCCCATGTGTACAAAGCACCCGGCACAGCGGGTGGCACGGGGTCAGCACCAGACTCCATCTGGGTGATGTCCCCTCTGGAAGGCAGGTGTGAAGGAGGGAAGGGTCCACTGTGGAACCCCAAGTTATGTTCTTCCAGTCTCTTCCCTCCATAAGGGCTCCTGTAGGGCACTTCTTTCAGTGCTCTCGCGAAGCAGGTTCTATGCATGATGTGAGCCCCCGATTCGGGGTTTCCTGAAGAAGTCAGGAAGGCTTGCCTTCTGTCTAGCGTGGAGTTTCTTCCTGTTTCCTTAGTCTTTGTCTTGGGAGCAAATGGAAAAGTTGCTGCTTATCTACGACTTCAGGGTCCTGCCTCTCATGAAGATCCTGGCAGGCTGGCATGTTGGAGGGGCTCAGTGGGTTGTGTGTGTATGTGTGTGTGTGTTGTTTGTGTTGACCTAAAAATCAAGCAAGTAAAGATAACAAAAGCAAACCCAAATAAAGACTAAAAGAAGGATCCCAGTCAAAAACCTTTCCCGTCAAGAGTGCCAAACCCTTTGGGATCCTGGCCTATTTTTTTTTCCTTTATTTTTTATTCTTCTGTTTGTGTAGAAGGAATAATGGATATTGCCTGCCTTATTGAAGGGAATCTGAACGCCCCTTAGAAGAAAAACTATCAGAGCCAAGATTTAGAAAAATGAAAAATAGAACCATCGCTGTAAAATGCTGCTGGTGGCATCCACGAATCCTCTCGTTAATTTCTAATCGACGACTCCGTGTCACCTGTGCTGCCCACAGCAGCGTTTCCAACCTTTTCCAGGCTCCAGAGTCTCAGTCCTGAGCCCGACTTTGTCGAGCTCCCAGCCGTCGATGTGGGCGTCTGTGACTTCCAGCTCCCCCACGAGACGGTTGCTTCTGTGTCCCGCTCCTTCCTGGCTCAGAGGCAGGTGTGCCCGCCGCCTCCCGACGGCAAGGACCTTCTGCACCTTGCGTTTCCTTCTTTGTGATGAATGCTTCCTCTCAGACCAAACGGGGCAGGATTCCCACCCCATGGTCACTCAGCTAGGGCTGCAGAGCCCAGCTTATGGGGGAGCTGCTTGGCGTGGTCACCTGCCTTCTCCGACGAGGACGGGAGGGAAGAGCTGCAGGGGTAGGTGGGGAATTAGCAAGAGCAGAGGCCTGACTGTGGCGCCGGGGCCAGGGGAAAGGCCCCACTTGCTCTCTTCCCTCTCGTCGGTCGGTCTGGGGTCACGAGGAAGCCTCAATTTGAAGAGTTCCATCACGTGCAAGAAATAAAGGAAACCACCTTGTCCCTTCACAGTTAGATGCTAGGTTCACCAAGACTTGGCTGGAGGAGGCGGACAGGGAGGGAGGGGCACTCCGAGATGTTGGTGAGGGCGCGGCTGAGGTGGCTGCAGTGTGGGCTGTGGGCAGGACGACAGGGAAGAGGTGACAGTTTGGGGGAGATGTGGAGGCCCCAAAGGGCTCAAAGCTCAGAGGAGGAGGAGATTTAGGAGGCAGAAGTGATGCTACTGTGCAGTCAGGCCTTGACAGAAGAAGGGAGGGGTTCAAGATGCCAACAGGTCTCTGTCTGTGGCCAGTGGACGTGACAGCAAGATGGAAGTGAGGCGGCCAAGGTCAGCCCAGGGTCTGGGATGGACTCCTTCAGTCCCAAGACACGAGGCCTTTAAAAATATTTCTCTGACATGAAAATGTGCAAAAGGGATTATGTACTCAAGGTCACAGAGGTCATGCAAGAAAGCAGCGTGCTAATTACAAAATGATGTTCCTTTTCTTAAATAAGATAATCAATTTTAAGTCACTTAGTACAGTGCCTGGAACTTATTAATTATCCCCCAAATGGCAGCGATTGGCAATGTCGTATGTACTAATATTGAAGCAGACCAGCAAGACTTCTGTTTGGAAGCCCCTTCGTCAGGCATTTATTTTATTAATATATGAGCTTTTGAGAAATAAAAAGGCATTGCTTAGAATTTAGATTACTTCCCAGTATAGTCTGACCTTTCCCAAATTACTAAGGCAGGTGACATTTCTCTGAGTAAAACACCGATCCACAAACAAAAGCTCTTGTGGACAATGCGAGGACGCGCAGAAATACCCTTTCGCACCCATCTGGAGAGCGCTCGGGGCCGGAGCCTCACGTGCTGTGACACAGTCCGTCAGCCGGGAGTGCGAGGGGACTGGGAGGCCAGGCCTGCTGTTTCCCCAAGTTTCAGTCCAACCCCCGCCCTCCTCCCCCCTGCTCACCCTCCCAAGCTCCCTGCGTGGCCTGCCGGAAATGGCATTGGCTGTGACCATCCGATCCTGTCCTTGCACGATCGGTGCGGCTCCAGCTCCAAATACAGTCACTGATGCCCCAGCCCTGTTGTCACAGCAGGGAGACCAAGGCAGCTTCTGGACCACAACTGGGTTTTGTTTGACGCACACTGAATTTTTGAACAGTTTGAATGCGGATGGCTTTAGAAGGGGCCACTGTTCTCTCCTTTGCCCCAGTCATCACTACTTCCCCTTGTTTGTAACCTCAGAGTATAAGCCATCTCCTGTTTCCTCCTGTCATGGCCTGTAATCCCGGCACCCTGTTGCAGCGGCTCATCTCAGACTGGGCCGACGGGAGCCTGGGTCCGAATGAGCTGTCCCGACCCCTGGGGCCAGCTCAGCACTGAGCAGCCTCCCTGCCACACTGCTCCCAGCTCCAGGGCGGCAGCGCCGAGACCAGGCCACCAAATGTTGTCCTGGTGTCTATGTGACAATCTTACCAACCACATACACTGATTTGTTTAAATGTTCAGAGAAAAGGAAAGAAAAAAATAGTTTGACCTCCTTAAGAAATGTCAGCATTGAACAAAAATGTTGCTGATAGCCTGCTATGATGTTTTAATGTAATTTAAAATTTTTTTTCTGTACATCAAAGCTGTGAAAGCAGATCTGATTTTCCAAGTTGGAAAGAGGTATTGAATTATTTAGCTTCCCGGGAACTCCCTACTGATTAGGAGATAAGGTAGGCTTTTTCCCCCCGTTAAGTTTTCTTCTGTGAGCCCAGGAAAAATGGCTTTTGATGGATCCCTTTTT
Organism: Eulemur rufifrons; assembly: GCF_041146395.1. Taxonomy (NCBI): domain Eukaryota; kingdom Metazoa; phylum Chordata; class Mammalia; order Primates; family Lemuridae; genus Eulemur; species Eulemur rufifrons. The sequence goes on along the minus strand of NC_090996.1, from coordinate 3,393,985 downwards.
TGGCTTCAGGAGAACCTTATTTCTTCTGCAACCCCTTGGTTGAGTCCATGCAAGAACTCTGTGGCCAGTGCATTTGGGAGCACAGAGGTGGGTCATCCAGTCTAAGGATTCTGTGCAGTAGGTGTTAGTGTCCTGATGTTCACAGATGAGGAACCACAGAGAAGGTACACCCCTTGGTCACACAGTTAGCCAACGGCCTTGACGTGAGTTTGCCAACAGCCCAAACAAGCTCTTTCCACCACCCCGTGCAGCCCCCACCAAGGAAAGGCAAACACCATAAAACCACACATCCAAACACAGACCTCAAAGAGTCACTAGAGGAGGGACAGGGTCCATGGAGGTCCTGCAAAATGCAAAGTTTAAGGGAAAAAACAGAATAAAAAGAACCCAGTGCATCTTTGCAAAAAGGATCTTTTAACCTCAGGCCTGGATTTTTGGCTTCAGCACAAGGCCACTTCACCCAGGAGAGCGTAAACATGTTTTTCATATGGAAAATCCAGTGCATTGGCCTATCCTAGCCTGGGGAGAAGCGGAAGCAGGGACACCTACCTCCTTCAAACTCTGTCTGGCAGTTCCCCGAGGTCTCATTCAGGCTTTCTTCCTCATTGATGATGATGTTCTCAATGTCCTTCATCGTGAGGTGGTCCCGGAAGGCGTGGTAGAGAATGTGCTTCAGCTCTTCCAGAGTTATCCTCTGCATGTCAAACTGTGAGGAGAAAGAGCAGAGAGATGGTCGTGGGCATGTGGGGAGGCGGAGTCGGCTTGGGCAGGACTGGCAAGCCCGACAGCTCCTCTGCGGAAACTTGTCTCAGCGTTTGAGGATATCAGATGAGCAGTTTTCCATCCTGTTCCGCTGCAAGCGTACTTGTGAACTTGCAGGGACTTATTAGGAACACAGTGAGTGGAACGTATCCCCCTCAATTTAGACTCTTGGAGGAAAAAATGCCACCTGCTGGTTTGGTTTCCTACTCGACCAGCCATCTGCTGTTAACCCTCCACATCTCACGTCCTTTGGTGTGGTGTCACCCTTCGTACAATGCATATGCTTCTAAAAATGTGATCATCTACCAAGAAACCAGCAATTCCCATCTTGCTTTGAGTATGTGTCTTGTTCCAACAAGACAGAACACAAGTTCAAAGCCATGTTTACGAACAAGAGCTGCTGAAGAGAAGGTGGAGAATTCCTGATTGTGTCCTGCCCCTCCCAGGAAGAGGATGTACTTTCTGTGGTACCATTTTATCAACCAAGATAGACCCTAAGGTTAAAGATACCAAAGTTACCTAAGGGTCCAGGGTTCCAGGCCTGGCTGGCTTGGCAACTTCCTAAATTCCTAGGGCTATAAGGAAAACCACATCCTTGCTAGACTCCCTGACAATAGCAGTTATGAGGGAGCAAATTGTTAGACTCCTCCCAACTCTGATTTACAATCCAGACCACTACAACTCTGCATGGACAGAGGACTGGCCCAAACATTTCTTTCCCCATAAGCAAGTTCCAGCAGCTGATAGAGGCTGTGTACAAACTGTCTTTGTGTCCTATAGGTCACCTTTTGGTGAAAAGAGCCAACCAAATTCCACCTCATTTTAATGCTAAAACCCTGCCCCAAAGTGAACATGGGATGTATGTTACATATATGTTTACTCGTTGCACATGTGCTTGACTCCCCTCATAAATATGTATAGCTTTGCCCCCAAACCTGCTGAATATGTATGACTCTATTGTGTAATACAGACCCTATGAGGTGTAAAACCAAACCTGACCTTTCCCTCTTTGAGGCGAGAACACCTTTGGTCCACACCGGAGACTATCTCTTCCCAGTCTGCAAACTGATAACACTAATACAGCTCTCCTTTCTACTCTTAAGTCATCCTGATGGTCTTTTAAATGACATTTCCTACTCCATTTATGTCCAGTTTGGTCAAGTCACTTTCTTGGCCAATGAAATACGAGTAGAAGTCACATATGCCACATTCAGTTAAAAGCTTCAGGAGTCGCTCTGTGGTTCTATCATTTGTTCTTTTCCCTCTACTGTGACAATAGCATGCCCCAGATAGGGGCTGCTCCTTCTGCCTGGGTCCCAGAATGAGAGCACAATGGAGAATGCCTGTAGCCATCCGAAAAGGACAGGTCATATGAGGAATAAATACCCTGTTTTGTTAATAACCATAAAGATTTGGGCTTGTTTCTACCACAGCATAACTTAGACCACTGCTGTCTAAGTCAGAAAGACAGAAATTAGTACATGGACATTAAATAATCACATGTACCCTCAAACTATGCACATCAATTATGCATCAATTAAAAAAAAGAAATTAGTACACAGAAGGGAGAGGCTATGATAACAAAAATGCTAAAATATGATGTATTGTTTCCAGAGCCAGGACGTGGAGAATAAGAAAACTGTGACTGGAGGCTGGAAAGGTAGCAATCCATGTTATACAACAGCAAAACGTTTGGTAAAACTGTTGCCTGTCATTAACTTGGAGGACAGATATATATTGAATCAGTCTGTGGCTTTAGGTAAAAAAAAAAAAAGGTTGGGGAACAGCATGCTCTGGTTGCAATTAGTTGCATCCAACAGGGTACTGCAAGAAAGAGATGAGCTCAGGAAAGAATTGTTTGGTTTGCAGATTTGGAATAAAAACCACCCAGAAATTCCTGGTCTTGCAGGGTTGAAAGAAGCAACTGTTTCTCATTTCTGACTAGTAAGAGACAAAGTTAAGACAATGCTTTAAATAATAATACAGGCCTATTAAAACAAATCAGTGCCCCTTGTTAAAACCTCTGAATATGTTGAGTGGCTCTCCCTGGAAGCCTGCTATTAAGTTTAGAGAGAGGTATGTCTCAAAAGTAATTGTGGACGTAGCTATTAGCATCAACCGACTGGAGTCAGATAAAAATATGACTAAGTTCTTGAGAGAGCTGTACTGGCCAAGAGCCAACAGCCTTGGATTAAAAGACACTATAACTGTTCAAAACTTAAAACGATCCTATGGGCACCAGCAATTATGAGGATAGGCCACCCTTGAGGATAGGCCTCAAGGAGGGCATATTGTCCAATGCCCTTGTCTGATGAGGACAAGAAGACTGGAAAGGACAGCTCTTCCAAAGGGTGAAGGTGGAAATCATGGATAACAATGATATCTAGAGCAATTTCCAGGAAGCAGAACTAGGGTCTAATTAAGGAACATTCCTCACCCTAAGGTCTGTCCAACAGATTTCAGAATTGCTCTGAGCCACCGACTGCTATGTTTCTCCCATTTTTTGCTTCCCGCATGGGAATGTTTTTGGTGGCTGGCCTGACCCCGGTCCACCACCATTATGTTGAGTGTGTGTGGGGGGGAAAGGCGGTAATTTGTCTTTTTTAGTTTCTATGTCTCCAGATCAAGAAGAGCTTCACCCAGTTTTGGTGCGCATGAGATTCTAATCTTGGATTTGCTGTAACTGGATGGGACTTTTGGGGTGTCTCCCTTGGGGATGGGATGAGTATATTTTGTAGCTGAAGGGAGGGAAATGAACACTTATGAGCAAGAGTGTGGACTGTAAAAGGGTGCATTGTTTTCCATTACGGTTGACCCTTGAACTGCACGGGTCCACTTATTTCTTCTGCCTCTGTCACTCCTGAGACAACAAAACCAATCCTTCCTCTTCCTCCTCTTCCTCAGCCTACTCAACATTGAAGATCTTTATGATGATCCACTTGCACTTAATGAATAATAAACATATTTTCTCTTCCTTATGATTTTCTTAATGATATTTTCTTTTCTCTGGTTTACTTTATTATAAGAATGCAGTATATAAAACATATAACACACAAAATATGTGTCAATCACCTGTTTTTGTTCTTGGGAAGGCTTCCAGTCAACCGCAGACTATGAGTAGTTAAATTTTGGGGAGTCAGAAGTTACATGCAGATTTTCAACTTTACCTCTAACCCCAACATTGTTAAAGGGTCAATTGTATTTGCTTTTCCTCCCTGTGAAGGATTGTATTTCCCTGCCTGTTGACACAAGGCTTTGGCCAATTAAATGAGAGTGAAAGTGATATATGAAAATGATGAAAAGTCTAAGGGGATGTTTCAAAGCCATTGTGTATTTTGCCATTTTTTGTTTTCAAAACAGTTACACCAGAGAGGGGGCTGCTCCTTTGTCCTGCAATGAATTCAACATGAGCAGACCCTCAGCCAACCCATGAAGAACATGTGATTTGAGTAAGAAATAAACCCTTGTTATTAGCCACTAAGACTTTGGGGTTTCTGCCAAGGATGAAATCAATTAAGTTAGTCTGGACCATGATGAAAGAAAGTTTTAGACAATTTTTTCCTTTGCTTTCTTTATTAAACGATTCCTACCTTGCTTTAAGTAGGCACCTTGTTCTAACCAATGAAACTGGGTTACTAAATCTTGCTGGAACACCTACATGATTCCAGTCTAAAGCCATTTATTTATATGAGTACAAACAACTGAATGGGAGGTGTAATGTGGGCTTGTTTTCTGCATGAGAGTTTAATGACCACAGAAGTGACTTTTGATACAGATTCAGGTGCAGCCCATGGGACAATCGCCCTTACACTGGGTAAGGGAGCATGGTGGTGTTAGCCTGGCTGCAGGGAGAAGGCTGGCAAAATGCACAGACAAGAATATTGGGACCCCCTGCCACAATTACAGATGAAGAATGACAAAATCAATGAGATTCTGAGAAAACAAGTAACCATTTCCCGGAAGAATAGTTGCAGATTGTGGTGCCTGGAAAATCTCTGACCAGTTGAGAGCTTGCTGTAACTCACAAATCAGGCAAAAAGACTGGCCAAGGGCTATGAGAAGAGAAGGAAGGATGCAGATTCTAGAAAACTATAGTTTTGGCTATATGGATCACATTTTATTTTATTTTATTTTTAAATTTTTTCTTTTATGGGTCATGTTTTATTGTTAGGATGCTAATATCTAAACAAACTTAGGCAGCATTCCATGTGTTTTCTATATTGGTGGAATATCAGTCTCTTAGAAGTTTGAAAGAAATGACCATAAAACCATGAGGACACAATGCCAACAAATATTTCCCCCGTGGCTATCAGTCTATTTAGCTCATTAAGTTTTCTTGAGTCAATTTTGGAATTTTGTATTTTTTTGGAAAACCAGCCACAAGATATTCATTATCATCAGTATGTAACTATCCACAGTAGCTCCACAATTTCAGATTCCTCTCAATAGTTATTATAGCCCATTTCTCATTTATAATTTCGTTTCTCTTTTGTAGGTTATGATTTTTGTCTTTTTTCTTCTATATTTAGTAGAGCATAGAAAATGTGGCCCATATATCTGTTATTTTTAGGAACCTAAGGAATTTTCCACTATAGTAGAATCTCTGTAAGGTCAATTATATAAATATATTTATCTTTATTAATTATATCATGTAACCTCATAATTATAATCTTCTTTTTTCTATAACCTTATTTTTTTGGACGACTTGATTTGTCAAAAACCATGAGCAGCGTATTACAGTCTGAAGAGAACTGTATCTCCAGAAATTGTTCCTACAGTCCAAACATTTTGTAAATGAGGCTATTCTTTGGTGCAAAAAGATTTATATGCCAATTCAGCAAACGGTTATCGGGGCGACTCTGCGGCAGACACTGGGGCGTGTACAAAGGTGAGCAAGACATGGATCCCACTCTCCAAAGACAAGGCAATGAGCAATCGTATTTCAGTTGGTACCTGCTGGGGCAGGGGAAGCCCAGGACGGCCTCGCACCACCTGGGGAGGGGAGGAGGATACAGAAGGCTGCCCGGAGAACACGCAAGTGATCAAACACCTAGAGGAGAAGGAGGCTGAGTTCGCCAGGTGGGTGGGGCGGGGAATGTGGGAGGAGGACGAGGAGGGGAGAGGGGCACGTCGGGCAGGGAACAGCCGTACCAAGGCCCAGAGGTGCAAAGCTTGGCAGGTACGTTGAGTGGCAACGCGTCGGGCTCCCCTGAGACTTGGAGCCGTCAGCAGAGGGTGGGAAGGAATAAGGTGGGTGCTGTGGGGTGGGCGCTAATCCATAAAGGCCCTGCCTGCCACAGTAAAGAGCTTGGCTGCTTTTTTGTTTGTTTTTATATCTTTATTTTTACTTTTATCTGTAGAGATGGAGTCTCGCTATGTTACCCAGGCTGGTCTCAAACTCCTGGCCTCAAGTGATCCCCCTGCCTTGGCCTCCTGCGTAGCTGAGACTACCAAGAGTGTGCCACCATGCCTGACTTGTTTTTATTTATTTTTTATTGTGGTAAAATACAAACAACATAAAATTTACTATCTTTATCCATTTTTAAGCACAGAGTCCTGTGGCATTAAGTACATTCATGCTGTTCTGCAACCACCACCAGCGTCCAACTCCAGGACTTCTTCCATCTTCCCAAACTGAGACTCTGCTCACGAAACGCTCTCTTTCCATCTCTCCCCCACCACAGCCAGGACCACCACCACTCTACTTTCTGTCTCCAGAAATTTGACTTTTCTAGATCCTTTATGTAAGTTTGGTCCTTTTGTGACTGTCTTATTTCACTTAGCATAATGTCTTCAAGGTGGCATGTATCTGAATTTCCTTCCTTTTTAAGGCTGAGCAATACTCCATTGTATGGCTAGACCACACTTTGCTTATCAATCTATCCACCAGTGGACGCTTGTGTTGCTTCTGTGAATACCTTGTGGCCGCTGTGGATAACACTGCTATGAATGTCACTGTGCAGATATTTGCTCCTGTCACCGCTTTTAACTCTTTAGGGTAAATATGTAGAATTGATTAATCATATGGTAATACTGTGTTTTTGTTTTGTTTTTAAGCAATGGAGCTTGGTTTTATCTTTTGGGTTTTATCTTTATCCCCTCAAAACTCTTCCTCAGAGAAATTACTTACCAAGTTTGAACTTGAGAAAAATTACCCTTTGCTGGTACCAGGCGCAGGACCACCAGGCAGGGGTCATCAGTGTAACAGGTTCCAAGACCAAGTGGACCATGGGGGCAGACAGGATCTAAGAGCCATGTAGGAGAGAGGTGAGTAAGACTCTCTGGCTCCTTGTGTGTGGGGCAGGAAGGAGACTGGACCATTCACGATGACACCCGGACTTTATAAATGAGAACACAGAAGGAACAGACTTAGAAAGAAAGGTGACAAGTTAAGTTTTGGATGCATTCCTTGGAGGTCCCTGAGGGACAGCCCAATGGGACAGCCCAATAGAACAGCCCAGGAGGCAGTAGGATGTATAGATATGGGCTAATGATGTAGATTTGGAATTCATTTCATACACACGATGAGAAAAGTCATCAGAAGGGAGGATACCACCTGGGTAGAGCGTCTGGAGTATGAAAATCTCCAAGGAAGGCATTCAGGGGACATGAAGATGAACAGGTGGGGGACCCCGTTACAGAATGCGCAGGGCATGGCTCTCATCCACACACCGTCAGTCATTGAAACATATTTAAGTGGAATTCTGCCACATTTTTGTCTCTTGGTTTTTAAACTTTCTTTCTTTTTTTTTCTTTTTGTTTAGACAGGGTCTCTCTCTGTTGCCTGGGCTAGAATGCAGTGGTGCTATCATAGCTCACCGCAACCTCCAACTCCTGGGCTCAAGCGATCCTCCCGCCTCAGCCTCCCGAGTAGCTGGGACTACAGGCACGTGCCACGACACCTGGCTTGGTTTTTAAACTTTCTGTGTTATATTTTAGAGGTGTGTTTCTCTCAAGGAAGACAGAGTTGGATTTTTTTTAAAAATCTGATTTGAAATTTTTTGCCTTCCAACGGTGGAGCATAATTCCATTTTCATATATTATTAGAAACGTGTTTGGTGGTGCTTTTGTTATTTTATCTCCTGCTTTCTTGTCCTTATGGTTTAATTTTCCTTTTGTCTTTTGTACAAAGAACCTACAGGCGTCCCAGTTTTTATTATACCGGCAGATGTTTTTCCATTTATCAAATGCATTATTCAAGCCACCAATTCTTAGACTGTCAAATTCAAAAAACTAAATTTCATTCTCCCATCTTCCCTTGTATGTGATAAGAAGATTCATTTACCTTTTATTTCCTTACCTCTTACCCAACACTTTTCAGTCGTTGTAAGTTTAATTTGAGATTTATTATGACACCTTTTCTACCATTTGCATCTTCTTCTAGAATAGTATTTGGCTGCTACACAAGTTTGTAACAAAATTTCTAACAGCTGCTGCTACTTCGTTATATTTAATTGACTTCAATGTTCACTTCCATTTTTCTATGACTGCCCTGACTCTGAATGTCTAACTGTGTCACCCAAATACCTGCTGGAGAACTTTTAAAACTAGAAGATAATGAAGCACTTGTGAACATTACATTTTCTGAGTTCTTACAATTCGGAAAATACCTTTTTTTCCTTCTCTCATTACAGACAACTTAGTTTGTCATAAAATTCTAGAATCACACAAATTTCCCCCGCAAAGCTGTGCTGAAACTTCCCCGGTTGCCTCTGTTGTTTAATGCAGGGGAGGACAAAAGAGGCTGACGGTGACTCAAGTTTTTTCTCTGAAGATCATTCATTTCTTCCTCGACACTAGTTGGAATATTTCCTTATCCTTAAAATTAAAAAAAAGTCTTCCACGCCACGTTCAGGTTCACGTGTTTGCATTAGCCTTGGCCAGAGGTGGCCGAGGGCTTTTAATTTTTACACCGGGGGCATTTTCTGCCTCCCGCCTGCTTCTAAGAGACCGTTTTGATTATTGCTTTCCTCTTGTTCTATCTAGTTCTTTCCTCTGAAAAACAAATTGTTCTTAATTAGGTTTCTATTCTTTGTTTCTATATTTTTCACCTTTCCTTTAATAACTTTCACCTCTTTGCTTTGTATTTCACATCCCTAATTTTTCTCTGTATGGTTAATTCTTCTCCTTACTGTCTCTATTAAAGATTTTAATTCTGTGGTTTTGTTTTGGTTCATTGGATATTCAGGTTATTTAAGTTCATTCCCTTTGTGCCCCAGACTGCTATTGTTGCTGCTTTTAAAAAAAAAAAAAAAAATCCCAAATCTCTTGCATTACCTTTAAAGATTAAAATATGAAAGAACACCAAGCAGACATCTCCTACCATTTTCACCGGAGTGAATTTTCAGAGGTAATTTCAGAGGTTTCTCCTCCTCCGTGTCTATTTTCCTCAGGCCCGGCTAAGTTTTAATTAATCTAATGCTATTGCTGCTGCTGTTTCTGAAACGAACAATCCAGATGCAAGATCCATTAGCTGGAGTTGCTGTCCCTGCAGGCATTTCCTCCGGTGCCGCTGGGTTGGGTACAGACGGCCTCTTGCTCAGGTAGCGCGATTCTTTTAAGGCAGGGAGACCGTTGTTCATCCTTGACTAGTTTAGCCTAGTGATCCTCACAGTGTGTTCCCTGGACCAGCAGAACCTAGAAACTGGTGAGAAATGCAATTTCTCCAGCCCCACCCAGACCTACTGACTCAGAGACTCAGTGGCGGGTCCCCACACCCTGGACTTGCAAGCCCTCCAGGGGATTCTGATGCTCACCCAAGTTGTACAAAAGAACGTAAAGGGCCAGTGTAGAAAGGGGACCCTTCTGCCAGCACATGCCGTCCCCAGGATGCTTTCCACGGCTGTGACAAGCAGAGCCTTCCTGCTCTGCTCTCGGCCTGACTGCATGCTGGGAACCGCAGCCTCTAGGCGTTACAGAAACAGAAAGGTTGACTAAGGACAGGCGGCGCGGTGGCCCTGACAGGCGAAGATCATTGTCTCAGGAGCCCCTCTGTTTTTCTCGTCTGGGCAGCTACTGTGTCCAGGAGTCAGGTGCAAACGGTGGAGGTGAGTCAAAGGATTCCCCCGGCCTTTCTGGGGTCCCCTGTCCTAGACTGACTCAGAGGGAAGAACACGTGGTGCCAACTGCAAGCTGGCTCCTCTTGGTCCACCCCCCTGCCAGTTCAGGGGAGCCTCTCTGGGGCATCATTGGCCCCTGTCCCCAGAACTTGCTGTCACTGCTGTTCCCACTGGGAATGATTTTCGCCTGTTTACACGCTGAGCCTTTCGTGGGCAGCCGCTGCTTCTTGCTGTTCCCACCAGGCCTTGCACGGAGCCTGGGCCCGGGGGGATGCGCGACAAATGTTTGCTAAATGAATAAGTGTGGGTCCTCCATTGGTTCCAGAGTACAATCCTTCCCACCTGCCCTCCCTGCAGTCGATGTCCCCCCAAATCTGTGACAAGGCCCTCTGCAACGGGACTTCTCATGTTCACGGGCTCTACGGCGTCGCGGTGGAAGAGCAGAGAACTGAACGTGTTTTCCTGCTGCGATAGGAACCTCAGGGGTGCTGAGTCCCCAGGGAAGTCCTGGATTCCTGATAAGATGAAATGTCAGGCTGCTGGAAGGCCAGAGCCCGCTGCCGGCCGCCTAGGGAGGCCTTTGCCTCCATCCCTCGTCCCTGACTCCCACAGAGACCTGCACAGCTGGGGCAACATCTGCCCTGACCAGATTTTCCACTGAATCCAAACTCATTTCAACTTTCACAGAAGGTGTGGAATTAATTTGATGCCACGGTTCTTTCTCCTCTGGAGAGAAGGTTGGATAGAATGAGCCCCAGAGGATTCCACAGCCCTGTTCTTTTCTCTGCCCCTCTACAACGGGCACCACCGTCCCTACAGAGAGAGAGAGAGGGAGAGGGAGAGGGAAAGGGAGAGGGAGAGGGGAGAGAAGGCTGCCCGGAAGATCGATGGGTCAGATTCTCAACCAGGCAGCGGAATCGGTTACAGTTCAGCACAGTAGAGACCCCTCTAGCCTGGGGCATCAGACAAGACCCTGAGCAGCCGAGTCCCACCTACACGGTTGCGAGATCTCACCCATTTATCGTGGTGCCGCAGAAAAACACAGACATTTTCTAAGTGGACTCTGAGCTCCAATGTGACAAGGTCAAGCAAAGTCATTAGATCTACATAATTTTCTTCCAGAGCCTTCCGCTGCTCCTTGGCCCCACACCTCAGCACCCCAGTCTCTCCTATCTAACAAGCAGCCAGACCCCTCCCCAGAGGTGTGTCCGGCCATCGGCCTGCCGACGGCGCTGTCCAGATGTGCAGTACGGGGACACCAGCGGAACCAGAGACTTCCAGAGCCTTCCTCACTCTGAGATTTTCCCCACATGAAGAATTCAACAGTGAGACTGAAATGAGAGGTCTTGAGACCCCTCCACGCCGAGAACAAAGAGAGACACACCTGGCCCTTTGTCCGCGACTACTTGGCCAGCTGAGGGGGTGGGCAGGGGAATGGGAGGCGGGCAAGGCCGTGAGAACATGCACCAGCCGCGCAGAAGACAGGCTGGGAACAACAAAACACCAAAAACAGTGGGTGCCAGGCCGGGGACGAATTCATCTGGACTCCCTCACCGGTGTGGGGTGACAGGAGGACAGCGGGAGAAGGAGCCTGCTGTGTTCTTTGGCCCTGCAAGGGGTCAGCGCGGGTGGGCATGGGGACTGGGCCGAGGCACGTGGCTCAGCCTCTGCAAATTCCCCCGGGAATGCAGCGGCGACTCAGGCAAAGACGGAAACCCGAGATCACACCCAAACTAAGATTGAGCACCTATTTATTGCCACAGTCTAGAGGAAATTTTCCACTCACAGCAAGACCTCCGGAGCAGACTCAGAGGCCGTGGCTGACTTTGAAAAGCTCTGCCCTCAGAAAGGGAGCCAAACAGCGTTCTGGGCGAAGGCAGGGGACAGGGGTGCCCCAGTCTCTGCTCCTGAAGCAGCCCCCGACCCCAGCCACGGCCCCTCGGGCCAGTGGTCCTCCACCCGCTCCTCCTCAAAGGAGGTCACCGACAGGCCAGGCTGAGGGACCCTGAAGGGGCCTTACTGCCCACCCAGCATGTGACGAGGTGAGGTGTGAATCTGTGGTTCCCACCTGTGATCTCACTTCCCCCGGCCCCTCCGAGTGCAGGGGTCAGCACACTGAGGGGCGCTGCAGAGCCTGGAGATATCGATTTCCCATAAAGCACAGCCCCCAGCACAAGCCACCAGCATCAGCGAGTGCTCAGATGCAGGAGCCTGCCTCTCGCAGCCTGGGGGAGACGCTGGCCGTGACGCCTGTACCGACAGATGGTGCAGCCAGAGTCCAGGTCATGTCCACTATGTGTGGCTTTTGCCCTGTCACAGAGCCTGGGCTCCGAGGAAGACAGTGCTCCACTGCAGGCGGTGGGGGGCGGGAGGGAGCTGCACTTCAATTTGGCCTGCCTCTTAGATGAAGAGCTGTAGATACAGAGGCCTCGCCTGGGAGCTGGGTTCACGGCAGGTCTGAGAAGGGACCCCCGAGGGGCTGGACCATCCAGATGGCAAATCCCTCCTCCCCAGCTAGACTGGCTGATGGCAGGTCAGAGAGGCCAGACACAGGGAGAGCTTCCACTGGGCCAGGCACATAGTGGATGTGGCCTCATTTAAGCCTCACTGGGGAGGTGAAGGCCAAATTATACCCATTTTACAGATGAAGACACTGAAGCTCAGAGAGGTTAAATAACGTAGCCAAGATAAGGTGCGGGGCAGTGAGACATAAGGCTCGGGATGGTCTGTGCGCTCGTATTCCGCTGCCCCTCCCACCTGAACATGGATTCGGGGTGTGTGCCCCCCTCTCCCCGATGCTGCTGCAGAAACTTGCTGGCCACATTCTCCTGTAGCAGGAAGGGAGCCACAGGCCAACCCCGGGCCTCGACTGGGCTGTGATGTTTATCTTCTCTTTATGCCTTTCTTCCACGTACTCAGCGACGATATTGAGGACCCACGAAATGCCAGGTGCTGTTCTAGGCACTGAGGACACGTCAGGGAACGAGGCAGAGAGAATCTCGGGTCCTCGCGGAGCTCACAGGACAGGTGGGGAGACAGGAAATACACGCACTGCGAGACAGGATAGGCAGCAACGTGAAGCAGGAAGGAGGCTGGTGAGTCTTGGGGGGGCTTGTGATTTTATGATAAATAAGGATGTCAGGGAAGGTCCCACTGAGAAGGTGGCCTTTGAGAAGAGGCACACAGGAGGGTGAGGATGGATCCGTGCGGATTTTGGGAGAGGGCATTCCAGGCACGGGGAACAGCAAGAGCAAAGGCCAGGGGCGGCAGCCTGCTCAAGGGCACACGTTGCTACGGGGAACTTGCATCACTGTGAGAAGCAGAAAAAAACGTTTCTCCTTTTAAAATGGAGATAATCGCTGTGCTGAAGCACCACTCCCCCGGGGAAAATTACAGGTATGGTTTTGGAGGACAGGTCAAAGGACAGGCCCATCAGCAGCTCTCTGCTCCCAATTTCAACTGCCGCCCTGATGGGAGGCTTCGACCACGGTAATGGCTCACTCGAGCCGCAGCCCTTCACGCCCCGACCCCCACCCCGTCCGAGCCCTGGAGTGCAGGACGCACGTGTGAGGACTGCAGAGAAGGGAGTTGTCCTGGAGTGGGCTTCGTGGTGGGCTGAACGGCGGCCCCAAAGACATCCACATCCTGACCCTGAGAACTGGAAACGTGGTACCTTACGTGGGAAAAGGGACCTCGTCGGTGTGATGGAGTCAAGGACCCTGAGAAGCCAAGAGTCACCCCGATCACCTGGTGGCCCCAAACGTAACCGCAAGGGCTCCTGAGGCGGTGAAGGCAAAGAAACAGATTCTGCCCTTGAGCCTCCGGGAAGACACCTTGACCTTAGCCCAGTGACACTGATCATGGACCTCTGATCTCCAGAAATGTGCGAGAATAAATGTGTGCTGTTTGAGCCACAAGTTTATGACAACTTGTTATAGGAGCGATAGGAATCTAATAGAGGTTTATGTGGGTTTCTGTTTATAAAGTAAAAGCCTTTTTGCCTGGAGCTCACTCTGTCTGAAGAGAACTCATGCCATTGTCGGGAGTCGGCACACAGGGTCGGCTGTGGTTGGTTGGGGGCAGGTGGCACAGCTACAGGGCTGCCTGGTTTGGGCCGGGGTCAGCTGTGAGTACCCCCATCGTACAGTGACACGCGGGCAGAGGTCTCAGCAGGGAGCCCGCGCCAGGCAGCACCGGGGGCTGTCTGCAGGGGCAGTGTCTGAGGATGGTGCAGTGGGAAAATATTCCTGTCCTCACAGCAACACTTGACAATAAACAGCCACAAAATCCCCCTTTGCACATCCAAAAGGATGAGCTGATGGCTTCAAGAAGTTCCCTGTTAGCACAGGCACACATGATAAGTCTGACTGGAGGTGAAGGCTTAAGGAAGAAGCCATTGTCTCGCTGTCTCTCTGTCCGTCTGTCTGTCTGTCTCTCTCTCTGTGAATAAGTTCTTAGTAGGAATAAACAGAGAAAAAGTCTAAGAACTGGGTTCCTGTTCAGATACTATCATGTAGTGGCTGTGTGACCCACTGAAAAGTTTCTAAACTTCTCTGTTGCTTAGTCTTCCCCTGTGAAAAACAGAGCTGATGTTTAACAGGCAGTTGTTATGTGGCTAGAACTCTTTTTATTCTGAAATGTGCGGTCCCTCGTACACCACACATTTTGGTTCCCCTGACCCTTCATTCTGTCGTGGCCCACACACGAAAAGTTAAGGGGCGCCAAAGTCATTCAGTCAGTTTTCACAGAGGCAAGAGCCAACCGATGCCCTGATTCCATGTCCTGACTTCTTTCGTGACATCTTAGCTGGCAACGGTGGCAGTTCCAGAGAATGAGAGGCGTCAGCGGAGTCCTCTGCCTCCCCCTGCAAACAAATGCCAATGGGGGTTCAGAGCATTTGAGCAGCTGGTTGATGAAAACATCCTGAGTCCAGGAGGGACTAATAGACTCATAATCTAGGATGGATTCTGCCACTAACTAACCGGGTGTCCTTAAGCAGGTCATTTCATAGCTTGGAACCTATTTCCTCATCACTTTAATAGATAATTATAGTAATGAAAGAATATGAATAGTAATAATATGATAATAGTAACAATAATAATAAGAATACCTGCCTTATCCACCTCATAGAGATTTGTGAAGATCAAATAAGAACTGTTAATTGTCTTTAATAAAAAATGCAAAGTAATACAAATATAAGGCATAATTTTGATGAGCCTGTTAAGGATGTGATTGCCAATATCATCCCTGTAGTCAGGCTCGTAGCATCCATCTCCGCTCCAGGCCGGAGGCTGAAGTTGCCCGACACATAATTTTGTCTGAGAACAGTGAAATTTAAGCTCCTCGTGGCTAAAACATACCTGCTTTTTTCTCATTTAAAGAATGCCATTTAGGCTTTCAGGCTTCTCTTGACAGCTTCCATCTGGCATTCAGCAAAGCAACAGGATGAGATGTCACTGCAGTACTTGTCTCATTCTGGAGAGTTCCTTTTACCACACCCGTGACCTTAGACAACTCATTCTTAGTGAGTCTCTCCAGATAGAGAGGAAGGCCATTTCTGACGGGGGTTCGAAGAGGAGGGAAAAGACAAATAGCAACTGACTGCAAACCCAAACAAGGAAATATAGATTTGCTCAGGCTGAGCAAATGAACGAGGTCAGATTCACCTTGATTCTGTCTGCAAGGACTGTGCCCTTTCTGGTTAAGGGCTCTTATTCAGAAACAAGGTCCCCAAAGCCAAGGTGACCTGCTGAAAACCCTTCAGTGACTCCCAGTTCTTCCACCATAGAGTCCAAGTTCCAAAATATGGCTTCCCAAGTGCTTGTGTCACCTGGCCTTGCCACTTTGTCCTGTCTCGTCGTGACCCCAACATCTGGATCCCCACAGGCCGAGCATCCCCAGCTACGTGGTGGCTGCTCCACCCATCAGGATGTTCCCGCCTGTTCCCTCTGCCTGGATCCCCGTTCTCTGACCCGCATCCTCCAAACCAGCTCCTCCTCCAGGCCTCAGCGTTCCTCTGGCAAACCGTCCTGAGCTCCCTGGGATGGAACGTGCTTCCCTTCACACGTGAGCCACGCTATTCTAGACAGCTTTGTCATGGCACCTATGGCAGGGTGTGACAACCGCCCACTGACGTCTTTGTTTTGTCCATTAGACTTTATGATCCTTGAGGATTGGAGCCATATCCTGTGGGCAGTTGTCTCTCCACGGTGCCTGGAAAGCCTCAGCCCTTGATCGATATTTGCGGAATAAAAGAATGAGTGCACATTGTCTTGAGAAATGGGTCAAACAACCAACGCATTGAGGAAAATCCCCACTGACGATGAAAAAGACGTGGCAAATGGAAACACTCAACAAAATGGGCCATGATTACATGCAGACATTAAAACCAGAAGAGGAATTATATAAAATCCAGTGACAATTACGAGACTTAGAGAATGGAAAATACTGGAAAATACGGGATGTAAAATGGATAAAGAATAACAGGTGACCAAATAGAGGCTAAAGAATGAGAAGACCAAACTCAAATGAGTCCAAGCTGAAAGGAGAAGAGAAGAGAAACAAGAATGTAGGAGTAACGGAAAGGACCAGCGATGCGGGGAGTACGTCCCTTCCATGCCACGGAAATGTTAGCATCAATGGTTAAAAATTAGGAAAACTAAAGCACTTTGTTCTGTGATTTAAAAGTGAAACTAAAGTGGTTGTTTTTTTCATTAGAACCCCAAATTAGTGGGCGTATCCTTGCACTAGTTTTGGTTCCTAAAGGAAACCCGGCACAGTTCAGAGACCTCCTTCTCCATCCAGGAGACCACCAGACGGGAGCGCGAGGTCAGGCCTGGGGCCCTCTGCTCGCCAGCCCGATGGCAAACGCAGACTGTGTTTAAGCCGCCTGCCCCTTTGCTGTAGTGCCTGCACCCAGATGTGGTGTGTGGGAGTGTGGGGCAGCGCTCTGTTTTAGCAGCTGATCACAAACGCACACGTGGCTGAGCTGCAGGGCCCTGTGTTTGGTGCCCACATCACTAACGTGGCACTTGAGTAAGTCACGCTCCCTTCTGTCTGCCTTACCAACTCATAAACAAGGCATGCGGTTAGAAACTACAGACCTCTGTTTTAGTAACCACATCACAAACATGGCGCGTGGTAAGTGGTAGAAATTTTCATTGTGGGAACCAGACGGTGGTGAAGCCGTAGCCTCTCCCTTTTAATAAGCAGATCACAAATCCGGCAGGTGGCACTGCCGCTCAGATCACGAGTGGAGCACTCGGCTAAGCTGCTGAATGCTGCATCCACGGGATTCAATCACACATTCCCGCCTCATCTTTCTATATTTTATTTGCTGTCTATGAAACTTTAATTAGCTAAAGAAAAACAAACAGTTTATAGAAATAAGACAACAGAGACCATAAAATCACTAGCCCCATATAAGCACCTAAAAAAAGCAGGTAGAGATCACATCTAGGGAGTTAGGGAGTCAAGGCAAAGAAAATTCTGGAAGAAACACACCAACCCTACACACCAGAGTTGGCACTGTGAGGGCATCAGAGCAGGAATGGGGTAGACCAAGGACCTTCCATTTTGAAGCTCTTTGCCATTGCGGATCATCACATTTGGAAAGAGCCAGGAGTTAAAATTTGGAATATTGTAAAGTAAATATTTACTTTGCCCACTTTGGAATATATTCCTGCCCATTGGTGTTGGACTTGGCCAGGTGACTTGCTTTGGGCAATAAGATGTTAGCAGATACGGCATGAGCACAGGCAGCTGGACATACCCTCTTGTCCCAAGGGCATCTCAATGAGAAAACTTTCCCTGAGTTTCTGTTGCCTGGGTCCAGAGTGAACACATGGAACAGACCTGACCCAACTTGCTCTAGAAGCAGAGCCGCTCAGCTGAGCCCAGCCTGGATCAACCGGGCCTCCACCTACGTGCGGATCCACGAGCACCAGTATAAATGTCTCTTGTGGTATGTCACAGAGCTTGGGGTTGGTTTGTTCTGTAACATTAACCAACACACTTGGCATTTATTTCCAAGGGCAAGAGTAACCACACAGTGGGGGCAGGACACAGCACAAGGAAAGAGGACACACGGCTGGACCTGGATCTGGAGTAGAGGTCAGGTCCAACAGAAAGCACAGGAAGAAAAGCTGGCCCCAGGTTCACTGTCTCTGCCCTTCATGGAGAAGCCGCCACACAGGAATGAACCTCCCCCATGGACCTGCCTGCACTCCTGGCTCCCTCAACACTCAGGAATGTTGCTGGCTCACTGAGACTCATCCTGTTTTATGGCAAATTCTATCTCATTATTTATCTCTCTTTTGCAAAGGATGGATGCACTGGAAGAAATGAACACACCATTTGAAACTTGTGAAAGAGATTTAAGACATAAAAATTGCAGGAGAACCAAGCACTATAGAGACTGATGGAAAAAAACTTTTGCAAAAGATTTATAGGAAATAAAAGGAAATTTTACACAGCAATTGCTCTGTGTTTCCTATAGTATTCATATATACATATCTTCGCTGATTAGAAGAAAGCTAAGAAACAATGTTTTAAAAATCAAGTAATGCCATAGCAGAAATGACAGAAACAGTGAAAGGCAAAATTTATAGCTGAGAAAATGGACTCAGGGATGCAGATGGCAAAATAAATGTCATCATTTCTGCCATGCAGAAAGAAGGATTTGGGGATGAAAAGATATGAGAAGAGATGATGATATGAAGAACATAGACTAGAGAGGCACAGAAAATTTTTATTTCTAAAGAACAGTCATGAAATAGAACAAAAGCAATAACCAAAAATGTAATAGATTAAAAAAAAAAAAACACTTCCTGAAAATTTAGCTTTCCAGATCTTTAAGGCTTATTGTTAACCAGGTAACATAATTTAAATGATGTCTATACTTAGGCATATCTTGATGATTGATGTGTATGAAATGCAAGAATAAATTAAAAAGCTGTGCAAACATCTTCGCATAAAAAGTGAGTTAACTGCAAGGTAAGAAAACCCTTCTTGGACATGTCCTTGGACTCCAACTTCTAGGACACAATGGAGATGTCATTGAGTTTTTAGGGGAAAGGGCTTTTACTTAATAATCTGACACCCGGCAAGGTTATGATTCATCTACAAGGCAACAGAATATAAATCAGCTACGCAAGAGCTCAGAAAGCATAAAATCCACCACCCTTCCTAAATAAATTATTTAAAGTGCACGTCAACCCACTAAAGATGAATCAAAATAAGAAGTTCAAGAATGAGGGAAAACAGAGGATAAAGGGACTGTTTCTGAGAACTGAAATCATCCAAATCTAAAATGTAATTTAAAATAAATGCTGTAAAACATGGCTATAGAACAAAATGCAAATAAGGGGCTACTTCTTGAAAGGGAAGACATAATATGAAAAACCAATAATTTAACCATAATAAATTGGATCTAAACCACATATTACATAAACAAAGATCAAACCACAGGCGCAGGCGGGCGAACAAGGGGAGAAAAGTGCTAATTTCATTATTTAAATGGGGGCAGAGTTCTCATTTAATTGCACTGATTAGTAGATTAATGTTAAATGACAGTTGTGGTAAAAGGCATATTTATCATGTTTCTGATTTTAATGGATCTGACTTTAGCAGCTATATAAAATTGTATTATCTCTTCCAGATTTCGGTCTGTAGAAAATAGTTCCAGGAAGTAAGTGCTCTTCCAAAAAAAACCAAAACCAAAAAACAAAGCAAAAACAACAACAAAAACCTCCCATGGTAAATGTGAATGAGAAATAATGGCATATGATTTCTCTTACTGGAAAGGAAAAACGTGTATCAGTATAAATGTTTCTGGGCAGTCTTGTAGTGAAGAGATCAGTTTACTTTTTTCAGTCTCGTGTTTGCCAGTAATTCAAGCAGGACAGTCTTTTTTCACGTGTTAATACCATTGTAGAAGACGTTGAGGTCGTCCCCTAAGACTCATCTTGTTCCAGATGGGCATGTGACCCAATTTTGGCCAAAGAGACATGCTTTGGTGCCTGCTGAGGGCCCTTGGGTAGCATTTTGTCATTCTTGGGTGGCGGGGGAGAGTGAGAGAGAGCCACCTTCTTTAAACCCTGGGTATTGCTGTCGAGATGTGATGTCTGGAACTGCTACAACCACGTTGTTCCCATCATGAAAAGGACACTGTTCTGATCATCATTCCTAATAACCTAACCATTTTATTACGCACATGATTGTGTGGATCAGGAATTCAGGAAGGACACAGTGGGGGCAGTCTTTCTCTGCTCTGCAATACCTGGGGTTTCATTTGGAAAGGCTCAAAAGCTGGGGCGGGATCATCCGAAGGCTTGTTCATTCACAAGGCTGGCACCAGGGCTGAAGAATTCTGAGACGAGGATGGCCCACTGTGGCTCCCCTCCATGGCCTCTCCGACTGGCCGAGCTTCCTCCCAGCATGGCGGCCACAGGGGAGCTGGATTTCCCACAAGGCATCTCAGGGCTCCAAGCGCGAGTGTTGCAGCAGACAGGCAGAGGCCGCATGGGCTCTCCCGACCTGGCGATGGGAGGCAGACGGCATACGTCTGCCGCAGCCCATTGGTTACAACAAAGTCACAAGCCCACCCAGGTTCAAAGGCTGGGAAGGTGGACCCTCCTCTCTACGGGAGGACTGCCAAAGTCACATTGCAGGGGAATGTGCGGGCTGTGGCCATCGTTGGGGGACACAATCTACAAAGAGGTCAGAGGAGGGTCAAAGAACCTGGGCTCTTGTTGAGCCACTGGCTCACCCCACCCTGAGTTCACCCCAACTCGAGCCTTCCATTTTGTGAGATATCTTCTCATCCCTAACGCCAGTTAGAATTGGTGTTTTTGCAACTTGCTGCAAAAGCATGCTAATAGCAACAGTCACGTACTAACACCCCACAGAGCCAAGCGTATGGAGACAATTGTCCAGACGGTGCTTCTTCAGACAGTCACGTCAGAGAGACCTGCGATTGCATGGCTGGTCTTCTTGGGTGTTGACTGACCCTCTCAGAGCCGAGCCTCAGTTTCCTTATATGTAAAACAGGAATAATGCTAAGAACAGGATTGTTGTGAGGCGGAAATGAGTCAGCATCTGTAAAATGTTTACTGTTGTGCCTGGCGCAGAGCAAACGCCCTACAGAGGGCGCTTTCCCTAGCACCGTTCAACCGCGAAACACGTGCTAGCATTTTAGGGGTAAAGTCACATGCAGGATATATATCCTTTCTACACTTGTAGGGGTGTGGGTGTTTGTGTGTGATATAGTTATTGAAGTCATCGTCCCTCCTTCGGAAAAAAATGCCCTTTTAAAGGTAAAAACATCAGGGAAGACTGTGTCACAAAATGGTAGCCTAGGGATCTTCATTATCTCAGTGGAGACATTTTGTTTAAAAACAAAACAAACCGGAAATCCTTCCAAACAGTTAGGCAACAAGCAGGGGCTGCATGGGAAGGACAGAAGGGGGTGCCAAAGCCTTGTAGGAGAGGCACGAAGGCCAGGGCAGCAGCTGTCAAGGGCAGCAGCGTGGCCAAGGGCAGCCACGCGCCGCAGGACACCTGGAAGCAGAATGCGGGGCCTCCCCAGACGCCAAGGCAGGCGGCTGTTCTCCGTCCTCCTCTCTCTCTGGGACTGTAAGGCCTTCAGCTCTTCCTGCGTCTCTGTTCACTTGGTGGGAAGCATCATCCGGTTCACACCTACAAAGAGTGGATGCAGTCACCGAGGACCAGTTCCAACAAGATCAGCGCATCTCCTGGACCGTCCTGGTCAGATGTCCACCCCAGGCTCTGACGGATTAGCAGGGAGAGACGCGTGGCTCTCCCTCACTTCGGGAGGCTGCAGGGAGCTGGATGTATCAAACCCCACGTCTGCTTCTGTCCAAACGACCAAGCCTAGTCCTGGGCTAACTCTCTGAAGGGCAGGATTCGCCTGGTGCAACACTGCAGACGCGCAGCCTGGGCACAGGCACCGATGCCTGGCCAGCAATGCCAGGCTGCCCTGCGGGGGTCCACGGGGGCTCTGCATTGTCATATGAGCTGCCTCTGACCTACTGGGGCTCCTTTCAGACGCCTCCTCTGATGGCGATCGCTGCCATGTTGTCTGGGCTCTCAGAGACTCGGGATCCGTCCTCGTGGGGACTCTTACACTTGTGTCATAAAATCAGGGAATGAGTCTGAGCTGCAGGGATTTTGCTCCTGGCTTAGCCGATTTCTTCCTGGGCTGCTGGCAGCATGGTTGGTGGCACAAGAGCAAGAAGTCCAAGTTTACAGTCAATTCTAAATTAAGAAAACCTCAGCGCAGCCTGGAATCCAGCCAGCGAAAGGCACCGGTACATTAGTTTCTCTGCTCCCATTTGCAGTGCTGGCGATGCCTGCAAGCTGTGCTTGTTACGGAGAGCTCTGATAGCACGCTAATACACCCAGCGAGGTGAAAATACATAATAGGGCCTCTTGGGGATTTCCTGGCTTTGAACCCCATCACCATTAGTACTTCTGTCAGTAATTAACCCGAAGAGTCCACAGGTCCTTTCCTGCACCCTTAGCATTGCCTAACTTCGGCATTATACCTCCTGTAATTACATTTAGGTTGTAACATAACTATGTCAGATCGTAGTTATGCATTTTATCCTGATAATACTCTAAATTCTTTATCTGCTTTGAAATGTTTCCTGGAAAAATCAGTTAGGGAAAAATCCTAGACACCCAGAACTCTAGGGTGGTGAGAGGTTGTTTGATTTTTTCTCTGCGAGGCACTCACTTTTGGTAGAGACGTGAGGATGGGTATTGGACTCTGACACCCTCAGAGTAAGAACTTGCAGAGTTCTGGGCCAAAGGATTTCCCCATCTTCTTCTTTCTCTCCCTCACCCATGTTTAATGCAGAGACAGTCCCCTTCCCCTCTTTAAATATCTCTTTCCTATGGCTCCTGGAGACCTCTCAGAAGCTGAGGCAGCTCACAGGCACCCTGGGCCACTGTGGGGTTCACAGATACAGAACCAGCAGCCAGCTACACCAGTGCACCCCTCACGAGTAAACCAACCAACAAACAAAAAATTAAAAAATGAGTGTCTTTTTCATTTAAAAATGAGTGTTATAGCAATGTGAATAGTTCACTTTGGTCCTTCTTGGTTGGAGATGCACCAGGCTCTCCCATTCCTAGAACCTTGGTCCAAGCCACCTAGGATGTGAACGCTGCCCAATGGTCCCAGGGCTTTCCAGTGGGCAACAGAGACTTGGCAGTACTGAGATGATGGAGTGGATAACAACTTGTCCTGAGTCACTTGTAGCAGAGATGGCTTGTTATCCACTCTCCCTTTCATCCTGTGTTGTTGGGGATGGCTATGTGCCCAGCCTCACTTACAGATGTATGCCAAGGCAGTGGATAGAGTTTTAGGGGAAGATCTTGAACAGGCATTTACTCAGTTAATGGGCACCCTTTTTCCTCCCTCCTTTTGCTTTCTTCCTCCTACCTCTGATGGCTGGAGCTGCAGCAGCCATATTGAGACAATGAGGGAAAGACCAAGAGAACTGCAAAGACCTGAGCCCTCACAATCTTGAACTGCCCAATGAACAGCAAAAACTGCCTCCTCGGATCATCTCATTAGATGAGAAAAATAGATCCTGTGTGTTTATGTCATTGTAATTAGTCCTCTTTATAGAAAGTCAACTGTGATTTCTACCTCATTAACAATCTGTTGTCCTCTTGTAAGAATCAAAAAATAGGGTTGAATGAGTCCAGCCCTGCTGGCTATTTTCTTGAGTATGATCAAGGGGGCTTTATTTTTCCTCTTCTGGTATCATAGCCATGGTCTGGGAGTAAAATATAACCTGCTCAACCCTTATCCCTGTTCCTTCTGCTGTCAGTGAGTAGCAATGACAGGTCTAGCTCCAGAAAGACGTGGAGAGGAAAGGAAAGAAAATCTCAAACTGATTCCTGATGAGGCTCTTCTGGATAGGCCAAGAAGGATCTCATTTTTGGAATCACTAGGGAATCCAGCATCTCTGAATCCAGAGGGTCCGTATTAACTGACTCCTGTAACAATTCAGAGAAAACTGGGGAGTGTGCCAATCACCCTTCACTAAAGCCTGACCAAAGGCAACAGAGAGCCCCAAACCACGTTCCCTGTTCCCATAAAGCCCACTTCTCAGAATGACAAGGGCTTCCTGAATTTTCCCTTTTGCCAGCTCTTAATTATCGGGTGCAGTAGAAAGATATAACTGAGATACATTTCTGGCTCCATCACCTGCTATTTTGTGAACATGTAGTCAAGTTAACAGTACGGATTTGTTAAGTAGAAACATGGTATTGTTAAGTAGTTGCAAGTACAACTACTTGAGCCAGAATTCCTGGATTCAAACGTTAGCTCTTGTCTCTCTGGCCCTGTGACTTAGAGCAAGGTACTTACGCTCCTGTTCCTCAGCAACAAGACGTGGATAGTAATATTAACAGTAATGCCGCAAGATTGTTACGAGGACCAAGTACGCAGTGCCCGACGCTAATATATCATGAGTAATACAAGTTCTGTATCATTTTAATCTGCACCAGACAGCTAAGCTAAGTGGCTCAGGGTGAAGCCAAGCCTCAGTTTCCTCATTTGTAAAATGGGGCGCAAGTGGAGCCAACACATTATATGCACGGTATAATCACAGTCACGGGCATGGCAAGAGGCTTGTTCATGGCCCGCACTGCGCTACGCACCAGGAGGCTCTCCATAAACGTTAATATACCCCCATGTGTCCCTTTCCTGTCCTACAAGTGACTGCAACCTGCACGCAGGTGGCGTGAGTGATTCTGTGTAGTGCGCTTTATTTTCTGGAGTGGTATCTAAGGGAGACGAAGTGGGGTCACAGCAGCAGAGAAGCAGCTAAGATGCACGTTACTCAAGAATTGATCTCGGCGACTTTTTAGTCGCTGTGACGTTACTGGGCATTCTGGCCTTTAGAGAGACGGACCCGGAAGTTGGAGGAGTTGTGTCACTGTTGCTCAAGGAGCACGCTGTGACACGTGCTTTCTTTCTTGGGAGGCCAGGCTACAACGGGAGGAGGGCTGACTTTCCGAGGGTGGAAAGGCTGTGTTTCTGAATCTTGGGGATCCTTTTTAGGATGTGGTCTACTTCCTCCCCTGTCAGATGCCACTGCCGTCACCGCAGCTGGTATCTGCTCTTCCCAGGGAAACGGTTTCAAGCAAGGCCAATTTCGTCTGACGTAGGCTTACCTGCCTCTTTTGTAATGACTCAAAAATGTGTTGCTGCAGGATAAAACCCGGGTTCTAAGTTTATGCTACGCTCAACCTGGAAAAAAACGGCCTACGGACAGACAATTTCTCAAGCGTAAATTTGGTATCACGCATTAGAATATCCTTAAGCAGATAAATAACAAATGGGGAAATAATTTAGTCATTTAAATTGGAACAAAATCCCAAAATATCTTCTTGTTATCACTTTGATGAATCAGACTCCAGAGTTCTTAGGGAATATATCAAAATTGCTAACTAAAGCTTTTAAGATGATGGAAAGGGATTAATATTAAACGGGCTAGAACAACAGAAGGAACTATCACACTTGGTGGGAAGGGCAGAAGGAGAGAAAAGGAAGAAAACCTGTCTCGACTAAGAAACGATCGTGAAATGGCATCGTCGCTGAGAAATTTGTCCAAAGCAGGGAAGAAATAGCATCTTATATCAGATTCTTCCTTAACTGAAGGATCTATAATTTATTGGAAACATTACATGTTCTAAGCCAGAGACGACATACTCCCCATCTGAGCTCTGTGATGTGTCTTATCTGTTCAGTTTCACATGGCTCCTGTCTCCTGAGAAAACAAGCTAAGTCCGAGAAACAATGTCTCAATAACCTCCACGTCCAGAGGTTGGTCTCCAGTGCAAACAGGCTCTTGGCATCTTGGCTTTGTCCATGGTCCCCTCCCACCTGCCCTCCGCTGGGGGTCGTCTGGCTCCACCCTTTTCCCCCGTCTCTGTCTCTCTGAATCCTAATGCAGAGATTGGTCAGCATCACTGGGGAACTTGTTAGAAACGGACACACTCAGGCCCCACCCAGAGACTCCAGTGGTGGGGCCCAGCACCCAGACTCTGACACATCACTTCTGTTGCTCTCCTGGCTTTTCCTGCTGGGTTAAGATGAACACTCTCCTCCAGAAACCCATCTGCTTCTGACTGCTCTGAATGACACCACCTCACAGGAGGACGTGAGACACCCAGCACCACAGATACCCTGTGAGGTTAAATACGCTTCTCATTGGATAGACACTGACGCCAGGGTCCAGGAAAGTCAAAACCTCTCAAACGATGTAACTTGCAATTCTGATTCTCTTATTTTATAGAGATTGGCAGACCCTTGGGAGATGCCATAATAAGCCCTGTCCGTAGTCATGAAAGTAATGACATTGATCCTTCATGAGAAGAGAAGGTGCTGTCAGTGTTCTAAAAGGCATCAAACACTGCTCCTTGGGATGCTGTATTGATCAGGGTTCCCCAAAGAAACAGAACTAATATGGTGGAGATAGATATATGCATATACACACATATGTATGTATACATGTGTGTGTATGTGTGTGTGTATGTGTGTGTGTGTGTATATATATAGAGTTTTTGTTCTGTTTGGGCCTTCAAGTGACTGGATGTTGGTCCACCCAGATGAGGGAGTGCAATCTGCTTTACTGAGTTCACCTCATCCAGAAACAGCCGCACAGACACACCCACACTAATGTCAGACCAAATACCTGGCACCTGTGGCCCCGTCAAGTTAACACATAACATTAACCACTGCAGAGGTGAAATCAGTTTCCGGTATGACAATTAGGGTAAGTACCCTGGGAAAATGGTCCTTTAAGAATTCCAGTTTTTCTAAATTGTTCTAGTCAAGAAAAGAGTTCAGACTGCGTCAGATGAGCCAGAAATGAACAATCCTCCCACAATCAGAAGAGGGAATAATAGAGCATCTTCCTCAGAACTGCAGCAAATCTGAGCTTGCTAATCACTTTGGGTGCCAGCAGCCACATTTAAACTGAGTGGCCCCTTTGGTTAAAGAACCAAGTTTGGGATTCAACTGACACCTGGAAGGCCAATGAGGAAGACCAAGAAGCACCGCCCATTCTGTGCCCTGGAGTTCATAACCTAGGACAGAGCTTTCCTCTTTGGAGGATAAATAGGAGGGGGAAAAAAACCCATAGAATATTTCAAAGCAAATTTCTGTACAATAAGAGGAGAGATGCTCTGTAGAAGCGGAGAAAAAGTACAGCAATGAAGAGGGTTTATTATAGAAACAAGCTTGAAACACACTTGCTTTGTGTCCTCAAAGACATACCCACATGTATGCACAAAATATCATCTATGAAACAAGAGCTATGATAATTGAAGACCGAGATACAACTTTCTTTTAAGTTGAGGAAAAAAAGAGAAGAAAAAATTCAAGGATACTAAACAGATAATAGAAAAAAACTTGGCATTGGAGGCGATGAAGAGCAGGATCGATGATGCCGAAACCCAGCGAAGGTTGTAGGAGCTGGACGTGGAAAGCTCACCAGAAACGTGGCCATGGGGAACAGAGATAAAAATTATGAGGTAGATGATCTGATCGGGGGACATTTGTCAATAAAAAGCACAGCTAAAGAGGAAATCAGAGAAGCCACAGCCAGGAGCCCAGCAGAACACAGAGCAGAGCTCACCACTAGTCACAGAAATTCAGGGAACATGAGGTCCTGCAGGGAGGCCAGACACGATGTCAACACACAAAAATCCACATTTTTTTAATCATCAATGATAACTCATTAGAACATATAACGGAAAAACACATGCCATTTGTTACAGAAAAAAATCACAAGGTACCTAGGAATCAATCTAAGGAGAAACTATAGAACGGTTCCAAAGATCAGAAAGTCTGCAGCAAAAGGAAAGCAGCAGTGTAGTCACGGATGAAAAGACTCCATATTTAAAATATATCCTTTATGAAATTAATAAATAATTCAACTCAATCCCAGTCAAAATCCTAGCAAGATTTTCATGGAATCCTTAAGTTGATCCTAGAACATATATGTCAAAGAAAATAGGCAAGAAGAGCCCAGATTTGAAAAGAAAAAACACCCAAAACAAAGGGCAGAGACTTGTGTTATCAGATAGCAAGACATACATCCACCTATGCGGTACTGTTCAAAAAGAATAGAGTCTAGATCAACGGAATGGGCTGGGAGTTCATAAATACTCCCAAGTACATATGGGAAGGTTGCATGAAAGTTTTAGTCAAATCACTTGGGCTAAGGATAAAACATTCAATACAGCTGGGACAACTGCCTATCCATTTGGGATATAAAAAAGCTACCCTCTTAGCTAATACTACTTACAAAAATAAGTCACAGATAGATTAAACACTCACAGAAACTCTAAAACAGATGTAAATAGAGTAGAATGTATTTATATTGTAGAGCTAAGCACCTTAAGACAGCAATAGCCAGTAGAAAAAGATGAATAGCTTGGGCTAAATGAAATTTTAAAAGCTCTGCATGGGGTAAGCCACCAAAAAAAAAATTAAGAGACAAGCTACAGACCAGGAGAAAATGTTTTCAACGTTCATAATAAAGAATGGATTAACATGTAGCATACATAAATGGAGTAAACATTTACAAGGAAAGGGATGGACAATCCAAGAGTAAACTGAATAATCGATTGATGAAGAAACACAAGTGGCCAATATAATTACATAATAAATACAACCAGTAAAAAGCTGCTTAACCTTATTAGTAATCAGAGAAATTCAAGTTAAAACTAGAGGATGCTATTTTTAATCTATCATTTTTAAAGATGATTTGACCTTATCTGTTAAAGCTGAAAATAGGTGTGGCCCACAACTTGGCAGTTCTGCTTCCCTAATCTCCCCTCCGGGTACGCCCATACCTGTGCACATAGAGGCAAGAACAGGTATGTTTCCTGCAGGATTCTTGTGAAAGGAAAAATCACTGGGACCAAGTGTCCACCGCAAGAAAACTGGCTGAGTAAAATATCCTCAACATGGAATCTATGCCGTAGTTTAGGAGATATGATTGCTTAATATACTGACATGCTGAGTGAAATGGAAAGCAAGAATTGTTAAATGATTATGGTCCTATTTGTGGGAAAAGAAAAAAATGTATTCAACAAAATAGTACTTTGGTGGAGGGAACTATAGATTTGTGAAGGATCCGTCCTAAAGTGATAAGAGTAGTTAGCTCTCGAGAGTCCCAAGGTTGGCAGGAAGGTCGTGGAAATGAGGTAGACGCACGTGTAACAGCACAGTTAACTCTTAAAAGCACTGATTAGCTAACAAAGTAAGGAACAGAATGAAATCTGTTTTGTCAATTTTGTTTACTGCTGTATCTGTGCACTTAGAATAGTGCTTGGCACACAGTGAGTACTCCATACATATTTGATAAATGAATGCAAAAACACAATACCAGTTGTATGCATTAAAATACACACACTCAGAACAAAAAGACAAACTTTGGACCAACAGACACACATTAAAATCCTTTGGATGATAGCCCATAGAGGTGGAGGTGGAACAGAAATAAAAAATAGAGAAAAAAGAGAATAAATAAGTAAATAAGGGCTTTGCATGGATCTGAGATTATGTGGTGCCACAAATGAACAGAATTAATTCAATTCTGCACCTGATGCAGAGAAATGAACAAACAAATGTGTCTCTGAACTGGCAGGAAAGTAAGAACTTTTCAGATGGCAAACAAAAAGGGCAAGGAGGAATCCAGTTATCTAAGAACTTGGAGCTGGCTTGATTCCTGAGAGGGCCTGCCCAAGACCCACAGCGGTTTTAGTGCCCTGCAGAACACCAGGGGTAGACGGCAACCTGTGGACCACACAAGGTGGAATCCCAAACCCAGATGAAATGCTTCTGAAACTCATCCACGTTGTTACAACAGGATTAGTTCATTCCTTTTTGTTGTTGAACAGTATTTCATGGTACACGTTTACCACGATTTTGTTTATCCATTCTCTTGTTGATTGACATTTGGTTGTTCCCAGTTTGTGGCTATTATGATCAGGGTTGCCATGAACAATCTTGTACCCACCATTTCATGGACCTGCATTTTCACTTCTCCTGGGAAAACACCTAGGAGAGGAGTGCTTGGGTTGTAAGGCAAGTGTGTGTTTAACTTTCTAAGAACTGCCAAGCAGTTTTCCAAAGTGATTGTAACATTTTACATTCCTACCAGAAATGTATGAGATGCCCATGTACTCCACATACTTGCCAACATTTGGTATTGTCAGTCTTTTAAACTTTAGCTTTTTCTCACGGCAAGGAGTGAGTAACACGTGGCTATTTTAATTTGTGATTTGTCTGAGACAAATGATGTTGTCTGTCTTTATATTTATTGTGCTTATTGGCCACTTAAATATTTTCTTTTATGAAGTGGCCAAACATTAGTTCACATTTTTTATTGAATTGTCTTTTTATTACTGAGTTACAAGATTTTAAAAATATATATTCTGCTTATAAGTGTTTTCTTGGACAGATACATTGAAAATATTTTTTCCTGGCCGGGCGCGGTGGCTCACGCCTGTAATCCTAGCACTCTGGGAGGCCAAGGTGGGCAGATCGTTTGAGCTCAGGAGTTCGAGACCAGCCTGAGCAAGAGCAAGACCCCATCTCTACTAAAAATAGAAAGAAATTATATGGACAGCTAAAAATATATATAGAAAAAATTAGCCGGACATGGTGGTGCATGCCTGTAGTCCCAGCTCCTCGGGAGGCTGAGGCAGGAAGATCCCTTGAGCTCAGGAGTTTGAGGTTGCTGTGAGCTAGGCTGACGCCATGGCACTCACTCTAGCCTGGGCAACAGAGTGAGACTCTGTCTCAAAAAAAAAAAAAAAAAAAAAAAAAAAAAGAAAATATTTTTTCCTAATCTGTGGCTTGCCTTTTTCATATCCTTAGTGGGTCCTCTTAAAGAGCTGAAGTTTAAAGAGAAAACAATTTTTTAAGGTGGATCATTTGTAAAATCTGGTTTGACAATCTTTTTTAAGAAAATTATTTCTTTATTTAATTGGCAAGTTAAAAATGATATGTATTTATGGTATTCAACATGATGTTTGGATATATGTGTACATTGTGAAATGGCTAAATCAAGCTATTTAACATACACATTATCTCGCAGACTTATTTTTTGTGGCGTTAACCTTAAAATCTACTCTCTCTGCAATTTTCAAGTATACACTTCTATTGTTATTAACGAGATTCACTATGATGGACAATAGAGCTATTGAAATTATTCCCCCATCTTAACTGAAATCTTGTGTCCTTCTGAAGATTTAAATGTTGATGAAGTCCCATAAGTCAATTTTTTTATGGTTTGTGATATTTGTGTTCTGTCCAGGAAACCTTTGCTTACCCCCAGGTTGTGAAGATATCCTCCTATTTTCTTCTAGACCCTTTATAGTTTCTAGCCTTTTGAGTTTATGAATCACTGTAAATTATTTTGTGTGTGTG
Source organism: Eulemur rufifrons (assembly GCF_041146395.1). Classification (NCBI taxonomy): domain Eukaryota; kingdom Metazoa; phylum Chordata; class Mammalia; order Primates; family Lemuridae; genus Eulemur; species Eulemur rufifrons. The sequence goes on along the minus strand of NC_090996.1, from coordinate 3,362,677 downwards.
TGTGTGTAGGGTTTGAGGTAGGGGCCAAACAGATGGTAGAATTTCAACTTAAATTTGGATCCTTGATATTTGCTTTAAAAAGGTCTCCATAAAACATGGGCTAGAAGAAAACACCCCAAACTCATGACAGTGGTTTCCTCTAAAAAGGCATGCGAGGAAAGGGCATACAAAAGGGATATCAAAGAAATCAGTAACGTGTTATTTATTTTAAGAGTAAAGAAAGGTCAGAAGCCATGATAGCAAGTTGGTGACGTGTGTTAGTTCTGCATAGTGGCTATGTTGGTGTTTGTTGTAAAGGCGCTGTTCTTTTTCCTATTATAAAAAATCGTCATAATTAAAAACAAGAAAAAGAGTACACTACAGTATAGCAATAAAAAGTTACTTTGAACAACGCGGATTGGCAGTGTCATGCTAGACAGCGCAATTAGATGCAGTCGAAATTGCCAAACTCTCTCAGAAGATCACAGAAATTTCTAAACTTGGAAGAAGCTATGTGGCTGAATCATTCGCTGTGAATGTCTATCACTTAGGGGGTGATATCTGTCATACGCTTCAAGAAAAACAATACAATGTGAAGCTAAACTTAATTCCATTAAACCAGGAAAAGAAATTAATAAAAAAAAAGCACAAAACCTCAGAATTTTCTGATAAATCTCAAAATTATGCTGCAATTCAAAATGATGCGAAAGCTGTCATTAGCACAAAAGTTAAACTCAACTTTTGGGCTAATAAAGAAGAAAGTAATATATAATTGTATGCATCCACGTGGGCCCTGTCAGGTAAAAATAAACAGGTGCTCTAGGGCTGCTCTCAAAATGTGGTCCCTGGGCCACAGCGTCACCTGTGCACTGATTGCAAACGCAGACGTGCAGGTCTCACACCTGACCGGGACCTCAGGAGCTGCGGCTCAGGAGTCCATGTTTCATGAAGCTTTCCAGGTAATGCTCTGCTAATGTTGGAGAATTACTGCTCTAGTGGAAATTTGATGATTCCTTTTTAGACAGCACCAGAAGTTCCTTTCTGCACTGAGGGGTCCTCTATCTTACGAGCCTTGCCCACCTCCACTTAGAACCCCCAAAGGCCATAAGTGTCACCAGCTTGCCAGGCAACCGGGATTTAGGCACGTGATCCAGGCTTCGCCATTCAGATGGGCCACCCTAGACTTTTCAATCTGGATCTAGTGCTGCAAAGAAGCTGTTTTGGAGGTTCCGTCTGAATTTGGGCAGCACCCAAAGTATTGTGGCACCGAGCAGACACTCCAAGTCCAGGTGGCAGCAAGGATCTCACCAGAGCAGTTGTGTGGCAACATTTGGATGGTAGTACTGGCTACCCTGCCTCACTTAGTTCCTACGACTTCCCCAAACCAGGCCTACCAGCCTTCCTATGAACTCTGTGCGCTTCCCAGCTCTTTATAATAAATTCCTTTTCGGCTTAGATTGGCCAGAGCTGATTTCTGTAGCTGAATACATCCTGACTGCATGTGCATTTAATGCAGGGCTTTCTCATTTGTTTTTGCTCCGAAGGCTCTTTCCCAATTGATGTTATATTTCACAAAGATATTTTAGATTTTGAAAACAATACTTATATATGTATGAACATGTATACATCTGTATGCGGACGTAAAACATCTGGAAAAAATAGATCAGACTCTTCACTAGGCTTTATTTTCCACTGATCTGTATTTTTATAACATATCTGTTTTCCCAAGAATATGCCTTAATGTTCAAAATAACAATGTTATAACTTTAGACAAGATGGTGGGGCGTGTGTGTGTGTGTGTGTGTGTATGTGTGTGGAGTATGTTGCAAATGGTAAACTTGTCCAGGCTTAAGTGTAGAAACTACGTGTTATTGAAATGGACTACAGTCTACTTTTTAAAAAGAATCAGAATTCGATTCTGATAGGCCAGAGCTACCTATTACAGTTATTTGTCATTAGTAGAAAGGAAATGAGTTAAATAATCTTAAAAATGGGAAATAGCTAAATGTATTTTGGTGCCTCCATACTCTGGAATCTTTTATGGCTATGAACTACAATTTTTTGAAGAAACATTCATTATGCATCTTCCTGCCTCTGGCACCATCAAAGCAAATACCATGTTGCTCCAAGTTAAGAATTCAATATAGGAAACGTGTCAGACTCTTGCAAAATGGAAATTCAGCCTGTGAGTCAAAGAAGTTTCGAAGGAAGGGCTGTAAGTTCTGAGGCTGCTGCTCACCCATTCTGGCTGAGAGCTGCTGCCTCGGGCATCTCCGAGGATTGATCCTCTTGCAAATCAGCAGGGGAGGTTTGCCCACATCCACCCCCTCATTCTGTGTCCAGCCAGCTGGGCGTCTCCCCGCTGTCCCTCCCTCTGTCCCTCACTCTCTCCCTGGAGCTGCCTGCGCTCACTTAATCAGGCCAGTGGCCCAGGCTGCGGCTGACCGCCCCAGGCAAGGGCTCTGCAATCCTTCATTAGTTTTAATGTAAAGTAAATTGTTTCATTGACTCCTTCCGAGGGAGACGGGCCCAAGGACCAAGGTCTCTTTAACCAAGACGTTTGATGAAAATATAAAGCAATAATTAGAAAAGGAAAAGGGCAAGATGAGGAGTGGCTGAGCTCCTCGTGGTCCAGGGGCTCACGCGTGCACACGGCGCTCACGGGAACCCCGGGAGTTCTGTATTTTCTGTTACCGAGAAGGCAGGCCAAGAATCGCAGGATCCTGGCGCATAAGAAATCAGGCAATGGTGAAAGGTTACAAAAGATTTAAACTGAACAAGCTTCCCTGAGTTCCGAGGGGCAGGGCTCCTCTGCTCGGCAGCACTTTTCATTTGTCCTTTGAGCCGCAGACACCGAGTCAGCCCAACCCACTATGTGGATGTGCTCCCGTCACTCAGCACCGACTTTGAAAGGAAGGCTTGAGGACTGCTCCATTCAGAGGCTCCTATGACCTCTGATTTCTGCTTCAACCTCTGACCCTTGGCTATATTAATTTGAGACCCAAGCGCGGACTCCTGTATCCAGGTGTACTCCAAATTCATCTGATCCCCTGCCCCCTCCTCTCCTACCAAGCTGGAAAGAGTGTGCATCCGTGAAGGATGTCAAACCAGAAACCAAGTAAAACATGGCTCTTCCTGGCAGCCTGGCCCTGCCACATGAGTGCATTTGTATGCCCATAAAAAATGACGTTTGCTAAACGGCAACGGATCACAGGTCACCGGCATGTCACCATCTACCACTGCCAGGAGAGGCAGCTGAAAGTGAAAGAAAGATGGGAAACAGGTCGCGAGAAGAGTCTTCAGAGCAAACTTCCAGGGAGCGCTCCGCCGAGGGGGGCGTAATGCTTGAGCCTCGGTGGCACTCCTGTCACTGAAGCTACACAGTGCGTCTGCTGAGGGGACATTTACAAGCAGATGATGAGTCCATGGAAAACTGTGTGATCAGGAGACCAACAGTGAGTGACAAAGGAAAACATCTAGTTCAAGGTAGCTGGCTGGGCGCAGTAGCTCACACCTGTAATCCTAGCACTCTGGGAGGCCGAGGCGGGAGGATCGCTTGAGGCTAGGAATTCAAGACAAGCCTGAGCAAAAGCAAGACCCCTGTCTCTACTAAAAATAGAAAAATTAGCCAGGCGTCGTGGCTCGTGCCTGTATCCCCAGCACTTTGCGAGGCTGAGGCAGGAGGATCGCTTGAGCCTGGGAGTTTGAGGTTGCTGTGAGCTATGATGATGCCACTGCGCTTTATGTGGGCAACTGAGTGACACTGTGTTCCCTCCCAAAAAACCCGAAACACACACACACACACACACACACACACAAACCCCAACAGGGTAGCCTATGTTATTAGATCAACGTGTGGATCCTGAAAGAACCACTTGGGTCAGATACACAGAGAGAGGACGAGGAAGGAAGTGCAGTCTCTCCCTCCCCTCTGCCCAGGAGGGCTTCTCCAATACCCCGTGCCAGGAGATGCGTGGTCAGCGCTGCACCTGGAACGCCATTTTGCGTGTATGAAGCAAACTGGTGTGTGCGTGCACACGTGTGTGTGCGTTAAACTTCTGCAAGTACGAGTCAGTCGATTCACATTAATTGTGCTCTACTTGTGGGAGGCACCAAACAGTGTGCAAAGAAGAGGGACACCCTCCCTGCCTTTAAGAACATATTGCTATGCCCGTGATTTAGAATCAGCTCTCTTCACTTAATTTGCTCATCCTTTTAAAATTTCTTTTTGATTCCCTTCAGGTATGATTCAGAGGAAAGTCAGATTTGGGCCCCTCCCTCAGAAGGATGCTGTAGGTTATCAAATCTGTGTTCAAAAGTAACGTCCGAAAATTTTGATTGGGTTCCCTGCCTCAAGGGCTTTGCTTTAACCTGATGCAGACCTTTTCAGGTCCCTGATGGCACTGAGGGAAGTTTCCTTGGAGGCTACCAGGGCGGCCAGTCTACACAGATGGAAATCCTTGCCCTTCCAGGACAGGCAGAAGCAGGGAGCGGCGAGCTTCACCTTCAAGCTGCCGGCCTGTGAGACGCACCTGGTTCCTCAGAGGTTAGCACTAACTTTCTCTAAGACGTGGCCTTTTGTTCTCCCCCTGACCTTTTGGGCTGGACAGAGAGCCCTGAACCTATTCATAAATCATAAGTCAGCAACGGTACCTGCTGTGAGCAACTTGGGTCCCAAGGCTTGCTCCCCCTTGAACAATCTAGGGCGGGGCTGAAATAAGATTGGCAGGTGCTGGAGATTCTGTCGCCTGCCGTTAAGGCCCCGGTAGTCTGGGCTAGACTAGACAGACAAATCTACTCCAGATTCCAGATCTGTAGTTGCTAGAAAGAGTCAACCAATCTTGCCAAGCTCACATATTTGGATATACTGTCCTGACCAGGATCCACATTCTCCAGTGCATCTCCAAACAGAGCAGGAATCTAAAAGTTACATGACCCAGGTGGGCTCTTTACTTCCACTCCCAGCCTCTTGTTGATCTCAGGAAATGGTACCATCCTCCTACTAATTACTAAAAAAAGACAGAATCCTAGTGCATCCTCTGCACAGCTTCCTGTTGGTTTTATCCTTTATAGATCCACTACTGAGGTCAGTTTATATAATGTTTAAATCAGATCCCCCTCAACTCGATTATAATCCTTCTAATAGCTTCTCATTGCAAATAGAAACAAATAAATATTTTTTTCCTGTGGTAGGTAGAATTCTAAGATAACCCCCAGTGACCCACACTTTCCTATAATCCCCTCTCTTGTGTGTGGGATGCCGCCCCCCTGACTAGGTTACTAATCAGCTGACTCTGAGTTAATCCAAATTAACGTGAAACGTGTTCCTCCTGGCCAGGAAGAAGCAAACGTCCACGCTGTGACATGCCTGTGTGCACCACGCGGTGAGGAACCGCGGGCAGCCTCTCGGAGCTGAGAGCAGACCCTGGCCCACAGCTAGTACGTAACAGGGACATCAGTCCTGGAGCCACAAGGATCTGAATTCCGACAACAAACTGGAATGAGTTTGGACTGTGACTCTGAGCTCCAAATAAGTACCGCAGTGGTCGTGTGGCTGACACCTTGACCACAGCCTTGCGAAAGAAACCCTGGGCAGAGGACCCACCTAAGCCTCCCAGCCAACAGAAACTGTGAGATAGTAAGTTTGTGTCGTGTTAAAGCTGATAAATTTGCGGCGGTCTATTACGCAGCGACAGAAAACAACCACACTGATATATCTTAGTTCTCAAAGCCCTATCTTAATACCTGGTTCTTCGCTGCCTCCCTGCCTTTATCTGCTCTTACTCTTCCCCGTCTCTTGCCAGGCAGACATTCAAACAGCGTTTTGTCACAGTGCCACCTTGGAGGGGTTAGCACCTGGCAGGGGCACGGAGGGGGCTTCTGGAGCATTGGTAACATTCCACTCCTAACCTGGGCGCTGTCTGGTCAGGTGTATTGAGTTTATGAAGATTCACCGAGCTATACATTTGGGTCTGTGCACTTTTATTTTATGTTAGATTCAATTAAAAGTTTACTTAAAGTTAGCTTTGCAGTATAACGACATGACAAAATGCTCACAATTTAATATTTCTGTGAAAAAAGTCCAAATCAAAATCACCAATTTTAGAAAGAATAGCAAATAAAACTTAAAGGTATACTAATAATGTTTTTCTGAGAAATGAAAAAAGCTTTTACTATTAGGCAATTTTAATTATGTATTAAATATATGTGTATCATGCAATACACATATATGCATTATATATGTCATATATTTCCCACTTTTTGCTATTTGTTTTTTATTTAGTAACATAAACATGCTATAGGTAAGAAATGTGAATAGATGTTGGAGAGGGATTTGATAAAATGCAATTTTCAGTTTTGAGTTTTAAACCTTCAGCAAGTGAATAACAGCATGAACAGAACACGTAACATGACTGAGAACATCTAACAGAAAACTCCAGTGAGCATCCCCCTGGACGCTCAAGCCCAGCGGTTGTCCAGTTAAAGTCAGGGACAATACAAGATGCCTTTCAACTTCAAACTAATTTAACATTATTCTGGAATTTCTAACCAATATAGTATAGACATAAAGTGGAGGCGGGGGAAGGTACATTATTTGAAGAAAGGAGAAAAATTTACATTATTTGCAGATAATTTATCTACTAGAAAATCTAAGGGCACTTAGAGTAACATTACTTGAACTAACAGAGTACGATCTAACACAAAAATAAATATACAAAATCAATAGCTCTCATACACATAAGAAGGAATTTGTTAGAAAATATGAGGGAAAAATAGCCCATTTACAATAACCTAAAAACTACATAATATATCAAAATATCCTTAGGAACATAAAAGGTGCTTCAGCCCACCAGAATTTGACTACCTGTGGATCTGAATCTGTTTGGTGGCGGGCTGTGGGACAGATGGGGACTGCTTTGTCTAATACTCCTTTTGTTTGTTTGTTTGGCGTTCTTTTAACCATGGAAGATCCCCAGTATTCGTGGACAGCCATGGCAGGGCCGTGAGAATAAACAGCTATGCCGAAGGCAGGCTTGCAGGTTTGCAAGTAGCTGAACACTGCTCTGACTCAGCTCTTAATGATTTGTGAGAACTATTTACATATTTTAAAATTCCACTTCTGTTTTTAAACATATATAATAGACATTTCTCCTTTTTCATCATTTATTTTAACCTATGGTCTTTTTATGTATAAAAGATTGTTTTAAATTTTCAAATCTATTACCATTTTTTTTTTTTATTTCTGCTTTCAAAGTATTTCTGCTTACAAAGTCTACCCCATCCTAGAATCAGAATAACCAGGAGGAGGTGGAAGGAATTGTTTGCCCTATTAATATTAAAAGAGGATATCAAGTGATAATATTTCAATGTGCTTATCGCCTGAGAACAGATGTACCCACTGAAATCTAAGCTGACTTCAAAAAGGAGACCAGGAGAGGCCAGCTCAGAGGACCAAAGTGTCGTCTGAATCACTTCCTCTTAGCTCTGATCATCTTTTTAAAGACAAGTTGGGTGGGGTGGTGCGGTTCACTTCAGCAACCTCCATGCGTCACCCCCACGAGAGGGGAAGGGGAGAGCGCGTCCCCTGTCCCCTAGAGTGGGAGCAGAAACCTGCCGGAAGGGTCTAAATATCACAGCTTCTGGAGATCTGCAGAGCGAAGAGTTCATCAGATGTTTCTGAGACGTAGGAAAAAGACTCCTTTAAATACTGCCGTGTGGGTCAACTTCTGGCCTTGGTTTTTAATACTGTTATATTTGCCCTTTGATATTTCTTCATATAAAACATAACTGGTAACCAATATTTTTTAATGTGAATTTGAAGTCTGGAAAGGGCAGATGGTACTACTTTGCCACCATCTTAACCCGGGAGTAATTTTATATTCTTGAAACATCAAGCGTACACGAGGGCCGTCCGGAAGGTCTCCAGTCGGGTAACCGTTCTGGCTGTGTTAACAGTGGCTGGGTTCTTTCCGGACAGCCCTCGTGTACATGAATATTCATGAGGCAGTCCACTTGTACTCCACCCTTCAGGTTAGTAAAAGTTATTGGAAGGAGAAAATGGCACCGTGTAATACGGTTGGAAGATACCATAGAAAGGTGAGTGAGGGAGACTGCAAACTGATCCCAGTGTCCTGGGGACGAGGACGTCACCATGTCCACGGGAGGCTCCTGGGGCTCCCTCGCATTGCCAAAACCAAGACGCCACACCCCAGTGGGCACGGGTTAGTGCACCCTGGGCAACAGCCCGGGGCAGCAGTTACCCCGGGGGAGAAAAAGGACAAGAAATGGGCATGGGCTTTACTTGGATCTGTAATATTTTATTTCCTAAGAAAACAAAGAGTGCCCCAAAGCACGTACAGCAAAATGTTAACATCCGTTAAGTGGGCTGTTTTTAAATTATTTTTTATACCTGTTCTATATGTGTGAAATGATTCATAGTGAAAAATTAATTTTTAAGCAAAAAGGGCTAAAAAGAAAGATAAAGTATCATTAGTGGCTGTCTTTGAATAATAGGATTGTTTTTGCCCTCCTTCCTAATTTTCAATATTTTCCATAATTTTTATGTTGAGTCTTTGCTCCTTTTATAGTTAGGAAAAAACAAAGTCCACTTTCAAAAGTCATGTAACTAATCGACTGCGATAAGTAGAAATCTGACGAGATGGAAAATGGGTCAAGAATGATGTCGATAAAATGGCAAATGCAAAGCACAAAATGTGGTTAAATCACATTAATTTGTACTTTATTTACTCTGAATTAATTAGCGGGGAAGTTGGTTTGGGCCTGGCACGATTGGTGAAAGAAAAAGACTCTGCTTAGGACCAGGCGGGATTCTAATTTTAATGCTGATTGTATCTGTTTCCTTCAGGCAGGGGACATGTTTTCTACACGTTCGGTTTCTCCTTCCACTCCAGGGATTTCTGGGCCCTTGACTGGCTGACAACACACACTCCAACACTGAAGGAATGATTAAGCAAAAAAAGAAAAAAGTAGGCAAAACTGCAGAGAGATTTTCAGTCTACTTAGAACAAACTCTTTTAATAGCTGTTAGCTCATTAAGTGCTGAAATGTAAATATTGTAACTAATTAAATACAGCTTTATTTATTTGTTTTAGCAAGACCCAGCTGAACATCAATTAGAGAATAAATTTTTAATGAATAAAAGATCTTAAAAAACATCCGTGTATTTGCCAACACTGACTGACCTCTTTTTCCCATTAGTGTGAATTATCATCAAGCCTCCTCTCCCCGGTATCTGCTGTCTGTGGGGCTTTCTCAGACCAACACTGGACACATCCAGCTCTCCCCCTACCCCAGACCTGCACCCACACAGCTGAACGTGACAGGGGGAAGCACCGCACCAGGTTGCCTGGTGTCGCCCCACATTCGCCACCCGCACCCTCAAGGGCCTCCCCCAGCCCTCACTGCCGGTGCAGGCCCTGTCCTGCCTCTACAGGCCACACAATCCACAGCTCCCCCCCGTCCTTCTTAAGTGATGGCTTGAGCTTTCTGCTTCGCTGAAATACACTAAAGCAGGTAGAAGAGGACCACCCTGCTTCCCTGAGCCAGTACCCCTGCCCTCTTCTCCGGGCCCCTGCCAGGGTCACCCTTCCTTGGGGACCATAGTTCAGCCCCACTCATTTCTCCAGAAGTCTTCTCTCTTTCCTGCATCATCAGTTTTCCCATCTGCACACAATCAAGCTGTTATGTTTCTTACAAGAACAAAAATGAAAACGAGGACCTGTCTTGATCCCATGTCCCTTCCACCCCCCGCCCTACTCTTTGTCTCTCACATACAGGAAAACTTCCCCAAAGAGCTGACTGTGCTTATGATCTCCAAAGTCTCTTCCCCCAGCTCTCAGGAGCCCCCTTCCACCGCAACACCCCAATACTCTTGTCAAAGTCACCAACGACCTCCATGCTGCTAAGTCCAGTGGTTCATTTCTCACTTGCCTTATCAGCAGGGCGACAATCTGTTAGAGCTTATTGTAACGTGAACACTGAGAATGAAAAAAGACTCTATGAATAACTGCAGGACCAGAGCTGTGTCCTTCCTGCAGATCAGGAAGGAGGGATGATTAGCTGCCCCACTGGGAGTTTTGACACCTTGAAATTCTCCCTTCTTTTGTCATCCAGGACACCCCACTCCTGGCATCTGCACCTTCTGTTCCCTCTCCTAGAATGCTTTTCCGTGCAATTCCCCATCATTTACTCTTTCCCTTCTTTTATGTCCTCTCTCTCAAATGTTACCTTAGCAGAGACGTTCTCAGATTTGCCAAATGACAACTCCCCTGTTCCCTGCATGGCCCGTCACCCTTCCCAGTTTTACTTTCCCCACAGGTTATTTCATCCTCTACCATAATCTAGATCAGGACTATCTAGAGAACTTCCTGCCGTGATGGAAATGTCAATTCTGCGCTGTCCGATATGGTAGCTCCCGTGGCTTTTGAGCACTTGAAAGTGGCTAGTGCAAAGGAAGAACTGAACTTTTAATGCTTTTAATTTTAATTAATTTAAGTTCAGTTAAATATCCATATGTGGCTTGTGACTACCATCTTGGACATACGCCTGTAATTTATTTATCCCCAACCAGTTTGTTCAGAGCTTGGTCCTGTTAAATATGCTCTTCCTGCAAACTATACCCCAGATCGACTTAGCCCCTCACTAGAACATAAGCTCCATGTGGGCAGATGTTTTTACTGGGCCTGGCATGATAGGTGTCCAAAAGCCATTTGCTGAATGAATGCCCTTTACCTCAAGTTTATCATTTTAAGAGCCAAAATCTGTTTTTATTTTAAACATTTTTAGAAATTGTTCTAAGCTCTGTGTAATACAACCTTATTTTAACTTAGTACCCGAATCTATTAAATGTTTCCTTGCTATTGCAATGTCACTTTTCGGTACATAAATTGCTATGTTGTAATAAACTGTGTCCTCAGAGACTGTTAATGTCATCCCTTCATTAACTGCACCAGATTGCCGCGTTTTTATAGCCTGTCTACTAACCGACCGTTTATCATTAAGTTTTTCTTGCTGCAGTCTCTACTTTATGCCTTATTTATTTTTCAACAAAAATTACTGGATAAGGTTTGGGGTGCTTCCATTCTCCTGTAGAGTTGAATGCGTAAGGTTTTGTTGTGGACACATTCACAGTCTGTTCAGAGAGGTGGGCTGCCTCTATACACAATTGTCATGAAAATAATATCAGTAACAGCAAAGAGGGCAGTTATTGTGATTCTCCTGTATAGACTGGAATATGAAAATCAAAAACTTGAAACCTAAGACCATTAAGCTGGAATTAAAACCCAAGTGTTTTCCTCCAAAACAAATGTTCTCTCATCTAACCCAATTCTTCTCAAAAGTGTGGTCCAAAATTCATCAATTAAAAATCACCTTTAATGCTTGTTTAAAATGAGCATCCCTGTGCTCCCCACTAGACATGCTGGGCCCAAATCTTGGGGGGCAGGGCCTAGAAATATACATAGTATTAAGTTTGAGATCCACTCTGTTGTGTTTACTTGCTGAAGAGAAGTAAGATAACTACTATGAGCTTTTATTCTATAGGGGAAAATGATACCAAATCATAAACTTGTAACAGATTTTCTTTTGCAAATCAGATGAGGATTTTAAGCACCGATATGTAAGTTCAATGAATCTGACTATACTGTAAGCAGAGAAGTGGTCAACAAAAGATGTGTTTCAGTCACAGATGATGGGTCAAGAAATACTTCTAGATTCTTTCGCTGGCTCTTGGAAACAGAGAGATCCATCTATCACGTCTTAAGACCTAAGAGGATATCATTGCCATGAGGTCCAATAACAGAAACTCTGCAAGGTGATTATTCTGTGAGATAAACAAGTTCATCTGCAGCAAAAGCAGATGCACATGCACCATTGCTATGCTCACACTTTCCAGCTTGGGTTCCAGAGCACGGGGCGACTTTGTGATTTACAGCCACAGTTGCTGTGTGGGCTGGGACGGCTTTGGGTATTGGTGTTGTGTACATTCACCAGTCACTGCAGTAATTGGGTTTGGAATACAAGAGAACAACTCTATTTTCCTGTGATTCCCCAGGGCCATTTCTGGTGAGAAGAGATTCTGGCAAAGCTTTTGGTGTCTACAATGATGGCTAAGACTTTGGGTAACGCAAGGCAGGTCTGAGGGAAACAAGGGTACGAGGGGAAGGCCAAGGAGAGAAGAAAGGCCCAGAGTGGGACACAGGAGCCAAGTCCATCAGGGCCAAGCACAGTCAGGAGAGCTGTGTGTTTTGGGGTGGGGCGGGTGACTGGTAACATGAGCTCCCCAGGGACTGGCCACACCAGCTGTGTTAGCAGATGGGCAAATGCAAGGAGCAATGCAGGAGTCCAGAGACCTAGCAGAATGGGGACAAACCACCCCAGAGTGTGGGCCACGTCCAAGTTTGCCACTGGGTACCAGGGATCAGCTTATGGGGAAACCTGGATTCCCAGGCAGGAATTGCAGTCAAGGAAGGTCCTGGGGTACAAAGCAGTAGATCATTTTGCCGCAGGGAAAACATGGGAGAAAGCCAGCGGATGGCGTGCTGAACTGTGGTATAATGAAGCCAGTAACTGAGGATCTGGGTCACAGGGCACAGTGGTCAAGTGAAAGTCTGTGGTGGGAGGTCATGGCAGGAAGCCCAACACTGGGACGAGAGGTGGAATAACATGCCCCCAGTGCTCTGTTCAGCCCCCGAGTGGCATCTACCGTCAGAAGCTCAGTCTCTGGAGAATGGGTCAGTAAGGAGCCACCTGTCCTGTCTTCCTAAGGTGAGAAAGAGGTGGGCTAAGGGAGCCCAGGTAGGTTCTTATACCTACCACACACTGGAAAGGCTCAAATTCCAGGAATTCCATATTGGCTGCTGTCATCTGGAGACGCCATGAGGAGAATGTGGTCTCTTGGCACTTTTGTGATTTCCCGCTCAGTCCACTGAGGTAAGGAAAAGGTAGTGCCCAGGGGCCCCGGTCAGTAGCACAGGTGTGCCCAGCCGTGAGCACAGGCCCAATGCCAGCAGTCCACGGAAAGCTCTATCCCAACCTCCACGAGACCTATTTATCAGATGATAGGTTTGGGGCATTTGGCCAAGAAACCACATAAGTGACTCCCTCTGCTTTATGGAAGGTTAATTTTTGATAGTTAAAAAGGAACAAGAAAAAGAGTCTTGCTGTGGTTTGAATATGGTCTGTCTCCACCAAAAGTCGTGTTAGATTTTGATTCCCAGTGTAACGGTGTCGGCAGGCAGTGGAACCTTTAAGAGGTGTTTGGGTCCCGAGGGCCCTGTCATGAGGGGGTCAGTGCTGCTCTCGTGGGACTGCACTAATCTTGAAGGAACGAGTGAGTTCTCGCTCTTGCAGGCCTGGCGCAGTGGCTGTTAGAGTGGGCTGCCATAAAGCGCGGCTGCCCCTCATGTTTGGTCCCTTCTGCACGTGCTCACTCGCCCTCCTGCCCTTCCCCAGGCTTCTCCGGGAGCTGCCATCATGCCCTTGGATTTCCCAGCCTCCAGAACCGTGAGCCAAATAAACTTCTGCTCTTTACAAATTACTACTATAGCAACAGAAAATGGACTAAGATAAGTCTTTTTTATAAAAAATTCCATAAATGAGACTACAGAGCTAACGTTTGGGAACTCCTTGCAATGCATATTACAACCACCCTCCCTGTGAAGCAGATACAAGAACCTCTGCTTAGTAGGGGGCAAGGATGTGATTTAGAGACATAAAGTTAAGCAAGAAACCTAAATGAATCCACATACAGTGTTTAGAAAAACACAGTAAAAAGTTCAATGTTAGCCATTTGTATTACCCAAAGTTGCCCAGTTTACAAGTGACAGAACCAATATCTGGACCCAGATCTCTCTGACATGGAAACTCTGGCTCTGACTCACCTCACTAGGACTGTCACCAATTTCTATGTTTTATTCGTAGTTTTGCTTATTTGGGCTGGTAGAAGATGAAATAGCTCCAAGGATTAGGTGTGTGGGCATTTGCATTTTCGCTTATGAGACATGTTATGTTATACCTTAGCCTCATAGGTTCAGATAACTTATCCAAGCAATCAGTTAGAACCCTTGGTTTTAAAAAAGTAAAACTGATGAGATAGGAAAGTTGAAATAGTAATTTGTGCTTCATTCTTGCTACAGAATGAGAGCAACATTTTCAAGAAAAAAACCATATAAACATATCAATGATACTGAAAAGACATTTGGTAAAAATCAATAGCCATTCCTAACAAAAATGTTAATTAAAATAGGGATAGAAGGAAACCACTTAAATGTATTAAAGACCACCAGAATCCAATAGTAAATATTATTTGAAATGTAGAAACAGTGAAGCTATTTCAAATTGAATCAGGCATTGGACAGGTGCATTTGCTTTAGCTATTATTCTTTCAGCATTGTTTGTAGGTTCTAGCGAATGCAGCAACACAAAATAAAGAGGAGTATAAACACAGGAAAAAGAAATAATTTTTTTTGTTAAATATGTCACTGCTAAAAATAACAAATCAGTAGAATCAATAAGAGAATTTAGTAAAGTGGCCAACCTACATGTAAGATCAGGATTTAGTTTACCTCATTGTTTTTTTCTCTATTCTAGAAATAAAAACCTAGAAATGGAATGGGAAAAGTACTTAACTCAATATAACGACTTCAAACTATAAATTATTAATGAATAAATTTGACAAGAAAGTCAAAGGACCTTTATGAAAATAAAACAATAAAATCAAATTGATGGAGAAATGAAAAGACATGTCATATTCTCAGATATAAACAATGTCACAAAAATGCCAATTATCCCAATGTTAATATATAATTTATTGCAATTTCCCATTGGAACAGCAGTGTTTTTAATTGAGTGAAATTACTTTAATGTTCATTTGAAAGAACAAATGCCCAAGAATAGACAAGAATATCTGAAATAAAGCACTAATTAGGGGGCATTTGTTTTATGAGATAGTGCGATGTATAAGCACATACTAGAAAGCCATTCTACCACGGTGGCTGTCACCCTTTAGCATGTCCCGGAACTGCAGCTTGTTCGAACACACATGGCCGGACCCCACCCAGGGTTTCTTATTCAGTAGGTCTGGAGTGGGGCCCAGGTATTTGCATTTCTAACAGATTCCCAGATGATGCTGGTATTTCTGGGACGAAAACAAATCAATGTAATGTTGGCAAAAAAAAAAAAAAAAGACAAACCAGTGGAATAGACTAGAGAAGTCAGAAATTACCCTAATATATACGAGTATTTAATAAATGACAAAGGATATCCATGAACTATGACTGAATAAGAAATGCGAGATGCATAAGTTTGTATAATGTGGTCTCAAAGAATATACAAGATGAGTTTTTCATGGATCAGATGGGCCATATGAGACAGCTGGTATGCAACTGTCCAAAGGACCTAGAGGGGACAAGAAACCTCAGTGTCGAGAAGCTACAGGTACCACCACGCCCCTAGAGGCTGAAGAAGAGAGAGGTGGCCAGACAGAATGGAGGTGAACTTGAACCTGACATGGGAACTGCAAGGGCGTGGTCTTGAGCAATGGAGGGTAGGGGGTGTCCTTGAAAACATGGAAATGCCCAGGTGAGCAAGAGACAATTTTAACCATCTGCTCAGTCCACAGAGCCAAGACACCAGATCATCACAACAGTGCCAATCAATAGGAACAACCCTTGTTCTTCCCTCCACCCTGTCCCCAATCCCTGGTAACCCAGAAACCACAAGTGGGGCAGGTGAGGAGCTGGAGGAACAGGAGAACCAGGTGAGAAAAGTGAGACAAGTCAGCAAGCCCCTTCCCACGACCTGGGGTGGGCATGGGACACTGTGAGAAACAGCCACTTCCAATCAGATCTGCAGTTTTGGTCCCAGCATGTTAATGACTGAATAGAGACCGCATTACGTGAATTCGAGTGACCAGAACATTTTTATTGTCTATGAGTGACCAGAAAAATCTCCCCATGTTTTCACCTGATAGCAGGGGAAGAATAAAACTAAGAGACATTAGGAAACAGAGTTGCTTTATTTTAAGAGTATATTTGTTCAATTTAAGAGTTACATAAAATCACAAAATGTTTAAATGAACTGCAACTGAAAAACAATTGAGATGTGTTTGTCTCTCCCCATTAGAAGAAGGTTATCTGTGTGCTCTGAGGAGGGGACACCATATCTTGGGGGCCATTAACATCTGCAGAGTTTTAACACCCTAAATAGACACTAACGATACAAGAGTGAACAAACAAAATGTGTGTGTAGATGGATGAATATAGATATATTAATACATATATAGATACATAGCTATAGATACCTATTTCACTGTTCTCATAGAATTTAGTGCAGTAGAGAAAAATAATGCACAAATAAATATACAATAGGTCAATAATAGGAGCTATAAAATATAGTAGGATGAGAGTAGAAAGTATTGGGGGGGTGCTATTACCAATCGGAGAGGGTAGAAGTCACCTAGAACAAGCTCAGTGTATCGAAGATGGACAAGCTGGCCTGTGTGGCTCACGCTCGAGTGTTGAGTTGCACCTTGGGAGACAAAGTTAGACGTAAGCATGTGTGGTGGGCTGAATGACGGCCCCTCAAAGACTTCCACGTCCTAACCCCTGTGCTCCAGGTACCCCTCTGATTCTCGCATGCCTCTAGGGGTAGGAGGAGCTCCTCAAACTTGACTCACGCAGAATTTCCTGCCATTCTGGTGAGGGCAGGCTTAGAGCTAGATTGCATTTGGCTGTGAAGCGAATTCACAGCCATGCCAGAACACAACGTATTTTGGCTCTGCCCATCTATGCTCCGGACACACATCTATGTACTGTAAGCCAGAGCCTTGAAAAACAGAGGTGAGAGATTTTCACATTTCCCAACAATTGTTCAAGGTTGATTAGTTTGATCTTTAAATTGGGCTCATCAAGCTAAGGTGAGATTGGGGAAGAAATTAACCTGACACGGTGCTAATTCCACATGCTGTAGCATTCTCCCGGGGCTGATTCGATTTCCTCTCCCAGCTTGTGTCCTGGCTCTGGAGGAGCAGAGTGACTTCGTCACACTGCCTGCGCTTTGCTCAGCCTCTCGCTGGCTGCGCCTCGCCTCTCGGACTGCCTGGAAATGCGGGAGATGCCCAAGGCCCAGCCCACCTCTGCCGGCATCCTTCCCTTCCCCTCTCTTCCCTTTTCCCTCCTTCCTCCTCCCCTCCTCTTTTTTCCTATGCTTGGGGATCCTTTCCGGTTCTATGTTGATGCCTTTGTATTTATTTCTCCACTCCAATCTTCCCCTGAATTCTACATTTGTATACAAACTGCTTGCTAAACTTCCCCATCTGGGCATCTAAGGACCATCGCAACTGTAAGTCCAAAATGCAATTCTTAAACCTCTCACCCTCTAAAAATAGAAAATAAATTGAATGAAATAACCAACTATAAACCCCCCACGCTCCTTCCCTGCCAGCCTCCGTAGTTCAGTAATGGCAATTCTGTTCCACCAGTTGCTAGAAGTTATCCTTGCTGTTTTCCTCGTGCTCCTTCAGTCTAGCTCACCAGCAAGTTCTGTCGTCTCTACCTTTGAACTGTCCCAGATCTGACCCCTCCTGACTGCCTGCCACGCCAGCCCATGGTAAGTTGTCTCTGACTGGTCTCTACCCTTCAAGTCCTCCCAAGGAGTTGCATTCCACCCGGGAGCCAACACGACCACGACACACAGCTGGATGGCTCTCCTTTGCTCCACACATCACCAGATTAGAGTTCACTATCCTTCCCCACCAGGACACGAGGCTCTACCCAGCTCTACGTGATTTGGACCCTGTATTGGTATCCTATGGCTGCTATGGCAAATTAGCACACACTTAGTGGCTTAAAACAATGAAAATTTATTCTTTTACAGTTTTGGAGGTTGGAAGTCTATAATCAAGGTGTCGGTGGGCTGCATTCACTTTGGAAGTTCTAGGGCAGAATCCACCTTCCGGCCTCTTTCAGTGCCTCAAGGCCACCTGCATTCCTTGGCTCGTGGTCCCTTCCCCCATCTTCAAAGCCAGCAGAGGAGCATCTTCTGTCCTCTCTGACCTCGGCTTTTGTCCTTACATCTCCATCTGTCTTCCCCTCCTGCCTTCCTCTTATTGAGACCCCTGAGATTACACTGGGCCACCCAGTAATCCAGGGGACTCTCCCCATCTCAAGGCCTTTAGCTTAGCTACCTACGCAAAGTCCCTTTACCATGTGAGGCAGCACTGTCACAGGTTCCAGGGGTTAGGACATGGACATCTTTGAGAGGCCGTCATTCAGCCCACCACACCTGCTTAGGTCTAACTTTGTCTCCCAATGCCCACCTCAACACCTGGCTTTTGCCACACTGGCCATCTTGTCCATCCTAGACATATTAAGCTTGTTCTAGACGACTTCTAACCTCTCTGATTTAGAATAGCAGCCCCCAATACTTTATACCCTCATCCTACTATAATTTACAGCTCCTATTATTGACCTATTGTATATTTATTTGTGCATTATTTTTCTCTACTGCACTAAATTCTATGAGAATAGTGACATGTGTATCTATAGCTATGTAGCCACATGTGTATATCTCTATCCATCTATACACACAGAGTTTATTTGTTCACTGTTGTATCCCCAGTGCCTAGAAAAGTATGGGGTACAAAATAGGTACTCCAGTATTGATGCTGTATGATAACTGAATGAACCCCTCTTTAGCTAACAGTGCAGGATGACAACATGAATGAGAAGCTACCTTTAAGGGTCTCAGAACTCAGGAGCATTTTCAGTTCATAAGTTGTAAACGTCTCTCTTTCCCTTCCTCCTACTTCTTGGTAGGAATACAATGAGTAAAAGGCAATGTCCTTACGCACTTACCACACACAGCACAGGGGAGAGCCAGTATCCTGGGACGTGTGAGCTCCCTGCTTCCCTTCCCCCCTTTGAGGCCTTGGACAGGGCGGAAGCATTACCCTACCACGCCACCAAATGTCACCAAAGTCCACGGAATGCAGAACTGGGCAAAGGCCAGCTGGGGGTGATGGGCACTGAGGCTGTAAGGTCACCACACTTCAGCTTGGGCCAGGTCGGTATCTAGGTGGTGGTGGTGGTGGCTGTGTACCCTGGGCACAGTCACTTTTTAAAAATAACATTGTGTTTCTTTTGGAAAGTGAGAACTATCAGTACGGAATGAACAGCTCAGAGAAGTGCTGAGCTCAGCACATAAACTACAATCAAAACAAATAAACAAGAGTGCGAAGCCCTGCCTTGGCGCACACAGATTTGCCAAATGCTTTTGGCTATTACACATCCCTGGATCCCTCCTCTAAGACCCTACTGTATCCCTCCCCCTTCTTTGGGGAGAAATTCCCAGGAGCATTGCAA
This sequence comes from Eulemur rufifrons, assembly GCF_041146395.1. Classification (NCBI taxonomy): domain Eukaryota; kingdom Metazoa; phylum Chordata; class Mammalia; order Primates; family Lemuridae; genus Eulemur; species Eulemur rufifrons. The sequence continues at coordinate 3,343,316 of NC_090996.1, read as the reverse complement.
ACGCCGCCCTACAGCCTGAAAATCAGGAGGAAACAGCAAAAATAACAAATCCATTTCCATAGTAACAGGCTCGGGACTGTGCTGGCTGCCGGTAGAATGAGTCGATTTGATTCCTTCCAGCAAACTTATCTACAATTTTAAAACGTGAATGGCACAGAGAAGTTAATCTGAGGGGTCAGAGAAATAGCTCACTCAGAAATTTGCCGTAGGTTCCAAGTCCTAACAAACAACCCAACACAATTTTAAGACAAATCTAAAAGAAAGTAGTAAGTGTTCTCTGCTCTGTAAGGAGTGATTCATCATTTCACAATGACCTACAAAGCCTTTGCCCCCTGAGGCGAACGTCTCCTTTGAAAGCTTCATTATTAAATCCAACTGGGTCCACAGGACAGCTCAAAGTCATGGCAGCCCAAGTGGAGTAGGCTGGCCTGAAGTGCCCTGGAAGGGATTCTGACAGATCCAGCTTTCACCTGCGGGGTCCTACATTTCAGGCACCCCTGCCTCCCCTTGGCGTGTCCCATCCCTGTGCTGAAAGGAATGAAGACAAAGCTTCATGTGTTCATTCATCCACGCAACTAGTCAACAAGCAGCTCCTGCACACCTTCCATTTTGTGGTGTAGCCTTCCGCACTGCGGGTCTGGGCTGAGAAAGCGTGCTCGCTCTTGAAGAATTCATATTCTACTAGGGCACAGAGACGTGTCACAGAACCATACAAATGTGGACATGCCAAAATGGGGCTAGGTCCAAAGTGCAGTGGGAACTTAGGGGAGAGAGTGTCCAGCTCAGCTAAAGTAACTTTGAGCTGCATGTCAGAGGATGAGTGAGATTTTGCTAAGGGGAATTCTAAACAGTGTTTCAGATATGTGCAGGTGTAGAGAGGAGGGTGTGTCTAGAGAGCACCGAGGGACTTTGTGTGCGGGGAGGAGGTGTGCAGGAGGAGATCTGTGAGGTTGGCAAGATGCATAAGTTTCTGCTCCTCAGGATCTTAAAATTCTACTAAAGTGTTTGGCCTTGATCCATCAGGCCTGGTGCACCGGGCACACACCACCAACGTTTCTTTGGCCGGCGAGTCCATGCTTATGTCTGTAGTTTAGGAAGAGAGCGCTGGAAGGAAATCTGGAGGGAGGGAGACCAGAGTGGGGGCTCTGTCAGAGTAAAAGCAAGAGGTGACGAATGTGTGGACTCAGGCAGCCGCAGTGCAGGGAAGACACACTTGGGGATTTAGTCAGCAGAGCCTGGTGAAGGCTGGAGATGGAGGGTGAGCAGGAGGACAGCGTGAGGGGCTCACCTGGAGTGACACAGTCAGTGCCGCCACCAAGCACGTGTGTGCGAGATGCACTGCACATCTGATGGCAGAATGGGTGGGTGGGCGTGAAGGGCACGATGATCTGTTCAACGTGGGACCTGCAGAGTGTGACGTGTCTGTAGACACTTGTCTGGCGGACATGTGCGCTGGGACGGTGCCACTGGAGGACTGAAGCATAGGACTGAGATCGGGGGCTGTGAACAGAGCTGGGAGGCTCGTATTAATAGAAGCCCAGGTTGAAACCACGGGCTTGGTAAAGCCTCCCTGAGTTTGGGAGCAACATGATACAAGAAGGATGTGAAGGAGCACAGCCTCGGGAATAGGAACATTTAAGATGCCGGAAGAAGAAGAGAAGACCGAGAAAGAACAAACAATTTAGGATAATCGGGAGGGAAAGAAAAGCATTTTAAAAACCAAAGGACTGCTAATGGGTACAGGTTTATTCTGAGGGGTGATGACAATGTTCAAAAGTCAGCCGTAGGCCTGGCCGCCCAGCTCTGTCACATCTGGCATACAGGGGGTATCTGTGGACTAACCTATTGTTCTGTTGATGCCACAGATTTAAATCCTGTAACTTTCCATTATGTTTTAATATCCCATTGGTCAAGTCTTACTTATTCTTTTTCATCATCGCTCAACCAAATTTTTTTCTTCTTCATCTTCTCAAGTTTTTACTCTTTATTCCGGATAGAAATAGACTACATCTGTCATTTCAATAAAAATTCCACTGGAATTTTGATTCAGAGTATATTAATCTATGCATGAATTTGAAGAGGAAAGAATAACCTGTATCTTTATGTATTTTGCTTTCTGAGGGCATGATATGCTTCTTCATTTAATTAATTCCTATTTTAGTCCTCAGGAGTTTAATTTACATCAGTTCTTCATATTTCTTGTTAAAGTTTTTCCTACATGCTTTACACTTTTATTGTTCCCAGAAATAAAATCTTTTTCCATGTTTCTAACAGGTTATTAATACATACTAGAAACTGACTAATATTTATGTTGTATTCAGGTACCTTGAATTCCAGGATTTTTTTTTTTTCTTTTTCTTTTTTTGGTGAGACAGGGTCTCACTCTGTCGTCCAGGCTGGAGTGCAGTGGTACCATCATAGCTCACTGCAACCTCAAACTCCTGGGCTCGAGCGATCCTCCAGCCCTGGCCTCTCAAAAGTGCTAGGATGCCAGGCATCAGCCACTGCTCCCAGCTTTGAATTCCATTTTTAATTCTAGTATTTAACAGTTGACAGTTTGATCTCATTCTAATTGTTCCTCTTGTTTTGATTTCATCAAATTGCCTACAACCTGCAGAAAATGTTAAATAGAATGATCAGGATTTTTCATCCATTTGACAAGTGACTTGTTTTATTTCTGGTTTTGGTAGGATCACCTTCCGTGCATTAGCCTTGGCTGGGCTGGTTTTCCCCATTCCCTGGTGAAACTTCCCATTCTCCATCATGGGGTCTATATTCTGATGTAATCATTACCCTCCTGCCAGGTGGCCAATAAAATCCTCTTGAAGAGCTGCGGCAGAATGACAAAATAATATGATGGGGAACAAACAACCTTTAAAAGAAGGGACCTGAGAGAAGAATTCCACCTTCCAGAGACACATAGATTGAGGCCTGGGTTTGTTCCAGCCAAAATATTATTCGAGTTCATGCTTGACTCCAGCTGAGGACAGATGTAATGCGTACATGGCTCCATTGCATCATTACCTTAGATTCTAAACTAGTTGGAGGGATGCTGCAAATTTCAATTGTTAATAAACTTGGAACCACACTGGCCATAAAAAATATCTTAATGTGCTTATTTCCTGAAAATAATGATCTCAGTAAGCTATCTAAAACAGGAGTGGGCTGCCCTATATAACGCCTGCTGTGTCTCAGAAGCCAGTAGAATTCTACAAAGGGCACCAATTATTCTGAAAACGACACACACAATATCTTTCAATTTTAATAATATATGTCTTAATTTTTTTAATGTCCATTCATTTGGAGCCATTGCCCAGATGTGAGGATATGACTTGACTGGTAATGTCACATTTTTTTTTGCAGGGCACCAAGCCTCATGCATAATAGAATTTCTGAGAATCTGTGACTCTATAAACTCAACAATTGAGGGCTGATTTGTCACAAAATATCATCTCTCTTTATTAATTCAGCATGTCTCTGGAGAACTTCTTTCCCTCTTACAAGCTCAGCACTTCCTAATGTTTAATAAAAGATTAGGTTTCCAAAAAATAGCTGAGCAGGTTGAAATGGAATTGTGCTTGCAAGTCCTAACGCAACAGTTCCCCAACTCTCACTAAAAGACTTGCGAAAGAACAAAAAACAACAAACACTGGAATTAGACCAGAATCCTGAAGGCATTCACAACTAAAGGCCCGTGGTGCTAGATTAACAAATATTACAGAAGACCTTGTGTGAGTCCATTGGGCCTCCTCCTTCGGAGGATGACAGGAAGGAGGAAAAGGTTGTGAGAAGCCCTCAGCATCTCCCTCAGGCCCCGAGAGCCACAGACGGGACTGACAGCAACGCTGGGCACGTGCCTCTGTTTTGAGGCTGCCAGGGAGCTGTCAGCTTCTGCTCACCTTCACTCCCTCCTTGGCCTCTTTTTCTACAGAAGCTGCAATTCCCGATGCTCCCAAGCAGAGAGGACTGGCAGGTGTCCGGGGAGGAAAGTCCTCACCTGCGAGCACCGGTTTGTGTGCCAAAGAGGAGAAAGGCACGTGCTGGAGGTTTTTCCTGTACTCTACCTTTTTCTGTTCCCAGGAGCCAGGAAATAAGGCTATGAGAAGACCCCATCTCAGTCCAGCAGAAGCTTATAGTATGATCGTTTGCTAAAAACAAAACAAAACAAAATGAAAAAACAGAACCCCTGGAAATGTGCCAGCAGCTCTGAAAAGGAGTTCATCTTCCAGACATGGATCTGTCAGGGTGATTCTACCAGCACCCACAGGGTCAGTGAGAACTAGGACTTGCCACATGCACCACCTGTTGGTAACCACTAGCTCTGCATACATCTCCTCCTGTTCAAGGATGGAAAAATCGAAAACAAAAATCTGACCCTGAACCTCTGAAAACAGCACTGAGCATTCACTTCTCATCATTAAGAGGATGTGAGAAGACCCTGCCCTGGAAATGAGGACAAGGGCTGGAGGAAGATAATATCTCAGGCCTCAAAATCTTTCTATAAGTTGTGTTCAAATCCACTGTCCATCAAACAATCAAAAATATCGTGGCACATGAAGAGACAACACGCTATGAGCCAGAACCAGTAGAAACAACAGAGAACAGAAACAGACCCTGAGGGACCTCACATAGACTGTAAAACAACACGGCTTACTTACAATGTTCATGGAGGAAGAAACCAAGCTTGAAAATTTTGGCCATCAATTGGAAACTACCAACAGTAACATAGACATTGCAAATTAAAAATATAGACATGATAGAACTGGAAATACAATAACCCCAAATTAAAAACTCAATGGATGGGTGAGATAGCAAATTAGAAACAGCTGATAAAAAAATTCAGGAACTTAAATTTAAGTCAGAAGGAATACTCCTGAATGAAACACATAGAGGAGGCCGGGCGCGGTGGCTCACGCCTGTAATCCTAGCACTCTGGGAGGCCGAGGTGGGCGGATCGTTTGAGCTCAGGAGTTCGAGACCAGCCTGAGCAAGAGCGAGACCCCATCTCTACTAAAAATAGAAAGAAATTATATGGACAGCTAAAAATATATATAGAAAAAATTAGCCGGGCATGGTGGCACATGCCTGTAGTCCCAGCTACTCGGGAGGCTGAGACAGGAGGATCGCTTGAGCTCAGGAGTTTGAGGTTGCTGTGAGCTAGGCTAACGCCACGGCACTCACTCTAGCCGGGGCAACACAGTGAGACTCTGTCTCAAAAAAAAAAAAAAAAAAAAGAAAAGAAACACATAGAGGTAAGGGAGTGTAAGAGACATAAAGGATACAGTGGGAAGATCTGACATAAGTTGATTCCAGAGTCCCAGAAGGATAAGAGAGAATGAGCTAGAGGCCTGTAAGGATTTAAAAGCTGAAATCTGCACTCCATGGTTTGAAGAGGCCAAATAAAGCCCAAGGAAGATACATAAAAAGAAATCTACAACTAGACACATCATAGTAAAACTGAAAAATACAAAAACAAAGCAAAACCCCCAAAACATCAAGAGAAAAAACGAGAGGTTATCACCAAAGAAGCAATAGACAGACAGACAACTGACAGATTACCCTCAAGAAATCACATTCAGACAGAGTTGTCATCTCTGCAACAGCAGAAGCAAGAAGACAATGAAATAATATTGTCTCCTTGTTAATGGGGAAGTGACTATTTCCTGGGAATTTATTTCAGAAATTAGGAGTATAATTATCAGAAATTAGAAGATCAAATTACAGTTATTGAACTCTGTATAATCATATATCTATAAAACCTAAGAGACTCAGATTCAATAGGATGAATAAAATTCAGCAAAACCCACTGGCTTCTCTACAGCCAGGACTAAAATATAAAGAAAAAAAAATGTGACTCACAACAAACACACAACTTCTCTCTCTTGCTGTCTTCCTCCCAGGCCCCCTGTGCACACACCTTTTATAAAATGTCAAGAAATAATGCTAACGAGGAATATATGGGACTCTTATGGAAAATAGTGAAATCACTATTGAAATTTATAAAGGAAAAATAAATATTGAGAGAGCCATTCCACGTTCCTGAACTGCAAGAGCCTATACCTTAAAGGTCCTTAAAGTAGTTAAATAAACATCTCAATGATATTTGTTTTGGAATCAGAAAAAAATTCATTCTAAAGTTCGTATGAATAAATAAACAAGGGAGAATAATGTGAGAGGCCTGGATCTCCAGATATTACAGCACATAATCTAGTCCAGGATAACTGACACCATGTGGTAAGAGCAAAATAATCAACATATGGGTCCACAGCATAGAGTATGTCCTTACACACGTGAGGCACATTAGGATGTGTTTCGTTCTCTGGGGGAAAAAAATCATGTGAGACCCTCATCACATAAATAAGGTAAGTTCCAGCAGGATTAAAGAGTTTAGTCTGAATAAATAAACTATAAACCATAAAAATGAGGAGGATAGATAACTATTTCACTCATCACTGTAAGGGGAAAGACTTTTTAATCATAAAAGCAATGGATTAAATAAAATAAAAAATTGCTAGACTTGTCTACTTTAAAATTTACAAACTTTTGTCATGTCAAAAATAAGAGAAACAAAGCTAAAATATAAAAGAAAACTTACAAAAATGTTTTCCATGACTGTGACAGGCAAACATTAAACATCCAGAGTATTGTAGCTTTTACAGATCAATAAGAAAAACAGTTAAAGTCACAGAAAAATAAAATGCAAATAGCTATGGTAATTTTTTAAATGGCTAATTTAAATGAGAAACTAATCTTTAAAATCATCAAATTGGCAATACTTTAAAAAAATTGTAGTGTTTAGAACTTGATGCATCACTCTACCTGACTTCAAAATATATGACAAAGCTACAGTAAACAAAACAGCATGGTACTGGCATAAAAACAGTCACACAGATCAACAGAACAGAATAGAAAGCACAGAAATAAAATGTATTTACAGTCTTTGATTTTTTCCAAGAGCACACCATGGGGCAAGAACAGTCTCTACAATAAATGATGTTGGGAAGACTAACTATCCCTATGCAGAAGAATAAAATCAGACACTTATCTTGTACCATATACAAAAATTAACTCAAAATGAATCCATTTTGATTTAAATGTAAAACCCCAAACTATGAAACTACTAGAAGAAAGCACAGGAGAAAAGCTCCATGACATTGGTCTGGGCAATGATTTTTTGGGTAAGACCTCAAAGGCACAGGCAACAAAAGCAAAAACAGACACATGGGATGACATCAAACTAAAAAGCTTCTACACAGCAAAGGACACAATTGACAGTGAAGAGACAACCTACAGAATGGGAGGAAATATTTGCAAATCGTACATCTGATAAAATATATAAGGAACTCAACTCCATAGCTAGAAAACAAATAACCTGATTCAGAAATTGGCAAAAGATCTGAATAGACATTTTTCAAAGGAAGACATATGAATGGCCAACAGGTATATGAGAAAATGCTCAACGCCACTAATCATCAGGGAAATGCAAATCAAAACCACAATGAGATATCACTTCACTCTAGTTAGTGAAGTGATAGCCATTGTCAAAAAGAAAAAGATAAGCTTAGGTGAGGATGTGGAGAAAGGGAAACCCTTACACGCTGCTGGTGGGAATGTAGATGAGTACAGCCACTACGGAAAACAGTATGGAGGTTTTGCAATAAGCTAAGAATACATCTACCCTATGATCCAGCAATCCCACTACTGGGTGTGTGTGTGTGTGTGTGTGTGTGTGTATACACACACATATATATCCATATACACATATATCCAAAGGAATATATTTGGATATATACACATATATATCCAAAGGAAATGAAATCAGTATATCAAAGAGAGATCTTCACTTCCGTGTTGATTGCAGCACTGTTTGCAATAGCCAAGATACGGAATCAACCTAAGTGTATATCAAGGGACACGTGGATAAAGAAAATGTGGTGTATATTCACAGTGGAATACTACCCAGCCATGAAAAACAAGGAAATCCTATCATTTGCAACAACATGGATGAACTTGGAGGACACTATGTTAAGAGAAATAAGCAGGGAGCAGAAAGACAAACACTACATGTTATCACTCACATGTGGAATCTCAAATAGTTGCTCTCTTAGAAGTAGAGAGGAGAAGGGTGGTTCCCAGAGGCTGGTTGGTTAGGGGCAGAGGCAGCTGGGACGATGTCTGGGTGAAAGGGTACATGACTACAGTTAGACAGGAGGAATAAATTCAAGAGATCTATTGTACAGCAAGCAGACTGGAGTCGACGATATACTGTATTCTTGAAAAAGAGTTGATGTTTGGTGGTCTCCCTATACAAATAACTATTTGAGATAATCCATTTGTTAATTAGCTAGATTTAACCATTCCACAATGTCAATATATTTGAAAACATCATGTTGTACACAATAAAGGCAATGCGATCTGTGAATTCTTTTTAAAAAAGAGTTCACATTCATGTGGAATGAGTGACATTTACAGTTTTGACTCAGGATTGTATTAACTCCCCTGCCCTCTGTCATAACACTGTCCAAAGAGACTTGGCTTTTCTGGACACCCCACGGGAACATCTCATTGATCCACTACATCAATAGTGCGCGGAGCTGACTGATCTGGGTGAGTGAGAAATGGCTTAGCAGGGTGCAGATCTTGGCAAGACATCCACACTCCGGGGATAAACTCCGTAAAGATTCCAGGGCCTGACATCTCAGCAAAATGTAGCTGGAAGTAGCTGGACTATTTCCTCTAAAGTGAGAAATATAATAAATTATTATAAAAAAAAATTCTAGTGATGAGTGCTGTGACATGGACACTCCTAAGCACTGCTGGAAGCAGCGTTCTTGGTGCCACCTCTCCAGCAAGCTCTAGCGATCGTTAATATAAATACTTGATGCTGGGGAATCTGGCAGCAGCTGAGCGGAGCTTTCCATTTTCCAGGCTTGTGGAAGTGCAATTTAGATAGAGACGATGTATTTCCGGGGCCATGAGCCAGCGGGCACTGAGGAGTTCAGTCGCGGATCCTGAGACTTGGGATGGGTGGGGAGGTGCTCACGGAATTGAGAACTCAGGGAGGAAATCAGTATGGAGTCACCAGAGTTCCAAAGCCCAGGGCAGTAGGCTGGGGAAAGGTCAGGTCCGGTCAGGCAGCTGGGTCGGGAGCCGGGCAGAAGGCAGAGGGAAGAGCTCGTTCACCGACAGACACAGAGCAGGAATGGCAGACCAGGCAGCGGGAGGCACTGGGCATCTGACGGTGACAAGCCCGATGTGATCTAGCCCCAACAAACTTACAGTGTGGTGGAGCAGACGGGAGAATGAGTTAAGAAACCAAACAAATGGGCAAACACAAAACAATTCAAGTTTTCACGAGAACGATGAAGGAAACCAACCAGGCACCCAGACAGACTTAGGGTGGGGACCAGAGCTGAACACAAAGCAAGGACGTGAGACTGGCGGTGGCCAAGGTTACCGATGGGTTTGCTCAGGTGGCAAATGGGTCCAGTGTCTGTCTGTGAAAAAAGAATGGCTGTAGGTGCTTTGGGGGCCAGCGGCCCTGCTCCACTTGCTGTCTTCGTGCATCTGGGTCAGGAGGCGTCCCCACCTGGTTCGGGGGACCCAGGTGGAGGAGCAGGGCCTGGTGCCACCTGCCACTCGCCGTGTGCTTCCTCCTCCCCTGGGCGTGGTTTGTGCTCACTTCCCCTGGCCTTCTCTGCTTTGGATAATTGAACATTTAAGTGATTGTTCCACTTCATAAAGAATGGTCTAGGGAGGCACTGTGCAAATTGCTAAATCAATTTATTTTTAAACAGAAATGAGGTTTAAAAAAACCCACACACAACTTAATGAAGGCTTGATGTGTTCCATGCACGGGTCTGCAGAACCTGCGAAGTCATCGTTACGCACGCCTGGGTGCCAAGCCGGAGGGACAAACTGGGGGCAGTGCCAGCAGCCGCATTGTGTGCAGTAGCTTCTCACTTGCAAAGATCAGTGATTCTCCACGCGTCAACCGTGAAGAGCGCCATGCAGGGCCCCAACGTAAGCAGAATAATGGGGGGTAAGAACCGGATATGAAGTCAGAAAAAGACCTGGACTCCAATTTCGGGTCTTGTCCTGTGAGATTTGGGAGCAAATTATTTAACCTCTGGGCCTCAGTCTTCCCAGGGCTTAAGAATGATAATACTTACTTTGCTGAGAACAAAATGACAATAGTAGATAACCTACATGAGGCACTTATTACACGTCAGGAACAATATTTGGTGCTCTATCTGCAAATTCTCAGATTCGAACATAGCTAGGAGATGAAAACAATTCAATTCCCATTTCGGAGCTGGTATTTGTAATGTGTAGCGTGCATGCTGCTAATTTTTCTACCGGTCTACAGAATGACTTGTCACGCTCTTATTTTGTATTCAGAGGTGTTAGATTTGATGAAATCCTGTCCCTGGAGATAAAAGATTAACAAAAAATTGTCCCTGTGCGTGTGCACGTGCACCCGAGTGTGGGCAGCGTGAAGCAACTGCTCTTTTGAATCAGAGATGTTTCATACTCCAGAGTATCGTGGGTTTTAGGTCTGGGTTTCGGATTATTGCTCTAGTCATTCTTTGCTTGGTTCTGTTATCCTTCAGACACATGATTTTTCTTGGCTTCTCACATCTCCAGTTAGCTCAGACCGAATCCTGTTTTCTCAACCTGACCTTTGACCCCCTCAGTGGTCTCCTCTGACCCCAATCTCTACCCAAAGTCATCCAATTTTTGGCCCTAGTCCTTCACAAATTTTAGCTTCAAGTGTTGCAAAACCTGACTTTTCTCCTATGCTGATACCATATAATTTAAAAAAAAAAATCATGCTGTTTTATTTTGGACTTATCTCTCTTCCAATTTAGACCCAATCACAGAACACAGAGCTTGGTCAAGGATAGCTACTTTCAATGCCAAGTGGAGACAGAACATAAATCAAAAAGTTAACATCGAAAAGTTTCTGAGAATCCTGGAGAAAGACCAAACCTAAAGGTGACCCTGGAAGTTTGGCTGGGAATGGAAGATAAAAATTACTTTGCTTAACTTTCGAAGTTCACCGATTTAGAAGAAAAGCAGGCACATTAAAAGGACATGGCAATGCATTGAAAAATAAATATAACAATGCTTAACTAGGCTGTTTTTATTCAAAACCCTCTCTCCTGGGCCTGACTTGGTACCTTTACCACGTCTTCAAGAAGTAAGGAAGAGCGAACCCAGAAATGTCCTCCTCGCCGTGGAAGGAAACAACACGGAGGCCCCCAGTGGCCAGCCCCGGATGGCTTGAGCCGGGCAACACCAAGGCGAGTGCGTCATAGCCAGGGACGTCCATTAGGGGATCCAGCAATGTCTCGTCAGGCACTTTTATGCCTGTTCATATTTCATGTCTGGAAATACTGTAATGACTTCTATATGATATTTAATTTTGAGCTTCTCATCGTATCAAACCGGCTTTACTTGTCAGACATAACTTCCTTGAGATAAAATCATGTATGCAGAGAGGGGCATATGTTTCTTATGCAAACACACCCCTGCTTCCTCCTTCACATAAACACCTACTGGCCTAAACAGCGGGCTGCTGATGGAGTCATTTTGTGCCTCCCATCCTGGGCACACTGGTTTCCCACCCAGTAATAATCCTCTAAGTCTGGGCCTCTCAGGTTGGCCAGATGCCCCACCTTCTGGCCATCCTTGCATTGTTTCAGGCTGCCAGGCGGGTTCTCCCCAGGTTACGTGGTGGGACAACTGACATCATTGCTTCCCTTTCTATGAACACGCTAGGACGCTGCGTAAAGGGGACGCATCGGTGAGGAGCGTCTAGGTCATGCTATCGGTTGTAACAACCCCAAGGCTCAGCAGACGACACTCCCTTAGAGACACAAGCTGACAGAAATCCCATCATCTTATGACGCTGCCGTATCAACACCAGGCCCGAGTTTGTCACAGCGGGGAAAAGATGTGTGGAGCAGCACACACCAGCTCTTAAATGCTTCCATCCCCAAACCAACCCACGCCACTTCTGTTCAAGTTTCGTGAGCCAAATCAAGCCACGTGGCTACATGTAGCTTCCGGGGTTTGGGAAGGCAAGGTGATCAGGATATATTGGTGAACACAGCAATGTCCACGCACAGGACGTCTGTTGCTTCCGGCTGTCCAGCATCCTCACCCAACAGGCAGGTGACCCAAGCTGGGCTCACTGGACCCTCTCTCCAGGATTCCATCCCATGGAAAGCTTGATCTAGATAATCCTAAACAATGTTTATTTACCTGCCACACCAATGGGCTAACTGGATCTGGAGATCAAATTCTCTCCACGGACTTTTGCTCCTGAGTGCAGTACGGGAGAACAGAAAAAAGGGCTCATTCATTCTGGCAGTCTCACCTTGCTAACCCTGTCCGGAATGTTCTGCCACCCAGTCCCCCTGAAGCTGCTCTTGTTTCCTGCCACTTTTTCTCAGCTTGTTTCTCCAGCTTTCCTAAGAGTCTGAGAGCTACTACTACCTTCCCAACACAGCCTAATACAGCCTTCTGCTGAGGAAGACTTGGTTTCTCTTACTTGCATCCCAGATTTTCCCAAACGGAAAACAAAAGCCAAAACCAAAATGCCCAGCTACTAGGATTTATTCCCTAGGTGCTCCAAAATGGACAGACAGGCCTGGACTTGCTGGGGCTGGTAGGGGCGGGGAAGAGTAGCAAGCTTGAAGCCAGGAAACTCAGGTTCCTGTCCCCACTCTGTTGCCTGTCTTGCTGTATGAACTTGAACAAACTCAAACCCACAAACTCATCTGTAAAATGAGGGTCTGGGACGAGTTGACCTTCGAAGTCCTTTCTGGCTCCAGCGGACCGTGACTGTGCCATTTTGGGATTACTGAAACAAGCACAAACCCTGTATTTTGGTACCTGATTGAAACCCAAACCAGGTCCCACGCTTTGATAAATAACCTGTCAACCCTCCACATTCGCTCGGCATCACAGGCTGGGAAATCATGGATTGCTTACATTTTACATTTCAAACGTGCAGAGGTCCTGGCATCGATCTGAGGACCTGCCATCACCCTGGGGATTTGTCTCGGCTGCAGGGGTGGCTCGTGCAGCGACCGTGCTCACTGCGCACCTGATGCCTATTTGTCACGCAGGATGCCACTAGCGTTTTGGGATTAGTTGGGGCCCTTTATTTATATGTCAGCTTCATACCCAAGAGGCAGAAGAACCCGACATTTCCAGAACATTGTGATCTACTAATATCAATAAAAGTAATGATTATTACAAAACCTCAGCTCTCCGTCTCTGATTAGAACTCCAGGAGCTGAGCAGAGAGGAAATCCTAAGTATTTCTCTGCAGGTGGGCGCATGGTTGAAAAATGAGATGACTTTTCCTGTGAATAAGTTTCACCTCTGATGAAAGTTCTGCCTGTAATGAAGGTGATGTGCTGAGACGTGAGGGACTCACTCTGTCAGAAGGGCCCCTCTGTACACATTACTCTCCCTGCCTGTAACTGCAATAGACTCTCATATATTACCGAAAAGCGATTTTTCAGGATACCCTGCCCTGGTAAAGTGAGGATGAAGACCAGGTTCCCTTGGGGAAAAGGGTGACATTTTGTCTTTTACACACATGAAAGGCCTTCACCAAATTCCTCAACACCGCGGTCCAGGGAGCTTCAGGGGCTCTTGGTTTCATGGGCTGGGGTCCGAGAGCAGCCTGTCGTGGATGTTTTTTTACCCTCTGCAAAGCTAACTGGACTGGATGGAAGGGGTTTAACCTTAAGGTCTTGGCCTCTTTATCGTGGGACTAAACAAAAAGGCTGACATTTTAAAGTGAATCTTCGTGCAAGTCCGTCCTCTGGGGGAGATGAGAAGAGAAAGGTTTAAGTGGCTGGCCAAGCACAGGAGAGCTGTGGTTGCCCAGAGATTTCAGAAAACCCTTCCCAGCTAAGCCCCCTGCTGTGGAATCTGAGACTTTTTGCTGGGCCCAAGGCCTTGTGCAAGTCCCTCAGCAAATGTTCCTCTGAGGCTCTCAGCTGAGGATGACAGACACCGTACCCTGTCAAACCCAAGTGCTTGGCAATTGGAAGGTGTAGTTGCTCCAGGTGCTTAAGTGTTTCAAATGCAGTTTTCCTGTCTGACACAGCAGCAAGTGTTATACTCACAGCAACTCAAAACCAGGGACTCTGCCCACCCACCCCTGGTGCATGTTTGTCTTTAGTGCCAGAAATGTTCTTGGAATGTCTCCATCTTTAACACAAGGTAGGGAATTTTTACAACAATCCACTTCTCCCAATTTTGGCTATTTCCCAGCGAGGACTCACCCAGCAGATAAGCTGTGTTCCTGCTGACCTTGGCAGCAGAGAGTGAAACCAAGAATTTGGCAGAAAGGAAGTTATGTCTGTACAACCGGAGAAGCAACAGGTCCAGCTCAGGACGCTGCGGGCTCGGGGGCTGGGATTACCCTCTGGGTCCCGGGAATCCGTGTCCAATGATTCTGTTACCGCCTGAACTATTGATCCAGCAGCTCTGAGTTTGGTTTTCAGCATTGGGTTCCAGGACGTGGGCTTGTAAAAACAACCCGCACACGAGACTCTCCGACTCAGCAGTTTCAGCTGCGACTGACTTGCCAGGCTGAGCCGGAGCTGCGATTGAGCCAGAGCTCCTCGGAGCGAGGCCGTGGGGCGCTGAGCTGGTGACAAGCCGGCACCTGTAGGTGGGGACTGGGGAGGGACATCCGGTACAGACCTGCGCAGGGCAAGTGTTTGTCCACTTTCTCAACATTAATGGGAAAAGAACATTTCCCAGGAAGGGTTGATGCTGAAACCAGCATGTGCACGATCACCCAGAGATACTTTATCACGTTTGGATGCTGCTGACAACTTTCCACGAGGAAAGAGGAGAGGTGAGGTGGTAAGAAGAAAAGAGGGGTGAGGGGCTTGCAAGGCTGGGCGTGGAGGCCAGCTTCCACCAATTCCGAATCCCAGTAGTGGATCACTTAGACGGCCCTATGCGAGCTCTCGGCACCTTGCCGGGGAAAGCCTTTCAGACGCTCCTAGGATGCTATGAGCCGGCTTCCGATAACTCCTCTAGTGGGGAATTGCTCTAGAGATCGGAAGGCCAGCAACCCCTGGGGCGATATTTCAGCCAGGGGATCAACAGTGCCCACTTACAATCGTGGGCAAAAGCTCTCTTTTTACTAAAGAGGAGGAGGATGGTGGCAAACCCCTCCCATCCCCACAGTAATATGAGTTGCAAAAGGTTTCATGGCACATTGTCCACTGGAACATCATCAGAAGCCTGGACAGGGGTCAGGAATCAGTGTCCCTGGCCTCTCTACAGAAGGCAGAAATGAAGGGCTGAGGTGAAGCTGCCGGCCCCAGGTTACGACCTAGTAAGCGGCAGAATCGCCATTCTTTAATCGGCCACGCCACTTCTCCAGCAACAAAGGCTACAAAACACCCCCGCTCTTACCGAAGCCTATAAACCCTGAAACTAGAGTGCGGTGGCAGCAGGACACTGGTGCACGACCACTTCTGCGTGTTGTATAAGGCAACATGACAAAAGGACCAGAGTCTCTGCAGGACAACTTTCAAGAAGGCCTAAGTTTTCTCCTCTCTGCAGCCTTGACTCTCTGTCTTAGGCCTCATCCCACCCTCTCATGGGCTCACGCTCCTCAGTGCAGCAAGAGCCCAGGGAGGATGAGCTCTCAGCGACACTTGCACTGACTTCCTTGGAAATGAGAAAAGCCACGAGGCCACCTCAGTGGCACTTCCCTTTGAAGAGAGGTGAACCAATTATGTTTCTGACAGCTGCCTCCTTCCTCTTGTCCATTCCTTCCTTGCAAGGTAATCACCTGAGGCTCTGAAACCAAATGTCTAGGAATAAGGACACAGCATGGCGGGTGTCAAACAACTACAGAAAAAGTACAGATAAGAAAAACCAATCTGCCCACGAGGTGGAGCTGGGCCCTGAGGATAAGAAATTACCTTTAGGAGACTCAGCTTGGGACTTCTTGGGAAAGAAGACCCATCCTCCCAACCCCTGGAGACAGGGGACACCGTTGTCACTGCATGTCCGCAGCAACACGTGTCTAGCAGCTAAAAAGCCCAAGCAACTCCCACCATGTGTGGGGATGAACTAAAGCAATAGAGCAGTAGCACTTTTCCTCTTGTTCTCCCCCTCCAGCCTCATCCCCAGCCCGGCAGATCACAAGATAGTGAACTTCCCTGGAAATCAATGCTAAGAAAGGGTGTTTGTTTGTTTGTTTGTTTTTGAACATGGGATATGACACTTGAGCCAAGACTGGAGGTGGGCTTTAGAAGCCCAAAGGGTTGTGCTCATCAGGGTTGCGGGCAGTGTAAGAAAGGGGCCCTGGAGTGCATACTAGAGAGACAAACATAGCTGGTCATCAGTCACATCCAGGAAAGGAGAGATGACATGGGAGGTAAAATGTGGATTCCTTCCCCAGAGGAGACGGTGAGTCACCTGGAGCCAAGCAGAGAACAGGGTGGATGCAAGTGTGAATTTTTAAAGAGTGAACAGAAGAGTGAAGCACAGAGTGGGTGGAGGTGAAGAAGGGCCCGGGGTGCAGCAGTGCAGGCTCTGAACAGCCCCTGAGGCTCTTGCCTGGGCCACACGCAGCCTCCTAGAGCCGGTGGCACCTGCTGTCTGAGGATGGCTGGGACTGAGGGCCTCCCAGGGGAAGTCAGGGACAAAAGGACCATTTTCCACCTTACACCTAGCAGAACAGACACACATCAACACATTTCCTCTACAGATAAGGGACAGCGCAGCCTAGCCTAGGAGAGAGTTAAGGGCTTATTCAGAAGGTACTTCCCTGAGATGTGGAAACCTCGAGCTCAGAGCAGCAACAGCTCTGTGCTGCGTCTTCCCGGAGCTTTCACTGGACTTGCCTCATGGCCCCGTGGTATGGTTGGGAACACAACCGGGGGCTGAGGAACTTTAAGAACCCCCAGGAGGGAGCAGAGAATGATGGTTGCCTGAGGCTGGGGGGTGGGGGTAGAAATGGGGAGATGTTGGTCAAAGGGAACAAACTTTTAGTTGTAAAATGACTATGTTCTAGAGATCTAATGTACAGAATGGTGATTATAGTTAACAAGAAATGCTCTAAGAAAGCAGATTATAAATGTCCTCACCCCCCCACGAAATGGTAACTATGAGTGGCAAGGGATGCATTATCCAATTTGATTGTGATAACCATCACAGTGTGTGGGTATCAAATCACCACACTGTGTACCTTGAATGTGTACAATTTTTATTAACAAAACAATTTTATTCGTCAGTGAAACTGAGGAAAAAAAGGAAACCCCAGGATCTGGAAATACAGACTCATGTGCAAATGCACTTAGGGTTGACAGCACACGTTGCAAAACGATTCTCTTCAGTTCCTCATTTTGTCCTGGTTTCCTCATCTATAAAATGAGGACAATAATCTCCGACTTACCGACGAGACAGGAAGGGCATAAGGAACAAACGGAATAACGCATGGACAAGTGCTCTGTGAGGCACACAAATATGTGCACTTGTCACCACCCTCCGAGCTATCAACACCATGCACCTGTGTGTGTGGCCTGGCTGCATGATTTTCACGAGGACCTGAGAACAAAGTGTCTTTCGCCATCTTGGTCTAGCTGGAGACTCTCAAAGAGCTGTGGGGCAGGTTCCTAACAAAATTTTCCTTCGAAATGCTGTACCTGTGTGAATCGGGATTTCTCCATAATGAACTGACCCAAGACTGAAACTGAGCAAAATATGTTACCGTCCCCCGGCTTCAACATGCCGCAACTGTAAAATGGGAACAATAACTCAGCCCTCGTAGGGGTTCTGACGATTTAGGAGGTGGTAGGGGCAGTCTGCTTTCTTTCAGGAATAACTAAGGCATGCCAAGGCTTTTGCTTTCGTGTTTGTTTTTGCATACAAGCATGAAATGGGAACACCTGGCAGGATAGATAGTTGGCCCTGGGCCTGAAATTCTTGAAGAAAGTGTGGGGAACAAAGATGCCCCCACCTTCTCAGAGAGAAAATGCATATGTCCAGAAAAAAGAGGGTCAACCTGAACCAGCCTAGACCAAGGACATTTGCTGAGAGCCACTAGGGAAGGGTCATTGTTGGTGTCTCCATCAAGAGCTCAATCCAGCCCCCAGCCTGTTCGAATCCTACCATCTCTTAAGGCCATGAGCAAGTCCTTTCTCCTTTGTGAGATGTTCTCAGACCGCCTCCCTTGGAATTTCCATTGTTTTCCTAGTTCTCTCACTTTTTTTGTCCCTTTATATAATGTGGTTACAGTGTGCCGTATTTTATTATTTGTGTGCATCTTGGATTGATCGTTCCTAAGAGACTTCGGAGAGCAAAGAGTAGGTATTTTTCATCTTTATGTCCCTACGCTGCCCCATAATGGCGTCTGCTTTCTGAAAGAAATATATTTAAAACTCTCACCTCATCATTCATTTAAAACCAATTCTATAAATAAGCAAGGAGGGTGGTCTCTGCTATTACCACCTAATGCCTGATGCTGCCACGCTTAACAGACATCTTGTCTTCAGACTGGCCTCCCCGATTCATCTTCTTTAAATGCCATTTTAAAATACCGTATTCAAATTTCCCACTCAAAATCTTTTAAAGGCTTCACACTGCCTACATGATAAGGTAAAAACGTCAAAGCCTTGAATGTAAGGCTCTCCACCAGCTGGCTGCAGTCCAGCTATCGGAATTCATTTAACCCACGCATTCCCGAGCCAGCGAGGCGGATTGACTCCATCCCTTCATTCACTCGCCCATCCACCGAGCATGCTGCGCGCCTACTATGTGCCAGTCATGACGTTAGGTGATAGGGATCTCTAGATAAAGAGACATAGTCCCTGATCTCAACGCAGTTACCACCCAGTGGGCTGGCAGAAGGTGAAGGAAATTCTAAGCAATAAAAGCCACAACAGAACCAATCAGAAGGGATACTGGGAGTATAGAAAAGCCAGAGCCCAGGTCGGCCTGAGGGAGTCAGAGGAGGGTTAGCAAAACAGCAACAAAATGCTAAAAACAAACAAACAAACAAACAAACACCCAAAACTCAAACCCACAGGGATGCTATGAGAACATGGCATAAAGTTACAAGTGGTTCAGGAAGACCTAGTTGAAGCTGAACTCTGACTAAAAGGGCCCCTTAGGTCTATGAAGTGGTATTTATTTTCTATGTCAGGATTTCCCAACTGTGTTCTTGAACCTGGTTCTGAGAGGCATGGCAAGCAGCTCCCAATTAGGGGCAAAAATGCAGCATTCTGTGGCCAAAACGTTTGCCAAGTAAACACATGCTTTTCTCCACCTGGGAAGTCATTAATGGCTCTGCTAAATCTTGCAATAAAACAAGTGTTTAAAGTGTCTCAAATTTATTTATCCAAAGAATGTCATACCACTCTGTACTTCCTGCAGAATGGGATCCAAGGATGACAGTTTTGGAAACACTGGTCTATACCTATACCCCACTCATTAGGCACACCTGTACTGGCCTGTGAATGGTTTATGAAGGTATGGCCTTCAAGGACAAACACACATGGTTTTAAATCTTGTCTCCATCACTTAGTTACTGTTTGACTTTGCATAAGTTACTTAACTATCTTTGATGGACAGTTTACTCATCTTTAAAATGAATATAAAATATACTTTTGCCACAGGGTAGTTTAATTGAGCACACATGCCTGACACATAATATCTGCTTAAAGCATTTCCTTTCATTATTATTGGCTAAAATGGAAGCTGAATGGTTGTAAGAACCTTGTAAATTATACAGATTTGTTCCTCCCTCAGCATTCTAACAGAGTTTCTCTCCAGTGGTTCTCAAATAACTCTTGATTACTGATACGCAAACCTCAGCACAAAAGGATTCCATGAAATATTGCAATTATCAAAATGGGAATAGAAAGAAGAAAAAAAAAACAACCTTAATATACACATTATCAGGATGGACTGATTTTCCTAAGTGAGGTGTTGTAATTTTGTCAAAGTAACCCAATGCCCTTTAGTGATTGAAAAATAAGCTATTTAAAATGGCAGCCTTCAAAATAGAAATATCTACCATGTTAAAATTAAAATAATGGTATTTAGAATGGAAGGAATCTTAATCTGAAGTTTTTTGGTTGGGTTTTTTTTTTTTTTTTTTCTGAGATAGGGTCCCACTTTGTCACCCAGGCTGGAGTGCAGTGGTGCAATCACAGCTCCCTGTAGCCTCGAACTCAAGTACTCCTCCCGTCTCAGCCTCTGGAGTAGCTGGGACTACAGGGGCGTGCCATCATGCCAGGCTAATTAAAAATTTCTTTTTGTAGGGATGGGGTCTTGCTACATTGCCCAGGCCAGTCTCAAACTCCTGGCCTCAAGCAATCCTCCCACCTTGGCCTCCCAAAGCACTGGGATTACAGGCCTGAGCCACCTTGCCCAGCCAACAGGCAGGTTTTTAAAAGTATGGGAGGAAGTGCTTTGCCTGTGTCTAGCCTGGGTCACATCATCTATCCTTGGCCTTGGAAACTCTTCCTCACTTTCCTCCCCCAGACATATCCTTGACCACTCAACCCCGGCATCACTTCCTCTGTAAAGCTGTTCTTGTACTCCCAGGCTGAGTTAGGTGACCCCCTCTTGGCGCCTGTGGCCTCCTGGCACATTTCCATGAGGTGACAATCAATGCATTCGTACCAAGTGGCTGCTCCAGCCGGGGAGCTGGAGATGGAAGTGTTGGCCAAGCAGAGGTGGGCCTGCCCCCAGGAGCTTATCGTCTGATGGGGCAGCAGCCCCCCAGCGGGGCAGCAGGTGAGTAAGGTAGCATCACAGACTGAGAACAGTGCTACGAGAAAATAAAGAGATGGTGCAATCAAGAAGCGAGTGGATTCTGTTGGAATTATTTTCCTTGCCGTCTCTTCAGCAGGCTGTGAAGTATCTGAGTGTAATGTCTGGCTCACATCTGCACGAGCTGGCACGGCACTGCGCCTGTGTACACCGAGCATGCATTAACTGCCTCCTGAATGAACGGATGACTGAATGAATTCGATGACTTAAAACTAAGACCCACAGGGTTTGCCTACAATGACAACTTATTAGTGTCAGTTTCAGGTATTCCCTTCATTTAAAGTGGAGTGCACTTGTAAAGATATGATTGTATATGTGTGTGTGCATATATATACACACACATAATATACATATGTGTGATGAGAATATATGTATGTACACATAAATATATATATGTAGCCAGCACATCCCAACAACTTTTACCACTTACTTTCCAGGCCTAAGAAACGGGTAATTGTTGGTACTCAACAAAATTTATTCTGGGCGCAGCCTGGGCTGCTGCTCTCTGTGGGTAAACAAGAGAGAAGCCTCACAGTGGACTTTTTAACCACGCGATGTAGAAAAGACACTCGCTACGCTCATCTGTTCTTTCTGACAGAAAAAGCCCACAGCCAACCTCAGAACAATTACTTCTGTGTTCTGTTCTTGGTTTTATTTGGCTGTAAACACACAGGCATAATCAATGGCTTCAGACGAGAGCTCGCTAGCTTGAAGGAAGACGCATTTTATTTGGGAAATGGTGGCTCCCCCCCTGCACTTGTGATTAAAAGGGGAAGAAAACATTTGTGGTTCATCCAATTAACCTCAATGATGTGTCATTCAAGCAAGGTCCAGACAGAAGTCTCACTCTATTATTCCAAATCCTTCATTAAACCAATTCCATCTGCAGCCTTCTGCCTTCCTGGTGCATTCTTGTGATTACCTCATTTAAATAAAAAGCCAGCTCATTGTTTTTCCTGGGTGCCAAGGAAATTTAGAGCAAGGACCTGGATCAGTGATAACATTCTCATATAATTTTCAGAATCTACAAAAAATTAGGAAGTGCTCATAAGGATGTTTTGTATCCCTCCTGGAGACGGCTAGACAGAGATGCACACTTTTTTTCAGAGCATCACAAAAGACAACACTGTCCCCTCCCACAGGTCCCACTGCCACTTGATTTTTTACTAATCCCCACTGCTAGCCCTGCCTTTGATGGCCCTGCAACTGGCAGCATGCAACCCAAGACTGGTTTGCAGTGGCTGGAAGAACACACCCCCTGTTTCAGACCTGCCTTTCCAGCTATAGAATATATTTCTTTGGTGGGAGGTGTGAAATTAATCTTTAAGTTGTTAATATAATATTTAATATATACAAAAGAATGTTTATGTCATGCTTGCAAACCTAGGATGCATAATAAAACAAGCACCTCTCAATCCATTATCCATCTTAGGAGCTAGAACATGCTCAAAACTCTTGAACTTATTGATGGGGTCTTCCCAATCCATGCTCTCATATACTATCTCAGCTCAAGTGTGGTTCTAATTTCTTCCCTTTAAATAGCCCTACCTTATTTTGTTTTATCTGCATTTTTTTTGCTCTGTCTCCCTTCATAATATCTCTACCTTGAGTTTTCAGCAGTTTGACTATGATATATCATACCACAGTCATTTGATATAGCATATCAATTTGTATCAAGTCATATATCATTTGAATATTTGACATATTCAAATAACACAATGCTCACTACACATAGTATAAGAGTCCAAAATCAGTATTTTCCCAATTCTTCTCTACATCTTTTGTTCTATTGTTGTCAAACATTTAACTTTCACATGTGCTAGAAACACACAATACCTTACAACTGTTGTTGCTTTAAAGGGTCGATTGTATTTAGAGTGATCAAAAATGAAATAAATTTATACTGACCTGCCTTTCAACTATTCCTAGAAATCACCATTTCTTTATGTAGATCCAAATTTCTCCCATTAGCATATTTGTTCTACTTTAAGAATGTCCTTTACAATTTCTTATAGTACGGGTCTGCTGATAATGAATTCTCAAGTCCCTTTCTTTTGGTCTGGAAAAGTCGTTATTTTTCCTTTAATTAAAAAATATATTTTCCTTGGGAATTCTATAATTCTGAGTAAACAGATATTTTTTTCTGTGAGCATTTAGAGATTTCACTTTATTATATTCTGATCTGCATGGTTTCTGACAAGAAGCCTATTGTAATTCTTATCATTCAAATGATTATGTAGTTGTGTGTGTGCAGGTGTGTGTGGGGGGCATTTATTTTGGTATTTATCCTGCTGGGAGTTTGTGTCAGTTATGCATTGTTGCATCTCAACTCTGAATGCATCCTCCAATATATACTCTGTAATAAACAATGGAATTGCTTGGAGCATTTCTCCTTGAAAGTGAGCACAGTGCTGTTTTCTCAGTAGAGGGTGCTGAAGCAACATCGGAGAAAAAGGCTTCTTGCAATTTCCAGAGCGGGCCAGGAGGGGTCAGTGGTGTGGCTTTGAGGACAACTGGTAGAAACTCTAGTCAGTGTGGTCCCTCTGTGACCTTGAAGCCTGGGGTTGGCGGTGACCTTGAAGCCTGGGGTTGGCGATAACCTTTCTGCAGCTCCTCTCAACACAGAAGCCACACAGCTACCTGCCTGCAGGTAGGTGCTGGCCTGGATGCCTGCAGGACGCCCCTCCTCCCCCGCACAGCTTGCACACAGCTGCAGGAGTCCCTCACAGCCACTGCTTCTGCAAGTTTCCCAGTCCCCAAGGGTGGCCCATGAGCACTGAAGGCCTCTTGCCCCCGTGGGCGCCCAGACTCCAGCTGTGTGCTGCTCCCCAGCCTGCACTCCAGAAGGTTACCGATTGTTTGCCCAGCAACTCCAGACCAGCTCTGTCCTGGCCAAGCCAATAAACTTGTTTTGCTACCCAGCGGCCAGAACACACCATCTCCAATAGGGCCAAGACCCCTCCATGGTTGTACTTCCTTGGGTATTCTTTCTCAGCCCTAGCCTGCCATATAGAGTTCTGTATGCCTTAATATTATTCATTTACCATAATTAATTCTTCATATTAAACATCCCCCTGCTTAACCTACTGTGTGGTTCCTATCTTCTGATTAGTCCTATTCTGTTAGAAGATTCTCTGAGCTTCTTGGATCTGTGATTTGATGTCTTACATTATTTTTAGATGATGTTCTTCTGTTATCTCTTTGAACAGGCCTTCTGTCCCTATCTCTTTCTAATCGTCTGGCATTCTGATTGTACATGTTTTAGACTATTTTATATTGTCCTGTTGCACCTGAATGCTCTGTTATTTTTTTATTCTTATTAATTTTACTTTTATTCCCTCTTTGTGTTTCATCTGGGCAATCTCTATTGCCCAAATTTATGAACCTTCAAGTTCATAATTTTTTTTTTTTTGGTTTTGTTAAGTCTACTGATAAGTCCACCAATGGCATTCGTCATCTCTGTTATCCTCTCTTTTATTTCTAAAATTTTCACTAGACTCTTTCTTGTAGCTCCCATCTCGCTGTTGAAATTCTCCATTGTGTATATTGTCCGGCTTTTCCCGTAGAACATTTAATATATTAACCATAGCAATTTTAAGTTTCCTGTCTGACAGTTCCAACATCTTGGCCATCTCTGAGTCCAGTTCTGTTGATTACTTTGGCTGTTGACAGTGGGTTGTTTTGTCTGGCATTTTTTAATGCCTCATAGCTTTTTGTTTATGTGGATGGACACTGTGATGTATGATCATAGAGACTGAGTTAAACATTATTTATGCTTGGCAGTCAACATAAAGACGAGTCCACGGCTAGCCTGCTAGGATGGGAGATGGAGAAAACTTAGTAAGGAGTTGATTGGGGTTTGGATTTCATTGCCGCTATGGTTATGTTCAGTGCACCACTGGTTTCAAATTCATTTGGTGTTACCTTGAGCTTTGGGTGCGGGCTGGGTTGCTGGAAGTTGCTCTAATATTCTTGCCTTTCTCTGTGCATTTGTCCCTCAGAGAAGGTCTCTCTTCACACTTACTCTTCTCTCAGTGGCCAACCACTCTGGTCACCTGGTGTGTGCTGGTGGTATACAGGAGGGAGAGGGTCTGTTTTCCTAGTCCAGCCTTGGTCTTAGGCAGGCCTTGTGTCTGCAGATCTTGGATATCAGGCTTTCTCTGTATTTCTGACCTTCTTCCCTGTATCAGCCCAACTATACTTTGGATCTTTGGTGGTTCTTGTGAGTAGGAGAGCTTCTAGCCCTTCCCCCAGAGGCAGGAGATCTTTAACGATGTGGGTCCAACACAACGGGTGGACCAGCTCCCTAGCTGCAATGGTCTTCACCTTTGCCTAGTGGCCTCAAGGCTTGCTGCCCCTCCCCCGGCATCTGCAGGCTTTTGATACTTAGACTGGTCTTGGTGGGGATTTGTGCTTTCCCGCAGAGGTGGCCTCTCCTCTCCTCTCAGCCTTCAATGCAGAGGAAGGCTTTCTCTCACCTCCTGCCCCATCCTCGATCTTTATTGTGACTGTGCAATGGAGGTCCACGGAGAAGAGCCTGTGAGTGGGTACAAATCTATATTCTCATGCGAGCCCATACTTAAATGTTAGAAATTTGTTGAAAACTTCCGTTGAATTCTTCTTTTCCACTGTGTGGCACCTGGCATCTCTTCCCCCATGGTCTCCCACATACGACTCAGTGCTTGTGTCCCATGTCCCCTTGGAAGTTCCTTTCTTTCTATAGATTTCAGGCCAGCCGGTTGCCTTGGAGCTTCTGAGGGGTTCAAGAAAAATTGCGATTTTTATAGCGTATCCAGCTTTTTCTTGTTATTAGGGTGGGAGAAAATCTCTTTCCTACTTTCCACACGCTAGGCAGAAAGGTAATTTCAAAAACAATGCAAAAGATTTCATTCTCTCCCCTCAATCTGCTTGAATGTCTGTAGATAAATCCTCTGAAGGTTTACTAAGTTTTTGTTTCTTTAACTATTAATGATTTAGAGAAGGGTATTAAAATTTCTTGCTATAAGTGGTCAATTACTCTTCATATTTTATCAAAGTTTTTATATTGTTTGAAGCTATCTGAATAGATGCATAGAATTTCTAAAAATTCTAACCTTCTGGTTAATTAAATATTTGATGATCACACAATGTCTCTTTTTATCCTACTAATGCTTTTTTTCTTTCAAAGTTTAATCTATCTGGTATTCAAAAGAGGTCACCTCCACTTTCTTTTGGTTAATCTTTGAGTGTTATCTTTTTCTATTCTCTTATTTTAATCTTTCTATATTCTCATACTTTAGATGTGTCATTTAAATAGCATTTAACTGAGCAATCTAAGAAAATATAATCTGATATGCTTTTTTTCCACAACAGATACCAAAGGTTTTATCACTGGCTTGTTGTAATATCATTAATATTTCTTCTACTGAGTGCACTGGAAAATTCAGACCCATAGCTTCACACTGAACTGTCATTACCTATAACTTCTCTACCTCCCAAATCTTTGATTAAAATAGCTCTCTGATCTTATTTTATAACATCCTCAGTCTCTTATGTGCTACTCCCAATATATTGTTCCTTTGGTCACATCAAGATCTCTAGTCTCTTGATTCTGCTATTTTCAAAAATTTTTGAATTTTTTTTTTTTTTTTTTTTTTTTGAGACTGAGTCTTGCTCTGTCTCCCAGGCTAGAGTGCAGTGGTGCAATCATAGCTCATTGTAACTTCAAATTCCTGGGCTCAAGTGAGCCTCCTGCCTTAGCCTCCAAAGTAGTGGGACTACAGATGCACAGATGCGTGCCACCCTATCTGGCTAATTTGTTTTGTTTTGTTTTGTTTTCTTAATTTTTTGTAGAGACAGGATCTCACTGTGTTTCCCAGGCTTGTCTCCAACTCCTGGCCTCAAGGGATCCTTCTACCTCAGCTTCCCAAAGTGCTGGGATTGCCACCACACCCAGCCTATTCTGCTATTTTCTCTTAATTTCTCTATTTTCTCTTAATTTATTAGGCTCCCTTCTAGCTTAATCACTCCAAGACAAGATGGGTAGAGGAGTCACCTCCCTCTTCTCTTCACCTTCAATTTCTTTTTAACTAACTCATCCTCCAGAGTGATCTAAGAGTTGCCAGCGTGATCTAAGACTCAGATCTGATAAAGAAATAAATAATGATCAATCAATCAATAACATGCTTCAATAAAACTGAGATCACATTAAAGAGCTTACAGTGCTCTCCGTTATCTGGACACTAAGTCTCTGCTCTGACTGCTCCCCCACTGTGCCTTTGTTTTTTTGGTTTTGTTTTGTTTTGTTTTGTTTTTTACCCTACCAGAAAACTTCTCTTGTAGTTCCATGAACTTAATTTTATTTTTTGGAATGGCTTCACTGAGACGTAGTTGGCATACCATATGCTTCGCCTATTTCAAGTGTTCAAGTCAATGGTTTTTAGTATGGTCACCATCATTACAACAATAGATTCCACAACTGATTTTAGAGCATTTTCATCACCACAGAAAGAAACACTCCTCCTTTAAGCCACCATCCCGCCATTCTGCCAGTGCCTCCTCCCTCCTCTCCCAGCAGGCAACCACCCATCTACTTTCTGATTCTATGGGCTATTCTGGAATCATATGACATTTGACCTTTTGTGTCTGGTTACTTTCACTTAGCATCATGTTTTTGAGTTCATTCACATTATAGTATGTATCAGTATTTCATTTGTTTCTATTGATAAGTAATACTCCATTGTATGAATATACCACATTTTGTGTATCCTTTCATCAGTTGCTGGACATTTGGGTTGTTTCCACTTTTTGGCTGTTGTAAATAATGTTGCTAGGAACATCCTTGCATGTGTTTTTTGTGCACATATGTTTTTATTCCCCTTGGGTATTACCTAGGAGTGGAGTTGCTGGATTATATAGTAACTGCTCAACTGTTTGAGGGACTGCCAGACAGGTTTCCCAATTGGCTGCAGAATTTGCACTCACAACAGCAATATATGAGAGTTCCAATTTTTCCAAATCCTTTTTAGTATAGTTATACCTGAGTATTTGTGGGGGATTAGTTCTAGGACCCCCATGGATACCAAAATCCATGGATGCTCAAGTCCCTTATATAAATGGTGTAGTATTTGCACATAACCTACACACATCCTCCTGTATACTTTAAATCATTTATAGATTACTTAAATACCTAATACAATGTAACTGCTATGTAAAAAGTTGTTACACTGTATTGTTTAGGGAATAATGACAAGAAAAAACGTCTGTGCATGTTCAGTACAGGCACATTTTTATTTTCGGTATTTTTGATCCATTGTTGGTTGAATCTACGGATGTGAAACCCATGACACAGAGGGCCAACTGTACTTGTTATCTGTCTTTTTCTTTCCTTTTTTAAAATTTTGCGACATATACAATTTATAGGAAATTCACATCTCACTGTCCATAAAGTGTTACTGGAACACAAGCACACCCATTTGTTTGCATAGTGTCTATGCTGCTTCCTCAACACAGCAGTAAAAAAGACAAGCTGTGGCTGAGATCATATGGCTCACAGAGCCTAAAATATTTACTATTTGGCCCTTTATAGAAAAAGTTTGTTGACCTCTGGTATAAACAATTTCTATTTTAGTAAGCTGATCATATACGCTTGATGATAAACATCTTTCCATATCAATAAATATCTTTTTTCTGCTTTTATTATGTTTAATTAGCACATATTAATAATTGTACATACTTATAGAGTACAGTGTGATATGTCAATGCCTGTGTACAATGTCTAAGGATCAAATCAAAATAATTGGCATATTCAACATCTCAAACATTTATCACTTCTTTATCTGGGAACATTTAAGATCTGCTGTTCCAGCTATTTGAAAATATACATAAATTGTTATTTATTATTGTAACCCTACAGTGCTATATAGAACACTAGAACTTATTCCACCTACCTAGCCGTATTTTTGCATCAGTTAATCAACCACTTCCCATCCTCCCCACTACCCTTCCCGGCCTCTAGGAACCACCATTCTATTCTCTACTTTTTAGCTTCCACATATGAGTGAGAACATACGGTATTTATCTTTCTGTGCCTGGCTTATCTCACTTAACATAGTGCCCTCCAAGCTCATCCATGTGGCCGTGAATGATAGGCTTTCATTCATTTCTATGGTTGAATATTACTACACTGTGTATATATATCACATTTTCTTTATTCATTTATCTGTTGATGGACACTTAGGTTGATTCCTTATCTTGGCTATTGTGAATAGTGCTACAATAATCACAGAGTACAGATTTCTCTTTGACACGCTGATTTCCTTTCCTTTGGATACATACCAGGTAGTGGGATTGCTGGATCATATGGTATGTATTTTTAGTTTTTTGAGAAATCTCCATGCTGTTTTCCATAATGGCTGTACTAATTTATATTCCCACCAACAGTTTGTAAGAGTTCTCTTTTCTCCACATCCTCATCAGCATTTGTTATATTTTGTCTTTTTGATAATAGCCATTCTGACTGGGTGAAATGATATCTAATTGTGGTTTTGATTTGCATTTCCCTGATTAGTGTTGAGTATTTTTTCATATACCTGTTGGCCATTTGTATGTCTTCTTTTGAGAGATTCTATTCAGTTCATTTGTCCATTTTTAAATTGGATTATTTGTGGTGGTTTTTGTTGTTGTTGTTGTTGTTTTGCTATTGAGTTGTTTGAGTTTCTTGTATATTCTGGATATTCGTCCCTTGTTGGATGAATAGTTTGCAAATATTTTCTCCTGTCCTTCAGGCTGTCTCTTTGCTCTGTTGTTTCCTTTGCTGTGTGGAAGCTTTGTAGTTGGAAACAATCCCATTTGTCTATTTTTTATTTTGTCACCTGTGTTTTTGAAGTCTTAGCCATAAAACCTTTGCCCAGACCAATGTCCTAAAGTGTTTCCCCTATGTTTTCTTCTAGCAGTTTCACAGTTTGGGGTCTTACATTTACGTATGTAATATATTTTGAGTTTGTTTTTATACATGGTGAGAGATAGGGGTCACATTTCATTCTGCTGCATATGGATATCCAGTTCTCCCAGCACCGTTTATTGAAGAGATTGCCCTTTCCCCACTGTTATGTTCTTGCTGCCTTTGTTGAAAATCTGTAAATATGTGGATTTATTTCTAGGTACTCTATTCTGTTCCACTGGTCTATGTGTCTGTTTTATGCCAGTATCATGCTGATTTGGTTAGTGTAGCTTTGTAATCTACAAAGACAACAGAGAGCTGACTGTAGTTGTTATTATACGTTTTTTTCATTGTAGCCATACTAGCAGGATGAAATGGTACATCATTGTGGTTTTGATTTGCATCACTCTAAAGCCATGATGTTGAACATCTTTTCATGTGATTATTGGCCTTTTGTATATATTCTTTGGAAAAGTGTTTTAAGATCATTTGCCCATTTGTTTTTCCATTGGGTTGTCTCTTTATTATTGAGTTGAAAGAGTTCTCTACACATTCTAGATACTAGTTCTTTATCAGATAAATGATTTACAAATATATTATTCTATTGTGTGGGTTGTGTTTTCACTTTCTTGATGGTGTATTTTTGTTTTTAATAACATTTTTAGTTTTGATGAAGTCAAATTTATATATTTTATTTTTTGTCCCTTATGCTCTGTGAAGATTTGCTCCTATATTATTTCTAAGAGTTTTATAGTTTCAGATCTCAAATTTGGGTTTTTGATCATTTTGAGTTACTTGTTGTGTTTGGCAAAATGAAGTGGCCCAACTTCATTCTTTTGCATGTGTATATTCTCTTTTTTTGTTTCTTTAAGAGAGGGTCTCATTCTGTTGCCTGGGCTAGAGTGCAGTGGTATCATCATAACTCACTGAAACCTCAAACTACTGGGCTTCCTCCTGCCTCAGCCTCCCAGGTAGTTGGGCCTATAGGCACATAGCACCATGCCCAGCTAATTTTTTTTTTGTTTTTGTAGAGGTGGCATCTTACAGTTGCCCACGCTGGTCTCAAACTCTTGGGCTGAAGCGATCTTCTCACCTCAGCCTCCCAAAGTGCTGGATTACAGGCATGAGCCACTGTGCCCAGACTGCATGTGTATATTCTGTTGTCTCAGTTCCAGAAACTCTTCTGTGCTCCTCACATGCTGTTTTCTGTGTCTGTAAACTCCTTCCTCTCTTTCCTTTAAAACTCTTAATTGCATTTCTAGTTAAGCATAACCTGAGCCAAAGTCTTCTCTGACTTCCTGGTCTATTTTGGTTGTCCCTTTTTGGTGCTTCTATAACACTGTGCATTCTTCTAGATGAGGGGTCTGCAAACGTTTTTGGTAAAGAGCCAGATAATACATATGTTAGGCTTTGTGTGCCAAGAGGCAAATCGAGGAAATAATGTAGGTACTTAAAGAGAGAGAAAACAAATTCCCCCCAAAAAAAACTTTATTGATAAAATTTTTAAAAATAATAATAGAGTACTTTTTTGTAATATGGGTTTATGAATGAGAAAAATGGAATTTTTTTTTTAGAGGGGATAATATTTTGCTCAATTGGCATTCAAAATTAGTTCTCCCTATTGCCAAAATGGTGGCAAATATTAATCTGTGAAAACCATTCTTAACTCTCAGGCCCTACAAAAGCAGGTGTTGGGCCAGATTTGGCTGATGAGCTGTAGTTTCCTGACTTTGTAGAAGAACAATAGTTTCAGCCCTTTTTCAAACCCATCACAGCTGAGGGATGGAGTGCAACCCCAATCATAATTTGTGGGTGGCTAGATAGGGATTGCCTATGAGGAGGGTTGGGACGGCTTACAGTGGCAGATATTATAGGTTAGCTTAATCAGTAGTCATTCCAATGCTCTTCTGATATGTCTTCCTAGAATGCAGAGCCAAAAGCTCATTTCTTAGACATCCTTGCAGCAGGGTTCTGCCAATCTAATGTACTTGACATAAAACAGTGATTTGGATAAGGAGAGAATCGGGGCATTTGGCACACAGTTTGCTGGTGAATTATGGCACTGGTGGTGTGACTCTGGGCCTGGAAGTTGTGATGGTAGCTTCTGGATTCAACAAATGGCTCCTGGAATTGCCAGCTTCCCTGTCATGCCAGGGGAGGTAGCTTCCTTGGAGGCTCAGGTCTGTAGTGTGATTTGGAGAGCGGTTCTTGGAAGCTGAGCCTTTCCAACAGTCGTGAGCTCTCCAAGTCCCCTAATAAAATGTTTTAAACTACATGCACTGGAATCTTTTGTCTACAACCTGACCATAATAAGTGTATATTAGAATCTAGGCAGGTATGAGAAATTATTTTGATAAGCTCTTCCCCATTTGTAATCACTACTTTTGATATTAATTCTAGACAGTGAATATATCATGTCCTAAAGACATTGTTGGTTTTCTTAACAACCATCAGATTGCAAGCTTTTTAGGGGCAGGCACTTTGTCTTGTTGAACTCTGAATCACTGGTGCCAAACAGTCAGCAAAAGTTCAGTGAAATGTGCATCTCTAAGTGTTCATATTCTTGAATCAATTCCTCTATATAAACCTTTCTTGGTAAGAATTATAAATTCTTTTATGCTGAGAGATTTTAGAATAAAATATTCTAAGTCACAGTGCTAGGTTCACAGCAGTCTTGATCACTATTGGCATTGGTGGAGTCAAGGAATTATCAACTCCAGGGCCAGGCAGGTAACATAAGTGAGTGACATGGGGGGGCACAAAGCAGTAGGGGAGGAAGGGACTGAAGAAACTCGAAATGGGCATCTGTCCAAAGGTGGCAGCCACTGCTCAGCTGCAGCCGGTATGGCCATGCTGGAATGCAGGCCTACTCTTTACAGAACAGACAATCTGAGTTCTTATATGGAATCTCCCAATTTTGAAATGCTAACAATTAAAAAGAATTTAATTTGTATTTTTCAGACAAAATAGGGCTGCAGGCTGGCTCTGGCTCTGGCTCAGGGGCCAGCGGTTTGCAGCTTCTGTCTTTTTTTTTTTTTTTTTCCTGAGACAGGGTTTTGCTGTATTGCCCAGGCTATAGTGTAGCGGCATCATCATAGTTCACTGCAACCTCAAACTCCTGGGCCTCCTGCCTCAGCCTCCCGAGTAGCTATCTTAGCACTCGGGCTAAGGCACATGCAACCACACCTGGCTAATTTTTGTACTTTTTGTAGATACGGGGTCTCGCTCTTACTTACTCAGGCTGGTCTTAAACTCCTGGCCTCAAGCGATCCTCCTGCCTTGGCCTCCCAAAGTGCTAAGATTATAGGCATGAGCCACTGTGCCTGACCCTTGCAACTTCTATCTTAAATACTTCTCCAGATGCCCCAAAAGCAATTGACTTATCAAATGAAGACGATATTCAATGAAAATTGTTCTTTCTGAGATCTAACATCCGAAGATGTTCTGTTGACCGGAGCAGTTGGAAACTGTGGAAGATGTGTGAAGTGTAGTCACTGATGTAGATGTTGTCTTCTTGGGGTCTGGACTGGAGAAAAGGCTTGTGGGGTCCAAGACAAGGCAATGGTGGAGCTGCACTGGAGACCAACTAGACAGAGGGTGACATCGGTATTAACTGGCAAAGTTGTTGTTTCAGCTAGTCATAGACCAGAGAGTGCTGGGATGAAGAACAGAGAGCAAGGGCAGGATAACAGTGGCTCATGAGAGTGAAAAAAGGAAAAAGTGGTTGTGACCCTAGTGAGGAATGGGAGGTCTTTCTGCCAGGAGTGAGACTACCTACAGAATAAAAGCGGCAGCAGCAGAGGAATTAATTAAAAAGCACCCTCCTCTCGTAGCAAAAGGGCACTACTTGTCTTTCTCCCTCTTCTGGCTGTGAGTGGAATACACATCTGCCCACTGGTAATTAAGGTTTGGGGACGCTTAGCCACAAACTGCAATCTACAGGTTCCACGTGCCTTCTGCGGCATCGCTCTCCGCTACACCTTCTCCTGCAGCCTCGTTCTGACAACGCGGGCAAGTAGGGGAGTGTTGACCTGTCAGCGTAGTAGCGACTTCCAGGTGTGCTCGGTGAAGTTGTGCAGAGGATTTGGGATGTTCTTAAAATAATACCCTGGAAGTTCTTCTCTGCATGACCAGAAACCACGTCAGGACTCTAATGGCATAGCCTGCTGAGCTAGAAAAAGGCTTCCAGAAACCACAGGTTTAATCTAATAATAAACACCTTCTCCGGGCCTCTTAGGCATGGCTGCATAAATCTGACTGCTTAAAAATAGAAGGGCATGGGGCTCGGCTTCACTCCCCTGGCATTGTAGGCCAAGCTGGAAGGGTCACTGGGTTCCCGGGAAGTTCTGGTGGGAGGTCCACGTGGACAGTGGGCTCCGGGGCATGAGGGGGCTCCGTGTCGGGTGTGGGACGGCAACAGAGGCTCAACGTGGATCTTGTTGCCGAACTGCCCTCGTTTGTGAGGTACTCTGCCCTGACCCTGTTATCTACTCTCCTGAAGGCTGTTCCCAATTTTGATCCCCAACCCCGAACTCCAATAGGCAGCTCTTTAAATCTTGGAAGGCTGTAGCCATGTCTTCCTCCTACCTTGTCTTCTTCAGGAAAAAGAAAAATCCAGGTTCTATCAACCACTAACTCAAGCAAAACTGAGCCCGTACTTGCACCGATTTCAGAACCACATCAGTTTATCCCTGTGTGTGTTTACTCGACACAGATTCATGTAGCATCAGAGAGGCCCCTTGGGGGAGTGAGGGAAGGACTGACATTTTAGGAAACATCTGAGTTGGGGCTTATAGAAAGAGTTCAGCAGACCAAGAATGGGTAATATCGCCAAGAGCATCATGGAGATAATCACTGAGTGAATCAGGAAATATCACAGAGATGGGGGCTGCATTCTTCCCTGGCGCTGACCCTTCACTCTACCTTCACAGC
Organism: Eulemur rufifrons; assembly: GCF_041146395.1. Taxonomy (NCBI): domain Eukaryota; kingdom Metazoa; phylum Chordata; class Mammalia; order Primates; family Lemuridae; genus Eulemur; species Eulemur rufifrons. Next base: position 3,308,626 of record NC_090996.1, on the reverse strand, counting down.
TTCCAGAGGGAGGTAAGTCATTGTCCCCACCTGCCCAGAAAGATGTGTGACAATGAGGACAAGGGCATGTGTCGCTCATTTGGTGCTACATCCCCGATGACTGGAACAGTGCCTGGAACACAGAATGTGCCCAGTAAACACCAGGTAAATAAACGAACAAAGGGATGAAGTGGAGTCCGTGGTAAGGAGGGCAGGATCAGGGAGGGTCATTTATGGGGGTTTCCAAGAGCTTCCCATTGTGGGGGGGGCGGTGACAGCCATAACGTGTGCATGTCTGGGGGAGGTGGACTAAGAAGAAGAACCGAGAGGAGCTCTATAAACACACACGGATCCCTGGAGAATAGAGACAGAGCCATGGTGGGATCACAGCAGGACACCAGAAGGCTTAGGGGAGCGGGAGACAGCCAGACATCTGCGCTTAATCAATGCTTTCAGGTTGATTGAATAAATGAATGAATGGATCTAAAGCAGAATGTTGGAAGGGGCAAAAAATAATACAAAAGGAAACCAAAGTCTGTCGGCAAAGTTCTAATAAAAGAATAAGAGGACAGAGTAAAAGGCAGACAGACACTGCTTCTTGCTACACAGATGACAGGCAAGGGCAAATCAGGTCAGGAATTACAATATTAGGTAATGTTTTTTGTGAACTGGAGACAATTTATTCCATGCTGACCATGCACCAGAGGTGATGCTGGGTGTTTGGGATACAGCAGTGGCCACAGTATTAATACACTTATGTTTACAGATGGCAGTTATGGTAGTTATAACAGTTATAATAAGCCCCCTGCCATTTTATAAATGAGAAAATGAGGCAGCTCTGTGCATGAGTTATATGCAATTCGAAATAGAGTTCACGTGGCTCCCAAGGTAGAGACATGTGAGTTACATATGCTTTACAAGGCCCCAGGCTCCAAACTAGTGTGAATTACATACAACTCACATGGAAGTTAATGTGTTAAATCCCACTGCTTGGAAGTGGCAGAGCTGGGATTGAGATTCACACCCAGTAGTTTGGCTCCGTAGCCCACAGTCTTACTCCATATAGCCCGTATCTCTAGAGAGCAATAAATTGAAACCCAAAGGTGAGGTTGTCTTGGCTGCTGCTAAGGCAGAACTCCAAAATGGGCTGCCAGCTTCCTTCCTGAACCTATCCTGCAGTTTCCCAGGAGCAAGAATGGCATTGGCATCACACTTCTTAAGAGCAATGCTGGATTGAATTTATAAATGTACACATCCTTTGACCCAGAAAATGCACCTCTACAACTGGATCCCTCAGTTATACTCATGTAAATGACAAAAGTGCAAGGTTAATTGTTTCAAAGAGCTTGTGATGGCAAAAGCCTGGAAACCTCTTTTATGTCCATCGATGGAGCAATGATAATGGGATTAAAGCACAGTCATCCAGGGGAAAAATACCGAATTTGCATATCACACCATATACTAGTGTCAATTCCAAATAGATGCAGATTTCAACGTAAAAAGAACACACATAAAATAATGGAAAAACATGGAGCAGTGATGGCTTTTCTAATGACACAAAATCCAGAACCATGAAAGAAAGATTTATAAATTTGATTGCATAACATTTTTTAACAAAAACTCTTGGTATGGCTTTAAAAGTCAAAAGCCAACTTACATACCAGAAATAAATGTGCAACTTAATTTACAGAAAAAGCACTAATTGAATCTGCTTAAGGTATCTCCATAATGCTTTCCACAGGGGTTGCACTAGTTTGCAGTCCCACCAGCAGTGTATGAGTGTTCCTGTCTCTCCGCATCCTACCATTCGATCCAGCAATCCCATTATTGGGCATCTACCCAAAGGAACAAAAGTCATTCTGTGACAAAGACACCTGTACCCGGATGTTTATAGCAGCACAATTCACAATTGCAAAGATGTGGAAACAACCCAAATGCCCATCAATTCATGAATGGATTAGTAAATTGTGGTATATGTATACCATGGAGTATTACTCAGCTATAAGAAATAACGGTGATATGACATCTCTTTGGTTCTCCTGGAGAGAGTTGGAACCCATTATATTAAGTGAAGCATCCCAAGAATGGAAAAACAAGCACCACATGTACTCACCAGAAAATTGGTTTCCCTGATCATCACCTAAATGCACATTTGGGAATGATACCAATTGGATATCAGACTGAGGTGGGAGGTGGGGAGAGGGGATGGGTGTATGCCTACATGATGAGTGCATTGCGCACCGTCTGGGGAATGGTCACGCTTGAAGGTGCTGACTTGGGGAGGTGGGGGTGGGGGGAGGGGATGGGGGTATAACTACATGATGAGTGCGATGCGCACTGTCTGGGGAATGGGCACGCTTGGAGCTCTGACTCGGGGGGTGGGTGGTACATGGGCAACGTATGTAACCTGAACTTTTGTACCCCCATAATAAGCTGAAAAAAAATAAAAAAGAAAAAGCACTAATTTACTTAATGTATTAAAAGCGCCTATAAATTCATGAGACCAAAAGCCAATAGAAAACTATAAACCCACAGTTCACAGAAAAGGAACCATGAATGGCTTTTGAATATATGGATTTCATATGTTTTGATATGTCATTTTCATACAGTTTAAATTTTTAATTCTATTTTGATTTATTTTTGACCCATGGCTTATATAGGAGTGTACTGGAGATTTTTAAACTTCTCTCTCAGTTATTGTTTTCTAGCTCATTTTATTGTGATCCAGAGAACACACTTTATTCTTTCACTTTTGAAATTTGCTGGAACTTGCTTTATAGTCCAAAATATGGTCTATATTGGTAAATGTTCCATATGCACTTGAAAACCAGGTATAATCTGTGGCTGTTGGGTGCAGTATTCTTTATCAATTAAGTCATATTTGCTATTCATGTTGCTCAGAACTCTTATATTCTCATTGATTATGTGCCTGCTTGGTCTCGCAGTTACTGAAAAGCATGTTAAAAGTTTAGAAATATAACTGTGAATTTGTTTATTTCTCCTTTCAATTGCATCAGTGTTTATTTTATGCATTTCAAAACTATGCTATTAAGTACATATAAATTTAAGATTGCTATAACCTCCTGTTGAGATGACTCTTTTATGTCTAGTATTGCTTCTTAAAGTCCATTCTGATATTAATATAACTGTACCACTTCTCTTTGGGCTCATGTTTGCTGTGTATGTATATATTTTTGTCTTTAGAATGCTTCTGCATCTTTTTATTTAACGTGTGTCTCTTATAAGCAGCATGCTGTTGGATTTTTATTTTTTTCAGTCTGAAAATCTTTATCTTTTAACCAGAATATTTAGTCCACTTAAAGCTAATGTAATTACCAATATATCTGGGCTTAAAAATACCTTGTAGGTTGCTTCCCTGAGTTTTTAAAGATGTTCTTGAATTAGTGTGCTCTGTACTTCTGAGAAAATGCAAGGCTTTACAACACTTTAACCTAACTAAACTCCTTTCCTAGTCATACAATTGTTGTCATGCTTTTAATTATGCATGTTTTAAACCTTACAATATATTATTTTACCAACTGTGTTAAACATTCAATATTCATTAATATCTACCATGTTTTTACCCTTGCTAGTTCCCTTGTTTCCTTCCCAGATGAGCATATTTTCATCTGGGATCATTTTCCACCTGTTTGAAGAACTCTGTTTGGTGTCTCTTTGGTTCAGGTTTGCTAGCAACAAAATCTCTCACCATGTGTGTGTCTGGAAATGTCTTTATTTCACCTTCATTTCTGAAGGATATTTTTTATGGGTCTAGATTTTTATAATGACAATTTTTTCTTTGTGAGCATTTAAAAAATTCCATTCATTGTCTTCTGACTTTTGTAAATCCTTTAATAATAATGTGTCTTTTTTTCTATGACTGGTTTTAAGACTTTTTTCCTTTGTTTTTACTTTTCATCAGTTTTATTATCATGCATCCAGGTGTGATTTCCTCTGTATTTATCCTTAATAAGTTTCATAGAGTTTCACGAATCTGTGGCTTGATATATTTCATCAGTTTAGGAAAATTTTCAGTCAGAAGCTCTTGCATTCTGCCCAGTTCTCTCTTAACTCTTCTTTGGATACTCCAATTGCATGTATGCTATCGACTTTTTATTATGTCTTTCTAAATTTTCCATTATTTTTCTCTTGCTTCAATCTGGAGATTTTCTCTCATTTGTCTTTCAGTTCAATTATCCTGTTCTCCGCTGTGTCAGATTTGCTGTTAAACCCATTAAATTGTCAATTTTAGTGATTGTGTTTTCCATTTCCAGAATTTCAATTTGAATCTTTCTTTAAAAAAAGATTCCAGGCCTCTGGTAAATTTTTCTATTTTTTCATTGATTTTCTCAAACATTTTTTGGCATGTTTAGTAATTTTTGATTCACAGAGGGTTTAATTTTTGTCTGTCAGACAGATGGAGTATGGGCTGATGCCTTAATCCAATAAAGGACGAATCTCGCGCTTGTCTGCAGCTTCCCCACTTCACCGACGCATCCTTTTAAGGGTCTCAATGGAAGCCTGGGGTGTTCGTCTTTGTAGGTCCTGAGCTCCACTTTTTTGTCTCCTCTGCACTTAGAGAAATACCTGATTTTTTTTTTTTTATTCTCTTGGCACCTGGAAACAAAAATGCCTTGAACTTGTATATTTATAGCTTTTGAGTTGGTGAATTTTTTGAGGTAAAATTTCGTGGAGTCCTTTCTTCTGGGATGAGGCCCTTCAAGTTCAGGCCGACTCAGTAGCCATCAACTCCACATATGTAGGTATGTATGTATGTGTGTATGTATGTAAGTATGTATGTGTGTGTGTATGTATACTCATCTCAGTGAGAATATCATAATCTCAATGCCATTGCTTTCTCTTCCACCGTTATTATAGCAAATTCCCTGAAAGTAAAATGCTATGGCAAATATCGGCTACTTCGATGCACCCTTCTTTCTGAGTTTTTGGAACCTCAAGTCTTAGTTGTCTTGGTTCCTTTCTAATACCTTCAAATAGCTATTTTGTTATTCTTTATCCAGTTTTTATAGTTCTTTGTAGACATTTAGTCTTATACTTTATAGAACTTTAGTTTTATAATTACCCCATTATATCTAGAAGCAGATGTCTAAGAGAATAACTTTCAAAACAAAACTCCAAAGCTCAAATATAAAAGCAAAAAATAATCAGTGGATATAATTATATCAATATTGGGAATTTCTATTCAACAAAGTACACCATAGATGAAGTTAACTGATGTGTGGAAGACTGAGAGGCAATATTTGAGACCTTTAAAATTGGCAGTTCACAGCTAAAGGTAGGAGTTCCAGTATAAAAAATGGACAAAAGTTATGAATAAGTAATTCACAGGAAGGTGAACCAAATGGCCTACAAGTTTATGAAGAGAGGTTCAATTTAATTAGTGATTAGAGAAATGTAAATGAAAACAACAATGCTGTACCACTTCACAACCATCAAATTGATAAAAATTAGCAAGTCAGATAAATGTTGATGAGAATTAGGAGAAGAAAGAACCTGTTTTACAGTGCTGGTGGAAGGGTTGGTATCACCATTCCAGAAATCAGTCTGATAGGCCAGCTGTCTGATAACCCAGCAATCCCACTCCAAATGGTATATTCTAGAGAAATTTGCACCTGTCTATAGGGGTCATGTATGAAGATGTTTATGTCAGCAATGTTTGGGGATTAGGAATTGGGTGACACTCTGACTGTCCGTGGCTAGAGAAATAAAAGAGTAAACTGAAGTGGATGTGTATGACAGAATGCTACGTGGCAATCAGTGGACTAGAGACACATTTAGCAAATGGTTAGATCTGAAAAATATAATTCAGAATGAAGCAAGTAAGATATAGAAGGATATCTGTGGCAGCATGATAATATTCAAATACATGTTTAAAGCATACACAAAACAACACACTGTATTTTAAAATATCTAGTAGACACAGTACTACAGAGTGGTTAGAGATCAGGCTTTGCACATAGGGTGCCTGGGTGTGAATCCTCGCTCTGCCAAGTACTAAATGGGTGATCTTGGAAAAATTACTTAATGTATCCACATCTTGGTTTCCTCATCTGTTAAATGGGAACAACAAAAGAACTTATCTCATAGTGCTGTTGGGAGGATGCAAGGTGATACTGTATATAAAAGTACATAGAACAGGGCCCTGGAAAGTTTAATTAGAGTTGGCAATAATATTTATTTTCAAGGACATATATGAAAACTTTGCAATTGAGTATACACAGGTAGGATGGAAATGGGGAATGAGGATGAAGATGAAGAAGAAATAAAATATTAACTCAATAGAGGGTCTTCCATGAGCCTATGATAACGGTATGCCCTGAATCGATAAGAAAAAACAACCCAACTTTCTGAACCTGAGATCCCCCAAATCTGAAAGAGTGAAGCTCAAAACAAAGAGACCACAGCTTTGGGTCGTGGACCCAACCATTCCTGAGTAAACGTTTGCCGTCTTCCTTCTAAAGAGGAGCTCTGTGGTTGTAGGATGTTTTTGTGGTGTGAAACAGTCCTGTGAAAGGAATTCATGTAATAATTTACCCATTATATCTGATTAAGTTGTTCTTTTAAAAACTTATTCCTGTTAAAATGCTTCATTAGTCAATTACTAATTATAAATTAGTTAATCACTTGATAAGTCCTAAGTCAAGAATCCGTTATGTTTACAAACAATTGCTACCTTCCCTCTGATCTTTGAATTTGCTCATGAACTTTGATCTTTGAACTTGATCACTGAACATGTTCATGACGAAACTGGCTACCCATTTGGTGCCTGCCTCCCTATATCCTCAGAAAAAAGGGAGGAGAGCACATTAACATCTTTCCTTAGAGGAGACTACACTGAAATCTAGCTAAGCAAACAAGATAACCAATAATACAGTTAAGTACCAATGCAGGCAGGATCCAGCGAGGATAAAACAAGTGGTGCAGAGCAGAAGTGCCCAAGAGCTGCAGTCCCCAACCCCTAGGCCATGGACGGGTACCAGTCCGTGGCCTGTTAGGAACCGGGCTGCACAGCAGGAGGTGAGCAGAGAAGCTTCATCTGTATTTGCAGCTGCTCCCCATGCCCCCAGGTCCGTGGAAAAATTGTCTTCCACGAAACCGGTCCCTGGTGCCAAAAAGGTTGGGGACTGCTGCTTCAGGTCCAGATAAGCTAAGACAGGGAGGGGAAGTCCTAAGCAGGCTTCTGAAGCAGCTACTCACGAATGGAACTCTGCAGAGGAGAGGCACAGGGTGAAGGCCACTTTGGGGGTCACGTCTGGTGGAAGCCTGAGCGCCAGCTTTGTAGATCAGTTAGGCAGTTAGGGTTCCAAAAGGATTTTTGGAACTAGTAGACACTAAGGAAATGGTAAACTCTGGGTTCGTTTTCTTTTAATTAACTGAATAATGTAACAAGAGAAAAAGTCTCTCCAAAGGAGAGGAATCAGGGTATCTTCATACATTTCTATTTCTGTCTGTTTCTAAAGACCTTGAGTAACAAAATCCAAGTGATACAAAAATAGCGACAATGATAAAGGTAGCCTGAATTTGTATGTTACCTTATATCCAGAGGGCTGCAAGAAATTTTCACACACACGCAATTTTTCCACACCTGTCTTACGAGGCAAGTGCTCCAAAGCCTTTTTTCCCTGGAGGTGGAAAGTAGGCTGTAGGGGCTGGTATCTGATGCCGACGAGATCCAGGCCTCCTGGCTTTGAATCCAGTGCAGTGTGTGATGGCAAAGAAACCTTCAGTCACCTGAAAGCTGAGGTGAGTGGCTGCAGTCACAAAGGGTGACTGTCCCTTGCTGAGAGTCAACCATGAACGAGGCCTCTGCTAGGACTTTCATGTCCACGATCTCACTTAATGTGACACGTCATGAGCTAAGGCCACTTTACAGATGTGGGCTAAGAATCAGAATGCAACTGGTTTCAGTTAAAATCCAGTACAAGTGAGTGACGATACTGACAATGAGAACAAATTGAAGGAATCGGAGCCCAACACTCTCTCACCACACCCCTCCCCTATGTCGTGGTCTGTTTTTAATTTCTAAAAATATCATTAGATTTAAAAAATAAAGAAAATGATACTGGAGATTTTTTTTTTCTTCTAAGAATCTTCACATAAATTGGGCTGCCTTATAATACTGTTCTCATAATGCAGCTATGACTCAAACAATTACCAGGTGTAAACGGCCCTACCGGTTCCAATTTACCTCTTTTGTGACTTGTGGTACTGCCAGCCCCTTGCTGTTGAATGTCACATGTTCTAAGGACCACTTTTTAGACAGACTAAGCTAAAGAGAGAGCTCTTTGAGAGGTCTAGTCCCAAAGCAAAAGGACACGGGAGCAGATGAGAGGAAGGCCGAAGGAGCTGTAAACAACAGCGCTGTGCTTTCCTCTTGTTTTCTCCAGGGAGGTAGTGATGCCGGCAGACCCGCGGAGGGCCAGGGCATTCGTCGGGGACTGACTCCCAGATTGGGTTCCGGTGATAGCACGCCTGCCGGACTCCCCAGTGACACGGCATGGAGCACGCAGGGAAGGAGGACACTGAGCTAGCACACCCCCGGCCCAGGAAGGTGTTGGTATTGTGGTGACTCGGCAACGGCTCTAGGGAAGGTCAGCAGAGAAGGAGCTGCTCTCCCGCAAGGACTCTGTGCTGGGTGGGGAGAGGGGACCAGGTAGCCTCCTCCCTGGGCTGGGTAGCAAAAGGTCCTTCTTGGGGCTGGTGGCAAATGGCAGCTGACGTGATGGATCTTCCAAATGCTCGATCTCCGCGTCACTCCCAGGACGCAAGGAAGCCACGACCGTCTGGGAGGGAGCCGTCATACCCCTGACAGTCTGCACTCCACTGGGATTTGTTTCCTATGCCCCGGGCCTGTCATTATGACAGTGTGACCTGGACTGTAGGACCGGCCGTGAATATCATGGATGGTCACAGGAAGCTGTTTCCAGGCCGTCTGGAGAGTAAGCTGCTTGTGGAGGGAGAATTGTTCACGCTTGTTTTTCCCACTGGGCAGGGTGGAAAGGGGTCTTGGAGGTGATCTGCTCCAACTCCACCATTTTACAGATGAGGAAAGCGAGGCAGAGAGACCAGTCCAAGGTCATACATGAACATACAGAAGTGTTGAGAACAGAATCTAAGGTCTCCAACTCCCACTATGATGCACTTTTTGCTATTACAGACACTTCTTGCTACAAAACCAGTCCATCATCACCATCCTCTTAACCACTTGCCGGCACGCCCCGAATTGGTCCTCTCCTCCCCGCGCGCTACTGCCGCTCTGGTCCAGTCGGGTCCCCTGGGGCTACTCCCTGACCCCGAGCAGTCAAGCCAAGCCCCTGTCTTGCGCCTCACACCCCCATCCACAACCGCCACAGTCAGCCTTTCTAACCCTGCATCCAACAGGGACACGTGTGTTTAGACGTGCAGTGGCTCACCCCACACGGAGATCACACCCGAACCCCTCCGGCCGCCCGACTGCCGCGATCGGCCCCCGCGACCGTCTGCGCATCTGGCGCTGTCCAGCCTCCTGCACTGTGCCCCTGCCACACCCGCGTCCCCGCTGCTCCGGAAACACGCCACGTTGCTCCCACCCGGCACTTGGTACGCGCTGCTCCTCCCGCACAGAACGTCATTGCTGCAGTTCTTCAAAAGCCGGTTCTACCTGGTCCTTCCTTCCCCAGCTATTTCGCCCTCCGAGAAGCCTGTTCCAAGCAGCCGTTCCCAATTCCTCTGTATTGTATCGCCCTGTTTTATTTTCACAATAGCATTTCTGCATAAATAACATTTTTTTTTTTTTGAGACAGAGTCTCACTCTGTTGCCCAGGCTAGAGTGAGTGCCGTGGCGTCAGCCTAGCTCACAGCAACCTCAAACTCCTGAGCTCAAGCGATCTTCCTGTCTCAGCCTCCCGAGTAGCTGGGACTACAGGCATGCGCCACCATGCCCGGCTAATTTTTTCTATATATATTTTTAGCTGTCCATATAATTTCTTTCTATTTTTAGTAGAGATGGGGTCTCGCTCTTGCTCAGGCTGGTCTCGAACTCCTGAGCTCAAACGATCCGCCCACCTCGGCCTCCCAGAGTGCTAGGATTACAGGCGTGAGCCACCGCACCCGGCCAATAACATTTGTTTGTTGGTCCATTTATTGTCTGTCTCCCACTCGGCCCTATCTCAGTCCTGCCTGCCACATAGTAGTAGGCTCTTAATCAGTATCAGTTTAATTACTCGGTCAAAGGATGACGACTGTAGCTGCCTCTATGACATGGCACACGTTTCTTGCATGGCATAATGGACTTTGATCAAAGAGCTCTAGCACCGTGTAGTCTCCGGAAAACACTTCCAGTAAAGAAGTAAATACGAGAAACAGGCTGTGCAGCCTCTGCGAGAATTCATTGAGGAGTTTAGTCTGCTATAGCATCTCAAAATACACACTTTGGGCCAGGTGCGGTGGCTCATGCCTGTAATCTCAACACTCTGGGAGGCTGAGGCAGGAGGATCACTTGAGCTCAGGAGTTCGAGACCAGCCTGAGCAAGGGTGAGACCCCCGTCTCTACTAAAAATAGAAAGAAATTAGTTGGACAACTAAAAATATATAGAAAAAGTAGCCAGGCATGGTGGCGCATGCTTGTAGTCCCAGCTACTTGGGAGGCTGAGGCAGGGGGATCACTTGAGCTCAGAAGTTCGAGACCAGTCTGAGCAAGAGTGAGACCCCATCTCTACTAAAAATAGAAAAAATTAGCCAGGCATCATGGCACGTGCCTGTAGTCCCAGCTACTCAGGAGGCTGCAGTAGGAGGATCACTTGAGCCCAGGAGTTAGAGGTTGCAGTGAGCTATGATGACGCCACTGCATTCTACCCCAGGTGACAGAGCGAGACTCTCAGGTGTCACATACCATACTGAGACCAAACTGATAATAACCAGAAAAGTCAGCAGCTTTGGCTCTCTGGCTGGTTCTGACTGGCCCACACTGAGCCAGCATTTGAAATCAAAGCACTTGACTTTGAAATGCACACAAGTGACCCACACAGAGGTGGATCTTCTTCCTTCTTGGGCTTCTGTGCTCTAGTTTGTCAAACTTGCTGCAGCCGCCTTTTTTTTTTTTTCCCTTTCTGGGAGGCAGACTCAATCCATCCATCACTTGCCCAAACTAACAGATGCCGCTGCGATTGCAGAGCAAGCTCCAGGCAGGACCACCCCCGGACGTGCGTGAGTCTGCTTTCTGAGGTATCTTAAAGGGAAAGAGTTGCTCATGAAAGCATGAAAAATGATCAGCCTGGCCATCCCTGTGGCTTCCTTCTCGTATCTCAATCAGGCCTCTGATCTGTTGAATTGGCTACACTCCCTGCAACTGCTACATTGCAGAAATCAGAGGCAACTTCACGGAGCTTTCCTGAGCCCTGCAATCCTCACGCTCAGGGTGTTCCCACTCTTGGCTCCGTCCTCTGATGCCTCCACATCCTCTCAGTGGCTCCCACATGAACCCCCAATCATTTCTTCCTCTGCAAAGTCTGCCCCTTCGCCCCGTTCCCTCCATCTACCCTAGCGCTCTCAGCCCTACCTGGGCAGGTGCAGCCCTGCCGATGCTCAGGCTCCAGGCTGGTCCACTTTGCACATCTGCTGGAATCTTCTTTCTGAACCCAAGTTCCCACCATGCTCTTGTCGGCTCAGCCCTGTGGGGTCCCTGCAGCCCTCCTGTCTGCACATTCAGAGCCCGTCAGGACTGTCCGGCTTCTACTCACCCCTCCAGTCAGCTCCCGGAAGGTCTTCCTTGATTCCTCTAATGGGAGGAAATGCCCCCTCCCTAACCTGTCACAAATGCCTTCCGCATGCCCCATGTGTCCATGACACTGTCTGTCTTCTGGTGTCGGGCCCTGGCTTACCTCTTCCACTCTGCTGTTCATCTCCAGGTCCCCCAGGTAGCCGTGTGCCCTGCACTGCTTAAGTGATGCGAGCGACACACACCTGTCTGACGAGAATGGGTTTATCATTTCAAAGGGGTCGAATGATCACCATACGCAACCAACATGGCTGTATCGTTGGCAGGGGAAGATGTAGTCACCTCTTCTTCTCCTTTATACATTGTCAAGGCTTTTGGGAAAGGTCTATTTCATGTTTTAATATATATTCTTTTCCCAGTGCTTCTAGTATTCTGAGGTACTGTCACATCTATCGTGACATTTTATCTCATAATAATTCTTCTAAGATATGTGTAAAAGTGTTTTGAATAACTGTCAATAAAATCTGCTGAGATGTAAATATTTACGGAGTGCCATCTATGTGCTAGGCGTGGTGCTGGCCAGTGGAGAGCCAATGGCCGGCAGGGCTTTGCAGGTTATGACAGAGACTGACAAGGAGAGGAGGGACGTCCACGCTGTGGGGTGAGTTCTGAAGGGACTGGACATAGGTTTCTATAGGGACACACAGGAGGGGCCTGTCTCCTGGGGCTGGGGCAGCTAGGAAATGTCCTGGCAGACAGGGGGAGCTAGCCGGCAGGATGGAGCTGGCGGCTGGCAGTGCAGGCAAAGACACAACCCTCCTCTCAAAGAGGAGAAGCTGGCTTACTGGAACAACTGCCATGAATTCATTATTGCTAGAATCAAGGGTAGGACGGGACTGGACAGTGGTTCCTGTTATTTTTAGGGTAGTTATTATTACTTTCCCATTTACAATGTGGAAACTGAAACTCAAAGAAGGGAGGTAACTTATGAATGTGACTTTGAAGCGCAAAGGCACACCCCAAATCCTTTTGGGGAAGACACCCGTGAAATCCACAGCTCTAGTCACAGTCGGGGTGCGAGCCAGGCTTATGGGGACACAGCCTTCCCATTCGCTCTCACCTCCGATTCCGGCCGCGCACTCTTCCCTAGGACAGGTATCAAAGGACATCACAGGAATTCTGACAGACTGAGAGAGAGGTCTGTGTATATATATGAGTTAGACTTGGACCATTCATTAGACATCCCTGTAAAATGCTTTTTTGGGTCGCTAGGATCCGATAAATATGTGTGCAAACAAAATCCCCTAATCTCTTTAATCACCTTTCATTGGCTCCAGTTAAAAAGAATACACAATAATAAAAAAAGAATTGTTTGCATGATGCTTGATTCTTTACTAATAGTTACAACAGTAGGAAGATAATAGTAAAGCCAGGTACCACTTAGTAGGACAGCCAGACGTTACTGTGAGTGCATTTCAGTTAACCCTTGTGCTGTAACCTCGAGAGATGGGCACTATTATCCCCTCATTTTACACTTGTGGAAACTGAGGCACAGAGAAGTGACTCGGCCCAAGTTTACGCAACCAGTAGTGCTGATGTCAGCATTCTGCACCTACTGACACTGCTAAATCCTTTGTACAGACCAAGCACCTGCATATCTATTGTTTCTTCTAATCTTACCAACTCTGAAATGCAAGGCACAAATACCACAGCCTTGTCTATTAGGGAATTTAAGGTTCTGAGAAGCACAGTGGCTTGCCCACAGCCACTCCTCATGGTTCCTTGACCTACAGAACCCTCAGCCGCCCGTCTGTCAGTATGCAAGGACGGATCTGGGCTTCCTCTTTAGACAGGAGGAGGGGGAGGGGGATCCAAAGATGGTAGAAGCAAGAACACCCTGGAATCTTCTTCAGTGACGATGATGATGGAATTAATGCTGTACATTTGAGCAGCACTTTTCATTCCTGCCAATGCATTTCTGTATCTATTATCATGTTTACTCCTCACACTGTCTTTGGGAGGTGGCTAGAAATGAACTTTTGGACCCATTTGGTTAAATGAGGCAGAACTGAGATGTAGATTCCACAACTTACTGAGTGACGGGAGATGGACAATAAACTAAAAAAGCAATTGTATGTTATGCAAGAATGTGGAACGTGCGATGGAGGAGACTGAGGCAGGGCTCGCGGGTAGGAAAGGCCAGGAGAGGGGGCGGAGGGAGGAGTCGCTGACTTTCTGTGGTGTGGTTAGAAGTCTTCTCTAACACGTGAGCAGAGACCTGAAGAGAACAAGGTGGTGAGCCCTGGGGTGTTAGGGCGAGGGGCTTTCCCATGAGGGGAAATGACAAGTGCAAAGGCCCTGAGGCAGGTACTGCTTGGTGTTTGAGAAGCAGCAAAGAAGCCAGTGGCTACAGCAGAGTGAGGGTGAGAGCAGAGGAAAGGGAGCAGAGGGCCGTGCAGGGCTTTGACTTTTAAACATAACAAAAGAGAGAGTGACACAATGGTGTGGTCTGTCTCACATTTTTACAGGACAACTCTGGGTGTGCTGAGCATGGGCAAGGACACTGCAGGAAGAACAACATGGGGGCTCCTGCAATAATCCAGGCACAAGACAACAGTGGCTTGGGCCAGGACGCAATAAGGAGAAATGTCCAAATTCTGGATTTGTTTCCATAGGACTTGCTGAAGAGCTCGGGGTGATGTGTGAGAGACAAAGAGGTCACATAGGGGTCTGAAGTTCAAGGGAGAGGTCTAGAGTATAAATCTGGGAGCCCCCAGCATTTAGAAGTATTTAAATCCATGGGCACCAGTGAAGTTTACACTGAAATAAGAGCAGGGCAAGAAGAACCCGCGGGCACTTCAGGGTTTAGCAGGGAGGGGCCGGGGGACTCAGCAAAGGAGACCGAGAAGCTGATGGAACAGGAGCAGGGGCCAACCTAGAAGTCAAGGGGTGAGAGTGTCTCAAAGAGAAAAACATGAGTGACCAAAGGCTACGGGATGTCAAGCTACAGACTGAGAATGGACTACTGGCTGCAGCAACATGGCGGCTGTCAGGGACCGCAGCTCGGGCTGTTTTATGGAGTGGTCAGAATGAAAATCCACACAGGCAAGGGAGGATTCGGGAGTCAACGAGAGGAGAGTGGGTGGCAGACAGTGAGTATAGACTACTCTTCAGAGGGTTTATCCACAGCGCGGAGAGGAGGAGGGGGCACGGTGATGAACAGGTTGCATTTGTTGTTTTTTAGGACGAGAGTTGTCTTAGCATGTTTGTGTCCTAACAGGAAAGACACAGTGAAGAGGGAAACGCTGATGAACATTTTACAAATGTCCTTTTACTTAAAGTCTCAAATACTCAGTGAGGTTGGTACGATTCCTACTGTGTAAGTGAGGACCGTAGGGGTCAGCGAATTTAGAGATTACATAGTTGGTAGATGGCACAGCTGGGGTTCAAATGCAGGTCTGTCAGACCCAAAATGAACTCTTTCCCCACTGCTGTGTGTAGGAAGTAGAACACGCCAAACTGCTTCCCTTAGATTAAAAAAATAATCAACATAGAGGTCACACAGGGGACAGACTTAAGGATTTGCGTGTGCCCAGGCCCCACGGGCCTGTGCTGTGCTAGAAGGCAGGAGAGCCACCCAGAGTGTGGTCAGATGCCAGTGTGACCTGACCGTGATGCACTTGCTTGAGGCCCAGTCGGGGGGTGACCTCCTCTGGGAGGAAGGTTGGAAACAGAACACGTTCCACCAGTGCTGTGGGTTCGAGACTGTTCAGCCGGGCACCTGGATGGTCCCGGGGATCTGAGAGCTGCCATTGTCACTGAAAGCCCCCAACTGAGAAAGCGTAGACTGAGCCATCTATGTGCTGGAATTTGAATAGCAGAAAAGAGCCCCTTTGGTGACGGACGCGGTGATCGGGGCACACGTGTGTGCTGTGGGGAAGGACCCGGAAGCAAAGACTGCAGATATGGCTGCCCGAAAACGTGATGATTCTATGTTATCCCGATTTAAAGTCTTGACTGTCCTTAGCAATGCAGACACACAGTGAGCCAGGAGCATCTACATTTTATTTTCCACAGTCGATCGCTTTGTGGGAGCTTCATGAACTAACTGGTGGAGAGCGGTGAAAGCTCGATGAGCCGCCGAGAGAGACTTTGAAATTAATCACCTCGTTTTCATCTCAGTGAAAGATGCGGTCTGGACACAGAAGTAATCTAGCAGCCACTCAGCTTTGATGGACAATTCACTTTCATTTTCTGTGAAAGAATTTTGATTTACTTCTTTCAGTAAGATTGATAGGAGGTGGGTGGGACTGTGACTCTTTGATTCATGGTTAAACCTAATATTTTTCTTGACTGGAAGAATTTATCATTAATGATTCTGGAAAGATGAAAATATGGGGAAATCTGACACAGATGCATAAAAAGGCAAACAAAAGTGTTTAACAAATACAACAAAGACGTTCTTTTTGCAGTAAGAAACTCAGGAATGAAATATTTCACCCTCCAAAAATTTAAACCCCAAAAAGACTTTGCTCCCAAAATCTTGACCCTCTTCTCTACCCCATTACGGGGTCCTCAGCCTAATACTGTCGCCTCCACTGATCACGGCTAACCGGAGATGCCTGCCTCTTACAAGTGACGAGCCTCTTGTTGAGTAAATGCAGTTCTCAGACATACGAATTCAATTTTTAGGAGATGAGTTAGAAACGAAGCTAGTTGGTGCTGTGGATTTTTTGTTGTTGATTTTTTTTTGAATCAGGGGAAATATACGAGTGTTCTCATTTTAAGACTCAGAAATTTTTCTTTGAATTTAATATGGTGTATCTGGTGTTTGCCAAGGTTACATTGACTGCTGCCTGTACCATTGCACCCTGCACCTCTGCAGTAGTTTGTCTTTTTCATTTCTCTATAGTATTCCACTGTATGAATACACCACAGTTTATTTCTTCACTCTGTTTTTGATCCATATCTGGGTTGTCCCCAGATTCAGGCTGGGATAGCACTGTGCTGAATTCTAGCACCCTTGGGTCTTGACACTCCGTGTGCTCTGCTCTGTAAGGTAGACAATGAGAAGTGTTCTCAGGTGTAGATTTGATAGCACTAGGAGACGGCAACAGAGAATTTCTGAAAAATCGTATACCCTGACTTGCAGGAAATGAGATTCCTAGCTGTTCCGTGTCCTCATCTACATCTGGCCTTGTCATCCTTTTTCATTTTAACCAAGCAGATGTGTGTTTTATCATGATCTGTTTATCAATATTTTTATTCAACTTTATTGTAGCATATATTCTTCAAATACAACAAAAATCACAGATTTTAAATGTTCAATGAGGGCTTTTTTGCATTTCAAAAATATGTATAAATTTAGGGGGTACAAGTGCAGTTTTGTTACATGCATACATTGCGTAGTGGTGAAGTCTGGGCCTTTAGTGTAACACTTGAATACTGTACCCTGTGCCCATTCAGTAATTTCTCACCCTCACCCCCCACACCCTCCCACCTTTCTGAGTCTCCAGTGTCTATTATTCCACAGCCGCTGTCCATGGGGACACATTTTTAGCTCCCACTTATAAGTGAGAACGTGCGGTATTTGACGTTCCGCTGTTCATGATCACTACTTATCAGTGAAATACAAATAAAATCACAATGAGATATTATCAGTGAGTTTTGATGGAACGTATAGACCTGTGTGACTACCACCATAATCAAGATAAACATGCACACACACGACACTATATGGTTCCAGTTTTTTTCCCTTGGCGTCACATACAATTCTACGCATTGAATACCAGATGTATAATTCTATTTTTAAAACTCATATGGGCTCATATAACCCTCACCACAGATTGTATATAGAACAGCTCCCTCATCCCCCCAAAACAGTCTCAAGTGTCCCTTTGTAGTGAAACCTTCCCTAACCCCCAGCCTAAACCTGCCAACCACTCCTCTGTTCACCATCCCTATACCCTTATCTTTTCTGGACTATCATTTCTAGACATGAAATCCTACACTATGTAACTTTTTGAGACAGGCTCCTTTTACTCAGCATACTGCCTCTGAAATTCATTCCAGTTGTTGCATTTATCGATAATCCATTCTTTTTCATTATCACTTAGTACTATTCCATTGTCTGGAAGTACCAGTTTGTTTGTCCATCCACCAGCTGAGAGACGTTTAGGTTGTTCCAGTTTGGGGCAATTATGAACAGAGCTGCTATAAACATTTGTGTACAGGTCACAATTACTATATGAATATAAATTTTTATTCAACTAAGGTAAATACTTAGTGGTATTGTGGAGTCATATGGTAATTGTATGTTTAACGATAAGCAAAAAACCGTAAGCAGGATCCTCACCAGAAACATATGGGAGTTCCAGTGTCTGTGCTCTCACCTACATTTGGTGTTACGGGATTTTATCTTAGTTTCGGGAATCTCATAGGTATGTAGTGGTGCCTCAGTGTGGCTTTAAATTGCATTTCCCTAGTGACATTAAGTGCCTTTTCATGTGCTTATTTTCCATCCATACATCATCTTTGCTAAAGTGCCTGTTCAAACCTATGGATTGTGCTTTTAGTGTCACATCTAGGAGCTATTTGCCTAACACTGAAGTCATTTAGATGTTCAGGCCACACAAATTTCACGCCCCTACCCCTGTGTGCTGTGGTCCCAACTTTGGTTCTGTGCACAAAGCCTTTGTGGTGCTATTTGGATCTGTCCTGGGGGTGCATGATCCCGTGGCCCGTCTGGAACCTGGGTGATGCTCTACCCTGTAAGTCAGTTCTCAAAGCCTTCAGTACGCTGTGCAGGGTCAGAGCTGTGCATGTGCAGCTTGGAACTTGGGGGTGAGCCCAGAAGTTCATACAATTTCATGGAACTGCTTTGTTTTTTAAGGTCTCACCTCACCCTGTTGCCCAGGCTGGAGTGCAGTGGCAGGATCATAGCCCACTCTAGCCTCTAACTCCTGGGCTCAAACAGTCCTCCTGCCTCAGCCTTCTGAGAGGCTGGGACTATAGGCATGTGCTACCATGTGTGGCTAGTTTTTTGAAAATTTATCTTTAGGGATGGGGTCTCACTGTGTTTCCTAGTAGTCTTGAACTCCTGGCCTCAAGCTAGTATAGTCTCCTGCCTCAGCCTCCTCAGTTGTTGGGATTACAGGTGTGAGCCACCACACCCAGCTCGGAACTGCTTCTTGAAAGTCCCTCCTCCGTACGATCTAAGGGCTCCCCTTCGGACTAGAAAGTTCAAGCTTTAGCTTCCACGCTGTGCCACATGCTTCCTGCAACTGGTTCTGCCTGCAAGGCAGAGAAGATAAAGAAGATAGAGAGGGAGGAAAAGCAATGGCATAGAGGATAAAGAGAGGAAAATAGGAAAAATAATAGGGATTTCTCCATGGTTTTGGCTCAGAGAGTGACACCACCATGCTGCTGTCACCCCCCCAGCTGGACGGACACACATGTAAAAATATTCAGTCTTTGTGACTTGGGAAATGTGCAGGTTCATTCTCTCAAGGGCAGTAGCCACCCCTTCTGTGCTGATGACACTTAAATGTCAAATCGGGCCCTCCTCCCACGGAGAGCTCCTTATTTTATAATCTGTGGCTTCAGACACATGGATCACTAGAATTGGGGCAAACTCTTTGCAGGAGCCATTAGCCGGGGGAGGACAGTGGTTGGCGGTGAGGTCAGTCCCCGAGTCCTGTACCTCCTAATGGACATTAGCAGGCTGGGAGTCAGGCTTCTTGCCCTGCTCTCGTATTGGCCTCACCGAAATGAGTTTATTGTTACTTTGATCCACTCCCTGTCCCGAGAGGATGCTGGCTCTTGGCTCCCTCCAGCTCTGTCTTCACCATAGAGACACGGCAAGACACAGTGAGGCTCCTTTGGACCATCTTCCTATTTGTCAGGGACTTTACTGGTTGGCCCAGGGACGCCTGGAATATCCAATGCTTGCGGAGAGGGGAGGCCTATAGACCTCTTCTCAGGACTTGCCTCTCCCACCCATCTTAGGAAAGTTCTCTAAATACATGAGAATAGCACATTCTAGATTCTCCAATCCTACATCTGTGGTCCCCAGGGAAGGACAGAACACACTCCTGAACAACCTGCCCGACCTTCCGAACTGATCACAATGGTGATGTCCACATTACATAGTTCATTCCATTAGATTCCATGGTACTTGTCATTTGAGACCCAGCAGAAAGGAAGCTCCTTCCCCACCATGAGACCAGACCCATCACTCCCTACCTGGACAGACTGAATCTCCCACCCAGCCTCACAAAAGACACCACCCATGGTGTTTCCCTGACTAAGAGATCAGACCCTCAGATCACTTCCCTACACGTTGCCCGACTTCTCCATTGGTGCTCCTTATGCTGGGTGACCCGGAGTATCAAGCATTCAGGTGCCTCTACTTTGGGCTACTTGTTAGTCGTGGCAGATGAGCACGGGATGGCACAACTAAAGCAAGCACACGGGAAGCTGCGGCATGACCAGGGGTTAGGAGAGACAGTGACCTCAATGGTTGGCCTCTCTCCTTTTTATGACATTTAGTAGCATCCTTGGAACATCGACCAAATAAATGACTGTGAATCCTTTCCCAGAGCATGGAGAGTAGAAGTATACCAGTTCTACTGGTGAGTTTTTACATATATGTAGAAGAGAACTGGAGTTTAGAACTCTACCTATTCCAGGGTTTTGCCTTTTCATCTTTCCACTGTTGTTGTTTTTTTTTTTTTGTCTTTTGGTGGGTGAGGGATACACGTGGTGAATGCTTTCAGCAAAGGTAAGAGACAACTGCCAGCCCACCCGCATCTCTACCAGCACACGGGGCCCAAGGTCAGACTCCACCGCTCACAGGACCAGACTCTATTTCCAGTCCTGATTTCCTTCCCCTCCTTGGCAAACCGAACGTGAGGTGTCTTCACAGTTACATTCTTCCACTCTACCCCATCATGGTGCAAACTCGTACATCACTATCTGGTCATGATACTAAGATCTTTTGTTTTAAGTGAATTTGACATGATTAGCAAAGTCACTATCCCTATCTCTGAATGGGATGACAGCCCAATGAGTGCATACCTAGACTACTTAAGGTACCCGAAGAGATTGCTCCTCATGCATCCGTTCACACTACCAGGCGCTGTGCTAGATGCCGGGTACGCAACGGTAAAGACAGACAAGGGATCAGAACCGGAGCTTACATTTCCTCTTCTAAAGACAGATATTTAAATCTTAACAGATATTTGCCTACCAAATGTATTTATAAATAGAAGCTGGTTGTGTTCAACATTAGCACATGAGATATATCTGAGGAAAATGTTACCTGTATTTCTACTGTGGGAGTCAGCCTCATAGACCAGTAATTCCCAATCGCTTTTCTGCCATAAAATCCATAATAGATTATATTCATGTTTGTACCGCACTCCCATGGGTCCATGAGATTTGCAAGCTTTTCTCCTTTTTTTTTTTGAGACAGAGTGTCACTTTGTTGCCCTGGCTATAGTGAGTGCCGTGGCGTCAGCCTAGCTCACAGCAACCTCAAACTCCTGGGCTCAAGCAATCCTACTGCCTCAGCCTCCCGAGTAGCTGGGACTACAGGCATGCGCCACCATGCCCGGCTAATTTTTTCTATATATATTTTAGTTGTCCATATAATTTCTTTCTATTTTTAGTAGAGACGGGGTCTCGCTCTTGCTCAGGCTGGTCTCGAACTCCTGACCTCGAGCGATCCACCCGCCTCGGCCTCCCAGAGTGCTAGGATTACAGGCATGAGCCACCGCGCCTGGCCTCTCCTTATAATTAAAAAAAAAAAAAGGAATATAGAAATGTGTGCTGGCACTTCTCCATGTGCCATCTCCGCAACCCATTCTCTGCACCTGTCTGCCCTGGGCCCTGGGCAGCTGATCCCTTTTATCTCCTAGACAAGCTTGCTGCTGGCATCGGGTTGGGTTACGCCAGTGGAAACAATGGCAGGAAATCTGAGGGCAGAAGCAGAGAGAGCTCAGGGTCCGTGCTTTTTGATAGGGCTCTGTGACGCTGGGGGTAGCTATGTCCCTTCATGAGGCCAGCCCCCCCTGGGTGGCACCTCTTCCAGCCCTAGTGAGGTTCCAGGAACCCTTCCCCTTCAGCCCTTGGGTGGGAACATCGTGGACCTGCTGCAGTCTCAGGTTGCCTCGCCATCTCGTTTGTTCCTCTAACCTGCCGCTGTGCAAACCCCCTCTCCATTAAGTCTTTTTATTTGTTCCCAGGTGTCTTCCGCTTTTCTCAACAAACAAGATGCAAGTGAAGGCAGGGAATAATCTTGAGCCCACTCACATATACACAAAAAATGAATGTGAGTAGAAGCAAATCACTTGTAACAAATACCAACTGACTCCATGTTGGGAACTACTGGCAAAAACCATGTCATACCTGGGCTCTCTGTGTTTGCTATCAACTTTGAATGGACAACCTAGACTATATAAAGAATGAATATTTACCTTCATTTTAACCCCTCACACTGGTGAGGTCAGGGGGCTTGAAAGTGGGAGATTAAGTAGGAAGATTTCAAATTCCACTGGAAACCTTCAGTGCACTTTGGATGCCTCGAGGAAAAGATTTCTCTTCCACATGTTTCCTACAAGTTGCTGAAAATTTTAAAGCAAGTTTTATCTATAATACGTCGCAGCAAGTGTGGGTCTTTCTCTTCTAGTGCCTAATCTGTCAGGGATTGCCAGGCCAGAAAATAAAAAAAAGACAACCCCCGATGAGATTAACAAGGTGACAAGCAAAAGTGCAACGAGAAGCGATCAGCAGAAATCTCATCAATCCAACACTTAACTCAATTTTCTAGTAACCTTGAAAGACTCAGGTACAATAAATTCTCACATAAGGATCTGAGTTTGGCTTTCAGATACTATAAAGAGGACAGGTCTAGACATAGGTATCCAAGATTTGAAACTATTATTCAAGTTTTGGAGTCTCAGATACCAGGTAAACCTGGAAAGTTTACTCTTCTCAGTGTCACAAATTAAGGTCCCCCACCCCAAACAGTAAGCTCTAAGGAACTTTCATTTTCCCATTTTTTCCCTTATCCTTTCATCTTTGTTCCCAAATCCCATCCCCTTTCTCTTACCTGCTTGGTCACCCACTTTAATCTGTTTAATATGTCTTTAAATTTGCATACACCTTTGTAATACTTAGAACAATAGGTAACGCTTATGAGCACTCACTCTATGTACTAAATGCCTCACATATGTTAATGCATCAAATCTGAACAACAATGCAATGAGATTATCACCATCTTACAAATGAGGAAACTGAGGCACCAATAAATTAAGTAACTCCACCTAAGATAAAGGGCAGGGAGTGGAGCTGGGATTTGGACCCATGAAGTCTGGCTGCAGAATCCATGCTCTTATCCTCTCTGATATGCTTCCCCCAAATGTGTCCATGTACTTTACATAAATGTCACATGCTATCAATCTCATTCTGTTTCTTTTTTGACCAAAGAGAACATTTTAAAGATTAATCCACATTGCTATGTATGTACATCTGGATTGCTGCAAAGTATTTCCATATTATACACCTTTACTAACGCAATCCCCTAGGGATGGACACCCAGGCTACTTCCAAGTCACAGTACCACAAGCAGCCCAGGGCCCGCAACCTCCCACACGGCCCCTCACAGTCCTGTGTGAGGAGTCTCTGGAAAGAATTCCCAGCCTGGGATTGCAGGGCAGATGCATACCTGATCAATCCTTCAGTACTTGCAGATTGCCCACGCAAATTTCTACCTGGGTCCAGGAAATACCCATTTGCGCACCCACTCATTCATTCATTCATTGGTTGCCTACTGTGCGACAGGCACTGAGCTAGGAACTGAGGATATGAACATGAACGAGAAGGATGTGGAGCCCAGTTTCACTGACTTTAGGGTCTAGCTCCCGCCCAACCTAGGAGAGTTTCCATCAACCCCATAGGTATGCTCCTATTTAGTTTTACCCTGTGATCATTAACATCATTTTCAAAAGGACAGCCCTTTATTCCATTCCAAAGTATAGATATAGTTAACTTATTGAACACTTCATTAAAAATGTATGCCTGTTTCTCGCTATACAAATTACAAGTCTGGGCTTCTCAGGCAATGTCTGAAATTAGATGGGCTTTAAGTGCTGCTCTTCCAGCAGTGACCAGTGTAATATTCTAGCATCCTATGAAGAAATCTATAAGGAGTAAGCTGGTTTTATTGACTTGGGTTGAACTCAGAATCAGTACTTTAAAAACACTGCTATACTTTGAGTTAGTAGAAACAGTTTTTGAGGATGAATCCTCAAAATAAAATAAAAATGTTTTCTGGCTCACATTTTTAAAAAGTCTGCCTTTAATTGGTCAGATACTACTTTTGGAAAAGCTCAGTCCTCTATGTGTGCCCCAGAAAGAAGCTTCTATAAAGAAAATGAAAAACTTCCTCTCATTTGCAGACAACATGATTTTATGGTCATGAGTCGGGAGTAACTGTAACAGATATCTAATTCATTCTATTAGTACAAAGAAGGGCTTCAGAGCTACTATTCACAAAAAAACAATGACAATGAAGAAACATGACATGTATTTCAATGGCGTATAGCTAACTTCCTATGTAGGCAGCCACCTCATTCACTTTGAGGTGACCCATTTTTCAACTGGTATATCCACAACCAGAAGATACTGCTCAAAGTTCAAAGCTGGGTGTATGGTAATGACCACTTAAAGTATTTCACAATTTAAAATTATTGCAGCCATGCTCTGGGACATAGAAAGAGGTACCCTGGGATCATTCAGTTGAGTGATCACTCTATAAGCTGCAAAGATAACTTAGTATTTACAAGCCTAGGTCATCTTCCTTGGTCTTCTTCCTGTGGAAAAAGGAACCCACCCCAACAACTCAACTGTAGTGTTACAGTGGGAAAGCAGCCATGGCCATTTCAGACTAGCATGGCTATGTAGCAGTAAAACTTACAGAACAGGTGGCAGGCTGGGCTTGGTCCATGGGCTGTGGGGTCTGTGGACTCTTGCTTTAGGTCAATGGTTCTTAACATTTTGGGGAGCAAATGGTGATCACTGTCCCCTTTGAAAGTCTAATGAAAGTTATAGTTCCTCTCTTTGGAAAAACTCAAAGCTAGATTAATTTTGTATGCAACTTTACAAGTTTTAAATCCCCCCAAGTCAAGAAGTTTTCTCTAGAGATGCTATAATCTATCATTGAATTATGTCAGAGCAACAGAGAGTTATGTCATAGGTTCAGCTCGCCCAGTAGAAGCTGTTTCTATAATATTCTTTGCCATGATGTCATTGGATTTTATTAAGAATTGTTTAGTAAACATATCTTTGAAATGCATTCACTTGCTTATTCCAATAATGTAGTAGACAGTTTAAAATTGACATAACCCAAAAATTAAACCTAAAAGTACAAAACATATAGAAGAAAACACAGAAGGCCCTGAGCAAGGCAAAGACTTCTTAGACAGGACATATAAAGCATGAGTCATACTGGGGAGAAGTGACAACTGAACTGAACAAAAATGGAACACTTTTCTTTCAAAAGACACTGTTAGGACAATGAAAATACAAGATATGAACTGGCAGAAAATATCACAAAACAAATATCTTTTAAAGAACTTGTATCCAGAATATATCCAGAACTCTCAAACTCGATATTAAGAAAACAATCAACACAATAAAGAAAAATGGGCAAGAGATTTGAAAATACATATTACTAAAGAATTTACTAAAATAAATGAAAAGCAAACAAATGAAAACCACAATGAGATATCACTGTATACCTATCAGAGTGGCTAAATTTTAAAAGAAAAAAAGCTGAGAATATCAAGTGCTGGCAAGGATGTAAAGTGACTGGAACTCACACACACTGCTGGTGGGAATGAAAATGGTGTTGCCCCTTTGGAAAACATTTTTGGCAGGTTTTCATGGAGTTCAACTTATATTTACCATATGATCCAGCAATTCCACACCTAGGTATTCATTCTGGAGAAATGAAAACATATGTCCACACAAATACCTGTACGTGAATATTTATAGAAACGTTATTCATAGTCACTCCAAGCTAGAAACGATCCAAACGTCTACTAAGTGGCGAAGGGATAAACAACTGGGTGTCAGCTGTCGTAGGATGTCAGAGTGCCACAGAGCACTGCAAGGGATGGACGAGCGACACCCACACCCACACCCACACCCACACCGATGCATCTGAAAAGCATTATGCGGAATGAAAGACGCTGGACCAAAAGGTTATCTATCGGCTGTGTGATTCTCTTTATGTGGCATTTTGGAAAAGGCAAAAACTACAGAAAGTGAGATCAAATCAGTAGTTCCTAGGGGCTGGGACCAGGGGTGCTGACACCACAGGGATATGAGGAACTTTTTGGGGTGACGGAAATAGTCTATGTCTTTATTGTGGTGGTGGTTACATAAATATATGTTTATCAAAATTCACAGAACTGCATCTAAAAGGGTGAATTTTGAAAATTATAGCTCAAAATACTTCATCCAGTATCCCCTTCATATGGAGCCACAGTAGAAATGTTTCAGCACCAAAAATGGTTTGCAGTGGTCCTCAGCCTTTTTGGTACCAGGGACCATTTTTTTGGAAGACAATTTTTCCATGGACTGGGGAGGAGGGGGGATGGTTTTAGGATGATTCAAGTGTAGTATATTTATTGTGCACTTTATTTCTATTATTATTACATTGTATTATATAATGAAGTAATTACACAGCTCCACATAGGCTGGGGACTCCTGTTGTATAGTACAGGTAGGAGCGGGGGTTGTTTTTAACTTTTGCAGCCTGCGAATCATATAACTATCAATAATTAGTTACCCTTTGCTTGGGCTGTTAGCAAGCTGAGCACTGGAGTCTGACATGCATTTTGGGTATTAATCTCCTCGTTGGTGTCATCTTATTTTTCCTACTTTCGTTTTCCTTTTGATCTGATTTCTTTCTGACAAATTGTTTTATCTTAATGTGGTTTATGTATTTTCAGATACTCAATATTTTTATCAAGGTACGGTATACATAACTAAATACCTACATAAATAAATCATGGCTGTGTCCCCTTCTGACACATTAATAAAAGTGCCTGCCATAAAATCCTAATTATTAAGGCTTACTAACCTAACCTGTTTTATTCATTTTTGGATATTTCTTTCTCTTTATGAGGAATGAGGATCAACCATAGCATTAGCAGAAAAATTAACCAGGATGGTATGTAGGAATCAGAGGACTAGGCAAATTTATCCCGGAGAAGAGAAAAGACGGGGAAAACATGATATGATAGCTGCCTTCAAATATTTTACAGGTTGTCGGGTAGAAGAGAAGTAAATTAATCCTGACTTGTCCCATTGAATTCGGAATGGAGCCAACAGGTGAAGGTTATTTCAGGACAACTTGGGGCTTAAAGGAATCCATTTCTTGGATGCAATGCACTGTCTAAGGAAGGACAGAGTCTCTGGGCAGTGGATATAACCAAACAAAGGCTGAATAGTCCCTTGAGAATGATCTCCTACAAAGATTTATTTAGATAAAGAGTTGCTTCCTCCCAATCTCAAGACTTAATAGTTATTTAATCCTATGCAAAAACAGTACCCTTCCAATAGAAAACTAACTTATTTTTGACTAAGCAAACACCACTGTTTTCTTACGTATCAATTGACTTCATTACATTAAGTTCTATCACAATCCCAATATGTTAGAACAAGTCAAAAGGCTATAGCAAGCACACATTCCTATTTTAGCCTTAGGCACTTAAGAAACGAAACGCAACATGCAAGTGGAGTTTTAGAGACTTGTACTTGCAAAATAGACCCTTTTCTTGTGCAGCCAGCTGCCCTTTTTTGCCCTCTGGAAATGAGCAGGCAATACGACATTCTTTGAATGGAAGTTAAAGTGATTTCCCAGTTTGTCCTTGTGCTTTAACACTTAGGCAATAAAGCTCACGACATTTTCAATAAACAGTAGAGAAGGGAAATGCTCTTTATTCAGAAAAGGGCTCAAGTCATCACCATCCTAGCATTTTCCTACTTGACAAGGCCCAGTTACTGCCAGGCAGCAAGACCTACGATTTAAAAATCACTTCAACCCGCACCAGGGACCTGAGGTTGATAGGTTCTGCAAAATTGAAAGCCAATTTCAGGCTGGCTTCAACACCTAGATTCCAAGCCTGTGTGGGTTCGCTCAGCATTCCCAATAGACACAAGGAAGATCTCGGAGGCATCTTAGGTATGAAACAGCAAAGCAGTTCTGTAATATGCCCGGGAATTATGGGCACATAGCTAGAACAGAAGACTGCTAAAAGAGGAATATTGAGTGTGTCTGCTGGAAGGCACACTATAAAAGAGGCCAAAAAGAGGAGATGATGACATCAAAATGCACCTGGATATCCCACCAGGACATCCTCACCAAGCCCCAAAGAAATCCTCCATAGCAAAGATATTTTACATCAGTCATTTCATAGAGCTTAATTAGAAAGTTCAATTGCAGGATTAGTACTTTAGAGCAGTGCAAAGGACTCAAAAGAACAAATATTTATTGAGTACCTATTATGTGCGAAGTATCAAACTAGGAAATTTATATGCATTATCTCATTTATCCTCACAACAACTGAAGGAAGCAGTGCTATATTATCATCCCCATGATATAGGTGAAGCCATAGAGGTTCTGAGAATAGAGGCTACTTGTCCAAGTTCAACCTCCAATTCTGGAGGTGAATACAAGTTTACCCACAAAAGGTTCCAACAAATGGACATACAATGGCCTGCAGACATCTGGACCCTGATAAGTTTGAATTTTCATATCTCTCTGAAACCTTCAGCCTTCTAGGAATACACAGGTCCAAAGCTTAATCATGACATTCAACTAGTTCTGCATGTCCTGTGGATGTTTCAGTGGAGGGTGTCTGCATTTTGCTGCATGCTTAGGGAGAAGAAACTTAGTGTATATCTGACTTGAAAGTTTTTGGCCAAAAGAATTGAAGTTATTACATGGCCTTTGTGAGAAATAATTCTATGGAAGTCTGATCCATTTTTGTTTGTGTTTATATCTGAAGGGAGAATACTTTTACCTTCTCTTTTATTTCCTTCTGCTAGGAGAGAACACAATCACTTCTGCACATGCAGAAAGACCAGACTCAAAGTGTGATAATTTGGCCAGAGGTGGGTCCACTTCCTTGTCAGTATTTGGTCACAAATGATAAATGACGGCAGACGAAGCTGTCAGGTGAGGGTTAGAAGGAGTGCAGGGAGATGGCAATCAATTTTCGACTTAGGAAATGTAATGGATTTTAACGAGCCCCTCTGTTGATTACCACACAGCTTGCACGTCCTGCTGCACTGGCACACGTGCTTGGCAGTGATTGATTGGCATTTAAACTCCCCTAATTCGATTCTTGTATAGCAATCAAGGCTGTTTCCGCTGCGACCAGGAGAGGCTGATTTAGACACCTGCAACGTGTGTGGGCAGATATGATCTCTTGTGATCTTTGGTTTGTTCCCCAGATTCTGCAACTCAGAACAGCCGTCCGATGCCAGCTTGTGGAGGAGGGACGGTCCTTTGAGCACTGAGCCGCAGGAGTGGTCGGCAGGTCCCTGAATGCTTGTCCTCCAAACCCCTCACCCCACCCCCTAAATGGATGCCGATAAATCCCAGGTGATGGTCTCACAGCCCCAGCACAAGCAAGTGCTCAATATACATTTGAAAAAAATAATCCCGCACTACTTAACCGGTACATTTCCTGAAAATTGAATTCTGCTTTGAGTGTATCCTGTTTCTGATGTTTGCACCATAGAAATAATGGCTAAGCCGGAAGATACGCATCTGTGAGCCAATATATGGCAGACTCGCCATGCGGTGAGAGCAGAAATCTGTCTTTCTGCTCAAGATGTAGGCTTTAAAACCAGAAATGCATTTGTGAACTATAAACCCTCATGAAGAATTTTGGACTTGGCAAATTAAAATTTTTTTGCTAATTTAATGTGAGCAGGGCCACAGTAGTCTTCATCATCACTGAAAAAGAGCTCTCTGGGCAAACAAATAGGGTAAATAAAATTACAGAGCTGTGTTTTAGTAACTCAAGAAAAAAGAAAACTGTTAGAGACTTTGGCAGTTTAATTGAGGATATAAAAGGATGCTAATTATCAATGTGTCTCAGAGCTTCCATTTAAAAACACTTTTTAAAAGAAGCAGTTAGTTCTAATTACCTTAGATATACAAAAATGTGGGTAAATACTGTAATAAAACCCCACTTCTTGAAAATGCCTAAATAATAAGATATCTCTAATCCAGGCTGTCCTTCGTTATGTAGTCTGAATTGATGTAATTCAACCAAATACGTAGTAAACAAAGTGATAATCTTGATTAATTCGGATTGTCCTGGCAATAAAGACAGAGCTAGCGCCATTATCTTCCTTTCTTGGGAAAGGACGCACAGGCCAGGTTATCTACGGCTTTGGGGCAGCTGCTCTACCAACCCCTTGGGGTGGTTTCTTCTGCTGTTACCCTAACTGATCATTCTGTCCCTAAAGGTTCTAGGAGGAATTTGGTGGACAACAGTGACAATCAGGATACTCTGTGACCCGGATGAGTTGACAAAAATAAGTGGGCAGGTTCTAAGAAACAAGCCATCAGCAGAGACAGCTGTGACTCAGAAAATGTAGCAGCAGCTGTTCTTTCCCCAGCCCCGCTGTCAGTTGGAAGGAACTCTCTGGCACTCTGGGCGAGAAAACGGTCACAACCTGGTCCCCGGCTCTGCAGCCCCCACGCCTCCAGTGCAGCAATTCTGCTCGGATTAGCAATTAGGTTAGAAGCCAGCACAGGCCCCATTTGGGCAGCAGCTCTGGGAGCTGGGATGAGGCTTCCTGAGACACTGTGCTCTCTGTTCTCATTAACCTTCTGTCTGGGGGACGAAGGTCCTGTCCTCAAGCCAGGAACCCACAGCAGGGCTTCGCATCAGTCGCCAGAGCCCACCCAGCCAGCTGGGGCTTCCCCCGAATTCACTTAGTCACTGGCTGCAATTCCTCATCAGCAAGAAGGGTGCTGTGCAAATAGACATTTTCCTCTCTGGGTCCCGAGAGAGGTCCTGCAACGAGGCACGGTTAGGAAGGAATGTGAACCCCACTCTGGCCTCTTTCCTTCCTGTGCCACCAAGTTGACATTAGCTCCTCTGGCTGGTGGCATCTGTGTTCTCAGTCATGAAAAAGAACAAGGTTTAAATCGTGGCAGAATCAATACTCATATTCCTTTTCCCATCCATCACTCCTTGTCCGTGGTCCTGACACGATCCACACCCAACACCCAACACCGCCCATGTGCTTCATGGGAAACACTTGGGCCCTTTTTTTTTTTTTTTTTATGGACCCATATTGATAATTTCTTTTTTAACCTTGAAGGCCTGTTTTCCTGCCCCTCCCCCCTTCTATGCACTAACTTTCACTCCTTGCTCTTTCATCTTCTCTCCATGGTATCAGTTTCAGTAGCAAACACGGCATTATTAGCTATATTAAGGTTTTCTATTTGAGATCTCAAGTACACTCTAATTATGCCAGACTCAGGGCGCATGAGAGACGATGTCCAGCTATGCACACCTGACTGAGCGGATCCGCAAGATAAACACTTTGCTTCTGAAATGGGCCTGGGTCCACCGCTGACTTTGCTGGGGCAATGGTTTCAGCCAAGAACAAAAGAGCTTTGTAAGTTGGTGTGAAATGTACAAAGGTAAATCTCGAGGCTGCCCATCTGGTCATGTGACGGCTGAAAGCTCATGGGTAACAGGATGTTCCCGAGTAGGGCTGGCTGAGAACCAGAGGAAAAGGCAAACCCGGCGGCCGGACTCGACATCCCGGGAGCCCTTCCTTCGTGGAGAGGACGTCCTGGGCCACACATTCCCAGCGCTGAGCTCTGTCTGCTCCGCCTCCCAGAGGTGCTCCCTGCCCACAGGCAGAAATAGCAGGGCCTTCGTCCTTGAGCAAGGGCCACCTCTACGACTTCTACATGGAGCCCTGGCCCACAGTCTGTCCAGAAGGAGGAGGTTCGGGTGGCAGGAGGGCTGAGGTGTTCCCAGAGGTGGGAGGTGAACTAGGTCCTGCCTTTTTTTTTTTTTTTTTTTTTTTACTTTCTTTCTTTTTTGTTTATTTGTATAACTTTATGGCATACAAGTGTAATTTTATTACATGGATAGATTATGTCATAGTCAGGGCTTTTAGGGTCTCCATCACTCACATAATACATACGGTACCCATTAAGTAACTTCTCGTCATCCTCCCTCCCACCCCTCCCCCTTCCAAGTCCCCACCGTCCGTCGTCCCACACTCTACCCCGACGTGCGCTCGTTATTTAGCTCCCACTTCCAAGTGAGAACACACGGCATTTGTCTTTCTGGGTCTGGTTTCATTTAAGATAAGGCCTCCAGGTCCATCCATGTTGCTGCAAAAGACATGATTTCATTCTTTTTATGGCTGAATAGTGTTCCTTTGTGTGTTTATCCTACATTTTCCTTGTCCAATCCTCTGCTGATGGACACTTAGGTTGATCCCATATCTTTGCTACGGTGAAAAGTGCTGCGATAAGCATACAAGAGCAGCATCTTTTTCTAGGTCTTGCCTTTGATGCTTATCCTAATTTGAGAACACGTTAGCTTGATGGGGACTTACGACCAGGTGGTGGTTCTGCCTACTTCCTGCCACCAGATTTTATAGTCAGAGGGGCTGTAGCTGGCACTCAGCCTGACAGGCCTGTCCCATGTGTGATGGACACCTGCTGGGAGCTACCTGAGACACATATATGTCGCCACAGTGTTTGCAAAAAGCAATGCAAAGAAAAAAAACCACCTCTCTTGCTGCCTGCCAGCTCCTGAAGCAAAAGCAGACTAACACCTCAGCTGCTACCAAAGCTATGTGCTCCAGCGAAGGGTCGGCTCAGGCTCTGAATTCCCTTCTCATGTCTGGAAACTTCCCTACCATACGAGTCTTGGTGGGAATTTGAGCGACTCCTCAGAACAAATCCTCAGGAAAGTCAGCTTCTATGCCTAAGGCTCATCCAACTAGATGCATTCAACCATGATGTTGAATTTTGAGCCAGTGTTGCAAAAACTCGGGGACTCTAGAAAATTCTTTGTGGTGCTGGCAGAGGGAGAACAATGGCCGCAGTCCTGAGGGGGGAGGCAGCACCCTCTGTGGCTCTAAGGGTTTGGTGTCCTCACGGGACCCATTGTTGACAGGCCTTTGCCTGGTCCCACTGCCTCCCATTTCTAGTGACTAGTGTGCTTTTACTACATTATTAATACTACTATTATAATACATTTACGCATGTAATGGAACTACAGAAAAGACTTTATTGAGCATTTGCTTATTGGGAGACAATTCTCTGTGGGCCTCTCACATTTCTGCATGTCTGACATGCACAGGCACCAAATGCCCTTGCTCAGGACTATCTTTTCAAGGATGTTTGTACAGAGAACAGTCTACAAAGATACAGTGTCTCCCTCCAGAGCGAAGGGCAAGTTTGATTACTGCCCAGCATAGTAAAGATGGTATGTCCCTCCAGGACAAAAGTCAGGCAGGCCACCGCCCATTATAAAAGATTGAGGTTCCATAGCTCAGGGGTCCTCTCCTATAATCTTATGCAGGTGACACTGGGTCCTCCTAACGTGGGACCCACCCTTTGGGAACTGGGGCTTAGAGAACCAAGTAAAAGTGTCGCTACTTTGCTCACGGCTATCGCTTGAGCAATAAAGTCCTTTTTTCTAATCCAGGTGTTTCGTGTCTTCTGTCAGCAACCATGAAACTACGGCGGGTCACTGGTTAGCTCCCAAGGAGTGTAAACCTGAGACACGTCATAATTCTTGACACTGCTTTATAAACACGGCATAGTGCCCCTCATCGGGATATGCAAATACAATACTATAAATGGTTCTCATCCTCGAGAAAGTTAAAATGGAGCAGGAGTGCACCAGTCCAGCGGGCACGAGAAGGGCCTGCCTTGGGCACCACTTCCGTCCCCACTAGGGAAAACCACGGTCCAGCCGAAGAACAAAGTCATCATTTCTACAGGCCAAGAACTAAACCCAAATGTAATGCGGAAAATTGCCCTGAAACCAAGGGCCTGCTGAGTTCAGGTTCAGAAACAGACAGAAGCAGCAGGAGTGGTTCCCTTGCTGCGGAAAAAAGGACTAAAATCACCCCCTGGGCTGGGCTCTCTGCTTGAAACCAGGCGCTGAGAGCAGGTTGCTCCACTCCCAAAAAAAACCACACGGTTCTCTCCACCCCTGGGGTTAATGCAGAGCTAATCCCAAGAGGGCCAAAGGAAGCAGGAAAATCGCACCAGGGCATGGGCCACGCTGCCCTGACTTCCATGCTGGGACTGCAGGATCCACAGTGGGGGTGCAGACCACTGGGGGTTCTCTCGCTCACCCTTTCACCGCTTTGCAGAGCCTCTCCGGGCTCTCAGCCCGTCCCAGCTGCTTCCTGCTCCTTCCTGGCCTTAGGTGTTTCCTGTCACTTCTCTTGTAGGTGATACATTCATACTGAGTATCAACTCCCTACTGGGTCCTTCTTTGCGGATGAGGCACGTGCCAGCTGCCACGACTCAGCCATCTGGGAGCCCCTCTGCTCCCTGCGTCTGTGATGCCATCAGGGTCATGAAAACTGTCGACAATAATCAAGAGCATGAGGGTGCAGTGGTCACAGAGATGCTGAGTGATTATCCTGAACTTCTTTAAAAATGTTAAGACATATATATTGTAAATGTAAGGGTAACCTCCAATATAACAGGAATACAATTTATAGCTTGAAAACCAAGAAAGAAAATAAAAGGGGAGAGGGCTTCACCTTTTCAATAGGTAAGAGAATGCCATCTATCCACTGGTAAACAGAAAGCATAAAGTAAAGAGAGTACAAATGAGTGTGAAAGTGTCTCTAATCACATACACACGCCTACATGCGTGCACGCCACGCACACATACACAGAGGAAGCGGATTAAACTTATCTATTTAAAGACAAAGACTATGGGGGGGTTAGATGTTTTAAAATACAGATAGATGCTGCTTACAAAGACAAACCCAAGTAAAAATGCACAGATATGTTGAACATAAATAGAATGGAACTGTGTTAAAGAGGATACATTAGTAAATTATGACCTAAAAAACAAGAGAGATGATAAACCTAACCAAAAGATCATAGTTGGAAAAGATTTATAAAATAGACGGATCTCTGGCTAATATTCTAAGAAAAATTCTATAAACTATTAAGTATAAACAATGAATCAAAGGGATACTCTCCTGCAGGAAGGGAAGAAAGCATCACAGCTTCCTAGCCAGCAAAGTTAATCCAGGTGAAAAGGCAGAGGTCGGGCCGGCCTTGCAGGAAGAGTCGGATAGAAGTGGAGGATGCAGGAGAGGGAGCAAGAGAACAGGCAGAGTGTGAAATGCCTGGGATCCTTTTGACCATATAAATGAGAAGGCCAAGAAAATACTAGGAATCCAGCCAAGTAAAGTTAAATGCCTGATCAAGGTTGCAAGGTGTGAAATCCATGCTGCATTGCTCTGGTGTCAGGATCCACTCACCCCACGAAAAATGGTAACTTGAAGAGAGATGTAGTGAGCCCCCCAACCCCCGCTTAAGAGTCCCAATAGTAAAAAGTAGCAAGAATGATATTACGAGGGGGAAGAATTGGAGTTATGGATAGAAGGGTTAACTTGCCCCCACGCACTTGGGAGAACACTGGGACACTGGCTGGTTCCAGCGTCCAATGATGCTGGCCAAGCCAGCGTAGGAAATGAACCGTGGAGTTGCAAAGGCACGCAATTACATATCCACATCATCTTGACTGTTCTACTCACACACCCCGGCCTAGATTCTTCCACTTGGGAAAGATGGACGTCCTCTCTCTCCTGTGGCTATGGTGAGTTGGCTTGAGTTTGTAGCAGTCTAGGCAGACTGCAGCTTGAATTATCCTCTCTACTCTCGCTATTGCCCAGGAGTACTGAGTCACCCACAGTAGGAGTAGAACAATGAGTCAAAACAAATCAAGAAGAAAAAGACACAACCAAATTGAAAAATTGGCAAAGACCACGAACAGCCAAGCCACAAAAGAGAAAACCCAACTGGCCAATAAATGCTGGGGGTAGGGAATGACCAGCCGTTCCAAGATTAAAGGCAGAACAAAATTGAGATGACTATGAAATACAATTTCACACTGTGCGTCTTGGCAAAGATTAAGTCACCAAGGCTGCAAGTAAACAGGAGCTTTCATAAGGTGTGGGAGAGACTGTACATTGAACAAAGCTCTTTAGAAAGCAATTTTGCAATTAATGGAGCTGAAGGTGTGCATCCCCCAGAACACAGCAATTCCACTTCCAGCTACACATCCTAGAGAAACTCATGCACAGGTACTTAAAAAGATTTCAATAGCAGCACTACTGGTAATAACAGAAACACAGAAACAATCTGAGTGACCAACAGCATGAGACTGAATGTATCAATAATAGTACGATGGAATACTTTGCAGCATTTAAAATGATCTATATCGGCACACATCAAAGTGGATAAATCTTAAAAAGCATCTAGAGAGAAAATCAAAACCCAGCTCATTGCAGCATTATGCCATTTAGATAAAATTATGAGACAAGCTCTTATATTAGGTGTGCGCAGCGTCGGGGAACCTGGCTGGGCAGAGCAAAGGTTCTCATGGCACCGCTGCACTCTGGCAGACACCACTCTCCTCGATGCCTTCATGCAAAGTGGTAAAACTCATCATTATTTACAGTCCAGACCTACAGAGCAAAAGCATCAAAATGTGGATGGCAAAGATAAAACGCCAGCACAGTGGGGGACAGGGAGGGACAGAGGCTGGGGAAGGCAGCAAAGGGGACACAGGTCCACAATATTTAATTTCTCTAGAGATTCTGAAGCCAATAGTGCATGACATTAACACTGTTCGAGATGGGTGATTTGTTATACAACGCAGTGTTTGTTATATTTGCTCCTACTTTTCTGGATGAGTAAAATATTTTAATTCTTAAAAGTCACAGGCCTGCCAGGATTCATCTAGGGGCAGAGTGACGTGACCCAGGCTGGATACACACGTCTTCAAGACACAACGAAAGAATGAAAATAAAGTTGTGCTCTCTGAGCATCCCATGAACACAAGGAGACAGGGGTTTCGGGACGGTGGCCCACGTGCTGTTGCCTAAGCCCACGAGGGACGCTGTGAGGACACAGGAGCGGGACCCTGGGGGTGGGGGATGGACGGTCTGCTTCCTCAGTGAGCCCTGAACAGCAAGCAGCCTGCAAGCAGCTGGCCAGGAGCGCTAGGTTTGGGGAGGAGGGTGGGAAGGGAGGGGCCATTGGGGCACAGGTGGGAGCCACTGGGAAAGTGTGAGGGTGCCAGGAGACAGGGCGTGGTCGCAGCCACGAGTCATTTATTTGGGAGACCTGTAGGGTAGGCTCGTGAGTGTGTTGCACACTCTGCTCCCCATGAAGGGTCCCTGGGCCGAAGAGGCAGATCATAAAGGGTTCTGGAATTCAGACTCTGTCCTAAGGGAGAAGTGGAGTCTTTGCCAGACTTCAAGCAGAGGCATGACCTTGAAGGATCATGCAGTTCAGCTTCTTGCCTACAGGCAGATAAATGTCTGAATCCTTCTGGATGGCGGGCTTGTGTCTTTTTCAGTGTCTCTAAGGACAGACTTCACAGTCTCCAGCCTTCACTTTTTACAGTGTTGGGCAAATACAGCTGGGAGTGGAGAAGGTGACAGCCTAGGGCAGGACAGATGGGGACGGGAGGGAGACCTCACTCCTGGGGTCCAGCGGGCACAGGGACACAGAGTGTGGGGGGCACGGAGGCCGCGCCAGGCAGGCAGAACACAGTGTGCCAGGTGCAGCGACAGACACCAGCCAGCAGTCTGCAGCAGGAGGGCCCGATGACAATGTCGACGGTGGCCGTCACCGTCATCACCATCATCGCAGCAAACACTGACATAGTACTTTCCACGTGTCAAGAAACACTCTAGTGCTTTACATGGTTCCAGTAACCCTGGGGGGCAGGTACATCATTGGCCCCATTTTAAAGATGAGGGAAATGAGGCAAAAAGCAGAAGGAGTTGACTGTGGTCCCGAAGCTTGTGAGAGGTGGGTCTGGTGCTCAGAATCAGCCACCTGGCTCCCGAGTCTACGACCCTGACCAGGACACCGCGCTGTCTCTCGACAAGGTGTGCAGGTGCGTTCTGCCATGGGTAGAGGGTCTCACCCCCAGCCCACAGTCCATGTGGAATGTGTCTCTAAACACAGCGCCCTAAAACCAGGGCCCTCGCCACGAGAATGGGGTCCAGGCACAGGCCTCTGACCTGGGCCCAAAGACAAGAGCTGGTTCACACAAAGTCCAATGACTGGGGTTTCTTTGTAGACACTGGGAACAGGAGGGAGGAGCGGGATGCACAGTGAGTGTGACAGTGTGCCCAGCACCTCAGATGTGGGCTCCCGTGTCATCCTCACAACCTTGCAACGTGGATGTTCCTGTGAGAGCCGAGGAAGCAGAGGCCCAGAGAGGTACAGTAACGAGCTCACTGTCACACAGCAACCAAGAGGCAGAGCTGGGAGTGAGACTATTTGCCCCAAGCCCTGTGCTTTTTCCTGTTACCCCACACTGCCTCGCTGGGCATTCTGCAAGGATCTGCCGACGGGATGCAAGTGCTGGCCCACAGTCAGACTACATTTCCTTGCTAATTTCCCAGAAGAATACACAGGAAAATAAATAAAGAAGAAAAGACAGTCAGCACCAACTGTGAACGGAAGATAAGAGATGACCGCAGGCCAGCATCTGAGAGAGCTTTCCACTAATGGCCGTGTTCCCGAGGAGGAATGTAGAAAGAAGCCACCACGGGTACCCTCTGAGTCACAGGAAGTTGGGAAACCAGGCCAACAACCTCTGCACTTGGTGACGAATCCCAGCATGCTGGGGTGGTACAACCACACGAGGGGAATAGAGTTAACATAGTGCTTTCAAAAAGACAGTGAATAATGAAGGAAAATAAACACCCTGATTGGAGGAGAAAAGCCACTCGGAAAATCACTGTTCACAAACGAAGATGGTCCTTTAAAACCTCTCAGTTCAGTGTCTTCTTCAAACAGTCGAAGAGCACTTGGCCACTGTGGACAGAAGCAGGACGCCAGAGGAGGAGAAAAACATTGAAAAAGGGAAGAAACAGAAAGGGATTGAAATAGGACAGAGGAGGCTGTTAGGAAACTCAAAACCACGAGCAAAATTAAAACGACGCTGACGGCAGGACACGGCAGAACGTACTTGCCAGAAATCGGGATCACTGATGCCGAGGACCAGGGCTAGAATTTCTCAGAATTTAGACAGAAAAGGAAGGAAATAGGGACAGGGAAGCTGACAAATACGAAGGAAGTGAGCAGAAGCACAACGTGAGAATTTATCTGCTGCACAGGAGAAAACATAACACAGAAACAGAAGCCATAATCAGAAAGGGAATAAGAGAAAATTGTACTGATGGAAGGAAGCCCGTGCTTCAGAAGTGCATATCAGAAGTGCTCTCTGAGACTCAGGCAAAACAAGAAAGAAGACCCATTCTTCCCCATATATGCTTTTAAATAAAAAAGAAAAAAAAAAAAAAAAAAGCACCAGGCAGGTTCTCTACAAGGAATATCATCAAGCTGTCTTCAAACTTCTTTTCTACAAAGAACAGGAAAACAGGGGACAGGTACCTAAGAGTATTTCCAAAGATGCATTCTGCCTGCCACTTTACTTAGAGGAAGGATGTGGCTGTTATCATTTGGGGGATCACCAGTGGCCACTCAGCCCCCTCTTCCTTTCTTAAGGAAACCTGATTTGATTCGGGATACCGGTGAATCCAGCCCCAAAGGGGGATCACAGCAGATCTAAGCCAGTCGAGCCATCTCATTCCTCTTTTCCTATTTTCTCAGCCTCCCTTGCAGCTAGGAGTAGGCATTCGATTCTGCCTGGGCAATGAAACTTAAAGGGAAAACCTGCTAGGAGGCTTCCGAGAAAGAACGCCCTGCACGTGTAAGAAAGAGAACCATTAGAAGAAAAAAAAGACTCTTTGTTGCCACCTCCAGCCCATTCCAAATATAGCTCTGGTGTCCAAGCCTGCAGCAGCCACTGCGTAGCCAGAAGGCGACATGGATGAGGGCGTGTTTCCTACCGGCTGGGGACGGAGGATGGAAGACGCAGGTGCCGAGACCAGGAGAGACATCACCACCCTCTGTTCCCGCCTCGACTCCCACTTTTCTTAGATCTGTGTCTTTAATATTCATGTATCTATTAAGTTCTCTTTTACATGTAACTGAAGGCACTGAGGATACAAATATTAATAGAAAACACATAAAACAGGAATTCCATCATCACCATATTATCATTTGAGAGATGATATGCTACACAAAATTAAACAGGTTTCTCAAATGAAGGCTTTAATTAAACTAATGTACATTATGAATCTCTGAGAGGTCAATTAGTATGAAGCATTTCTATTAAAAGAATGCTGGGTTATAAAATATTGAAATAAAAATTTTGTGATCCAAGAACTCTATATTCAATCATATTTTATCAGTAAATAGGTGGATATTTTCAAATCTGCAAAGGCCTTGAAAAATATATCTCTTGAGTAATACCCAACCCCCACTATGAAAAATTTTTTAAAAATGTTCTCTAGCCAACTGAGAGATGAATTATAATTAACAATTCTAATATAAGAAATTTAGAATGTAACGGGGTGACAATTTAAATAAAAACTATTTAGAGTTAGTAAAATTAACTGTTGTAAATATAGATACAAAACTAAAGACAAAGATCAAAAATACTATGGAAAAAGAACACCTAATGATTAAAAATAGCTGTTTAATAATCATGGGACTTCTGGTCCAGACAAGACAGTGTAGACCTATTTCTCCCTGCTTCTCCCTGCCACGCACAACTATAAACCGAGGAAGTAATGTAAGAGGCAACCAAAGGAGAACTCCCAAAGGTAGTAAGGAGAAGGTGAGTGAGCTTGAGACCCAGCACTGGAGGAACAGGGCAATGGCGGGATGCCTTAAATCCCTCCACCCAGCAAAAGAAGGCAATCAAGATCTAACATTTTCTGCCTTCCCATCTAGCAACAGAAGATAGCCCAGGTAGGCTCATTCTTCTCCAGATTGCATGAGAGTCCCTCACAAAACACTATGCAAACCCCCTACAACAGGCAGGGGGATCTATTGGGAGCCCACTAACAATAAGCAGCTAACAGAAATGCTCTCCTTCCCTAGCAGGCCTGAAATTCCCCTCCCCACCAAAATACAACAGGGCAGCCCCAGCTAGATGGATCTGCACCAAAACAAACAGCCTGGCCCAGAGACTGGGGGCAACAGCACAGTGGATCCTACACAGCAAGTGCCTGGCCTGGGGAGAACTCACCATCCCCTGCGGGAAGGGGATAGAATTTTACCACAAAAAGCACCTGGCTCAGGAAGGCTTTTCATTCCTGCTTGAGAGTCTCCTCCCCAGAAGAGAGAC
Source organism: Eulemur rufifrons (assembly GCF_041146395.1). Taxonomy (NCBI): domain Eukaryota; kingdom Metazoa; phylum Chordata; class Mammalia; order Primates; family Lemuridae; genus Eulemur; species Eulemur rufifrons. The sequence goes on along the minus strand of NC_090996.1, from coordinate 3,267,379 downwards.
CCCCGTCATTCTGGCCTAAGGAAATCCTTTTCTGCCCTTTCAAGCAGCATCAGGAGGGACCAGTAGGAGCCCTGGCAGCCGCAGATAAATCCAGCTGACCAAAATATCACCACAAAGGTTCTTCAAGGAAGCTGTCATTGCAACCATGGTCCACAAAAGTAAGCCAGGATCTGCATGCTAAACCTAAACAAGGTGACTGCCTACTAAATATTAATGAAAGATTTAAATAGAGCCCAGAGTCCACTAACATATTAGAAAGTGTCCAGTATACAACAGAAAATCACCCATCATATAAAGAACCAAGAAATTCACAACTTGAATGAGAAAAGACACTTAATTGATACCAACGTTGAAATGAATCTGATGTTGGAATTATCCAAAAATGATTTTAAAGAAACCACCATAAAAATGCTTCAACAATCAACTACAAATTCTCCTGAAACAAATGAAAAATAAGAAAATCTCAACAAATAAATAGAAGTAATAAAAAAGAATCAAATGGAAATTATAGAAGTGGAAAATACAATTGCAGAAATAAAAATACTTGCTGGATGGGATAGCAGAGTAGGGACGAGAGTAGAGCAGTAGTACAGTAGTAGAGCAGAGATGACAGAGGTTAAAATCAGTGAACATGACAGATCAATACAATTCATTCGATATGAACAACACAAAGAAACTAAACAAAAATATATTAACAGATCCTCAGGGATGATTAAAATATTCAGCATTCATCAGAGTCCCAGGAGAGGAGACACAAAATGGTCCTAAAAGAGTATTCAAAAAAATAGTGGCCCAAAATTCCCAAATTTGATGAAAAATAGAAACCTACAGATTTAAGAAGCTAATCAAACCTCAAATAGGAAAAATCCGAATAAATCTCTTTAAAGATATATCATAATTAAATTTCTAAAAACTAAAAACTCAGAAAAATTCTCAGAAGCAGCCAAGAGAAATGATACATTATCTATAGCACAAAAACAACTCAAATGACAACAGCTTTCTCATCTGAAATCACAGAGGCCAGAAGTAAGTGGCACAATGTTTTTCAAGTTCTGAAAATAAAAAGAACTGTCATCTGTGAATTTTATAATGTGGCAAAATTAGCCTCTAGGAATGAAGGGAAATCAAAACATTCTTGGACGAAGAAAAACTGAATTTGTCACTATCAGACTTACCTTTAAAAACTGCCAAAGGAAGTTCTTCAAACAGAATTAAAATAATAAAAGAATGAATCTTGGAGCACCCAGAAGGAGAAGGAAATAATGGAAAGAGTAGAAATATGGGAATATACAATAAATTATCCTTTTGTCATAATTTTTATGAATTATATTTAATGGTTGAGACAAAAATCCTAACACCATCTGATACTTAAGACAATGATATTTAAGAGTGGGAAAGGTAAAGAACCTAAAGAAAATGCTGTTTTCATGCTCCACTTGAAGAGATAAAATGTTGGTATCAGTAAAGTGTGATGTCACAGAGCAACCATTACAAAAACTATAGAGAGATATACTTAAAAACACTATAAAAAATCAAAATGGAATCCTAAAAACTGTTCAAGTAACCCACAAGAAAACAAGAAAAGAAAAACAAAGGAACTAAACATAAAACAAATAATAAAATGGCATATTACATAAACAAGTTAAATGTAAATGGTCTAACTACACCAACCAAAAAACAGTTGTCAAAGTGGACAAAAATGCAACCCAATTGTATGCTCTTTACAAGACACTCATTTCAAATTAAGCAACATAAGTAGAATGGGAAATGATATACCCAAAATGTTAATTGTAAGAAGCAGCAGTGGCTATATTAATAGCCAATAAAGTAGACTTCAAAGCAAAGAAAATTATTATAAGCAAAGAGGGACATCATATAATGGTAAAAGGATCAATCCACCAGGAAGATATATAATCTTAAATGTGGACCCACCAAAAAGCCTCAAACTACATAAAACAAAAACACAGTTAACAGGAAAAACAGACAAATTCCACATTATAGTTGGGGATTTGACAACCCACCCTCTGAGCAAATGATATAATGATTAAAGGGGAAATTAGTAAGGATCTAGAGGATCTATACAACACAACCGACCAGCAGGATCTAACTGGCATATATAGGACACACCAACCAACAGCAAAATATACATGTTTTAAATGAGGATTTTGTTTACTTAAATGAAATAAAAATACTTCCAATATTTTTCTAAAATTAAAGTGCACATAAGAATTTCAGTGCCTGCATTTTACTCTTTTCCAACACATTACTGACATCTGCACTAAATCTCTTACTGTGGAGTTTAATTTATGTTAGAATGCCATGAACACACAAACAAACCTAATGACAACATGCTGTAGGGAATGTACTTTGAAATGCAATATCACAGAGTTAGTAATAGTTTTATCAATTTCTATGAAGAACACTTAAACATTCACTTATGATTAAATTCTCAGTAAGTGATTTCTGATAACATGTCAGTGATCTGTGTCCTTAACATTTATTTTTTTAAATTTCAGATTATTACAGGGGTACAAACACTTTGGTTACATATATTGCCTTTGTACCACCCAAGTCAAGCTACAAGCATGTCCATCCCCTGGAAAATGCCCACTGCCTCCATTAGGTGTGAATTTATCCATCCTCTCCTTCCTCTCCCCCCTGCCCAACAGCCAATGAATGTTACTTCCACATGTGCACATAAGTGTTGACCAGTTAGTGCCAATTTAACGGTGAGTTCTTGTGGTGTTTATTTTTCCATTCTGTGCCCATGGAATATTCACCGCAACAGACCATATAAAGGCTACAAAACAAACCACAAAGATACAAATAATTGAAATCACAGTGTGTTTTCCGATTATAATAAAATCAAACTAGAAACCAGTAACAGAAAGACACCAGGAAAATCTCTAAATATGTGGAAATTTAGCAACACAATTCTAAACCCATGGTTCAAAAAAGTCTCAAAGTAAACAAAAATACAGAGAACTAGAAGACAGTGAAAATGTAACATCAATCAATAATCTAAGTTCCTACCTCAAGCAATTAAAAAAAGCAGAACAAAACAAAACAAAAAACCCTACAGCAGGCAGAAAAAGAAAATAAGAAAGGTAAGAGCAGGAAACAGTTAAATTGGATATAGAGAAAGTCAATGAAACATAAAACAGATTTAAAAAAAGAATAAAATTGACAAACCTCTAGCAAGAATTACAGAAAATAAAAAGAGTAAATACAAATCACCATTATCAAGAATGAAATAAGGGATATTACTATAGATTAAAAAGAGAATAGAAGTGAACTATGAAAACTTTACACTCATAACTTAGAAGAATTGAACCAATTCCTAGAAAATCACAAACTACTAAAACTCAAAAAGATGAAATAGATACTCTGAATAGCTCCCCAACCATTAAGAAGTTGATTTTGTAATTTAAAAGCTCCTAAAAAAAAAAAATCTTCAGTCCCAGATGGTTTCACTGGAGAATCTATCACTTAAATATGAAATAACACCAATTTCATGGAATTTCTCCCATAAACAATTTTATACAATTCTTCCATAAAATAGAAGAAATGGGAACACTTTCCAATTCATTTTATGAAGCCTGATAACAAAAAAAGAAAGAAAAGAAACTACAGACTATATCTCTCATGAACTTAGATGGAAGAAGCCTAACAAAAACTAGCAAACTGAATCCAACAATGCTTCAGAAAGAATTATATTCCATGACTAAGACAGATTTATTTCAGGTATGCAAGGCTAGTTCAACAGTCAAAAAGTAATCAATGTAATCTACCATATCAATAAACTAAAGATTGATAGAATCATATCAATTGACACAGAAAGAGCATTTGACAAAATCTAACACCCATTCATGATATTATTTAAAAAACTTTCAGAAAGTTAAGAAGATTAATTAACTGAACTTGGTAAAGAACAACTACCAAAATCCCATAGCTAATATCATACTTAATGAGAAAGACTAAAAGAACTGAATACATTCTCTGGAAGACAGAGAACAGGCCAAGAATGTTTACTCTCACCACTGCTATTCAATATCCTACATATGCTCCTTGAGTTATGATTTGATTGTGCCCCAATAAACCCATTGTAAGTTGGAAATATCATAAGTGGAAAATGCATTTAATACACTTAACATACTGAACTTCATAGCTTAGCCTAGCCTACCTTAAAAATGCTCAGAATACCTATGTTAGCATACAGCTGGGCAAAATCATCTAACAAAAGCCTATTTTATAATAAAATATTGAATATCTCATGTAATTTATTAAATACCGTACTGAAAGGGAAAAAAAGAATGGTGGTATGGGTAATCAAAGTATGGTTTCTAGTGAATGTGCATCACTTTTGCAACATTGTAAACATGAAAAATCATAAGTCAAACCATTGTAAGTCAGGGACTGTTTGTACCAGAAGTACCAGTCAGCTCAGTAAGATAAGAACAGGAAATAAAAGGCATACAGATTGAAAAGGAAGAAATAAAATGGTCTCTATTTTCAGATGACATCATTGTCGATGTAGAAAATTTCAAGAAATCTCCAAATAAAACACCACCATAACAAATAAGTGAGTTCAGCAATGTTACAGAATACCAGTCAGCCTTAAAAAAAAAAAAGGATATCCTGTCACCTGTGACAACATGGATGGAGTTGGAGGACATTATACCAAAAGAAATAAGCCAGGCACAGAAAGATGGGTACTACATGGTCTTACTTACATGTAGAACCTAAAAAAGTCAAACTCACAGAAACAGAGAGTAGAATGGGGATGATCAGGGACTGAGAGGAGGTTAGTTGGAGAGATATTGGTCAAAGGACACACAATTTCAGTTATGCAGGAAGAAAAAGTTCAGGAGGTCTATTACAAAATATGGTGACTATAGATGATAACAATGTGTTATATACTTGAAAATTGCTAAGAGACTAGATTTTAAATGATCTCACTACAAAAGTGAGATGACTAAGTATTGCTAACTATGTGAGATAATAGATATGTTAATTAGCCATTCCACAATGTAAACATATATCAAAACATCATGTACACCATAAATATATGTACAATTTTTATCAATTTAAAAAATTAATTTTAAAAAGATCAACACACAAAAATTAATCACATTTTTATTTACTAACAATAAACATGTTATATTTACCCCAAAGGAGATGAAATACTTAGGTATATACTTGTCAAGACAAGTATAAGATCTTTATTCTGAAAATTATAAAATGTAGATGAAAGAAATCAGAAACCTAAATAAATGGAGAAACACACCACTTTCAATGGACTGGAAGACTCAACATAACAAAGATGCTAATTCTCCCCAAATTCACCTATAGGTTTAATGCAATTCTTATCAATACTCTAGCAAAGTTTTAGTAGACACAGACAAGCTTATTTTAGAATTTATATGGAAAGACACAGGCCCTAGAATAGCTAAAACTATCTTGACAGGAAAGAATGAAGTGGGAAAAATCACTTACCTGATAGTAAAACTAACTATATAGCTACAGTAATCCAAACAGCATGGTATTGGCAGAGAAACAGACACATAGATCAATGGAACAGAACAGAGAACTCAGAAATAGACCCATATAAATATGCCCAATTGATTTTTGACAAAGTTGTCACAGTGATTCATTGGCAGAAGGGCAGCCTTTTAAACAAATGGGCTGGAACAAGTGGATATCCAGAGGCAAAAAAAAATGAACCTTCACCTAAACTTCATATTTTATCCATAAATTAACTCAATATGGATCATGGACTTAAATGCAAAACATAAAACCATAAAACTTTTAGAAAAAAACAAGATCAAAATCTTTGGGATTTAGGGGTAGGCAAACAGTTCTTAGACTTGACGCCAGAAGCACACACAGTCCATAATGGGAAGAATTGATCAATTGGACCAAAGCAAAATTAAAGACATGTGCTCTGCCAACTCCTATGTGAAGAGAATGAAAAGATTAGCCATATACTGGGAGAAGGACTTTGCAAACAATGTATCTGACAAAGGTGTAGTACCCAGAATATGTAAAGAATTCTCAAAACTCAACAGCAAAACAAAACAAAAATAACCGTACAATTATAATATAGGCAAAAAGACATCAACAAACTTTTCACAGAAGGGGATATACAGATGGTTAATGATCACTGGCAAAGATTATTCATCAATGAAATGCAAATTAAAATCACAGTCAGCTATCACTCCACACCTATCAAAAGGGTCAAAATTAAAAAAAATTATAATATACCAAAGCTGGTGAGAATATGGAAAAACTAGATCACTCACACACTGCTGGTAAGAATGTAAAATGTTACCATCACTCTGCAAAAATATTGGCAGTTTCTTATAAAACAAACCATGTAATTAACACATGAGCCAGCAATTATACTCAAGGTCATTTATCCTAGAGAAGTGAAAACTTATGTTTACATAAAAAACCATATACAAATGTTAATGGCAGCTTTATTCATAATAGCCCAAAACTTGAAACATCCCAGATGCCCACTAACAGGTGAATCATTAAATAAATTTCATACCTTTAAATACTACTCAGCAATAAAAAGGAACAAACTATGGATACAACTTGAATGAATCTCAAGCATATTATGATGGAGGGGAAGCCCACCCTAAAATTACATACTATATGATTCCATTTCTATAAAATTGTTGAAACAAAATTTTAGAAATGGAAAGGAAATTAGTAGCAGACAGGGTTAGGGATGGGGGTGTGGTCATAACAGGGCAACATGCAGAACCCGTAAGGTGATGGTGATGAACTTCTAAGTATTATCTCGATAGTGGTGGTGGATACACAAACCTACACATATGATAAAATTGTACAGGAGTAAACACCCACACACATACACACATGTGAGTAAAACCGGGGAACTCTAAACATAATTGGTGGATTGTATCAATGACAAAAATCTCATTTATGACATTGTGCTATGGTTTTGCAAAATGTTACCATTAGGGGAAACTTGGTGGAGCACATGGGGATCTTTCTGAATTATTTCATACAACTGCATGTGAATCTACAGCCATTTCAATAATTTTCTTTAAACGCAGAATGCATAACACCAGATTGCATTAACAGACATCAGGAAGTGAAAGGAAAATGAAAATACAAGCCAACTTTTCTTTCAGGAATAGTCTAATTTCCTTTGACTTTGATATTCAGACACGTATAATATTAAATACATATTTCATAAAGGTAAAGACAATCAAGAAAAGGATGATAAGAAGAGCTATCTTTCTGTTTAATTTAGAAGATAAAACATACAAAACAATCAATATAACAGAAGACAGAACATAAAGGAAATAGCTTAAAACCCAAAAGAATAATATAAAGCCACTGAACTGTGAACAAGCACCAGTTATAACAGGATTGCCAATGGGTTAAACCACTCTATTGAAAGACAAATTTCTCAGCCTGGCTTATAAAAATGAATCTGACACTATGATTCCTATAAAGAGAGGGACACCTAAAAGTGTAGAATTTTTTAAAAGAAAAGGATGATTAGGATATACCTAGGCAAAACAAATAAAAAGAAAATGAGATGAGGTTAGTACTAGTATTAGAAAAATATTATAATAGAGATGTTGAGCATTTTTTCATACATCTGCTGGCCGTTAGTCTATCTTCTTTTGAAAAGTTTCTGTTTATGTCTTTTGCCCACTTTTTAATCAGGTTGTTTGATTTTTTTCTTCCTAATTTGCTTGAGTTCTATATAAATTCTAGTTATCAGCCCTTTATTGAATATATAGCATGCAAATATTTTCTCCCATTCTGCAGGTTGTCTATTCACTCTAATGATGTTTCCTTGACTGTGCAGAAGCTTTTTAACTTGATCTGGTCCCACTTATTTATTTTTGTTGTTGCTGTGATTGCTTTTGGGGTCTTCCTCATAAATTCTTTGCCTAGGCCGATGTCTACAAGAGTTTTTCCAACATTTACTTCTAGAATTCTTATAGTTTCATGCCTTAGGTTTAAGTCTGTTATCCATCATTACCCAAAGGAAAAAAAGACATTCCATAAAAAAGACATCCCCACTCGAATGTTTATAGCAGCACAATTCACAATTGCAAAGATATGGAAACAACCCAAGTGCCCATCAATATATGAGTGGATTAATAAAATGTGGTATATGTATACCACGAAGTACTACTCAGCCATAAAAAGAAATGAATGAATACCTCTTGTATTAACCTGGATGGAACTAGAAACCATTCTTCTAACTGAAGTATCAAAAGAATGGAAAAACAAGCACCACATGTACTCACTATTAAACTGATACTAATTGATCACTTATGTGCACAGAAGGAAAAAAACATTCATTGGAAATCAAGCAGGTGGCGGGAAGCAGAGGATGGGTAAAATCACACCTAACGGGTACAATGCACACTATTTGAGTGACAGCACACTTGTAACTTTGACTCAAATGGTACAAAAGCAATTTATGTAACCAAAACCTTTGTGCCCCCATAATAATCTGAAATAAAATGTTATATTAATATTGAATGCTCAAGACAAAAATAGGGAATGAGCCACAATGGCTATTTATGGGTATAAATGGTAAGTATGGATACATAATGGAAATGCCATATATTTACCTAGTGAATAGCATAAAGCTAGTGTCTGTCCCCTACTCGCCACCTTGACTCTTCCTACCCTAGTACCAGCCGTGAGCATGTCTCTTGACTCCTGAAATAATTTCCTAACTGGGTTTCCATTTCCATTCTTGCCCCTACACTCCTTCCACAAGGCAGCCTGTGAATGTATTTTGTATGTAAATTAAATCATGCCACTCAAGTTCTTAAAACACTCCAATGAGTACTGCATACACATGAAATTGTATCTAAACTCTGTGCCTGAACGGCACCAGAGACAGAGAATTCTTCCCCAAGTGTCAATTTGCTCTTTCTTAATAACAATCAAATTCCCAGTGTTTAAAATCTGGGACCAGCACCGTCCATAATAAAGACTACATTTCCCGACTTCCGTTGCTGCCGGGTGTTGCAGTGTGACCAACTACTAGCCAACCATGTGACTAACTTCCAGCCACAGGAACATAAGTAGAAGTGATGTTTGAAACTCCTTAAAGGACTTATGAACCCTTCCACTTCCCCTCCCTTTCTGCTGACTGTAATGCGGCTACAGAGGTGCCACATAAATAGGGCAACAGCCTAGGATTTCACAGCAATGAACGAGATGGAGCCCAAGAAACACCACCTCAGATGACCTTGTAGAACAGACTACATGGCAGCTTCACACAGGTGAGCGTGAAATAAAGTTCTAGCCTGTTTACACCTCCGATAGATTGTTCTCGATCACATACTACTGGATCTATACCCCAACATGGGGCCCGCGACATCCCACAAGAGCTGGTGTCTGCCAACATCTTCAACCTCAACTCCTAGCACTCTTCCCCTGCCCACCGAGCTCAGGTCAAGTGTGTGCCCACATCAGGGCCTTGGAAGTTGCTGTTGCTTCAGCCTAGTGGGCACCACTGTCTCCATGCTGGCCCCAGAGCTTGCACAGCTATGTCTTAGTCCATTTGGGCTGCTATAACAAAATACCGTAGACTGGGGGATTTATAAACAACAGAAATTTATTTCTCGCAGGTCTGGAGGTTGGAAAGTCCAAAATTAAGGTTCCAACTGATTTGGTGCCTGGTAAGGGCCCACTTTCTGGTTCAGAGCTGGTGTCTCTCACCATGTCCTCACATGGCGGAACAGGTGACGGGTATCTCTCAGGCCTCTTTTATAAGAGAGCACTGATCCCATTCCTGAGGGCTCTGCTTCCATGATCTAATCACCTCCCAAAGGCCCCAACTTCACATACCATCATCTTGGGGGTGAACATTTCAACATATGAACTTTGGGAGGACATGAACATTAAGATCATTGCAAGGGCTAAGTTCAAACCTCAAAGAAGCCTTCTCTTCACACTCTGTTTAAAGGTGCATCATACCTACCCTGATTGCCTTCTATTGTATTATCCTGTTTTATGTATTTACAGAACTTAATATTATCTAAAATTATTTATTATATTATCCATTTCTTTAATGCCTGTCTCCCTCCTACCCCTTACACTCGAACATAAATTGCATGAAAGCAAGAGACTTGTCTCCTGTTCACTGCTACTCCATGCTCTATCCAAGAGAATTGCAATATGCCTCTGTGGAATGGATCCATCAATCAAAGAATGAACGACAATATCAAATACACACAGACATACACACAAAGAGAAAATGTCAGAAACAGAATTGAGACAAATTTTAACACTGTCCATCTAAGACAGAGTTGAGTAAATACAAAATAAACCAGGACATTCAAGATTCTAACACAATTTTTAGTAGAAAAAGGACATATATCTACATGAGCAAGTAGACTATTCAACTACCATATTATATTTGCAGAAACTGAACACATATTCAGACACAGTACATGGGAGCAATAAGTAGTATGAAGAAGTATTACATACCCAGCATTCTATGACTACAGTGCAAAAAAATGAGAAATCAATAAGAAGTGTTTAAATAAGATATTCAGTAATATTCTCCCAAATAACTATTGATTGAAGAAAGATATTAACTATAATTATAGACCATATGGTAAATGACAATACTACATATCAAAATCTCCAGGATGAAGATGAAACTATGCTAAAAGGACAATTTAAATCTAAATTTTTCATTAAGAAAAAAGAGAAAACCTAAATAAATAATAATTTAACACAAGAAGTTCATAAATAATCACAAAAACAAGAAGAGTAAGCAACAAAAAGGAAATGAAGATACAAGCTGAAAATACCAGAATAGAAAACATGGGAAAAAAGATTATTCATTAAATAGAAGAGTAGATTTTCTCCAAGAATCACTAAAACAGACAACCGTCTGGCATACTGGATTAATAAAAAATGAGAAACCCAAAAATTAAAATTAAGAGAAGCATTAACAATAAGAGAATAACTGCAAAAGAATTTTTAAACAATATTATGTGCAAGTAAATGCTAATAAACTACATAATTTTGAGGAATTGGTAACTTGTTAAAGATAATATAAATTTTCAAAATATACTGAAGAAAAATTAACTTTTAATGTTTATCAAAGAATTACCTCAAAACACACTAACAAATAGACAAAAAGCACTACCACTAGATCAAGGCAATTTATGAACTAGCCTGTTCAAATTCAAAGTCATATATAAATTCCTTGCTATGTAGAATTTATTGTAAATCACAGAAAAGGATAAAAAATTAATTTTCTCATGCTAGGATAACTATGTTTCAAGACCTAACAATGGCACTTACAGTTTTGTATAAACTACAGGCCACTTTTATTTAAGAACATGGATGAAAAAAATCAAAATTAGTGGAAAATCAAATTTAAAAATTACATTACAAACTCAAATTATATTAAGAAAACGACCTACCTTGACGACTAATATTAACCTTAGGAATGTAAAAATTATTTAATATGATGAAATTTATTAATCACTACATAATATAAATAAGTGACAACAAGAACAATCACATGATCCTATCATTAGAGATTCAAAAGACATTTGATAACAGCTATCATATATTCATGATTTTAATAAACTACTGGTAAGAGGTTAATTTCCTAATATCAAATATCACCCTCATAGTTTATTAGTAACAAATAGGTTTCAGTCCATACAAATGGAACTAAGATACGTACTGCCGGAAAGGAGGAATCGAAATCGCTGAGATTTGTAGACAAAGCCATGGCAGACGTAAGGAACCTAATAAAATCAACTGAAAAATCCATGACGGCTGTTTGTGTCCCCAAAATTCATATACTGGAATCCTAACCCTGTCATCTGACGGTACTGGGAGGTGAGGGCGTCAGAGTGACGCCACCATGTTTCGTGCCCCTATAACAGGGACCCCAGAGAGCACCCTGGCCCTTTCCACAATGACACGAGGCAATCGGAGGGCAGTCTGCAACCTGGAAGAGCGTCCTCACCAGACCCTGACCGTGCTTCACGCTTCCAGAACTGCAAGAAGTAAGTTTCCGCTGTGGATACGCTACCTGGTCTATAGCACTATACTGTGTTAGAGCAGCCCAAACCGACGAGACTCTGGCGAAGGAAAGAATTCAGTAAGGTAGCCAGATAAAGGCACAAATTCCAAAATGACTTTCCACCATACTGGCAGAAAGGGGTTAGAAATATGCAATGAAAAATTAAACTCCTATTCACAATAACAAAAATAGGAAAAATAGAGATCCCTCGACAGGACAGCGAGGGGCCTGCAGCCCGGTGGCTGGGTGGGAGAGGGCCGGGAGCTTGGTGAGGAAGACCCCGCTAGCCAGAGGGCGAGGCTGCCGCGGTCGCCTCCCCCCACCCCACCCCCCCCCCCCCGTCTCCCTGCCCCCACCCCGTCTCCCGGCCGTGTCCGTGAACCTCGGAGCTCTGTGCTGTGGCCTCGAGAGCACGGAGTCGTGGTCAGAAGGTGTCCCTAGGACGCCATCCCCGAAGCCCAGGAGGCCCCCGACCGCCTTTCAGAAACCTACCTTTGGTTGGTTGCTTCTCCTCCGGGGTCACCCCAAGAGGTCCCCCCGCCCGGCCCCCGCCCGGCCCCCGCCCGGCCCCCGCTCTGCCCCCCGCCCTGCCCCCGCCCTGCCCCCGCTCTGCCCCCCGCCCGGCCCCCGCTCTGCCCCCCGCCCGGCCCCCGCCCGGCCCCCGCCCGGCCCCCGCTCTGCCCCCCGCCCGGCCCCCGCCCGGCCCCCGCCCGGCCCCCGCTCTGCCCCCCGCCCGGCCCCCGCCCGGCCCCCGCCGCACTGTAACGAGTTCCGGGCAAGATTCTACCCTTGACAGAACCGTCCCTAATCATTATTCCTTTTTCTCCTGTCCGCTCCACTTTCGATGAAAATTCTACACTGAGCATCTCCAGTGTTCACACTTACCCTGTGTGTTAAATGCTTGAGGATAAGCAGGTTGAATAAAAGACACTAAGTTTAAATAAAACTCGGGGAGATTCTATTGGCTATAAGAATTAAACTACTGGTGTCAGGACCTTCCCGATAACGTGGCCAGTGATTTTCTCCTCTTCCCACGGGAGGTCGCTGCGCAGCTCATCTCAGCCATGAATTTCATGTGAGGGGATTTTAAAAATTACTTTTAATTTGTTTTTTCCTGATTATAAAATCAATTCAGATATTGTACATAAGATGACTGATATTTGGAGCCACGTCCGCTGCGACCCTGCCGTGGGCCTCCCGTGGCCTCCGCATCAGGGACCACACCCAGCTTTGGGTGGCAGCTGCCACTCAGCGGCCTCCCGTGAGCTCCTGTCCCCCTGGCAGCTGGGGGCCGTGAAGAATTTCGATCTTATGCTTTCGTACTATCATATCAACTTCGTGCTCCACTGCCCATAACGATGGGCACGTGCATTGAGAACTCTTTAAACACCAATCACTTTTTTTTGGCCACTGAAAACAATCGTTTGATAATGTGATTTTGCTAATTGGAGATGTTCTTAACTTTACTGAATAATAACAGAATAGACCATACAGCCTAATTGTAGAAATTTCACAAAATACAAATAAGGATAAAGAAAAAATTGCATTCATCTTTATTCTAGACAATAAGTATTGGCAGAATTATTAGATTTTCTCCAGTTTTTTCTATGAACATAAACAGATATATGATAGATGAATACAAATGAAGATAAATGGATATATAATAGATGTAGAACAGTAATGTAATTATACTGAAAATTCAATCTCTAACTTGGCTTTCCCATTGACAATAAAGTGAAAATATTATTTATAGTAATTATACAATATTTTACCTTTACAAGTGCATTTTTCCACATCTGATTTCATATGATAGATTATCAGACATAGGAATCTTTTTAATTATAGAGTTTAATCGTTTAAAATGTTGTGCCAGTATCACCAAATTGTTTCCAGAAAAGTTGTACAATTTATGTTTCTACCAGCAGTGTATGAGTTTGCCCATTTTATCTCACTTCTGACACCATGTGTATTATCATATGATTTATTATTTTCCAATCTGATAGGTGACAACTGTTTTCCAATTACTATTTTAATTAACATTTCGTAGGTTTCTAGTGGGGTGGAACTGTTTTCATGCTCATTGGAAGTATCTATCAGTTGTCTGCTATTCCTATTCCATTCCTCCATTGTCATGTTAAGAGGCTTTCATATTGCTTTAGGAATGCTCTTTACATATGCTTTGCTGTATCAATTGCCATATCTTTGCCTGTTTGTTAGTTTTTAAAATAATATTTTAATTTAACTGTTTAAATTAATAGTTTTATTTATGATTCTTCCACTGCTTTAATAATTAGCAAGTCATTTCCTACATAGAAATTAGTTACAGTTGGACATGTAATTTCTCCACCTTTTAAAAACAGTTCAAAATGATAATGTTATATAGACTAAAGCTCCATTACACATATGGATAAATAAAAGAAAAGCCCAAATTACCAAACCTGGCAGGAAGCCACGGTCAGAACCAGACCAGTAAACCTGACTCAATGTCCTGCCTCAAATGTCTGGGTCATTAAAATCCTGTAACTCAGTGGTTCTCAAACTTGAGTGAGCATCAGAGGCACCTACAGGGCTTATTGACGCACAGACTGCCGGGCTCCACCCCTGGAGTTTCTGATTCAGTAGGTCTGGGGTGGGGCCCTGGGAATCTGCATTCCTAAATCTAGGTGATACTGATGCTGTGGTCCGGCAGCCGCACTTTGAGAACCACTGTTGACAGGGACGCCTTCCCTACTCCATATTTCACACTCAGTAAAATCACTTTTGGGATTCAGGCACTTGCTGTCAGTCTAACAGCCCTCGTGATGGGCACAGCCGCTGAAAGCTATTTAGGTTCCATTAGATGACTAAGAACTGAAGAATGGCAGCTTTGGATCCACACGCTGATAGAGTGCAGCTGACAAGGTACTGACGGGAGGACAATCCTGCTGGGGCCAAATCTGATGTCTGGAGAGATCTGCCCACTTGAACATAAGCTACCCTTAAAATAAATAAAAAAGGAACGTCCTGGTGTTTCTCCGTCCTGGCCCCAGGCAATAGATGCTCTATGTGAATGAAGATGATTTATTCGACTGCATTTGCTTCCCCTGCAAGTCTGATCAACAGTCAACCTCAAGGGACAGGGAATCTCTAGTTTTACAGATAAAGAAACTGTAGACATTAATATATACTTGACTAGCTGGAGACTGAATTTTTCTTTCCTTTAATTTTTCTTTCTGATTATAGAAGTTAACACATGCCCACTATGGAAATTTTGGAAAATACAGAAAGATATGATCACCTGTCATCCTACCACACATAAAAAGTCACTGTCAACATTTTGATTATTTCCTTCCAGCTCCTTTATGCATAACACATTTGGGATCATACTACACCTATGGCTTTGTGCAGTATTGTTTATTTCACATATCATGAACATGGAACATAAAGTGCTCTCAACTGCCCATGAGTTTTAAGAATGTTAAGCCAAGTTCCCTGCCCATCTCAGCTATGACCCTGGAGCCAGCATATCAAATGTCCCAGGCAGAATCCTGGGCCCTGGGCTGGGAGACTGGCTTTTGGATCAGAGCCTGGACAGATGTCGTGCATCCAGGACCAAAGTAGAAACAGGAAGCCAGGGGAGACATGAGACCAGAGCAAGAACTGGGGATGGACTCCTGAGAGCAGCTACAGGTGTTTCACTCCACCTGCTGGGTATTCTCCACCACATGGGAGGGGGAGTGGACAGCACCTGGGGGTTGAATAATCAGAGGGACAAAGCAAGTCAGTGCTGCAAACAGGCCCTGATCTCTACCAAATCCGGGGCCGGGTACCCTGTGCACTTTTATGTTAGGATAATTTAGTGTCTTGCACATTGCACACAGCTGTGACATAAAGTGGCTATTACAAAGACCAGCTTGCATACTGGCTCCCAGGGCTTTGTGTGTGCTCAAGAGAATTGCCTAAATGTCCTGAATGCACACAAAGACCAGGGAGCCATTACAGGTTTCTTATTTACTGACCTTTAGCCCTGGCCTCATTCCAACACGACCAGTGCCATCTGACAAGCAGATCCATTTGCTTACAAAATAGGAATGTGTTTCATTTCTCAAAGAGAAACTCGAGTGAAGCCTTGATGAATGAAGTTTGATTGTGAATACGATAAAAATGTAAGCAGAGGATGCCAGCCCCAAAGCACCCATTAGATGTTTGCAGCATCCCTCTGGCCGAGGTGTTTTACACGAATTACACAGTACCAACGGGAAGACACACAAAAGGCTCGCCTCTCGCAGCCAAATGTGGGACTCATTTGCTGTCTTTCTTCAGAGGGAAAAGAGCTTAACAGAAGTGTTGGCTGGCCCCCGGAACTGGCAGAGCTATTTAATCTCCCACGATCCTTGTCGTTATCCTTGCTACCGTTTGCTGTCTACAAACTCCCCACAGAACACGATTGCACAGTTCTTGAGGCCAAGGAGGAGAAAATGGAAAAGGCCGCCTCGCGCGCCTACTGTGCTGCAAGCCTCTCGTTCTGGGATGCAAGTGGGCTTGTGGTGAGTGCTGTGAATGAATGGCGGAACAACATGCACTCTGAGGACCGCACTTCTCAGCAGTTGCAATCAATCTGCAGCAGAAAAGCCACCCCCAGTCCTGGGTCCCAGCCCCCTTCAGTCCCTTCCTTCCCTCTTCTCCATCATGGCCTTACACCAAAGTCCTAAGGCTGACTTCACACACAATTTCACATCTCCTCCCCAAACATATCACCGCAGTCACAGCAAACACAGAGAAGAGGAAGAGGAAGACCACAATAAAAGTTTCACAAGTTATTATTTACTACGTAAGAGAGAAGTTCTGAACTGGCTGCCAACAAATATGTGAGCCCCACGCCCACGGGGCTGAGTACCCTGGGAGGACCAGAGACTCCAGGGCATGACCCTCCGACCCTTCCTTGTCCTCCCTGGGAAGGAAGCTGCATCAGTAGCCAACTACATTCCACCTCCACTGATGCCAATTTCCTGCAAAGAGCAAGAGGCTCAAACTTTGGGACTAGCAGTAACTGAAAAATAGTTGTTTTTGCAGAATCCCATTTGATTTTATTTTACCTTTGGCTGTACAGGCTAGAAAACCAGTGAGAAGAGAGCACTGGAAAACAGATTTAATTAGGAAGATGAGTCTAGTGCCTGGTGAGATGGCCTCTCAGTAAAACAGGAAATAGCCTTGGTCACAGGCTTCCTCTAAGGTAGGAAGAAACTAAAGATGGGGGAAATGAAAGGCTGGGACAGTAATGCCGGGTCAGCAGTGGAAGCTCAACAACAGAATCTTTACCCTTTGCAGCATAGCCAGCCTCCAAATGGGCCCAGTGGCCATTGCCTCCTATTATTCACTGGAGGTTGTCCTCTCCCACACTGAACAGGGATGACCTGTGTAACCAAAGGGGACAGCAGAAGTGGTGGAGATCAACTTCCGCAGCTAGGTCATAAGACACAGTGTAGCTTCTGCCTTGCACTCTCCTGGATCATTTGCTTTGAGGGAAGCCGCCGCCATGTCATGAGGACGCTCAAGCAGCACTATGGCGAGCTCCATGGTGTGGGCCTGAGGGCTCCTGCCAACAGCCAGCATCACCTTGCCAGCCAGGTAAGCCACCTGGAAGCACGTCCTCCAGCCCAGGAAGCTTCCAGATGGTCACAGCCCCAGCCAGCATCCTGACTGCAATTGCACGGAGGACCCTGAGCCAGACCACCCAGCTCAGCTGCTTTCAAATTCCTGACCCACAGAAACTATGTGAGCCAGTAAAGGTTTGTTATTGTTTCTGTTCTTATACTTCATAGTCAGGTATTATACAGCCACAGGTCATGCATATAGAATGTCCCAGATGTACTCTTATGTCTGTTTCCATGGGAAACTGGCCTTGTCTCTGGTGGGAAACCTTACCAAAGTGTGTGTCTTCACTAGGATGTTCTTCTCCCTTCTAGAATATCAGTACCTCCTGATGCCAATATCCCAAGCCCAGGTATCCAGCAGCAGAAAGTGACTTTTCTGCTCCACTTGTGTACACTATTTTCAACTACTGTGGCAAAGGAAACAGACACACACATACACACCCATATACACATGTGCACACACACAGAGCTTTTTTTTAAACCTGAAAAACCACTTAAGCACTGGGAATCTGAACTTTTCTTCCAGCAAGGACCAGATGCTTGGATGTGTTAAGTGCTATTTTTCAGGCTTTGTCTGCACGGGCAAACAGCAGTGGGCGGGGAGGCTGATTACTGAGAATTGATAGATGTTTCTGTTCTCACTTGCTACTCTTAAAACTCTGAGCTGGGGTGGGGCACAAATGGGACAGGGAAGCCACGGCCACTGGCCTGTGCTTTCCAGCATTTGTTTCAGCTTTCAGGGTGGAATTTTCCCCTGTTACTCTCTCTCCCCATCCCATTTTTTCACCCTGGGTAAGGAGGAGTGTCTTTGGTAAGACAAAAACACGGAGACTTAGTGAGCAGAACAGCGTGTCTGAATTCTGCTAGGGGCGCTCTATGTGTTGTCCAGAAATATTTCCCGGCAGTGCAGACGCTTTGCTGTGATGAAGCTGGAAGACAGGAGACCTCCAGGTGCAGATTAAGTACCCGCAGCTCCTTCCCCTCCAAGAGGAGGGCCGGCAAGAACCTCAGGCTGGGAGGGCCTGGGAGCATTCTTCTAGGCTAGAGTGGGCCCCACGGGCAGAAGCCAAGGGCGGAAAGCACGCAGGGCCACAGAAGGACAACACAGAAGGAGGGGGCCGGGAGGGAAGCAGCAGGCAGACCCGGGCTGGACCTCTGCGGGCTAAAAGATGGCCAGACGGGATCACAGTTTCTCCACCTTCCTAACTCTGGGCTCATTCTTTATCCCCACCAGGAGTGTCCTTCTAAGCGTTGAGGCATAACCAGAGGGTTACATGAGCAGTGAAATGTTCTCATCACGTGGTGAGCAGGGCCCAGAGGCCTTCCCGATCCTAACATCAGTTCGAGGAGATGGTATTCCCCCCAATGTACACAGCAGTGTGGAGGTCCAGGGCCCCTATCCTAGGCCACCCCTGTCCCTGAACATCCTCTAGGACCATGTCCTGTCTCTGCTCACTAGCATGCACGCAGATTCCCTTGGTGAGCTCATCCCTGCCTGCGATTTCACCCCCCAGCTCTGGGCAATCTCAAACCTGGTTTCCGGCTCTGCCCTTGCTCCAGCCCCAACTGATTTCAGCTGCACCTGGACTCTCCTCCCCCTCCTGGTGGGCTGACCCTCGCCAGACACTCAGCACATCCAGTTTAGAATCCAAGTCCAGAGACGTCTCTGTTACAGCATGATCTCATTCCTGCCAGTGATAGCAAGTCAGGAACTTTGGGGGCAGCCTTACCGTCTCCCTTTCCTCAGGCCCCAAGTCCATTCTGCCAGAGGGTCCTGAAGTCTTTCCCACCAAACTGTCATCTTGACTGTGGTCAACGGCTTTCCTGTGCCCACTGCTCCCGTTCCTTGTCAAACTCACATCACAGCAGGCCTGGAATGCCCTGTTCTCTTGCTTTGCACTTAATCCCACCCATGTTTCAGGGTTCGAAGCAAGTGCTCCATTCCCTAAAGCCTTATCTGACCCTTCAAGACTATATTTTTCTCTTTTCTTGAACTTCTATTCATTGAAAAAAGTAGGTATTGTGGGCCTGTAGCGTACAACGTGCTGAGGCTGAGGGGGAAGTCCTGGGCTTTGAGGAGATCACAGTCTAGTGACCATCACACCCATTAATCACTTCTTTGTTTTGTCTCTCTTAATTGTGTTTCCCCAGCCAAATTCTTCAATAGCCAGGTCTGAGTCCTAAATGCCTTCTGTCAAACCCACAAGGACTGACAGATTACAGGGCACAGAAGTTCTTACTGGGTATGTGTTGGTTATATGCAAGATGGATACCAGAATAAGACTATAGAGACAGGCCAACTGCAATCCTTATCTAGGTTAGAGAAATATCTTTGGTGAAGGAAAAAAAAAATCATGAAATTAAATAAACCATGCTGTGCTTGAATGGTGTTTTACATGTCTAACCAGAAATTCGATTTGACACTTATTTGACTCAAATTTTTAAAAGAATGATTGATAATCTGCTTCCCAAATTCCACAATCATGAAATAATGTCACATTTTAAGAGTAGAGAACTAATATAAAAATGATTTAGTAGCACTTTAATAATTAGAATGTAGACATTTGGAATTTCCTAAAGAGATTTTATGAGATAGAAATAGGAGCTAATTGAGAAGCGTTGAATATACATTCTTAGATAAAACCATTCAGTCCTATTAGGGGCAACAATATTGACAGGATCCAAACCCACGAGGTAACCATGCCATTCTCTCAGCAAAGATCTCCCAGAAATGGGGTCCAAGGCAGAACTGGCTCAGAGGACACCAATGTGCCCTTTATAAGTATTCCAGGAAAAAGATTTTTAAATCAGAAGTACAGGAATCTCATTTCTCCAAGATGCAAAATTTTTGCTGTAAGGAAAAAACAGGGAGCTATTTCACTCCTCCAAACCTTAAATGAGCATAGTTTTGATCCTTTGTTCAAAGAACCTAGTATGGACCTCAACTTAGACATCCAATTCAAGGAACATATGTCACCCCAGCCCAGAAGAATCTTCATGTGCTAAACAGAAGCTCAGGAATTCAGTCAAAGTTAGTCCCAGACACATTTTTACTGACAAATTTAAACTTCAAAAATCTTCTTACTCACCTGCCAGAATATGCTGTCTATTGTGTTGCCAAGAAAACCATCACGACCTTCTGAAGACACCAGTTTGGGGCCAAGAATTGTCATGAATTCATCAAAATCTACTTGGCCATCCCCTGGAAAGAGAAGATATAAATATAGGTTAGAAAGTAGCTGAAATTGGCTTGCTGTACCCAATGCAATAAACACCTCTATGCTTTTGTCCTTGGCATGACCTCAATCAATGAAGAGAGCTGGTGGCATCAATGAACATTGTTCAACATTCTTTAAGCACCAAAATTACCATGAGAAACTGGTGGTTATTAGTATATCCAATACCAAATCCTCCTAACCATTTGTCGGTATTTCCAACTAGTACCTCCCACTTACCACGGCCACATTGCTCAGCTGTACGTGACAGAAGTGGCAGCTTCATCCCAATCTCTTCCCTCATCCTCATCACCCACATGTAAATTTAGTCATCAGGTCATACTGATTTCACCTCTTAAATATCTGTGCCTGGTATATCTTCCTCATTATTTCCAACGACTACAATGGGAAATTGCTTCCAAGAATTAATGTTCCTAGTTATGATTATAATGCTATTAGTAGAATGGCTTTCATACTTTTATCTCCACACTATCTTCCATGCAGTTCTGAGTTTACTTCCCCAAAAGCAAATCTGATCACGCTTCATAAACTTCAATGGCATCTTTGACCAAAAATAGGGAAAACACCTCAGCATGGCATTCAAGCCTCACTATCTCTTCTGCATCCTACTGTCCCCTTCTTTTGCATAAAATGCAAGTAAAATGCAAGCTCTTGCACAGCTCCACATCTATGTACATTCTGTTCCCTCCACCCAGGGTGTGTTCCCCAACTTATCTGCCTTGGGAACACCACCTCAGTCTCTAAGATAGAGCTGAAATGTCAAGTCTTCTTTCTGGTTTTGTTTGTTTGTTTTTCCAGATCCTTCTTCATCTGGCTACGTGGAGTTGGTCAAACTTTAATGTAAATCTCCTACTAACTTTATGTGCATCTATTATAGAATTAGAACCTTGTATCCTGGGCGTTGATTTGCATGTCTATCTCCCAGCTGGACAGTAAGTTCTGCAAGGTCAAGGACCTGGTCTGAAACATCTTTGTATTTCAGCACCAAAGGAGGTACTCAGTAAACACTTGTAGAGTGAACAAATGATGTCTCTTGCTTGTTCTTTCTTTGTTCAATTCAGCATCTGTTGGATCTTTCATGCTAGAGCTGACATTAACCATCAGGTGGACTTGAGCCAACTTAACGGACAAAAGTGAACTTTCGAGTCATTGTCTGAGCCTCAGTGAATCCTCAGTGTGGCACTCTGCACCCTTAGAACTTCCCATGAGGGCGGCTCCACTGAGAGCTCACCACGGCTTTAACTTGGCTGTAGCCAGTGAAGACAGCCCAGGTGTCTGTGCACGAGTTTGCCAAAATGCAGGCACATAAATCAATCTACTCTCAGACCGCATTCACCTTCAGAGATCATTTGTTCAAAACCTATTTCAAAAAGCCAGACAGGTATTGTCACCAAGATGTCAATAATTCAGAACAGATAGCCCAGGAATAGATCCCAGTTGAGATAAAACTTTCTAAAGGATTAGGGAGGGGTGGCAAGTCCGTGGGACGGGGAGGATTTAACCACCAAACGGGGTGGGGCAGCCAGTAGACTATGGAGACAAAATTGATTTATCTCACCATTCAACAGGATAAAGAAATCTAGAATTTCGCTCTCACTGGTAATCATGAGAAAGCTAAATGAAGCAAAAATGAGTTGCCATCTTGCCTTTCAAATTAGCAAATATTTCTTTAAAAAAAAAACAAAACACTCAACGTGGCAGAGATACAGACAGAACTGCCTTCCTGGTGTACTTGTCCTGGAAACCAACTGGAGGTACCCATCAGGATGCCGTCAAATGCTGGTTCCTTTGATCTAGTA
The DNA here is from genome assembly GCF_041146395.1 of Eulemur rufifrons. Taxonomy (NCBI): domain Eukaryota; kingdom Metazoa; phylum Chordata; class Mammalia; order Primates; family Lemuridae; genus Eulemur; species Eulemur rufifrons. The sequence continues at coordinate 3,244,644 of NC_090996.1, read as the reverse complement.
ACTTCACTTTTTAAGACAAAGTCAAAACAAGAAAATGATCTTCAATGCAGAACAAGACGTTTGTCCATAGGTAGTCAGCCAGTATTTATAAAAGTAAAAAATTGAAATCTGGAGGAAGAGGAGAATGTCCCAGTCTTTAGCATTTGACACCTCGGAAAGCCAACTCTCTGTGGCCCCAGGTCTTAGACACACTTATTGCATACGTGCAATAACCTCTGCTCACTCCGACTCGCCTGCCCTAGTCATAGCTGGGGCTGGATGGCTAGAAGAGTCTCAGACTAGAACATACATTCTCAGTAGAAATAGTATCACCCCCAAAATGATGAAAATGGATTCTTAGGGAACAAAAAATCTTATTTATCACAATGGTTTGTGGCTCTGCCAGGGCTACAGTACATGGACAGATATAGGGTGTATATGTGCTATTAAAATTTCACGTGGGTAGGGCAACATGTCTTAAAAGGCTCCTTAAAAACAAAAGGAAGAAGAAGGTTAAGCAACATCGGACTAGCAGATGTCCCAAGTACAACAGTTCTTCTTCCCTTGGCCCTGCCTCTGGGATATTGGTCTGTTAGCGGTCGGCATCATCCTATCTGTCGCCACGGTCAGGTCTAACAGTTCATAGAGGCTTAGAAGCTAAAGGACTGGATCATTTTTGGCCAAGACATCGTAAGACCTTAACTAAAATATGTCCACCAGGCTGGGTCACTTAAGCTCCTGGCCATGGTGTAGCAGGCACCATTCTCTCCCTCTCGGGAGCCTCCTGGGAGATAGTCTACACTACAGGATGTGTCAAAACCCATGCATGTCAGCACCAGGAGAACGAGGCTGTCTTTGAACAGCCCACCTTCCAGGCAGGAACAGGAGAGAGACCACCCACCTCTCCAAAACCTCGCCCCAGGGTGAGGGGATCACAGTAGTATGGAATTGGTGCATTTCAAGGGTCCACACTGAGCTCTGGTCCAAATCATCATAGTACCAGACAGTGCTCACAGATGGTGCACTTGGCTGAGAACTACAGACCGAAAGCTGACAAGCAGAAATGAAGCCTCTGAAATACATCCTGGCCCTGGTGGAGGGAGCAGCTTATTCACCACCCAAAACCCTTGGCCAGAGAGGCAGAGCCGGGGTGAGGGCGCTCAGGATGCTGTGGGAAGTGCCAACAATGGCGCGAGGATATGCATGGCCTAGCGGAAGAGCTCTGGATCACGGAGGACTTGCTTCCAGCCATTAGGGAGAGGACATTTGGAACCCCAGATTCTTTTACTGGTCAAATATTATTTCCCCCCTGTGCTACTGTTGTGTATAGTAAGAAATACATATTTGGTCTTGGTCACCATTTCCTGACACACAGCTCATAAAACCCTTAAGTGCCTAAGTGATAGGAGTGTAAGAAAAAAGAGCACCTTTTGTTCAAATATCTGGTCTTTGACCCCAGCCCTTCACACAGAACTGCTAAATCCCTTGGAATTTCCTGGTTGATAGGAGGGTCTTTTGCTCTAATGAGGCATCTCTTGGTGGGCTCCTGGGCCGGGATTGGTCACCAGGAAGACCAAACCATGATTAGAAGCTTGGAAATATCAGGTCCATGTTCCCTCCTCCAGGGAGGGAAAAGGAGCTGGAGACTGGGTTAGTCATCGATCAACCCTACACAATGAAGCCGCCATAGAAATCCAAAGTATGGGGTCAGAGAGCTTCCGGGAGGGGGGGTGCATGGAGGTGTGCCCAGGGAGGGCATGGAAGCTCCACGCCCCTTCCCCATACCTCACCCTGTGCATTTCTTCCATCTGGCTGTTCCCGAGTGGTATCCTTTGTAATAAACGGGTAATGGACAGTAGAGCGCTGTCCTCAGTTCCATGGTTGTTCTGGCAAATGGCTGAACCCGAGGAGGGAACCTCTGCTTTATGGTCAGAAGTGCGGGTGCCAGCCTGGACTTCCAACTGCAGTCCTAAGTGGGGCAGCCTGGGACTGAGCCCTTAACCTGCGGGATCTGATGCTAACTCCAGGCAGAGAGTTACAGGATGACATGTGGTTGAAGGACAGCCCAGCCAGTGTTTGCAAAGAAGCGGGGAATTGCTCGGTGAGGGAGAGAAACCCACACTTTGGTCACCAGAAGTACTGAGTGTGGCAAGTGAGAGCACTGGGAAAATATTAAATAGTTTCCTTTTTTTCATACTCCCTGTTGTCAGCTCTCGTTGAGCAAAGGGAGACAGCTCCCGGCCCGCAGCTGGAGGGACGGTCAGGGCAGCCACCCGCTTCTGTCTCTGCCTCTTTCACGCTACTTCTCGGCTCTGGTTCCCGAGGATGTGAGGACACAGCGCATTTCTGCAGACCTTCGGATCCTGATGGAGACCCCTCCTTCTAACACACGGCTCTATGCCAGCCCTACGGGTGACATGAAGGTTCTGCTCACACTGAGACTGAGCAAAGGGCCTCTTAGCAGATCCTAATTTAACAGACAAACAGGGCTGGGAACACCTCAAAAGTTACCAGCGTTGTCCCAGAAGTCCAGCCCTGACACCCACCCCTCGCCCCTCGCCCCATCCATCCTGGGGAACTGAGACAAACAGAATCTCAGAGGGAGGTTTTACACTAAGTCCCTCCACCTAAAAACCATCCCCAGGCTGGGGCAAGCTCTGATAAATCTGCTGTCAATAGTAATATTAATATTTACTGAGCACTCACGATGTGGTAGACATTACTTAAAGAAATTTCCATGTACGAATTCACTGAAGTCTCCCGGCAGCCCATTTTAGTGATGAGAACACTGAGGCATGTAGACTGGGCTGGTGGCACGTCTGCTTGAGAGGCTGAGGTGGGAGGATTGCTTGAGCTCAGGAGTTCAAGAACAACCTGGGCAACATAGTAAGACCCTTGTCCCCAAAACAAACAAACAAAAAACAACAAAAACAAAACAAAAAAGGAAACCGAGGCACAGAGAGGCTAGGTAGCTTGCAGAAGCCTGCACAGGGAGCAGGGCTGGGATTCTAGCCCCACCAGTCTGCCTGTGCTTTGGTGGCCTTTCAGGCCGGTCACTGATGCGATCTGTCTGAAACACTCTGCCCTGCCCCAGCACCCCCGGGGAGGGGAGTGGGTGCTACAGCTGCTGGCACACAACGACAAAATGAAATGCAAACTGCTCTCTGTGGTCTAGCGGCCGGGTCTCAGAGAAGCTGCCGGAGACCTTTCTTAATCATCTAAGACAGTAATAACAAGTAATAGGAGATACTTATTTAACATGTGCCATGTGCCAGGCACCGAGCTCAGGGCTTTACATGAATTCCCTTGTTTAATTCCACCTCAAAACCATGAATAGGTTTTCCCCTTCCACATCGTACGGGTGAGAAAACTTAGGCAAGAAGAGGTTGAAAGTAACTGGATCAAGGCCTCTAAGCTAGTAGGTAGCAGAGGGGGGCTCAGCTCAGAACCTGGTATTAACCCCACACTGCACCTCCTCCGCTCCATCTCACTGACCCCAGCACTTTGTCCTGGCGCAGGTTCAAATGAGGGTTATAGTGTGTTTTCTTACCTGGGCATTTAGGAAGAAATCTAGTGGTAAATTGGAAGAGACGGCCTTCAGGAGCTTTAATGCAAATGACAATAGACTAAAAGTCAAAAGCTCACCCCAAATCGCCACTTTGCCTGCAATCAGGGTCTCAGTAATTCTCCGTGGGTGGTCAATTCCAAGAGACCCAGGTCTTGCACGCAGAACTCTCCACGCTTCTGAAAACTCTTCCACCAAAAAATAATTGGCCTGATGAATGAGGCCTGCCCAGGCCCCGCAGGGTCACTTCAAACTGCTATTACAGATTCACAAGCCCCTAAAGACAAAAGAGGACGTCTTCCCAGATCTGCCACCTCGCACAGAGTGCAGAAGGACACTAAGTGCAAATTTGGTTAAATTGTTTCATGAATCTTGAACGAGCAAGTAACTACAGAAAACAAGAAAGGAATTCACTCCTATCACACCTCATTTTCCCTTCTCCAGCTTCCAAATATCATGATCCACTTAGCAAGAAGTACAGGAAGCTAACCTGCTAAGGACTGCATCTTGTTGCTTCCCACTGCTCTGTGAGTCAAAGTAATGAACTTGAACTAGGGCAGGAAGCTGCAGGAGGGCCAGGGCTGTGCCACATTCATTAAGACCAACCAGCCGAAATTTTCACGAAGAGGTAAAATAATAATGAAAATCACTGCACAATAAAAGGAAAGGACTATACAGCAGAAATAGGTGGGCTTTGAAGGGTAACAAGAAGACAGTTTAAGAGGAGGAAAAAGTATCTGTCTGAGACTCCATTCGAATCAGTCCACTAAACCCCCAAAGCGTGCCTAGCAAAGGAGCAGGTGAGCGGATGATGTTCTGTGGGGCAATAAAAGGATGCACAAGGCACAGGCTTAGGCTCCGGGAGCTCGCAGTCCATTCCCCAGGACGGGAGCAAGCGAGTGCAGTAACTGACCTAAAAGCTCCGTGCTAAGGCCAAAGCGTGACCAACCTCCCTTCACGCTGGGCTGAGGATCGCACAGCTGTAGGAAGAGAGCAGGACGAGACAGGCTCAGAAGGACGGGGCAGGCTGAGGGGCTTGTCCTCGATGCAGAGTCAGTGCAGAGCCCAAGCCTGTGTGGCGTGAGAGCGTCAGCACTTTGCTCACCAGAGATCAGTCTGGGGACAGTGCACGGGCTGGACTGGCGGGAGCAGAGCTGGCCCGGGGAGGGTCTTAGGTAAGAGGACAGGAAAGGCAGCCAGGGCAGAGCCTGGATCCACCGGAAGGGCATTTCAGGTGGAACTGACAAGGCTCGGCAAGGGACAGGGAGGGCAGGAAGGGGAGGAGGCAAGGGTGACTCTGAGTGTTTGGGTTTGGGATACTGGAAGAACCATGGAGCTGATTAGGAAGAATGGGGACGTCAGGAGAGGGACACATTGGGGAAATGCTGGTTTTGAGGCAGCAGCAGGAGGGTGGTGGTGGCGGGCGTTGGGGAGTGCTTAACAGCTAAACGTGGATCGCAAAGTCTCCAGCAGGATCCATGGGAAGGTCTCTAAGCTCTTCAAGATAGATTCTCAAGTCCAAGATACAGAACCGTATGATAGTATGCTACAATTATGAATTAATGCCTTTTGCAACAATCTCGATGGAACTGGAGACCATTCGGAGACCATTCTTCTAAGTGAAATATCTCAAGAATGGAAAAACAAACACCACAGGTACCCCCTATTAAATTGGAACTAACCAATGAGTACACATGTGCACAGAGGAAAGTAAAACTCAGAGGAAATCAACCAGGGGTAAGCGGCGGGGGGAGTGGGGGGAACCAACTCATGGGTACTTTTTGAACACTATTTGGGTGACGGGCACACCCATAGCCGGGACTGAAGCATTACAAAAATGATCCATGTAACCTAAAACATTTGGACTCCCTTAATATTTTTAAATAAAAACATAAATAAATAAATAAATAAATAAAAAGTAAAAAGGGGTCAAGGAGAATATATTCCTATTTGTTGAATAAATATTTTTATAAAAATATCTGGAAGTGTACCCACCCCCAAAAAACTAATAATAGCAGTTTATTCATAGGCAAGTCTGGGCATGTGGGGGACAGGAACGGGAGACAGTCTTCTCATGACAACTTTTTTCTTTTTTTACATAGTGTGGTAAAATACATAAAAATTTATATGGTAATATAAAATTTACCATCTTAACCATTTTTAGGTGTCCAGATCTACAGTACTAAAGACATTCATAACGCTGTGCAACCATCACTTCCAGAATTGTTTTCTTGTTGTAAAACTGAAACTCAGTACCCAGGAACCAGTAACTCCCAACTCCCCCTTTCCCACAGCCCTGGCAACCCCATCCCACTTTCTGTCTCTGACCGTGACTACTCTAAGTATCTCGTACAAGTGCCATCGTGCACTATTTGTCTTTTTGTGTCTGGCTGATTTCACTTCGCAGAATGTCCTCCAGGTTCACCCAGGTTGTATAGCACGTGTCAGGATTTCCTTCGCTTTTTAGACTGGCTGATAAGGAGGTACTTCCTTCTGTCATTTTTCTTCTTTTCTCTTTTTTCGCTTTCTATTTTTTTCCTATATGCCTTGTAGTTTTCTGTCCCTTATTTCTGCATTACTGTCTTCTTTTGTGTGTAATCGATTTTTTTGTAGTGAAAAGTTTAAATGCCTTTCTCATTTCTTTTTTGTGTACATTTTGTATCTATTTGCTTTGTAGCTATCATGGGGATTACATTTAATGTACTAAAGTTATATACTGTAATTGAGATATACACCAGCTTAACTACAATAACATACAAAAATACCGCTCCTTCTCATCTCATCCCTGCTCTTTTGTGTTGTTGATGCCACAAAATTATCTTTCTATGTTATTTAGCCAAAATCATAAACTAATAATTTTAAAAATGCATTAGCCTCTTAAATTTTGTAGAAAAAAAAATGCAAAGTTACAAACAAATGTTCCAATAATACTAGCTTTTATAATTGCCTGTATATTTACATTTACTGTGATCTTTATTTCTTCATGTGGCTTCAAGTTACTGTCTGCCTGGTGTCCTTTCATTTCACCCTGAAGGACTCCCTTTAACATTTCTTACAGGGCAAGTATAGTGATAGCAAACTCCCTCAGCTTTTGTTTATCTGGGAGTGTCTTCTCTCTCACGCTTGAAGGACAGTTTTGCTGGATATTGGATTCTTGGTTGACAGGTTTTTTTCTTTCAGCACTTTGAATATACCATCCCATGGTCTTCTGGCCTCTAAAGTTTCTGATGAGAAATCTGCTGAGAATCTTATTGAGGATCTCATATGTGACGAAATGCTTCTCTCTTTCTCTGCTTTCAAGATTATCTGTTTGCCTTTGCTTTTGAAAGTTTGATTATAGTGTGTCTTGGTGTGGTTCTCTTTGAGTTCATCTTACCTGGAGTTTGTTGAGCTACTTGGATGTTTCATCAAATTTAGGAAGTTTTCAGCCATTATTTCTTCAAATATTCTCTCTGTCCCTTTCCCTCTCTTCTAATCTGGGGCTCCCACACAGGTCTGTTAGTCTTCTTGACAGTGTCCCACAGATCCTTTAGGCTTTGTTTACTTTCCTTCAATCTTTTTTTTCAGTTTTTCAGTCTCGATAACTTCCTTTGTTCTATCTTCAAGTTTACTGATTCTTTCTTCTGCCTGCTCAACTCTGCCTATGAACCCTCTAGTGAATTTTTCATTTCAGTTATTGTACTTTTCAGCTCCAGAATTTCTTTTTGATTTTGTTTTAGGTTTTCTATCTCTTTATTGATATTTACATTTTCTTCAATTGTTATTGACTCTTCTCAAAGTCAAAATAAAAATGTAGAGGCAAATCTCTAAATATATTGTTTTATTTGGGAAGAAAGAATTGCAACCCAGGGCATACACACAGACGGGTGGTCTTAGGTATGTCCAAAGAACAAAGAGGTTAAGGTTTTATTTAAAAAGAGAAATGTTACATATTACTCTTTGGGAAAGTTAATTGGCTCTAGTAAGGGCTTGGGCAGCTGGCAGGCTTGGGATTGGTGAGTGACCATGGTGAGCAAAGTTAGCCCTAGAGTTGTAGCAGGTTACCTCAGAAGCTATAGATGAAACTGGTTTCCGGTTACAACAAGCAGTTTCAGCAGCCAGACTTGCAGAGAATTACATTCTTGGAGCAATGTTTTGTACCCTGAGTGCTTTTTCCCCCTGGCTTCTTGACTCTGTTTTAGTTGGGTATGACAAGAATGCCCCAATTCTTACGATCAGCTTTCATATTCTCAAGGAATCCAAAGTCATCCAGTAGCTTTCAGATAATAAAATGTCTAGTCCAAGCTAATAATCACACAACTACAGCCTCTTAGTTGAAAATGTCTCCTTTCATTTGATTTGGGCTTGATGCAGGATAGTAAACCAAGACTGGGGAAGAGGAATAGATCAGGGGTTGTTTTTATTTTCCTGCACTTTCTTAGTCCACCTCTGTCCCGATTCTCTGGCTGTGGTTTCTGGCCACACCACAGTCGGAACAGGCTTAGGAGGATGGGTAAGGGAAAGGGTGCCCCAGAACTCTCCTCCTTTTGGCTGCTTATAAGCCCCTTCCCCAGACCCCTGGGCTTCTATGCTCTCTCCTGCCACCGGGGTGACATGACCCTCTAGGTGGTCCTCAAGACAACCCCACACTGGCTCCTCCCTTGGCCCATGTGTTATGGAGAAGGCAGCTCCTCCCAAGGCAGCCCTGGCCTTCTCTGCTTGGCTGCCTCAACCGGAGCACAGCTCCAGCCCAGCCCAGGCCTTTCAACTTTCCACATGTGGTTCAAACGCCAGTGCCCACATGCTTTATACTCCTGCAGTCATAAGCCAATCTCTACAAATGGCTCTTAGGAAACACTTTTAGCTCTAACTGAATGAGAAACACCCCTTCCCCACTCCAAGAAGGTTAGGGAAAACTCAACTCTCCCCAACAAAGTTCTTTTGCCTCATTCTTCAATGTCAACCCCTTAAAGTGGTATAGACTCAATGTCAACCCCATAAAGTGGTATAGACTCAATGGTGCCCCCTCAAAATTCATAGGTAGAAGCCTTAATCCTCAACATGCCTGTAATTAAGGTTAAATAAGGTCATAAGGGTGGGGCCCTAATGCAATAGGACTGATGTCCTTATGAGAAGAGGAAGAGAACTCATGAGTGCACAAAGAAAAAGTCCATGTGAAGACACAGAGAGAGAGTGGTGTCTGCAAGCCAAGGAGAAAGGCTGCCGCAGAAACCAACCACAGTCCCTGCAGGCACTTTGACGTGGGGCTTCCAGCCTTCACCTGTGAGAAAATAAATTTCTGTTGTTTAAGCCGCCCAGTGTGTATCTTGACATGGCAGCCCCAGAAGACTAACACACAAAGGTAAGAAGACCAACAAGCCAACGCTGGCAGAGCCGACGCCTTCCCAGCTCGTGGGTGGTCCGGCACACAGGTCTAGGGCTTGGGAGGGAAACTTGGCACCTACTGTACTGCTCTTGAGCTTTAGGGCCTAAAATTGAGCCAATAGAGTGCCATCTTGGTATCCTGTTACACCGTATGTAAGAGGCTGGAGGTGGAGGGAAGAACAGTCTGAGAGGCAAATCGAGGGGAGAGGTGCCCTGGTATCAAGGGAGACCTCCAAAAAAATGCCAGTAATGAGCCTCTAGTAAATGTTAATGCCACAGAGGGCCAAGCAGGATGACGACTGAGAAAGGGACATTGTATGGCTGATTACTGGAAGGGGGGGTGGGGCAGCAGGACGAGGTGGCAAAAACCACGTCCTTGTCCTGACAGCGGTGCCAGAATTTTTATAAAAGGGGCTCAGGGGCAACACGTTGGTTTGGAGGGGACTGCAGCCTTGCCGTGGGTTATGTGCTGGAGGGATCACACCCTGTGTGGGCGGGTTATGTATTGGAGGGACCGTGTTCGGTGGTTCGCTAAGAGCTTTCCCAGGACTCAGCATATAGGTGTGCTAACAGCTATAATTTATTATGGAGAAGGAATACAACACACAATCACCAAAGGGAACAGGAGTATGGGGCAAAATCTAGAGGAAACCAGGCTCAAGATTCTAGAATCCTCTCCCAGTGGAGTCAACAGGACATGTTTCATTCCCCCAGCAGTGAACAGTGGCAATATGTGTGCAATACTTTGCCTACCAGGAAAGTTCATGAAAGAACGCATATCCGAAGTTTATACTGGGGGCTGGTCATATAGGCACTCTTTGCCTGGCATGTACAAAAATTCAAGATAAGGAAAGCATGTGCTTAGCATAAACCATATTGTATGCACAAACAGTTCAGGCACAATGAACCACTCTTACCAGTTCTAGGAGTGATGGAAACTCTCCAAAAACCCAATTTTCCAGACACCAGCCAAGGGCCAACCATGCACGTGGGCCTTTCTAAGGAGAGCCTGCCAAACTGTCTTCTGCACACACCTCACTTCCATTCTAAGCTCCTGAGTCACTGAGACAGGGCCACAGAAATTTACCGAAATCACCATTTTGACCTAGAGCAGGAATAGATGCACGGCTTCCCGTGGTTCAGAGTTCCTAACACAGATCTTGTAGCTGCTGGTGACACAAGGTGGGGTCTTCCCAGGTATGAGATGCTTAACTCTGAGCAGCACCACGGCTCTGCTGTCATTCTGCAAAAACTAGCACAGTCTTGTTGTGGAATTTTACATACAGCAGGCTCTCCTGGTTCCTGCACTACCCTATCCTCACCCTGCCAGCAAAGGCAAAACAGAGCCCAGGCAGCCCATAGCAGGACGCTGCCTGCAGTGACCCAGCATCCCAGAAACTGAACCTGTTTCCCAAGGGAGCTGAACAACAAGCATGGCGTTTTTAATGTGTTATGTAACAGAGAGCAGTAAACTGGAGAAGATGCTTTTATTCACACTTAACATCAGAATGGGAAATACCAGTTGACCATAGCAGAATAAGGAAATTAAAGGGCAGTGGGGTGAACATAAGGATCGGGGGAGGCTGATGGCACCTCTTAGTGATGCTGTCACCCTCCTCTTCCTCTCTGCTCCAAAGAAGAGCAGGAACATATCAGATGGGGTTGGCTCTCCGGGTATGATCAAGGTTCGTGCTCAGAGCTGAAGCCCATTCCCTGGGATGTTTCCCGTCTACGTAACAGGTCCACCCAGAGCTGGGCCCCTCAGAGCAAGCCGAGCCATCTTACTCCCGTCTTCTTTTCTGCACGGGGAGATGGGACACGAGCAAGGCAGGATGGAAAGGGGCACTTTGTTCCTCAGCCCAACGGCTCTTAGACACACGTCTCCTTCCGAGATCCACGCGGAAGAACATCGTCAAGGCAACACAGACAAGGCGTCTCCATAGCACCAAACCCCACCTTCTACTCCAAAAGTTGCAAAGCATTTTCTAACCTTCAGAGAGCAGTTTCGGCTTAAAAACTGCTGATCTGAAATATGCTAAGCAGTGAGCACATTTTGAGAATACGGATGTGGTGACTGCTGAATAATCCTGACCTCAGGATTAAGAACAAAGACATCAATTTCTAATGTGTCTCCAACTTCGCATTAAAAGACAAAAATTCACAGCAGTTGTAAAAACTGAGACTAGCCACTTGAACAAATCTAGGGGAAACGTGCGCGAAGTGCAAGCAGATAGAGACATAAAACCGCTGGTCTGTGCGAGCTGCACTCTCGGAAAGCCCTGCCAGGAGGCGGTGGGAAGAGGCGCGAAGAGCACGCACCGTCCACGCCAAGCTCAGACACCCAGGGCCTGAGAAACCCTGGCACCCAGCTCCTGACCGCCTGTGCCCGGGTTGCTAGGAAGTCTGGCATATTGCCCCCTTCTGCGGTCATCCCTGTGGTCTCCCTTCCCGATGCGCCTCCCTTTCGGCTCCAGTGGTGGGCGCCACCCCAGCACAGCGCGGGACGGAAGTTCCCGCATGGCAGTGGAGCAATGAGTGAGCGCCACAGGCTCCCGTCTCCTTCCGGGGAGTGCGCTAAGCAGGGCGGAGACAGTGGGAACCCAGGGTGCGATGTGTGTTGGGAGTTGACATCTTTTTATATACTGCTTATAAATCACGACTACAACCATAAATTCTTCTCAACAGATTTCAAACATTGGAGAGTGAAAGCAGGGAAAACACAAACTCTGTCCCGCACTCTTTTACTGAATATTTACTAGCCGCCAGAAACGGCACCAGGTACTGCTCACTTCAGCGCAACTGCTGGAATCTTCTGAAACCAAGTCATAAGAAAACGTGGTCAGAGACCCCCACACATGCTGACTGTTGGCCAACACTGGGCCCCGGGGGCTCCATGTCAAGAATTGAAAACTAGGGGAAAATAGGGCTTCATCTAAAAGAGCAAAGGAATATTATCCTGAAAAGAAAAATAAAGTCCGGAAAATTATTCACTGTCAGAGCAAGAAGAAAGTTTAAGAAACACCTGCTTTGTGTTAGGTATGTCAGATGGAAACAGCCCTCCACAAACAAGAGCTTGTATGAGCACGTGGGGATGAGGCTGAGGCAGGAGTGGAAAGACAAAGGCCCTGGCTCCAGCGAGGAGAAAGGCAAGGACACCACAATGCACTGGCAAAGCCACGTCTGCCTGGGATGGGACTGGCGGGGACAGCAGCTTCTAAGTCAAGTCACCCAGTATTTGTCCAAACCCATTAGGTGGCAGCCACCGTGGTAGGCCCTGAGGATGTTGCAGTGAGGACAAGGGCACTGTCCTCTTGGAAATTAGAGTTCAGACAACCAAAGACTCACAAGGGTATGTCTGTTATGAAAAGGGAACTGCGACAGGAGGAAAGAGCAGGGAAATTTGATACTGTCTAGGACCGTGGTCTCCAAGGTGTGAATAAATAGTGAAAGCTTCATTCATATCTGTTCTTATTCATCCTTTTTATTTTATTTTTATAAAAGATAAAGAAGGTCATTATTTATTGACAAAACAATCAATTCATCAAAAAGATATAACAATTGCAGGCAAACATGCGCCAAGCAACAGAACCCCAAACACATGAGACAAGCACTGACAAACTGGAAGGAGAAATAGTTCTACAATAAAAGTTAGAAACTTTAAAAATCCACTTTCAACCATGGATAGATTATCTAGACAGAATATCAGTAAGGACAGGGGAGACCTGAAAACCACCACGAACCAGCCAAACACAGCAGACCTATAAAGAAATCCCTCCTCAGAGCACAATGTGCATTTCTATCAAGCCCACACGGAACGTTCTCCAGGTAAGGCCACATATCAGACCAGAAAACAAGTGGCAATAAATGTAAAAAGACTGAAGTTGTAAAAATTACCTTCCCTGATCACAGTTGAATGAAGCCAGACATCAATAACAGAAAGAAAAATGCAAACTTCATAAATGGGTGGGAATTAAACAGCACAGGTGTGAGCAATCAATGGAACAAAGAAGATAATACAAAAGAAACTGGGAAATACTGATTAAGTTCTATTTTGGAGGTTCGTGTTATAAGGGCCAAAATGTATGAGCAGAGCGCAGCCCGCGTGTAATATGAGGAACAGTGTGGGGCAGGACGCAGGGGTTGGGAAGAACAGGGAAGGAGCCCACAGTGTGCTGGAAAAGCTGACGGCCTGCCTGCTATAAACTTTGTAGTAATACTTACACATTTCTACTTAGAACTCCTCTGTTAAGTTACTTAAAGATAGCGTATTGGCATATTAATTGTATGGAGGTACACATAAGTACTCTTTGGAAAATGTAATATCATATTATGTGAGAGAAAGAAGCATTTGCAGTGGCATAATAAATAGTAGCAACAGCAGCAGCAGCAGAGAGAATCATATCAATAACCCACAGCCCTGACTTACTCTAAATGAAAACAGGGAAAATAAGGAAGAAATAAAAATGATGAGAGAGAAAGATAATAGATATGAGAGACAGAAACTGGAGACTTGAATGTCACAAGAAAGAAAAACACAAGTATCCAAGAATACACAAAGGTCCAACAACAAGACATTTTTCTGAGCAGAGAGATAAGATTTTGATGTGCTATAGGTCAATATCAGATCAAGTGGACAAAAATTAATAATAGTTATCATTTACTGTGATGAACTGCAAGCCAGGCACCTTGTTAAGGTACTTTACTTCTCATAACAACAACTGATGCCCCAATTTCACTAAGGCATGAGGGAAGGTCAGATATTAGGTGACTTGTATAAGATAATGCCACTAATTGTAGTAAAACCCAGATTTGCACCCTGTTTGACCCTGACACTAAAAGATTTGCTTTTTCCATTAAGCCATGTTATCTTTCAAGATGATAATTTAAGCAATGCAGCTATAATGACTAAATTGTTAGCCATATACTGAATGCTGTGGCAAATGAGGACTACAGCTCTTAAGACATTCATGAAACATTTGTAAATATAGGATTATATGCTGGATCATAAGGAAAACAGCAACTCATTTTCCAAAGCTGAAATAAGCAGGCCACGTACTCCTACTTAAGCCCAAAGAAACTGGGACTTAATAGTAAACATGTAAGCAGAGATTCCTAAATCATTCTGAAATTGAAAACACTCTCCTGATCAATACAGAATATAAATGAAAGATAATAAATTATAAAGAAAATGACAATGAAAACATTCTACAACTCAGAATATCTAGGTATTAATCAAAGTTTTTCTCAGAGGTAATGCAAAGGATTACAAATAATTTCATTATTTTAAAAGATTAGAAAAACAGGAAAGAACATTCAAAGAAAAGTTTGGAAAAGTTAGACATAAAGGTAATGGGGTAGTGATATAATTAGGTTAAGGGCAGAATTAGTTAATTGGTAAATAGATAAATAGATATGGTAACCATTGTATCATAAAGAGAGAATTCTTTGAAAAAATTATAAAATATATAAATGATTGGCAAATCTAATCCCAAAAGATTCGAATAAAATCACAACTGACAAAAGCTATGTAGCAACAAATATAGAAGAGATAAAAATAATGAAATACTGTACTTTGTATAACTGAAAGCTAACATCTTTTAAATTTGGGGTAAATTAGTGATCTTATTGAAAAAAGACTTATAAGTATTGACTTAAGAAAATGTAGAAAAACAGGCCAGCCATGGTGGCTCATGCCTGTAATAAAAGCACATTGGGAGGCTGAGGTGGGAGGATCACTTGAGGCCAGGAGTTCAAGACCAGGCTGGGCAACATAGCCAGACTCTGTCTCTACAAAAAAAAAAAAAAACCCTTTTTTTTTTAAATTAGCTGGGTGTGGCAGTACGCACTGTAGTCCCAGCTACTCCGGAGGCTGAGGCAGGAGGAGCACTTGAGCCCAGGGGTTTGAAACTGCAGTGAGCTATCATGACGCCACTACACTCCAAAGTGGGTGACAGAGTGAGACCCTGTCTCTAAAGAAACAGGCAGGCAGACAGGCAAGATAGAAAAAACAGTGAAAGAAGATTTAAAAAACTGAGGGGCAATTTGTAAAAAATACTTGAAAAGCTTCTCAAATTAGGAAAAAATGACATCTGAATTTTTCATGCTGTTGAGAAATAGGCACTTCCCATATTATATAGGTTGTTCCAGAATGAAGAAAAAGAAGGAAAGTCAATATATACTAACTGTGATACCACAATACACAGAAGAAAAATAACGGACACATCTCACATGCAAAAATCCCAAAGCCGGAACTGGAAAATCTCATTTAAAATATACTAAAAACATAGTCTACACGGCCAAGTGCACATCACTCCAGAACATGTGTACAATTTAATATTAGAAAAATCAATTAATGTAACAAATCAATAGCTGCAATAAAAAACATGGTGATTTCTATGGATGTTGCAAAGAAGCTGGGCAAAATACAAGATTCCTACAGGACTTTTTGAGAGTAGGAAAAGCATAATCCCCGGCAAAGTAAGAGTGATCTACCTCAAGGCAACAGCGTATATCCTCACATGCAGGAGGAATTTCCATGACAATAAGCAACGTCCCAGGGAGGCTTGCTATCATTTTTATTCAATGTTGTTCTGGCCAATGTTATGACTTGAAATACAAGTAAGAAAGATCACTACAGGAATGCAGAAGACAAGATTATCACTATTCAGAGGATAGTATGATTATCTATCTAGAAAAAAGACATGACTCAATTGTAATTCTGGGAATTTAGTCACAGTGGCTGGGTACCAGACAAACATTTTAAAAATCAATAGTTTTCTTATGTGGCAGCAATCACCATTTAGAAAATTTAACAGGAATGCAAAGTTAAGGGATTGTGAGCATGCAACAGCAAGCTCCCAACTCGCTGTCCCTCCCAGCCTCCAGGCAAGTCCCCTCTGGAGTGGGCCCCTGCCAGGCAGGCGGGTCTCCAGAGAGAGGGCAGGAAGAAGGTGGAGAGGGTCTGCACCTCCTCCGGGGCTGGCAGAAAGGGAGCCTGCCTCACCCGGGAGGTCCCCCAAGAAAGGGCCACACTATTCACTCCAGCAGGCTCTGCGGGGGTGGGGGGTGGGGGGTCTTGAGCTTACTGACTCTGGACCACCTGGGGAAAATCTGCTCTGTGGCTGGTGTCTCCCCGCCCCTGGGACACCACCGAGGGACTTCCTCCTTGACCTCAGCGGAGGAGGTTCCTGGTTAGCTATAACATGGAAACCACAGAGCTTCCCTCAACCCGTGCGTTTGCCTTTGCCCTGACTCGAGAGAGAAGGACAGAAAACCACAGGCAGGCAAAGAAATGGCAACTCACTTCAGGGCAAGCAGTGACAAGAGACGGGGTGACCAAACTGAGCCTTTGAGGCACTTGGCTCCCACCGAACTACAAGGGAAGGAAAAAGAAGACCCTGATAAGAACTGGGGTGGGGGGAGAAGAAAGAAAAGGAACACACACTGTCAAAGGGTGGAATCAGAGTACACCAAAGACTTTCAGGAGCTAAAAAGCATGGGGTTTTCAACATGCAAATTCATAGTCATGCTGAAACAGTGGCTGGTAAGTGGCCCGGAGCAACCACGCAGCCAAAATCGCAGAGCTAGATATTTGGGAGGCAAAAGCTGAGAGACCTGGAGGCCAAGATCTGGGAGCTCTCACCTGTTAAGGCAGGAATTCCAAAACAGGAAAAAAGAACAGATGAAGGAGAAATGCTGTTCACGACAGCCAACATTTATTGAGCATTTTCTATCTCCAGGCATTGTGTTTAGAATGACATGAATTAACTCTTTGAAACCTCACAACACACCAATGGGGGAGGTCTTATTAGTTCTCATCCTAAATCAGGAAGTAGAAACCAGGGGAGGTTCTGCCTGATTTGTGCCTGCCAGGCCCGGGTGCAGGTGGGGCCCCAAGGCCCGCGGTCCGACTCCAGGGTCCATGGTTTTAACCACAAAGCCAGTAATAACCAGCAGTGATGAAATAAATGATAGAAAAGATGACCCCCGAGCAAAGAAAAGTCTCTAATTTATCATTGCTAAGAAGGAACAAAATAACCTGGAATAAACTTAAAAATGACATTTGGGACCCGTATGAAGAAACCTATATAACTTTAGTGAGATATTTTAAAAGTCTTTGAAAAAACAGAGAAGAATACCATGCTTCTTGGTGGAAAGTTTATTGTAAAGATGTTTATTCTTCCCAAATTAATTGATGCGTTTAATGCAATTCCAGTAAAAATCCCTATGGAATATTTTTTTGAAGATTTCTCAATGATTCTTAAAGTCATCTGGAAGAATGAGCAGGCAAGAAAAGCTTCAAAAATAATTAAGAAGAGTAATGCTCTGTCTCGCATTACTACAATATTTTAAAACTACAATAATAAAAAAAAGCACTGATGAAAGAATTGATAGGAGATAAAACAGAACAGTTCAGAAATAAGCCCTAGTAAATCTATACAATAAACAGAAATAATTGAATGCGAGAAAAGGCAGCTTATTTGACAAATGGTGCTAGGAAGATACGTTAAGACTTTGGAAGGAAAAATCAATTTTGTTCCTCACTTCACATTTTTACTCTAAAACAGAAATTAGAGGATACAAATTTGAGAAATATATAGGTGAAATGAGGAAAAACTTTTCTAAGCTCAAAATCAATAAAAGAATAACAAAAAGGAAAGATTCATAGACTTGATACACACTCTGCATGTTAAAAACATTAGAGAGTGAATGAACTATTTACCAATAATCTAGAAAAGCTCTATGCAATGAATATGGCAAAAGGATAACATTCTTCAAATACAAAGGAATTCATTAAAATAGAAATACTAAAAGATGTCAACAGATAATTCACAAAAGAAACATACAAATGTTAAACATGTGGAAAATGTTCAACTTCAATAATATGAAAATAGATGCAAAATAAGGCAATAATGAGCTAACATTTTCCATATCCCCAGTAAGCAAAGGTTTTATTTCTAAGTGAGGAAACTGAGTGTGCACACTTTGCTGAGCCTCTTCACTCACACTGATGGGAACAGACTGCGCACAGACTTTCTGGATACTAATTTGGCAATCTGTTTAGATAAAAAAGTTCCTTTTTACTGTTCTTTTTGTTTGATTCAGTAATTCCCTTTCTGGAATCTGTCCAAAGGAAGTGATCAGAAATTTGGACAACAATCTCTGCATCATGTTGTTTATCATATTATTTATAACAGTGAAAAATGAAAAAGGAGAAAATATGAATATGAAATTAAAAATCAACCCACCACCCGGAGATAACATCTGTATATGTTTTTCCCATTTTTTCCTAATCAAATAAACAAAATCGATAAGATCATATTTTCCCGTCCTTTTTACTTGACATTCTGTTGTAAACATTTCCCATGTTACTAAAACTCTTCACAACAAAATTGGTCATATAACACCTTACAGAAAGCCATGGTTTTCTCAATTGGTCCCCTATTTTTGGATGGTCTTACTGTTTCTATAGCAGCATGTAATATGTTTGCAATAAAACAGTAAGTTATTTCTCTTTTTAATGGTTTCAAGTGTCCACATGAAATAGTTTTTGAGAGCAAACCGTCTGCCAAGCCAAGAGTGCAGCCAAAACTTGATGACTTCCTCTGCAGAACACGTGCCACAACTTTCCAAGTGGCACAGAAGTAAGATGTCACTTGGCACCAACCCTTATTATATAGAACGTTATACAACCACCATTCAGATCATTTTGTGCAAAATTAGAATTGCATATAAAATTGTTCCCCTGGGGCCTCACCACTATACCACATATTAAAAAATAATCACACCACATTAAATACCTATATATGCTACAAGTCTTATCCATATGAGACCCTAGATGGTAATTCTTTCCATTGTTTCACCTCCAGAAATTATTAACTTGCAGACCGGGCGTGGTGGCTCACGCCTGTAATCCTAGCACTCTGGGAGGCCGAGGCGGGTGGATTGCTCAAGGTCAGGAGTTCGAAACCAGCCTGAGCGAGACCCCGTCTCTACTAAAAATAGAAAGACATTATATGGACAACTAAAAATCTATATAGAAAAAATTAGCCGGGCATAGTGGCGCATGCCTGTAGTCCCAGCTACTCGGGAGGCTGAGGCAGTAGGATCGCTTAAGCCGAGGAGTCTGAGGTTGCTGTGAGCTAAGCTGACGCCACGGCACTCACTCTAGCCTTGGCAACAAAGTGAGACGCTGTCTCAACAAAAAAAAAAAAAAAAAAAGAAATTATTAACTTGCTCGAATACAAAGTAAGAGTAAATTTTTTATTTATTTTTATTTTTATTTTTTGAGACAAGGTCTTGCTGTGCTGCCTGGGCTAAAGTGCAGTGGTGTCATCATAGCTCACTGTACCCTCAAACTCCTAGGCTCAAGCAATCCTCCTGCCTCAGCCTCCCAAGTAGCTGGGACTACAGGTGTGCATCACCATGCCCAGCTAATTTTTCTATTTTTTGTAAAGATGGGGGTCTCACTGTGTTACCCAGGCTGGTCTCGAACTCCTGACCTCAAGCAATCCTCCCACCTCAGCCTCCCAAACTGCTAGGATTACAGGTGTGAGCCACCATGCCCAGCCTGAAGTAAATATTTTGTAGTAGCTACTGGGGGCTTATGAAGGCTGAAACAACCTGGAATCTTTAGAAGACACTCATGGGTGTCTCTATAACCCTATGTCCACACATTGGAGGGCCAAGGGTGCAGGACTTAGGAAGATGGTAACTTCTGATCTGAAATAGCTGAGGAAAATGACTTCACAAAATCCCCTATGAAAAACATGCCTTTGCCCATGGGCCTTGGGCACACCTAGATGCAGTGCAGTACAAACAGACAGCGATGTGGAAAAGAGGCTATGGCATTCTGCATTTAAAAAACAAAAGTCAAAAATAAACAACTCTGTCTGGCTTTTTAAAACCTAGCTGTCAACAGGGGAAAGTGTAATCATTTTGACAGGTTTCCATTTCACTGAAGATTCAAGGTTTTAAATTTGGACTTAAACCCAAATGTTATGCTTCCTGGATTGTGAATATCCAATTTCATTTATATTTTTAAACTAAAACTTTAGAAGTGGAGTAAACAGTTGAAAAATCCTAGGATTCACATGAGACATACAGAATTTATTTTTCTTAAATGGTGTCTTTAAAAAATATTTATCAAGGAAAATGAACAAACCACTCTTAGGAATGTCATCTGATCTGTGGTCTTCAGAGTTAGTCTCTGTTGATTATTTCTTTCCAAGATCTAGACCTCTTAAAGTAGGACAGAGAGATTACTTCCTCCTGACTCTGCTTTAGCAATGCTACTGGAGGGACAGTATATAAAAGGAATGCATCAGTCACCATAGCAGGAATGAAGATTTCTTCAATAACACCTGGCAGGGAAATATTGACAAATTGAACCTTGATGTCCCCAGTATTTAGGGAGCCCCTGCCCTGATTCTTGCCTTGGCAAAAGCTTCCTGAAAGAAAAAGCCAATAAGTCAGTACTTTAAACTCAATTTAAAGGAAACTATTTGGAAATTAGTTTGCTGTGAAATCTTGTTATAAGCACACCATTTCCAAAAAGAAATTGAACTGTGATGGATTTCAGAGCTTAGCTATCAAGGTTGAGGATGATTGTCAATTACGAACTCAGATGTGCACAGGTTAGTGACAGGGAAAGACTCATGACAGCTGATATCCTCAGACAGCTGGTGAGTCCTTGGGGCGTTCGCTCAGTTTTTCATGGACCGCCCCCCGCCCTCAGTTCTCCATAACTCAGATATAGTGACCTCATTTGTGGCAGAACATTCAATTAGCCACTTAGGCTGAAGAAAACCGTGAAAAATTTCCAAGAGTTCCTGGATACGGGTAGATGGGACAACGCCGCATCCCGTTTCTTCCACCGAATGCAGCTGTGCGACCTGCGCAGTGCACGGAGCAGCTGTTGGAGAATTCGGAGAAGCAGTGGCAGGTGGCCTAGGGAAGAAGTCCTGAATTTGACGCACCACCGAACCAGCAGAGTTTGCTGCGTGTTTTCCTCGCGTGCCCCAAGGCCAACTGCAATGCGGCATGACCGCCCGCAGTCGGCACTGGCGAGGATGGCGAGAGCTTCAAGAAGCCTCTAGCTCTGGCTTGAAGGATGGAAAGGGATCAACCAACATTCAGAGAGAGTGGGGAAAATACCTGACGTTTTTTCATTTCTCCATCCCTTCATGTCCCGACCCATGGTAACCTGCAGGTGCCTAAAAGCTCTGCAGGAGGAGAACCGTACCCTCTGGTCAAAGGAGACGCTGTCTCAAGAAGGGACAAACCCCTCATGTGTTTTTCTCTTTCCGTGCTCTCGCTGCTTGCATCGGGAAGCTGGGGCAGCCACGGGAAGTGTGCAGCAGAGCAGGGCAAATAAAGCCTGAGCTTGGTGGCTGTAAGAATGACAAGGGGAGCCCCAAGGAACTGGAAAGTGTCAGGGAGATGTTGGACAGTGAAGGACTTGGCAAAGCGACCCCCATAATTTTTTATTTATCAAATCCTGGGCTCATCTGCAAGCTGCTCAGGCATCAGTCGGACCCTAAACAGCAAGCCATAGACTTTGAAAAGTAGAAAACAGGACAGAGAACTACGCAGCTCCCAGGAGGGCCAGTGGGCAGTGCACGAGCAGAACAGATCTAAAAAGCATCGCAGAGGCTCTGAACACCAAGCAGATATTGGAACCACAGCCCAAAGAAAGCTGGTCAGAATTTTCGGTCCACACCCAACCAAGCCCATTTTCCTGCTTAACCAAAAATATCAAGATTCTCCATAAGATTTAAAGAAGGCCCAGAGTCTCATAACATCATATTCAAGATGTCCAGAGTATAATACAAAACTAATTGCATGTGAACAACCAGGAAAATTTCAACCTGCATAAGAAATCACAGTCAGCAGGTACCAATGACACAACTGTTGGAGTCATCCGAAAAAGGCGTTAATGAAACCATTATACAAATACTGCACCAAGTGCGAACCCTCCAGAGAGGAATAGAAAGACAGAAAATCTCAACAAAGAAACAAATGATATAAATAAGAAAACAATGAAAATTTTAGAACTGAAAAAAAAAAAATAACACTACTGACGGGCTCGATTATAAAACGGAGATGACAGAAGAGTTAATGAACTGGAAGACAGGTCAACAGAAATTACTAGTCTTTCTCCTCTCCTGCGATTAACGTTCATGCTATCAGAGTCACAAAAGGAGATACGAAAAGCTGCAGAGAAGAAAAAATACCGAAAGAAATTATGACTGAAAACTTCCCAAATTTGTTAATAGAAATAAACCAACGGATTCAAGAAGCTCAATGAGCCCCAAACAGGATAAATCAAAGAAATACATGCCCAGACACATCTTAATCAAACTGATAAAGAATAAAGACAAAGAAAAGCATCCAGAAATCAGACAGAGACAAAGGATGCTTGAACAACAGGGAACCGATGATTGAAATGACTGTCGATTTTCATCACGAAACATCGAAGCCAGAAGGAGGTGGAACAACATGTTTAAAGCACCAAGAGAAACGAACGTCAACCCGGAATTCCATATCCAGGGAAAATATCCTTCAGGAATGAATTCAACATAAAAACATTTTCAGATGAAGAGAAACTCAGAAATTTGTGTCAGCAGACCTGCTCTAGGAACAATTTTAAAGGATGTTCTTCAGAGAGAAAGAAAATGATACCAGAAGGGAACTTAGGACACTAGGAATGGTAAAACATCCAGGTAAATACAATATATTATTCTTATCCTGTTTTGTTCTTTCAAAAAATGTTTGATGGTTGAACACGAAAATTATAACATTGTCTGATGGAGTTTTCAGTGTAGGTTGATATACTATCTAAACCACTACTAGCAATAATGACAAAGGAAATGTACCGATTCCTCTGGTAACACAAAACTCACCAAAAATGAAAGATACAATGTGAATAGTTCTATTAAAGAAATTGCATTCAAAGCTTAAAAGTTTCCAAAAAAGAAATCTTGAGGCCCAGATGGCATTATTGGCAAATTCTACCAAAATTAAATTTTTTTTTCCTTATTGGTAAATAATGCCAATTCTACAAAATGTCTTCTAGAATGTAAAAAAGGAGGAACACTTCTCAGTTTATTTGATGAAGCTAATATTACCCTGATACCAAAACCAAAGACGTTACAAGGAAAAACAAAAAACTAGAGCCCAATATCTCTCATGAACTTAGACACAAAGAGAGAGCATGGGGCAATTTTCAGCATGATCAAACTGTTCTGTACATTGAATGTGTTGTCTCATACATGTACATGAAACTACTTGTGTTAAAATTCATGGACCTGTACACCCAAAAAATGTCAAATGTATGTATGTTAACTTAAAATTTAAAAGTGAATTATTTAGGGCCATAACGCTCAGATTGCATTAAGTGGGCAGTTTCAACATCTACAAAACCACATCATAATCTTTCAAAATGGCATGACACATGGGGCAATGTAAGGCAAAGGAGTTGCAAGTCTCTTGGGAAAGTTTTCCTTTCTCTTACAGGGGACACATCTGGCTTTGGATACTGTCCTGTGGAGGTGTGATCCATGGCAGCCCCCTTGCATCCGTGCAGGGAAGCCAGGAGAGCTGCAGAGCTGTGGGGTGGGCGTCTTGGCATCTTCAAAAGCTGAGTTAACCAGCCAGGAACTCCTCTTACCTCCGGGCCCATCACGAGAGTTAATAAGGCCATATCATTTCGTGTACTGGCAGCTGAAAAAGACTGACTTGAATAGTAGGCATGAATGTATACTTGAACTACTTTGTGCAGGTTGAGTATCCCTAATCCAAAAATCTGAAATCTAAAATGCTCCAAAATCTGAAACATTTTGGGGACCAACATGATGGTCAAAGGAAATGCCCACTGAAGCATCTCACATTTTGGATCTTTGAAAGAGGGATGCTCAACTGGTAAGTATACTGCAAATAGTTCAAAATCCAAAAAGAAAAAATTCTGAAATCCAAAACAATTCTACTCCCAAGAATTTCAGGTAAGTTCAACCTGTATAACTTTTATGGATGAATTGGGCACATGCCTTTTGGTAATAGCAAATAAAAAAAAAAAAAATTGTTCTTCTCCCTGAAGATTCTATGACCCCTCAAGGTGCAGTTGAACTTTTTGAGGAGAAAATTACTCAAAATCAATTAAGGTAATACAAAACTAATCACTTTTGGCAGGCACTCTTTATTAGCCAGATGGACAATTCTAAACAACTCTATTAGACTGGGTAATTGATCCAGTTAGGTGGGGAAGAGTTTTTTAGCCAACTAATCCTGACAAGCTGTGATGCTATAACCCCACTGAAAATTGTGTATTTTGAGATAACTATATTATTTTAACAAAGACAGGGATCGTTGTAAAATCCTGACATCAAGTCTTCTAACTCAAGGTCATCTCTTTCATGCTCCATGATGAAGGCCTTTCAGCCTCCCAGGGAGTCTTGCTCAGGTGTTTAAGCTGATCTCAAACTCATCGTTGAAAAAAAAAAAATCTAGTCCCTATTTTTACGTGGTTCTGGGGCCACTTTTGTGCGGACGCTTGGCTGCTTTACACCAGGCACAAACACACATCATGCTGCTAATATTTCAATGATCTTTGTCATCTCTACATTTGGAATCTAAAAAAACATGGGCCACCATTAAATCAACATTTCCTTAAATCCTGGTCAGCAATCTCAGCTTTGAACTTCTAGTTCTACTGCCTATTCTGACTACAGCCCAATCTGTCTGTTGACTGCTGGAAATTTTAGTAATAACAGAACTCTTTACTTTTTATCAAATTCTGGCTTCATAGCAGTGGCTTCTACCCATTGGCCCTTGTTATCATCTTGAGGGCCACCCCAGAAACAGTTTAATTCTTCTTCCACGTGACAACCATTCCAATATCAAATGACAACCTAAAATGTCTGAAGACAACTATCATGTCCTCTCACCTAATCTTCTCTACAAAGTAAGCATTCCCAACCCCATCTATCACTCACGACAGAACATGATCTGGTGTCCTACTGAGACCCGGGTTCTGCCCTCCATGGGCTCTCCAGATCAGGAGACCAGAACTGAACCCCGTTCTTCATCTGTGGTCTAAGCAGCAAGGACAGAGGAGGGTGACTGCTTCTCTTGTGCTACAATGCCACTAACAGGGCAGCCGGGAGGTGAAATTTGCACTGTTGACAGTGGCCTTGTCCTGTGGATCCGAGTGAAAGCTCATGCCCATCATCCGCACCTGTGCTGAAAAGCAGCCCCTCTCTTGTCACACTTTTCTCCTCTCGTTTTTGTGTAGCTGGTTGTTTGGACGCAAGTGCAGGACCCTACAATTGTTTCTGCTAAATCTCATCTTGCTGGATTCAGGCTAATTGTTCCAGCCTGTCAAGACCTTTTTGGATCCCAGTTCCATCATGCACTGGCTACCGCAAATCACTGTAACATTTTTGAACAAAATAAACTTGGGGACAAAGCCCTGTGGCATGTTCCTGGGAGCCTTTCCTTGGGCATAGTTATTCATCCAGTTCTAATCCTCTCTAATTGTAGTAGCACCCAGCTCACATTTTTCCATCTTATCCACACACATACTAAACTTGTCAATGTAAATTTGTCAAATACTTTGGTTAAATCCAGATAAACTCTGTCTAAGGCACCCATTTTCCTTATTTTTCAGTACATATACATATATATTTTTTATATAAAAGCAAATGCTTTCAGGAACCAACTGTCCTTTTCTGCTTACTGCTGTATAACCAAATATCAATACGATCGTACATGACTCGATCTGCCTTTGTAGATAGCTACTATAGCTGTGATTTTTGAAACAAGAATTTCAATCTTCAATAAAAACAATACTAAAATTATCCTGGAATTCGGTGTGATTTGACTTCTGCAAAGTCCAGAGAAGGTGCCAGTAGTTCAGTAAGGACCAACCTTTGAGAACTCCCTGCTCTAAGAAATCGGTGTGTCCTGGGAGCCTGATGACTCACAGAAGCTTTCTAAGGGGTCCCGCGGATCCTTAAATGATGGGCGTGGCACACCGTGGTGGACAGGAACGGGAGGTCTCAGTATCTGAGGAGCTCAGGTTCACAGCAGTCCGGGCACCTGTTTTAGAAGACGCTTCCCCACCAGCCAGATGGGAGACTTAGGAAGCGTGTCGGCATTCAGTCTATACCTTTATCGCCATGCTGACAGCAGCAACAACACTGGCTTACACTTTCTCACCATTGACTATCTGGCAGACACTATTCTAAGAAATTTAAATACATGATTGACTTCTTCCTCATGACAACCCTATAAGGTAGGTACCATTTTTATTCCCAATTTTATAGGTAAGAAAATGAGACGTAGAGTAGTTAAAAGCCCCTGAATAGGGAACTACTTAGGTAC
This sequence comes from Eulemur rufifrons, assembly GCF_041146395.1. Taxonomy (NCBI): domain Eukaryota; kingdom Metazoa; phylum Chordata; class Mammalia; order Primates; family Lemuridae; genus Eulemur; species Eulemur rufifrons. Next base: position 3,218,354 of record NC_090996.1, on the reverse strand, counting down.
TTACTCCCCAAGTAGCACTGGTCTGAAATTGAGGGAGAGAGTGCCACGTTTTGGTCACGTGATGGGAATGGGGCAGTAGGGACAGGTATTTAGGCAGAGTCTGACACCTGCAGAGCCAAAGTGGGTCCCTCCTCACCTTTTATGGCTCTCTCAAGCCTGCAGAGCACTCTGGAAGCGATATTTTGTAGATAAAAATAAAAAAAAAAAACTGTATCAGGTATCTCTCAAAAAAAAATGCACAGGGGAATTGGTCAATAAATTGCAATGAATTACTTTGCCAAGGAGGAGGCACACAGCCGCTGGTGACGTATTGGATGGTGTGTCCCTGTCCTGCGCCATGGTGGCTGCACCCTGAATGCTGGCCGGGATCAGGGAGAGCTGACCACAGACCGCCTGCTGCTTCCCCCCCATGGCCATTAAGTGGCAGCCACAAACCAGGAGTCCGGGGCAGGGAGAGTCAGCCGACTCCCTCCCACCTCACACACTTGTGAAGTATTTTAATTTTTCAAAAGTTCTTCCTTCTATCTGTCTCTGCTTCTGTGAGCTTTGTATATTAGTCATTGTTGACATGTCTGGCTCCCCTCATAGACGATGAGTTAAACTAAACTAATTCAGTAATCTCATTACCACCAACCAATTTGTGTCCACATGTTCGATAAATATCAGCCTGAATTAAAGCTTAAACCATCAGTCTTGGCTGAAAAGAACAATGACCTCATTAAATGAATACATCTCCATCAGGAAAAGATTTTTAAATGTACGTGACGTTCATTTATTCATAAATTATATACACAGACTATTGACTTGTCAAACATCAGCAAAGCTCAATGTTTTCTTAATTTTAGATTAAACATAGAGATGAGGAGGTCCTATTCATAGTATTTTCTTCCTGGACCCCCTTGGGTTTTCTCACACCCCTCGACTACACACACACACTCTGCATCCCAGAGGTAGTGACTGTGGTGACGCCGAAGGGACACTGGGTTATACCCATGGCTCGCTGACCTGCGCCCCGTCCTTCTTCCTCTTTGTGCCTCATTTTGCATGTTTTCATGTTTGACAAAAATACTCACTTAGCTACCTCTTGCAAGATAGTTAAGAAAAAAAGGGGGGCTCCAAAAAGGAAAGACCATGATGTAGATGCAAAATAATGCTATTTCTATTACCATGATTATCGTGGTGACTGATGATGGAAAAGCTGAAGGAAACCGGCCCCGTGAAGACTCTCGGAAGTGGAAGGAGACTGATTCTCAGTTCCAGTATCAGAACCGCTTCTCAGTACAATAAAAATCACCTGCCCATCAAGGACAATTTGGCTAGTGAGCCAGAACAGCAGGTGCCAATGCACACAGAGGCACAGGTGACACCCAGCAGTGGCTGCAGACAGACGTGTGGAGTCACAGACTCATGAAAACCACTCCGACCGTGGGACCTCTGACGGCAGAATGGGCCTTCACGGGAAGTGACAGGACCAGGCAGGGGCTGCTCAGGCAGACGTCTGTCCAGGACCTCGCCAGGGGGACAGCTGCCTGGGTGGGTGGCTGAAACAAGTGACACCTTGTATTAGTTTCTCGAGGCAGTTGTAACAAATTATCATACACTTGCTGGCTTAAGAGACAAAAACGAATCTACTCTAATTCTCTCACAGTTCCGGAGGCCAGAAGTCTGGAATCAGTGTCGCTGGGTCCAAACCAAGAGCACCCCCTCCGGCGGCCGGAGGGGAGCGTCCTCTCCTCGGCTCTTCCCGCGTCTGGTGTCTGCAGGCGCGCGTTGGTTTCTGGCTGCATTACTCGAGTCTCTGCCTCCATCTTCACGTGGCCTTCTTTTCTTCTGCTTTTTCTTTCTTTTTGTTATTTGTATAAATGTATGCAGTACAAGTATAATTTTGTTACTATTGCGCAGTGGTGAAGTCAGGGCTTTTAGTCACTGGAGTAACGTACATTGTCCCCATTAAGTAATTTCTCATCATCCACCCGCCCTTCTCCAGCCTCCACCCTTCCCAGTCTCCTCTGCCTGTCACTGCACACTCTACTTCCATGCGGACACATTACTTAGCTCCCACTTTTATGTAAAAACATGCAGTATTTGTCTTTCTGGGTCTGAGTTTGTTTCACTTAAGGTAATAGCCTCCAGTCCCATCCATGATGCTGCAAAAGACATGGTTCATTCTTTTTTATGGCTGAATAGTATTCCACTGCATGTAGGTAACACGGTGTCCACTGATAGACACTTAGTCTGCTCCATATCTTTGCCATGGTGAATAGTGCTGCAGTAAACGTGGCCTTTCCTGTGTGTTCCAAATCTCTCCATGCCTCCTCTTACATGGAAACATGGGGTTGCAATTAGGACTGACTCTTGGTAGTCCAAAAACTGCCCCCCGAATCCTTAACTTAATCACATCTCCAAAGCCTCCTTTTTCAAATAAGGGGACATTTCCAGGGGTGAGTTGGGGGCCTGCCGTTGCTCAGCCTGCCACACCTCTCCCCAGTTTCCCTCAGCCCTGAGACCCTGTGATTCTGTGGCTTATGCATATTCAACAGCACACAGTACAAATAAAGTAAGCAATTATGTAAGTGGCATAATGAGGGCAAAAGCACTCAGAAAAAGGAGGGAGAGCCCAATTATGACCTCTTGGGGATGTCCCGAGGTCCCCACTGGGAGTGTCCCCTCCCACAAACACAGCATCTGTCCCCAAACCCTGTGGGGCCCAGAGGAGGGTCCCAGTGCCTGACAGTCTCCAGGCAACTTCTCCTGGTCCTCATCCATCCTATTCTCTCGTCTACCTGATATTTTCCAATTGCTTTAGGAAAAATGCTGTCGCTACAAAGAAAACAGCCTCTCTGTCAAGACTAGTTTGGCCAGTCAACTAGAACAACACACATAAAACGGGAAGGGCAGCTGAAGGTGAAGTGCTGTTAGGCATGCACAGCAGTTCGCCCGTTCTCAGCTTTTTCTCTCCCAAAATCTAGCAGAACGTTTGCACGAGGCCCTCACTTTTATGGTGCCTCCACAGCAGCCCCAGCCAGAATATACGAGGTATGTCCTGGGGCAGAAAATCTGTCCACCTGCCACCAGCCCCTGAGGCTGTACCTGGCCTGGTCCAGTGTCCTATTGTTCATGGAGGCCTCGGAAACTCAGCCAGGTTCTCCTCCCGGAAGGCAACCTCGAGTAGTAAATACATCCCACCTGCTCTTCATGGTTATTTGTGATTCCTGAATCTGCTTGGACCCCTTGGGAATCCGTTTATATCTCCCACTTCTTTCTTCCTCAAGGGGTAAGAGCTCCCTGAGCTTACTGGGGCTTTATGAAATAGGACTTAATTTGTATCCAAAACTTCTCATTTAAAACCAAAGGGACAGACCGCAAGGGATCAATTTCCAAATATGATACATAATCCTGAGTTAATGCTCTGCAGTTACAATATTATAGATTTTAATCTTGTCCCCTATTAACCTTTGCCACTTCAGTCTGAGGGGACCAAATTTTGTAGTGTGTTTTTGTAAGGCTCCCCCTCGCCCATGACTCAGTTTCTTGAGTCCTGTTGGACACTTGGCTCAAGAAGCTTGTTGTGAAATAAAACAGAGGTGCTTCCAAGGTGAAGACCCGGTGGTGCTCACTCCAAAGGTCAAAACAGAACTAGATGGAGAAGATGGCAAAGTAGGGAGGACTAGGAATCTGTCTCCCCACCTGGGCAGCAATTGCATGGGCAGAATTTGTCCTGTGTAACTATTTTGGAACTCCAGGCTATTGAAAGCTTGCAACTTCCAGGGAAGGGCTTGGATGGTAAATTGCAGTTAATTTCCATCCATTTCAGTTCTGAGCAAAGTAGCCGCTATCCATCCCCTACTCCCAGCCCCACGGCAGGAAGTGTCCTTGGAGCAGCTTGCAGGCAGCCAGCAGGAACCAGGCTGGGCAGAAAAGCACCCTCTTCTCCAAATATAGGGGCTCTGTGCTCTGATCACAGAGCTTCAGACAAAGAGGCCGGGGCCCCTGTTGTTGCACCCCGACCCACTGCTGCAAGCCCCTCTTCTTGCAGCTGAAGTGACTTCCAGGGGATTTAAAGGGTCGGCATTATTTTCCCCCCTTTCATTTTTCTCTTTTTCCCTTTTGAAAGCCAGACATTAAAGACTAGAATATTCAAAAGCAATCACACACACAGGAGAAATTAGAAGGAGACCACACATACCTAGGAAAGGTGCCAGCTCAGAAAAGATCTGAGAAGACCTTTCATTTACACCTCGGGCTGATCACTGGCACAGAGACAGCCCAAAACAATAAAAAGAAAACAAACAAACAAGAACCCAACAATACCAAACAAAAAACCCTGGTGAAGGGAGAAAAAGCTGATTTCCAGAGGTGCCACATTATTAGATTCAAATGTCTAGTTTTCTAACAAAAAAATCACAAGATATACAAAGAAACAGCAAAGTATGACCCATTCAAAGGAAAAAAAAATAATCAACAGAAACTGTCTCCAAAAAAGACCTCACAGTGGATCTAACAGACAAGCACTTCAAAACAACTGTCTTTAACACACTTAAAGAAGTAAATGAAGACATGGAGAAAGTCAAGAAAGCAACTTATGAAGAAGATGAAATTAATCAATTCACTACAGGGGTGATTGCAGCAGATTTGAGCAGGCAAAAGAAAAAATCGGCAAACTTGAAGATAGGACAACGAAAATTATCAAGTCTCTGAAACAAGAGGGAAAAGATAAAAGAAAAGTGAACAGGACACAAGGCACCTGCAAGACATGATCATGGAGGGCAACACGCTCACTGTGGAAATCCCAGAAGGAGAAGAGAGAGAGAGAGGCACACGCAATATTTGAAGAAACAAGGGCTCAAAACTTTCCAAATTTGGTTAAAGATATTAATATAAACACCCAAGAAGCTCAATGAACTGCATCTATGATGAACTCAAAGAGATCCACAGCAAGACACATAATAACCAAACTTTTCAAAGACAAAGAGAGAAACTTGAAATGAGAGAGAAGCATCTTGTCACATATGAGATCCTCAACAGGATTATCAGATTCCCCATCAGAAACTCTGGAGGCCAGAATGCAGTGGGCTGATATATTCAAAGGGCTAAGAGGAAAAAACCTGTCAACTAAGAATGTAACATCCAGAAAAACTGTCCTTCAAGAGTGAGGAAGACATTAAAACATTCCTAGATAAATAAAATGGAGGGAGTTTGTTATCCCTAGACTTGCCCTGCAGGAGATGCTAACAGGAGTCCGTCGGGGTGAAATGGAAAGGACACTAGACAGACAGTAACTTGAGGCCACATGAATAATTAAAAATTGCAGTAAAGGTAAATACATGGACAATTACAAAAGCTAGTATTATTGTAACATTGGTGTGTAACTCTGCATTTTGTTTTCTGCATACTTTAAAAGGCTAATGCAGTTTTTAAATTATTAGTTTATGATTTTGGCTATATAATGTATAAAGATGTAATTTTGTGATATTAGCAACTGAAAGGAGTGGTGTGGAGATGTAAAAGACCAGTATTTGTGCATGTTATTGGAGTTAAACTGGTATAAATCCAAATTAGAGTGTACAACATTTGTATATTAAATGTAAGCCCCATGGTAACTACAAAGAAAATAGATACAAAATATACATAAAAAACGAGAAAGGAATTTAAACATTTCACTATAAAATATCAACTAAACATGAAAGAAGACAGTAATGCAGGAAATAAGGGACAAAAAATGATTAGGCATATAGAAAACAAATAGCAAAATGACAGAAGTGTTACTATGTACCTCCTTATCAGTCAGTCTGAAAACAGATGGAAAATTCTGACACAGGCTTCAAGGATGAACCTTGAAGACATTACGCTAAGTGAAATAAGCTAGTCACAAAAAGGCAAGCAGTGCATGATTCCATTTATATGGGGTACAAAGAGTGGTCAAAGTCATAGAGGCAGAAAGAATGGTGGTTGCCAAGGGCTGAGGGTGGGGGGGCTTGGGGAGTTATTGGGGAAGGGGTACAGTGTTTCAGTTTTGCAAGATGAGAAAAGAGTTATGGAGGTGGGTGGTGTTGATGGTTGTAAAACATTATGTATTTATTTAAAACCACTAAACTATACACTTACAATTGGTTAAGATAGTAAATTTTATCACATACACACACACACACACACACACACACACAAAACAAACTAGAAAAACTCTGAAAAGTCCTGCTTTCTTTCTACTTTCCTGTGGCTTCAAAAACCTAAATACCCAGACTACAAGTGTGGGTGTCAAACATTGCCCTGGAACGGGCGGGGAAGGGTGAAGGGGAATCATAAAAGTGTTTCTCTGTGAACATAAGAGGTAGGATTAGCACTGAATTTAGTCCCTCTTTCAACAAATATTTGCTGAGCACCTACTGTGTGCAAGGGATTGGTTAAGAACTCGGAGAATCAAATGTCAATATGCCAGGTCCCTGCCCTGACGAAACTGACCATCCCACAAGTGGGTAAAACGTGAGCACAACTACCACGTTAATGTTTCTAGATGACACAGTCAAAGAGCAGCCTTTGGTTGGTTACTTGAGAAGATGGACCAGAGAGAAGGTATAAAAGATCATGCTATGTGTTCAGAGAAGGAAAATATCACATTTGCACTCATGAACAAAAATGACACAGTCCAAGCCAGGTCTCAGAGGAGAGGCAGTGTCCCAGTGATGGGGGCAGGATCCTTCAGGGCCACCTCAATGACTGCCTGTGGCCAGTCCCCCTCTGCCAAAATGGATCTGCCAAGCTACCTGTTTTACAGGAAACCTGGCATCAGACTTGGTACCCTCACAACCTACATGCCCAGTCCACGGACACTCCTTTATTCCATCAATCAACAAATACTGTGGGACGCCTGCCATGTGTAGGGGCCTGTGCTGTAAAACAGTTGTCGATTCAATGCCACGAAAATGAACGACAGAGGCATGACTTCCAGCCACGGCTACAAGGAGACCCAGAAGAACTGATGGTGTCGTTCTAGTCCAAAAGTCTCAGCAGGCTCCAGGCCCAAGAAAAGCCAATGTTTCAGTTTGAGTCCAAAGTCAGGAAAAGACTTATGTCCCAGCTCAAGCAGTGAGGCAGGAGGAAGTTTCTCCTACTCAGGGGAAGGTCAGCCTCTCTGTTCTGCTCAGGACTTCAACTGATGCGGTGAGGCCCACCCCCGCTGGGGAGGCCAATCCATCTGCTTCGTTCGGTCTGCAATTTAACTGTGGATCTCAGCCCACAGCACCCTCACAGCAACACCTGCAGCAACGATTGACCAAATATTTCACCAAGTACCTAGGAACGCTGTGGCCCAGTCAGGTTGATACATATAACTAACTATCGCAAGCAGGGACACAGGCAAGCAGGCTGGCAGTTGAAATGCACACGCTGGAAAGCCTCACACTTCAGTTCAGCTGAAGCAAAGTTTCCATATCTTTAGCGAACTCTGGAGCTATTTCACTGTGGTTTCCTGTCTACCTGTTAAGCCTGTGCCATATTAGTCTACAGCCCACCTTGAAGGGTGATGGCTCTAGAGAAGTGCTCAGTGAACAGTGGGTGGGGAATAGTGTCCCCTCTGCAGCCCTGTGTTGGCCTGACAGCTTCGGCCCTGTGTTGCTGGGGTGACCCTGCCCAAGCCCAGCCCCGGCTCCGCCCAGCTCCGACCCTGCACCGATTTATTCAGACTCCCTGGGACACTGGTAGAGACTCACTGTCAAGTTGGATCCTTCCGTGGGATAGTTTTGATGGGCCCTAAATCTCAAGCCCCAGCCCTGCCCCCGAAGGCCTCGGGCTGTGGGAGGTGGGATTTCTACAGACAGAAACATCTGGGCCTGGGGGAGCCAAACACAGCAGGGAGAACAAACAGGAGGAGGTGAAAGGTGGAAGTGCTCAAGAATCAGAGCACAGGGCGCAGGCACTTATGGCCAAAGGAGGTTATCACACAGGATGGGGGTGTCAGGAGCGGAGGAAGGATTAAGCCCAGCAGAGATAAGGCCAATTCATTCAATCCGTTAATACCTCTTCAGCACCTGTGAAATGCCAGGCTTTGTTCTAGGCTACTATGTAAGCAAGCTCAGTGAAAACCTTCAGGGATGAAAGCTTAAGGCTAAAGACCTCACTTCAAAATGCAAAACTGCAGGAGCACTGGCACCCAAATGAACCAAAGACACTTGTTCTGAGCTGTGTCTGTCCAGCTGTCACCCACTTCTCCAGGACCACCAGGAAAACAGTACTGGGCAGCTGCCCCTCGAAAGCTATTTCACTACCCCTGGGAAAGCTCTCATCTGCAGCACTGGAATCATTCATTTCCAGATTGGTGAAGGGGGTTCAAAAAGGTCACTAGAGAGGGCCAGGATACTGGATCAGCCAAGGACAGGGACAAGTGGAGAACATGCCTCTGAGTGTCTTCAGTCCTTGTCTCTTTCCCTCCCTATTCCCAACCCCTGTCTCCCTGCAAAGGAGTCTTGCCTCCTCTGGACTAAGTCTTTAGAAATGCGTGTCGGTGTGTTTGCAAACCGGGATCTCGCACAGAGAGGCACGTGTCCAAGGGGACAGGTGACACTAGTGTAATAAGAGCACACCCATTGTGTTTGCCTTTAATGATTTTGCTCCCAGGGACAGGCAGGCAGGAAACCAAAGCGATACTTTTGCAGACTTTTCCAGCAAAACGCTTTCCTTCCTGTGCCCAGCACTTGATAATTGCCACTTACAGATTATTGGAAACCTCTAAACTCTTCCTGCCCCCTAAAATTCTTCTCACCTGTCAAGCGCTGAGAGAGCAGCACAAGCCTTCTAGACAGTTTCCAAAATGAAGTTGTGCTGGGCCCACAGGTCTATGTCTGGAAGGTACGGTTGCCATGGCAATCCCAGCTAATGAATAGGTATGTAAATGAGGGAAGAATCTATTCATCATTTGCCAGTTGTTCTAAGTGCTTGCCCTTTCAGAGGCTTGGGGAAGGAGGGGTGGGGTGTTAGAAAAGCATATGTTTAGTAAAAATTTTGGATAAATGTTTGTTTTCAGAGTTCGCCATGAGCAATGATTATTTTTGGTGGATGCTCATAAAGTGCTTTGCTCTGCAGCTACCCTGAGAAGAGAACTGAGATTAAACAAAATCACATGGCCCAATCCACCTGCATTCTGTGTCCCTCAGGGAAAACTGCAGCAAACATTCCCATCACAAGCAGTGAGCCCAGATTTTGGTCCACTTGCATAGTTTGAGTCTTAAGTAAGGCCTAAGAGACTCCCAAGCTGTCCTGGCAACAGACTAATGGTATCTGACTTCTCCCCCGATTCCTAATTAAAATGCCCATGAATATCCATAAACAGTCAAAAACTGGCAAGGGCAACTTAGACCGAACACAGGCAAAACCCAGAGCCCAGATTCACAGGCTGTCAAGCAATTCTACCGCCCTGGGGATGAACTGAGAAGGGCAGCTGTGTCCTCTGAGCAAGGCGGCCAGGCCGGGGAGGAGACTGCCCCCCTGCACCGCAGGTGGATCGTTCCCGCAGACATCGTCCGCATCACGTCGGAGACCTTGGGCAACTTACTCAGTTCTCTGAGATTCCATGCTCGCATCTGAAAATGAGAACAATAAAAGAACCTACTTCACAGGTTTCTCATGAGCTAAGATACGTAAAATGAGTATTTTCCTTCCAGACTAGAAGCTCCATAGAAGCAGGGGTTTTGTCTGTGTCATTTGCGGAGCTCTGCCAAGCACCTAGATCAGCACACGGCACATAGAGGGTGTTCGATACCTGTCTGTGGCAGGAGCGGGCTGTCTATTAATTCTGAAGGTGGGGTGCAGAGGGTGTGAGCAGGATAAGAGAGCCACTGGTGTGCTGTGCCCTGGGACATTCGACACAGGAGGAAAGATGTCAGCAGAGGGGTGATGGGAAAGGCAGGTTTCCACTCGGGCTCTGGGCAGGGAGGCACCTCGCAGCTCGTTTGCTCTGATTTGGGTAGAGAACGGGGCAGTGGAACCTGGCACAGGAGCAATCCCCACTCATATCAGCAAACCACTCGGGGCGAGTTCTGGCTCCTCCAGGGAGGAGATGAGGGCTGTTCTCAGTAGGTTGGAGAGTGCATTAGCGTGAGCCAAGCGCGATTCACATCGCCTCTGTTGGCAATTGATCAGACTGGCCCCGGCCATTCGTCCCTCATTCCAGGACCCATGTATGGCAGTGGTAAGTGTCATATCAGTAGGGTGTATGAAAAGATTTTGCTATGGGAAAAATGACCTTCAGGAGCAGCAAACTCTTCTGATCTGTAGTCAGACGTGTTATCCATTGTGACACTGGCCCCCGTTTGGACAGCATACTCTTGACACAAACTTGACTACAGAAACCACGAGAAATGTTTAGCAAGGATCTACCTTATGTTCACAGAAACTCTTAGAAAACATGAGTCAGGAAAGACAAGCCAGAAGAAAGCAGGGGAATTTCAGTTATGGTTGGGATGTAGAACGTTCCAAGAGCCGGTCCCCTCACCCTAACAGTAAGTGGGATAAGCCACAAAATCATAGTGTCTCTTCTTTTCTTTCTTTTCTTTTACTCCATCAAAGGGCGAAGGAATCAAAGAAATCTAAATGAGCAAAATTCCAGAAAGTGATGAGCACTTCCTAGGAGAAAGAGGCTCCCAGTGGGGCTTGCTTGCATGGTAGATGTGGGCTTAGGGAGGAGTCAGCCTAACACTGAACAAACTGCCGAATGTGCGCTGCTGTGACATTCAAATCTCGAGGTGCCCCAGCCGGGGAGCACTCTGTACATGCCATGACTTTAGCCCGGGACCCTAATGAGTGTGCCGGATGAAGGAGGGATAGGGCAAGAGAGCTGAGAAATCCCTCTGTGGCCCCCATGGCTGAGGCTTCCTGGCATGGCTACACCTGCTCTCCAAGGACAAGAAACAGGAGGCGTAAGGGAGCAAGAGCTCCTGAAAACCTAGAAATCCATGGTGGAACTGGACAGCAAAGACAGCTCCCCAGTGAGCTAAAAGCCAGCATGGTTCAGAAAGCACAGCAGCTCAGCTGCAAACCATAAAGACGTGCGCAGTCTTGTCACTGCTCCCATCACAGGCCCTGGGGAATAGGAAGTCCTGACACAACCCTAAAAGTCTTTGAAGTCACTGTGAACCAAAGCCAAATAAAGCTGTAACAGAGCCCCTATCCAGCTCAACTACAGATCAGATTGCATGAGACCCTGACACTAGTGCCTGGCAGGTGGGTCTTGCCATTCTGTACAGGTAAATTTTCTTTATTTCAGTCTTACAGGTTTTTTTGGTGTTTTTTTTTTCTTACACACAATGTGTGGCATTCAATCAATTATGAGAAGAAGCAGGAAAGTGACTGGTACTCAAGAGAAAATTCTACAGAAGCAGACTTAAGAGATAGCCCAGATGTTGTAATTATCAGACTTTAAAATAATTATGATAATCATGCTAAAAGATCTAGTGGCAAAAATAGAAAATATGAACAAATGGGAGATTTCAGCAGAGAGATGGAAATTATAAAAAAAGAAATAAATGAAAATGTTCGGAATAAAAATATATAGAAATGAAGAACTCATTAGAGAGACTTAAAAACAGACTGGACATGGCAAATAAAAGGTCAGCCAATAAAAATTATCCATTGAAACATAAAAAAGTAAAAGCAAGTGAGGAAAAAAACCAGAACACAGCATTTCAGATCTGAGGGCCAATATCAGATGGTCTGACAAATACGTAACTGAGGGCCAGAAGAAGACGAGAGGGAATAAGAAAGAAGAAATATTTGAAGAGATAATGGCTGAGGATTTTCCAAAATTAATGAAAGAAATCAACCAACAGATCCAACAAGCTTGGATCAAGCATAATGAATGCAAAGAAAACCATACCTAGGCATAGCACAAACTGCCAAACCTACAAAAAAAATCTTAAAAATACTTAGTGGAAAAGACACAGTACACTACAAAAAGTTGCTACTTTAAAAATATTTATAGATGTCTCATCAGAATCTATGAAGGCCAGAAGATGAGATAATATATTTAAAGTACCCAAAGAAAAAAATGTTAACTTAAGAATCTTCCATCCTTACATATCCTTCAAAAATGAAGGCAAAATAAAGACATTTTCTTCAAGGAGATACCTGTACACCAATGTCAACTGCAGAGTTATTCACAATAGCCAAAAGGTAGAAATAAAACAAGTGTCCACCAACAGATGAATGGACAAACAATATGTGATATAAACATACAATGGAATGTTATTCAACCATAGAAAGGAAAAAAGTTATGATGCTTGCTACAACATGGATTATCCTTGAGAACATTATGCTAAGTAAAATAAGCCACCCACAAAAGGACAAATATTGTATGACTACATTTATATGAAATATTTAGAATAGGCAAATCCATAGAGACAGATGAGAGGTTACCAGGGGCTGGTAGAATGAAGGCATGGGGAGTTATTGCTGAATGGCTACACAGAGTTTCTGTTTGGGGGGATAAAAAGCTTTGGAAATAGATAGTGGCGATGGTTGCTCAACACTGTGAATGTAATTAATGTCACTTAATTGTACATTTAAAAATTGTTAAAATACAAAATTTTGTTTCATATATTGTACCACAATGAAAATACAAAAATAATTTTTAAAGAAACACATTTCTGTCAGTTAAAAGCCCAGAGTATCCTCTCTCCAGTAGAATTGCAGTAAAAGAAATGCTAAAACAAGATCTTTAGGTTGAAGGCAATTGAAACCAGATGCAAGTCCATATCAGCTGTTTAAAACAAAAATAATATCATTAAGTTGTAGGGTTTATAGTATATGGAGAAGTAAAATGTATGACAACATATATTTATATATTGACAGTATATATGATGTAAGATTCTTAGATTGTTCATGAAGTAGCATAAGATTATTTGAAGCAAAACTGATAAGTTCAAGATGTATATTGTACTCTCTAGAGAAACCACTAAATGCTTATGCACAAAGCAATATAGCTAATAGGAGGGACAAAATGAAATACTCAAACACACTAATTTTACCCAAAAGGTGGCAGAAAAGGAGGAATGGAGGAACACAGAATAGATGGTTCTAACAGAAAACATGTATCAATGGCAGACTTAAATCCAATCCTATCAATAATTTCATACATTATAAATGGACACTATTTTAAAAAGAGTTGGCTGACTGGTTCAGTCTAAAAGGAAAGACCCAACTATATGCAGCTTCCAATAAACAGACTTGAAATACAAACACAGAAACAAATTGAAAGTAAAACAGTTTAAAAAAGTAAACCATGCACACCCTAAGCAGTATATGTTTTGTGACTATATTTATATCATACAAAGTAGGCTTTCAAGACAAAGAGTATCAGAGAGAAGAGAGATATTTCATAATGATAAAAGTATCAATTCATAAAGAAAACATAACAATTTAAATGTGTGTGACTACAAACAGAATATCAAAATACATGAAACAACAGTTGCAGAACTAAAGGGAGAAATAGACAAACCCACATAGTTGGAGAATTTAACACCTCCTGAAAGTAACTGGTAGGAGAAGAAAAAAAATTCAATAAAGATATAGAGTATATGAACATCACTATCAATCAGCTTGGCCTAATTAACATTTACAGAATACCATACTCAAGTAATGCAAAATCCACATTCTTTACAAGTGCGTAAGAAACCAACATAGATCATATTCTGGGCCATAAAACAAGAGTTAGTATGTTTCAAAATATCCAACTCATACAGGGAATGTTTTCTGATGGCAATGGTAACAACAGTTATCCAGGTGATATTTAATGATGACAATAAAGTATCAGGAAAATATTCTATTATATAGAAACTAAGCATGATGCCTAACCAGCCTATAAGTCAAAAAGAAAGAAAAACATAAGTGGGAAATTAGAAAATATTTCAAACTGAATGATTACATAAAATATCATATGAATATTTGATAGAGTGAGACAGAGTATTTGACAGAGTGAGAAACACCTCGAATATCTGGATAAGAGAATGTAGTGTCTCTTATCACCCTAGAAAAGCAAGCAAGGTCTCCCTCTCTCTCCACAGTCCATCTCTGCTGGGGCGCACACACCCATACTGATCATTACAAGGGTGCTATCAGAAGAGATGAGGGAGAAGAGGTGAGGACATTGCAAAATTTCAAATACTCTGCAGAGGCAAATAATTGTCATCATTGCTGTCATTCATGTTGCTACCATATTCCAGGGTTTGTCACTTCTGGGCAGCAGCAGGGTAGAGTGGGAGTTCTACCCTGTTTTCTGGGCATTGAAGCCAAAAAGACTAGAGGTGGCTTATTTATTTACTGTCTTGGCCCCATTATTTACTGTGGCTTCTTGGCCAAGGCACAAACAAATCTGACTCTTAGCCTCCTCATCTGTAAAATGGGTATATGCCTCCTTCATTAACGTGAAGGAAGTCTCCAATCACGGTTGGACTGCCTCACCCCTTCTTCTATTCAGACTAGGTCAAATTCTCTGAATGTGTAATACAATTTACTATGATTTTTAAAAAGGATTTATGGAACGTGACTAAACCTTTAAACACTTATATTAGGAAAGAGAAAAGGTTTAAAATCAATGTCTTACGTTCCACTTTAACAAGTTAGAAAAAGAAAAGCAAATTAAACCAATAATTTAAAGAAAATGATATAAAAATAAAAGCATATATCAATGAAATAAACAATAGAAAAACAATAGAGAAACCAATGAAATAATAAATATATAAATAATAGATAAATAAACAATAGGGAAACAATGAGGTTATCAAAGTTAATTTTTTTTCAAAAATGTTCCAGAGAATTGACAATCCTCTAATAAGGCTGATGAAGGAAAACCAGAGTGAAAACAACTAACAGTAGTAGGAATGAAAGAGCCTGTGGATATTAAAAGGATGATTAGGCAGGTGACAGCAAAAAAAATTTATGTCAAAAAAATTTGATGACTTACATTTTAAAATGAATAAATTTCTTGAACTGTGAAAGTGACAAGGCAATGCAAGAAAAAAATGGCAAATCTAAATAGCTCTGTGATTTCAAAGTACTTCACATTGAAAAGGCCTCCAGAGAGAGGGGTGAATAAGTACATGATAAAGCAAAAATAATATTGTAAAATCAACGTGAGGAGTACCTGGGCGTTCACTACCATTTATTCAACATTTCTGCATGACTGAAAAGTTTTATAGTATAATTTGAGGAAATAATCCTTCTAACAAAGAAAATTATCGGTCTAAATGGCTTCAAATAAACATTTAAGGAAGAAAAATATGAATTTTAAGCAAACTCTTTCAAAATATAGAGGAGAAAAAAATACTTCCCAACTCATTTTATAAGGCCAGCTAAACGGACACTGAAACTTGACAAGGACACTATAAGAAAAGAAAATTACAGACCAACATACCTCATAAAACATAGATGCAAAAATCTTTATCAAAATACTAGCAAATCAAATCCAGCAGTGTCTGAAAAAGAAAACCCATCATGACTAAGTGTGGTATATTCTAGGAATATAAAGTTGGTTTGAAAATGTCAATGTAATTTACTACATTAACAGAATAAAAAAAAAGGATCGTTTTGATAGCTGCAGAAAAAGCATTTGACAAAAGTCAACACCTGTTCAAGATAAAAAAGCTCAGCAATTTGGAACAGAGGGAATTTAGTCTGATAAAACCATGAAACAAAAAGCTTACAGCTAACTTCATACTAAGTGGTGAAAGAGTTACCCTAAGATCAAGAAAGAAACAAAAAATATCCCCTCTTATCACTTCAATCAATCCTAGCTGATAGAATAAGGCAAGAAAAGAAATATACAAGACATAAAAATTAGAAAGGAAGAATTAAAAATGCTATTTACACAGACAACATCTTTAAGTATGTAGAAAATCTTATGGGAGCTATTAAACACTACTTGGACTAGCAAGATAACAGAATCTAAAATCAAGTTTAAAAACAACTGTATTTCTACATACTAGTAGCAAATGATCTGAAAAGTGAAATTTAAAAACAATACAGGCCGGGCGCGGTGACTCACGCCTGTAATCCTAGCACTCTGGGAGGCCGAGGTGGGCGGATCCTTTGAGCTCAGGAGTTCGAGACCAGCCTGAGCAAGAGCGAGACCCCACCTCTACTAAAAATAGAAAGAAATTATATGGACAGCTAAAAATATATATAGAAAAAATTAGCCGGGCATGGTGGCGCATGCCTGTAGTCCCAGCTACTCGGGAGGCTGAGGCAGGAGGATCGCTTGAGCTCAGGAGTTTGAGGTTGCTGTGAGCTAGGCTGACGCCACGGCACTCACTCTAGCCCAGGCAACAGAGTGAGACTCTGTCTCAAAAAAAAAAAAAAAAAAACAAAACAATACAATTTACAATGAATGGCATTAAAAATCAAGTCTCTAAGAATAAATCTAATGAAAGATGTGTAAATAATCTGCAAAGAAAAAATAAAAAACGTTGTTGAGAGAGTTTCAATAAACCTAAAGAAATGGAGGTTGGAAGACTTACTACTATCAGTATTCCATTCTACTAACATTTATCTATAGATTTAATGCACATGGGATCCAAACCCAGGGAGTTCTGTTGATGAAATTTACAAGGTGATTTTACAGTCCATGTGGAACTGCAAAGGGCCTAGGAGAACTGCAACAATTCTGAAAAAGAGGAATACAGTTTCAGGACCTGCACTGCCTGATTTCAGGGTTTAACATAAACCTATTATAATCAGGACAGTACAGTGTTAAGTGTACAAAATAGAGCAAATAGATTCAAAAATAGAATAGAGAATCCAAAAACAGACTGCCACAATTCAGGCCAATCGATGTCCGATCAAGGTTCTTAATCGATTCAATGAGGGGAAAAAAGGTGTTTTAACAAATTGTTCTTAGAATAACTAAAGACTTGTACAGAGAAAACCAAACCTCAACTTCTACCATACTCCATATATAAAAACTACTTTCACATAGATCCCAGATGTAAATGTAAATGCTAGAACCATAAATCTTCTAGAAGAAAATGTAGTAAAATATTTTTTATAACATTGATGCAGGCAGAAATTTTTTGACAGCACTGAACATGAAAGGAAAACAGTGATAAATTTGATGTAATCCAAGTTTAAAATGTCTGCTGATGGAAAGACACTGTACTATCCTCCTTATCTGCGGTTTCATTTTGCACGGTTTCAGTTACCTATGGTCAACTCCAGCCCAAAAATATTAAATGGAAAATTCCAGAAATAAAGGATTCAAAAGTTTTCAGTTGTGTGCCATTCTGAGTAGTGTGATGAACTCTCATGCAGTCCTGCTCCATCCCACCAGGGACGTGAATCAGCCCTTTGTCTATGTCTCTGTGCTGCACGTTGGTCATGGATGTCATCTGCTCCTGATGGTGTCAAAGGCCAATGATCAGGACCACCCAAAGCAGATGACCCTCCTCCTGACTTACAGTCAGGTCAGTAGTAGCCTAACTCTACATCACAATGCCTCTGTCACTCACCTCACTTCGTCATATAGGAACTTTATCATCTCACATCATCACAAGAAGAACAAGGGTGAGTACAGTAAGATATTTTGAGAGAGAGATACCACATTCACAAACCACATTCAAGTAAATTGTTATAATTATTCTATTTTATCAACAGTTATTGCTGTTAATCTCTTACTGTGCCTAATTTATAAATTAAACTTTATCATAGGTATGTACGTATAAGAAAAAGCATAGTATATACAGGGCTTGGTATTATCTGCAGTTTCAGGCATCCACTAGGGGTCTTGGAACACATCCCCTGCAGATAAGGGGGGTGTACTGTATAGAGAAATGAATATGTAAGCCACAGAGTGGAAAAATCTCTTTGTCAAGGAACTAATTTGGGTAATAGAAATAAATGTTCTGTATTTTACACTAGGGTATGAGTTACACTTCTGTATATAATTGTCAGAACTCATCAAACTGAACACTCAAGAACTGTATATTTTACAGTATTTGTATTATGTCTTAATTAAAAGTAAAAATCAGGTGGTGCAGGCTGAGATGAAAAGGAAGCAGAAGAAAATAAGAAAAAATACAACAAAACTAAAAAAACTAATAGCATAATTAAAATCTTCAATGTAAATCCTCCCTCCAAAAACCTGAACTATTAATGCTACTAATCAAGACAGTGATATGATTCTCTGAATAAAAATATATCTATAGGGAAAATCATCTGGAAATCAAATTAAGAAAAAAGAGATAAAACAAAAATACATAAAATTAGAAATGACAAAGATGATATATTTATAGAATGAAAGGACATTAAAATATAAAAGAATGACAAATATACATATATGTTAATACCTTTGAAATCAAAAAGAAATGGATGATTTCTGGAACAAATAGATAATCAAATTCACTAAAGAAAATGATCACTTGAATAGTAAACATGATATAAACTAAATACTGTTTAAAAAATTACCCCAAACTCTTTCCTGTTTTATGTGATGTTCCAAGAATATGTTTAAATATTCAAAAATGTTAATTATATGATCTCTTCCAGTGCACAAAAAGATAGAAACATATCAAATAACCTATAAATTTAGCATAACCTTGGTATTAAAAACCTGCAAATGGAAAAGGCAATGGCTCAATTATTTTTATGGATATATTTGCAAAACCTATATAAAAAATAAAATAATAGTCAAACACAACAGGATATGGAGCGAGAAACTCACCTTAACTAAGGAGACATAATCCTTGAACTGCAGGAGGTTTTTTTAATTTTAGTTAATACAGTTAAATAATACACATTATCAACAAATAAAATAATAAAAACTATGTGATTATCTCAACAGGTACCAAAAAGGTACTAAAAAACCATTATTGATTTAAAAGCAAAAAAGTTTTTAACAAAGAATAGGATATTACCTTAACCATAATAATGTCTATTTCAAACAGCAAACAATGCCATTCTCAAATTTAAACTCAAACTCTGGGGACATTTCCATTAAAGTCAGAAACAAAAGAGTGTCTGAAATTACCATCATTACATAATTTTGATCTAAAAGTTCTACCCGCCAAAATAAGGCAGAAATGAAAAATAAGAGAGACCCTACATAGCAATAGACCCAGAAACTTCAGCGAGCATTTTGAACATGGATCCCATGCACACCAAAACTACAAGAGACACCTATTCAGCTTCTTCTTCAATATTCCTGGGATGCTGAGTAAATTACCCATTTAAAATAACTTCACTCCATCCATTCTTGCTTGGACTGGAAAGGGATTAAACTGATGTCCCAAGTCCATCTCTGCCAAAGCCTGGCCTCACCTGACCTAAGCTGGCACTAGACAGGTTGGATCTGCCTCTACTAGGAAAACCAAAAGACCCATGAAAAGATTTCACAAGTCAAAAGCCACCACCAGTTGTCTGAGGACTCAGTGAAGGTTTGGCAGTAAGGATGATCTACCAAAGAATGTTAGAAGAGCATCTGGTTTATGTCCTCAACAACACTGAGAAGACATCACATCAACCAAGTTAGAAAAGTGATGAGAAAGAACTGCACAGAGATGAGGAAGCTTTGTTATAGAAATGAAATCCAGTCTTCAGTAGACCCGTCACTAGAAAACCTCAAAGTAGTGAAGCAGAAAATATATATGAGAAAGAGAGAAGGCTAAGGCAGAAGATGGAGAAAGAACAGCCCAGGATCTAACCTACATACAAGACTACACAGAGAGGTTGAAATATATGGTGCAAAAGAAGGAAACAAAAAAGTGTGGAAGAAATGTTTTCTAGGAAGAAAACTCAGTCTTAAACTTGAAAGCGTGAATCATGTTCCAAGTAACCATAGCAATGACAGTCGTAACACCTAGAACACCTAGCACCACAACTACAGCAACACAGAAGAGACTACAGACTGGTGAGATTTTCAAACTTCCTAAATAATGATTACATCCTAAAAAATTAGATTATTCACAAGAAAAAAAAAGTAGGTTATCACGAACTTAACATTAAACTCCCAAAATAATGGTGTACCAGTCACAGACCTTTAAAAGAAAAAGGCTGTAGCCCAAGAATTTTATATTTAATCCAGTTGTTGTGTATGTGTAAGTACTGATGAGGGGATATTGTCAGAGTTACAATACTAAGAATGTTAAAGATTGAGGTCAACCTCCTGGGGAAAAAAAAAAAACAACAATGAAATTTTGGAAATTTTATGCCAGAACAATTGTATATTAATTAAAGATAAGAAACAGAAAATGAGTTAAATATGGCTGGGTGTAAGTGCTAAAGACAGTTAAGTGTGCGGGCAAAATATGTATTTCAAATATGGTTATAAAATTTGATCAGGTCTCATTTATTTATTTTTGTTGTTGCTGTGATTGCCTTTGGGGTCTTCTTCATAAATTCTTTGCCTAGGCCAATGTCTATGAGAGTTTTTCCAACAAGAAATTCTAGAATTTCTTCTAGAATTCTTATAGTTTCATGCCTCAGATTTAAGTCTGTTATCCACCATGAGTTGATTTTTGTGAAATCTGAAAGGTATAGATCTTGTTTCAGCCTCCTGCTGTGCGGCTATCCAATTTTCCCAGCACCATTTATTGAATAAGGATTCTTTACCCCAGTGTATGTTTTTGTCTGCTTTGTCAAAGATTAGATGGCTATACGAGGATGGTTTTATATCTATGTTCTCAGTTCTGTTCCATTGGTCTATGTCTCCATTCTTGTGCCAGTACCATGCTGTTTTAGTTACTATAGCCTTGTAGTATATTTTGAAGTCTGGTAAATTGATGCCTCCCAATTTGTTCTTTTTGCTTATGATTGCTTTTTTTTATCCCTGTAATGTGCTGAAATAAAAAAAATTTTTTTAAAAAGAGTAATCAATCATTTTGTCAGGTTAACTGACCTAATGAAGACAGTTGACATCAATTAAATAAGCAATTGGAAAGAAGCACAAAATCAACATAGTGACTTTCAGTTGGTTGACCTCTGAAAAACTGTTCATGGACATTGGCCAGTTGAAAGACACTAGCCAGCGTGTATGTGCATGCATTATTCATATGTATCATTCATTATATATAGTACATGGCACATGTATGGCCTAGATTTTTCTGGTTTGCTAACTATTCTGTCTCCATAAATAAACTCCTGATTGTCAAGCCAAAACAAAAAAAAATTTGGTTATATAATTGATATCTTTAAAATTGAAAATAATAAAAATTATTTTAAAAGGAGGGGAAAATAATATAAATTGTAAAAAAACATAAAAAATTAACAAAGAATAGAAATGGGAAGGAGAGAACATTTAACTTCTCATCTTCCATAGAGAGTATAATTAATTTGCAAGTGATGTTAGCTGTTGGAGGTAAGTTCACACAAACATTATGGCCATCACTAGAGAGAGTAAAAGTAAGATATCTAACTTCCAAACACCTGAGAGGATAATATTTAAAGTCAAACAATACTATAGTCATAAAAGAAGAAGAATTTAATAGTAAGTACACATGACAGCCAGCACAAAACAAAATGACAGAATGAAGACTCAATCTAAATGTTCTGAAATAAATATAAATAGGCATAAATAGGCTAAGCTTACCAATAAGAAGGCTCTCTGAGTAATTAAAAACGAAAACATAATGATATAGATTGTGTAAGTTTCCCCCTAACAAAGTCACAGAAAAGGGTGGTGCATTGAGCGCCGTGTTCCTGGAAGGAGAAGAAACCGAACAATTGTGCAGGGGCCTGGTGACCACTGCACGCAACAATACATGCTATGCAAACACAAGCAAAAAGGTTATGTGGCAAAAATCAACAGAAATCAAAAGCATTTAAAGAACATTTACATTGGTAAAAGGTAAAATCCACCATGAGGGCAGACAGAGCATCAAAAATTAAAATAAAAACTGGTGAAGTAAACTTAGGAAGCAACATAACATTATGTGGGAGACTTCAACACATCACGGTAATTCATCTTGGACAAAATAACCAAAAATAGCAGTGGAGGGGACATAGTTACTGTGAAGATAACTTCTATGCATATATAAAAACCTTATACCATAGAGGCAGTACCTTCATAAAAGTGCATCTCATTCTTGCTTATAAGAAAATCTTAGCAAATAGCAAGTCATACTTACTTTCCACAATGCAATGAAAATAGAATATTGAAATGTAAACTAGAACTTGAAAAATCCTAGTGACTCAGAATTATAAAATACTTTCCTATAAAATTTGTAGAGTAGCAGAGGGAATTTTTAAAAACTACAATAAAATATTGTAAAGAAAACAATCAAAACTGTCAAAAGCTGGGAGATATTACTGAAGCTCTTCTCAGTGGCCAATTTTTCACCCTAGTTGCCTTAATTATTAAATAATGAAGAATTAAAATAAGTAATCTACTGAAGCAGCTAGAAATGGACAACAAATAAGCAAAACAAAAACAGAAAAACAAACAAAAAAAATCAATTCCCTACAATTAAGAAAAATGAAGCCAGGCGCATTGGTTCATGCCTGTAATCTCAGCACTTTGGGAGGCTGAGACAGGAGGATCACTTGAAGCTAGGAGTTCAAAACCAGCCTGAGCAACATAGCGAGACCTAGTCTTTACAAAAAACAAGAAAAATTAGGTGGTGCATGTCTACAGTCCCAGCTAATCGGGAGGCTGGGGCAGGAAAACTACTTGAGCCCAGGAGTTCCAGGTTGCAGTGAGCTATGATCGCACCACTGCACTCCAGCCCGGGTGACGGAGTGAGACCCTATCTCTAAAAAAAGAAAAGAAGAGAGAGAGGGAGAAATGAAGATGAAAATACAACAGTAAAAGTTTCCCTTATTTCTGGGCATGTAGGTTAGGGTCCCAAACTCCAAAACCTATGGAGACCAAGCCAGCTCATCAAAAGCAAAGCAGACAGGTTTAAAACAATAATAAACAGTGGAGACTATGCCATACGCCCTACCTAGCAGGGATAGCTACTACTCAACTCCACTAAATTATTGCAACAAAGGAATGCAGGTCTAATCTTGCCAAATTCTCCAATATTTTAACAGGAGAGAAAAATGTGGATTTTTAATGTGAGATTTTCTGCTTTATAAAATGGCATATGGGCCAAATAAAACATGGCTAGGAGCTGTACTTGGCTGGTAGGCTGCAAGTATGTGACTTCTGATTTAGACTATTGACTTCAGCTTGAATCAATCTCAATAATTTATATTTTTCCAGAAAAAAAACTATCCATTTCACATAGATATTCAAATGCATTAACATGAAACTGTATCAAGTATTCTTTTTAAAAATCTCCCACATTTATTTTTCATATCTAGTTTATTTCAGTGATAACACATTCATTCTTAATTAAATATGCTATCTTTGTCAATTTATTGCTTTTCTTTTGCAAAGAATCAGCACTTGAATCTGTTCATTAGATTGAGAGGTTTTGGGTTTTTAATTTTTAAATTTCTAAGTGGGTGGGATTCTTATTCAAACTTTGTTATTAATTTCTGGTTTATTGCATTATAGACAAAGAATGTGCCTATAATTTTTGTCCTTTGGAGTTTAATTAGGTTGCCTTTGTGGCCTGATACATAGACATGTTTTTGTGAATTTCTAGAATTGCTTAAAAAAAAAGCTACTCTCTTTTTAAGGGTACAAAATTTATATCACTCTCTCACACACACACACACATTCGATGTCATTCAAATTGTTACTTAGTTTTACTTACTTGACCAATCTGAAAGGAATTTCCAAAATCTCCCATAATAATTGTTTTGCCCTATGCATTATATTGCTAAAGATTCCTCCTGAGATAAAAATTTTGCAATGAATATGGCATTCTAATAAAAAAAGAAAAAGCCTAAAATCCTAAAGTCCTCATTAGTGGTGTTCACCACATATTTCCTTTCTGAGCACATAGATGGATTGTACTTTCCAACACCCTTTGATATCAGGCATAACCACGTGACTTGCTTTAGCCAATGAAATGTGTATAGAAGTGACAAAACTTCCAGAATCACTGTGTGATTCACCTGGTCTCTTTCCCTTCCCATAGCTCCCATAGAGGCACATACAGGCTGGAGCCTCTTCCTACCAGGCCTCCAGAGTTAGGAAGACACAGAGAAAAGACTCAGCCAACCCATAATACACAGACAGCACGAGTTAGAAATTCAATTTTGTGCTTTTAAGCCACTGATATTTGGGGGTATTATTTATTACTGCAGCATGACTCAGCCTATCCTTACTAAAACAGATCTAAAAAGAAAGTAGGCAATCCACAAAAGGAAAAAAAATGAGCATATAAAATCACTCAATATATAAAAAATTCTTCCTCACACTTATAAGTTAAAGCAAAATAAGTCCCAACTTTTCACCAATCATATTAACAATGATTTTTGAAATAATTATGTTCAATACTGGTCAGGGTGTTCTAAGACAGGCACTTTTATACATTCCTTTTGGTAAACCTTGCCTGAGAAAAATGTCATTTATGATGAAGAATTTTGCAGTTTCGTATCTTTCACATAGTGATCTCCCTTCTAGAAAGCCAGCATGGTTTCTGCATTCACGATGGTACAGTATGTGGTACCAGAGAGAAAACAAACTTCCTAAATGTGGTTCCAAGACAGGCCTGTGTATCTCTAATCTTAAATGAAGTGCTAACCTCCTTGCCAGTGGAATACGGGATTCTGGTATCTATGGCAGGCACCGGCATCATGATTAGTTAAATGTCATCTGTGGTTTCTTGGAATAAAATAATTATTGAAAGCAAGGCTTTCGAAGACCCAAGTGTCTCCTACCATTGACCTTTATGATAGCAATGATGCGAAGGACTGTGGGGTGAGTTGTCTGCTTCCGAACGCCCTTGAAAGAAAAAGCAAGCTCAGGCCATTAAATTCTCAGCTTGAGTCACAGTCAGAGAGCTAGAGTTCTTCCATGATGGCCCTAAAATAGTCACTGATTTCTTATAACTGCAAGGAAGACCCCAAATTTAATTGTGTGGTCTATAGAATTATAAGTTGAAATCAGACTCATCAGGTCTCCTATGTGAAATTCCAGGTCCTGATTGGAAAGGAGTGAGACCTCAGACTTGGAGTAGGGATATTTAGGTGGATTTAGAAAACTAAGTCATCCCCAGGGATCCCCGATGTCCCAATAGCTCCCTGCAGTCAGACGAGATAAAGTCAAAGACCTCGAAGACCTGTCATAGACACAGTTGTCTTGAAAGGGGATGCTTGTTTCTCCAAGATCTGTTCCCACCAAGTTTCACTGTCTCTAACGCCACGACTGGAATCAGATCAGCACATCCCAGGAGAAGTTCCAGGTCTGACAGGAGAGAACACAGAGTTGCAAGATGTAGCTCATTTACATCAGCATAAACCTGGGGGACAGGTGTGACAATGGACCCCGGGGTGCTCAACCAGGGAAGACAGCCTGTGACACTGGACACGGCCGTGCTTGCTGACACAGGTGCGCATACCAGAAACTCTGTTTCTAGCATGTTGGCTGGAGTAGCTGGAAGTGACTCGGTCTATTCAGTCCCTGGCTGGAACGTGAGTCCAGTGTGGCAAGCTGGCAGTGGACGGAGAGGGCAGGCTTTCCCTGGCACGCTGCAGAGCAAGGAACTGCTCAGGGAGACGGGCGTGTTGGAGTGGTTTGTCACGAACATCCACCATCACTACATATCCCAGGAAGACCTCAAGGGCTCCCCCTTCACCAGAACAATGAGAAAGCCAGAGACGCCGTCCTCAGTTCACGCATCCCGCGCTCACACGGGGATGATCCGGAGCGCGGCGGCGGCCTCTCGCCCAACCAGAGCCGACCTCAGGAGAACCCATGTTTCTGGACATGTATTGGCAACAGTAACTGGGAACGCAAACATTCACATACAGGTTTGAAATACCAAGGTATTCACGCCCCAGGAGTGTGTGTGTGTGTGTGTGTGTGTGTTCAGTTACTGCCTTAATGCCCTGTTGTCACCGTAAGTGACCTATATCCACTAAAATCATAGAAAGAATAATACATCTACAAGACAAGTGGCTAAGATCTCAGACCCATATGGCTCTTACTAGTAGCATGACCCGTGCAAGTTATTTGAAACCTCTGTACTTCACTTTTCTCATCCATGAAATGACGTTCATAATAGTTAGCACCTAACTCTATTGTGAGGACTAATAAATCAGCAAATAACGTTTTTAGAACAGTGTTTTGCCCATGTTGGATACTCTGTCTGTATTAGCTAGTATTATTGTCACCCAGTGTTATTACTGGGGGCATGGCGAGCATTGCACAAATGTTTTTTATCATTAATTACCCAGTTAAAACTTACCACAGTCAGACGGCAAAACATCCAGCAATAACTCACTAACAGAATGAAATACAAAATAGTTTAACACTAATCAGGCTTATTCACAAACACAAGCATTTGGAGACACATTTTCCTTGCATTGTTCTCCACCAAAACTTGTGACTTTGTGAATTACTTTGAGTTTTTAAACTTACAAAGCCCCACGCACCACGCGACTGGCAGGAGATTGGGGGGGCCTTCGCTCCACTGGAAAGACCCTCAAAGGAGGAAACGTAATTGGGTTCACTTTCCATTTCTCCAAGTGTGCCCTGGACTCGGGCTTCTCATGTTTTAATGTGTATATTGATCACTTGGGAATCTTGTTAAAAGAAAAATTCTGATCCAGCAGGTCTGGGGTGGGGCCTGAGACAGAGCATTTTAAACAAGTTCCCGGGTGATGCTGAGTCTGCTGGTGCCTGGACCACACGTGGAGGCCTCGGCACCTGCAGGCACGTGGGGGCCACCTGCTTGGGGCAGAGGCAACTGAACCCCTAAGGACAGACTGTCTACTTCCTTCATCAGGGTCCAGAGGAAAATCTGCTTGTTGCCTTTCAGCCACTCACCTCCCACTCAGACCTTCCCTTTTTTTTTTTTTTTTTTTTGAGACAGACTCTCACTCTGTTGCTCAGGCTAGAGTGCTGTGGCATCAGCCTAGCTCACAGCAACCTCAAACTCCTGCCTCAGCCTCCTGAGTAGCTGGGACTACAGGCATGCACCACCATGCCCGGCTAATTTTTCTATATATATTTTAGCTGTCCATATAATTTCTTTCTATTTTTAGTAGAGACGGGGTCTCGCTCTTGCTCAGGCTGGTCTCGAACTCCTGAGCTCAAATGATCCACCCGCCTCGGCCTCCCAGAGTGCTAGGATTACAGGCGTGAGCCACCGCGCCCGGCCCCACTCAGGCCTTCTTGCTCATACAAATAGCCGCAGGCTGGGTGGCTTCTCTTTAGCCAAAGATCTTCCTTTTACCCAGCGATCCCCTAATTGCCTCAACAGATTGCTGCACGATAACCTGAGCAACTGTTGAAGGATGCAGGCCCTGGGCTCTGCCCTTGGGATTCTGTTTCTGCCGGTCTGGTTTTGTCCGTGTTGTTCCACACACTGCCCAGGTGTTCCTGGCGTGCAGTCGGGTTGGGAGCTCTGCTTTAGGCTAAACCCCACCCGCTCTCCCTTCCTGCCGGCTAGCTCCACTCCATGCGGCCTGCGGCGAGCACCCTCCTCACGCATGGGAAAGCAGTGTGTGCTCTGTGTCACAAAATAGACCTCGTCCGAGCTCCAGAGCGTTCGAGTCAGGCACTGAAGTGTCTGACGGAGGGGAAGTGAGCACTGCTCGAAAAGTCGCATTAATATGACTAATCAGCACAGGACGAACACTCTCACTGAATGGGCAGTTGAAGGAGGGACTATGTGGACACACGGGCTAACAATGGGGACACTGCAAACCGTCCTCTCCTGTGACTCGGGCCATGATTTTGTTCTTATGCAGCTCAGCGGTTTGTGTCAAAATGAACCAAAAGTGAATCTTGTTAACCAAAAAATAAGCAAATTCACACATACTGGACACCAGATAAATCCCTTTTAAATTGACCTGAACTGAATTAAATTCACCATCCAGGCAGCAATGAACCCAAAAAACAAAACAAAACAAAAAACCTACAAACATGTTGAGAAATGAGAATGAATTTCAAAGCTGCAACACATTTGTTAGACTTGCATGAGATTCTACATCTCTGAGGAGCAGAAGGCAAATACAGGCGGAAGAGGCCAGGTCTCCGTTTGCTTCCAAGAAGGACTTTGCTCTCCCAGCGCAGGGAGGCGAGGAGCGTGGAAGAGCAGAGGTGGCGTTAGGAACCGAGTGGGACATGCAACGGCTGGGCTGCTGACAACGCGTCCTGCTTCAACTGCTTCAGGAAACTATTCGCAGAGCTAGCTGGATTCGCTCCAGCCGTGTGGTTGCTGAAACCACTGAAAATGCAGAAAGCAGTCCCAAATATCCCTTGGGTCTTGACCACACAAAGCCCTTATTCCCCGGTGAATGACGCAGGAAGCTCTGAGCAGCCCAAGCAGCTGCCGTGGGGACCACGGAGCAAATGGAGCATGGCCGAGCCCATGTGACTTCCAAAGAGCCATTCACTACCTGCTTCTATAAAAGAATTCAGCTTTGGAGATAATTTTTTCAGTGGCTATTTTATCAATTCTCCCAAGGAGGATACACAACTAATATGCAGTCAATTCCTGATAAGCAATGAAGGCCCTGGGAACTGGGCTTAACTGTCTCAAGCAGCCTCGTGGAGAAGAGCTGCAGGTTTCCAGAATTGGGGCTGCTGGATCCTGGTCCCCAGCTGGGGCTAGTTTAAAAACCACTTTACCTGCAGGGGCTGATGAAAGGGGAGGGGAATGAAGAACTGAGTTAAAGTTCCAGGAAAGAACCTTTGCAGTAATGGGCCAAAGAGGAAGCCCCCGGGCATTGGGCAGAAGTTTGAGGTTTCTGTTTATTTAACTCTGAGCAGTAGTTCAGCCCACTTGGTACCCATGTGTGCACTGGCGCCCGCATGCACACACACACGTGCACACACACACACAGAGTCAGTCTCACCACTGTCCCACACTCAGCAATCCCAGACCCTCCTGCCTGCCTTCCGCTCTGTCCTCTGTAACTGTCTGGCTGGGTCTGTGCCCAGGAAATCCAGGCGAGATCCCTCATCCAGGGAGGTGACTGTTACATGTGTAAGCCAGCGAGGCAGCCCTCTCCCAAGGAGCCACCTAATGGAAACCTCATGTGTCAACCAGGGCCGTACAGACGAACTCAGGCTTGTTCCAGCTGGGCCTCGTGCCAAAGGTATGACTTCACTGTTGGGCAGCCTTGCAGGGACCCCAGAAAGAGAAGACTGGTGTGTGGGCCAGACCTGCTCCTAATCGTGGCCAGGTGGGGTGGACGGGGACAGCGCCATCTCCTCCCCTGCTGCTGCCGGACACCAGGGCATGTGGCCGGGAGGCACAGGATCTCACAGCTAAGAATGCTAAGCCCTGCACCAAACACTCCTTTTTTTCTTGGCATCATCCCCATAAAATTCTCCGCCATTTCACATGTTCCAAGCCAAAGAGAAACTTAATTAGGTAGGCCCAAATCTCTGTGGAGTATCCCCAGTTACAGAAGCGAGGAAGGAAGGATATAATTAGGACCTGATTTTATTTTTTTTTTAACAGAACAGCTCAAAAGGCCCCATTAAGACAAGGACACTGGAAAACACTCAATCCATCCATATCCAGAACCTGGGACCCGCGGAATTTCACTCACTGGCATCTTTTACAAAACACCTTTAAAGACGTGCATTTCAACCTCAGACTGGGCATTTTTCACTTAGCTCTTTTTACACTTGGGGATTTTATAAATGGTGCAGGCGACTCCTTTTGCCTGTATTGCTGCGTTGTTTTCATACGCTTTGTGCAAAAACTTTTGTAGGCAACAAAACAAAACTTCAAGGAAGCTGTACTTCAAAAATAAATAAATGTGTTTTTATCTGATGGGTCACCATAAAATAGCTGATGACATGGGCTTTTGTTAAAGGAACTAACAGAAATTCTCTACAAGATTTGCTTGGAGGTTCTGCCGTCAGAATTGGTAGCTGAGTATGAGGAGTTGCAAATAAATTGGTGAAACTTGAAATCTCCTAAACTGCATTCCAAACGGAGTTCTTGGCTGAGTCCTGTCGGGCTCCTCGAATAATATCATCACAGGAGCCCTCATGGGATCAGGGAGGATTTGCAATAATGTAGAAATTCCCCCATGAGCTGGGGTCCAATGGGAGAATATACAAAGAACAAGGATGAACTATGATAAAGACCCTTAAGTATTGCAGAAATGACTCTCCCACAATTATAGGAAAAACTTCTGGACATAACCAGGAATAACTACAGGAATAACTCTCTACAACAACCAAACTCATTTTTATTAAAGTTGCTAATTCCACTTGCATTTAGTGCATTTGACTAGGTTTTATTATAGGAATTGCATGAGAAGAATCAAAAGCCCAAACCTTGGGGGTTAAGGTTTTTACTATTTTAAGGAGGAAACTTTTTACCTATAAATGTATCACTGAAATGATGATGGAAGCCAATGGAAGAGAGATTTTGCTATAAAGTATGTGCTTTGCTCCAGCTTTTCAGAAATATCTCTAAAATACAAAGCAAGGTCAACTCAGGCCTGCAAAGACATGGTGAGTCACAATCAGTCAGAGTGGGGAGGGCATGCTGGCATGGCTCGTACAACTGAATACCCCAGATAGAACATCTCTGTCCGGAACCAGAAAATAAATGTCTACAGCTGCACTTGGTGTTTGGCACTGGGGTTCCTTCACCATATGGTCACCCTGATTATCATCCACTCAACAAGTCCAGCAAGATAACAGCAGAGAACCGTGCTCTTGCAACTAGGCTGTAGGCCAAGCAAACATCTCCCCATCATGACCTTGGTCTAGTGCTCCAAAGAGATGTTCTGTCCGCCTCCTCTGGTTCCCGTTTCTTGGTCTGTACTTCAAGCTCAATCTGAGAGTGCTGGAGCCCACCACCCTGGACCCCTATGCCAGGAATCAAGCTGCTTTTCAGGGGCATGAGAGTGTGTGTTGACAAAACAAAATAAGAAGCCTCCTTCCTGGACCCTTAGCCAAGGCAGGATCTAAATGTCAGAATGGTCACAGGGGGTTGGGGTAGAGCTTAGGGTTTTAGAGCAGGAAAGAACCTTAAAGATTATCAAATGCAGTCATTTTTCAAAACTTTTCAAAAACCTTGAAATCCATTTTCCCGGCGAGACTGTATGCAGAGACTCAGTGTATAAACAACGGACATAAAAGAAGCTGTTATGTCCACACAATGGAATATGATTTGGCCATAAAAAGAAACAAAGTAGAGGCACAGGCTACACAGTAGCATTCTGAAAACACTGCACTAAGTGAGAGAAGCCAGTCACGAAGGATCGCACGTTACATGATTCCATTTGCATGAGATGTCCAGAAAAGGCATCTATAGAGACAGGAAGTAGGTGAGTGGTTGCCCAAGGCTTGGGGGGGGGCTAGAGGCATTGGGGTGCGACAGCTAAGAGGTGCAGGTTTCTTTATGGAGTGAAGAAAACATTCTAAAATTGATTGTGGCATCGGTGGCACATATCTGTGAATCTACTAAAAGCCACGGAATTGCAAACTTTAAATGAGTGACTTTTATCGTATGTGAATTCTATCTCAATAAAGCTGATTTTTAATGTAATAAAAGGCCAGGGGGAGGGGATGCCCTAACTGCTCCACCAGCGGGACCTCCATCTTCACTCCAGTGTAGGTTTCCACTCCCCAAATGGAAAGCAAGACACAAACCCAAGTTTTTTGACTCAAAGTGCAAAGCCCCTGTCACACCCAAGGTCTCGCTGATGAGACAGGGGCTCGTGTCAGGGGACAGGCGGCTCTCCAGGTCTTACCGTCCATGTCCAAGCGCTGCATGATGATGGCCAGCTCCACCTCGCTGGGCATGTACCCCAAGGAGCGCATGGCCATCCCCAGCTCCTGCTTGGAGATGAAGCCATTCCCATCGCGGTCCAGAACCCGAAAGGCCTCTCGGATTTCTGCAAGGGGAAAGCAAAGAAAGCCCAATGGTCACATGGCCAGGTTTATTGCATTGACGTTACTGGTGATCGTCCACGGATGACGCCTAACTGCTGTGCAAACAGTGAGATGTTAAATAAAAGAGAGGCCAAAGGAAGAACAAAGAAAAGAAACGAAGAGAGAGAAGAAAGGAAACAGAGAGGAGAGGAAAGGAGGGTAGCACAGGGAGAATAAAAAGAAAGAAAGGAGGCGGGTGAGCATCCTCAAACACTGTAATGAGCACACAGTTTAGACCGTGGTCCCAGCAGAAAACCATGTCAGCCAAGGACACTTTCCGAGCAAGGATAAGGACTAGGTTTCAGCTGCGAGGAGAAAACTGCCTCTTAACTTCGGCCCTTAGGAGGAAAGGAGAATGAGATTCCCCTCAGCCGACATCCTTCAGATCCCTGCTGCTGCGGGAGCCGTACAGAAAGCTTCTCAACCTCACAGGAGGATGGGAATTAAGTATCCTGCTGTTTTTATTTCATTCCTCTAATTTACAGGTGTTTTATGGATATAAACAACCTCAGATCAATAAGAGTGTCATGAAAGCTCAAAAGGCATCTTTAATCACTTTGTCTCGGGCTGGCAGAGAAGTTGACTCTGCTATCAATAAGGGCCCCTTTGCTGGGCAGGAGACGCCCCCATCCTCTCATCCCAAACTAGCGTTGCTCTGAATTCCACCCACAGTCCCCTCCTCCAAAGCCACTGTGGCTATTAGTCCTGGGTTGGCCAAGCATTTCCTAACATGTCACAGCCCTGTGATGCACGGCACAGGGAATTCGAGGTCACAGTTTGCAGAGGACAGGTTCATCAATCGTATCTGAAAACACCAGACCTAGAGCAGCTTCGACTTTTCATCAATAAACCCAGTGCTGGCCCAGATACGGCAGCTGCCATCACTCACCGTGCCGTGCCACAAGTATTGACTTCCTATTAGGTACAATACTAATAAACACAGAGAAATAAAAATGACCCACCAGGCGTGATAGTTCTCACCCTCAGCCCTGTGCTCCAATCAGGATGCTAAGACACACACAGGAACTTCCTGTCACTCCTCAAGCTAATACAAGGCACTTGGCTCTAACGGTCTGCCCCATTTACTCACGACCTCACTAGACAGCTGACAGTGCTCTTGGCAAATACCTTGCACTACGCAGCCTTCCCCAAACACGCTTTGGGAAAGGCTCTGTTCTCCCTGCATTGGTTTGCTGTGGCTGCTATAACACACTACCACAAACCTGGTGGCTTAAAACGACAGAAATCTATTCTCTCATGGTTGGGAGGCCAGAAGTCCAAAATCAGTATCACTAGATAAAAAGCAAGGTGTCAGCAGAGCTGGGCTCCTCTGCAGGCTCGAGGAGAGAAGCCGTCCTTTGCCTCTCCCAGCCCCTGGTGGCTGCCAGCACGCCCTGGCTAGTGGCCGCGTCACTCCAACGTCTGCCTTCTGCTCTTGTGTCTGTAATCTCCCTCTGCCTCCCTCCTGGAAGGACACTTGTGTTGGCTTTTAGGGGCCACCCAGATAAACCAGGATAATCTCCCCATCTCGAGATCCTTCACTTAATCAGGTCCTCAAAGACCTTTTTCCAAGGCAACATTTATAGGTGCCAGAGATTAGGACCTGATCTCTTGGGGACGCTATTTTTCAGATTTCTACACTGTCATATCCAGTATTTGCACCTGAAACATCTTCCCTTCCTCTTTCCCTGCCAAAACCATATATCCATCCTTCAGGTCCAAGTCAGGGGCCACGATTCCATAAAAATGTCTTTGCTCACTATAGCCAAGTTCTCTCCCTCTCTGCTGACCGTTGGGCAGGTCACCCGTTCCTTTCACGTGACACCTGGCACACCCATTTAGAAGCACCATGACTGGCTCCTCCTCTGAGCTGTCAGCTCCTCCCACACTCCTTCCGTCTTTGTATGTTTCCACCCGCACACTGTAGACAGGTGGCTGTCCAGCGGAAGACGAGTCTGAATGGATAAGGATCAAGTATTAGCAGCAAATTCATTATCGATGCTAATCCAGCACACTGAAGGCTTTCTGCGACTGAACGTGGGCTCCAGCAGCGAGGAGACCGGCC
The DNA here is from genome assembly GCF_041146395.1 of Eulemur rufifrons. Taxonomy (NCBI): domain Eukaryota; kingdom Metazoa; phylum Chordata; class Mammalia; order Primates; family Lemuridae; genus Eulemur; species Eulemur rufifrons. The sequence continues at coordinate 3,184,347 of NC_090996.1, read as the reverse complement.
TGTGAGCGGGACCCTCGGCTCTGGGCCAGGCGCATTAGCTAATTAGGTCTGCAGCCAAAGCCGGATGCCTCGGTCACTCATGCGTGAAATGAGCTGGGTGGGCCATGAGGATCCCTGAGGTCCTCCAGCCCCTCTTTCTGTGGATCCGTGGACATCATTAAAGTGTTTAAGAGAAGAACAGGGAGGCTGTGTTCTCTTACATGCCCTATTAATCTGCTGTTCACCACCCTTTCTTTCCACCGATGCTACAGAAACCAATTTTAGTCCAGTCCAAATTCTGAATCAAGGAGTCTGTCTGCATTTTTAGGCTTTTCTCATCAACAAAATATGCCCAAGATTACCTACAATGGCCATATGTTTTCCTGCCAAGTCCCGGGTGGGCTGAAAATTGCTAAGAGCCGCTGCTCAGCTTGGGGTCATGGTGCACAGCACTCAAAGACACTGGAGTAGAGAGCAAGACCTCATGCGCCCTGAGCCCAGATCCCCAGCCGCGGAGGATAGGAGGATGCAGAGGCAGGGCCCCCTGAAGGGGGAGTCAGCCCACGAGGCGGACATACCAGCTCTGCCCTGCAACCCCTCAGCCTCAATTTCCCCACCTGTAAAATGGGTGAGGTTGGATCTCCTTCCAGCATCTGTAGCAGGGTTTGGTGCTGGGGCCAGACATACGGTGCAACAGTAGAAAACGTCAGAGGATGACAGGTCTGCGGCTGGGCAGCCAGCTGCAGGATGGACCCCTCCGTCCCAAGACACTGTCTCCACTTCCCATCCCTTCTGATTCAATCCTGAACTCTCGGGGCTGTTCTAGAATGCTAGATCTCGTGAACTTCCACCTGCATCCTTACACTGGACACCCCAGAGGAGCCTAGTTGGGGGTGTTTGAGAAGTTGGCCTGGAAGTGGGGCTTTCGCAGCTGAGCCTTAGGACCCCCGTTTGGCTGCCTGGGCTACGACCAGGGAGAGTTGCCTCACCCTGGGGCTGCTGGATTTAGCAAGTCAGACCTTAGACGGGGGTCACTCCAGAACTGCCCTGCTGGGAAGGGGCCTGCTCCTTCGAGGCCTCCAATGCCCACGGTTTGCTCCATCTCCGGTCTGTGAGCAGGCCGGCGCCTCCAGTCCCACCCTGGGCAGGGCAGGCACGTATCAGCTCACAGTTCTATTTTCTTTCTTTCCTTCCTTTCTTTCTCTCTTGCTTTCTTGCTTTCTCTCTCTCTTTCTTTCTCTCTCTTTCTCTCTCTTTCTTTCTTTCTTTCTTCTTTCTTGATATTATGGGGGTACAAACATTTTGGTTACATGTTATGGCTTTGCCACACCCAAACCATGATTTGAGGCGTGCCTTTTCCCCCTACAACGCTCACCGCGTCCATTGGTTGTGAGTTTACCCCCCCCAACCCCCTAATCCCTGGCGAATATTACTACCGTGTGAGCACCTTAGTGTTGATCAGTCAGTGCCAATTTGATGGCGAGTACATGTGGAGCCTATTCTTCCGATCTCGTGATACCTCACTTCGGAGGATGGGCTCAAGCTCTATCCAGGAAAATATAAGAGGTGCTAGATCACTGTCGTTTCTTATAATCGAGTAATATTCCATTGTATACATACACCAAATTTTAATAATCCTCTCATGAATTGACGAGCACTTGGGTTGTTTCCACATCCTTGCAATAGTGAATTGTGCTGTGGCCCGCAGGTAAGTAGGACAAAGTTGTCCTCTTCTGTTTGCATGTCATATCGCTCCTGGTCCCCAGGTAAGGAATTTGCGTGGTGTCTGTAGAAGCCGACAAAGCTCACTACCTTCATTTTCTTTCAAAATAGCAGAGAGAGGAGGGAAAAAAGCACAAAACTAGAAATCCACAATGTTAGCCTCTGGAGATTTAATCTTTCCAGAATGAGGGAAGCCCAGGCGAACCATAGGCTTATTAGAAGGAAATGGGTCTTGCAGTCTGAGAGAGACATGTCACGTGTGCCTCATTTTTATTTTTAATAGCAGCACAGGGTGTGAGAAGTACGCCCATAAAACCAGCCAGGCAGTGGCAGCAGGCGGGAGCCCGCGGCGGCAGTGGGCCCTGGCCACTTTCCCGTCCTTGACAAGTGGGGGCCACAGATCGAGTTCTCAAGAACAGCCCGGTCGTGTTGTGTGCTTTTCACTGGAATTCATCCCCTCTCTGAGCGAACGTCCCTTGTGCTTCAGAGTTCTGTGAGCGTGCTGTGCTTTGGAGCTTTAATTAAATTTTCCTCCACAATCTCAAGCAACATGTGCACAGGAGGCACAGGTTGGCATTTCAACCACCTCCAAGATGCCTTTGTGGGCCACAAAAGGAGCCTGTGTAATGGCGATAGGAACCTGCCCAACTGTCATTGTGTGGCGTACGAAAGGACACGTGGTAAGACACATCTTCTGAAAGAAGGAATACAGTCACCGCATACATACGGAATCGCCCAGAACCAGCGTCCGCGTTCCCGCAGGGATCCGAGCCTTTCCTCCCTAAAGAGATGCAGATGGTCTTGAGCCAAGCAAGGCCTTGAAAAGAAACAATCCTGTTCTAGAGCCCGAGAGATTTACTTCTCATTATGCCGGTAACTCTTTTTTCTTAAAAAAATATCTGCCACCACCACCAGCACTACCTGTGTCTGGAACCAGGGTACTCTGAGAACCAGGCCTCAGCTCCGTGACGCAGCCTGAGGGTACAGCCAACTCACGCAGGGACAGCAGCCACCGCAGAGAACAGACTCATTTCTCAGGGATCCGGTGAAGTCCAGACACCAGCCAGGGTCAGTATGGCTAATGTTCTGGCCTTGAAGAACCAGCTGAAATTTACAGGACCAATCTGCCACCTCAAATCAGTAGCGAAGGACAACAATGTTTCCTATCTCAATTCTTGTTAGATGCAAATCTGTTTATTCTCCACAGAAATGTATCTTTAGGAAGAATGTGTGTTTCAACTGCGTAGAGTGATGGCTCTATTAACAAAGAAGATGCATTCTGATGAAATGTGTCATGAAGACATCGCAAAACTGGAGACAGATGCAGTTCAGCAAGGCTAGGCAAGGCAATTATTAAAAACCAATGCAAATGCACCAGAAAATATGAGCTACAAAGCCAGAGGTCTTTATTCAGAGGAAATAATCCGGCAGGGACTGAGCCAATGACAAAAGAGATTTCCACCTTCTTGAAGAAAAGCAAAAAAAAAAAAAAAAAAGAATATTTAGAGATCATTAATATAGTCATTCATTCCATAAAGAGCTGCTGTTTACTTATTATATACCAGATGCTGTGCTAGGAAAGATGAATAGCAAAAGAAATTTTCCAGGCTGCAAGAAGCTTATATTATGGTTCAAGAAGTGACCAGATGTTTATAAGCAAGAATGACAAGTGCAATAATACAAGTCTATACAAACTCCCATGGAAGTCATATGATGAAGGGACAACTCTGCAGAAGGGTTGTTGGGGATCACACTTTAATCTGTTGAATTTTAGGGCTATGGAGAGAGGGGCAAGGAGGCAGAGTGGGGAGAATGTTCCAAGACAAAGGCACGTCTACGATACTGGCTGCACGGTGGGTTGAAGAAACGAGAAACACTGAGGGACGAGATGAGGGTGAGGAAGTACACTAAGGCAAGATCACAAAGGGCTTTCAGGTCCATCTGGGCGCTCCTCTGTAGGCCAGGGGTTGGCAAAGGACAGTCTGTGGCCAAGTCTAGCTGACCACCTTTTTTTGTAAATAAAGTTTTATTGGAATGCAACCATGCTCATTCGTTTCCATATGTCTGCGTCCACTGTCTGTTGTTGACTGCTTTTGTGCTACACCAGTAGAATGGAATCACTGATCGGGACTGTTTGGCCCATAAAGACTAAAATATTTACACCATGGCCTTTTAGAGTTGAAGTTTGTGACCCCCAATGCAGGCCACAGGAAGCCCTCAGGGGCTTCAAATTTAAAAAAAAGAAAAACCAAAAAGGATCAGATTTTCAAACTAAGGGCTCAGGTATCAGGGGGCTCAGGTTGGAACAAGAGATGAGAAGCCGTCACAGAGTCCAAGGGGGAGGTGATGGGCTGGGGGCTCAGTCTGCACCCTGGCAGAGGACAGCGTGGAAGGGATGAGGGTCCGAGAGGCTTTTCTGAGGTAGAGTGGACGGTGCTCAGGGAGGACTCAGGCGTCAGGGTTTGGAAGAGGGAGAATTTGAGAACAATGCTGGGGTTTCTAGTATGTGTGATGGGAAAGCAGTGATGACATTGTCTGAGAGAGGATTCAGGAGGAAGCACGGGCTGTCACAAAGAGACGGGAAGTGGGGTTTCACCACACTGAGCACAGAGCCCTGAGCCATACCCAGGTGGTCGCTTCTAGCCAGCAGCTGCAAACACTTGGCTGGAGTTTGGAGACAGGTGATGGTGACAATACAACAAGAATGCAAAACGGGGATAAAATGACTATAATTGCATATAAAATGCTAGTTTAATCCCAGTGAGGGTTTTTTTGTGAATGAGATATAATTTAATTATAACCTATCAGTCCGTAAATACAACCAATTGATTTCAGTAATTAGGGAACACAGAGGTGATGGGGGCAGGGCCCCCAAGAGGCCCTCAGAGAGCAAGGGGACAGGCCCTCAAGGAGGAGGGAAGTGTGTTAGGAGGAGGAAACTGGGAAGGGAACAGGAGCTCGGAAGTGTTCCCACATTTACTACTATGGGACATTATATTACATATGTAATATACAATCTATAGCACATATGTATATACAATAAATATATAATAATATAGGACATTATAATATATTATTTATATATGTAATCTATAATATGTAGCACACAATATGTATATGTTATATAGAATATATAATAATGTGAGACTCAGAGACAGGCCACATAGATGATGGATAGACTGCTACTTTGTATAACTCACTTTTTTTAACCTGGCTTTTTTTTTTCTGGGCACACTTTGAAAGAGTTAAGGGATTCTCAATCCTTAGGATTTTTGTTATTTGAGTGTGATTGCGTCCGTTTCCATAAATACTCACTTGTGCTTCTACTCCAGTCTCAAACCTGAGAAGAAGGCTGGAGAGAGACACCCCTCAGCCACCCCTGAGCCCATCCCAGCCCCGGAGGCACCTCCTGCATTTGTCTGGAAATGGAATCTTATTTCACAAAGGACTTTGGGAGGCTTAGAGGACTTAAAAATCTACGTGAGGGAAAAAAGACACAAAGGAGTTGGAGGAGCGAAGGCTGAGACCATGAACACTGGGGAGACGTACTGGGAAGAGGTGAGACTGAGTCACCATGGCAGAGAGGCCTTTCGGAGAGGGCAGGCTGAAAGGGACGGCCTTGCAAAAATAGCAGGAAAATCTTAACCCCACAATTTCCCCAGTAACGGTTAAAGATCAATCCTATGAGTTCTCTCCCTAGCAGGCGCCCTGCACGAGTTCTGTCTTGCACAACTTCTGAAAGGAGCTGAACAGATGGAAAAGAGATGTAAATCTCTCTTTAAAATTGTTTTTTGAGAATCTGCTTTTTTGCACTCTGAAGAGTTCCTGAGTGAGCAGCAAGGTGCGAGCTCCAGGCCTGGACCATATCTCCAGAACAGAGTCACATCTCCTGTGATAATCCCGTCTCCAAGGAAAGGTGGGGAAACCAATGCTTGGACTTCGACACTCTGCCACCACTTTCGTTATCAACTGACAACTGACAGCCATCGCTATTTTTTTTTTTCTCTTCATCCCTCTTAAAATCAGCGAGCCACTCAGCCTCAGGGCCAACACCCCTTCTCTTTCTTTGGGATGCCACTGTCTCCCTGCTCTCTTCTCCCCCCTTACTCTCTCTCTTTCTCTCTCTTGTTCTCTCTCTCCTCTAAGAAGATAAAATAAACTTTTTTTTACTTTTATATATCCTAATCTCTGCGTGAGAAATCTTTCTTTCTCTACCCACACCTTGAGCACCTACCAAGCTTCCCACCCTAGAGCAGGCAATGGCAGCCAACCCTCCCTGCCAGTTAACTGCGGGTGTTAGACCTACAGCCAGTCGCTGAATGTGTGCTGTAAGGTGGGAACCCCATGCTGAGCAGGGCCCCCACAAACGCCCACCCAGACTCACGGTGCCCGGCCACCATCTTGCCAAAGGGCATCCCCGGCAACCCCTGGAGCGCGTAGGAGGCCATGCTGGGAAAACCAGTCACAGGCCCAGTGCTCAGGGCTGAGGGGTTGGTGACAGGATGATGCTACTGCGTACCTCAGGTGTCCCTGCATGCCACACTCCTGGCCCTTTGTCATTACCTCACAGCAAAAATCACATTTTTCATTAAAAAATAATTCTTCCTTCCCTAGCTGGCATTCTGAAAAAGGAACATCTTGGTAACTTATTAGGTGGTGAAATTCTATTGACAAAGATGAACTACCTCAGGCTGTGAAAAAACAGTAATTTCTTTCTTAAGCTAGAATGGCACAAGACAGCGGGAAAGCAAGGGGCACTTCTAAGGGTGCAAGGACGAGAACAGAGTTAATCTGTCCCCAAATTTTATGTCCTGACAGATTAAGCTGAATTGGCTTCAGCATGCCTGGTAGGGTAAGGCCAGTGGAAAATCCCCCAGCGGTAAAAGAACAAAGCAAATTAGAACAGGAACCAGCAAGGAAGCCCAGCCTGGTCAGAGACCCTGAATTCTCCTAGGAGGGCTAAAAGAGAACAGTCAAATTATATTTGAATATGTATGAGAGTGAGACTCTCTCAAGGGTGTCTATACAAAATAACTAGAGACAAAATTCTCAGGGCTGACCACTCTGGAAAGATGACGAGAAGAGAGGTGTGTGTCTGGCGTCCGAGGCAGCAGTTCTTTCCATCTGGGGTGGGTCTGGGTCCCACTGCTAGGTCAGTGATAACTGCATGTCCAGAGGGTCAGCGAGGTGTCTGTCCCTCATAAGACCGGAGCAAAACCTGCAAATCCTGCACAAAACATGCTACATTGCCAAGTTATACATAACTGATGCTTCTTATGAAAAATGTCCTCAAAATGTATAAAGAAAAAAAATATCTATAATCTACTGGTCAGCATAACCATTGCTAACATATTAGGACATTTAATTCTAAACTTTTTAACATACAAACATTCTTAAATAAATTGAGATCGCACTCTCTATGTAGCATTATATATTTTTTTCACTTACACTACTATTTTCAACCTTCTATACTGTTAACTAGTCTTTAAAACACTTTTTTTTTTAGATATGATCTCACTCTGTTGCCTAGGCTAGAGTGCCATGGCATCATCATAGCTCACAGCAACCTCAAACTCCCGGGCTCAAGCAATCCCCCTGCCCCAGCCTCCAAGTACCTGGAACTATAGACATGCAACACCATGTCAAGCTAATTTTTCTATTTTTGTAAAGATAGGGTCTTGCTCTTGCTCAGGCTGGTCTCAAACTCCTGGGCTCAAGCGATCCTCCCACTTTGAGCCTCCAGAATGCTGGGATTACAGGCATGAGCCACCACACCCAGCCTAAAACACTATTTTTGGTGGCTAAATAATATTCCATAATATGGCTATAGCAAGATTGATTTTACCAAACTCCTAGTGTGGGACATTTAGATAACTCCCAATTTTAAATAATGCTACAATGTAATCTTTGTATACAAATTGTCATATACTTTCATAGTCATTTCCTTAAGATAACTTCCTTGGAATGGAATTATTGGGTCAAAGGGCAGAAACATTTTTAAGGCACTTAATACATACTGCCAGGTCACCCTCCAAAAAGGCAGTATCGATTACACCACCTCTGTTTGCCATCAATTTCAGGCACAGAAACCCAGTCTCCTATGAGATACACCTTTCATCGAGCTCTCTCTTAGGCTTTCATTCCTGAAGTTCAAGATCCAGATGATTACAAAGATAAGCTTCAAGGAAAGGTAGACAATTCAGATTGTGTCTGGAAAAGACCTGCAGGGTGATTATGGGACTGTGAGTGGACCCTACCCTCAGCACAGGGCCCTAAGGAGGTGCCCAGGAAAGACCCACACCCATGGCTGAGGCATCATGTGGATCCAGGTGAGGTGGCCAGGACTCGGTGGCAGGGAAGAGGCTCCTCTCAAAAGGGACAAGAAAGGGGCCACGTGCGGTGGCTCACACCTGTAATACTAGCACTCTGGGAGGCCAAGATGGAAGGATCGCTTAAATCACCCAGGAGTTCAAGACCAGCCTGAGCAAGAGCAAGACCCCCTCTCTACTAAAAATAGAAAAATTAGCCAGGTGTGGTGGAGCACGCCTGTAGTCCTCGCTACTCGGGAGGCTGAGGCAGGAGGCTCTCTTGAGTCCAGGAGTTTGAAGTTACTGTGAGCTAGGCTGACACTAGGGCACTCTAGCCTGGGCAACAGAGTGAGACTCTGTCTCAATCAACCAACTAATCAATAAAAAGGGACAAGAAACGATTTGAATGGGGAGAAAGCTGCTCTCCTGACTTCCAGGCCAGGACTGTTTCCAGGGCAGGGTGCTGCATGTTTGTCCTGAGAGGAGATGGACCATTTCTCATGGTCCAGCAGACTCCATAGCAACAGGTGAGAATCCTGGTGCCCCTCCCAAAAGGAAGCGTTTCCCACATGGCGACGAGCACCTTCTCAGGGAAAACTAAGCCAGTGGCAGAGAACAGAAAGCAGAAGTCACATCATTCAGCACAAGAGGCAATACTGGATGTGTCTGCAAGCAGCAAATTGAGTGGAATTTATCTGAGAACATGGCAATAATCGATACAGTTAATTTTTCATTAAATCACTGCTCCTAAGCTGTAAAAGTTAATGTCTGGAGATCAGAGAATAATCAGCACCTGAGAAAACAAAATGACTCTGTGGACTTAGCATTGATAAGCAGGCCAGCAGAACAAAATCCAAATTCCAGAAAGAACCAGAGACAAACTGAATTGAGCAAAGGCTGCCACCCCCTCCCCTTCACCAGGGTCTTGGGGATCCTCTCAAAAAGGTAAATTGATCTTTAGATTATCCAATTCAATTCAACAGATACTTCTTAGGCACCTACTATGTGTCAGGCGCCATTCTACATCCTAGGCCGGGCTCCAGGACACCAAGGTAAAATAGCAGACAGGACATCCAAGCAGAGCTAAAGAAATAAAAAACTATTCAAAGGCACTTGTTAAAGCATAATGAGAAAGACTTTATTCAGGACGGTCACTATAGGTACAGGGACCGTGGCAATGGGATTTTGCAGTGGGGGAGGAGATTGGGCTCAGGTCGGAGCACAGCATGGGCAGGTGCGAGTTTATACCAAGGAGCAGCGTGGCGGTGAGTGGATGGAAAACCACTAAGAGGAAACAACAGGGGAGACGAGGACTCCGGCCAAACCGACCTGGCAGGATTCTTGCTACAGACAGGCCAGGGTGACCAGAGAGCACCCAGGGGGTGGAGGAGGATGAGGAGCCCAATCCGACAGAGAGGTGATCAGATCTCCAGGGTGAGGGGTTCTTGCTAAAACTGGATTTCGTAAGGAAGTGCACAGATAGGTACAGGAGAAGGTTCGGGAGCCTGACTAAAGTTTGGTCAAGCAGAGAATCTTTCTCAGCAGGAAAAGGCAGCGCCACCACTGAGCCCACAGCGGGAACAGTCAGAATCCTTCAGCGCTGAAACGTTGAGGAAAGTCGGTGGCTGAGACTCAGGTTGTTTCTCTGGCCCCTGCAGAGGTGTATGCTGGAAACCAGGCATTCTCCCAGACAGTCCGTGCTGAGAAGTGTCGGCACAGCCCGGCATACGGGGCTCATGAGAGCCCGGAAGGAGGCCTGGGGTCCCCCACTTATCTGGCTCAGGCGTCCCCACATGACCTGGAGTGTCAGTCCACACTTGGTGAAGGGGGATGGTCAGGAAGCCCCCAGCCCACAGACCCTTAAATGATACACGGAAGAATAGCTAAACAAAGACAGCGAAAGAGCACAGGTCATGAGACCCTTCGGACAAAAGCCCTGGGCCAGACGCACAAGCTAGTTATACACGGGTGTGTGTGTGTGTGTGTGTGTGTGTGTGTGAGGTTGAACCACATGAAACTGATATTTGTGTAGGTTAAAAAAAAAAAGGCAAATATCAGCAATTTCTTCTAGTTCCAACCAGAAGAAGAATGATAGCTAACGCTCACTGTGTGTCGACTACGTATCAGGCACTGTCCTAAGTGCTATTTTTGTATAAATTCATGTGCTCTCCTCAACAGCCCATGAAGGAGATTCGGTTATGACCTTTTACCCAAGGTCATCGAGCAGTGATTTGAACCCAGGCCCTGAGCCCAAACTCCTAAACTTCATACTTTACCTCTTCAAACTGATATTATAAAGACTCTCTCCTCGACCCAATTTCAGTCCCAGGTTTAAGCCTCTTCTGGACGAGGCCCCGTCCGGGCCAGACCAGCACAGCCCAGTTTGGGCAAGAATCTGTTTAGAGAGAACCCCCCGCCCTCCACATCTGACCAGCCTCCTCCTCCACCACCGCCCCCACGGTGTCTGCCTGTCTTCTGCCAGAATCCCATCAAGCTAAATGTTTAACCAAAAGCCCCCTTACCCCTGATGTCTGCTCTCAGTAATTCCCCATGTGCTGACCCCCACCCCAATATCCTTGGCCATAAACCCCGTTGTTCACGCTGTGCTGGGAACTGAGCCCAGGTCTATACCGAGGTTTCCCCCTCGCCCACTGCAATAGTTCCTGAACGAAATGTTTTTGCTGCTCTAACTTCTGTCCAGCTCTGGTCCTTCTTGAACAAAACAAACACTTCCGGAAACACTGTGCATCCTTTCTAGACGTGACACCCTAAGATCCTCTAAGCTATTCCTCCCTTTTCTTCTTCTCCTGTTTTTGTAACACACCCCAGCCTGCTCAGTTGAGTTCACTCCCCAGTGATGGCTCTGGACCCGACACTCTGAGAAGCCCCCTCTCGCCAGCCCCTTAGGACACACGCTCTCTCTCACTCTCTGGCGCACAACCTTCTTTTTACCACTTGGGACTCTTCCTCAGCAGCCGCCCAGCTTGTCCTAGGACACCTCCGGGCGTGTCTCTGTCTCGCCTGAGTCAACGCCCTCCTACATCACTGCCCCTGTAGAGAAACCACCTGTTTCCTGCCTTCTGTGCCAAGCAGTTAGGTCTCACTGGCTGCCATCAGAGCAGCACATGCCACCCACCTCTGAGCAACCATCCCCCTTGTGTCCTTGGGGGGATGTTACATTCTCGAAGGACAAGACAAAGGTCTTTGTTTTTGGCACCCCTATAGGCCTACTGATCTTAAAGTACGAATATGACATCGGAGAGGCACATTCAGTCCTTGCAGCTCTAAAACCTCCCGGGTGTGCGTGCCCAGCCCAAGGCCACCGCTTCCCCTGGCTTCTCCCCACCGGTAACAACCCCAGCCCTGGGCTGGGGAGGAAACAGGAACAGACGGCGTCCTCTGCCACAGCTCTCTACGGGTTTACAGTGACCCCCACAGAACAAGAGGACAGCGACGATCACGCTTGTTCAGCCTGACTTCGCCACTCCTAATTCATCCATCTTGTAGCGTCTTAGACCAAGAGAGCTCCGATGCCCAAACAGGGCCCAAAAGACTTCCGACTGCCCGTGGCAAGCAGGAGACTCTGCTTGAGCAGCTGAGCCCACGAAACAAAAAAATTCTCACAAAGCCACCTGCCGAATAATTCATGGCACCGAGACTCAGGGTGCAATGACAAACGGTGGGAGTTGGAGGAACTGGTTCGGATCCAGAAAAGAATTCCCCTTCTGTTGTGTGGTTTTTCAGCTTTGACTGGTACCTTCCCTTCCTCGCGTGCAAGGCCACACATAAACACGGCCCGGCTCTTGTTTCTAATCTTCTCACAAACAGCATAGCCTCTGGAGTCACTGCCTACGAGAAGGTAGCCAGACGGAACCGAAGACAACTTGAGGGTAAATCGTGGGAAGGAAGAGGCACCAGCTGAAACCGATTGTCAGCGGCTCAGGGGAAGCCAAGGCAGCCGCTCTCTCCTGCAGGTCACCAGACTCGTGCCCCGCAGCCTCCTGTCTGTCCCGCGCGCCGTTCCCAGCCCGCGTGGCCTTCCTGATCGTTGATAAAGGCCTGAGTAGGAAAGAAATGGTTCTCCACTGGCAGGCTGCATAAATACCCCATTATCCATTGCAGGCAATTTGCTTGCTTGAAACTGCCGACTCTCTCATTTTGTTTAAACATGCTGGTTCTCTATCAAAATCTCCACCTTTGGAAACGCTATCTTCAAAGCCTCACGTTGGCTCCAGCTCGAGAAATAAATCTGAAATCAGCTGAAGCAGAATCACCTCCTCCTGGCCCTCTGATGTGAAAAGGGCAGCTCAGGAAAGGAGGGGAATGGCTTTAGGAATTTCTACCCAGAACTCAATCCTAAGCGAGTCACAAGAGAGGAAGCCAACCGTCCCAGAACACACGCATGCACACACACACAGGCACACACAAATCGCTCCCAGTTTCTCCTCAACAGTCGGTGACCCAGCTTGGAGTGGAGGGGAAAGCTGAGGGCCCCGTGTCCATGGGGATTTTGGGGTCATGAAGGTAAACTGTGTGATGAAGGAAACATTGTAAGCCCACTGGAGAGAGGGAGGATTACTCAACATAGAGGCTGCCATAATGAGTTAAGAAACTGGAAAAAATTATAACTGTATATCACACCATAAACCAAAATCCACTTTTGGGAAATTAAAAAGTAGAGGGAATTAAAACAATAATAATTAGAAGACAAAAGAAGAAGAGCTTTGTAAATAAGCATCGAAAGCAGATTGATACATACTAATTAAAAAAAAACCACTAAGACAGAAAAGCAACTGAGGGGAGGAAAGCCAATATGAACTGACATGTGGCCGACAAAGGAACTATCTTTGATACATAAAGTTTTACCGGAATGCTCCAGTAGAACAACAGAGACAGACAGACTTTCCCCCAAAAGGAAAAATACAGATAGTCAAAAATTGCATTAAAAAAATTACAACTCATTATTAACTTTTTTCACTCATGGTATTATTCACTATTAATTTTCTAGTGCAAATGAATATAGCCATAATATACCATGTTTGTCTATCAGATTCATATTCAGTCAACAAATACTGTTGAGTGTCTGCTACGTGCCAAGCACTGTTCTAGGGGCAGAATATGACAGGGAGCAAAACAATGATCCCTGGCCACTGTGCCTGCAGTCCACTGGGGAAGACAGATGACAACAGCAGGCACTTTGTAAAGTAAATGACACGGTGCCAGGAAAGGGAAGTGCTGAGGAAAAGAAGAAATAGAGGAGTAGACAGCTGTGCAGACTTGTGGCAAGGCCTGAAGAGCAGGTCACAGTTTAAATACGGAGGTGAAGGCATTGAGTTGCCGTGAGAAGACATTTGAGCAAAGACGTGCAGGTAAGGGTGATAGCTATGGGCTGTGTAGGGAAGAGTGTTCCAGACAGAGGGAACAGTCAGTGATAAATCCCTAGGTGGGCATGTGCCTGGTGTGTTGGAGGAACAGCAAGGAGAATGAGCAACTGGAGTGGGGTGCAGCAGGGTGGAAGGTGGGGGAGAGAAATAGGTGAGAAGATCCAAGAGAGAATGAGTAGGAAGGCAGATCGTGTACGCTCTGGGTTTTTACTTTCAGTAAGGTGGGAGCCATGGCAGATTGCAGAGTGACAGGGTCTGACTTGTGTATTTAAAGGATTCCTCTGGCTGCTGGGAGAACCTGGGAGCAGAGAGAGGCTGCTGCAGTGGTCCAGGTGAGAAAGGATGATAGCAACACAGGGAGAGAAAAATGGGCAGATTCTGGATGGATTTGAGGTTTCGGTGAGTAGAGTGTCCTGAAGGATATGATGTGGGATGTGAGAGAAGGAGGAAAGTCAGGAGGGCTCCAAGATTTCTGACTCCAGCACTGGAAGAAAGATTCACAAGGCTTGTTTGATGATGTATCCAGTATGGGAAAAAATACAGGGTAATAGTGATGCTCACACAGTGCTGGTGGGAGTGTAGATCGGTACAACTGAATGGTAAGTAGCAAAAGCCTCTAAAATACGGATCCTGTTTTGATCCTGATTAGAGCAAACCTTAAACAGACATTTTTGAGATAATCATAAAAATTTAATTTAGAGAAATATGCTGATTTAAGTTATTAAATAGATATACTGATGTGATTATGGGTAAAATGATATGATATCTGGGCTTTGCTTCACAATATTCCAGGAAAAAATGTTGGGGGTAGGAGACATAGATGAAATATGATTGGTATAATCTTGCAAATCACTGAAGCTTGGTAGTGGCTACTATAGGGTTTATACTATCCTCTCTGCTTTTGAGTATATCAGAGAATTTCCATAATAAAAATATTTTTGTGTGTGTATATGCTTTGAGCCAGCAATTCCCTTTGTAGGAACTTATGCTAAAAAATAAGAGGTGCAAAGATTTATTTAAAAGGATATTTATTATAGCCTCATTTGTAATAATTAAAATAGGAAGCCATAAACAATAGGTGATTATCTAAATAAATGTTAAGCCATTCAATTGAAAATGATAGAAAGATTAGAAATTCATCTGGATGCACACAGAAATTTAGTATATGATAAGAGTGACATTTCAAATAATGGGGAAAGACAGATTCAATAGTGTGATGGATTCAATAATCTATAACTAAGTAGATATCTGGAAAAAATAAGAAGGAATTTATACACAAATGCATTCCAGAATAATCAAAGATTAAATATATTAAAAAGAACTTAATAATTATAATAGAAAAAAATGAGGAATTTTTTTTTTATAATCTCAAGAGTGAATAAGGCCATACTGAGTAGCGAACCAAAACCAAAAATCATACAATAAAATACCAATAAATCCTACATAAACCTTAAAAGCTTTTTCATGGCAAAGCTCAGGGTAAGCTAAGTGAAACATCAGAAACAAAGTAAAAATATTTGCAACTTATATCACAAAGAAGGAGCTAATTTCCCTCATATTTAAACATTCCTATATACAGTAACAGTAAGAAAATAGGCCAACAAACCAAAAGAAATAGTTCAATGAACATGAGCAAATTCCCAGGAGAGGAATTACAATTGGCTTTTAAACATATAACACAATGTTCAACCCAACTCATAGTAAGAGAAATGCAAATTTAAAGTACATTTCTACAATATATTCTACCTAGAAGGCAGCTAAAGATCAAAAGTTTGATAACAAACACACTGTGTGGATAAAATTGTGGGAAAACAGGCCCTCTAGACAAGCACTGGTGGCTGGAGTGTGAATTAGTATAAACTTTTTCAAGCGCGATTTGGCAATCTGTGTTCAGATTGTAAATGCACACTTTAATCCAAGGGTCCCACCGCTCAAAACGCATGCTGCAGGCGTCCTTGCACACATGGGGAATAAAGCATGAACCAGTCTAGTGGCTTCAGCATTGTTTATATATATGTATATAATATATATTTTATATGTATATTTAAAAGATCAGATTTAATGATATTAAGGAATTATTGTCACATTTGTTGGGTGTGATATTGGTATTGTGGGGTTTTCTTAAGTTCCTCATATTTTTGGAGAGATATATACTAAAATAATTAGATGAAATGATATAATGTCTACGATTTGCTTTAAAATAATATAGGGAGGAGGAGGGTTGGTAGATGGGAATATAAATAAAACAAGCTTTGTCCAAGTCAAAGCTGGGTGATGGGCCCATGGGCGTTCATGACACTTGAATTTTCCATCATAAAATCTTAAAAATTAAAAAGATGAGAATCGATTCAAATATATATCCACAGAAAGGTTAAAGGATGGTGCACTCAAACAGCGGGAGAGTGTTGCTATGGTTTGGATGTAGTTTCTCGCCTCCGAACCTAAGGTTAAAATTTGATCCCCCGTGTGGAGTGTTGAGAGACAGGGCCTGGTGGGAGGTGTCTGGGTTCTCTCGTGAATAGATTAAGAACCTCCCTTGGGGGTGAGTGAGTTCTTACTCTGCTAGTTCCCTGGGAGCTGGGTGTTAAAAGAGCCTTGCACCACACCCTCCCCAGGCTTCCCCTCCCGCCATGGGATCTCTTTGCACATGCTGGCTGCCAGCTCCCCTTCCGCCTTCCGCTATGAGCTGAAGCAACCCGAGGCCCTCAACTCATGCAGATGCCTAATCTTGAACTTCACAGCCACCAGAATCATGAGCCAAATAAACCTCTTTTCTTTATAAACTACCCAGTCTTAGGTATTCTGTTACGGCAACACCAAATGGTCTAAGGCAATTATATAGCTGCAAAAAGACTAAGAAAGGTCCTTCTACCCTGATGTGGAACGACCTGGAAGATGTATTATTAAAAGAAAAAGCCAGATGCAGAACGATGTGCACCAAATACTACCATTTATGTCTGAAAAGAAGGAGGAGGACCATACAAACGTGCTTGTATGATAAACACGCAGACTGTCTCTGGACGAATGCATAAAGAAGCAGGTATTCCTGGCTGCCCCTGGGGATGGGCA
Source organism: Eulemur rufifrons (assembly GCF_041146395.1). Classification (NCBI taxonomy): domain Eukaryota; kingdom Metazoa; phylum Chordata; class Mammalia; order Primates; family Lemuridae; genus Eulemur; species Eulemur rufifrons. The sequence continues at coordinate 3,167,885 of NC_090996.1, read as the reverse complement.
GGTGATGTTAATGGGATGGGGGCAGGAGGGGCAGAGACGTACAAGGGACACTTTCATATATACTGTTCTACCTTTTGAAATTTGCACCATTAATGTATTATTATTCAAATAAATACAATTTATGGTCGTAAAAATATATACTAGATCATTACTAGTGGTTATCGCTGAAGGATCGGATTATGGGTGATTATTAATATTTCCCAACTATTCTACATGGAATATGTGTTTCTTAACTAATCTGGAGGGGGAGAAGGTTATTTCTGAAAAGGCAAAAATTGGGAAATGACTTAATCAAAGAGCTTGTCTCAACCACCAAGCAGAAGGTCGCCCCCCGACTCCCAGTAGCTGCACATCGCTATGGCCGTTTCCTTTGAGCACGCACCTTCCAGCTCGATGAGCACCCGCGGGCTGTTCGGGACCAGGCGGGGCTGAGGACAGGAAGCTGACAGGTCTGGCCCTGCCCTTGCAGCACTCCCGATGGGGCAGGGCGGGGAGAGAGGCAGCAACGCAAACAGGCCGTTACAGCACTGTGAGATAAGCGCTATAATATCCACAATTAAAGAAACCTAAGGAGGAGCAGGGCTCGGGAGGTCACGGGAGGAAACTGATTTTTCTGTGGGAATGTACAAGATCCTTAAAGACGGATGGTAATTGGATTCGAGATTATTTGGTGATGATTCAGTTTCATGTCAGTGACAAAGTGGCTGACCCCATTTGTTAATTGACCTCCCTTGGTGATTCAGCACTAAAACAGTTCCTAATAATTTGCATTGGTCCTCCAGTGCAGAGCTGAGCTATATTTACTTATCACTCCTCTGCATGCTTTTAAACTTTTACCACGTAGCTCAGCAACAATCATGCGCCATTCCCAGACCCTTCTCCTGGTTCTAAGTGATTCCAGCACCACCATTAACTAACTGCTTCTCTGACAGCTCTGTCTCCACTGCACTCAAGAAACCCCACACATGGCCACATTCTGGTCCTTTCCCTGACTCAACATTGCTCTCACTCTGAAATCTTGAGCTCTCAAATTTCACTCTCATCCTATGGCCTCATGTTTTCCCAACTCTGTCACTCCCACCCTCTGCTCTTCAACCTTCCAAGTCCCTGACCTCGTAGCATTTCTCCAGACTGTCAGTCCTCACTGTCTTTCCTTCCTGCTCAGCCCAGCTAAACCAGGCCGGAGCCACTCTCCTGCCAAAACCCTAACCCCATTACCTCCTGGCCCTCTGCAAGCTGTCCTGTGCATCCCAGGAGGCTCTGCACTCCTGCAGCCAGCCACAGCCCTTTCCTCTTCCCACACGACTGGTGTTCAAGATCTTCATCATTCTCCTCAAATTCCCAATCCTATTTCCCAAATCCACCCCCAAACCCTCAGTGGATAATGTAGTCCTCTGATCATGCAATACACACAGACACACAAATACATATATTAATACATATTGATCAACATAGCACTACAGATGCTCCTTGATGCGTGATGGGATTGCATCCCAATAAACCTACTGTAAGTTGAAAATATCATCAAGTCCAAAATGCATTTAATACACCTAACCTACAGAACATCATAGCTTAGCCTGGCCTAGCTTAAATGTGCTCAGGACCCTCCCATTAGCCTATAGCTGGGAAAAATGATCTGACACGAAGCCCATTTTATAATAAAGTGTTGATATAATATGTAACTTATTGAATACTGTACTGAAAGTGAACATGGTTGTATGGGTACCCAAAGTATGGTTTCTACTGAATGTGTATCATTTTCACACCATTGTAAAGTGAAAAAATCATTAAGTCAAACCATTGCAAGTTGGGGACCATTTGTAGTTAGTTTTAACTACTATAGAATATTCCATCTCCAGTTAATTGATGTATAGATTGCTGACAGTATTTTATATGAAAGGTACCACCACAACGAATATCTTTGCATCCTGTGTAGACAGTGTCTATGGCCCCATGGCACCTGCATAGCAAGTTTACAAGGTGGAGGCCAGGAAAAAAATTATACCAGAATACACTGGACTTGCTCCTGCTTCGTGTACTAACTCTGTTTCTGGTAATATTCTGCATCCCTGGCTAAAGAAATGAGGGCCTTAGTATGTGAGAGGGATCTCTCCCAGACAATCTCGCCCACCAGGAAAGCTGGAGCATTAAGTTCATTTGTTGGACACTACAAAATTACTAAAAATAATGCTGTAGACTTTTAATGACATGGAAAAGGTTCATAACTTATTGTCAAGTGGAAAAACAAATAAGTCATGTGACCATTACTTTGAATGATGAGATTACATCCAAAGGATCCAGGAACCAGCTTGAAGAGGCTACTTGCTACCATCAAAATAATGACAGGAGATTATAGTTTATTGAATAAAGTAGAAAGTGAAGAATTCATACTGATAAAAATGAAAGAATGAATGAAAATGTAAAAAGGCTCTTGCTTTACAGCACAATGCCAATAAGTAGAAAAAAACGATAGACTTAGAAAAACTATCATATGATTTTATATGGTAGTAATTTAGTAATAATTGATTCAGGCAAAAATCACTAATAGATACTAAAAATAGTGGGTGAAAGTTTGCTGAGAATTGGATATTTACATAGTTTCAAAGCATTTCCACACAAAATACTTATTAATTACAGGGAGGACAGAGTCACTTAACAGGGGAGAGGCCTGGCAGACTCTGCCTTAATTCAGTGATCAGAGTTACCATGACCAGTAACAGGACAAATCACCATCATGTGTCACCTGACTGGATGCCCTGGGAAGGGTACATCATTATCACTTCTGCGATATTTCTGCCAAAGCTGCTTAACTTAAATCTAACCATGAGGAAATGTCAGATAAATCCAAATGAGGGACGTGTTACAAAATAACTGACCTATAACCTTCAAAAATGTCCAGGTGATGAAAGTACAAAGCTAAATGCTATGATTTGAATATGTCCCCTTTAAAATTCTGTTGAAACTTAATCCCCATTGTGGTGGTATTAAGAGGTGAGACCTCTGGGGAGGTGATTAAGTTAGGAGGGAATCCGCCCTCACGAACAGATCAATGCAATATGAAAAGGCTGCAGGGAACTAGCTTAGACCCTTCTCCCCTTCCATTCTTCCACCGTCTGAGGACACAGCGTCCCTCCCCTCCAGAGGATGCAACAAGAAAGTGCCATTTTGGAGGCAGAGAGCGGCCCTCACCAGACACCAATCCTACGGGCCCCTTGATCTGGGACTTCCCAGCCTCTACAACTGTGAGAAATAAATTTCTGTTCTTTATAAATTACCCAGTCCGTGGAATTTCATTATATCAATATGAACAAACTAAGACACTAAACAAAATACAAAACCTAAGGAACCTTTTCCAAGTGCAGGAAACTAAAGCTGTATCTCAGACAGGTGCTAAATATAGACATAGCTTAGAGATATTGTGGGTTCACTTCCAGACCATAACCACAAAGCAAATATCGCAATAAAGCAAGTCACACAAAGGTGTTGGTTTCCCATTGCATATAAATAAAAGCTATATCTACACTATACTGTAGTCTATTAAGTTTGCAATAGCATCACATCTAAAAAAACAATGTACATGCCTTAATTTAAAAATACATTACTGCTAAAAAATGCTAACGATCATCTCAGTCTTCAGCAAGTTATATTCTTTTCACTGGTGGAGGGTGTTGCCTCGACGTTGATGGCTGCTGACTGATCAGGGTGGTGTTGCCGAAGGCTGGGGTGGCGGGGGCAACTGCTTAAATCAGACAACGACGAAGTCTGCCAAATCAATCGACTCTTTCTTTCACAAAAGATTTCTCTGGAGCACGTGATGCTATCTGAGAGCACTTTACCCACAGTAGAACTTCTTTCAAAATTAGAGTCAATCTTCTCAAACCCTGCTGCTGCTTTATCAACTAAGTTTATGGAATATTCTAAATCCTGTGATGTCATTTCAACAACGTTCACAGCATCTTCACCGGGAGTAGATTTCATCTCAAGAAACCACTTTCTTTGCTCATCCATAAAAAGCAACTCCTCATCCGTTCAAGTTTGATCATGAGATTGCAACAATTCAGTCACATTTTCAAGCTCCGCTTCTAATTCTAGTTCCTTGCTGTTTCCACCACATCTGCAGTTGACGTCCTCCATGGAAGTCTTGAACCCCTCAAAGTCATCCACGAAGGCTGGAATCAATGCCTTCCAAACACCTGTTAGTGTTCATATTTTGACTTCCTCCCATGTCACAAATATGCTTAATGGAATCTAGAACAGCGAATCCTTTCCAAAAGGTTTTCAATTAACTTTGTTCAGATTCCATCAGAGGAATCACTACCTGGCAGCTAGAGCCTTACAAAATGCATTTCTTAAATAGTAAGACTTTAAAGTCAAAATTACTCCTCGGTCTGTGGGCTGCAGAATGGATGTTGTCTTAGCAGCCATAAAAGCAACATTCATCTCCTCGTACATCTCCATCAGAGCTCTTGGGGGACCAGGTGCATTGCCAATGAGTAGTCATATTTTGAAAGAAATCTTTTTTTCTGAGTAGTAGGTTTCAACAGGAGGCTTAAAATATTCAGTAAACCATGCTGTAAACAGATGTGCTGCCATCCAGGCCTTGCTGTTCCATTTCTAGAGCACGGGCAGAGTAGGTTTACCATAATTCTTAAGGGCCCTAGGATTGTCAGAATGGCAAATGATCATTGGCTTCAACTTAAAGGCACCAGCTGCACTAGCCTCTAACAAGAGAGTCAGCCTGTCCTGTGAGCTTTGAAGCCAGGCATTGGCTTCTCCTCTCGAGCTATGAAAGTTCTAGATGGCATCTTCTTCCAATATAAGGCTGTTTCATCCGCATTGAAAATCTGTTGTCTGGCGTAGCCACCTTCATCAGTGACCTTAGCTAGATCTCCTGGACAACCTGCTGCAGCTTCTCCATCAGCACCTGCTGCTCCATCTTCACTTCTGGAGATGGAGACGGCATCTTTCCCTAAACCTCATGGACCAATCTTTTCTGGCTTCAAACTTTTCTTCTGCAGCTTCCTCACCTCCCTCAAAAGTCACAGAACTGATGAGCATTAGGATCTTGCTCTGGGTTTTAGGCTCTGGCTTAAGGGAACATTGTGGTGAGTTTGATCTTCTATCCAGACCACTAAAACTTTCTCCATAGCAGCAATAGGGCTGCTTTGCTTTTTCATCATTCGTGTGTTCACTGCAGTAGCACTTTTTATTTCCTTCAAGAACTTTTCCTTTGCATTCACAGCGTGGCTCTCTGTCGGCACAAGAGGCCTCGCTTTTGGCCTATCTTGGCTTTCAACGCACCTTCCTCACGAAGCTCAATCATTTCTAGCTTCTGATTTCAAGTAAAAGACACGTGACTCTTCCTTTCACTGAAACACTGAGAGGCCACTGTAGGGTTATTAACTGCCCCAATTTTGAGATTGCTGCGATTCAGTGAGTAGAGAGCCCCAGGGAGAGGGGGAAAGATGAGGGAACAGCTGGTTGGTGGGGCAGCCAGCACACACACGTCACTGATGGATTACATTTGCCATCCTATATAGACGCAGTCTGTGGTGCCCCCAAACAATTACAATAGTGCCATCAAACATCACTGATCACAGATCACAATAACAGATATAATAATGAAAAACCTTGAACTATCGCAAGAATTACCCAAATGTGACACAGAGACATGAAGTGAACACACACTGCTGGAAACATGGTGCCTACTTGCTCGATGCAGAGTTACCACAAACCTCCAATTTGTCAAAAATGCGGTATGTGCAAAGCCCAGTGAAGTGAAGTGCAAATCAAGGCATGCCTGCATGATCCTGGAGTGGATGATTTAGCTGTACAGAACATTATTTGAGTAACTCATAAAATTTGAATAGAATCCCTGGATTAGGTGGTGATGCACAATGTTAGTTTCTGGGTGTTAATGGTCATAGTATGGTTATACTGCAAAGTGTCTTTGTGGAAAATATGCTCTAGAACTGTGGTCCCCAACACCCAGGCCATGGACTGATAGTGGTCCATGGCAGGTTAGGGACAAGGCCACAGAACTCTGCACCCAACCCCATGCAAAAATTGTCTCCATGAAACTTAGGAACAGGAGCAGGGAAGGGTGCGACAGGAGCCCAGGGGGCTGACAAAGCAGAAGGTGAGCTGCAGGCAATCAAGTGAAGCTTCACCTGTATTTACAGCCACTCCCCAGCCCTCACAGCACCGCCTGAGCTCCGCCCACCCCGGCCCCATCCATGGAGATACTGTCTTCCATGAAACCGGTCCCTGCTGCCAAAAAGGTTGGGGACCACTGCTCTGGGGTGGACAGTAGTATTTGTGAACATCATACCTTTTGCTTACTGTACAAGGTTTAGAAAATGAATTATATGTTAATATAAGTAAATATATCATATATATTTGAGAGAGGAAGAATGTTAAAGCAAATGTGGCCAAATGTCCCCATCAGAGTGAAGAATACACAGGAGTTCTCTGTATTATTCTTGCAACTTTCTATGTTTGAAATTATTTACAATAAAACAGCAAAAACAAAATAGACTATGTGATGACAACTTAATCCGTACATTCAAAAACCACATTCACTGAATGACATGACAAAATCTATTTTCTTAAGAAATCAGAACATAAAAGTATATGTTTCATATGATTTTACCTATAAAAACATGTGCCTAGAGGGGAAAAGACAGGAAGGAAATACAGAACATATAAAGGTAAATTATCAAGAATGGGATGATTCTAGAGGACTATGGGAAGTTGGTGGTGGTTGTATTTTTTTTGGTGTGGTTTCACCAATGTCTCCACAGGTCTGACTCTTTTAAGAAGAACAAAATGTTATTTTTAAAAATGAAAGCAAAGCAATGAATGCGCTGAAGGCTTGCCCACAAGTGTCCTGGGTGCATTTTCCCCAGCCCAGCTGAAGTCTCAGAGTGGAAATCTTGTTTCACAAAATTCAAAGCTTCTGTTCTTGTACCGGATTCCTCTGGAAACTCTTTTTGCCCAACTCATATTAATCAATTCAGCTGTGAGGAGCAACCCGGTCACAGTCAGTGCCCTGAGATGGGCTCTTGAGCTGCGCTGCGGTGCCAGCCCAGGCCGAGAGCGAGAGCGGAGTGAGCTCATCTTCAAAGAGGACCCCTGCCGTCCCATTCAACAACATGAAAAGCAATTTGTTTGGAGGGAGAAAAGCCATTTCAACATGGAAATTGGTTTTACGACAATATGCCTGATTAAAAAAAGGCATAAGGAACCGCTGGCAGGGCCACCCCCACCGCAGGGCCCTCATCACCCTTTCTCTGGGACGTGTCACTCCAACGGAAAATGAGGTCCTCTCAGCGGAAAAACAAGTTGGAACATTTTTTACCTCCGGAGTAGTGAAGCCGGACTGCTCACGCGTTTTATGAAAAACAAAACAAAACATTTAGTCAATGTCACCATCCACAGTTCGACCTTGAACATGCAGCCTGGCCTCCTCTCCTTCCTCGGGCTGGCACCTGCAGCAGCCAGCGCTGTGCGCCTACGACACCGCAGCTCATCGCCTCTCCCTTCTGCATCAATTGCCCGCTCCCATTTATTCACTCACGCGTCCGTGCCACAAGCAGTCACAGGGCTGCTGTTCCAGGCCAGGCCCGGGCCCACTGCTCCAGGGCAGGGTCAGACCCCCCTCTGTGATGTCCCAGGCTCTTCCCAAACTGAGCCCTCCGCACACGCGAGCCTCTGCACCCCACGCGAGGCTCTGCACCCCGGCTGCTGGCGGCGCTGGGGCCGGGCCTCCTCCCTCCGGACTGCGGACTCTTGTGCCACCACCCTCATCCCCTTCTGCAAACAAGGAACACCCATGTACTCTTCGAGCTGTACAGCAGCGTCAGTCCTCCGCTGAGCCCCCCTGGGAAGGGAGACAAGGGCCCCATCCCTGCTCCGGTCCTGCCGGAACGTTCCGCCAGAGCGAGGGCGAAGCAGGGCAGAGCCCACCCCGCCTCTCCCGTCCAGCACAACGGCCCGAAGGCTCTCGGCGCGCACGGCTCCACGGGGAGGCCCACCCCGAGCAAATCTCAGTGACAGTATGTCCTCCTGCCGTTTGTCACAGGAGGGCGGGCAAGGGGAGCAGCCCCCACGGAGATTACACCTCAGCCCCGGCGGGCAGGACGTGGTCAGTCCGGGCCTGGCTGGCTCTGTCCAGCCTGGGGCCTCAGGCACTGAATGCCAACATCCTCCGCCAGGTGGCACTTTGCTCTGTGACACACGTCCCAAGTGAAACACTGTAACAACTGCCCCTATAGCGACTGGTCCACCATCTGCCTGCCCACACAGTGACTTTCAAGAAATGTCTGTCGAATGGCAGAATGAATGGATGAACAGAGGCAGCCCTGGGTGGCTGGAGTGGTGTGAGCTGGCCCTGCACACAGACACCGGGGTGGCTTCCGCAGGGCCCCAGAACCACATGGTGTCCCAGGCAGCCTCCTGTCGGAGCTCACTGACTTAGGGGACAGGCGAGAGTGTGTCTCTGCCTCTCCCCACACCGTGAGACACACAGTGGCAAAGGGGAGAGGACACAGGGCTGTGAGAGGCTGCCCAGTCCGAGGCACTGGGGCCTCGCCCTGCAGCCCTGTGGCAGCCCGTCCCCAGCTGGGGGGAAGCAGGCAGCCCCACTCTGAATCTGCCCAAAAGGGAGGATGGAGGATGCCAGCCTCCCAGTGTGAACCATGGCAGACCGGGCTGTAGCTGCCCCACAGGCTAGGCCTGCCTGGCCCAAGGCCATGGTCACTGGCTCCAGCCGCCCTGCCTCCTGGGAAGAGCATGGAAAAGCTAATCTCCTTTTCCTTTCCACTCACAGACCTGGGGAAGAGGTGGGGAAGGCCCAGGGCAAAGCCTCCTCCACTGTTTAGGCACGGCTAGAAGAGCTGGGAGGACAGACTGCAGCTGCCTTTGGTTTAGCAGAAGATCTTAAGGAATCTTCTGCATATGCAAGATGGAGCCCAAGCTCCAGTTAGGTCAAGAGAGCCTAAGTTATCTGAATAAATAGGTCGAGGAAACTGAGTCACAAACATCTTGCATGCTTTAGGAACGATTCCAGCATCTGGGACAGAGATCCAAAGAAGACAGACAAGGTCCCTGTTCTCACAAAACTTACGCTCTAGTGGGTTAAGAGTGACGAAGGAGAAATAAAAATAAAATCCTAAATCCCCCCACTGACTGAACAGACCCCCTTTTGGCCAAGGGCACCCCAGAGAAACCTTAAAAGCTGAAATCCCAGCTATGAAAGGACGGGAGGCCAGACACGCCTTGTTATGCCCCCTCCCTCGCTAGCTGCCACTGCGCTGTCTTCACCAAGGGCTAAACAGACACCAGCCCTCTGCAGAGACTTGCTGCACCGCTACACTCCGCAGCCTTGTGACCGCCCTCCCTTCTGTGGTTCCAGCACAACTGCCCAGCATCCCTTCCTGGTAAGAGACCACTGACCACAGAGTGGTTCTGCCCAGTCTGCAGAGGCTGCACAGCGAGGGTTTTTGTGTCCTCTCTTCACCTTTTGACGTTAGAGGGCTGAAAACCCCACCCTTGGATCACGCTCACGCCACCATTTTCTATACATGTGACCCATGCAGAGGCATGAAGTTCAACCGCAAGATGACCAGCACCTGCAGACTGCAGCCCTTTATGAGAAATGAAGCTCTCTTTCCCAAATGTACAAACCTCATCAGTCTTCAATTGACCAAAACAACTCACACGTAAACAAGAAGACAGTTTCAGAGGGTTGCAAGTGCTATAAAATAACTAAATAGAGCAGGCACTGTGCTGAGTGATCAGGCGGGGGAGAGGCTCTCCCTAGGGACAAACAGCAGGACTGAGACCCGAATAGAAAAGGGAGCCAGCCACGCGGAATCTAGCAGGAAAGTGGCCCAAACAGGGGACCTGCAGATACAAAGACCCCGGGAGGATGAGCCTGACACTGAGGGAGCAGAGAAGGGCTGCCTGGGCCTCTCCACCTACCAGCTGTACGCTCCTGGGCAAGTTACTTCCTTCTTTGCACCTCAATTTCTTCATTTGCAAAATGGGAATATTACTAACAACAACCTTGTAGGTTGTAAGGACTCAGTGATATGAGACATGTAAAATATATGTCTCAGGCATATAGTGGAAACTCAATAAATATTAGCTGTGATGATGACAGCGATGATGACGATGATGATGATGATGATGATGACAACGACGTTGGTGTCAGGAGCCTGCATGGTGAGGCTGGCATTCCCAGTGAGGGAAGCATTAGCCACTGTGTACCCAGCAGGCCATACTGTCTACCACCCTTGGCCCATGCTGCCTTCTGGTCCTTGGCATCCTCCTGGTTGGATTCGCACGGGCTCATCACTGTCTGTAAGAGGACCCTGTGGCCATTTGCTAGGGCTGCCGTAACCCACGGCCATTAAGTTTATGGTCTCATGGTTCTGGGGGCTAGAAGTCCAAGATCAAGGTGTCCACAGTGTTGTTGCCTCCTGAGGGCCATAGGAGACAATCTGTTCCACACCTGTCCCCAGGTCTGGCAGTTTGCTGGCAATCTTTGGTGTTACTTGGCTTGTAGATCTCTGCCATCATTTTCACATGATGGTCTTCCCGTGTGTGTGTTTTTGTCCAAATTTCCCCTTTTTATAAGGACACCAGTTGTATTGGCTTAGCCTGATTTTACCTTAATCACCTCAATAAAGACCCTATCTCCAAATAAAGCCACATTCTGAGGGAATGGGGATTAGGACACCAACATATCTTTTGGGGAGACACAAATTCAACCCCTAATAGACCCACGCCTCACATTCAGGGCTCCCCTGCCAGCGATGCCCCCACCTGCAGGCCCCTGTCCAAAGCCATCCCCACTCCCACAGCCTGTGCTCAGCCAGAGAACATTCCCAGTGTGACCGCAGGACAACCAGGCAGCCTGGACCCACATGCCTGCCCAGCAGATAGACCTTCTTTCCAAGCTCGAAGCTGTGATGGGAATTCATGTATCTCTGCCTCCCTTGTGGGGAGCCCAGTGTCCTCCATGGAGAAAAATGGGGGTTTCTGCTTTTGCCAAGATGGCTGTGGCTTCAGGGCAGTCGCCCTCACATCTGCCACCATAGCTGTTGGTGTCCACCTTCCTACGGGAGCCCCAGGAGCTGCAGGCTTCACAAGGCTGGACCTTGCCTGGCCAGAGAGAGGAACAAATGGACGAGAACTTTCTAGGGGTACTCCAGTCCATTCACTGCCCCACCCACATCCAGTGGCCGATGACAGGGTTTGATACAACCTATCTACCCGCCAGGAACCATAGGTCCCAGTGGCCCAGGAGCCCAGCCATAGGGACAACACTGAGAAATCCATGTTTACGGTCCTAGAAGCAGACATCTGAGCTGCTTCCCAGCCAAGGCAAGCATGTGCCGCCTCCGGGAAGCAGGAGATCCCCAGGAAAATCTTGGGCCTCAGGCCTCAACTCCCTGCCACCAGCCATGGGAGGGAGCAGATAGGATTGGAACCTTTGCTAGTTTTTCTTACGGTTCTGGATGTGACAAGAAGCATCCCCAGGCTATGGACAGAGCCCCCCAGGCTGCACATAAGCTGATTCAGTCTCTCCAAGCTGGGGAAGGTTATCTGAGGTCAGCTCGTGGAGGAGAGGTATAGAAAGAACAAACAAGTCCAAATAAGGCACTGTTTGTCCCCAAACTGTCCCTAGCCACTTGGACAAATAGACCCAAATATGCAGCTGTTTTCTCAGTGTGTGAGCTATGTCCCATCATAGCTGAGTATAAATCAAGACCCCCAGAGCAGGATAAAGGCTCAGTGTTCACCCTAGGCTCCCAGGCTAGCAGAATCCAGTCACTTTCCTTACAAATCAGTCTCAGGGTGAATGTTAAGACTAGCACTCCTTGCTTACAGATCCAAATTCTGTTCCCAGAAGAATATTTAAGGATCTGTCTCTAACACCCTGGGCCGCAGAGGTCCCATCTGCCAGGGTATATTACTGCAGGGACACCACACCCAAGCGTGGGCTGCTCCACCAGGAAATACCAGGAGAGGTCCTGTGTCACTCTGCCCTGGGGCACGTCTGGGGTGGAGGTGGTGGCAAGAGGTGGTTGGCCTGCTGCCAATACTAGGTTTCTGGAAAGTTGTCACACAGAAGCCTTCTCAGGGCAGGGAGATCTCGGCAGCGCATGGGCCATTCATCAGGGGCCATCGGCTTGGCAGTTCCTGCTGCTGCGCATTTGAGGGACACTCGAAAGCGCTCTGCCTGGCTGCATCCTGGGAGCTGCTGGCTACCCCAGGCTTTGGTGTTCAGAATGCCCTTTCCCAGCGTGCCCAACTCTCGCCATGTGGGCTGTCATGTTTCCAAGGCAGCCTGAACCACCAATTCGCATCCCAGCACAGTGGAGTGGACATTGGCCCAGAGTAACCCCTCTGTGAATTAGACACTAGGACGGAGGTCGCTAGGACTGGGTCCCACGACGAGATGCCCCTGGAATCGTGCTGAAGCATCCTTTGACCTGGAAAGCATCAGCCTGGATCACAGCAGGCTGTGGGTTAGGAAAATAGAAAATGGCTTTAACTCCTAGAAAGATGAAATCATAGATAAGACCCAGAAAAATTGATTCCTTTACTAAGGAGGGTGGTAAAAAAAAAAAAAAATTAGAAGCGCACTACAGGATCGCTAACACCCTGCCCTGCATTCTGTGAATTGCCTTGGCCAAACATAACTTTGCCCAAGAACCTGCACCTCAACTCCCAACGCTTTCCCTGTTAATTTCCGATGACTGACCCGGAGAGATTACACCTGCCATCAGTGAAGGCCTGCCCAAACGAGTGCCATGAAAAACCCTCAAATACCCCAAATCAGCCTCTGCAGCCCTGGATTTCAGAAGCGAGAGGTAAGCTCACACGGGATCACCCTGAGGACACTGACGTACTAGCAGTGCTTCCGCAGACTGTTCTTATTAGCAAAGAGCACTGAGGTCCCAGGACGTAAATGACCTGAGAGACCTTTGCCCCCTCCATCCTGATAGAACCACGGAGGGCCTCTGTTACAGACCGAATTGTGTCACTCCCACAACTCAGATGTTGAAGCCCCAATTACCCAATGTGACAGCATTTGGAGATAGGGCCTTAAAGGAAGTTCTCAGGATAAAATGAAGTCGTAAGAGTGACACAACAGAGCTGGTGTCTTTATAGAAGAGGAAGAGACGCCAGAGATCTTGCTGTCCCTCTCTCCCCATGCCCAGAGAAAAGGCCATTTGAGGGCACAGCGAGAAGGCAGCTAGGAAGAGACCAGAAACCAACCTTGCTGACACCTTGAACTTGGACTTCCAGCCTCCAGAACTGTCAGAAAATAAACATCTGTTGTTTAAGCCACCCAGTCTGTGGTATTTTGTTACAGCAGCCCAAGCTGACCAAGACAGCTTCATTTGGGGCTCAAAAAATGAATGCCCCCATCTGGCCAGACACAGACCCAGCGATAATGCCAAGGTGGGGGCGATGACTCATTTCCCATTTCTTCTATAACAAATTACCATAAACTTACTGGCTCAAAACCACACAAATTTATTCTCTTATAGTTCTGGAGGTCAGAGGTCCAAAATGAGTCTCAGGGGCTAAAATCAAGGTGTTGGCCGAGTGGCTCCTCCTCCCGACTCCTAGAGGCTGTTCACGTCCCCTCCTCCACCTGCAAAGCCAGCTGTGCGGCAACTTCTCCTCTCTCTGACCCCCACCTTCCTCTTCCAAGGACCCTTCTGATTACATTAGACCCACTCAGATAATCCAGGAGAACCTCCTAAACACACCTGCAAAGTCGTTTTTGCCGTGTAAGGTAAGACATTCACAGGATCCCGGGTTAGGACGTGAGCACCTTTGGCGGGGGCGGGGGAGGGGGAAGCATCATTCAAGTAACACAGGCGACTATGGTCAAAAAGCACCTGCTGAGATTCTCTAGAAGAGGCCAAAGCCAAGGAGAGCAGAGGCCCGTAAGACCATCAGCGTCCAGCAAAAGGCTTCCATGTTTTTAAGCAAAGGACATGACAGGGGCTCACCAGGCGGTGGCAGATCAGTTTCCCAGGGAAACCAAGGAACAGAAGGATTGTAGGCAAAACAGCTTGCATAGGACGGTACCGGCTGCTCAGAGAGGTCCCCCGTGTGCAAGATGCCGGGAAGAGCCCCCTGTATCCTCAGACCACGCTGCAGGACTTGCTTTTCAGCAGCATCTGCCCACACGTGGGCCAACTGAGGCACAGTGGGCAGCTGGGCCCGTATCACCAGAACCCAGGCTCCAAAGCTTGACTCACACTGATGGGCCTGGAGGCAAGACTCCATTGATGTCTCAGCACCTGGAAGCCAGCAGAGAGCCAGCCGCAGGGACAGGCCCCACTGGGCCCCTTTCTCCACCCTGGGGACCTGCAGGCAGAGTTTGGTGCAGCTCAAGCCAGGCACCAACCATGCCCACCACCCAGCGCATGCCTGCCTGGGGCAAAGTGTTCTCTCTATGTCATGATCTCCTCACCCTGGTGGTGTCCTTTTGGGGGACAGAGGCTCAGAAGCCACCAGTTCCTTGTAAAGCTATGTCGGGAGGATGGAGCTGAACATCACCACCCCATTGGCCACACTGGCCCTGGCCTAACGTCCGGGGCCTGCGAGCCTCAGAGGCACAGACTTCGAATCAAAGCACTTAATGAACTTGCCGGTCTCTGCGAGGGGCTGTGCTGGTTCGGAGAGGACACGGGGGCTGCGAGACATGGCCTCTGCCCACAGACAGCTGTGATTCCCATGGATGAGACAGATGTTTATGAAATGACAGAAATACCAGCCAAACTGAAAGAAGTGTAAAATAACACACTAATTTGTTAGTAAATACTGGCAGAATGAACAAACAAATGAATCGAGCCCACCTGTACTAGTGGGAGAGCTTCATTGATGACAGGGAACTAGTGGTCAGAGCTACTTCACGCATTCATTTACCCACTGGGCAAACATGTGTTGAGCACACTGCATACCACACACGGCACACAACACAGACACACAGAGATGAACGAGGCATGGCCCGTGTCCTCAAACACACCTCATCTAGGAAGATAGACAAATACGTTAAAAAAAAATGTCCATTCAGGCTGATAGAAACAGCAGTAAATACATATAACAATTGTAAATATATAGAAAAGGGAGTGATCAGCTCTGGAGTGTCTAAATTTTCATTTATTCAGTCAGCCAATCATTCAACAAATATTTGTTTTTGAGCCCCAAGCATACATCAGGCTCTCTGCGGCACGCTGAGAATACGGCAGGACAGGACCAACCCCGGACACACAGAGGTTACGTGCCAGTTACAAGAAACTGGAGAGTAGGCGCATCCACAGAGACGGGAGGAAGATGAGCAGCTGCCGAGGGCTGGGGTGGGGGGAGGAATTAGGGAATAACCACTAATGGGTGTGGGTATTTGGGAGTGTGATGAAAATGTCCTAAAACTGATTGTGACAATGATTACACACCTCTGTGATTATGTTAAAATTAATAAAATTGTACACTTTTTATAGTGAATTGTATGGTATGTGCATTGTAAATAAAGCTGAATTTTTTTAAAAGCGTGATGGTAGAGGAACACAATTAGGCATCTACAGCAGCACGTGATGACTTCGCAGACAGAGAAGTCCGGGTGCTGTGGGGTGGGGGTGGGACTCGGGGCTTTCAACAACGCCTAGGGAGAGAGGTCTGGAAGATTTCCCGGAGGAGGTGACATTTCCACTGATATGTGCTTCCAGGAAAGGACTTAATCAGGCAAAGTGAGAAGTTGAAACAGTTTTAGGCAAACAGAGGGAAGAAAACACATGGTCTATTTGAATAACTGAAGAAAGTTCCAGAAAACTGGAGCAGAGGGGAGGGAAGCGTAGAGGGGAGGGAGGGGAAGCAGAAACGTAGGCGCAGACCATTTCACGAAGGGCCTTCCAACTTCCAGAAGATGTGAATTCATCTTAGCGGCAAAGGGAAACCATCTGAGGGTTTTCAGAAGGCACTGGCAGAATGGGATTTGCATTTCACGCGCTGAGCCAGCCAAGACGTGTGACGAGAGCCTTTGATCGGGAGGCCCTGCTCCAGGGGATACGACGGGAACAGCCCAGACAGGTCTGTTCCCTCATGTAGTTTACGTTATTAAGAGACACGTTGACACTAAACAACTGAGCATGTAAATTAACAAGGTAATTACCCACTTTGGAAAGACCCCTCTGGCAGCAGTAACGTGGGAGGAAGGGATTGAACAGGAGCAGGGCTGGAAACAAGGAGAAGGAGGGGGAGGCTCTGGCCATAGTCCAGGCAAGAGACGAGTGCGTGTTTGGAAGACCCCACAGAAGGCCTCCCCCCAAACATTCCCTCCCCCCCTGCACCCCTCCATCCCCACCTTCATCCTAGCCCGCAGCAGAACCTGCCATGGCACCGGTGTAAAATGCCAGGAACTCACCTTCCCAGACTTCTTCAGCTAGCTCAGACAAGTGCCTTAACTGTGGCCGCCGGGACCCGAGAGTAGGGCTGCGGAGAGACTTCTTAGGAAGGTTTTCCTCCTTCATGAAAAGGGACACAGCAATACATGGCCCCCCTCCTTTGCTTGACACGGTTGTGTCTGCAAGTGCTGCCAGGAACTGTCACAGGCACCTTGTGACTCTAAGGGCTGCCACTGCTGGTGCCGTCAAGGTCGTGGAATGGACAGTTTGAAAGCGCCTGAGTCTTGACGCCATTTTTGACTCACTGAATTAGCCCAGGAACTGCCCTCTCTCTTGCTTCTGACTATGTGAGGTTCATAAAGAAACAAACAAAAACCTTCCTACTACAGGTGAAGCTGCTCTTTGTTGAGTATTCTATGTATTGCAACCAAAAACAGCTCCAGTGAATTGATGTGCAATGCTAGGATGCCGGCAGTGGAGATTTAAAGAGGTGGGTAGGTGCAAAAAAATATTTAGGAGGAAGAATTGACAGAGCTAGGTGATTAATTGTCACTGGAGGTGAGACAGATGTCTCTGAAGTCTGTGACCACCAGCTCGACAGGTAGACTGTCAATCACTATGTCAGGGAACACAGGAAGAAGAGCAGATGCAGACAATTTGGTGGTTCCCTTGAGATTTACAAGTGAAGGCAGGTGAGAATGGACAGAAAGAAATGGGCTGGTCTGTGTGACCAACCCAAACAAGTCCAACTGTCATTCCCCATTCCTGTCAGCCTACGTTACACTGTGACAACAGAGAATGACATGGTTATTCTATGGAGGTGCCAGCAAGAGATGAGGCCACAGTAAAATTTCACTCCCCTCTGAGTTCCCACGATGGACACAGGGAAGATAGGGCATCATTCTTAATTATCACCATTAAAGAGAACTGTGTTTTTACACAACACTATAGTAAGCCTCTAATACTTAGTAGTTGCACGATATGGACATTTCTGGATTGATCCCAACCCTGATAAATAATAAAATGGTTCATGGATCCAAAACGCTGCTATAATAAGGAGGTACTTCTTTCCCTGCAGCCTGAGATCCCAAGGCCTGGGAGGGGCTTGCCATCAGTGAGAAAGGTGGCAGTGCCACGGCTGTGGCAGCCCTGTTGCTAGGCTGACCCCATACCCATTTCCAAGATGCTTCTGCCTAGTCCCGCACCATGGAGCCAGAAGTAACATGCTCACTTTCCCAGCCTCCTTTGCATCCAGGGGTAACCCTGGAACCCAGGCCTGGTCAATGAAATGTAACCAAGTTAAACAGAAGCTGGCAGGGGGCTTCTGAGACAGATTTTGCTTTTCTGATGAAAAGGACAGACAAAACTGGGCCTCTCAATTTCCCTTCTCCTTCCTTCCCTCCCTCTGCAAAGTCAGGTCACCATGCCTAGAGCTTCAAAGCCATCTTGTGACCATGAGGAGAAAAGCAAATACACAATGCATACATACATACATGCATGTATACATACATGCGTACATACATACATGCATACATACATACATGCATACATACAAGGACAACACAAGAAGGGTGGTGGAGAAGGATGGAAAGGGGCCTGAATGGTGTCACAGAGACGCTGAATCCACATTAGTGACTTTCTGCCCCCAGATTTCTCATGTAAGACAAAAACATCCTATGTTTAAGGTCCTAGTTTTTGTTTACTTACAGCCAAACATACCCTAAAGTATCTAGAATTTGGTACTTAAAATGGCGGCTGGAGGTAAGAGAACCTAAAACGTAGAACTGGCTGAATAAGGGAGGTAGACTGATGGGCAGAGAAGACTCAACTGTTCTGAGCTAATGAGTTGGTTATCTTTGTAATGTTGCAGAGACAAAATACAAGCACACACACACATAAAATTCAGGATTTTGGTATGCATCAGTTCCTTCTTGAAGTTTTCACTGAAGTTCTGTGAGAGAGGGACAAACTTAAACCAGAGGTAACTGATCTTATAGCAGAGAGAGAATAAATTACATCTTTGCTACTAGTGGCTCTCTCTACATTCATCCTGGAAATAAAGTACAATGAGATTCACATAATATTAATACATTGCCTTGAGTTTTAAAAGCCAATTTCTGTGCTCTAAGCTAAAATAGTTGGCAGGAAGTACTGGCTCTAGTAATGGCAGAGTAGCTTTTACCACACAAACCTTCCCACGGATAACAATAAATTCTAAACAAAATATAGAAAATAAATATTTGAAGGCATAGGATGGTGACCAAAAGCAGATAGAAACTGGAGGGATTAGGCCCTTGGGGTAAAAAAATAAAATAAAATAAAAAGAAGATATCGTGTTTATATAGTTTTTATTCTGAAGCCACTCCTGAAGCTATGTGAGTCATAAGGTGGTTAGAAATTAAAGATAACCCAAAGTCTTAATGGATTTAGGTGTCAGAGACAAAGTTTACAGCTGCCAAAAGAGTTGAAAATGGAAGGGAAATATCCCCAAAAGGAGAGAGCTGCAGAGGGCAAAGTCTCTCAAATCCATGGCTGACCTCTGAACTGCTCAGACACAGGAAAGACTCTAAGGAGCACAAGAGAACACAATTGCTGGAATGCTGAAAGGGCTAAGCAAAGATTTCAGCTGCTGGTCTCCACGGGGGATGAGGGACAGATTTTAGAGTTTTAAGTCCTGTCAAATTAGAGGGATTAGTAAAAAGCTTGGCATTTCCATTGAAACTTTAGAAGTGCTATTCCTATGAAGTAAAAACTAAATCCTAAAACTAAGGGATTCACCTAGAATCAAGGACAAAATTGAAAAAGGAATACCATAAATGATCATAAAAGCAAACTTCTATAAATTCAAGGTGACTGGACAGCAATTTAATTGCCTGCAAGAAAAAAGATAACATTATTCAAGGAAAAGAAGAAAATTAAAAGTCTTTACAAGGCATTATCCACAATGTACAACAATAAAAAATTATTATAGATGCAAAGAAAGAGAAAAACATGTTCCACATTCAATGGAAAAAGTAGTCAATAAAAACAGACCTCAAGATGACCCAGATATTAGAATGGCAGATATTATATTAATAATTAAGTTCAAAGACTCAAAGGAAAATATGTTCTAGTGAGTGATCAGATGGAGAACCTCAGGAGAGAAACAAAAACTATTAAAATGAACCAACTAAAAATTCTAGAACTAAACAATACAATATCAATAATAAAAATTTCACTGGCTGGGCTTAACAGAAGATTAGAGATGGCAGAAGAATCTGAATTTGAAGACAGATCAATATAAAGCATTCAATCTGAAGAACAGAAAGGAAAAGATATAGAAAAACAGTAACAGAGCCTTAATGACCTGTGGTACAATGAGAGATTTAACATACATGTAATTGAAATCCAAATGGGTAGAGAACAGAAAAGAACAAATATTTGAACATATAATGAATGAAAATTTCCCAAGCTTCCTGAAAAGACCAATCCAAGATCAGAATACCAAAAACAAGATAAATGAATAAAAGAAAAATGAAAGAGGAAAAAAATAATGTAAAGAAAGTAAAATATCAAGAAAAAAGACACCTTAGACATATCAAAGACAGAGAAAAAGATATTACATCGCTACATATAGGAGAACAAAGATAAGAATTACAATTGATTTCTCAACGGAAAAAATGGAGAAAACAAAAAGAAATAACACTGATAAAGTTCTAAACAAAAGAAAAATAATCTAAAGAATTGTCAACCAAGAATTCCATATCCTGTGAAACCACATTTCAAAAATAAAAGCAAATGGAAGATATTTCTAGATAGAAGAAAGCTGGAAGAGCTTGTCTCCTGCAGCCCTGAAGGGAAACAACACCAAACAGAAACCCAATTTATAGAAAAAAAAAATGAATAGCACAGGAAATAATAAATCTGCGAGTAAACAGAAAAGATTACTTTTTGCTTAAATTTTTAAAAGATTGCTGACTGCTTAATGAAAATTCTATAAAGTTTACTATCAGGGAATTTATAACATGTAGAGGCAAAACTCATGACAACACTAGTAAATAGGGCACGGAAAATATAATTATGCAGGTTTCTAATAGTTTACATGAAGTATAATCAAATTAAACCTAAATAAACTTAATAAAGGACGTATATTATAATCCCTAGAGCAATCCCCACACACACAAAAAATCAAAATAGTATAGCTAAAACTGTAATAAAAGAATTAAAGCTAAATACCAAAAAAATCATTAACCTAGAAGAAGGCAGGAAAGGAGAAGCAGAGAAGAGTACATATGGATCAACTAAAAGGCAAATAGCAAAAAGGTAGAAATAAAACCAATTAAACAATAATTACATTTTAATGTAAGTGAGCTAAACATTCCAAAATTTAAAAGGTAGAAATTTCAAATCAAATAAAATGGCAAAACTCAACCATATGTGGGCCACAAGATATACACTTTAAGTATAAAGACTTAAATAGAAGAAAAGTGAAAGAAAGGATAAAGATACAGCATACAAACAATAAGGATAGAAAAGGTGGTGTGTGCCTACTTGCCCACAGACCCTGACAACAGGTCAGGCCACCATGAAATCTGGCAACAGGTCCACCTGCCTAAAGACCCTACCTATGGACCCTGCCAGCTGGCCAACCCAAAATCTCTGGCTGGGCTGCCTAGTGAAAGCTTTTTCTGCCAAACCAAGTCTGTAAAGACAGGAAGAGGAAATTGCTTCTTCAAATGTGCAAACACCAACTTAAGCCTACTAGGATCATAAAGAAGGAGGAAAGCATGACACCAACAAAGGAACAAAATAAAGCTCTAGTAACCAACGCTAAAGAAAGATATCTACAAAGTGCCTGACAAAAAATCCAAAGTAATCATCTTAAAGAAGCTCAGTGAGCTAAAGGAGAAAACAGATAGGCAACAAAACATAATCAAGAAAACAATACATGAACAAAATAAAAAGTTGAAAAAAGAAATAGAAACCATTAAAAGGAAGCAAACGAAAATTCTGGAGCTGAAGAATATCACGACCAAATTATAATAATCAACAGTAGATGCAATCAAACAGAAGAAAGGGAATTAGCAAAGTCAAAGGTGATTTGGTTGAAATCATCCAGTCAGAAGAAAAAAAATAAAAAATAAAAATCAATAAAGAGGGTTTTTTTCTTGCTGATTTGTTTGAATTCTTTGTAGATTCTGGATAGTAGTCCCTGTTGAATGTATTGTTTGTGAATACTGTCTCCCATTCTGTACATTGTCTGCTTACCCTGTTGATTATTTTCTTTGCTGTGCAAAAACTTTTTAGCTTAATTAAGTCCTATTTGTTTATTTTTGGTGTTGCTGTATTTGCTTTTGGGGTCTCAGTCATAAATTCTTTGCCTAGGCCAATGTCCAGAAGAGTTTTTCCTACATTTTTTCTAGAATTTTTATGGTTTCAGGTCTTACATTTAAGTCTTTAATACATCTTGAAATAATCACAGCACAATTCACAATCACAAAGATATGAAATCAACCTAAGTTCCCACCAACTGATGAGTGGATAAAGAAAATGTGGGATACATACTATGGAGTATACTCAGCCATAAAAAAGGAATGAAATAATGTCTTTTGCAGCAACTTGGATGAAACTGAAGACCAGTATCTTAAGTATCTCAAGAATGGAAAAACAAATACCACATGTTCTCACTTATAAGTGGGAGCTAGACAATGAGCATTTTTGGTCATAAAGTGGTATAATGGACATTGGAAACTAAGGGTGGGGAAAGTGAAGGATAAATATTACCTATTGGGTACAATGTACATCATTCTTGTGACAGATGCACTAAAAGCCTTGACTTCAGCATTATACAATTCATCCATGTAACGAAAAATGCTTGTAACCCCTAAATCTATTGAAATAAAAAATATATGTGAAAGTCTACAGAACGTGTGGTATACCATCAAGCAAACCAATATATGTGCTATGGGAGTCTTAGAAGGAGCATGGAAAGTGAAAGGGAAAGAAAGTTTACTTAAAGAAATAATGGCTGAAACCTTCCCAAATACAGGGAGGGAATTGGACATCCAGATTTATGAAGCCAAAACCACTCCAAATAGGTTGAATCTAAAGAAGTCCACACCAAGACACATTATAATTAAATCACTGAAAGTCAAAGACAAAGAGAGAAATTTGAAAGGAGCAAGAGAAAAACTGTCCAATCACATACAAGGGAATATCTGTAAGACTACCACAAGATTTTTCAGTTGATACCCTATAGGCCAGGCAGGAGTGGGATGATATATTCAAAGTACTGATATAAATAACTTCCAATACTCTGGTTTCTCTTGAGATCAAATAAATAACTTCAATCAAGAATAATATGCCCAAGAAATATAGCCTTTAAAAATGAAGGAGACATGAAGACTTTTCCAGACAAACAAAAACCAAGGGAGTTCATGACCACTAGACCTGCCTCACAGGAAGTGCTAAAGGGAGTTCTTCGAGTTGAAACAAAAAGGTACTAAACACCAATATCAAAGCATATGAAAGTATAAATCTCACTGGTAAAGGTAAATATAAAGACAAATACAGAATAATGTAATACTATAATGATGGTGCACAAATCACTTTTAACTACTATAAAAGTTAAAACACAAGTATTAAGAAAAACTATCAGAAAATTTGGTACGGAATATAAAAAGAAGCAAATTCTGACATAAATAACAAAGTGTGGGGGGAGTAAAAACATAGAGCTTATGTATGTGATTAAAGTTAATTTCTTATCAGCTTAAAATAAACTGTTATAATGGTAACCACAAAGAAAAAAATCTATAGTAGATATGAAAAATAGATATAAAGAAGAATCGCAGTACATCACCACAAAAAATCATCAAATCACAATGGAAGATAGTAAGAAAGGAAGAGAAGAACAAAAGATATATAAAAAAGAAAATAATTAACAAAAGGACAATAGCAAGTCCTTGCCTATCAATAATTACTTTAAATGTATATGGATTAAACTCACCAATCAAAACAAATAGAGTGGGTGAACACATGGAAAAAAAAAAGTTTTGACCATATGCTGCCTGTAAGAGATTATTGATTGATTGATTGACTGGAAACAGAGTCTCATTCTATCACTCAGGCTAGAATGCAATGGCATCATCATAGCTCGCTGCAACCTCAAACTCCTGGGCTCAAGCGATCCTCCTGCCTCTGCCTCTGAGTAGC
This sequence comes from Eulemur rufifrons, assembly GCF_041146395.1. NCBI lineage: Eukaryota > Metazoa > Chordata > Mammalia > Primates > Lemuridae > Eulemur > Eulemur rufifrons. Next base: position 3,144,261 of record NC_090996.1, on the reverse strand, counting down.
TGGGACTATAGGTGCATGGCACCACACCTGGCTATTTTTGGATTTTTTGTAAAGATGCGGTCTCACTGTTGCTCAGGCTGTTCTTGAACTCCTGACCTCAAGCGATCCTTCCACCTTGGCCTCCCAAAGTGCTGGGATTACACGCATGAGCCACTGCATCTGGTCGAGAGACTTACTTTAGATTTAAGAACACACATAAGCTGAAGGTAAAGAGATGGAAAAAGATATTCCTTGCAGTGGTAACCAAAACAGAGCAGGAGTAGCTATCCTTCTATACCGCTATCTGATGAAATAGACTCTAAGTCTAAAACTGTCACAAGAGACAAAGAAAGTCATTACACAATGATAAAAGGGTCAATTCAACAGAAAGACATAACAATTATAAATACAATAAATAACAATTATAAATACATATGCACCTAACATCAGAGCATCTAAATATATAAAGGAAACACTGACAGATCTGAAGGGAGAAATAGATAGCAATGCAGTAACCATATTAAGACTTTAACATCCTATTTTCAATAATGGATAAATCATCCACACAGAAAATCAAAAAGAAAACAGCAGACTTGAACAACACTATAGAACAAAGGACCTAAAAGACATATACAGAACATTCCACCTAACAGCAACAGGACATGCATTCTTCTCAAGCACAGGACATGTAGAACACTCTCCAGGATGGGTCACATGCTAGGTTACAAACAAATCTTAACAAATTTAAGACTGAAATCATTACAAGTATCTTTTCTGACCACAATGAAATGAAACTGGAATTCAATAATAAAAGGAAAACAGAAAAATTCACAAATACACAGAAATTAAGCAATACATTCTTGAACAACCATTGGCTCAAAGAAGAAATCAAAAGGGAACCCATTATATTAAGTGAAGTATCTCAAGAATGGAAAAACAAGCATCACATGTACTCACCAGAAAATTGGTTTCCCTGAACATCACCTAAATACAAATCTGGGAACGACACCAATTGGACATCAGACTGAGGTGGGGGGTGGGGGAGGGGATGGAGGTATGCCTACACAATGAGTGCATTGTGCACCGTTTGGGGAGTGGTAACACTTGAAGGTGCTGACTCGGGAAAGGGGGGGTGGGGAAAAAATATGAAACTGTTGTTTTTAACTTGCACTGTTCACTTAATAATTTATCATGAATATTTCCCATATTATTTCATATCATTGTACAAGAAATAATGTATACATTATGAGGACATACTGTATCTACAAGATATCTACAAGATATACTGTTAGACTCTTTGATTCTGTAAAAAAAAAAAAATAGTAAACCTGAAAAAAAAAAAAAAAAGGGAAATTAGAAAATATCTTGAGACAAACAAAAATACAATACACCAAAACTTATGAGACATGGCAAAAGCAGTTCAAGAGGGACGTTGGTAGCGACAAACAACTAAATTAAAAAAGAAAAGATTTCAAATAACCAATGTAACTTTACACCTCAAGGAACTAGAAAGAGAAAAACAAACTAAGTCCAAAGTTAGCAGAAGGAAAGAAATAATAAAGATTAAAGCAGAAATAAATGTAACAGAGAATAGAAAAACAATAGAAAACTCAGTGAAACAGAAAGAAGACCCAAATAAATGAAATTAGAAATTTAAGAGGAGACATTATAACTGAGGCCACAAAAATAACAAAGGTCATAAGGAACTATTATGAATACTTATATACCAGTAATTAGACAACTTAGAATAAACGGATAAATTCCTAGAAACATAACCTACCAAGACTGAATCAATAAGAAATAAAAAGACTAAACAGACCAATAACGAATAAGGAGATTGAATCAATAATCAGAAATCTCCCAACAAAGAAAAATCCTGGACCAGATTGCTTTACAGATGAATTCTGCCAAACATTTAAAGAATAATTAATACTAATCCCTCTGAAACTCCTTCAAAAAATAGAACAGAGAAAAATTCCAGACTCTTTATGAGGCCAGCATAACCCTGATACTAAAGCCAGACAATACAAGACAACTATAGGCCAATATCCCTGATGAAAATAACGCAAAAATCTTTAACAAAATATTAGCAAATCAAATTCAACAGCACATTAAAAGGATCATACACCATGAAAAGGTGGAATTTATCCCTGGGATGCAAGGTTGGTCCAGCACATGCAAATCAATCTGAGTGATACACCACATTAAAAGAATGAAGGATAAAAATCACAGATGCAGAAAAAGCATTAGACAAATTCAATACCTTTTTATAATTAAAACTCTCAATGAATTAAGTGTAGAAAAAACTTACCTTAATAAAATAAAGGTTGTACATGAAAATCCCACAGCTAACACAATATTCAATGATGAAAAACTGAAACCTTTTTCTCTAAGATCTGGAACAAAGCAAGGATACCTACTCCCTCCACTTCTAGTCAACATAGTACTGGAAGTCTTAGAGCAAGTAAGCAAGAAAAAGAAATAAAAGATATCCAAATTGGAAAGGAAGAAGTAAAACTATCTCTGTTTGCAGATGACATGACTTTATATGTAGAAAAGTATAAGATTGCACCAAAAAAAAAAAAAAAAAAAAAAAAAAACCCTGGTTAAACTAGTAAATGAATTCTGAAAAGTTACAGTATAAAAAAATCAACATAAAAAAATCAGTTGAATTTCTGTACACTAACAAGGAGCTTATCCAAAAAGGAAATTAAGACAACAATCCCATTTATAACAGCATCAAAAAGAATAAAATATTTGGGAATAAATTAAATATTCTTTAAGCAAGGAAGTGAAAGACTTGCACAGTGAAAACTACAACACACTGGTCAAAAAATTAAAGCAGGTACAAATAAATAGTAAGATCTCCTGTTTGTGCATTGCAAGAATTAATATTTTTTAAGTGCCCATTCTACTAAAAGCAATCTATAGATTCAATGCAATCCTATTCAAAATCTCAATGGCATTTTTTATAGAAACAGAACAAAGTCCTAAAATTCATATGGAACCAGAAAAGACTCTGAGTAACCAAAGAAATTTTTAGCAGAAAGAACAAAGCAGGAGGTATCATACTTCCTGATTTCAAAATATATTACAAAGGTACAGTAAATTAAACAGTATGGTACTGGCAGGAAAAAAAAAAAAACAGACATATAGACTAATGGAACTGAATAGAGAGCCCAGAAATAAACCAGCTGATCTTTGACAAGGATGACAAGAACACATAATGGGGAAAAGGTAGTATCTGCTGTTGCGAAAACTGGATTCCCACATGCAAAAGCATGGACTTGGACATTTGTCTTATACCATACACAAAAATCAACTCAAAATGCATTAAAGACCTAAATGTAAGACCTGAAACCTTAAAACTTCTGAAAGAAAACATAGTAAAAATAGATTCCTAAAATTGGCCTTGGTAATGATTTCTGTTATATGATACAAAAAGGACAGTAAACAAAAGCAAAAATAGAAAAGTGAGATGGTATCAAACTAAAAACTTCTGCACAGCAAAAGAAACAAGCAATAAAACAAAAAGACAACCTATGGAATGGGAGAAAATATGTGTAAACCATATATCCAATATTAACCCAATAATGGGTTAATATCCAAAATACGTAAGGAACTCACACAACTCAATAGCAAAAAAAAAAAAAAAAAAAGTTAAATAAACAAGAAAAAAATCCCAAATAACCTATTAAAAGAACTTGAATAGACTTTTCTCCAAAGATATATAAATAGCCAACAGTGACATGAAAAGATGCTTACCATCACTAATCAACAGGAAAATGCAAATCAAAACTACAATGAGATATCACCTCACAATTGTTAGGATGGCTGTCATTTAAAAACAAAAGAAAGTGTTGACAAGGATGTGGAGAAAAGGGAACCCTTGTACATTCTTGGGGGGAATGCAGCTATTATAGAAAATAGCATGGAGGGTCCTCAAAAAATTAAAAATAGACTATCACATGATCCAGCAATCCCATTTCCGGGTATATATCCAAAGGAACTGAAATTAGGATCTTGAAGAGATACCTGCACTCCCATGTTCCCTGCAGCATTATTCATAACAGCCAAGACATGGGAGCTGTCTAAGTGTCCATCAGTGGATGAATGGATAAAGAAAATAGGGTGTACACATACAATGCAATATTATTCAATCTTAAAAACAAGGAAGGAAATCCTGCCGTTTGTGACAGCATGGTTGAACCTGGAGGACATTGTGTGAAGTGAGACAAGCCAGACAAAGAAGGACAAATCTGTATGATATAAGGAACCCAGAATAGTCTAACTCAGAGCAGAGAGTAGAGTGGTGGTTGCTAGGAGCTCACAGGAGGGAGACATGGGAAGTGTTAGGCAAAGGGTACAAAGTTTTAGTTACCCAAGGTGAATAAGACCTAGAGATCTGTACAGCACAGTGCCTATAGTTAACAATACTGTATTGTACACTCAAAATTTTGCTAAGAGGGTAGATCTTTTGTTAAGTGTTCTTATCATATATAAATAAAGAATGCAGAAGAAAACTTTTGGAAGTAATGGATTGTGGTAATGGTCTCATGGGTAATACACTTATCTCCAAATTCATCAAGTTCTATACCTTAAGTATGCACAGCTTTTTACATGTCAATCATACCTCAATAAAGTGGCTTTTTAAAAAAGCTGGTGTGGCTATATTAATATCATAAAAAAAGTTGATTTTAAGACAGGATGTATTACCAAAGATAAAAAGCGACATTTCATAACACTAAAAACACCAATTAATCAAGAAGTCACAACAATCCTAAATGCATATCACATAATAGCAAAGTTTCAAAAGACAGGAGGCAAAGATTAACAGAATTAAAGAAAGGAATAGACAAACACACAATCACTGTTGGAGATTTTAGCACCCCTCTTTCAGGAATTCATAAGAAACAGAGAAAAAGAGAGAAAGGAAGGGAGGAAGGAAGGGAGCAAGGAAGGAGGAAAGGAAATCAACTCAACATCATTAACCATCATGGAAGTGCAAATTAAAATCACACTGGGATATCAGTATACACCTACAAGATTGGCTACAATTAAAAAGACAGGTAACAAATGCTGATGAGAACGTGGAACAATTGGACCTTTCATAATAGTTGCTGAGGTTATAAAATGGAACAACTATTTTTGAGAACAGTTTCTTATAAAAATCAACCATATACCTATCCAGAAATTTTATTCCAGAGTTACCTGGGGGAAACAAGAATATATATCCACAAAATACAAAACAAACAAACAAAAAACTGCACAAAAATGCTCAAAGCCATTTCCTTCATAAGATCCCCAAACTAAAAACATCCTAACTGTCCATTATCAGGGGACTGGAGAAATAAATTGCAATATATTCATGCAATGGAATACTAATGCACATAACAACATGGTTGGATCTCACAGACACTGTGTTGAATGAATAAAGACAGACACAAAAGAGCGCATATAGCAGGATTCCATTTATATGAAATACAAAGACAGGCAAAAGTAATCTACAGTGATAGAAAACTGTAAGTGTTTGCCTACAGGAAGTGAGGACTGAACAGGAATAGAGACTGATGGAACTTTCCAGGATGACAGAAATGTTTTAACACAATGGTCAGCAAACTATGGCTCATGGGCCAAATCCAGCCCACCTCCTATTTTTGTAAATAAACTTTTACTGCTACACGGCCATGCTCACTTGGTTACATAGTATCTATGGCTGCTTTTGAGCTACAACAGCAGAGTTGAGTCATTGCAACAGAGACTGTATGGCCCACAAATCCTAAAATATTTACTGTCTAACCCTTTGCAGAAAAAAAATTGTTGATCCCTGTTCCAATATATAACATATTACATGGTATAACATAGTTATATGGGCATATACATTTATATGGTGTTATGAGTTAAATGACATACTCCCCCCCCCCAATATATATATATATATATGTCCTAACTCCTAGTACCTCAGAATGTGACCTTTTGGAAACAGGAACATTACAGATGTAATTAGTTGAGATGATCTTGTACTGGAGTAGCACAGACCGCTAATCCAACATGACTGGTACCCTTGTAAGAAGATGGCCATGTGAACACAGAGACACACTGGAGAATGCCATGTGATGACTAGGAGTTGGAGTTATACAGTTGCAGGGTAAGGAATGTCTAAGATTGCAGGAAACCACCAGAAGCTAGGAAGAGGAAAAGGAGTCCACAGGTTTCAGAGGGCACGTGGCCCAGCTGTCACTTGACTTCGGACATCTAGCCTCCAGACTGTGAGACAATACACGTCTGTTGTTTTAAGCCACTCGGTTTACGGCGCTTTGTTATGGCAGCCCAGGAAACTAACACACACTAACTGGTCACCTGGGCATACACATTTACCAAAACTCACCAAAAACCTGTGCATTACACTGTTTCTAAATTGGTGATTTTTTTAAAGGATAAACAAGGAAGCAAATGCCTTACCAAGATATAAGATTAGAGACCCTGGTAATAAAGAAAGATTCAGCATAGTATATGCCCACCAGAATCTATTGTTTCAAATTTCTTCAAGGCAACTGCATATAAATTTAGGTCTAAGAAGGCTGAAAGAACCCAGAAATAGGAATAGATAAGAATTATCAAATTTAAAAATAGTCTCTAAATGATATCTTTAGCCGTGGTACTCACACTTAAAATTGCCTAGAAATAAATAGAACTCCAGCCGTGAGGGTTGTCTCCCCATAGAAGGTTGAGCGTCTGCTAGATAAAGTGCAGGGAAGACGGGCACGCATTGTGCCAGCCACCGTGTTGGACTATAACAGTGTGACAGGCCTTTCTAGGTGGCTGACCTAGCAGCCATTCCTAATCTTCTCCTTCACCATCCCTTACCACAGAGGCTGGAAAGCTAAACATTCACTTTCCCAGAACTTGCAGTTAGGGCTAGTCAGAGGCTGGCTGATAAAAACATTAGAAGAAAGCTTCTATTCTCAAACAAAGAGAGTCTCAGGAGGTGAAGGTGTTTTGCACTGGTCCTTTCTTTGATGCCTGAGCTGCTTGTGTGATGCCTAGACCAAGGCAGCCATCTTGAGACCATGAAGCAACAAACATGAGGCCCAAAATCCAACAGCTATTGATGGTAGGGTGGAAAGCCGGAAACAGCCTGAAGACTTGAGAGCATCAGTGTATTACTGTGCCTACCATGACCTGTCCACCTTCAGACTTCTTATTAAGCAAACAATAACTGTCTTTGGGACTTAAGCCACTGTTCAAGATTTCTATTACATGCTGTCAAATGCATTCCTAACTGAAAAAACAAATAGCTCTATCCCTCTCACCTAAGAGTTCTAGCAAACAAGAGAGAAAGATGGGAAATAGAGGGGTAAAGCAGTTAATAATAAAAGAAGGAGGAGAAGAAGTAAAATAACATTGTTAACTTTTATTGATGGCTTACTGGGCTTTAAGTGATTTACGTGTACTGCATTATCAATCGAAATGGAAACCCTTGTACCATGATGCTGCCAAGAAACAGTACCAGTAGGCATATCAGGGTCAACCAAGTATTTGGGACTGCTACCCAAATTATGTAATAGAAAAAAGAGTACCAGACTGAGAATTGGTAGACTGGCATTCTGGTTTAGACACTTCTAGTCACGTGCTCTGTGAATCTGGCGAATCACTTACTACCTCCAGGTTGGTTCTTCTTCCCTTAAAGGCAGATGGTGGAGAAAATTATCTGTAGGGTCTGCTTAATGTCTAACATCCTAATTTCCAACTTACTTAGTCCGGCTCAAGTGATTTGGCTGGATTTGTAAGAATTCATGGAATATTTATGAAATATCACAGTCATGTCAAGAGAGCTACAGCAATTGATTATCCCAAGCTCCAAATACTTGGCACAAATGGTCAGGGCAGGATAGAGGGATTCTGTTAATAAAGATAACTTCCTAAGCACTCTCAACACGCTTATACAGTAGCCATGAACTTAGGAAAGGAATTGTTGCCCAGATAAGAGGTGGGTTTGTTGTCACTATACAATCTATCAATGGACAGCAGCCATTCTTATTTGACTTGGGAATGCAGTGATGGGTTTTGTTTTTTTTTTAACAGCAAAATTTCCCTTCAAAATTGTTTCTTGCCTGAAGCTAGCACTAAAATTAGTTTATATTTTCTCAATATGCTTTTTTTTTTTTTCCAAACAAACAAAAAACAAACAGTGACTTGGATCATGAATTGAGAAAAAGGCTTTCGATGAAATATTCACATAGACAATTCTCAAGATCCATAATCTTCAGGGCGGAGAAGCAAAAGTTGATTATTTGTGAAGTAGACTGTGAATAAATTTTTTAAAAAAGTTATTCAAGCTGCAGAAAATTGCAGGGATACATATTTATGTTTAACATCAGTAGTAAAATTACATTTTCTAATGAATCTACAGCTCAGGGCTTTAAAATGTAGATCTTTTAAAATGCACCAAACAAAATTCCAAGGATTACAAGAAATGTTTTATTTATAATGTTTGCATGAAGCTAGAAATGGTGCCCATCTGTCTCTTCCAATATATTTTCACAACCAGATTTATAGACTTTAACTAGAAAAGTAAAAGAGATAGGGTTCTGTCTCCTTCTCAATCTAATTCAGTCCATTATCATATTTTTATTTGTCATAAACTGTCGATACAATTTATCATACTACCCTTCGCTTGACAGTTTCATAGCAGTAAGTTTTGTGTCCCTTTCCTGATAAATTCTTCAAGGATGCAGACAACAATGTCTACTTACGCTTTACCAACCTCTCCCCTACATTTACACGTACTGGATGTGGTGGGAGATAAATAAGTAATTACGGAATGAAGAGCCAGAACTCGCATTCCACTGCATCTCCTTCTCATAAAAAGGGCTTGAAGGAGAAAAATACTCCAAAAAAGTGGAATTTCTCTACGCCCTTCACTTGCCTCTTGTTTATGCCATCACCCTCCCTCTAACTCTTCCTTTGCTGCCATTTCGTTCCACTCTCTTGTCTATTTATGGCCTCACTGACTCTGAAGCTAGTTAAGGAAGCATCTCACATTACTTTTGCAATCACCATTCAATCTTCGATCGTGAAGACGTCCACTATAAGCCGACCAGATGAGCAGCAGCTGCAATCATTTGCAAAACAACTTCAAATGGATTTTTTAAAAAGTTAATGACCATGTTTATGTAACTCGGTTCAAAGTCTCAGGAATGTCAGGCTGGGTATTAGGCCCAGTGGCGTCGTCCCCATCCTTCCCACGGAGAATGAACAGTAACAGGCATGAGGAAGAGCCCTAGATTCTAAGCTCCAAGATGGGGGTCCCTGAGTAATTCTCAGCTAAATTTAATTCTGTCACTGCCATGTCTTGATTAAGGACTCAAAACAACTAAGAAACCATATTTTTTTGAGGTAGGTCATTCAGAGAAAGAGAAGAGCTACTCAGCATATTTAGTTACCATATTGAATAACTAAACTAAGGAAGAAGAAATACTGGAAACTCATACCTATAGGAACATTTACAGAGACTGGTGAACAATGAATAGGATTTTATAGAGTCAAAATTAGGTACTGATTGGTTTAATCTTGTCACCCCCTAGAAGACAAGTTTGCTTCCAATCAAATCCAACTTGAGAGCCAAGGACTCAGGCACTATCTAGAGCTACAGACCTTCAAATAATTGAAAGTCTCTTAAAATACATTCCTAAAATGCATGGTGACTGACATAGAGATGATTTGTAATAAGTGGCTGATCAAGGAATGAATAAATCCATTAAGGAAAAACATGAAAACCCTTATTATTCAGCCTAGTATGTTCTCAGTACAAATTTGTTGACCTGCAAAACCAGCGCTCACTGCCGGGCCTAAAAAAGTCAAATAGAAAAGGAGAAAAGAACAGTTTTATGAGGATCTACTATGTACCAGGCACTGTCACTTCATTTTAGCTTCAAAATAACACTGTGGAAAGGGTGGAATTGGAATGTTCTAACACAAACAAATGATACATGCCTGAGGTGATGGATACCCAAATTACCTGGACTTGATTAATTCACACTGTATGCCTGTAGCAAAACATCACATGTATCCTATAAAAATATACAACTATTATGTACTCATAATAATTAAAAATTAAATATTAACAAAATAACACTATGGGATTACTCATTTTACATATTACTATATTTATTTTACATATGTGTAAACTGAGGCTCACAGAGTTTACTGAAGTAGTAATATTTACAATTTGTACACACACATACACGCATTATCTTTGTTTATTACAACTTTTCAAGAATATTTTGTTAGCCCATTTTAAAGGCAAAGAAACTGAGGTCCAGAAAGATCGAGAACCTTGCCACAGGTCATGCAGCTGCAAAGTGGCATGGCCAGACCCAGAGTGAGAATAGGAGGCATCCCAGCAGTGTCCCTGTCTGCTGGCCCTTCCTTGCTACCATCACTCTCTGACATTGTCACAAACAGGCTCATCAACAAAAGGGCACTCTACTGTGAAGCAGACCCGTGGAGTCCAACATGATTGTGACCAGGCAGAGGACAAGGAACCTGTGGAAACGCTTAACCAAAGAATCTGAGTTTTTAACAGCCATTGTTCAGACTCACTATTCAACTCTTAGTTTTTCAGGGCTTTTCCTGAGTAAAATAGTCATCTTTGCCTAAGAAAGCGCCATAAAGATGCATGAGATATCAACCAGGAAAGTGCTTTGATACCCTCTTAGTCACATCAGACCATCTGTCCCTTCCTCCTAGCAACCACTGATGGAGAAGACTCAGAAGTAGAAGGTGCTCCCCAGCCAGACATGCACAGCCCTTGCACTTTGGTTCAAAAACGAACTGAATGAAAAGCAGACAAAGAAATTACAAGAAAAGAAAACTACAGGCCAATAACTATATTGAAGTAATGAATAAAGATGCTAAAATCCTCATCACAATATTAGCAAATTAAACCAGCAAGGTATACTGAAATGTATTAAAAGAATACATCAAGACAAAGTAGGGGTTATCCCAGGAATGCAAGGCTGTTTTAACATTTTTTAATGGTAATCCATCATTTCAATAGATTAAAGCAGAAAATCCATATGATTATTTTAACAGCTGCAGAAAGAAAAGCACTTGAAAAATTCAAACCATTCATGATAAAATCTCTTAACAAATCAGGAATAGTGGGTAATTTCCTCAAACTGATAAAACCTATCATCAATGAAAACCTACAGCTAACGTTATACTTGATGGTAAAGGACTGAAAACTTTCCCCAGAAAAACTAGGAACAAAGCAAGGATGTTCATGCATACCACTTCTATTCACCACTGTACTATAGGTCTTAGCCATTGCAATAAGGCAAGAAAAAAGAAAGAGAGATAAAGATTTTAAAAGAAGTAAAACTCTCCCTTTTTGCAGATGAGTGACTGTTTATATAGAAATACATAAGGTATCTACAAAAAAATTCTAGAATAAATAAATTTAACAAGGTCATAGAATACAAGGTCATATTAAAAATCCACTGTATTTCTATATAGGAGCAGAAAAAACAAAATGAAGCTATAAAAACCAATCCATTTGTAGTAGTACAAAAGAAAAATAAAGCATATAGGAATAAAACTAATCAAAAGATATGTAAGTTCTTTTATAGTTGAAAGCTCTAATTTAAGCTTATTTTGGCCTTAAGGAAGACCTAAATAGAGATATACACCATGTTTATGGATTAGAATATTCAGCATTAAAAGGTTAATTCTCCCCAAATTGATCTATACATTTAATGCAATTTCTATTAAAATTTCATCAGACCTTTATATAGACATTGACAACATGGATTCTAAAATTTATATGGAAATACTAAATATCTGGAAAAAGTCAAAGTATTTTTTTTTTAAAAAAAGAACAAAGTCAGAGGATTTACTCTAGCTTATTTCAAGACTCATTTTAAAGGCACAGTAATCAAAAAAGGATAGACTTATAGATAATGGAACAGAAATAGAGCTCCATATATGTGGTCAATTGATATTTTACAAAGGTGCTAAGGTAATTCAGTGGCAAAAGAAAGATGTTTTTGTTTGCTTTTAATCAGTGACGCTGGAACATCTGAATATCCACATAGAAAAAATTAAACATCAACAATTACCTCATCTCATACATAAAAATGAACTCAAAATTAATCATGGACCTAAATTTAAAAGCTAAAAACTATAAAACATTAGAAAAAATATGAGGAATCTTTGTGACCAGGGAATAATGATTTCTTAGACCAGACACAAAAAGCATGAACCATAACAGAAAATAATGATATATTTAGCTTTATGAAAAATAAAAAGGTTATCTCTTTAAAGGCCACTGTTGAGAAAATGAAAAGGCAAGCCACAAACTGGGAGAAAATATTTACAACATGCATGCAGACTAATGACTTATATTTAGAATACATAAAAAACTCACACAGGTAAATAATAAGAAAACAAACCTAATAAAATATTTGAACAGGAGGCTTCACAAATGAAGCAACACAAATAGCCAATAAACACATGAAAACATGTACATCGTTCTCATCATTAATAAAATGCAAATAAAAACAACAATGATATACCACTACACCCCCAGTAGAATGGATAAAATCAGAAGACTGATATTAGGGTTGGCAAGGAGGTGGAGCAACTGGAAAACTCATACACTGATGGGGAGGGGTGTAAAATGGTACAACCACTTTGGAACACAGTTTGGCAATTTCTTATAAAGTTAAACATCCACCTATCATACAACCCACCCATTCAACTTTTAGCTGTTTACTCAAATGAAAACATATGTCTACAGAAAGACTTGTACCAGGATGCTCAAAGGATCTTTATTTATAATAGCCAAAAAAATTTCCATCAACAGATGAATGAATAAATGTCAAACCATTTATGATACAGTCTCTTAGCAAATGAGGAATAGTGGGTAAATTCCTCAATTCCATACAATGGAATACCACTCAGCAATAAAAAGAAATGGACTATTGATACATAACAATGTGGATGAATCTCAACATAATTTATGCTAAGAGAAAGAAGCCAGACCTAAGAATATATATTATATTATCACATTTATATAAAATTTTAGAAAATGAAAAGTGATCTGTAGTGACAGAATGCAGATCAGTTGGGGATAGGGAGGTGGGAGCATGGAGGAAGGGATGGATTGTAAGGGGCATAAGGAAATTTGGAGATGTGATGGAAATCTCTGATGTCTGGATTGTGGTGGTACAATAGTTGTATACTTAGTCAAAACTCATCAAATTACACACCTTAAATATGTGCAGTTTATTGTATATAAACCATACCTCGATATGTTTTTTTTAAAAAAATAAGAATAAACCAGAGCAAATTCAGAATGGGGTGAGGAGGTAAGAGAGCATGTCATCTGAGACACGAGTGAAGATTCTTGGGGAACATAATGAGTGCCCTCAGGTGTCTGTGGGCCATCAGACGCAAGAGTCAGCGTCTGGACAATCTCATTGCATGGACCAGGATAAATTGGCAGAATTTGAAGACAGCAAACTTCATCTGAGGATAGAGAATAATTTCCTAACTAGGAAGAATAACCCACAGATAAAACTGGCCGCCATGATGGAGGGGGTGCATGGTACCCTCTTGGCACTGGAGGGATTTGTGGAGAAGTGGGGAAGACCAGGACTTTGCAGAAATACTGTTAGAAAGGTAGAGATCAACTCTTAAGCCCTCTTCCAACCTGAAGATTCTACAATTCTGCAAGACCAGAAGTTCCCTGTTGTTTGCTGTTTGTATAGGAAAGCCCAAAATTCAAAACAGTATTGCTTGATCAGACAATTCTCTCTAAAAAAAAATTAAAACGTCAGGATGGAATTGAAGAGGAATTTTCTACCATCTGTATTTGGCACCTGATCTCCTTCTTTCTCGTGGCCCAGAAACATTTCCACTGAAGATAGATGACTTTTGTTGTTGCTCCTTTCCAAAAGCTCCTGATTTAATGAGTAATTAGTCTGAAATCAGCACAAACAGCAGTAGCTAAGGAGAAACACCTACTGTAACGTGTGGTGTGCTGGCTCCCAAAGTCATCCTGTTCTCACATCCAGCTCACCATCCTTCGTCTCCTGCTGAAGCAGGGTGGAGGAGGGATGCGTGGGTGCGATCCTTAAGCACTACCGAAAACCCACAGAGCTCTGAGAGCTCATTCACTCATTCATTCATTCATTCAGTGAACACATAAGCACTCTAATGGGCCCTTCTCCTTGTTATTTCAAGTGCTTCACCTGACTTAGGGAGGAAGGTACTCAAAGGAGGGGACAGATTTAAGGGAGATACACAGAAACAGGCTATGGCGTGACTCTTCATGGAGCCCTGGCCAGAGGGCCAATGTTAGACTGTAAAACAGCTCAGGGTTTCTGTTATTAATTTCTGATTGTGCTTGAAGGGCTTAAGGTTCTTATTCTCTAAGTCAAGCTTTATCTTAAAATAGGACATATTGTGGAGATCTGGCCCTTCTGTAGAAGAAGGGGACATTCCCCAGGACTCCAGCAACCACAGCAGCCAAGCTATTTGCTCTCTTTTGTCCCCCTTCTAAGATCCCTCCTTTGTGGACAAGCCAATGTCCCTCAGCACCTGCACCCGGTTCTGGGCCAGGGCAACAGAAAGGAATTCACTCTGGTCTAGCCACCTGTTTTCCAGCTGCTCTTGCTCAGAGTGAAGGCAGAAGCTCATGTGGTCAGTAGCTCCATCTGAGGCTCATTAGCAATTTCACGAGCCTCAATTTGAAAGAATAATAGGAAGGTGTGTTTGCATTTAGCTCTTCCATATCACATCCTGAAAGTGCAGTGGAAAAATCCATAAACTATTCAGAGGGAGAAGAAGGTCCGATGTGTGCTGAATAAAGGAATGTGACTCCCTGAAAAATAGCACTGTCAGAAACAGGACAGAAGACCCTTTCCAACAAATCCAGACCAGATGAGGTCAGCATGGAGAATTATTTCGGCTCTACATGAAAGGGAAATTCTGATAAGGCAATGGAAAATATAATCATTGTAAAAGGCTGCACTTGTGCAAGAGATAGAATTGAATAAAGTCCAACACATAATCACTGTGATTGCAAATTTGAAAATGGGTTCTTTGACATAGTCTCACTTTATTTTTCACTTGCTTAGTATTTTTAAGCATATTATAGATTTCAATTGGAGACTACAGAACTCATTTTGTCAGATTTACAGTCCACTGAAAAATAAACAGTAAATTTTGAAATGCTTTTCTCTTCTATTTTATATCAAATTTGTTTCATTAAGTCTAAAGTCTGAGCTTTTCCATGTTCTAATATTTTTTGGTCTTTAGGTATCATGGCTTACTTTAAAAAACTGACCCCAAAACAATATTTGGTTTCCTTTGCAACAAGCAAGATATTAAATGATAATTGGTGATCTTTATAGACTAAAATTAACAAAGAATAAAATTTAGATATTTTCTCAAGTGCAAGTAAGTTCTTAGCTGAATTCATACCTCAGTTGGACTCTTTGGGTGAAAACAGTTGATCTGAATTAGAGATTCTTTAAAATAAATTCAGTATAATGACTTTCAAGGACATTCAATAACAAAAGGAAGTAGATAAGAAAAATACTCTATTAATATTTATATGTCTAACCAGGACAGCTCTGAAGACTAAATAAGTTTCACGGGTAATTAACATCATTTGCATGAAGACTAATATGCCTGAGATTAAAAGTTCTTTTTTAAACGTTATATAATTTTCCCAAATGTCTCTGCTCTGACTCAGAGTAGTGGCTGTCCCTGGTGAACACATCTGTCCCCAAAACCAAACAGGCTAAGGAAAGTGTCATTCAACACTCTAATGTCGGCACCCCAGTTTCCACCTACAAAAACTGGCAAGTCTTCTCTAATGGGGAGTCCTGTCTCATTTTACACTTGTTGACTATTTAACTTATAACCATGTTAAAACTGAAAAAGAAAGTAAATAAATAAATAAATATATAAGTATATACATAAAATATACGTGTGTACATATACGTATGAGTTTATGGGTACACATAATTTTCAAACTTGCTCAAAAGTACAGATAATAATGAAATGAAACCCGATACAACCCACATTCAGCCGTTATCAATATTTTACTACATGTGCTTCATTTTTTTCCCCTTTATTGCTGAAATATTTTAAAGTACTTCTCAAATATTGTGTCATTTCATCCCAACGTACTGCAGTGCACATCTGTTTAAAAAAAAAATGCTTTTTCTTTTTTCTTTCATAACCACATGCTGTTACCATACTAACAAAATGATAATAATTCTCAGGAGGAAAAATTCTCGTCTGAGACCCATCCGTGATCCCATGTCCCTGACTGTCTCATAAATGTCGTTTTACACGATGGGTTAGCGTCAGGATACAAACACATGTTGCTTGTCTTCATCTAGAGCGCTCCGCCCTCCCCAGCCTCCCATTCTTTTCAAGTCACTGACTTGTTGCAGGAACCAGGTCAGCTGTCCTGTAGACTGTCCCATGTTCTGAAGCTCTCGTGGCATCATTTAGCTCGTTCCTCTGCCCCTCGTATTTCCTGTAAGTGGAAATTGTCTCTGGGGGCTTGATTAGATTCATAGTCAGTTTACTTGGAAGACGACGTCACATTGAGCGCCGTGAGCTTCCTGTTGCTCCGTGTCAGGACCCACAACACCTGGATATCCCAACTGTACAGATGGCCAGCAGGTTCAAGGAGTGACAGCCTGAAATCTCCATTGTCAAATTCCCCACCAACCTTTCATTTCACGGTTTCCTCCAGTGATGAGTCTTGCTTGATGCAACTACAGTATTTCTTTCTTGGTGGTAAAATGGTGATTTCCAAATTTGATAATTTCTTCCACAGTTATTCTCTGGACTCTTCATGAAAAAGAACTCTCCTTACCAACTTGGGCTACTTGGTTACCCTAAAATACTGTTCATGCTTTGTAAGTGCCAATCTTTGGAGTAAGGATTTGGTACCCTATGAGCTTTTCCTTCGACCATGTAAAAGTATCATGAAAATAATACATTTCTACCAATACATACACATAGGTACTGGCAGAAATATATACATATGTATTGGTAGCAA
The DNA here is from genome assembly GCF_041146395.1 of Eulemur rufifrons. Taxonomy (NCBI): domain Eukaryota; kingdom Metazoa; phylum Chordata; class Mammalia; order Primates; family Lemuridae; genus Eulemur; species Eulemur rufifrons. The sequence goes on along the minus strand of NC_090996.1, from coordinate 3,127,190 downwards.
CATATTGAAAAAATATATATTTAATTTATGTAAATATATATACACTATATACATTTTTCAATGTGCTTCTACCCATTGCATTTATTGCTCCTTTTATTGCTTAAATCGTCCCATTTTGGGCAGTACAGATCCTTTTTGTGGCTCCCAATCCTCATGATGAACCATTAGTCTTGGACTTAGCACACTGCCCAGCTCACAGTAAGAAGGTCTACAACTTTTATCCTTGAATATATGAAAGCTAAACATATCCCCACGTAACGATGATCAATAAGAACACAAGATTCAGCTTATTCAACCTCTATCATGAGAATTTACTGGGTCCCTACTACGTACCAGGCACTGAATTAGGTGGATGGATTACAAAAACAGACAAAGCACATTGCCTGTTCTTAGGGGATTATGGATTTAAGCAGCTGTCTCTACACAGCACTGTAGTACACCTGCACTTCAGCATCAGGTGAGAAGCGCATCATGAATCATTTATCACTTGCCATAGGTAAGAGCAGGGGTAATTGCAAATGACTGCACTTTTAAAGAAATAAATGAGAACAGATGCAAGGTTAGCCCCAGAATCCTGCCAGTCTCGACGTACCTTGGCCTGCAGATGAGCAGGGCACAGACCGGCTGCGGCGCTCAGCGTTGCGCACGGCAGCGTGTCCCTGGGCATCACTGACCAAGTGTGCTGTGGTCTAAAAAAAAAGCTGGTTTAGGAAGAGCAATGTGTTATCAGAGAACTGTAATACAATGGGATGCATCTCACAGTGCTATCAGAATAGAGATGAGCATGTGGTTAAAGAAAATCTCAGTGAGAAGGTAAATATCAGTTGGGCTTTAAACAATAACTGAAATTTCACCAGTGTTGATGAAGAACAAGAAAAGGCATTCTAGACAGGGAGACTAGTTTCTGCAAAGGCATAAAGATGTGACGATGATCTGGACAACAGCGATAGATGGTTCTGTGTGGCCAGAAGACAGTGTGCTGAGAAGCAGCACAGGAAGGGTGGGCGGGGCCAGGTGGTGAAGGCATTGAATGCCGTGACAAGGAGTCTAAATGCTAGCACTAGGCTCTAGGGAACGATCCAGTTTTTAAGCAAGAGTAACATGGTCAGATCTATGTTTTTAAAGGATTATGCAGGGGAGATGGGAAGGGGGAGGGGGTGGATGGACTAAAAGGGAGAGAAAGTCAAGACAAAAAGACAAGTTAGAAGCCTACTATGGCCCAGATGAAAAATTATGAGGCCCAGAAGTATCCCTTGAATCTGCCAGGTAGACGAAAGGAGGCAGAAATTCATTCAAAAATCTTTTCAAGGGTGAAATTTACAGGACTGGGTGACTGAAGAAATGGGAGAAGTCAGGGAGAAGAAGAATAAAGGATGACTCTGAGGTTTCTGAGTGTAAACAGGAAGTCGTTGAAATGCAATTCCATTTGCTAACTAGCCAAATCAGAGTGCAAATTGATTAAGAATTAATACTGAGTATATTTGCAAATAGGCAAGTTGCAAAAAACCTCTCCGTGAAATAAACCCATCAGGATTTCCATTTTAAAACTATAGGCAGGGAAACTAACATTTATAGCCTTTCCACTTTTAAATGTTCCATTGGTAGTAAATTATGAATGTCCGGTATGCCGGGATGCCATTCCTAGAGTCAAAAAAGAGTCCCAAATTTGAGGTATAAGGTTGCCTAGCAACCAAAGTCCCCTCAAGCAGACAAAAACTGACATTTTTTCCCCCTAGTGAAGTCTTTTCACAGATCTACAGCAGGAGCAGGGAGAAACGATCATTAAAAAGGGGCCTTACGACTAGGTTCAGTTAAAGTGAATTGGATTTACTCAACCAGCAGGGGGCATCCCACTTTCTCCAAGAAACTTCCCTAAACTCGTCCATGCATGTTAGCGCCCATTCCCACCCTTGACTGATCCCAGCACGTGGTATCTCTCCTTCCTCCAAACTCCTGCCTCACTGATAGAGCCCCGGGGGCACAGCCTGGCACGAGGTTCACTTTTCAGCTGCCCTCCCCAGACCCGTCTGGGGCCACAGTCGCACACGCGCTGGACCAGGCAGCCTGGATTTGAATCCCGCCACTCGCCCTTATTACCTGTGTGGCCTTGAGCAACTGTGTAACGTCTTTGTGCCTCAGTTTCCTCATCCAGAAAATGGAGACGGTAGTACTACCTCCCCTCGTACTGTTGTGAGCATCGTATTTATGATACATGAGCTTTTTTTTTTTTTTTGAGACAGAGTCTTGCTCTGTCGCCCAGACTGGGGTGCGGTGGCGCGATCACAGCTCACTGTAACCTTGAACTCCTGGGCTCAAGCGACCCTCCCACCTCGGTCTCCCAAAGTGCTGGATTGCAGGCGTGAGCCACCTTGCCTCACCTATATTTTTATAAGTATGATTAATGAGTCTATATTTTATATTTATAATTTAGGATATCTGAGCAATATGAGTTAATACAGCTAAAGTGCTTGGCACGGCTCTGGCACATGGTAAGCACTCAACAGTGGTGGCTATGACTAGTATCACATTGTATCACCTGTGTCCTCTGCCATACACAGAGAGGTAAACTCGTAGCATTTATTGTAAAAATAATGGATGCCTTTTCTCATTCTTTCCCCACTACTTCCTACCCTTAGGAGGTTCCACTTTGCAAAAAAATATTCCAACATGCCTCAGAGTTCCAAAAGGCCCTCAGGAATTGTCTGGGGATTCTGCAGGTGCTTAGGGGGGAAAGCAGTTGGGAGGAACCAGGCAGCCCGCCCAAGGCATCTGTTTTTAACAAGTGTGAGGGATTTGCAATTTGTGTGCAGTAGGCCTAAAAGAGTCCAAGCATAGAGTTTTCTCTCTGGTGAAATGTATGTGGAAAGAGATCTCATCAAGACACATAAAAGGAGGGAATTTTTGCTGGAAGATGCTACAGACGGCCTAAAGAAGGGAAAAAAATAGGGGAAGTGGGTAGATGGAGAAAAATCAGAGCTGGACCTGCAAACACGGATTGTTCAGGGAGCTGCCCTGCAAAGGCCCCGGGAGTAGCAGGGGAGAGTGCAGAACCCCCTCTCCAGGCCAGCAACCCAGGTTGTGCTAGGCGGAATCACGGCCCTCCCAAGACGTCTGCGTCTATGAACACGTCGCCTTCCGTGGAAAATGGGACTTTGCAGATACGGTGAAGTTAAGGAACTTGAGAAGGACAGACTATTCTGAATCATCTGGGGGCCGCAATGTAATCGCGCGGGCCCTCACAGGAGGAAGGCAGGAGAGTCGGAGAAGGAGAGACGACCGCGGAAGCAGGGTCAGAATGATGCAGGGCCGTGAGCCACAGGGTGCTTGCTGGCCCCCGCCAGGGCTGGAAAGGCAGGGCAAGGAATCTCCACGAGGGCTCCGGGAGGAACACTGCCTCGCTGGCCCACCCTGACCCCTGGCTTTCACAGCTAGAAGACAGTAAAGTTGGGTCGGGTTAAGCCACTCAGGTTGTGATCGCTGTTGCGTGCGGCACAAGTGGCAAAGGGGAGGACCTAGGAGCAAGATCAACATACGCCCCTTGGCTGTGCAGGAAGAAACCAGCAACAGCGGAAGCAGCAAAGCAAACACACAAGTGCCTTATCAGCATTTTCTAAACTATTCAGCAAGATGTTACTAAGTGTCCCCAGGAAGGGACAAGGCAGGCAGGGTGTTCAGAAGAAGATGAAAGTGGAACCCATTCAACAATGTGAGACTGACGGGGATTTGGCAAAAGAATGCAATTGCTTCAGCCAGTCAGGAGTTGCAAGAAGGGACGATGAGGATGATGACGACGATGATGATGATGACTGATGCTTTTTTCTGGGCAGGGGTGGGGGTAGGGGGGGATTGTGATATTTAAAATGGATGAAAAAGATCCCTGGGTGTCTTGTCTAACACACTTTTCTGAGTTATCTCAGCCTTTCATCCTATTATACAATCTGTAAGTTGTAGAAAATCCTTAATAATGCAAGGAGTTCTTGTCCATAGAGATGCGGGTTAGTAGCACCCCGTGGAATGCAGTCATTGCCCGGTGGGTAGAACTTTTTTGCATCCATCTGTAAACCCATTTCAGCCTTCCTTCTTTGTGTATATGTATGTGGTTCTTGGACTTCTCCTTGCAATAAGCTGTATCATCATACTGGCTCCCTCAATCGATGACAAAATCTCTGATACATGTTCCTTTTATATCTGTGTGGGAGTCATGATTTCACATCCTCAAGAGTTCATCCTGTAATATCTTATTAGGTTAGAGCTGTCGTGTAGCTAATGCAGCCCACAGGTGTGCGTGCCTGTCACTACTGCATCTTCCCAGGAGCTGATGCTGCGGTTTCCACAGTGGTGCCGCAGGACCAGGTGTCACCAGGGCCAAGACTATGGCAGTAGTCAAAGGACAAGGTTGACACTGGGCTCTCCCCAGGCAGGGGGACTTGGTACGGTGGCATCTCTGCTGCTTCCCAGACTGTAAGTGACCGAAGGCTTGATATAAGAACTGGGTGGGAAGCAGTGAGGACCTCTACAGGCAGCGTTGCTCCTACAAACCCCTTCATCTTGAACCCCCTCCACACACACACAGTTCTTCCCCAGCCTGGTCTAGGCAACTAGGCCTAGGTCTAGGGCGAGCTAAGCTTTCTTAGTACCAGGACCCTCCCTGCCTTCAGGACTGGCTTAGTCCTGCAGTGAGACGAGAGAGAGAGAGAGAGAGAGAGAGAGAGAGGAAGAAAAGAAGCAGGAGGAACAACAAAGTGGTTCTTGTAAACCACTATATATGACCAGGGCTAAAATTAAGAAAACTTTAACCCCCAAAATGGTTTAGGTTAAAAGCATAAATTTAGCTTCAGAAAGGGTGTGAACGTAGTCATGGAGAAGAACCTTCACAGATTATCAGGACAGGAAATCAGCGTGCCTGCCGGCGTCCTACCCTTGGGAGCTGGTATCAGGGAGCCAAGTAGTTGTGCTATTTCTGCTGTGTCAGAATTGACAAAATAATATTCATCATATTGTTCAGATAGTAGGTATTTTTGCTTCACTCCTAGTTTTGCAGAAAATGATTTTTTCTCTATCAGATAAACATTTGGTCCCTGGTTTCAAAGAGGACTTCAGAATTATTAGAATTATAAAGCTTTACTTGGGACTTCATCAAATCATTTTACTATGTATTGAGATTGTTTTTCATCTTTATCTTAAGCTATTAATAAGATGCACCATGTTAACAAATGACTTCCCCGGCATCTACTGGGACCGGGGATGCAATACTTTAAATGCATATAACTGAATTCTGCCCACGAGTAAATTCTTTTATACTTTTGTGCCTACATCAGCATTTTCTGAACTGTCCAGCAAGATGTTAGTAAATATGCAATGATTTTTAAAAAGGGTTTGTTCTCCAGCTTGAGAAATAAATGAGGGGTTAAAAAAAAAAAATCAGCGGGTCCCTGCTGCATGAACACTCAGAAGCTGTAATAGGCCAGTGTGCATTAGGAAATTCAAGAAAAAGAGAGTGTGTAGCATTTCCCAAACTTATTCAACTTATTTGACAGTAGAACTTTCCCCCAACACACCTATATCTGTGTCCCAGCACACTGTTCTGCAGAACACCAGTTTTCAAAATGCCAGTTAATTAAAGAGTAAGGCTTGTTTATTCATTTTTGTTTATTTCTGAAATGTCCTTATTGAAGTTTGGATTCAAGATGTTTGCCTAGTAAAAGAAATTTAATACATTAATTTGCCCATGTTTCAGAACAAGTTTTTTTTTTTTTTTTTTAAATACAGGATTCCTCTATACCTTAAATATTTGGAAGATGTTGTCATTTTATCAGATGCCTCATGGGACAGGGCAGCATTTGACACATTTTGTAAATTCTTTCTGTCTTACTGGCCCCACCATAATCAAATACCTACTGCCGCAAATTGACATTTTTTTTTCAGTTAAAAAATGTGTTCCTCTGCAACGATTGTGTACCCATAACAATTAAATATTAAGTTTTAAAAAATGTGTTCCTTTATTTAAAGATTAAAACCTAATTAGCATTCAGTGGTCTGTTCTGGTGTTTACATTTCCTGCATAGCTATTGTCATATGCACATTCTCATTTCTAATTTCGGTATATCTTTTGCATTCATTCATTAACCCAAGAACTCAAAGTGACTACTGTAGAGCAGGAACCAGGCACGAAAAATGGTTCAGGTGTAGCTATTGCTTTTGTGCAAGTCATGGTCTAGTGTGGGAGACAGAAAAATAAACAACAAATTACAATCCCCTATGATAAGAGATGCAATAAAGTCGTGCAAACAGGCTGGGAAGAGAAGAAGGACATGATTAACAGCCCGGTGACTTCTTCAAAGCTGTCAGGTCCTAAAAGATGAATAGAGAACCACATAGCAATGTGGGAGGAAGCTGCAGATTGTGCAAGAGGAGAAAGAAAGGAAGGGGGGCAGGGGAGGAGAGAAAGGAAGGGGGCCAGGGGAGGAGAGAAAGGAAGGGGGGCAGGGGAGGAGAGAAAGGAAGGGGGGCAGGGGAGGAGAGAAAGGAAGGGGGCCAGGGGAGGAGAGAAAGGAAGGGGGCAGGGGAGGAGAGAAAGGAAGGGGGGCAGGGGAGGAGAGAAAGGAAGGGGGGCAGGGGAGGAGAGAAAGGAAGGGGGGCAGGGGAGGAGAGAAAGGAAGGGGGGCAGGGGAGGAGAGAAAGGAAGGGGGGCAGGGGAGGAGAGAAAGGAAGGGGGGCAGGGGAGGAGAGAAAGGAAGGGGGGCAGGGGAGGAGAGAAAGGAAGGGGGGCAGGGGAGGAGAGAAAGGAAGGGGGGCAGGGGAGGAGAGAAAGGAAGGGGGCCAGGGGAGGAGAGAAAGGAAGGGGGCAGGGGAGGAGAGAAAGGAAGGGGGGCAGGGGAGGAGAGAAAGGAAGGGGGGCAGGGGAGGAGAGAAAGGAAGGGGGCCAGGGGAGGAGAGAAAGGAAGGGGGGCAGGGGAGGAGAGAAAGGAAGGGGGGCAGGGGAGGAGAGAAAGGAAGGGGGGCAGGGGAGGAGAGAAAGGAAGGGGGGCAGGGGAGGAGAGAAAGGAAGGGGGGCAGGGGAGGAGAGAAAGGAAGGGGGGCAGGGGAGGAGAGAAAGGAAGGGGGGCAGGGGAGGAGAGAAAGGAAGGGGGGCAGGGGAGGAGAGAAAGGAAGGGGGGCAGGGGAGGAGAGAAAGGAAGGGGGCCAGGGGAGGAGAGAAAGGAAGGGGGCCAGGGGAGGAGAGAAAGGAAGGGGGCAGGGGAGGAGAGAAAGGAAGGGGGGCAGGGGAGGAGAGAAAGGAAGGGGGGCAGGGGAGGAGAGAAAGGAAGGGGGGCAGGGGAGGAGAGAAAGGAAGGGGGGCAGGGGAGGAGAGAAAGGAAGGGGGCAGGGGAGGAGAGAAAGGAAGGGGGGCAGGGGAGGAGAGAAAGGAAGGGGGCAGGGGAGGAGAGAAAGGAAGGGGGGCAGGGGAGGAGAGAAAGGAAGGGGGCAGGGGAGGAGAGAAAGGAAGGGGGGCAGGGGAGGAGAGAAAGGAAGGGGGGCAGGGGAGGAGAGAAAGGAAGGGGGGCAGGGGAGGAGAGAAAGGAAGGGGGGCAGGGGAGGAGAGAAAGGAAGGGGGCAGGGGAGGAGAGAAAGGAAGGGTGCAGCAGAGAGGACATGAGGCTACTCAGGTCCATTTGAGTCACAGGTTTGAGTCTGTGTCAGTCTCCTGTGGATGCTGTAACAAACTACCATGCACTTAGTGGCTCACAACAATGCAGATTTATTATCCTCCAGCTCTAGAGGTGGACTCCGAGGTGTCAGCGGGGCTGCACTCCCCACCAGAGCCCCTAGGGGGAGTGCTTCCTTGCCTTTTCTAGCTTCCAGCGTCCACCTGGATTCCTTGGTTTGTGGCTCCTTCTGCCTTAAAGCCAGTAGCGTCACATCTTGTCTCCCTTCTGACCTCCTGTCTTCTGCTTCCATCAGCCCATTTCCTTCTCTCACTCCGACCCTCCTGCCTCTGTCTTATACGGAGCCCTGTCATTACGTTGTAAAGTAGCATATTCACAGCGCTGCGGATTAAGAGGTCAAAATCTCCAGGTGCAGAAGGGCATCATTCTGTCAATCACAAGGTCCTGCCTACTGTCTGCATTTTATACTGCGGGCAATAAGGAGCAATGGGAGATTTTTAAGCAGGAAAGTGAAAGACGATGATGGCACTCTGGTGGGAATGCAAAGGACAGCACGGAGCAGGCTGTTGGTGTGAAGACCCGATATGACACTGAGGCAAAGCAATGACAGGGGGGTAGTGAAGCAGTGCTTAATTACTGCAACACGGGGAACTGGCAGGACTTGATGATCGAGTGGATAAGGAGCGCGTGGGAAAAGGAAAAGGAAAGGTGGAATAAGACCTGGACATTTCTGTAGATAAATAAGCCATTATCTAAGATTGAAAATTCCTTAAAATGATAAACAAAATTCCCTAGAAAACCCATCAGGTCCAGATACCATTGTAGGAAGACACAGTCACGTGTCACTTAGCAATGGAGACACATTCTGAGAAGTGCATTGTCAGGCGATTTTGTCATCATGCAAATGTCACAGAGTGTTCCTACACAAATCTAGATGGCGTAGCACAGGTACAGTGCAGTGCAGGTAGACTATATTGTATAGCCCATTGTTCCTAGGCTACAAACCTAAATACTGTAGGCAACTGAAACACAATGGTAAGCATTTGTGTAGCTAAACATATCTAAACATAGAAAAGGTACGGTTCAAATGCAGTATTACAATCTTATGGGACCACCATCATGTATGCAGCCTGTTCCTAACTGAAATGTCATTCAGTTAGGTGCCTGGCAGCATCTCTTTCACCGGGTAGACAGCTATGCCATTTACCAAGATCAAAGCTCTCCAAGGAAACAGGTTTGGGCAGAGGGGCTCTCCTAACCGGTCTCTCGTCCTCTGTTCCTCCCCTCTATTCTGTGCCCACAATTCTCCCCCACCCTTCCATGGTCCCACATGGTTTAGGTTAAGACCAACTCCTCAGTCTAACACACAAGGCGCTCCGTGGTCTGGCCCCTGCCCATGTCTCCAGCTGTATTTCTCGCCACTCAGTCCACTCCCAACCCTCAAATTCAGCCATATCCAATCACCTTGTCGTTCCTGTTCTCTAAAGCAGCACGTTGTTATGTGCCTTCACGCATCGGCTCACACCCTCACCACCGCCTGGAGTGTCTGTCCCAGCTGTGACTGTGCACACATGCTCATCTTTGGAGCCCTTGCTCCTCTGTGCATTCCCTGATGTCCCTCCCAGACAGAATGACCACTGCCTTCTCCACACCAATGAATTAGGTATGGGCTTCCATTATTTAAATACAGGCACATACACAGGTCCGTAACTCTCCCTTGGCTGGAAAATGAGCATTCTGAAATCAAGAACAATATCTTATTCATTATCCCATTCCTGGTGACTAACACAGCACCTAACATTTTATAGCCTCTAAGTAAATTTTTGGTGAATGAATAAGTCAATGAAGATAGAAGACAATAAAATGAAGTCATTATAAGTTGTAAGACATCACATTTAGTCCATAAATTGATAAATAAGCAAAATATAGTATAGCCATAAAATGGAATATGATTCAGCCAAGAAAAGAAATGAAATACTAACACATGCTACAATATAAATAAACCTTGAAAACACTACACTAAATGGAAGAACATTTCATACTGCATGATTCCATTTGTACGAAATGTCCAAAATAAGCAAACCTAGAGAGACAGAAAGTAGATTTGTGGCTGCAAAGGACTGTGGGATATGGGGAAACTGGAGGGATGAGGCTAAGGGTATAGGATTTGTTTATGGGGTAACAAAATGTTCCAAAATTGCTTTTGCTGATGGACACACACTATGTGAATATACCAAAAATCATTGAATTGCACACAATAAATGGGTGAATTGTATGCCATATTAACAGTTCAATAAATCTGATACCAAGAAAAAAAAAAGATGTCATATTTAGAGTCAAATCTAATACTTTAATGAGTGAAAAGAAAGAGCCAGGGAGGCAGTGGGAGACAGACCCAACTGATGGTGGCTATTCATCCAGGAGGCAGGGAGGAAGAGCAAAGCCAATAAGAGTTAACACATATTAAACTCTTACTATGTCCACTCACTATGCTGAGCATCTCACCTGCATTTTCTCATTTCATGCCCATGAGTTAGACATTTTTATTTATAGGTGAGACAATTCCAATCATTTGCCAAACAGCACACAGTTAGTAGGTTATGAAGCCAGAACTTGAACCCAAGCAGACCAGCTCCAAAATCCCACTCCTGACCTCTTTACTTTGCTATGGACTTGATGGATACCAGGGGGGTTTTCCTTTTCATTTTCTTAGAGGGGAGATAATCTTGGAAAAGCTCTTTAGCAGAATGAATGGCTTATTTTCTTTAATAATAAAAGCACTTAAATCTATGAAATTACCTCTCAGTAATTCTGAGTGAACTTTAGCTATAAGTCATTTGAATTAACCAATTTTTATTGTCTAATCAGTTTTCCTATATTTAATTTTGTTTTGTTTGTTTTTCATTATCAAACGGTAGGTTTGTGTCTTCAGATTTGTGTTACATTATAGCCAAAGACGTGGCCTGCACTTTCTGCATCGACGGATTTAATATACTTTTCTTTGGTCTGATGTACAATCAAGTCTTATAAAAACTGCACGAACTCTTGAAAAGAAGTTCATTCCCTCTTCAGAGAGGAGGTGCCTTGTGCTCCCCTGTTATATTAAATACGCTTTTCTTGTTTGAAGACTTTCAGAAAAGGAAATTCCAATTTCTTCTTAAATCATTTTAAAAATAGCAATGGCCTTCTCAATAATACATCCTAATGCAAGCAACACACTTAGAAGTTAAAAGAGGAAGAATATATCTGAGTAATTCAAAAGGCCAGGAAGAGCTGAGCCATTTGTAATCAGATATTTCAATACTTGCAAGCTTTTCACTTGGGCATGATGAATGGCCATAAAAAGATATAAACCTTCATGTAGAAGACTTGGCTTCCTCTGCTTTTTACATAATCAATTTGACATTTGAATTTTGGCAAAGGATCGCAGGTACCTTGCTTTATTTATTACCTGAGATTAGATAAAAACATCACTGTTATCAAACCACACCAGGCTTCTTCCTAAAATAATGTGCAATTTTTCAAGTACGGATCACTTTGTCCTGACATCAAAGTGTCCCAAACAGGATTTCCAAGTGCATTATACATAGAAACCATTTTCCTCCCCTCCCCAATCCCTCCTTTCTCTTGCCTGTCTTCTATACCCTTCTCAAAATAATCCACTCCTACCAACTCCACCTTCCACCAGTGGCTACATTGATAGCATCGGACCAACCTGAAAAAGAAAAAGGAATCACAAAATAATTCACTATCAAAATTGGGCCAGAGAAGAGAAGGGTCCCTGGTGCCACCACTGTCACTACACACTCTGCGTGGCAATACGGAAACACAGGTGAGTGCCCTCTGACCTCAGGCATGCTTCCATTCACGGTGGGCAGATTTTTAACACCAGGGACAGTCCAAGAGGTGCTGCGACCAAAGAAAGTCATCCAAGTCACCAAGCCCTCACCAAACCCTTCGGTGACCTCTATACTCTCAAAGGCACCCCATGGAAGGATCTTTCCAGAACCATCTGAAGAATGAGTATAAGTTTAAAATGGTAAGTTCTAATGTGTACTCTCCCGGCTTCCCATGAAAGGCTTAAATCCAAAAAGCTGGCAGCTCTGCACACCCCCAAAAACTAAGCCAATGGTTAAACTACAGCCTAAATCCAGATGGAATCCCTCCACCCCACCCCCAACTATAAGGCTTGTTTGACCGGAAAAAAAAAAAAAAAAAAAAAACACCTCCCAGGCCTGGCTTCGTGGTATCCCCAGCTCTGCCTCATGAAACAAAGACAGCAGCTGAGATGATGCAGCAGGATCTTCAGCTGACGTCTGCTATTCACCCCCTTAGTCTTCATACAACAAGAAATATTAGATGTTGAGTCTTCCAGGGCATTCTGCACCCCCGTTTCCCCCACCCCACCTCATCCCCACTGTATCTCATTATCTTTCTTCAATCTTTCTGATGTTCAGATAAATCAACCCAAAAAGTGCCAAATTAATATGAAACTGGGGGAGTGGAGGGTGTAGCAGTGACACATTTTTGAGGCAGTATTTGTGGTGATAAATTAAGAGCCCAGGCTCTGGAGCCAGAACACCTGGGGTGAATCCTGGCCTCACCACCTACTAGCTGGACAACTATGGGTAAGTACCATAACTTCTCAGAGCCTCGTTCTACCCCGTGAACTGGAAACATTAATAGTGTCTACCTCATATTTTAAGACTTATGAAGTTCTCATAAGAGTGCTTGGCCACAGTGAGCACTCAGTAGGCTTATTTTTTCTAAGTTTCAAACACTTTACTAATAGTATCTCATATTATCTCAGTTAATCATCCCAAAGATGCTTGGAGCCCCATTGTATGGATGAACAAACTGAGGCTCCGAGAAGCTATGTAACCAGCCCAAGGTAATGGAGCTGGTAGGGGCAGGGCTGGAGCTAGAGCTGAGATCTGGCCCTACAACAGGGGCTCTGCCAATGTACCATGCTACCTCCCTGAGAGGTGTGGGCTCCCTGGGTAAAGGACTACACCTGGGGACAAAGGAAATACCAACCTGGTAGCAGTAAATGATGATGATGGCTGTTTTTCAAGTGCTCTATTGGTTTAAAACAGGAGAGAACCAGACAGCAGGGACAGAACAAGATGTCACATGTCAAAGCAGCAGCTGTAGTAGGTGAAAGCCTGCTAGAACCTGGGACCTAAATTTGGAGCATCATATATTAAACTTCCCTCCTTAGCCTCAGAAGGAGAGCTGTCACCCAAGTGGACAGAAGGTCTAGCCTGCAGCAGTCTACATTCCCTGTCTGTTGGCAAAAATGACATCTGGACAGACTTCGCTTTGAAATAAAGAATAAAACTATACCGGAGGCTAGGGTGGGTGTGCGGTGGGGAGGGGGGAGTGGGAAATGAAAAGAGGTTGGTCAGTGAGCACAAACATGCAGTTCGATGGAGGGTGTAAGTTCTGATGTTTGATAGCAGAGTAGGGTGACTATACTTAGCAATAACATATTGTATCTTTCAAAGTAGCTACTAGAGAAAACTTGAAATGTTCCAACACATAGAAATGATAAATACTCGAGGTGATGGACACCCCAAATACCCTAACTTGATCATGATACATTCTATGCATGTAACAAAATTGCAACATATAACCCATAAACATGTATAAATATTATGTACCAATAAAAAAGTAAAATTGACACGGATATGTGGAAAACCATTTCAGAACCATGTCCCAAGATCCCAGGGGAAAAGCAAGCCTCAAGACAATTCAAGGACACATGGATTTCATGAAACGGGAGCAAAAAATCCATAGCAAGAACATCCTGAGAGGAAAAACAAAAAGGAAGGCGATGAAAAGGAATACGTATAACATAAGAGTTGCAAGAAATCAGAAAGCACTGAACTATCCACATGGAGGTGAGGCAAGACTGATACAGCAGAAAGATCGAGTCAGTGATATTAAGGATACACTTGAGAAGTTCTCCAAGAACGTAGAGGAAAAGGATAAGAAAATGAAAGTAACGAGAATGATAGATACATGAAAACCAATTTAAAAACTCCAATATAAAGATAATAAATTTTTCAGAATAGAATAGAACAAAAACAACAAACTAATAAAAAAAGAAATACGAAAACATTTTTTCTTGACCTTTAGAAAAACCATATTCAGTAAAAAAATTTCCTCACATAGACATATCCTGGCAAAAATATTCATTGAAATAATGGAAAACTTTAAACCATTCAAAGATCTGAGAAAAACAAAGTACTTGGGAACAAAACTCAGACTGACCCTGGCTTCTCCTCTGTGATAGAAAGTTGCAGAAAACTCTGGAATACCATGTACAAAGAGGAGGGGAAGGATTAGAGGCCCAAGGAGTAACCTAAGATTTTGGACACATGCTTGTGCAGTCTAACATCTGGGAAGACAACGTCCTTGGCTATTCCTGCTTTTGAGAATAAAGACTACTAATAACCAAATTAAGGAAAAGATCTCCTTAAATTTATGCCAAACAATGAGTAGGGCATAGTATAAATAAACCTGTGGTTTTTCCCTTAATTAATGTAGTCCCCAAACTTCAGTATCAAGGTGAGTTAAGGATGATCAGGGTATTTCTGGAAATCTGTGATACTTCCCTTGTGGCTGCCCCTCTCTGCTCACTCCCAGGGACCAAGAACTACGCTTCTCAGATCCCATCCTGTGTACTACAGTCCACACCAGGTTTTCCAACCATTTAAAACAATTGCTGGTGCTTCTCTGTTTCACTCTAATTAGCAAAGGCTAAATCATGTACACTACTGGACACTATATGACAATTAATATGAGAAGTTTTATTTCTCCTTCCCCAAAACAGGACAACATAATTGAAAAAGTGTCTTCATTGCCAAGCAACTTGAAGTCTCATTTTCTGTTTCTTTATTACTTAATAACATTTTTTCTAAATGCCAAAGTAACAGATGCACAATGCAGAAAATACAGAAAAGTGTCAAGGTGAAAAAGAGCACCCATAATGCTAATTCCCAAAGAAAAATATTGTTCACTTTCCTATGGTTCATGCAGCATTTCCCATGTATAGCTGTCACATAAGATTACTATTTTTCATATTAATGATGTTTAACTATACAGTTAATAGTCTCCTTTGTTCACAAAGTATAAATTTCGCATATCAAAAAATTCTTCCACAATATTATTTTCAGTGGTGGTAAGCATTCCATCCCATGAATAACTGATTCATAATTAATCAATCTTGGATCATTGAACAATTATTTTTGACATTACAGGAGTTATACTACACATTATACACGTACTATGCAATGTAGTAATTAAAAATTTAGCTCACAAGGCAAAACTTCCTCAGATCAAGTCCCTGTTCCACCATTTGTTAGCCATGCAATGTTGGGCAAATTAATTAAACAATCTCTGTTTCCTCGTGAGCATAATGGAGATTATTACAGTATTTAACTCACAGAGTTGTGTAGATTAAATGAATTAATACATGTACAGGCTTTAGAACACTCTCTGCAGCATAGTAAACAGTATATATTTAGGTTGTTTCCAGTTCTTTGCTACAATGTGAAAGGAGCATCTTTCTACATGTATTTTTTAACTAGTACAGTTATTTATAAGATAATGAATGAAAAACACCCATTTTCACACAGCATTGCCAACACTTTTCTTCCCAACTCTGCTAAGATAGTGGATGAAAACTGACATTTTGTTGCTTTATTTTGAATTTCTCTTACCAAAATAACTGGCCATTCTTCTCTGTAGGTTTATTGATAATTTGATATATTTTTTTTTTCCTTTTGTGCAAAACCTATTCATGTTCTTTGCCTAGTTTTTGTAAGGAGTATTTTTCTACTGATTGGTAAAAAAAACTTTATGTTTTAGGGATTTATAACATATATGGGAAATATTTTATCTCGGTTTGTCATTAAGCATTCAGGTTTGTTTATAATGTTTGTGTTTTATTCTTTTATGCTTTAATTTATAACATCAAATCTACCAAATTTTCTTTTGTAAGTTATGACTTTGGGATTATAGTTGTAAAAGCATTCCCAAAACCAAATTTATGTGTATTTCACCTGCAATGCAATCTCTTGTGATTTTATATTTAACTCTTTAATCCAAATCCAATTTATGTATTAACATAAGGAAAGAAACTTACAATTTTCTTCCCAAATATTAACAACTTTTCCCAACCATATTTACTGAATCATCTTCTCACTGACTCAGGACATTCGCCATATACTAATCAAATAAACCCAAATACGTATCAACTGCGTCTGTATTGTGTGGTATTGCTTCTCCAATTTTCACATTAGCACCACTTTTCCTTAATGTGATTTTTTTTAAGTGAATTCTACTATCTGGAAGAACAAGTGCTCACTCAACATTTTGCTTTTGTTTTTTGTTTTTTTCTTAATAACTTAATTGGCTCTTCCCAGCAATTTATTCTTCCGATGAACTTTAGAATAATTTTGTCACGTTCAGAGGGAATTTTGTTGTTGTTGTTATATTTGAAGCACAGCAGCTGTTGTTCTATTTGCTTTAGACTCTTCTCCAAAAATATAAATTATTCCTACATTGGATCTTTGCCATCTGCCCTCTGTACTCATGATCTCTCAAACAACTTTTAGTTTCTTTTCCTTGTCCTATACATTCTAGGGTTTTTCTCAAACTCATCTATCTACCTGATCACTGAATCGATTCACTGTAATATTAATTCTGCTCCTTACTGTTTCTAGGTGCGACATGGCGACTTCGTGATTTACTTCCTTATATTCTGTTTAAAATTTTGCCAAATTCATTTTATCTTAGTCTGTTGCCTTATCGTATAGGCTTATCTATCTTATAGTTTGCTCTTTTGTCTTAGAGCTTGTTTGCTCTTATTTCACTCCCTTGTTTAGCTTCTTAGTAAGTTTCCTTAAGACTAGAGCAGATGCCAACTAAAAATTGTTTTTGTTTTCTAAGAAAAATAAAAATCTTTTTTTAAATATGCCCTTTCTTTACTTCTTGCAGGATATGTTTATCTCTTTTCACATCGCAGATTTGTTTATATGTCCCATGTTGAAGGTTTTATTGTTCCTGCTTATTCAGCTTTGAATGAGAATCTGTTCGCTTGATGGTATTTGTCCCACCTGGCCACCTGGAAGCTGGGAGTCTGCATCACGGAAATTATGTCGAATGAACCAGGCTCCTGTAGTTGATGAGAAATAAAGACTACTGATCTACCCAAATGCAGATATCATCTGCCATAACGTCCCTCTTCACGTCATTGTTAGAAAGCTGTTGAAATAGTCCTTATATTGATATTAGACTATTCCAGAAACAAAAAGATTCAAATGAACCACTCAAAATGTTGGTAAAATCTGAATTGAACCGGCCCTCTGGGGTTTTTCCCTCCCCCTCTCTGACCCATTCACTGTGCTCCACACACCCTGGCCTTCTGTCTCTTCATCGAGTTTGGGGTTGAGGGAAATGCTGTCCCTGGTCTTCCCATGGCAGACAAGGTTTTGTTTTTCAAGTCTCCTTTCAAATGTCCCCTCCCTGAACACCTAATTGCCCAACTCCTATGTGGTTCCTATCCCACAAGCCTGCTTTATTTTCTTGGTAGCATTTACAAGTAGCTAAAATCACCTAGTTTATTTGTTTTCTTATGTGTATGTCTCCCCATGTCAAAAATATAAGCCTTGCAAGAAGGACTTTCTCTTTTTGTTGTCGTAACCCCGTAATCTAGAACAGTTTCATGTAAATAGCAGACACAATACATGTTTGCTGAGTGAACAATGTTTATATATGTTATAATAGGTGGGACTCTGGGTGATTTTAATTTTTCTCTTATTTTTCTTTATTTTCCATATTTTACAATGAATATATGTTACTTTTATAGTAAACTTAAAAACTGTCTATGCAATTTTATCTATACTATTAGTTTTCAAAACTTTTAGCAACAAACCTTTTCTACAAAATCATTGTGGAACTCCAGTATATAAGAGATAAAAATAGTATTTTATTATTACCAACTTATTATTAATTTCAGTTTATAACACTTACCCCTTATAAAATTAAACAATAAGGCTTTTTAAATGAAAATTTGAATTTTAAATTGAGGAATATAAATGAAAGTTTCCATTTAATTAAAGCTTCAGGTGACGCCACTTATTTTAATTTAGCCTGTTTAATATTGAGAAAAATCCTGATTCATGGAGATGGGTAGTTGCAAATGGTAACAGGTTATAAGAAGTCACCTATTCTTATGATAGTCTTAAACATGGATTATAGGAGGAAAAGTATTTTTAAGCTTACACAATCACAAGTTAACCAAGCTACACGAAGTTTCACACTCATGGTTTCTAATAAGTTTGGTTTATAATGTATTTGTGTATTATTTTTATCGTAGGTCTAAATAGATTCGAATGTATTTAAAATACTAAACATACTAATGCAACCACTCAAGCATGTCCGTGGAAAACTGCAGCTTCATGGAAGATATTTTGAAAACCATGGGGACATGCCTCCTATGGTGATTGTGTAACAGTTAATACCCAGGGTAAAAAGAGCGGGAAAAATACACCAGCGTGTTAACAGTGGTTCCACCTGAATGGCAAAACGCTTGGAGACCTTTGTTCCTTTCTTTCTCTTTTTTGTGTTTTCCAGGATTTTCTTGATGGGTGCATATTAATTTGTAATGGGAAAACAACCATTCTTTAAGAAGTCAAAAGGTATGCATGCTGTGGACAAATCTCACAGACACAATGTTGAGCTAAAGAAGTCAGACAAAACAGACCTTCCCTCCCTCCCTCCTTCCCTCCCTCCCCGGCAGCCGTCGGCCGTTTCTATGCATCCGCAGACGTGCTGCAGTCACCACTGCAGTCAGCAGTGGAACATTTTACCACCTCCAAAAGGAACTCCATAGCCTTTAGCTATCACACCCCTCGTCCCCAGCCCTAGGCAACCACTGCTCTACCTTCTGTCTCTATAGATTTGTCTATTCCAGACATTTCACAGAAATGGAGTCCTACGTGGCCTTCTGTGTCTGGATTCTGTCATTTAGCATAATGTTTTCAAGGCTCAGCTTCTGTTTCTTGAACTAAGTGCTGGTCACCCCACTTTGTGAAAATTCTCTGAGCTCTACATTATGCTTTGTGTACTTTTCTGTGCATCTGAGATACTGTAATAAAAAGTTCTAAATAATAAAAGTTAAAAACAAAGCCAAAGGAGGGTGTCCGGCAGTGTCCACCTGAGACCCTCGTTTCTCAAGGCGCTTGCCCCTCCCCCCATGGCCACCTTTCTGGGCCTTTGCCAGGACTCTCAGCAATTGAGGAGGACACACAGGGTGCTGTTGGCGCCCTCATCTCTCCAGCTTCCAGCCGTCCACCCCACGCTGCCGCTGCCAGGCTGACAGGGCTTGTCTGAGAAGACCCTCCCCTTAGTCGTCTGATGGTTCCATTTTTCCTGGTCTCTCCCACCCCCACCTTAATCAAACTTCTCTTTTGTGTATTCTGTCCTCTGGGAGTCTTCTTGAATGGGAAGATCAAATTATTTTGTGTTAAGAGATTTTGTGCTATCGGAGTAATATAAAATGAAAATTTGATTGTGACACCCCTAATGAAATCTTTCCCAAGGCTGTCCACCACCCACAAGATTAACTCAGGCTCCCTACAGCCTACCCAGCCTCCCAGGCTGCCCTGACCCCACCCTTCCCACCTCTCCTGCCCTCGGTCTCTGCCCCGCTTTTCCCGCCCTGCCCAGGCTCCAGACAGGCGGGACCGGGTAGAGCTGCCCAAATCCATGCCGCTGTTGCGCGCACCCTTGCTTTTGCCGTAGCTGTTCCTTCTGCCTAAAACACCCTTCCTCTCCATCGCCCTCCTCCTGATCATTTGCGGCTCAGCCAACACACCTGCGCCTGACGCTGACGGCAGCGCTGACCAGCAGCCACCTGTGCCCTGCCTTTGATGTCACCACCTAGGAGAGGCCGCGGGCAAAGTGTCTCTCCTGTGTCTCCAGACTGGAGGCAAGTTAACCCGCCCGCACCATGTGTGCCCATCAGTAAAATGACAATAATAGAAACGACTCAATAGGTCCGTAGCGGGAATCGCATTAGATGGCACACCTAAAGAGTGGAAACCAAAGCCTGGCACATCACAGATGTTCAGCGAATGCCAGCTACTATTATGAAACATCCCTGAATACGCTGGTTCACATTTAGGTTCCATGCTGCTGAAACGGAGTCCCTTGAGCACCGTCTTACTCATCCACGCTGCCGGCTGACGATGCGGCAGAGTGCGAGGGGGTCAGGCCCGGGCTGAATTAACATTGTGCCACCTATTAGCTGGGCCAGTTTCTACGTCTCTAAAATGGAAATATGATAGTGTTGTTAAGAGGCTTAAAAAAGATAATGACAGAAAGCACTTGGCACATTTTCTGGCCCACGTTAAAGGCACAATAAATTGCTTATATATTATTTAAGACCGGACTCATAATAGATGCTTGACAAATTAACCTTTTTTATGGTTTCCTGGCATCTGATTATTTTACACCTCAGAACTACGGGTGTCTCTTTTTCTCTTGAATACCAGAGAGGGGCTGACCCACCCAACAGCACTGTGACGCGGAGAGCGGAGGGTGTGACTGGGGAGGCCCCGTCCGCCGCCGCAACCACCGCCCCCGCACTGGGCTGCCACGCTAAGACCTGCCTTTAATAAGGGATCTCTAACGACGGCAGCACATTGCCCAGCCAGTGGTTCTGGTGCAAAACACCTTAACACAGAACTGTGGATCCCTTGAGCATGGAGAAAACCCTCGAGGGGAAGGAACTTTTATTTTTGGGAGGGAGCCAAAAAAAAATTAAAAAGCCCGAGAAAGCTTCCCCCTTGGGACCCTCCTTGCTGTGGGCTCGGCCCTCATCTCACAGGGCGCGTGATCAACCTGCTGATGAACTTCTGCTCAGAATGCAAATCACTCTCAGCAAACGAGGCTGTGCCGGCGGCAACCGCGCCACGCTAAGGCGTGTCCCGTCACGCCTCGCCATTGCAATTGTTAACGCATCTCACATCCTAATTAAAAATAACTAAAATTAGCAACACGTCCTCCTTGTTCTGCATTCCTGGCAAGTTGCCCAGGGTGGTCACTCTTGCCTCAGAGTCAGAGAGGCCACGGGGCAATCCTTGGAGACCACGGAATTTTCTGGATCATGTGCTATGTGTCTTAACCTGGGTTCCCTACACAGCAAAGCCTGAGGCAGAAGCTTACGGGTCAAAAAAGGCGAATCTACGGAAGCAGAAAGCAGATTAGTGGTGGCTGGGGCTGGGAGTGGGACCAGGGGAGGACTGCGAATGGGCCGCGGAGTGTTTTGGGGGGTGATGGCAATGTTCTAAAATTGGATTTTGGTGGTGGCTGCGCATTGCTGTAAGTTTTATGGTATGTAAATTATACTTAATAAATTATACTTCAATAAAGCTGTTTGGAGGGGGAAAAAAGCTTATGAGCTAACACTTATTTGGGGAACGGAATCGCAGAGAGGCAAGAGTGAGGACAAAGGAAGGACGAAGGAAGGGGCAGCTGCCCCCGGGCCTCCGCCCCGGGGCCAGCTCATCGCGTCAGTAGCCTCCCCGTGCTCCAGGCCAGGACCTCGTGCCCCAGACAGGGAGGGAGAAGAATGCACCCCCTCCCCCGGCTCCAGTACCCCCGCACCACTGGGTCATGCATTAGCCCAGAGAGGATCCAGTAGCTTCTTGCACCTTCCCAGGGAGGTGAGAGGCCAGGGCTGTGAGCTGAAGCACACTGGGACATTTGCTCGGCAGGCTGAGGGTGGAGGAGCGCTGCCACAAGCCCTTGGCCTAGGGCGGCAGGGGAGGCCGAGGGGACCTGACATCACAAGCACAGGAGGGGCCCAGGCCTCGCTAGCCCCGTCCAGTGGGTGAGTCCAGGTGGCCGCGCCAGTGGAGTGGGCTTCCACCCCAGAAGCCTGGCTGGGACAGAGATGCAAACCTGGCCCATCACCTCTCTCAAAGATTAAGGTCAGGGGAGGGAGAGGGCAGGGAAGCCCCACCATGAATCACTTTCGTTCCATAATATTGCAAAAGACCTGAAACCCGGAGACAACTCCACACGGAGAAACTGCCTTCACGTGACAGCCGTGGACGGACACAGCCAGGATCTCCCTGCCAGAAAGAACCTGCCATTGCACGAGGCCTTCGGGATCCATTCAGCTTTGAGACACGGCCTCGCTCTCCCCGGGTGGCTGTCAGCTGATGACCCAGCACGACATAGGACCAGCCGGCCACTTCCACCCAGCATGTGTCCTCTCTCGGGCAGTCCTAGCTGCAGAGTTGACGCTGGTCTGGCCAAGCCTTTGTCAGGTCACTATCACAGTCTGAGGCTCTCTGCCCAGCCCTGCTTCCAGGCCCTTTCGCTTCACAGCCATAATCAGCTCCCTGGTCCCCTCTAACAAACTTCGCAAACTCGATCTCAGCTTCTGCTTCTACGGAGACCCAAGTGACAAACTTGGTGACCTTAAACTTCACCAGGATGCTCCGTTTCTATGTGCATCGCAAACCAAAACCAGCAATGGGTCACATTCCAGGCTCTGAAGCAAGGGCTTTTCTCCCGGAGTTCATGAGCCCCCAGGGACACAGTCCACAGGGGACACAGTGTAAGGGTGGAGCCTTTGAGTGCAAGGCCAAAGCTTCTGAGGGGGCCTACAGGTATGTATTGGCTTCCTATTGCTGCTGTAACAAATTGCTAGAAACCTAGTGGATTAAAGAAATAGGGAAAATGGATTATCTTACACTTTTGGATCTCAGACATTGCAATGCGTCTCACTGAGCTAAAGCCAAGGCACTGGCAGGGCTGAGCTCCTCCTGGAGACTCCAGGGCAAAGTCTGTCTCCTTCCCTTTCCCAGATTCTAGAAGCTACCTGTGTCCCTTCTGTCTTCAAAGCCAGCAATAGCTGCCACACACCACTCGTCCCGGTCTCCCTGCCTCCCTCGTGCACCTCTGAGGACCCTTGTGATTCCACTGGGCCCACCCAGATTACCCAGGATAACGTCCTCATGTTGAGGTCAGTTGACCAGCGACCTTAATTCCATCTGCAACCTTAACTCCCCCTTGCCACGTAACATGATACAGCCACAGGTCTGGGCACTGGGAGGCAGTGTAAATGAGCAGGTTCCTGAGAAAGGAGGCATGTGGCCAGGGACTCTCTCACCTTCGCTTTACTCTCTGTCCCCACGTGTCTTCCTGCTCCTGAGGTCTGGGCACAGAGCACAGAAGTTGGGCCAGGTGCACCTCTGATCTCAGAATAAAGCAGGGGACAGTGCAGCTGAGTGGTCCCCTAAGCTCTTTCTCCAAAAGAGGAAGCTTTTTGGCATATTTAAAGCAATGCGTGAACGTGAGAAGGTGTTAGAGGGAATGGAATGCAAGAGAGGACTCAGGGAAGTGCCTTTTTGGGGTGTTGGCATCCCCACTCACCAAGGTGTGGGCCTTGTCCCACCTCCAGGCCCCCTCTAAGGCTGGGCTCTGCTCCACTGCGGGACACAGCTGAATGGACAAGAGGGTTCCAGGCGACCAAGCACGACACAGCCAGCTACCCTGGGACAGGGTAGGACAGCAGAGTGCCCCAGTGAGTAACAGAGCTCAGGAGCCTGGGGTAGCGGCAGGTCTGGGACTCGGCATCCGTCCACTTGTCATCTAACATCAGCCCCAAACATTATTATAGAAAACAACTCTACAAAGCCCTGGTCCATGCCAATAAAGTGCCTGGCCCTGATATCACCGCTTCTATGGCAACCAGAGCACTTCAAAGAGCAAAATGTGGGAGACTGAGAAACGGAATCAAAACCGAAGGCACCAAGTCGTGCCAAATGAGGGAGCTGGGGGGAAAGCCGCCTCGGAGTTCAGAGAGCATCACCAGAGACGGTCTGGGGGAAGAAGGAGAGAGTTAAGAGGCACCTCCAGGGTCCAAACCAGAGTGTCCTAGAGCAACGGTGAAGTGTCCAGCACAGCGGCTTGTTGTTATTGTGATTATCAGTTTTTCTGTTGCATGGGGTGGGGGATGGGTCGGGAATCTCCCCGCCCGTGAAGAGAACAGCGTGCTTGGTGAAGAAGTTTCAAAAGACTAAACATCATTTTCATTTTGCTTTAGTACACAATATCTAAATAAACATAATTGTCCTGCAGAGAAGAGAAAACCAATAACCACTCAAGGAGAACCTTTGGGAAGAGCAGGGACAACATGGCCATTAAGTCCGTGTGGACACTAATGGATGTAGCCCTGTGAAACAATAACTGGTGCGGCACTGTGTCTACCCTCTGATTTTCCTGTGTAGGAGAATCAGCCTCATCCTTCATTCAATAGCACTTTGGCTGAATTCACCTAATGCAATCTAGCCCACAGGTGGCAAGTCATGGGGCTCGAGGTGGGGGACAGAGAGGCAGGTTGTGTGGTCCCAAGAGCAGCGAGGTGCAGGGAGCCGCAACGGCCTCGGGTAGCACACCCAGCACCCCGCCTGCATCTCCCCGCTCCTGCCACCAAACACCAACGACATGTACTTTTTTGGAATATGCATTCATTAAATAATTCTATTTCTTAATTTCCTTTAATCATTCTAAGATCTGACCATGAGCAGAGAACATGAAGAATTCCTCTCTAGCAACACCCACACAGCCACCTGTAATTAGTCAAATACCCTTCATTTAAGAGTCAACTGACCTTCTGAGTCAGCATGGAAATCAGAGGGGCAGCATGTAGTATACCCTGACCCAACATTCCGTGATAGTGCATCAAGGCACAGACACACACTCACACACACACGCTCACAGGCAACAGAATAGGAAACTACATACAAGAGAATGTCCCAGGTGAATGGGACAAATTCCCATGCCTGAACTGTCAATAGGCGTGGCATAAGAAACAAAATCTTGGAACAGGCAAGAGCTACCTTGCAACCCAGAACAGCATAGATGACATCAAAGAATGCAGCAAAATACACTGACTACCCCTCATAGAAAAAAATGAAATTCATCCTCGCTAGTAATGAAAGCACAACAAAAAATCCAATATTATTCGAAACTGCTAAATTGACAACGATTTCTAAAACTGTAAACACAATGTTTGTGAGAGTTCGGTGAGATGCAGATTTTTTTCACACTTGGTTGGTGGGAGTGAAAATTGAGACAACCCATCAGGGAAGCAATTGGGCAGTTTATAACAGAGCCCTCCCTGAAAAACGTTCATATGCATTGACCCAGTGTTTTCACTTGGACGAGTCTCAGGTTTAAAAAATAATCACAAATACAGGCAAAGATTTCTCCTCCAGTAGTTGACCACGGCATTACTTACGATTAGGGAAAATTGAAAATTAAGCCAAGTGGCTGACAACAAGGGAAGACTAAATGAATGAGGGCGAAGGCATTTCTCCATTAGCCGGTGTTTTCCGGGTGAGCTCTCCCCACTCAGACCTGCCATTAACCTCGGCCTGCCCCACTGGGCAGAAGCTGACCCGCATCAGCTTCCTGCCTGCTGCTCATGCTACAGTGATGAGGAGTTGATTTTATAACAGGGATGAGGAGTTTATTTTCTGAATGTAATATGAATCACGTAACCTGGAGCAAAACATGCAAGGGGAGATGAATGGGGGAAGGAACATGAGGATGTAGGATATTAAGAAGGCCAATAAATCTTATTTATTTAGGATTTCTATACTTACATTCTTCCCAAAACCTAAAAAGACTTCATTTTCCCCTGCAAAACTAAACCCACCAAAAAAAAAAAAAGAGAGAGAACAATTAAACATAAGAATGGAACCAGGGAAAAGGGATAAAAGGGGCAGAAAAATAACTGTCACCAGACACCAGGGAGGGATTTAATTATTATAATTGGGGACTGGATTTAGCAATGCAATTCCTGACAGCTTCAGCAAAACAGGAAACACTTGGGTAATAAACTTCTTGTTGTCTGATTTAAAAAAAAATAAGAAGAACAGTTCCATTGGAGAGATTAATTATTATCCAGTGTGGGAATAAAATAGTGATTTCATGCTTCCTTCATATGTGGTTTTATGTAAGCAAGACTGAGGGATGCAATGGGCCGGGCTCCCTCCGGACCCCCCCGGACACGAGGACTGGCACCTCGCACCTTCTCAGCCTTCCTGTGTCTCCTCTGCTGCACGGTAAGACCTCCGAGGGCAGGCGCTGTCCCTGGTCCTCGTCATCCCTGTGCCTACCCTACACCTCCTTCCTAACAGCAGAGGAGAGCCAGGGATGTTGGCTCCAGATTGGAAGGGAATCTGGCTGCTGCCTGAGACGCATCTCTCTACTTCCCACCAGGTGCCAATGGAGACACACACAGACCACGGCTCCCAACAGACGGGAACTTCTCCCTGCAAGTCAGACGGCCACACGTCACAAAGCACGGCTGGCGGCACATTTGTGCCGGCCACAGCACACACAGCCCGGGTTACGCTTGTCCCCACCACACACTCCCGAATGTCCCACTCATCCCCCCGCCCCCCACACCTGTCACAGGGAGAAACGTTAGCACCGTACCCACCAAAATGCCACGCAGGCCTGTCTGAAGAACGATGGTGCATTACCAAGCTGCAACACGGAATCAGTCAAGGCCGTGTTTTGTGTGGCTGGTTGTCTGTCTGTGTATGGGCGTTATGCCAATTTTTGTGAGACCCTGAATCAGAACCTCGGGCACACAGCCAGGCTCACGGATTAGGAAACACTTCCCAGGTAATTCCGGGGTGCCCCTCCCTGAAGAACTTCTGCTCTGCCACACGGGTGCCTAGTTTGGAGGAGCTAGTGCCGATTCCTCACCTCCCCCTCAAGATCTTGCTTGACACAACCAATCAGAGACCCCGTGGCCAGAAAGCACAGGCAGGAAGGGACAGGGTGAGCTAGTCGGCACTGGGAAAGAGACAGGGGGACAGTGGGCTTGCCTTGCTGCCATTTATTCGGTGGGCTGTGGTCAAGCAGAGAACAGAAGCAGGCTCCCTTCTCCAGATAGCAGAGCTGAGCTTAATGTGAAATCGAGGCTGGAGCTGGGTACACCCTAGGGGAATTAAAATCTGAAGGACTGACTTCCAAATCACTGGAAGAGGTAAAATGCAAAGGAAACATTGTCTACGTACTGAAAACAGGGCACGAGCAACACGAAGAAACAGAGCTCCTTCGGCCTCTAAGTAGCAGGGAAGGTGACCGGTTTTCTGATGGACATTGCAGGGGGAAAAGGAGATAAGTGGCTTCTCCAAATGCTGCTACTCATGCTTAGAATTAAAACCCAGTGAACTGAAGGAAGACCCAGCTCTGCTGCTTAAAAAGAGCGGATATTCCCGTGGGCTTCCCTGAAGTCGGTCTCTCGCAGGCCCCACGGAGGGAAATCATTACCAAAAGCAGCCAAGCTCAGACTTCGATGTCTCCTTCTCATCACGGGAAGGTCCCTTCACCCGGCACCGTGGCTCCCGCCCAACACAGCAGGGCAAACCTGGGGCAGGGAGGTGCCCTTGCATCCCCAATTCTGCAGCACGCTGCCTCTGGTCTTCCTCCAGTAGCCTTCCTCCAGTGCCAATTACCAGTCCTAGGATGGGGTGGGGAAATGACACCCCAAAAAGGCCCTTGACAAAGAAGTGAGCAGGGATTTTAGCCCAGGTTGATCAGTCTTCAACAGGAGCAGCCGATCAGCGAAAGAGGTCATTTTCAGTTTTCTGTGCCAAAGACAAGCGGCTCGACAGGAAGATCACACAAAGCTCGGTCTCTGAAGGCAGATAATTCCGCGTGTATTCTATTTTAAAGCAAAGCCCTCGGTGCTACCTTGATGATTTTGTAGAATTTACACTGAAAGGGCATAAAATGTCACACCATCTTGTGTGTTCCCCACTTCCATGTGCTCTTTGCAGGAAAATCAAACTCGGCTGTCTCTGAACTCTTAGCAAGCACCCACAATGTCTAAGCCTTACAATTTAAACTGTGCACATTTTCTGCAAGGCAAAAGGGTACAGAGGAAGAAATAGCAGTGGCAAATTGTTCATGTAGCTGGGATTCTTCTCTGAACCACGACTTCCTCATCTGCAACATAAGGATAATACCCCCTACCTTGCAGGGGTGACATAATGACACGATGCCCTACCACCTAGAACAGAGCCCAGCAGGTGTGTGGGACCTTTTCCTTCCCCTCTCTGGGCCTCAGTTTCCTCACCTATAAAATTGCAAGGAAAGGTTGAGAAGGAAATGAACTACATGAGATGACCTGGCTTCAACACTCTACATGATTAGGATTTTCCCTTAGACGTAGTATCGAAGGTCAACTTTCATCATCCAAGTGCTTTCAAGTCTTACGCGGTCAGGATGAAAGCTCCCATCACCAACCACATCTTCCTGCCCCGTCCAGATAAGAAAGAGGCCTGAAAGTCTGGATCGTTATGACGACGAGACGCAAAGGCACCTGAACCCTGGGGGAGCTTACCGTGGGGGACACGAGCCGTGCCAAAGGTCTCCCGCCACCTGGCAAGCGCTCTGTCCCAGGACCCGTGTGCTCTCCCCACGACCCCGGCTCTCATTTCTGCTGAGCTCCTCAACGTGAGATTTCAGACTCTCAGCAAAGCGGAGCAGGTTTTGGAATGTCGAGCCAGCAAATGCCCATTAATGCAGCTTTCCTGCCTTTGTCGTGGAACCTCCGTCAACACAGCCGCTTAATCAGGTTGGTCTCGTATCAGTGAGATGCCTGTGACCCCAGTGTCTATTTTCCTCATCTAATTAGATTGGTCAAGGAGGCAAAGTAGTGTCTCCAAGGACTAGAAGGCTTACCTTAATCTTCCCTTCACCCAGCGTCCTGCCCTCTGTGAGCCTGTAATGCTCATAACGCTATTCCCGAGCTTAGCACATCCTCTGACAATTAGTTCAAATGGCTGGCGTCCCCACTGGGGAATAGATAGATATCCTCTATAAGGACCTTTTGCAGGGGGATAGGTATGCTCTAAAACTAGACTGTGGTGATGTGTGCACAACTCTGTAAATTTATGAAACATCATTGAACTGTACACTTAGCACAGGTGAATTTTATGGTATATAAACTACACCGCAATCAAGCTATTTTTTAAAAACCCCAGCATCCATCAGTGCATGGTTTTATGCAGATTACCTCTCTGGCCCTCAGTTTCCTCATCTGTAAACTGGGACAACAATAACTGATGTTATACAATAGAGATGTTGAAATAAAGTTAAGCATGGAAAGAAGGTGCTTAGCACAGTGCCTGGGATGTAGCAAGCACCCCACAGGTGTTGGTGGCCATTTTTATTGTTTATTATTATTATTATCACTATTATTATTAGTCCAGCACTAAAGATGCAGTTGGGGAAAAGGAAAAACTAACATGGAATAAAGGTTGGGTGCTGTGGTAGGCAGAAAAATAGCTTCCCAGAGATGACCATGTCCTAATCCCAGAGCCTGTGAATATGTCACCTTGCATGGCAAAGGGACTTTGTAGTTGTGATTAAAAAGGGATCTTGAGATGGGGGATCATCCTGTACTCTCTGGGTGGGCCCAGTGTAACCACAATGGTTCTTGAAAGACAGCAGAGGGAGGAAGGGGAGTCAGAGGAGAGGTCTGAAGATGCTGCGCTGCTGGCTTTGAAGACGGAGGAGGGGGCCACGCACCTCCTTCTATGGAAGCCGGGACAGGCAAGGAAACCGATTCCCTCCAGCATCGCCGGCAGGAACGCAGCCCTGCCGAGACTCTGATTTCAGCACAGCAAGACTCATCCCAGACTTCTGGCCTCCAGAACTGTAAGATAATACATTTGCTTTATGTTAAGCCATCAAGTTTGTGGTAATTGGTTACAGCAGCCACAGGAAACTAATACAGGTACAGTAGCCCCCTTATCCATGGTTTCACTTTCTGCAGTTTCAATCACCTGAGGTGACTGAAGTCCAAAAATATTAAATGGAAAATTCCAGAAACAAACAACTCATAAGTTTTAAATTGCGTGCCGTTCTGAGTAGCGTGATGAAATCTCACACTGTCCTTCTCTGTCCCCTTGGGCCATGAATTGTCCCTTTGTCCAGCATCTCCACACTGCCTACGCCGCCCGCCTGTTGGTCATTTCGTAGCCAGCTCTGCTATCAGATTTACTGTCGCAGGATCCTGCCACTTTATTCCTAGTGACTGTTGCTAATCTCTTACTGTGCCTAATTTGTAAATTGAACTTTATCATAGGGATATG
The DNA here is from genome assembly GCF_041146395.1 of Eulemur rufifrons. Lineage (NCBI taxonomy): Eukaryota > Metazoa > Chordata > Mammalia > Primates > Lemuridae > Eulemur > Eulemur rufifrons. The sequence goes on along the minus strand of NC_090996.1, from coordinate 3,097,333 downwards.
CACATAGGGAAAGGCATGGCACGTACGGGGTCAGGCCCTTTCCCATGTTTCAGGCACCCACGGGGGGCCTGGGAACAGATACCCCACGGATAAAGGGAGACAACGGCAGCATGTGAAAAGCCTTGGCTGTCAAGGTAAAAGTGGATTTTAAGGGAAAGAATGATAAACTGGAGCTACGTTTTTGTAAACTTAATTTCCCAGCCATGCGTAAGAAGCGCTGCGGTGGCAGGAGGGAGGGAGCAGAGTGACCAGGAAGGACACTGCTTTCAGCGCACGAGGCGGTGCGTGGATGCAGAGCCAGGCCGGGGGGGACCGGTGTGCAGAGGACATGCGTGTTGGGACACTGGGTGGATAAATCCACGTGACATGGAGATCCCCTGCAGGTTGGGGCCAAAGAAGCAAAGTCAAAGGGGACAATAAAGGCTGGCTCTTTGGGAGCACAGTGACACCATCAGTGGGAGTCAAAAGACGCTGGCCCAGCAGGAGGGGCTCGGACACTGAGAGGAGGGGAGAACACAGATCACCTCCAGCAAGGGGTTTAAATTCGGGGCCAAAAGCTAAGGATTGTAGTCAGGGCTGAAGACACCACTGTGGGACCTCTGAGTGCAGAGGTCAAAGCCAAAGTGACCAAGGTCCAGGAAGAAATCACTGTCGAGAAAGGCACGGAGGAGATGGTTTGAGCAATGGACTCATTGAGGGGCTGGAAGGAGGAGAAGCAGGAAGCCCAAGGACACAACAAAAGCCAAAGGAGAAGGGGTCTCAAGGAAGTCACCGTGACCTCGAGGGGGTGGACAGTGAAGGGTGGGAGAGGAGAGCAGGAGGCAGAGTTCGCAAAGAGGAGAGACGCTTCCTTTCAGAGACAGAAGGAGAGAGGGAACGTTGCAATGAACAGGGACACCCACGTTTACAGGGGGAAACTGAGGCTGAAGAGTTTCCACGGACAGCCTCGACCTTCTACGGCAACGAGAGATGCCATCTGCTCACAGTAACAAGGTAAAGGAGGGTTAGAGCCCTACACAGATGGAGACAAGCCGCAAGCTCTGCTTTGGAAGTCAACAAAACTGGGAAGTTCCCTGAAAACCCAGCCATGGTCAGACCCTGCCTAGACTCCTCCAGTCAGCATGTATCTCCGGAGTCCCAACACACAGGAGGCCAGTGGAGACGCCTCCTGAATGTGTTTCCTTTGTTATTTAAAGTCTGCTCTTCTTGTCTTCCCAACTTCTCATGAGGACGGAGACCATCTCTAATTTAATCTTGCTCACACCCCAGAGCTTGGATCTCAGTAGACGCCCAGGAAGTACTCACAGATGGGTGGAAAAGAAGGGAACAGAAGCCATAGCAATAGCTTCAGGTTGCTATTGCTGTAATTTCCCAACATAATGGTTAAAACTTGCTTTAAAGAAAATATGGTATGTATACGCGCGCACGCACACACACACACACACACACACACACCACGCAGCACTAGTCAGCCATAAAAAGGAACAAAATGATGTCTTTTGCAGCAACTTGTATGGAACTGGAGACCATTACATGCTAAGTGAAGTATCTCGGGAATGGAAAAACAAATATAACATGTTCTCGCTTATAAAGTAGGAGCTAAACGAGGGGTATATATGGTCCTAAAGTGGTATAATGGACATTGAAAACTAAGACGGGAGGAGGTGGGAGGCAGATGATGGATAAAAATCTATCTATCAGGTACAATGTGCACCATTCTGGTGACAGGTACACTGAGAGCCCTGACTATAGCATTATACAATGCATCCATGTAACAAAAAGCACGTGTACCCCCTAAAGCTATTCAAATTTTTAAAAACTTGCTTGAAAGAAACACAATAGATAAAAACATATAAAACAAACGAATTACAATGTGTCCATGCCTTATAGAATTCCTTTAAATACTGTGTTAGTATCATCCTTGGTGCATTTTTAAAAGAATTTGCTACATAGATATCTACGTTGAAGGCAACCCTAAAGAAATAGGTCCACAGTGTAAAAATCATTTAAGTCCAGCACAGACAGGCTTGCAAATGAAACCCTCCACAGCCCCTGCAGGAAGAGCCCCACACTCTGCCGTGAAGCGGAGAAGGAGGTTACAGCAGCCTGGCTGACTAGACTGCAAAGTGCTTAGAACCCCACTCAGGGGACCTGGCACATTTCTGAACGTGGGGAAAGCTCTCCAGTTCCCCACTAACCTTGGACTCCATGACATACAGCTCTCCTTCTGTTGTCTTAGGATGTTATTAAATCTGTCAGTCACATCTCTGCTTCGTCTCCCCAGCTTGGGCATGTAATCTTGGAAGGCCAAGTTATAAGAAATACTCCCTTTGATGCTCTCCCACCCCGGCCCCATACTCTCACACCTGCTCGTGCACCACTGCAAGGTAAACAACAAGCTCCCAGGTAGGACAGTGTCCTGATCAAGCCCCAGCCCTGGGGTCCAGAGAACCTGATTTCTCATCCTGGCCCCATCCCTTACAAGCTGCAAATCCTCAGAAAAATCACCAAATCTTAGCTAGTGACCATCCCAACCTTGAGGTTATTATGCACACAATGCCTCTCACGTACGTAAGGACTCATTAAGATTAGGCATTATCATTAAGCGCCTAAGGAATAATCAATTGCCTTATAGGGCCAAAAGAGAACCTACAACATGCCCACACTCAAAACACTCACACAGCGTTCAGAGTTACCAGTCAGCCCACCCATTATCCAAATCAACTAGAGGAGAAACCAACAAAATGGGGGGTGGTCTGTCACCAAGAAAGTTCTACTGACGATGCACAATACGGAGGCTCAAATATTTTGAACAAACCAGGAAAGCAGTAAGAAAAACCTGCCCGTAAGGATAGGAGCAAAGACACAAGGAGCAACCCAAGTCCCGTCATTCATCAGCATGCATTGATAGGTCAGAGTCGTGGATTTGTGTTCCTCTTGCGTAATGGTGGAAAATGCCAGCCTCAGCCCAAAATCAAATCATCCCTACAAGTGGATTATTGAACCAAATGTCCCAAAGCTAACTGTGCTAACTGTTGGAAGGACAAAATGGGGGTGTCATTGGTTTCCAGCTTAAATGATATAGTGCAGGTACTCGTGAGTATCTGTCACATGGGAAAGGCTCAATAAAGGTTAGCTAGTATTATTTCATCAGCAATGTTCATGGGCTTTGCCTGAGGGGCAGGTTTATGGCCCCAGTACTGGCACAATTTAGTTGGTGTCTGGAAGGAGCCCACAGCGGGAAGATGAAGTTAGACCTCACTGGGGAATTCTCACTGTGGGGGCAAGAAGAAACCAAGAGCATTGCAGGCAGCACTAGAGTGCAGTCTCGTGACCATCTTGCAAACATCTGCTGCTCTGAATCCCACCCTCCCGGACAGAAGCTGAAGTTGGGGAGACTTATTTCAGATAAGAGAGACAGGGAGAGGACAGGCCAGGGAAGCAGACTGCCCCTAACACTGAGCAGAAGACGAGCAAAGACTTCCTCACCTGTCCTGTACGGTGTTACACTCCATGATTCCTAAAGTACTTCCTGGTGCTTCCCATTCAAACATTCCATGATGTTCTGCTGTCTTAGCTTCTCTTCTAAACCTCTTCCACATGGGGGGATGTATCCTGTTTGTTTCTCTTGTACTCTGCATGCCTGACATAGCAGTAGTATCAACATATAGTAAGAGTTTTAATGTACTACTCTACTTTATATGAAGATGGCAAAATCTTTCTAAATTCTCCAAGACTCATTTTTCTAAGGTGTTAACTTTCTAAATCTCCAAGGTAAGTGGGCTTGTAGGTCAGTTAACTCAATAGGCTGACATAGGACGCCACAGTGAAACCAAAAACGTGGCTTTTCCAATGACTCATGACGCGCAGCCCATGCGCCCCCAGCGCTGCAGGGTTGGGAGGAGGCTGTGCACAGCTTAGAACCTCTCCGTCACCTTCACTGAAGCCCACGTCACAGCCCTCAACGCACCGCTCCTTCTGAAGTTAGGCTACTCCTGTGCACTGCAGACCGGGAGAGGGAGAGAAATGCAAACTCAAGCCAAGGGGGACAGTTTCTAACCACCACACTGAAACCAAGCTTCAAGTTTAAATAGGAGTGACACCCTCTTATAACCAGCTCATTTTGTGGCATAAATAACTAATCCCAGAAAGGATCCTCCCCTCAAGTTCTAACTGTAATGACATGAGACTGATGTGTTTAACAGACACTCCAAGAGTGTGGGGCTCACTTTGAAAAGAGTCTCAGGATTTATTGCTACCATTGCTCAAAACACTTGAGGACCCTTCTTCTCAACGTCCTCCAAAGCCAGCGTCTAAGGAATACAGATCAGCTCGTTTCTGGGTAATTACACAAGCAGTGTCGCCAGCTTGATCAATCAACGGGTCCACATGATTTGACTCTAAACGGCCATTAGCTGCTGCTAAACTACACTGGCCCTCAGAAGAGGGAGATTTGTCACTGGTGAGTTTATTCCTGAAGATGTCTCAAGGGCTGGCAAAAGGGAGATCCGGCCATTCATCAAGCATGGGCAGCTTTCCTGGAGGGAGAGTGACAAATGTGTAGGGCCCGTCACTCCCACTGGTCTGAACTGTGACTCTGAGTAACCTGTGCAATCCGAGTGCATCGTGCCTCCCTGCTGTTCCCTCTGCCTGGAGTGCCCCGTCCCATAGCATGTACACTGGACAAATACCTGGTTCTTTAAAACCCAGCTCTGTCATTCTGGAACCTTCCCTGAGAGCTCCCAGCCACCCCTCTGAAAGCAGTACTTACTCCTCCTCGGGCCTTGTACATACACACTTCTGCTGCACAGATCACGCTTCATAATCCATGAATAATACCATGCATTGACATCAATTTATACACCTGCTTCTCTCCATGGACTGGAGTGGAATTAAACTATTTTAACCCCTTCAGCGCCGGCCTAGTGTTTACTATACTCTCTGGCACATCGTAGATTCTTAGTCAATATGTGCTAAATTTAAATATTTTACTGCAAGTAGGTTTGCTTGAAAACCACTCACGTTAGAGTCCACCTTGCACAATGGAAGTGCTCACCGTGCAACAGGCATTCACCGGCACCAAACTTACGCCAGGCATGGGGCTAGCGGAAGTGGTGGCAACAGTTCTTACACTTGCGCACCGTGGCTTTCTGGTGTCTTTGTTTTGTTCTGTTTTTAATGATTTTAAAACGTCAAGAAAGAGCACATTCCGTTTTCCCTCCACACATTTACTTACATAAGGAAGGCTCAAATACATCTGATACACACTTTCCCGTCTAAAACGACAGAGACTGTCACTCAGCCCTGCCTCTCTCCATCTCCACACAAAGACAGACTGTGCTACCTGAACAGTACAGGTCACTGTAATGAAAGATTATGTATTTAAATCTTTTTTTTTTATATTTTAACCATTTTAAGTGGACAGTTTAATGGCCTTAACTATGCTCCCATTCATTGCTGTACAGCCATGATCCCCACCCATCTCCAAAACTCTTGTTATCCCAAACTGAAACTCAGTACCCATTAGATAACCCAGCCCCTCTCCCAAGCACCTGGCCACCACCTCCCTATTGTACTCTCTATGGATCTGACTACTCTACGTACCTCATGTAAGTGAAATCACACAGTATTTGCCCCTTCATGTCTGGCTTGTACACTCAGCATAATCCCTTCAAGGGTCATCCATGCTGCTGCATATGTCAGAATTTCCTTCCTTTTAAGGCTGGATAATATCCCATTCTGTGCATATACCGCACTGTTTCCACCTTTGGCTATCGCGAACAATACTGTTATGAACATGGATGTGAAATGTCTGTTTCAGTCCCTGCTTTCAATTCTTTGGAGTATATATTGGAGTGAAATTGCTGGATCATATGGAACTCCACGTTTAGTTTTAAAATCTTAAATGTATTTTTAACCTTTGGGAGTAAGAGGAGACAACTCATCATTTTTACACACTGTTGAGAAAATAAAATCCACCCTCGTGCAAGATCTGGAAATGTCAGGTTTCACTTATTCATTAAATAGCCAAAGAAATTAAATGATCATACCTTCAGTGACTTCCAAAAGCATTGGCTAAATATGTTCGAAATAAATAAATTAACTGGTTCTCAATTATTGCTAGAAAAATGACACTAACATTAGCAAAGGCATTTTATATTATAGATGCAGACACAGATATACCCAAAATCCAATTTCACTCGACTGTTTGAACCTAACCAGTAATGCAGAGAAAGGGAGGTGCTATAGACTGAACGTCCGTGTGCCTCCAAAATGTACCTGTTGAAGCCCTAATCCCCAGTGTGATGACTTTTAGAAGTGAGGCCTTTGGGGGATATTAGGTTTGGATGAGATCTTGCGGGAGCAGCCCTCTTGATGGGATTAGTGCCCTTACAACAACAGGGAAGGCCCAGAGCTCTCTCTCCCATGTGAGGACGCAGCAAGAAGGCAGCCGTCTGCGAAGCAGGAAGAGAGCCCTTGACAAGCACCGAACTGGCTGCTCCCTTGAGCTTGGACTTCACAGCCTTCAGAACCGTGGGGAATAAACTTCTGTTATTTAAGCCACCCAGGTGATGGTATTTTTTTAATAGAAGCCCAAAATGACTAAGACAGGAAATAAACTTGACTTTTTACCCTACTCCCAGCTGACTAACGTCCACTTGTTTTTCAAACCACTGTTCCTCCCGTACTTGGTACTGATCCAGCGGACCTCAGCCGCATGGGGGATGCAGTGTTGGAGACCCGGAGGAGCAGGAGCAGCCGTGGGAAGGGAGATGGTGCACAGCACCCAGCCTTCCCCACGCACCCCCAGAACTCACCGCCAGGACTCCGCTTCTCCTGGCTGGGAAAGTGACCGTGGACAGAGCCCATGGCCTTTCTGAACCCGTAGAACCAACAGACTGAGCTCATGAGATCCCATCTGTGGACGCAGAGTGGGCCACAGAGCTGTGAGTCCTGACTGGCCCATGGGAAAGAACTCACTCCACCTATGTGGATTTTTCTACCTAACTCAAGTCCAGAAACAGTTTCCACTTAACAGGTTAGAATGGAAATATTTCTGGAACATATGACATACTTCCATTCCCTCTCTTTAACCTTGATCTGCTGGCCCAGGGTCACCATGAGTGCCCACTGTTCTACCTCCGTGTACCACACAGTGGTCTTGTCAGGAGCTACAGAAGAGTCTGGGTCCTGAATCCCCCCACCTTGTTGAACTGAACAAGGCCGTTCTGAAGGTTAAACCTCCTTGCTGAAGACCACAGACATGGAAGGTGCGAGAGATGGGCTGAACCTGTATGGAACTTCAGAAGGAACCAAAAGTTATTTTTTTTTTTTGAAGAAATCTCTGATTTCAGTTGTGGAGACCTTGACTTTTTCATCACTGCATTCCCAGTGCCTAGAATGTAGGAGATGTTCAGTAAATCTTTACTGGATTCTAATAAAATGATAGATAAAGATCCTTTAAACTCAGATTATTTTCGAATTCTCAGTATCTGGTTTCAATTATTTCAATTCAAAGCTATTGAACAAGTCCACAAATATGTGTTAACTCCCTACAGTGTGCAAGGCTCTGTTGTAAACGCTACAAAGGATTCAAAACTAAATATGTCCCTGCCCTCCAGGATAAAATCTAGTAGAGGAACTAAAATATACAAAAGAAGGGAAAGTCCCACAATTTATTATTGTGATATAAATGTAGAATAAGCCAAGTTTGAGCACAGAGAATAAATCTGGTCTAGCTGGGGGACAGATTTTAGAAGTTTCCACAGAAGTTGTGGCAATTAAAAGAGGCGTTGGATAGGATCTCAGCAGCTAAAGAATGAACAGAAAGGGCTTTGCAGACAAAGAAAACATATTCATAAGTAGCTCAGAGATAGAAAAATGTGGTTTTCTTGTACCATCAATTGATAGAGTGATCATTCCCTTTCTCAACTCCACATCTAGCAGTAACTATGTAACCTAGCACTGAACTTTGAAGACAGTGAAAAATCAAATTCCAATTGATTAAATTATACCAAATACTCAGAGGCTGCTGCCCTCTGACTCTGCGTTTCATTCCAACTCCCCTAGCCGTGGAGCGGAGAGATGGAAACGACACTTTCCCAGCCTGCTGCTCCTCACACGAGGAAAACAAAAGATGACATTCATCGATGTCCTCACCCCTTCCCCATCCCGAAACACCACCTCTGGTGAGTTCTCTCGGAGGAAAGTGCTCAAATGCGGTAAGGCAGATAGAACAATTCCCTCCCGATGGGGGGATGGCTTTCCCGGCTCCCTCCAGCTTGTTCACGCTGTCACGCATTCTCTGTGTCAGGCAGCCCAGCCCAACCCTGGTAAGGACACTCGTCGTCTTATCCACCGACCGCTGGGCACCGCTGTGTGCCAGGCTCCACCTACAACCCCATGTGGTGTACCGTGACATGACCCAGTTTTAAGTTGAGTAAATCAAGATCAGAGACAGAAGTAACTTGCCAGATACCACGCAGTTAGCTAGAGGCGAAGCTAGGATTGTCACCCAGCGGTGTGTGACTCCAGAGCCCGCGGTCTTTGCTATGCCGGGGCCTTAGCAAACCTCGAAAGACCAGTTCTTCTTCCAACAGGGGCCGTGCACGAGTGTTCTGCTGGGCACAGTTTCTGGACGGTCGCAGCAGCCACAGGAAACTGATACAGATGTCTGCTGGGGACTGGCCTGACAGGGCTAAACTTCAGTCACTACTTCTATGTTTTTTTTCTGGTCCCCCAGCAGCAAACTGCAAAGAACTGTCGTTGCCCAAGTCTCACAGACTGCGGCCAAGCGGACGCTGTGATGCCTCCCCACACCTCTTAGTTGAGGAAGGGTGTCCATGAAATGAAACTCAGACCGAGGATGTACCCAGACTCCCCTTCTTTCTTTCCTGCCCATGGGGTCCCTTCTCTCTTCTCCTGTTCCCCAGCGCCCTGTTACCTGACAAAGTAATGCCTAGAAAGCTTCCTATTGTGGTGACATCTTCCCCGTCCGCTTCCTGCCTGGGTCGTAGAAGGAAGTCAGTAACTCCTTACGCAATGGGGTCTCTCAACTGCGGAACCCCGACCTCAAAAACGGCCCTCTCCCTTTCTCAGGCAGACCTGGAGTTTCTTTCTTTGGCAGAGAGTAAAAGCTCTCATTTCAAAATTAGGGACTGGCCTTAACATGCGGACAGCGCTGGGAGGGGTGAGGTCTCCTGGGGACAGCTCTGGCCTGACTCCACTCAGAAGACTTGGGCTCTGCGGTGTAAGGGACAAATGGCAGCTCGCAACGCCCCTCGGTTAATGGTGCACTCATGGAGGCCTGCCCTGCTCACAGTGTCACTCGCCAGGCTACCTTTCAGGGAACCTCTAATTCCATGATCAAAATTCAAACGAGGTATAAATGACCATCATCAGATTCTCTTTGGAGAGACTGTTTTGGTGGGAGAGTGATGACAAAAGTAGGATAATACTAAATGCCCCAAAGTGGGCAGGTGAAAAAGACGCAGAACGAGAATGTGGCCCTTTGGCCACCCCCTGGCTCTGCCCAGGACTGTCTGATGCCCCTCCCCACTGCTAGGCCCATGGTCCCCATTCCCACCGAAAACCTTCTGCAAAATCACAGACAGCCCGGGGCATGCCCTGTGGCCGTCTCCCCCACAGCGGCCCCACAGCCCAGGTAGTCAGGGCTGAGGCTGCGTGGTGTTGTAGGAACTTACGAGCGTGGCTCACGAGTCCTGAAGCTGGCAGGGGTTTCCACAGACCATTTTCGTATTAAAGATAGTTTGTGATTAGCACGCCCCCTTTATAGATGTGGCAACTTAGTCCCCCAGTGAACATCTGTAATAGTTTCCTACGGCTGCTGCACCAACTTATCACAAACATGGTGGCCTAAAACAAGACAAATGTATTCTCTTACAGTTCTGCAGGTCCGAAGTCCGAAAGCCAAGGTGTTGGGAGGCCTGTATTCCTTTTGGAAGCTCTAACGTAGAATCTATTTCTTTGCTTTTTCTACCTTCTAGAGACCACCTGCATCCCTTGGCTGGAGGTGCCTTTCTCCATCTTCTGAGCCAACAGCATAGCATCTTCCAGCCTCTCTCCCCGCCCTTCCCTCTTTGCAGGGCTTTCTGACTCTGACCCTCTCACCCTTCTCTTACAAGGACCCTTAGGATTACACTGTTCTCCGTGATAACCTCCCCGTCTCAAAATCCTCAGTGTGATCACATTGCAATGCACCTTTTGCCATATAAAGTAACATATTCACAGGTTCTAGGAATTAGGACACAGACATCTTTAGGGAGACATTATTCAGCCTGCCACAACACCCATTCAATTTCAACCTGAATTTTTTTTTTTCAAAAATACAATCTCAATCACATTTTGAGAATCAGGATAGTCTACAATAGATGATGTTTTGTTGCTATGGGAAACATTTTCAAAAGACGATTTAAGTTTTAGGGTGTTCCAACATATAAGAGAAGGGTAAAAAAAAATTTTTTTAATCAAGAAGATAAAAGGAAAGCTAGGCAAAATAGTAAAAAAAAAAAAAAAAAAAAATCACATGAGCAGTGGTGGATCACCGATTCCTTCATTAAAGAAATATTGAAAAACCACAAGGATTGTGCTAAAAAGCAACTAGAAATCACATAGTTCCAAGTGACCTGATTAGACACGGACATGCAGATTCATTATCTGCCCTGAGTGAGGCCTGGCGCAGGCCCCCTGCCTGGCCCAGGGTCGCTGCTGCTGAAATCCAACACACTCACCAGCCTCTTCACCCCGGCATTGGTAGCGGAGGTGTCATGGTCCTGTGGAAAGCATCAGGCACTTGCCCACGCACGGCTCACGAAACCATCACCGCGCCACTGCCGAGAGGCCAGGTGAGCACTTCCACCCTCCTTTGTGGGGTCGGGGACTCAGGGCTCAAGGAAGTCCGGAGACTTGCCCAAGGCCACACACTGACTGGCTGAGGCGGAACGAGCCCAGAGGGCCTGCTCCCCCCCAGACCCACCCACCAGACCTTCAACAGCAAGATAAACGTTCAGGGAACCTTGCCGACCCTGCCAAGACCTCTCTTTTAATTCAAAGACTTTCACAATTCTGCAATTCCCCCACAGTCTTCATGCCAAATCTTTCCTTCCCGCCTTGACCCAACCCCACATCACTCTTTCTCAGACAATCCCTCTCCAAACTTCGCTGAAAAATTCAATGCGAATGCACTAAATGTTCTTCTTCTCTACCCATTGGCTCCTCATTTATTAAGAAAGAAGCCTACCTTCTAAATAAGATGAGTAGGAGAGGCCGAACCGTGAGAGGTTAAAACTAGGGGCTCAGAAGTCAGATAGCCTGGGTTTGCCACCTGGCTTTGCCTCGCTAGCTGTGTGACTTTGAGAAAGCAACTCAACCTCTCTGTGCCTTAGTGTCCTCATCTGGAAGTGAGAATAATGACAGCAAAGATCTGGCAGAGCAGCCGTGATAACTGAATGGCACGTGTACAGTGAGGCTCCCGAGCCTACACTCTTACCCACTGGACACATCCCAGGGACCCATCCCCGGAGCGATCCCCTTCCGCAACTCTCTCCCGTCAAAGGCCTGGCTTCCCTTTAGCCTCAGCTGCTGGGCAGGCTCCCTCTGGTCACCCGGTGCTCCCCCTGCTCCAGCCCTCTAAAGACACAGGCTGGAGCTTGGGCTGCAGCTCAGACACCCTCCAAGCCCAGACACCCTCCAAGCTCAGATACCCCAAAGCTCAGACACCCTCCAAGGTCCCCGACTGACTCCCACTACAGTGCCTCCTCTTGGCCTGGTGCCCTCGGCCCGAGGACCTGACCAGCCTTTCAGCGCTGCTTTCTGATGTGCCCACCTCTCACCTCCACTCTGCTCAATGCCCAACAGCCTCCAAGGCCCCACACACCCAACTTCCACATGCCAGGATTTTTCCAGTCTGCCCTTTCTGCTGTAGAGCCCAGTCTGCCCCCGTCCTGCCAGGCCCATCACGAGGGCCTCCCTCTGCCGGAAGCCTCTGACCAGCTACACCAGGACATCCTCTCTCCTTCCTCTGAACTCCCATAGCTTATTCTATGCAACGTTTGTGGCACTTAATGGATTAAATTAACATGGACTCATTGTGGGGATGGAAATGTTCTGTATACTGACTGTATGGACACCGATATCCCGGTTGGGATACGGTACTACAGGTTTGCGAGATGTCACCATTAGGGGAAACTGGGGACAGGGGATGGGGGACCTTCCTGCATTCTGTCTTCCAGTTACGTATGAATCTACAAGTACGTCACAATAAGAAGTTTAATTTTAAAAATACAGATTAAGAAGTATTCATAATTAATTGATCAATTGGTCAATAATTAAGATCATTCAGCACCCACCTTTGCCACACAGCACACAGGCTATTAATGCATGCAAGCCCCAATCCTATCCTGAACGTGATTACCCAACAGCGCATTCAGCATCTCCACCCAGATGTCTAGGAAGCATCTCAGAGTGAGCATGTCCAATACTGAGCTCCTGGGCTTTCTCCCCTCCAGGGTAATCTCCTCTCCATTTTTCTAGTTGATCAGGCCAAAAACCTTGAAGCCATCCCTGACTCTTCTCTTGCTGTGTCATACTCCACACCCACCCCATCAGCAAATCCTTATAAATCCACTTGCAAAATAGACCCAGAATCTGACCACTCCTTCCCACCTCCATGCCCACCCTGGTCCCAATCCCCACTCTCTCTCATCTGGATTATTCCAATAGCCTCCACCCCACCCCTGCCCCACTGCCTGCTTATTTTCTATAATTCTCACCACCATATACTATTGCTCCTACCACGGGGGCAAAACCCCTTGAGGGCTGGGAATTCTGCTTTGTTCGTTGCTGCATCCTGAAACACAGGAGGCACGCAATCGATATTTGTGGAATAAATGAATGATGTTATGACTTTGACACTAAAAAAACTCTTTGAAGATTTACTTATTATTAGTTGCTTACTATTGTCACATTTTTACAAGTGGGGAAACTGAGGTTCAGACGAGGGATGAGGGCCAGAGCTCCCCTATTCTGAGACTCACTTTCCACCCACCCTGTCCTACCTGGAATTAGTCTCTCGGGCCAGTCCTCAGGGGTAGGATCCACGTCTGAGTGATTGTTCTGACTCTCAGCATCTAGGGGTGGGGCCTGGATATTTCAGGGACACAATGAAAACTTGTAGAATGAATGCAACTTCCTAAGCTTGTTAGTAGAATTTAACAAATTCAGTTATTCATTTATTTATCACCTCTATGCAACTGTTACCTTACTATCAATCCCATTTTACTGAGAGACAAACCAAGGCTCTGTGTCTGCGCCTCTCCGTGGCTCTGACCACTGGGCAGCACTGCCCACCAGCAAACCAGACCAACCACTCCCTGTGCACAGAATACTCGGGGAGCTTTCTCAGCCACTTGCTGCCATTCTTGCCCAGGGCACGGCAGAGTGTTGCAATGAGGTTTTTCCTACTAGATTTCCTCAGCCTGGCCATGGCTAATTTTATAGCTGCCTTCTCTACAAATACTCTGATTTTGTTGCTTCGAATTTGCTTGGGACTGGGTCAAATTTGAAAAGGATACAAAGAGCACGATTGTGAGAGTGTAGCTGATTTGTCTCTGCCTGGTAATTCGTTAAGGCCGTGGAGGGACAATGTGATGTATGAGTCCCCTGCCCGGATCTATCATCAGCCGTCCCCACTCACCAGCCTCCCAAGTGACTTGTAACCATCTCGAGCACACACACAGAGTCGGCGCCTCTACGAAGACAAATGTGTTTTGCTGTGAGTGGGCAATGCTTTGGAACCAGAAAACATATTATAATCAAAAACTGTTATCAGAGGCTCAGAGGAGAGCACCTCCCCGCTACAGGTTTCTCGCTGAGGGGACAGTCTGTTTACAAGCTCTCAGCTGTGACATGTGGCACAAGTCAACCCGAAGCCATTAGCACTTACCTTGATGTTTTATCTCACCTCGATAAATATTCTTTAAGGAGGGACATACTGAAGAGATGGGTACATTTCAAGCTTTCACAACGTGTGAAGACATGATTAGTATCCTATTAGGTGCAGGCTTTATCACCTCTGTACTTCAGGACACTCCGTCTTGAAGAATTCTCGCCTTAGTCACTAGCAAACCTGGCCCTGGCCGCACACAGGTGGTGGTGTGACCCAGGCCCTTCCAACCCTGGTTCCCAGCACCCCTGCGCATGCAGCCTCTCTCCTGCGGCAGGCCCAGTGTGCTCCTGGGGCTAAAAGAGAGGGAAGGAGGGAAGGAGAGTGGGATGAGGACGGAGAGCAACTCTATGGGGTAACAATTAATAGTGACGACGATGGTGATTATTAACAGTGAAACAGCCTAGTGGATGCACTTGGCACAAAATAAACACTCAGTAAATGTGGATCCCTCACCCCTGACATTGCTACGTGCCCAGTCCAGTAACATCAGCAAAATTTTATTGAATTGTAAGTTCATCTGACCATGGCATGTCAAGAGTATAAGAGGGCCGGGCACCGTGGCTCATGCCTGTAATCCCAGCACTTTGGGAGGCTGAGGTGGGAGGATCACTTGAGGCCAGGAGTTCAAGAGCAGCCTGGGCAACATAGAGAGACCTCAGCTCTCCAACAAATAAAAGAATTAAAGGGGTGTGATGTGTGTACCTGAGGTCCCAGCTACTGAGGAGGCTGAGACAGGAGGATCTATCGAGCCCAGGAGTTTGAGTTTGCAGTGAGCTATGACGACACCACTGCACTGTTATCCAGGCAACAGAGCAAGACTCTGTCTCTAAAACAATTGTAAAAAGAGTATAAGGGCCTCTGTGGTCTGAGAAGTTCCAGACATTCTATGGAGAAGGCTCAGGAAGGAGGCTCTCAGCACCTGTGCTCCCTACACAAACACACATACATGTACACACACACACACACACACACACACACATAAAATCCTAAAAGAGATGACCAAATTCCACATTTACTTATAGGACTTAGTTTTGCTCTTTCACCTGAAAATATCCTTCACATTTTCCAGTTTTGTTCAATTGACTCCTTTTTAATTGGGCAGACTGGAAAAAGATAAAAGAAATTCAGTATCTCCTACACCCTTCCTCCTTCCCTGGCATGCCAAGCAACAGTACTAACACCTGGCTGTCACAGAGCGCCTCGCCGTGTGCCAGGCATCATGCTACCTGCTTTTCCGAAGAGGTGGGTGCTAATAGTGTCCCATTTTACAGATGAGGACTCTGAGATGTGCAAATGCTTAAAACTTGCCCAAGGGCACAGAGATGGTAAACAGATCTGGGATTTGAACCAAGTTCAGTGTGACTCCACAATCCCTGAAATTCACCACTTTGCAGGCAAGAAGTCAAGCTCTTTATCCACTGGATAGTCCTAATTATAGGCAGGTGACCTTTGATTTAACACAGTCTCTTTGTAGGTCTATTAAGCAAAGAAAACTATAGCATATTTTTATGATATCCTGAAAAAAGGATTCACATGGCCAGGAGCCAGAGAGGGCTGCTTTTAAAATCTGAGACATCCTATGGGATTAGGGAAGTTTCTCACTCAGACAAGTAGTTTGGAAGAGAAGGACACTGTCCATCAATATAACCCAAGGGCACTGTAAATCAATGAACCAAATTAATTGACAAATAGGTGAATTTTTTTCAACTCAAAGAGTTCTTCCTTCTGAGAGAGGATTTTGGCTTTGAGGATATTAAGGATAACTGGGGACCAAGATTAGTATACAAAGCACAGTCAAAGGACATGAAAGAAGACTTAGCTGGAGAAGTGGTGACTCCCAGTTCCCCAGTCACCAGCGGCCAAAACTGAATGGCTGCTGGGCCTTGGGGTCCAGTCTTTGGCCCTCTTCCCTTTATCCATCACTTCAATAAAATGAAGACTCCAAAATCCACATCTCTAGGTAAAATATTTTGAGCCTCAGAATTCAACATTCCAGGGCCCACTGGGCATCTCCAGGCAGTCACCTTCCTACCTGTCCAGGCTCCTGCCTGCATCTGTGGTCTCAGTGACTAGTCCCCTCTGCACCTAGTGATTAATACCTAGTTAGGGCCAGGCGTGGTGACTCACTCCTGTAATCCTAGCACTCTGGGAGGGGCGAGGTGGGCAGATCATTTGAGCTCAGGAGTTCAAGACCAGCCTGAGCAAGAGCGAGATCCCGTCTCTACCAAAAAAAATAGAAAGAAGTTATCTGGACAACTAAAAATATATAGAAAAAATTAGCCAGGCATGGTGGCACATGCCTGTAGTCCCATCTGCTCAGGAGGCTGAGGCAGGAGGATCGCTTGAGCCTAGGAATTTGAGGTTGCCGTGAGTTAGGCTGATGCCACAGCACTCTAGCCTGGGCAACAGAGTGAGACTCTGTCTCAACAAAAAAAAATAAAAATACCTAGTTAGGCAGCTGTGTGCCTACCTCCCCAGCCGCCCCCACATCCACACCTCATCAAACGTGCTATGGTAGAGACAGCACAACGTGGTGGTTAATTAAGGGCACAGGCTTTGGAGTCAGCTAAAGCTGAGTATGAATCCCAGCCTATCCAATTACATGTTGTGTGACCTGGACAAGTGACTTAATCCACTTTGGCATTATGGGGACAAATCTGTATAATGGGGACAAAAATGCCTCATGACATTACTGTACTAGAGTAGTCACCCCTCCTCCCGTAGGTATGACGGGAAATACTGAGGGTGGGGAATGGCTGGGAGGGGCAGGGTGAGCCTGTGTTCATTTGTGAGACAGGAGATGGCCCAGCCCACGCCTGGTAATGGGAGGTCCTGGACGGAGGTCACAAAATTGTCTTCAGCCGAGATGGGATGATCAGAATCGTCAACTGTAGTTGAACAGTAATGGCCTGAAGCTGATAATCCATCCTTTAAAAGTTCTATATTTCTGTGAATGTTCAGGAAATTTGGATTTTGAGACGAGAAGATCTACCATTTTTCCTCCTTTGCCAGCAAAGTAATAAAACTTCCCTTGCCAGCAAAGTAATAAAACTTCCCTTTCCTCCTCCCCAAACCACTTGTCCTCATTCTCCTGATTCGGCCTCATGGACAAGTGCCAAGTTTTCGGTAACATTATTGCAAACATCAAACGGGATAACACAAACACAGCCAAGCATGTGTATTTTTAAATTCCCACGCCCACCTCTCTCCACCTCACTGCTTCTCCCTCACCATCTCTCCCAGACGTGCAGTGGGGTCCCGGTTGTTGCCCCAGCCTCACAGCCTGCTCCCCTAAAACCCACGCTCCACACTGCAACCAGCCCAACCTTTTAAAATACAAATAGGACCTCACTGGCAAGCCTCAATACAGCTGTCCAGTCTCCCACTAAAAGCAAAACAAAGCAAACACCTTTGAGTAGTTACAGGGATAAAAGAAGTCCAGTTCACGAGGTGCAGATTAGCAGTTGATGTACTGTTGAACCCCTTTAAGAATATGACAGAAGTTATGCATCTATCTACTTCCCAGAAAAAGAAAAATCCCTACTCATAAACACACAAAACACTCAGACATTCCACCAGGTACACAGACCCCAGGTTAAAGCCTCAGACTCAGGGCATTCTTCAGCCTATCCGTGAGGCTGACCAACTGCAGTCACGAAGGATCCGAAATTTGATACAACACTTTTCTTAATCTGCATATTCAGGGTCCCCAAAATCTGGCAAGAGAATACAGCAGTCAGCTCAGGGCACTTTTCCCAGAAATAGATGGCACCTCTGAAGGGCTCATAAAGAGAGTAGCATAAAACCATGATCAATCACGCACCTGAAACTCTCAGACATTTTTATGGCCCCAGTCAGTGCTGGCTAAGAATTGCACACGGCCGTCTGAGGGGCGCCACGTCGGTGCCGGAAACACTGAGTGCTCAGGTCTCTCTCCATGACTCCCCTCTTCCCACCTCCCCCCACCTGAGCACCAGATGGCAGAGAAGCTAAGCTCTCTAAAGTCTCCTACAAATTGCCCAGGGGCACCAGACCAAGAATTTTATGACCTATCCTCCCCACAATGCTCCTAGGCTCGGAGATGTTAAATTGCCACCCAGAAGGTTGAGGTATGCCACATAGCCTGAGGCTCATTTCCCTGGACACCAGCAGAGTAACTGCAGCAAAGCACACGCTAACTGGCACCAGCCTAGGAACCATCCCTACACCTGAGCGTGCGAATGGTGGCACACGCCCGAGGCCAGCATTGCCTTCGGTCCTGGGACCATCCATTTTAGCAGCTTTACAGAATGATAAAAAACCACTCCACTTTTCCCACTATCACCATAAAACTTCAGTGTAACAAACAAACCCTTAATATAGAAGTTGATGTTTGGAGTTTGGAAGTGCCATTAAACAAAAATGGCCTTGAATTTTAACCCAATGAGGTTAGGGGAACCCTGAGGGGAGTGAGAATAATCTGGGAAGAGGAACACAACTGCAGACAGGGATGCTAATGTACATCTCCAGCAAAACTGATGGTTGGGCTCTTCCATTTCCGGAAATCTTCACTATTCAGATGCAACCTCGTGCTTAAGAGAGGAAGGAACGGGAATCCTCTTTCTGGTGTGTTCCACTGAAAGAGCTGCCAATGGCCCCTTCCAAAGGGTAGTGAGTTCTGGCCAAGCAGCCTTAATTTCAGCCTCCCCACGTCCTACCCCACCTCTGCTCCAACCCACGGGGTGAGTATTGTGGGATATGTTCGTTTATTTTAAAAGGAGACTCTTCTCCTGATCCTTGGAAACATCACACTGCGGACTTGGAAGGCCTGAATCTCCAGCCACCTACAGATGTTTCCCACATCAAACCCAGGTCTTGGAGGACCCTGGTTGTATCTCTCAGGACAACCCAAGGTTCGGACGCTGGTGTCACTGGCCCCCTCCCTCTGCTCTCTTTGGCAATGTAGACTCTTACCTCCAAACCAGTGAGCACAGGGGCTGAAAGACACAGTGCTGAGGTTGAGACGGGGGGAGTAGGACAGGTACCCTGTGGGCTTAGCGCTAAGACACAAAGACGCATGATGGGGCATCCCGATCCTTCCATACATTGACAGGCCTCTCCAGCTCGGGGCAGTCACATCCTGGAGTGGGCAGGACAATTGCATAGGACCTCGTCTAGTGCTCTGCTTTGTCCTCTAAAGAGCTGCCCAGTGCAGGGGAGCCAATGCTTTGTCTGGCTGAGTTCTGTCATAATAATAAGCATCATCAAAACCATAACAATTACTGTTACCACCGCTGCTATTTACTGGGTAAGTGCATTTCACTTACTAAATGCCAGATGCACAGTAGTAACTCACTTTGCACACATGACCTCACGTCATCCCTATGAGGTACACCCATCCCATTACCCACGTTGTACTGGTGAGAAAATCCAAACTCACGGGGAGCTGAAGTAGCTCGTCTGACTCCAAACGCCATGCAGACCCACCCAGGCTTTGCTGCCACCTGTGTCATCCTCCCAGGTGAGAGAATGAACCACTGGGGACACTCAGCTCACTTTCTGACAAACATCTCTTATCGGGGGACCTGGTGCTCATTTATTCAACAAGTACTGAGCAGGCACTGTGTGCTACACTGTCACCACATCTGTTTCCAGGGACGAACACGCTGCGCTTAGCCCTGCCCTCGAGGATGAGACAGATTCCTCCAAAGTTAATGTCCTCCCGGAGGCCTCCAGGTCTCCACCCCGCCCAGCCTTCCCAGCTGGCCCTGCTCCTTTGTCCTGCTGGGCTGCTTCCCTTCATATTTCAAACGATAAATTCGAAATAGAGTATAAATACTGTTCGGTAAAATTTACAGGAGGCCATTGGTTTGGACTGAGCCCCTGCACTCGGCCCAATAGACCAGACCAATTGGCGTCGCTCGTGACGAAGCTCCGAGCCACCAGCCCGACCCAGTTGTTTACGGGACCTTCCAGAGAGCAGGAGAGTGAGAGCCAGGAGCCAAGTGCCCAAGCAGGCCAGCTTTAGCCGGCGTGGTCAGGAAGTCCCTCTGCTTTAACCTTTGCAAGGAAAGTCACTTTGAAACCGCCAGTCTGCTTTTCTGTGCTGTTTCTGCTTTCCTCAGCCCTTTCCTGTCGGTAAAACCAACCTCCTGTGCTCAGCTCATTAGAACACTCACTTACTTTATCGTGTAGAATGAGGTGTTGCCCAGTTCAAGAATCCCAAGCCAAATAAAAGCCAATTAAGATCTTTAAATTAAATTTGCTGTAATTTTGTCTTTTGACTGTGTGTGTGTGTGTGTGGACAAACCTCCAATGGTTAAAACTGCAGATCCATCTATAGTTCCTACGACACTTCCTCCTCAAAAATAATACGCAGGATATTCTAACAGGAAGTGTTATACACAAGACACTAATTAAAAAATGGGAAAGCAGGTTTGGAGGTTGGAGAACTTGTCTGAGGTCACGGGGCTGCCGCATCAGTGAATTGAAGCTCAGCTGTGAGTGACAAAAACACAGGACAGAAGTTGGTTTCTCTCTGTCCCGCTACCCAGGCTCCTCCCAGCTGCCCACTCTGCCATCCCGGGCTGAGACGCCTTATCTTCAGGGTGACAGATGGCAACATTCCCACTCCGTTAACAGGAAGAAGAGAGCGGATACAGAAGCAGCAAAGTGCACACAGGTTTCTAATGTCACTTCTGCTTGTCTCTCATTGGCCAGAACTTACTAACACAGCCACACCTAGCTCTTAAGGAGATCAAAAAATATAGACCAGCTAAAAATGCTCTTACAAGGAAGAAAGGATACTGAGGGAGGCGCTAACCATCTCTGCTGCAGCTGCTAAGTGATACAACACTGACAGAAACCCAGACTCGGGGACTCCAGAGTCCCTACTCCAGGAAGATCATGCTGGCTTTAATTTCAACTTTCATACCCATCACCCTTGGTGCTCTCTTCCCACTGAATAAAGGAATGCTAAGTATGAATTTAGGACTTTCTGTAACATTTCTTAACTTATCATTAGCCTTTAACTCAACAGCTAGAAACTATCTCCAAGCTAATTTGTAGGGTCTTTGGTGGTTTTACAATATTCTTTGATACTCTTCCCCTCAAAAGGTGGGACCTAGTTCCACTTACCTTAGTTGTGGGCTGTACTTGGTGACTCACTGTTAACGAATAGAGGTGGCAGGAGTGATGATGTGTGACATCTGGACAAGGTCACACGACGATCATTTGTTCCAGGGACAGCCAAATCCCATGTCAAGAAGCCACTCCGGCAGCCCCCGGCAGAGGCCCGCATGGCAAGGAACAGAGGCCTCCGGCCAACAGCCGTGTGCGCGAGCACGGAGCAGATTCCCAGCCCCAGTCTGGCCTTCGGATGGCTGCAGTCCCAACAGATGTCTCATCGAGACACGACCAGAACCAGCCGTCTACACCCATGCTGAATTCCTGATCCACAGACTGTGAGACACTAGACGTTTCTTGTTTTCAACAAGTAAGCTTTAGAGTGATTTGTTACACAGCAATGTAGCAATACAGGTCTTGATGTAAAGTCAATCCCCTTCCTGCCTGAGAATTGGAGAAAGTAGAAATGATCATCTTGATAGAGAAAAATCTGCATTTTCAATGGGCGTATCCTAGCTCACCACCTGCTCATAAGTGATCTGGAGCCATGTTTACATGCCCCGGGTGGCCCTGTGAAGAGGGAAGACCAGGGAGTCACCCCTGTTAGGACATGTTGCTAATATCACATCCTCGAACAGCCCCAGGAAACAGCTGGACCTGCTGTTGGCCAGTTAACACAAGGAGCAACAGCTCAGCATCAATGAAGCCATCATCACAGTGATGGGTTCTGGCAAATTCTCTTCAGCATCCAGATGGATAATGCCGAACAATCCTGCTCAACAGGTTAACTCATTTAGTCACCTGGGGAAGCGCGATGTGGCTTCATTACCTTAAGAGATCTGTCAGGATGCCTTTCTGTTGAAAGTGGAAGGCGCCATGGGAACAATGTCAAGGTTATTTTACGATAAACAGCTGGTAACTCCTGCTCCTCAAATATCTCAGGTCAAGGTCATGCTTTATGATGTACGTTCTTGAACTTTCATGCCAAGATACCACCCTCTGCCTGCCATCTCAAGCAGAGTTCTTAGATGTGAGAGCCAGAGAAACATGTTCTACAGCAAGTACCTAGATAACCTGACGGGGAGACATTCTAAACTACAACACACCCTCATCTCTGTGTATCCAGAGAGTCTGATATGAACACACTGGGAATCGCTACCCTCATAAACTGCTATTACTAGTAGAAATACCTAAAAAAAAAAGTCCTCAGAAATTAGATAGTGAGATAAATTTGAAAGCCACCAATGTGTATGAAATAACGATACAAAATACTTGTATATTAGCAATTTTGATTATGAGGCGAAGGGTTTCTATTTAAAACACAGTTGAGAAAATTATTCTTCCAATGGGACATGTTAAGGCTGTCACTGGAATAAGGTAACTTGTGTTTACCTTTTTGCCTCATCCAATTAGAAGCCTGGAGCTAAATTTAATGCTCATTCGCGGTAAACATATTCCTTTAAGGGCCTGTCATATTTTTTTCTTCCTCTTTGTGTGTGCGTTTCCATTTTCTATTCCTATTCTGACAGCTTTTGCAGTTTTGTTTTTTCTTTTATCCTAGGATATCTCGATCACTTTTGGAAGCAAGCAGAATATAAATCACAAATTAATAAAATGAAACTGGCAGGGAAGATAGGTACTCAGGTTTCTTTCTTGGCCACAGCTATCAAAATTGCCATTTTCAGAACAAGGTTCAGGAAAGTACTAGAATATGTAGGCAAATGCCCCTTTAAGGAGTGGGCCCTTGGGGGCAGCTACCATCAGAGAAATCCGTCTTCCGCCCTGCTCACAAAGCTTCACAACTCTCCACAAAAGGCTTCCCTCCCAAGGCTCAAAGGCAGGTCGGGCCACCAGGAGGAAGGTGCCCAGGCAGATAAAAGGCACAGGTTGTAAAGCTAACTCCCTGCTCAGGCTCGGAGCTGTGTACCTGGATTCCCACTCGTGCTGGGATGATGAGGCTCATTGTGTCGGCTTTCTGCCGTCTCTAAAGGAGAGAACTCTGAGCCATCAGATAACAGTTGTGAGCCTCTCATCTTGTGACAGCAATGTTTCTGCCTCCTTAAACCCCCCTCTTGAAAAACCTGTAGAGGGAAATGTCTCCAAAAAAGGCAAGTAGAGTTTACCTCTGGGATCCTTAAGTCAACCAGCAAAAGTAGAGGAGAAAAAAAGGGGAAGAGAGAGAGAGAGACCTTCATTACAAGAAAATACACGATGGACAAGATGGGTAGTGGTGGGGAGGGCCCTTCCGAGCTCACAGCACAGGAGCCAGCCCCCCTCTGCCATGAACTCACCCCACGGGCAGCCTTTCCTGGGTGGCGGTGCCCCTCTGCTCTCAGTGAGGAGCATGCCAGGCTCACACGGAGCTTTAAAAATATCTCTCCACCCACTGAAGGTTCGATTAATCAGCCAAGTTCTCACCCATGTGTCACAGCGGTGGCAGTGATATACATGATAGTGATGTGACGAGTGCAGGGAAGACACAAAAGGTCTGATCTAGCAGGGAGGAGGATTCAGTACATCAGAGTTAACAGCATGGGCTCTGAAGCCAGGTGGCTGCATGAATCCCAGGTCCAACAGTTGCAAGTTATATGACCTTGGACAAGGTTATTTAACTTTTTTAGTTTTTTCACATTTGCAAAAAATGTGGTTCATATTAATCCCTGCATGCTAGGATTAATGATAGGATTAAGTGAGTTAATTCACATGAAGCACTTTGAACAGCGCCTAGCACACAGTAAGCACTCAGTAAGCTTTAGCTGTGGTGATTATGAAGATGACAACCACAGTGACAATGCTGAAATTTAAAAGATTATTAGGTGTTTTCTCAGGTAGGCAAAGACTATGCCTGGTAGAAGCAGCTTAAACAAAGGCAGAGAAGCAGGAGAGAGAATCAGATGGCAGGAACTATCTGGAAGGCAATCAGGGCGTTGAAGCAGACAAATAAAGGAAGACTCCAGGCCACACAGGACTTCCTATGCTTTGTTCACAGTTTAGCTATCGCTAACTCTGCTACGGGCCGTGGAGAGCCATCTCAGAATGATAAGCAGAAGCAAAGTGTTAAAGGGTGAAGTGCCATGACCACTGAAAATTACTTCTAACTGATTCAGGTAAAAATACAATATAAAATTAATGGTAATAGACTTCTGGCTATGACAAAGTAACTAGCACAAGAATAACCCTCCAATCATGTACAACTGCGAAAGGGAACAAAGTATATGAGGCAACTGTTTCCAGGCAGCAGACGACAGGCAGCGCCAGATTACAATCACAAGGAGAATGGACTTCCCGGTGAGCCCCATGTCCACCCTGGCTCTCGGCCTGGGGACAGTTTCCCAACCACAATTCAGGTGAAGGGGCTAAAATCTGTATACTAGAGCAGGAGAAAGAAGAAAACTACGCAGGGAGGGAACATCAGAAGCCCTTGGGTTGGTCCCGCATGAACACTCAGCTTAAGGCTGGGATATCAAGGTGGAAGTTGAGATTAAAGAAGACTTGCCAGGAAGCAGCTGCTATGAGGTTGAGAACAGAAAACAGATACTAGAACTCAAGCAGCAAATATTGGAAAAACCTCATTAATATCCCACGTATCCAGCTAGGACACTAGAAAGACCACATCTCGAGAGTAAGGATTACACCCTTGGGATTTCCACTGCTATGTCCTAACATAGCATAAAAATAAACCTACACAAGTTTAAGGTGCCATCCAGTAGCTGAACTAGCTACTAGAACAAAAATCAGCACTACCCAGAAAAAGAACATAGAGTCTCTATAACATAGCATTCATAGTGTTCACTGTACAGACAAATACTCACAAGCATATAAAGAAACTAGAAATTTTGACCATAATCTAAAAAAAGTCTATAGACACCAACTCCAAGATGGCCTAGAGCCTAGATGTTGGATTTGGCACACAGACTTCAAAGAGCTACTATATAGGAAAGTATGTTCAAAGAATTAAAGAAAACTATTGTCTTAATGAGTAATCAGACAGGGTATCTAGCAGAGAAATGGAAACTATAATAAAGAACTAAATAAAAATTCTACATCTGAAAAAATTTGTGTGTGCATGTGTGTGTGTTGAGGGAAAGGGGCAGAGGGAGAAAGCAAATGCTGAAAAATGTTAAAAACTAGATGAAAGATATATGGGTCATCACTGTATTTTTCAAAAGCTCTGTTTATTTGAAAATCTTTTTAAAAGATTAAGAAAATATGTAAAATATATTTGTATGTATATATAAATGAAAAGAAAAAGTTATAAGCATGGAATACCTAATTAAGTGTGCGTTTGAGTGGCATCACTCCAATGACATGGTATTGAAGTGATATGTGGGTGGTATCATGGACGAGACTCCAAGATACCAACCCCCAAGGGAGGCAGCTGTCTAGGAAGTGGGGACCTGGCGTAAGACAACAGCAGTGTGGTCAGAGAGAGAGGAAGTGTTACAAAGTAAGTTGAGAAGTCAAGATCTACAGGACTGCCAATTATATGTATGGAGTAAGAGAAAAACAAAGATAATGAGAAAAATTTCAGGGGGGGGGCAGTTTTAGAGAAAAAAGAAAATCTATGCAGCTTCAGATATCTAGAGTTTAAAGGACTGGTAGACATCTACACAGGACTCTGGGTGCCAGGTCTGAAATTCAAGAGGGAGGAAGGATTGGAGATATATATCTTGAGGCCATTGGCACATAGATGCCTATGGGGATGACAACAGATAACCCCACGAGATACACGTATGTACGGAGCAGGCAGAAGATGAGGCGTGCACAACAGATGTGGAGATGACAAATAGGTAGAGAAGGGGTAGGAAGGGATCCAGCTAATGACACAGGTGCCAAGGCAGTGACAAACTTCAAAAACAAGGGCGTGAACAACAGCACCAGCTGCTGCAAATGTCCAGAATAAATACTAAGACTCATCCAGGCAAATAGGGGGTCATAAGAAAAACTGAGCTGTGGCAGGGCAGAGACTCTGGAATAGTCTGAATGAAGTTGGTCAACGCTAAAATGGAGCCCCACATTCGGAGGGTGGCACCCTGATATATCTCCCCCAAACTCAAATTAAAATACCTCCCAAAATGTGTGTAAGAGTCTGTCACTAGCAATATTAATTTTCAGACATGTACATATGTCAGAGAATTTTCACTGATTGCAACACCAATGAAATTGAAGACACACAATTTCCACCCATCCCTGGAGCTATGTGGCGCGTATGGAAGGAAGACTGCCTCACCACTACCGTTTGCCCACCAGGGGTCCACTGGCTACACTCACACCATCAGTCTCTATACTTCATAGCCACTAGCTTCCATGGCGACCTATTCCCCAGCCTAAACTCACCTTAGCAGCACCCTTTTTCTAAGCTCATTTGGGGAACACAACCATAGCCATGCGTCGGTATGTCCCATCCTGGCTTATTTGTGAGGAGGAGATGAGAACAGAATGTTCCTGGGATACCTGAATGCTGGATACTAGTTTGGGAACAGGAAGGAGAGAAAGTGAGAGGAAAGAGATAATTCTGTGGCCTGGGGTACAAAGCCAGCAGCAGGGACAATCAAGATCCCACCTCTGCCCAGGAGCCACGGACTAGATCAATGTCTTCTAGAAACAGGAGGTGACTTGTGTCAACCTCCCTCCAGGCTAAGGCTGAAAAGGGGAATGTTATCCCAGGTGTGGGATAAAGTGAAGAAGAGAAAAAACTCTTTACAAACCTTGTTTACTAACAAATGCTGGGCCTACAAAGCACTTTACATTGTTGAGTCACAAAGCAGAATAGAAAAAAGCAAAATGAACCCTATAAAAAATATCCTGTCATACAAGATAAAGGGACCATCATCTGGAAGACTTGGGGAAAAAGACTTTTATTGTAATATATTTAAATAATTCATGGCAAGAGGAGATTTTCATAAACTGCATACAAGTCGTTCTCAATGAGACAAACGGTTGGGAGAGAATTTACAAACGTGGCCTCAGTAAAGCAGGAAGACAGAGCCGCAAGAGCTACCCAAGACCACAGCTGCAACCAAAGGGGATACCATATTACACCCTAATAGCTCCAAACTGGACACAACCCAAATATCCACTGAGAACAAAATGGGTAAATAAACGGAGGTATATTTACATACAGTGGAACACTATATAATAATGAAAATAAATGAACTTCAGATAGAGGTAAATTTAACGTAAGATTAAGATAGCATCACAAGAATATTCAATAAATGACAGCAAGAAAACTATATTTCAAATGTTATAATCCATATGTCTAATAAAATTCTGCACGGTGTACTTTAAAAGTATAAGATACTGCTAATAAATCTGGTATTTACATAAACTTCCTGGACAGATTTAAGCTCCTTGGAAACAGACAGTGAATATCATGCTTATTTGATTTTCCTCTTCTACCTGGAAAGCATTTGGGTAAATATCCTTGCAACAAATGAATGAATAGGAATGAATGAATGAGTGTCTCCATCAATCGGTCTTTGCTGAGTTTGTTTGGTTGGTGATTATCAGCTTCAATCTGGCCAGCTTGATGCCGCTTTGCATGATTCCATCCTGAACTTCTTTTAAAGAGAAGAACTAGAAACTTTGCAGAAGTGAACTGCAGCTGCAAATGGCCTGTGTGGCGAGTGGCTATTTTCACGCCTGTTCTTAGAGGATAACCACTCACAGAATGGGCGCCTTTGGCCCTTACACGGAAGGAAAGGAAGCTTCCATCACTGGTGATAAACACTAACAGGTGGGGAAACCTCTCCCTGTGGCCATCCACAAGCAGGAGGCTGATGCTGAGGCAGGGCAGGGTGGTAGGAAGCAGGTAAGGATGGCGCCCCATTAACGCCTGTGCCAGAGGCATCCAGAGCACGAAGGACGCTGCAACGTCCATCACCTCCCTGTGTGACACCACCCACCCTCTGAGGATAAACGAGCGGCCCCAAGCAGAACTTTAGGGTCAGCGTGACAGGAGGCAGCCCAAGAGAAGAGCGGGCAAGCGGTGCCTTGGAAACTTTGCTTCCCCAAGAACTGATCCATAGTCCTCTGAATAGATTCAGGCCAGTTGGTTTTCAGCCCCTGCCTTCCTGCTCTAAACTCAGAACACATCTGCACCATCCTGCCCAGAGCCCCAAAGATGCTTGTAATAAAGCAGCAGCAGTCATAACTCAGTGTTCACCCTGGCAAAAACTAAATAAATAAGTAGAATGAATCTTCCGTCAGAAAATAAATGGCCCTGCTCCAGGCTGAGAGCCTCGATTACCCTCCTGAAGGACAAACACAGCATCTTTACCAGCCGGTCTCAGGCCATAAAGTCCCCACGTCACTCAATCCGGTGCCCAAGGCTTCCAAGACTCAGGTGGCCCAGCCCAGGCTTGGAAGGCTCTTAGAATCACCCTCTGCTTATGTCCCCACTGAAACGTGCATTTCAGCCCCAAACGAGCTGCCCGTGCCTGATTAAAACAACAAGCTCGTCTGCTCTGCTGCTTGTCAGAGAATGTGGCAGGTGTTTCAGCAAGGTGCCCAAGTGGGGAGAGGAGGGCTGAAATCCAGCCGGCAGTCCCCTTGAAAAGCCACACAAACAGTTGCCCTCGCAGTGCCCAGCTTTAATAGAGAGAAAAGTCGTGGCTCTGAGGAGTCTCAGAGAAATCATCTCCTGATTATTTATGGCAAGGTTGGGAGGAAAGGGGAAATATGGATGATTTCCAAACTTCATTTGGTTAGTAATCGCAACCTCTTCAAGAGTTGCCCAAATGTCCAGATGGCATTGCCCAGTTCTTATGACAAGGGCCACCCAGTGGGCCCCACACGGGGCACTCCCAGTCCCTCCTGCTTACTGGTGACTGAGCCTGAGGGACCTACTCAAATGAATACAAGCAAAAATCCGCCCCACGTCAATGCACCACCTGTCCTGATCTCCACTCAGAGCAGACTCCCAGGGGTAGAGAAAGCCGAGGCCTTGTATTGCCTGCCAGACAGACCTGCTAAGGTCTGAATGTTTGTGTCCTCCCAAAATGCATATGTGGAAACCTCATCACCAGTGTGATGACGTTAGGAGCTCAGGCCTTTTGGGAGGTGATTAGGAGGGTAGAGCACTCATGAATGTATTAATGTCATTTATCGCAGGAGGGGGTTCCTTCCTATGACAGTGGGTTGTCATAAAAGTGAGTTTGGCTCCCTCTTGCTCTCTCGCTCGTGCCCTCTCTTGCCCTTCTGCCTTCTGCCACATGCTTCTGACGCAGCATGAAGGACCTCACCAGATGCCAGCACCATGCTATTGGACTTCCCAGCCTCCAGCACCGTGAACCAAATACACTTCTTTTCTTTATAAATTGCTCAGTCTGTGGCATGTTTTTATAGCAACACAAAACAGACTAAGACAGCACCCTTAAAAACAAGGCCCAACAGAGCTCATTCACCCCTTCCCCCACATGAAGACACAGTGAGAAGGCGCCATCTATGAATCAGGAAGCAGCCTTCACCCTATGTCAAATCTGCTGTCACCTTGATCTTGGACTTCCCAGCCTCCAGAACTGTGGTAAAGAAATTTTGGTTGTTTATGAGCCACTCAGTTTCTGATGTTTTGTTGTATCAACCTGAACAGACTAAGGCACCACCCAAGCACAGCCTCTCCCTGATTTGTGGTCACCAGTGTGGGCTCATTCTGGAGGAAGTCAAGGCTCTATCTCCTGCTTCCATGTCCTGACATCCTTTGGCCAACTAAAGGCCAGGAGACCTGAGAGTCCCCACTCTCCTCTCAGGCCACCAGTCTCTGTCCAGGCCACAGTGAGCAGCTGCTGTCCCTAGGAAGCCAGCTCTGTCCACATCAGTCCTAGTGCTTCTAACATCTTCCATGGACCCAGGCCACCGAGGCCCATATCCTCAGCTGCCTCACTGCCCATTCATGTAAACAGTGTGCACTTAAATAAGCACACAAATAAAAATGGATGTGAGAAGGAAAAGTTATCCAACAGCCTGCCCTCTCCACCTCGCTCACCTCCTGCCCGCTGTAAAGCAAGGTTAGCTTCCCTGTCCCACAGCCAAATGTCCCCACCTTCCTCTTGGGAGAAATGAGACTCACCAATGTGTACATACAAAGCACACTGGTGTGGACCATTGCACCTAAATGCTAATGTGTGGGCCACCGGGAGTAATTTTGACTTCTCTACTTCAGAAAGTAAATTCCAACTTCGTGTTTTAAGATGGGATTATTACAAACAACACAGCTGTTAAAAACACTAAGGAAACTTGATTCTGATTTGGTCTCAGCAGATGCAGGGCCTGGGCAAAATATCAGGCTGAATCAACCTAATGTTCTTTTTCTTTTTAATTTTTTTTTTAATCAGGTGGTTGGTTACAGGGATACATGGGACACTGTCCTAGGATAAATTTAGTCATCATATTCTCAGGTTTATTCCCCTCCCCACCCCTGCCCTGAACACCCAGGGCTGTACTGTGTTATAAAGGAACAGATGCAATTAAAATAATTGCTTCCCATGGCCACCTGGACACAGCTTCCAGATGACTCTGATCTGGGCAGGATTCAAAGCACCATGGCCACAAGTCAAGAGACAGCCATTAACAGGGCTTAAACCTCCCCTGCAGCTGTTGTAAATGGCGATATAGAAACAAGACAATTCCACTGTGGGGAAGACTCCAGAAACTGGACAATAACATTTTAAGAGAGGTGAAGACTATATCCTCCATCAGTATCCAAGGAAACCAAAATATCTGCCATAGGTTATACCGGTCACTAGGTCTGTCCCACAAAAAGAAGTCATTTGGGCAGAACTTTGTCTCCGAACTCTTTCCCACTGCACCGTGGGGAGACTTGGGACCACTGCCAAGCAGTGACCAGAGCCCAGTGCTTTCGCCTCAGCTTCACAATAGCCACAAATGCCTTCAATGTGGGGGCTCACCCCCCCACACACACACCAGGGCGGGCTCCTTACCGTCAAGCTCCTCCACAGAGATATTAGCCAGCTGCTCACTGTCGCTGCCAGCAGAGAGTGACCGGTTGAGGTAATTCCCCTTGTACAACAAGCCAGCGGTCACATGGTGGAACGGCATCTTCTCCCTGCTCACGAGAGGACGGGAGAGGGGAAAGAAAGATACCGTCATTCATTCCTCCTTTCTTTCCTCAAAGGCCCGTCCCAACTTTCAAATGGCCAGTGCCATTTTTAAAATAAAAATAGCATTTCTAGAAGGAAGTCAGGACATTTCCGGGGTCCCCATGGCACCTGATTCCCAAGGGATCTTAGGTTCTCCCCTTCACTTTACATTTTATTTCATTTTCCCCATGTGATTATGAACATGAACCACATTGTCCTTGTACATTGTGACACTCCATGTCATCATACTGTCTCTTTATATGAATGAGAATATCCTTTGCTCCTTTTCTCGGCCTGATAAATTCCCCCTCACAGCTTGTAAGAAGGGACTCAGCTGCCCAGGGGCTGGGCCTCTTGGCTGTGATTGGCAGAGATCCACACATGTCTCCTCTCTCCCAGGTGAAACAGGAGGTCCACGTGCAACTCTATGGCAGGCAGGAAATGCCCAGGCTCTAAATGTACATGCAACAGTCTGCATCCCTCAGCAGCCGCCGCCACGCCCGGCTGAGACACAGACGCTGCTTGCATGCGTGGCCCGTGAGCACACATGCTCCGAAACACCAGTCACGCCTGCCCTGCTGTCAAGGGGGTGATGCTTCAAGGTGTCCCGGAATGAAATTGCTTCTGACACTCTCAAAGGCAGTTAAAGCACCTCCTTAAACCAGACTAACGAACCCTCCGGGCAAAGCTCTGTGCCAGTCGGTCACCACAGGTACTTAGACGTTCCCACTGGTGCAAGGCGGGACAGAGGCTCCCGGTGAAGGCAAAAGGGAAGCAGAAGACAGATGGTAGGGAGAATGCAAGAACAAGCAAAGACAAGCAGAAGGAGAGGCAGTCAGAAAGACGGTCCTGTCTGGAACAGAAAAAGCATGGCCCGACTTGACCAATAATGCTCTGCTGCTGTGAACGAGCCACTGAACATTTCATGTTCTGCTTCCTCGTCTAGAAGAGACGGCTGGGAGGGCTGAGGAGCCTCTGAACAGAATTAGGGCCCACAGGCAGGAAGCATCAGGAGCCAGTCGCAGGGAGTAGGAAAGAGCCCTTCACAGCAGAGCTCCTGGGCGGTGAGCTGGGCAGTGCTGGACCAATGGGCTCCTGAGAGTTGAAGGGCTTGGCCAGGAGCACAAAGCCAGTTAGTGAAAGGAGAAGCTCTAGAACTCAAGCAGGCTACATGTTGTTTCCACTAAGCAGCCTCAGCTAAGCGCCAGACATTTTCCACCCGGATGTCAAACCCTCATTTCAAACTCAAAATGTCTAAAAATGAATTAATTATCTTCCTACAAAACAGGCTACACTTCCTGACTTCTCTGTTTCTCTCCAAGGTACTTTTCGCTCATCATAACTACTGGGACAACTCTCACAAATGCTCTGGGCCCCGAAAAGTAAAACAGACACATGGCTGAGGCGAGATCCAACTGTCAGCTTCCAAACACCCTCAATTCCTTCCACAGCTAACAAAATGTACATCCACAGGCCAATTGCAAATGGCAGGATGCTCATTACCAAGGATACCTACACTTGCAGTTGTGAGGGGTACGCCTTCAGCTACCCTTGCATACAAACGGAACACAGAATCTCTCTTTGGAAGAGCACTTCAATGACCACCTCCTCTTTTCTCCAAATTAATTTTCAGACCAAACAGGTTTAAAAGGGATAATCAGATGTATGAATTAAGCCTACTCTCCCTTTTTTTTAAAGCCAATCCTGATTTCTTTGGGCCTTGTGCCACGGTCATTTGAGCACGGACTGATGATGCCCACTGCTATAATATGAATGTGTCCCCCAAAGTTCATGTGTTGGAAACTTAATCCCCAATGCAACAGTGCCGAGAGGGGGAACCTTTAAGAGATGGTTGGGTCAGGAAGGCTCTGCCTTTATGAATGGATTAATGCTGTCAGCACAGGAGTGGGTTACTTATTACAGGAGGTTTTTGATAAAAGGATGAGTTCAGATCCCTTCCATTCATCCTCTCCCTCTCTCTCTTTCTCTTTCTCTCTTCATCTCTCTCTCTCTCTCATGCTTTCTTCCCCTTCTGCTTTCCACCACGGGATGACACAGCAAGAAGGCCCTCGCCAGACGTGGGCCCCTCAACCTTGGACTTCCCAGCCTCCAGAACTGCAAGAAACAAATCTCTCTTCTTTATAAATGATTCAGTCCTGAGTATCTGTCATAGCAGCACAAAACAGACTAAGACGCCTGTGGTCCAGGAGATGAGAGGTCAACCTGTGCGGTTCCAGCTTCCAGTTCCCTCGGCACTGGCCCCAGCACCCAATCAGCCTCCCCAGCTGTTATGTTGACCACTGTTTACGTCTTTGGAAACATGGAAAGACACCTGCCCTGATCTTATATAATTTTGCTACCTGGAGCAAGATTCACTAAGGTCAGTACAAAAGCTAAGAGCCTTCCTTCCCATTCCACCATGCACTGCTCTGGTTTCTCAGAATTTGATAAATACCTTGCCATTATTACCTTTTATCCGGTTGTCTGTAGCTTTGGACCCACCACACAAATTTTTACAGACATAATAAGGAGGCTATACTCAAGTGAGCATATCCAACCCACGCCCCAGTTCAGCCCCCGAGTAAATGTTGTGTACTACTTTGCAAAGAAAACTGGTCACAACTGAATCCCACTTGGTATACCAATATAGTCTGCTTCTGCAAAAAAGCAGCTTACAAAATTAGGTACACATTCAGTTCATTTAGTCACTGCACCCAAAAAGCTCAAAGTCTAGTGGGGAATAAAACACGTGCAACTGAACCATGCATATAGATAAATAAAGTAGTGTTCAAGAAAGGGAAGAACATTATCCCAAGTAAGCTAAAAACAGCTGCTGCAATTAAGGACTAAATTTCACTCCAAGCTGCCTGGGGAAACCCAAGCTCTAAGATTCTCTCCTTAGCTAAGGAAGAGAAATATACAAGTTCATCAGCAAAGGCAAACCTTGTCCTGAAACTAAAACTTAAAGATGGATCCTTATATAGAGGGCAATAAACAAAAATAAATAAATGTTTTCAACAGCAATTTTATTCATTGGCATATAATAGGTAAGTGACTTTTATCATGTGAACAATCTTTCTGTATGTTATATAAGGCAGTGCATGTATGTGTCCCCTTGTAATTCATATGTCGGAAACTAAGACTCAGTGTGATGTATTAAGAGGTGAGGCCTTTAGAAGGTGATAAGATCATCAGGGCCCCTCCCCCACAGATGAGATTAGTGCCATTACAGAAGGGCTGGAAGGGATCAGCAAGACCCTTTGCCTTTCCACCTGCACCGTATGAAGACACAGCAACAAAACAGCATCTTGGAAGCAGAGAGCAGCCCTCACCAGACACTGCATCTGTTGGCACCTTGATCTTGGACTTCACAGCCTCTAGAATGGTAAACAATGGATTTCTGTTGTTTACAAATTACCCAGTCTAAAGTATTTTGTTCCAGCAGCAGGAACTAAGACAAGCAGTATGGTTTGACAGCTAAGAATCAGAACTTTCTGGTCAAAAACGGTATTAGATTTGAATCCCACCTCTGTCCTTATTAGCCATGCAAGTAAATTAATCAGCCTCTGGTGTTCTGAGACATACTGAAGAATACTGTTGTAAATTTTGAATAAGGTATGGAAAACACTGGATAGCCCCAGCTATGCGCTCAGTAATCATTCACTAAGGATTATATACAGCAGGATGGGGGGACAACAGGAAGTCATGGGCATACTAGGTTGACAATAAAGCTTGCTGGGTTATGAAGCAGGCTCCATGGGACCTGGCGGGGTGAGCTTCAGGGAGAAGCTGGCTGGTGTGTGAACTGCTGCGCTGAGGAATCAAGTGTGAGCAGCAAAGCATGGGTGGGCTCCAGCGCTGAGTGGCATCAGCAAGCACAGGCTGGACCCTGAGAAGGGGGCTGCTCAAATGGAAACCACCAGACCTGAAGATGAGTCTGTTTCCTGGACACTAGGGAGGTGGCTCCATGGTCACATCAAGGAAAAGGTGTTGGCCGGGCGTGGTGGCTCACGCCTGTAATCCTAGCACTCTGGGAGGCCGAGGCGGGAGGATCGTTTGAGCTCAGGAGTTCGAGACCAGCCTGAGCAAGAGTGAGACCCCATCTCTACTAAAAATAGAAATAAATTAGCTGGACAACTAAAAATATATAGAAAAAATTAGCCGGGCATGGTGGTGCATGCCTGTAGTCCCAGCTACTCGGGAGACTGAGGCAGCAGGATCGCTTGAGCCCAGGAGTTTGAGGTTGCTGTGAGCTAGGCTGATGCCATGGCACCCTAGCCCAGGCAACAGAGTGAGACTCTGTCTCAAAAAAAAAAAGGAAAAGGTGTTGAGAGGTTAAAAACAAAAGGGCTGGCTCCTATTGACAGGGTCAAGGAACTGGTACATTACTTGACACAGTAAAAAGCCCAAGAGCCCCACTCGTGTTGACCTGAGATCACGCCCCTCTCAAATGGTCAGTGTTAATGTCAACCTGCCTGGGCCATGGGTTGCCCAGATATTTGGTTAAACATCATTCTGCTGTGTTTGTCAGGCTGTTTCTGGTGAGGTTAACTTGAATTGGTGGGCTGAGTACAGCAGATGGCCCCCTCAATGTGGGCAGGCCACAGCCAGTGTGCTGGAGCCCTGAATAGGCTGAACCTGCCAAGTGAGGGAGAATTCATTCTCTCTGCCTGTCTTCAAGCTGGGTCATCAGTCTTCTCTGACCTTTGGGCTCAGGCTTGGACTGGAGCTTACAAAGCTGGCTCTGTTGGTTCTCAGCCTTTGGACCCAGCCTGGAACTATGCCACTGGCTCTCCTGGGGCTTCAGCTTGCTGACAGAGATCATGGGACTTCTCAAGACTCTATGACTGTGTGAGCCCATTCCTTAGAATATTAATAAATCTCTTTATATATGTAAGAAGACATATATATGTATGTCCATATATATACCTGAATATATAGACACACACACACAAACACATATATGATTTCTTTGGTTTCTCTACAGTACCCAAGACCCAATCACATTGCCCTAGGGTGCCATTGTTATTTGGAGCAAAGTGTGTTCTGCAGGCCTCTAAAGCAGCACTACTCACAGTATGGTCTGTGGACCACTACCAGTCACACACCATTTGTTGCTGGTCTGCAGTGAAGGCAGTACAGGAATTGAGAGAAAGCACTGAAATTTTTATAGCAATTTATAGCATTGCCCCAATGTCTACACACATGACTAGTAGACTTGATTTTTGTGTATTTTTGCTTTTTTATTTTCTTTTTCCTGCTAATTCTTTCTTACTGTATTTTACAAAAGTACCAATCTACAAGGGACTGAAACTTTAAAAAAACAACAAAACAGGTCCTTCCTGGCAAACAGTTTGAGAAGCATGACTCCAAAGTATTTTATTTAAGTTGCATAGATTTGTGGTAATGGACCAGAGAGAGAGAGGAAGAAAAACATATAAAGAAATGCATTTTAATTTGTCCTTAAAACTTTTTCATAGAACTTAAGAGTTTTTAAAAGTCTTAGATGGACTTCTGAAAGAAGTTGAGAAACCTCAATTGATTCTTGAGCTCTCTGTAGAGTGCTGGAGAGTGCGTGCATCTACTGCGGACTTGTCAGAGATGGCTGTCCTCCGATTACCAGACATACAAGGGGCAACATTGGTCTTGCATTCTACAAGTTGAAGAGCCTAGCAAGCCCTGATAAGGCCTTTGCCAAATTCCCCTAAAAAATGCCCACGAAGGCTCAAAAAAATAATGATATTTCCCACAGCACCAATGGCGGGGCATGAAAGAAGGTTCCATGAAATGAGCACAATTAGCATTAATGGACATATAGTTGGTGTGTAGCCTTGAAGTCAGAGACAGAATAATAGAGTCAGATAGTAAAGGGATAAGAAGAGATTTTTATCTACCCAAATCGTCTTCTACTTCAGGGACTCAGAGATGATCAACTATAACAGCAGGCACTCCCCTTTCCAACTGTGGTGGGAATTGCTTTTATAAAGCAGCCAAGGTCAAAACAACCCTCCTTACCACCACCGTGAGGCAGCAACTTCCTTCCTCTAGCTACTCACAGATCCTAACTCCCAGTGGGCAAGGTGGCTAGGAATGCATGATCTATGCATGGGCCCTGCACATGAAGATAAGAGATTAGCTGCAGGCACAGGTGGTGGTGAGAGGGACCCCAAAAGTGATGACCTGTGGGGATTATGATTTTTCACGCATTGCTTCTGATTAAGAAAGAACTGCAGAAGGCCTCAGATAACCCAGAAATGTATATCTCCTGCTCAGAGTCCAAGAGCTAAGTTGTGGGGACAAGAAGATCCCATCTCACTCCCGCAAAGATTCCCTACGTGAATGCCAACTAGACACTGGGCATTTGGCTAAGCATTTATAAAACAGTTTTGTTCCCTTGTTAAAATCCTGCAGGGGCATGCCAATTGGCAAACACTGGGTTTGGACAGATCTCAAATCAGACAAGAATGAGTAAGCATAAAACACTAATATGGGGATCTGTGTAAAAGTTCTGCATCATTAGACAAAGAAGTACTTTCAAGAAGGAACAGAGCAAATGCCTAACGACAGCAATAATACAAGAAAGGAAAATTTTACAAAGTTTCTGTTTTATGTCCTAAAAAAATAAGCAAGGTGTCTATGAAATAAGAATGCAGATTCATAAAGAAATATCAGAGTGAGGTGAAGAGATAGCAAGACAAAAAGAAAAGGCAATAGGCTGAGAGGCAAACTGGTTTGGAAAAGGTGCAGGGGCTTTGCAAACAAAGGAGAAATCCAAAAACAGCAGCAGAATGAAAATCAGCATAAATGGCAATAAAGAATATTTCAAACAAACAAATTTTAGCACATAATACGATGCATTCATTCTCCCGCCACCATTAGAACATATGCTAATATTTTGCCTTATTTGCTTGGATTTTTTTAAAAGAAATAATATACTGAAGTTCTGTCCACCTCCTCTATTCCTCCACCTTCCTCCCTCCACAATGACAACTCTATTCTGGAGGTGGAATGCATCCTCTGGTCCCTGTTTTTAGATCTGTTTTGATGTAACTGTATATTAGTAGAATATATTGTAGTACTGCTGTGTCTATCATTAAATGTACATAAATGATATCACACCATATGTACGCTTTTGCAACTTGCAGGTTTCACTCTACATTGTACTTTTGGGATTCATCTAAATCCATACACCTACACCTAATTCATCTTTTTTTTTTTTTTTTTTTTTTTTTTACAGCCTAGTCTTGCTCTGTCACCTAGACTACTGGAGTGCAATGGTATAACTACAGCTCACAGCAACCTCAAACTCTAAGGCTCAAGCAATCCTTCCACCTCAGCCTCCCAAGTAGCTAGGACTACAGGTACTTGCAGCCACACCCAGCTAATTTTTTTTTTATTATTTTTTGTAGAGACAGGGTCTCACTATGTTGCCCAGGCTGGTCTCAAACTCCTGGCCTCAAGCAATCCTCCTGGTTTGGCCTCCCAAAGTGCTGGAAAGTTAATTTACTTTTAACTACTCAATACAAATTTTCCATTGTATAAATATACTGCAATTTATCTACCCATTACCCAAATGACAGAAAAGTATGCTGCAATGAATATCCTCCTATATGCCTTTGTATCTGTTTTCAGGAATTTCTCTAAACTACATACCTAGATAAAATATTTGTTCTTAACTGGATTTCCCTGATTGCCAGCATAAGCGTCTTCTTATACGGCGTTTGGTCGTTCTGATTTCCTCATCTATAAATGTGCTTTTCACCTTTATCTACTGAATTGTTTATCACGTTCGCATTGATTTGTTCTTCCATGTTATTTTTGTCCCATATTTCAGGTCAATCTTACTTTTACCGCCCCCTCACTTTAGTCATCATTATTGTTGTTGTTCCTATTGTTTCTTATGGCCAATGTTTACCTAGACTTTTCCAGAAGTTTACCAATTCTTCTGCTCATCGTTGCTTTTTGCAGGGTACTCTTTCCTTCCAGGTTCAATTCCTTTTTTAAGGGAGGAAATTTAGCAATTCTTTCATAAAGGGACTGCAAATAGCAAGCTTTCTAAGTTTTTATCTGAAGAAAAGTCTTTATTTCAACCTCATTTGAATTATACTTTTAACTTAGAGAATTAAAAATTATTTCTCTGCAAATATTTTGTGGCTGACGAGAAGTCTACTGTTCATGTTCACCTGTTAATGCTCATTCTGAAAAATTCTCAGTCATTATGTTTTCAGACATAGGCTCCCTCCAAATCTCCTTATTCTCTCTGTTGGAAACTCTTATTAGAGTATGTTGGGCCCCTCTCTTGTCATGAGGGTTATGAATAAATATTAACTCCAACATTCAAAAACACTTGCACAAAATTTAGAATACAGAAGTGAGATAAAAGCATTGGTATACTGGTAAATGTTTACCAATCAGTCTCAAAAAAAACAAGTCTTGATCTGTAGGACTTTCTCGTTTTCATAGTGTAAATATTCCCATGATGGCCAATTCCAAGCTCCCAGCATGATGGCACTAAACACGGAGTTAGAAAGCACGTGCGGCAGGAGGCCAGCCGGCCACCGCACGCTGTTTCCACCACACAGACACAACAGACTCAATTAACCACAGAATCACAGATAATAAAATGTACCAAAATGATTAGGGAGTGGTGAGTTTTAAATATTACTTTTGCTTTTTAATGTATTTCATTGTAAGCATTAAGTTTCATTTAAGAACAGCTGCGTATAACGACCAGCTAACAAAATCCCCGGAAATTTAAAAGTCAGCTCTGACAAGCCAGTACGACCTGGCTCCAGCACATCACTGGATGAAGGCCATTTTCCTGCACCTTCTATTTCTACAAGAAAGAAATGTCATGGAAACACATTTTCCTGTAGCCGTGTACCTTCGTGCACTC
The DNA here is from genome assembly GCF_041146395.1 of Eulemur rufifrons. Lineage (NCBI taxonomy): Eukaryota > Metazoa > Chordata > Mammalia > Primates > Lemuridae > Eulemur > Eulemur rufifrons. Next base: position 3,057,270 of record NC_090996.1, on the reverse strand, counting down.
TCCAGTCTCCCGGCTGCGACAAAGCAGCTATGATGAAGGCAGCCACAGAAGCGATGGCTTTTCAATCTCGAGGGGACCATTCTCCAACTTTTGGGTAGCCAAGAGAAAGGTGCAGGGACAGCATACTCCACTGGTAGCCTCTGTGGTAGTAACTTTCCTGGACGCTTGACTCTGAATTATTCCGGAAGTAATTCTGAAGTTCTACCTAAAATCCACTCCTTCGACCCTTCAACAATTTTGTAAACATCAAATCCCCTGCATTAAATCCCTTCCTGCTGAAAATACCCAGAGTGGTTACTGGTTCTTGAACTAAACCTTGACCATATATCATTGTATCTTCCATGTTCCTTAAACTCTTTTTCAAAATTTGCATATTTTTATCTGTGTATCATATAAGCAATTTCTTCAAAATTATTTTCAAGTTCATGAATTCTCTTTTCAGTTTTTGCTTAACTCATGGTTGAATCTGTCCACTGAATTTTTCATTTAAATGACTATGTTTTCCATTTCTAGCAGTAAATTTGGCCCTTTTATAAATCTACTTCTTATTTTTCACTGAGTATGAATCTTTCATTATAATTTTTATTATTTCTTTCACATTTTAATCATTTTTAACTGACTTATTTCAGATTTTCTTTCAGAATGTTGTTCCATTATCTCTATTTCTTAAGACAGTAATCCTCCTTTCCTACTACGCTGACTTTCCTGGTAACAAATTGTTTCCTACTGTGGTCTGTCACTCGTTGTTGGGAGGGACCCAGGCAGCATTTTCAGCAGGTGCTGCTTTTCCCTTCAGAGTTCCAAGTGCACCGAAGGCACAGGTGCCACAGGTATCTCACCAGTCGAGGGCCAGTGTTTACAACAACTCCTTGGCTCAGAAACCTGCACCACATGGGTAGCGTAAACTTGGACTGCACATCCCCTGGGACACATGCTTGGAGTTCTGATTTGTCACTGGAGCCTTGTTCTTTTGCAGCCATTGCTCTGGGCAGAAATAAGCATCACTGCTACCTTGCTGGTACAGTGGAGAGACAGAGTCTGGTCCCCATTTATAGAAGAGTGTTTTAGTCAATTTGAGTCACTATAACAGAATGCCACAAACTGGGTGGCTTAAATAACAAACATTTCTCTCTCACAGTTCTGGAGGCTGGAAGGCAGAAATCAGGGTGCCAGCATGCTTGGGTTCTTGGTGAAGACCCTCTTCCTCATTTACAGATGGCCATCTTCTGAGAGCAGAGAGAGCCTGGTCTCTTCATCCCCTTACAAGGTCACTGATCCCATTCATGAGGGCTCCACCCTCACAACCTAATTATTAATACCTGCCAAAGGCCTCCACCTCCTAATACCATCACATTAGGGGTTAAAATTTCAACCTATGAATTTTGGGTAGACACAAACATTCATTCCATAACAGAAGGCCAGCAAAGCCAGGGTCTCGCTTCCTGCTTCCTGTCCGTGAGAGTCCAAGACCACATCTTTCACCACCGTGTGAACAGTAACGCCCCAAATCACAAGAGCCTTTCCTGTTGGGCAGACGTACCCACTCCTACACTTACCTCCCTGAGCTCTGAGTTCCCCTTTCTTTTCTTTCCAAACTAAATCATTTTCTCAGCCAGCATCTAGTAAAGAAAGGAGAACAGAGCCCATACCAGGTAGTTCAACAGAAGAATTTAAAATAGCTACTAAGTTTTTGGAAGGGCGGAAAAGCCAAACAGTTAGCAGAAATGAGCAATGGCAGAAGCTCATCCCCAACCCCAGTCGGGAAGGACACAGGGAGAGGGTGGTATTATCAGCACCTCCAATTGGGTTGGGGAGCCCAGAAGGGGCTAGAACCATGGTAGGGGCTGCCCAACAGGAATTAGAACCATGCAAGGAGGGGCTTTGCTCCGCCAAGACCCAGAGCAGGAACCACTCGAGAGAGAGCTGTCACTGCTGAAGACATTTGTCAAAAGCAGATAGAGATGGGGGAAAAGACTCCAGCCTCTCTCTTCTTCCCTCCTCCTCATTTCCTGCTGCTGTCTTCCTTTGGCCAAAGCAGCCAGAAGCCTATGGCCAGGGAATCTGGAAACGTAGTTTGCAAGGATCAGTCCGACAATGCAGAGCGGAGCAGGCGGAAGAAGGCAGATAACTCTGCAAGCAAGCAAGCAAATGACAGGCAGAGCCACGTGTTTCGATGTTTGTTATATCTTATGCAGCATTTCTATGTTGATAGCAGGAAAAGAATCCACATTAGCTTAAGGACCACAGTGACAGAACTAGATACACTGGTGACATTTTTGAACATCAAAGATGAGGAAAAATTCTCTGAGCATCCAGGTAGCAAATACAGGTTACCCACAAAGGAACAAAATCAAACTCAGTTTCCTTCAGAGCAACAAGTAGCCACAATAATGACACAATCTCCACCTGTCATTGCCCTGAAAGGGTCACTTAAATTAAAATGAGCAGAGACGTTTACAAATCGAATGTTTGGAAGGGATTTTTAGGCAAATGTGATAGAAAACAAATTGCATTCAAACAATGCAAACTAAAAAGCAATTCTCAACTTTGTTTTGAAGTAAAGGAAAAAAAAAACCAAACTAAAAGGCATTGCAAGTATTAATACAATGAAGGTCATTTTATGTTTAAGAAGGGCAAAATTCAAAATGATAGCCTAAGTCACAAACCTCGATGTGCCACATATCATAGCATTATAAAGTAAAAATAATTTAAATGTAAAGAAAAACTAATTTTGAAAAAAGTCAAAGACTTTACCCTTAAGTCCTCTGATAAATTACCTAGACAAAAAATAAAAACAGAAAATAAGAAAAATATAGATATTATCCTATGAATGCTAATTTAGAGTGTGTGTGTGTGTGTGTATGTCCCCCAGCAGTTTTCAGATGCCAATGGAACATTTACAAAAAATTATCAAATATAAGACCACAGAGCAAACTTCAGTACAGATATTTAAAAAATAGGTCTGTCAGTTGAATATAAGTAGAAACAATTTAAAAGTCAATATTTTAAAAGCCAAAATTGAGGTTTTTTAATATCAATTTTTAATATACTTTCGTAAATATTTCCTAGGTCAAAGTTTAAATTAAAATTATAATTACAGGCTATCTTTAAGATAACAAAAATGGAAATAATACTTCTAAAATATATCAGATGGAGTGTAGCAAAGTAGTATTCAGATAAAATATTTAAATTATTTAAATGCTTTCATTATCTTAAAGACAAAAAATTAAAACTAAGTGAATTTTCAACACTAACTTCTTACTTAGAAAATAACAACAAAATAAACTGTTCCTGAGAGAACAGGAAATAAGGATGTCATGAAAGGGATGAATTAGAAAACGGATAAATTGAAAGAGCTAGTTTTCTGAAACAAAGCAATAAATTAGACAAATCTTTGATAAGTTTATTAAAACAAATAAAGAAAGCACAAATAAGCAGCATTCTAAAATATGAGAATTCTGCATGCAACTTTAGATTAATAAATTTTAAAACACTGGTAAAATGAATGATTTTCCTCTCAAAATATAAAAATTGAAAGCAATATGATTTAATATTATTCAAGCTTGTTGAAAATTTTGACTTAACACTTTGTTATACAGCGATTTGAGGATCTGGTTTTAGGTTGAGTTTTATTTCCAGCCCTGATTTTAGTGTCTGCCATAACCAAAAATACACCCCAGAAAGAGACACAGATCCAAATGGAATAAAAATGTCATTGGCAGTATTTACAAAAATCACAATATTCGTTCTTCAATTCTATCTAACAAGTATGCCAAGGTTTTTGCTGACATTTGGCTGGTAAAGTTTCATCTTCCCTAATGTCAACGGGTGATTTTGCAAACTGATTGAAAGAAGTTTCATTTTCATATTTTTACCAAATGAGTCTAAACACTTGATCTCTTCATTTGGAAGTTTCTTAAACAGTTGACAAAATTCTGTTTCCAGATTTTTGAACTTCATAGATTTGAGTTTGTAGATAGCATACTCAACATCTTTTCTTTCTTAGCAACAAAATCACATAATGGTTGAAACATTTCCAAAAACATTCATATTCAAAAATGCTCTTTCCATAGCATGAGTTTCCTTTGAAAACCAGTTATTTCCTCCATTTTTGTTAAAATGTCATCTTTAAGTGTGTACAGCCAACAGCATCCTGCCATCTCAGAAAAGATCAGAAAATGTGGATCATTTGCCTGTTGATGATAGAAACTGTGTGTCTCTTCTTTGTATTTGACAACTCTTTTAAGAACTTTGCCCCAAAATAAGACACACACTTTCTTGGGGTACAAAGCAGCCATCTGTAGCCATTTTGCATTTCATTTCAAAGATGTAGGCCAGATTTCACTAGTCATGAGGGTGATATAGATATACATTTTAAATACTTTTTTTTTGAGGTTTTTAAATTGTTTGGCCAACTTTTGTCCAATCTGATGGGCTCATCAGTGTTTGAACTCATAAAGCAATAGACAAAGAGCTCCTTTGGGGAGCAAAGGAAATGCCAGTTTGGCCATTGTCTTGAGGTCCACTTGGGCCTACTGGATCAGCATAATGCAAAAAAACTGGGGTTTCTCGGTAGGCATCTTTTTAAGTCTCTTGCCCATTTTCTGAGTGTTAGTCTAGTTAGAATGAATGAATATAATCTGCAAATCCCTCTAATCAGGTACTTGCGTCACAAGTCACTAGAAGCAAGCACATGAGGAAAAGTCCCACTATCAATGCCCTCGGATGTGAGATGTCTCCCTTCCTTGAACGCTTCATCACAACAGCCCAGTAGGCATATGGCCAATTGAGGGTGTCTGTGTCCCGCTCCACATATTAGTAAAGTGCAATTTCTTCCTTTCCTTCTTCCATCAGCAAAGAACATCGTACACCCTCCATTTTGAAACTCACTAACAAGATATTACCATTAAAACAAGGGAAAGGCAAGATGCCCATTATCTCCACTATTAAATAACAGTATACTAGAAATTCTACTTAAGGCAGTAAGACATGAACAAAAATATGATGCTATTTAAAAGGAAGAGACCAAGAAAAAAAATCAAATACCTGGAGCGAAAAATATGCAAATATTTAACTCACCTTTCATTGTTAAGAGACATTTAAAGTTTCAATATAATGGAATTACAAAGGAAAAGACTGATAGCCTTGCCAGTATAAAAGTATAAACTTCTAAACATTATAAACAGTATAAATGAAAGTCATAGGCAAACAGGGAGTACAAAGAGGACGTGAACGGATAATTCACAAAACTGGGAGACAAAGAACTAATAAAATATGTGAAAACAAAATTTGATCTCACAAGTAACCAAAGAAATATGATTTTTAGGCCGGGCGCGGTGGCTCACGCCTGTAATCCTAGCACTCTGGGAGGCCGAGGCGGGTGGATTGCTCAAGGTCAGGAGTTCGAGACCAGCCTGAGCGAGACCCCGTCTCTACTAAAAATAGAAAGACATTATATGGACACCTAAAAATCTATATAGAAAAAATTAGCCGGGCATAGTGGCGCATGCCTGTAGTCCCAGCTACTCGGGAGGCTGAGGCAGTAGGATCGCTTAAGCCCAGGAGTTTGAGGTTGCTGTGAGCTAAGCTGACGCCACGGCACTCACTCTAGCCTGGGCAACAGAGTGAGACTCTGTCTCAACAAAAAAAAAAAAAAGAAATATGATTTTTAAAGAGATGCTGTTATCTGTTTTTTCAAGGTGGGAGGGTCTTTGTTTCATGTTGTTTTTGTTTTTCACATGCAGGAGAGGCTGCTTTGGGACTGGCACTTTGTGGCCACTGAAGCGACAGTTTAGAGAAAGCGATCTGGCAATTATGCATCGGGAGTCAAAAAAATACTTCTCACTCTTTGACCCAACAAATCTATTGTTTTAATCTATCCTGAGATGTCATCAAAGATTTGTGCACTGAAAAATTTCACTGTGTTTTATATAAAATAAAAAAAAAGAAAAGAAAACAAGATGAAAACAAGAAAAAAAGAATGGCTAAAAATACAGAATTCAATAAGCAAAGTACATTTATATCAGAATATGTTGTGGATCAATGATGCTTATGAAAATTTTAATGATGTCTGAAAATCTTTATAATATACTGTTAAGTGTATTTCAAGTGGGAAAACTGAACATGCTTTTCTCTCCTAAAATCCCATTACAATCATGATCTAGAAGAACAAAATGGAATAAATGCATAAATATAGGTATATATTATATAGAAATATAAATTGTACTTATTATATATAAAAATATAAATAAGCATATCATATGCTTCATCTTCAGTCCAAAAAATTTGGCAAATGCCCAGAAGGCAGAAACAATTTCATCCACCTTTATGGCTGAGGCTGGGCAGGGTGAGTCCAGGCTGAATGAACGCAAAGGGAACAAGCCCTGGACCCCAAAGCACACTCCCCTGACTTTGCAAGTGCTAAGAGCTGGAACAGAGAGAGGGTGGGCTGTGGGTGACTGATTAAAGTCCTTTACCTTTATCGGCTTGGTGGGTCTCCCACCCCTAGAATAAGGTCCTCTTTAAAGAACTGATCTGCCTGGTGGTGGGGTGGTCCCAGGTTAAGGCCCTCCTCAATCTGGTATAAACATAGGGCAACCTGTTCACCCCTTCCCAGCATGAGCCTTAAAATGAAGCCTGCTGGGCAACATGCCCCACCCCTACAAAAGGGTCTGCAAGCGTTCATCTCATTCCGGGGAAAGGCTGGTGCTGAAACCTCGCTGCATTCAGCAATGTGAGGAATGCCAGTGGCCAAACACGGTAAGGATTTCCATACACTTGGAGAAAACCAGCATCACCAATAAAGCAGCACAGAATAGGTTACCCCAGAGATAGCAAAGATGATTCCGGAAAGAGAGGAGACCTTGGAAGAATTTTAATGTAATTCTTCAGGGAGGGAGATCTGAGAGGCTGCTACAAAAAATGAACAGTCGAGATCAAGAATTCAGGAAATTAAGAACTTATGAAATAGGACAGAAAATTTAATTAGTATACATAGAGAATTAATGCAGAAGGGCATTAATTCCACCTAATAAGCATTTCTGATTGAGAAAACAGAGAACATGGAAAGGAAATAATAGAAGAAAAATTCCCAGAGCTGACGATACAAACCTTCAGACTGAAAAGGCCTGTCAACCGCTGTGCAGGATAAATGAAAAGACCCACAACGAACCAAAACCTCATACAATTTCAGAACATCGGCACAAAGGCGGCACTCTAAAGCCCTAGAGGAAAGAAGAGGCAACTTCCTAATGAATGGCATCGTGCCCACACCACACTGCACGTCAGCATCATCAGATACGACACGACAATGGAGCAAGTTGTTTAAACCGCAGAGGAAAAATTACTTTATACCCAGTCAAAATCCAATCAAGACAGGACCTTAGAAAGTTTATAACTCACAGACACTGCCTAAAAGGATCACTCAGCGAATTATTCCAGCAAAATACAAAAGGAGTCCAAGAAATTAGAGACCCTGGGATCCGATTCACGAATGGAATCTACCACGGAGGTGAGATCTCCAGAAGTCCACTGTGGGAGTGCCACGAATCCATGCCAAGGGCAGGGAGGAAGTGAACTTCCAGCTCCAGTGCGCTAAGGAAACTGCACAGGCTTAATGAGAAGGAGTAGTCAGTGTCAATGTCAAATATCAAACACCGGTAGAGTGGGCGCCCCCTTCTCTCTCCTTTCGGTTCACTTTTTTATTTCTCCTACTATTTTATTTTCTCCTATTATTTGCTTCTGCAGTAATATATACATAACCATAGTATTATAAACACAAATTCTTTATTTTTGAATTTGAAACCAAAATAAGAATCATGGAAACTTCAGCTTTACATGGAGAACAGATGTAAGTACCTGCCACCCTCAGCGCCAGTGACACGTAAGACAGGTTGCAAAGAGAGGAAAGAAATTGGCTGGGCAAGGTAGCTCATGCCTGTAGTCCCAGCACTCTGGGAGGCCGAGATGGGAGGATCGCATGAAGCCAGGAGTTTGAGACCAGCCTTATCAACATAGTGAGACCTCCCCTCTCTACAAAAAATAGAAAAATCAGCCAGGCTTGGTGGCATGTGACCACAGTCCCAGCTACTTGGGAGACTGAGGCAGGAGGATCACTTGGGCCCAGCGCAGGAATCTGAGGTTGCTGTGAACTATGAAGACACCACTACTCTCTACCCCGGGTGACAGAGCAAGACCCTGTGGGAGGCCAAAAGGTCCAGTTTAAAGTTAATAAAGACAGACTTAAGTGCATGAGCTAAAGCAATAAGGCTGTTCAATTCAAGGATTGAAAAATAAAAAGGGGACTGGCAGAGACTGGGAGGGGAGAAGGGAAGGGCTCTGCAAGGCAGCTCGACCTCTCCTTGCCTTTGCCAGGAGAGGATGAAGAAACCCCATTTAAAACAGATGCTCAAACCGAACAGGCACATCACTGGGAGTAACGTCACCCACCAGACAAACTGAAGATGACAGATGGTTACAGACAGTCACCGCTGACGTGGGGGTTTAGCTGCTGGGGACTCGTACATTTTATTTGTATCTGCTAACATTATTTTTTATTGTCCTGTTCTTGTATCACTTTTATTAGGCTGGGCCATAAAATCATGCAGAGCATAATCACAACTATATAATTATAATTACCTAGTCTACCTAGTCACATATATTAATATATTTATATAGATATATAAAGTTCTTGAAAGGAAATAAACCAAAATGTAGATACTACTTACCGCTGAGTGATGGATTTACTGTAACTGTATACCTGTTTGTCTGAACTCTCCACACTTAGTACCAAGGCCCTATTTCATTTTTATAGCTAGAGCAAAATTAAAATGATTTTGCAAACTAAAGAGCCTGCCTGGAATTTCCTCCATGCGGGGGGTGGGGCCCCAGGGAGCCTCCAGGAGGACCATGGCTGCCTCAAGGCCAAGGCTGCAGTGACCCACGGCCCTCACCTGTGAGCTGCGGTCTGCAGCACCTCAGAAGAGAGCCCTGACCACAAGCCCTTTAAGGGCCCATGTTAACCACCGGCTGCATCAGCCAGGACAGATGCGTGTCTTCTCTACCGATGGTGATTTTGAGTGGAAACGTCCCCCAGAGAATTGCCAAGGATGGCAGACCTGCAGGTAATTAGACGAATGCACCTGCTGGAAGGAATTCTGCACCAGCGTCACAAGAAGGCTGGGGCTCGCCTGCCAACACGAATGCTTTTGGCAGATGATTTTGAGTTGTTCTTTCTGAAAGCAATTAGACAAAAAGTTCAGCTGCTTGTTACGGCTCCTCCTTAAGGCTATTTTAATCTTTTTTTAATTAATAAGATGAATACGAAAGGATTTAATTTGAATGAATTTCTATGTAACTTCCTTCAGGATCCCCACGTAAGGCTGTCCTGCTAACTCCAAGAGACACTTCTGGCTGCTCAGGCACCTATATCAAACCGAGAGCCCTACAGACCTTTTTGCAAAGGTGGGGGATCGGGTTGGCTGAGTCGGGAGGCCTCTCCCAAGACACTGGGAGGTAAGGGGTTACTGGATCTATGGGAAGTAGCTACACATAGTACCCAGCATTGATCTTGGAGAGTTCTCCAGATCGGCACTTTCAAGTCTTGACCAACTGTCTTAGTCTGCTCCGGCTACCCTAACAAAACACCACAGACTGCGGGGCTTAAACAACAGAAATTAATTTTCTCACAATCTGAAAGCTGGAAGTCCAAGATCAAGACGCCAGCGTGGTCTGTTTCTGGTGAGGTCTCTCTTCCTGGCTTGCAGACAGCCACCTGCTCACTGTGTCCTCACGAGGTGGGGGAGTGAGAGAGCAGGCTCTCTGGTATCGCTACTTACAAGGCCACTAACCCCATCATGAGGGCCCCACCCTCATGACCTCATCTAAACCCAACTACCTCTCAAAGGCCCCATCTCCAAATTCTATCACGTTGGGGGTTAGAGCTTCAACATACGAATTATGGGGGCGGGGATGGGGGTGGTGGGCACACAATTCAGTCCAAAGCACCAGCCAAGATAAGAGCAAACGTAGAGAGGGTGGGCAAAGTCAGGCAGGAGCTGACCCAAACTTGTGCTTTTTGTGTTTTGTAATTTATTAAAAACTTAGATTAGCCCTATGTCACCAGAAGAGGCTTTAAGAGATTCATGCAGAAAAGTGCAGGACTCCCTGGAGATTAGCTTCATTTTGGCTAATGAACATAAAATGAACAGCACATAAATTAGACTCATTCAATCCATCATTCAGATGGAGAGGGATTGGAAATTTACCCATTATTTTTTAGTTGGCACCATAAGAATGTTTGGAAATAATAATACAGCACTGAGGACAAGGATTTCATTTTTTTTTTTTTTTTTTTTTTTTTTTTTGAGGTTTCTTCTTATTCTGACATAAAACCGAGGGCATGCCCTGGGAAGGCTGAGCCAATCTGGCTAGAGGAGAGGTCAGTTCAGTGGTTTGGTCATTCGGGCAGCAGGCACTTAATGCATCTAATATGTGCTGTGATCCCCGGAAGGCATCACAGCAGAAGTCGCAGCCCGTGTCCTCAGAAAGCCTACGGAACAGCTGTGATACGAGTCCGAGAGATTAAATAATATCTGGGCCTGGGAATGGCGCACACTTTGAGAGGACAGAGTGGGGCCCAGAAGCAACCACCTGGCTGAGCCTCTGGTCCAGGTGCCACGGGGAGGTGACGCTGGGCACAGACTTCTCCAGGCAGACCAGACACTGCTGCCCTGCAGACAGCGGCCGGCATGAGGAATGTCACAAATGGGACACAAGGTCATCCCAGGAGCCAGGCAGAGGACAGTGAACGCAAGCAGGCGGCCGCCTCAGGACATCTGCTGGCAAGAGGAGGGTCCCAGCTGATAGGAGAGGCAAAAGCAGAACAAACAAACAAACAAACAAAGAGCACAAGCTAAGACGGGAGTTCACCAGAAGGACATTTCGTGAGGCCTCTCACTCACTAACCTTCACAAAGACACTGCGGTGCAGGGGAATCTGCTACAAGAAATGAGGAACTTTTCTATGCTCAAGATACATAAAAAAAAAAAAAAAAACAACAACAAAAATCCACAAAGTACAACCAAACTATGAGCTCCTTGGATGCAATATTCTCCCAGCATTGAGCCCAGTGTCAGCCATGTAAGGAACGCTCAAAACTGTTTGCTGAATGCATAAATGCATGAATGAATGATATGTGTGTCCCTGAGAACCACAACGGCAGAGAGGAACTATGACAATCAATCCCTTGGAGCTACCAGCCCTCCACGGTACACCTAGAACAAAACACATCCCCGGGGTCAGTGGAGACAGAAAAGTAAAAATTCAGAGCGAGAGCTTTCATGGAGTCATAATGATGCTAGAACCTTCTCTGGGGACCATGCCCATCTGGCATGCCTGAAAATACGAAAGGAAAATTCCTGAGACTGGGTTATGCATGCAAACAGTGAACATTTTCAGAGGGCTTAGTACGTGCTAGGCAGTTCCAGGCAATGTTGAGTAACATCTCAGTTACAGCTTATGAGGTGGGATTAATATCATCCCCATTTCACAGATGAGGAAATGACGCACGAGCAAATTAAATGACTGGTCCAGAACTGCAGAGTTAGTGCGTGCTAGAGCGGGAAGTCAAACCCAGGCAGTTTGGCTCCAGAGCAAGACCTCAGACAACCTCTACAGCCTGCCTCTCTCTTTAGGGACAACTTTCTCCTCTCCTTAGGACAGGGACCCGGGGAGAGGCTCTGAGGGAAGGAGAATGGTCTGAGCTGGACAGAGGAGCGACAGATAAAGGCATCCATTTATCCTAGAAATCTGCCCTGACTGGGGCCCTGTCCATCTTTCTAAAGCTACAACACGAGGCAGGGCCTATGCTCTCTGAAACACACTCATCTGTGTGCAAATAAATCCATCGGGGGCCAGAAAGAGACATAAAAGGATCCCGAGGAATTCAGGGACGAACCCCTCTGCTCGATGGAGCACAGACCCAGCGAGGTCCCGTGCAGTGGAAACACGTCGCGAGCAGGTGTCGGAGGCGCGACAGGAAAGCAGGGATGGGGCGTTCACGGGGGTCTCAAGGAACTCAAGGAACCGAGGGAAGGACGCCACCTTCAAGAGCCCTTGGCGGCGGGCACCGGACAACTGATGAATCAGAAGCGGCAGGCAGGGAAGGGCACGAGGAGGCAAACAGACAAGTGCACGGTCCCCCACCGCGCGCTGTCTTCTGTCCCACAGCCAGCAGGGAAAGACAACACTGGATCGCTTCCCACACTGCGCTCCAAGCCAAAGAGGTACAAAAGCCAACCTAATTTAGTCATCTTCCCCCAACTCTCTCCTGAAATGACCTTAATCACCGGGGCCAGAGAGATGCGCTGATTTTGCATGCGAAGCTTCACCTGTGCTTCCTGCTTCAAGGCTGCCCAGGGCCAGGGCCAAGCTGGACGCGCTGGGACACCCCCAGAGGGGCACTGCCAGCCCTGTCCTACCTGAGCGCTCTGCCCTCGCACGGCAGGCAGCCGGCATCCCCCCCTGACACCCACGTGCGCCCCCCGTGTCTTCGCTCTCTGACCACTCATGGCCACGAACTGACAACTTCAATGTCCAGCTCAAAGTCTCGCTCAGGAACGAGGCTGTTCCCAACCCCCGGGGCCTCAGATGCACCGCGGAGCGGACGGGCCTTCAAGCCAAAACAGCCCCGACCCGTGCTGGCTGCTTCAGTCCAGCTGCAAAACCCCACACAACACAACTCTTGTCCGTCTTCGTTTTGCCGTCAATAAAATGGGAGTCGCAAGGTATCTGCCTCCTTGAGCAGCTGTGCGCATTGACTGAGACTGTCCGCAAGACACTGTCACACGGTCCGGCCCGTGGTGAGCAGCCAGCGCACCCCGCTCTCAGCATTCGAGATGCTTCTCGGAAACCGCAGCGACGGCCTGGATGTGGCGGCGCCAGCATCGGTGGGCAAGGAAGGGAGGGCAGAGCAAAAGGAATGTGACTTTGGTGCTGTAATGCTGACATCACCCTGGTGCCACTTTAGACACTACCTTGGGGAGTTCCGGCGCTCAACCGTGAGCTGGCACGGTGGCGGGCACTCTGACGGATCTGGGGACGTCAGCACTGAAACACAACAGCAGAGCCGTGAAGTTTAAATGGCCAAAAAGGAAAATGAAGATGGTCTATGAAAGGATTTTAAAATGTGGAATGCACACACACACACACACACACACTCTCACACAGCTGCAACACGAGTTGGAACTGCATGGGTCCACTTACATGCAGATGTTTTTCAAAACTTACACCAAGGGTGCCTGCCTCCCCGCCCCCACCTCCTCCACCTCGGCCACCGCTGAGACAGCAAGACCAGCCTCTCCTCCTCCCCCTCCTCCTCCTCCTCCCCTTCCTCCTCCTCCTGGGCCTCCTCACCGTGAAGACGGTGAGAATGAAGACCTTTTTGATGATCCACTTCCACATTAACGAACAGTAAATACACTTTCTCTTCCTTGTGAATTTCTTAATAACATTTTATTTTATTAAAACCATTTTATTAATAACATTTCATTTACTTTATTGTAAGAATACAGTATATAATACATATGACACACAAAATATATATCAATTGTTTATATTATCAGTAAGGCTTCCAGTCAACAGTAGGCTACTAGTAGTGAAGTTTTGGGGGAATCAAAAGTTATACACGGATTTTTGACTGTTCAGGGAGTTGGTGCCTTGACCTGGTGTTATTCAAGGGTCAGCTGTATTTTAAGAAGAGTAAGGTGATCTGTAAACGGTTTAGATGCCAGAGCAAGGCCCAGGCTTTAAAGAAAAATAGGAATAATCCAAGGAACCAGAAAAATTCCAAGGGATAGGGACAGGAGAGTGCATAGAAAACAGGGACAGGGGAAAGCAAGGGTGGCTTCCAAGAGCAGGTGACAGAAGCAACGTGCAGCAGGCAGCCTTCTCTGGCCATGTAAGATCTGCTCCCACCCAGGGGGAATTCCTCTGGGAATTGCCAAAAGCCATCTGCCCTAGACTATGAGAAGCACTGTGGCTCAGACTGGTCATTCCCACATAATATTCTGTGGATTTTTTTCCACCCCAGGTTATGCCCTTAAGCTGTGTTCCCCTACTCAGATGGCACCAGGCCATGGTGCAGTTCAGGGGTCAGAAAATCAGGTTACAGCTGAGCCATGCACACCAAGAGATCCCCATGCCAGGGGAGTCCGTTTTCTTTGCAAATTCGAAACGTAACTTTGGAAAAGATGTCTCAGGTTTCTAAGACTCAGGAAGGACAAGTAAGTCAAAGAATGAATGAAACTGCATCATTTAAAAAAAAAAAAAAGTTTGGCCGGGCGCGGTGGCTCACGCCTGTAATCCTAGCACTCTGGGAGGCCGAGGTGGGCGGATCGTTTGAGCTCAGGAGTTCGAGTCCAGCCTGAGCAAGAGCGAGACCCCATCTCTACTAAAAATAGAAAGAAATTAGATGGACAGCTAAAAATATATATAGAAAAAATTAGCCGGGCATGGTGGCGCATGCCTGTAGTCCCAGCTACTCGGGAGGCTGAGACAGGAGGATCGCTTGAGCTCAGGAGTTTGAGGTTGCTGTGAGCTAGGCTGACGCCACGGCACTCACTCTAGCCTGGGCAACAGAGTGAGACTCTGTCTCAAAAAAAAAAAAAAAAAAAAGTTATGACAAGTTGAAAGATCTGGGACATCTGGAGAAACAGTGACCATGAAAGATCATCATTATTTTCCCATTGAAAAAAAATTGGTAACTTAAAAATATAAAACAGACGAAGGGATTGTTTAACCTATCATAAATTTATTAAGTTACTATAATTAAACCAGGGTAGCACTGGAGAAAGAATGGATGGAACAGTGGAGGAGAAACAAAAGATTGGAAGTCAACCTGAATGAGCATGGTCATTTGGAACATAACAAAACCGGCATTTCTACATCAGCGGATAGACTATTCAGTAGGTGATACTGGGAAAACTGAAAAACATTTAGGAAAAAATAACAACAAAGTTAGGTCCCTATACCCTACAACAGCCAGATTAACACTAGATGGATTAAAAAATCTAATGATAAGACTATATGTTAGACTTCTGGCTAAAAATTGGCCAATTGATCTCACTCATTTCTCTCCTCTCCTTCCCCAAACTCTGCTGAAATAAGAATGGACAGGGAGGCAGGGGAAATACTCCCCCGTGAGCCACAAGGAAGAAGAGGAAGAAGGAAGAGATCTCAAAGGAGACACATAAGTCAAAAAGCAGAGAGAGTGGTGACCACACCGTATGACAAATTCTGTGTTCATTGTGGGTCTACACCAGGCAGGAGCCAGACACTGAACTCCAGATCCTGAGACACACAAGGGGTCACTGAGAGTATCTGGGGGCACAGGTGGCCTGGGCCTGAGGCAGCAGGAGTCCTGTCCCTCACCTGCAGAGTCAACACTCTGCTCTTGTGTCCCGTGTCCCTGAGAGCCTGCATGTCAGCCTGGGCAGAGAAGAATGCGAGGACACACAGGCCCAGGACAGGGCTGGGGTGAAGGGCCTGCTGAGGACATGGAGTCTGGGCCAGTCTGTGCACAGAACCGAGGGGCCTTCAGCCACCCTCCCCTGGCCCGATGGTGGCATTCCAGCAGCCAAGCACACACCTACTCCAGCTTCACAGCACACTTTCCCTGGACAGCCAGGGGCTGCCACGTTGTTTTAGAAGCCATTTAATATTTCATTTAATATTTAACACTATTTGATTGTTAAGCTATGTGCAACACACTACATTAATACATACATATATAGTCTAAATTTTTAAAAGAACACAGAGGTAAATATTTATGTAATTTGGAGGTGAGGAAGAATTTTCTAAGCATGACTCCACAGCTGAAGTATTTAAAAGGGGAGGATAAAACATTTAATTAGATTTTTTTTTAAAAAAGAAACATTAAAAGTATATAAAAGAAATAAAGGGGTAAATAGCAAACTTGGAAAAATTCAGAGCATGTAATAAACAAAGGCTACGATTCTTTCTACTAGAGTTCTTACAAATCATTTTTAAAAAAAACCTCCATAGATAAACAGACATAAAACATCAATATGCAATTCACAAAAGAAAAAAATTCAAATGACCAATAAGTATATGAAAAAAAATATGCGTGTTTGCTTATAATCCCAGAAATCCGAAATAAGACAACACCACAAAACCATTTTGGCTGTCAGATTTCGAAAAACAATTAATGCCAACAGCAGCTCTTGGTCAGGATGTATAGAAATAAGATCTCTTTCCATTCTTGCTGGAAGTGAGCATAGGAAAAATCTTGAAGAAAGGTCTCTACATCCTTGACCTGACAATTTCACTTCTAAGAATTCATCCTTAGAAAAATACTTAACAAATGTGCAATATTTTTCAATAGTAAAGTCAAAAATAACACATGGCACACCCATTTGTGGACTATAATGAATTCGTTAAAAAATGATGAGGTGCGAGGAGATGCACCAACGTGGACAGACGTTCACAACACGGTAAGTGAAAAAGCAGGTCGTATAGAAAGAGAATCCACGCTGCAACCCCTTCCGCTGAGTCAGGAGGAACCACACCGAAGGCACCGCAGCCGCACAAACGCAGACCGGGAGATCTCAGCCCCACACTGTTGCCCTATCTCCGGGTCAGCGCTATTAAGAGTAAATTTTATTTTCTCCTATTTGCTTATTTTTAAAAGTTTAACCACAAATCTTTTACTTAGTGCACTTAAAGAACTATTTCAAAATGAGAAAGCCAGACGGCAGCAGTTTTCTCCTTGAGAAATCCCTGTTGGGTGGTGAGTCTTAGCGGCCACGGTCTCGGAGAAGGGTTCATTCCCGAACACATCTGCAGTCCGGGCTGAGCGGCTCTCACGGGGCAATTTGGTCGGACAGCTGCTCCCACGGCTCTGCCTGCTCTGCGTGGCTGGCCCAACAGCCAGTGTCTGGCAGGACTGGATGGCCGGGCGGCAAACGCTGGAGACAGAGCTGTGACCGCAGGGCAGGCTGAGCAGCTGTCACTCAGAGAGAGGCCCGTGTGGCACCTGGACAGCCCTGGCCTAGGAAGCCCCTCCAGAAGCAAGGAGGAGTTCCGAGCCAAGAGGAAAGAAGGGGTGAGGTTAGGGGTGGGGAGAGCATTACTTCCAGCCTCTTTGGCATAAAGGACTCACTGCTCCCTCCAAGAGGTACCCGTGGTGACAGTGGCCCCAGAGGTGGAGGAAAACATGGGGGGATCCAAAGAGCTTCCTGGGACGGGTGAAAAGTGCAGGCATGCGTGCATCGGAAAGGCAGAAAAAAGAATGTTACAGCATTGCACCCTTTCAGAAAAATATTCCACTCTGTGCAAGAGATCAAATCCTACTCCCCAGCAATTTGAGTAACAATGTCTGACCTGCTTGGGGCTCTTTCTGATGGGAACCTCTATGGCTGCTCCCTTAGACCCTTTTCTCTGCCCTCACCTCCCTCTGTTGATGACCTAAGTATCTAGAAACTTCACTCAAATTCGTGTGGGGAATTCCTATTTCAAAGGACCCTACAGTGAATTATTTGATTTCAGTGCAAATAACTATTCCCTTATACATCTGTTCAGACTTTCTTAAAGGGTCCCTTTAAGAAACACCTTGATTTTACTTTGTTTCCTCTCCTGCTTCTGCTCCAAAGGTTTCAAGGTATGAAAGAAGTTAATGTAACACACTTCCATGCCCCCTTACCGCCCACCCTCCAGTGAGAGAAGCATCTGAACTACTATCTCCATTTTACACTGGAGCAAATAAATCACAGTGCAAGTGACAGATGACCAGGATTACTTGCGGTGACAATAACTTTGCAAACCAGTCTTCCCACGTTGATGTCCAGGTGTTACAATCACAGAGGGCCAAATGCACAGCTAGGTCCCCACTGTATTGTCCTCCACTGAAACTTAAGAAACATCTCTAAACAAGTCTTATAGGCAAAACACTGTACCAAGAACTTTGGAGAAAAAAAACACACACACACACACACACACACACCCATCAAGCCCCTTCTCTCAAAGAGCTTACAGTTGAGAAGAGAAAGAAGAGACATTACTTATGTTTGCTCGGAGGTTCCTCGTTGAAAAAGTTGCCTTCCAAAATCTGTTTAATTTTACATTTCCAGGACTCTGAGATTCTAAATGTGATAACCAGCCCAAGCCAGTAAGTGTCAAGAGTAAATGTGTAGATACTTGTTATACAACAGAGAGTAAGGAGATACTAAATTCCACTGTGGGGATCAAGGGTCACTTCACGGGGAAGGCCAGCTTCGACTCTGCCTCCAAATGACAAGGGGCTTCTTGGCTGCACAAGCAAAGACACGGAGGCCTGTCAGTCTAACGGGACTTGGAGGTGGCAAAGGTAGCAGAGGTGGCAGGGGCAGCGACCAAGAAGTGCAAACCAAAGCTACTAAGGAGAGTTGCACTGTCGATCTCAGTGGGTTCCAGCTGCAAGTTTCACAGACCACAGTGGCATCACTCCTCTTGTGTTTCCAGTGCCTGGATCTGGCAGCAGGGTTTAAAAGCTGAGGTTAGAGGCAGGGGAAGCGTTCAGGGGCCAGCTCAAGCCCAGGCCAGAGCAACAGCAGGGGCCACAGTGTCAGATCGGTGCCCGAACAACAGGACTGACACACTGATCACACGTGGGCAGGGCCAGAGGCCCCGCGATGCACAACAGGGACCCTAATCTCAGCGGGGGGCGGGGGGGCTTCGGGCCAGGCTGGAGAACGCACCGTGCATCAGAGAGGAAACAGTTCCTTCTGTTTGGGCCAGGTTGAGTTTCAAGTGCTTGTGAGACAATTTACATCTAACACCTGATAAGATTTGATGGTAAAGACACAGTCAAAGCAGGGAAAGAAAGATTATTCAAAGAGAGAAACTAGGAAGAACACGAAAAGAGGCCATGGAGTGGTCTTTGGGGACACCTACCTATGAGGGGGGTACAGGGACACGTGTAGATAGAAAACAGCCATGGGCCGAACTGTGACCCCCTGCCAAATTCACATGTTGAAGTCCTAACCTCAGAACGTATCTCGAAATGTGATCGGATTGGAGACAGAGTCCAAACAGGGGTCACTAAGCTAAAATGAAGTCTTTAGTGTGGGCTCTAATCCAGTGTGACTGTCCTCACAGGCAGAGATCCGCACACACACAGGGAGAGGGTGAGGACGCAGAGGAGCCCCGTGGCTGCCTTCACGCCACAACAGCAGAGCTGAGGAGTTGCAGCAGGGACCATACAAGCTACAAAACCTAAAATAGTTACTATCTGCCCCTTTACAGAAGTTGGCCAACCCCTAAAAGAACACAGCGTCGTGGGAAAATCAGGTGGCAACACCAGGCAAGCCGGGGGAGAGGGAGCGCAAGACCAGGCCGAGCTGCCCACCCGGCCTGGGGCCTTGCAAAGGGCAGAGCAATCGCGGCGGCACTGTTCAGGCCAGGACCCGTCCTGGGAAACCCAGTCCAGCGAGTCAGGCCTGAAGTGGGGGAGAACCCGGGAGTGCTCTCCGCCCCCCAGGTGCAGAGGCTTCAGGAGGGGCTCATACTGGGGGAGACAGGACCCGGCAAGAGGGAGGCAGAGACTTCAGGGCCAGAGCCAATGGGTGGCCAGGGAAGGAGGGGGACGCCCCAGGGGACGGCCCAGTGGGAAAGTGAGGTCTGTAACTCAGTGTGATTCAGGACCCTGGGCCACACCGCACCCACTGCTGCCCCACTGACCTCGCAACCCCGCCGATGGCTGTGAATTCTCTTATTTATGAACTAGGTGAGCCTACAGGTGGGCCCCTCCATAGACACGTCTATGGAGAACTGAAAGAGCAAAGACTGGGAAAATAGAACAGGCCCACGTCCGTGATATGAGGAGGGGGACATCCACAAGGGTATCAGGGTGCGCCAAGAGGGCGAGGTCAGAGATTGCCACCATGTGTTTAAAAATGTTCTATAGAGGTTCTCGGCAGACCCCTCCACAACTGAGTGATTCCGTTAGCATTCCAGAGGCAGCCTAGCCTGTAGGTTAGGAGCCTGGCTTCTAACGTCATGAGTCAAACTTCCCTACTCCTTAGCTGTGTGACTTTCAGCAAGGCACTTAACTTCTCTGCAGTTAGATACACTCATCTATAAAAATGTTGTTGAAATGATTGAAGGAGTTAACGTACGTGAAGTACTTAGAAAGGAGTACTTACGTAACCATTAGCTATAATTATACTACCTCGATCTTGACGCTAACTTTCATGTGCCCCCTAAGTCTTCTCCTATTTAAAGATTTCATCTTCTAAGGCAAAATACATCACCCTGAGAAAGCACCGTTCACCCGAGTCCCTGAGTTTCACACTCCTTGCCTTCATCCCAAGTCAGTTTGCAAAACTCAGAGCTGGGCAGGGAACCTTCCCTGTCAACAGTGACATTCTCAAACAGGTGAAAAAGCAGGAAGAAAGGATCCAACAAAATGCAATTTATTAGTCATCACGGGCTGAACACGTCACCGCTGGGTGATAAATACCAAGAACATCAAATATGAACCACATTCACCCCAAGTTTAACATATTCACCACGACACCAAGAGACCTATACGTTGGGAGCGTTATTTGTTTCGACGACAGGAGAAAATATTTTGGGTGAAAATGGTAAAAGCAATTATTTTGCATGAAGTAGGGCAGCCTGCGTCAGCGCCCCCCGGAAGGAAGTTTCTGAACATCTGTCAGGGCGTCAACTGCAACCACAGAAGCAAAGAACTCCGTCAAGCTTCTGCGTAGTTCACTCAAGTTGGTGGGGAGTCTGGAGGGAGCGGATGGAAAATCACAGGTATAATTAACACTGACATCTCTCGGTTCACAGGTGCCTTTAACGTGACTGTACCCGCAGTCTTTCTGGAAATCTCTGGCTCCTGTTTCCCCGGTACCGAGAGCAGCATGGAGTATCTACCTTCTCCCCAGGCTTCCTCCTGCCGTGTGTGGCCCCCTGACAGCTCTGCCCTGATGGCCTCCGACTCTGGACTAATTACTCTGGGTCTCAGCTTCCCCCACTGCAAAACTAAGTGATTTAGACTAGACAATTCCGAAGGTCCCTTCCAGCTCTCTGAGCCTCCAATTCTGACTCTATAAATCCTAACCAGGGACAGGAGAATGTGCTGGATCTGGAAGGATAAATAAGTTTCACCCTGACCGCCGGTTCTGAGAGGGACCCTCAGAGAGGACCTGGAGGCTGCTGCTCTGGGCCTCGGGGGTGGGAAAGGCAGGGGCGGGCACTTTGTTCTCTCCCCCTGCACTGCATGGACCCCAGCTGCCAGGAACCTCAGGAAAAGGCCATGGTTCCAGAAGCCCATCGTGTGAAGCTAAGGAAATCAGTAAAATGTTTCTCTTAACTAGCACCTTGCTACTGCCAGTGCAGCCCACCACGCAGCAGCAGCCCCTGGAACTTGCTAGAAATGCCTGCTGCTGACCTAATGATCAGAATTTGCAGTTTAACAAGATCCCCAGGTGACGGGTGGCACATCCTTTTGAGAAATGCCGTCCTAGAGCCCTGGTTCTCAAAGTTGGCTACACAGGGGAATCACCCGGTGGGCTGGGTCCCATCTGTCACTGGTCTGGGATGCAGCTATGGCACTGTAACTTTTTTAAGTCTCCCCGGGAGGGTCTAATGTGCAGCAAAGTCTGAGAACCACTAAACTATAATCTCCACTTCAGATTCTAGCACTCAAATCCAAGACCAGCTGACCTCCCTCTGGAAAGGTCTGGACCACCTACATCCTAAGCATCACTGATATCCATCCTTTCCCAAGACCACAGCAGGGTCATCCCCTCCGGGGTCCTCATTCATGATGGGGTCACTATCCCGATCAGCACATGCCTCCTGTAGTTACTTTCCCTTCTGGGATCCCTCCTTGCTCGCCTCAGCCTCTTTCCCTAGGAGTGGGAACCAACTGTCCGCGCTGGTACTGCCGCCTTGCCTCTCCGTCCCTCCCTTTCTCTCCTTTTCAATTATGTGATTCTTCCCTGTTGCCTGCTACCCTCTCAGGGCTCCAGTGAGTTCTGTGCGGCGTTTTTGAAAGCCGGATAGAGGCATTTATCTCTTTGGGCGTCCAAAATTAGAGAACTTCATTTACTTAAAGAGAATACAGAAGCCAAACTGGAGGCCAGCAGTCCTTGGGATTCACCGGAGCTCAGAGGCAGAGCGGTGTCTGTGCAATGAACTTGAGGGTTGAGCTTTGGCAGGGAAAGGGAACCACCAGCCTCAGCTGAGGGCAGACGGCCTGTCCATGACCTGCTACCACCAAGTGACTCACGAAGGGAAAGGATTTAAGGACAACCCACAAAACAGGCTTGAAAATGCAGCCCCTCGCAGAGAGCTCTCTCTGCAACTCTGTATACGGGAGTCTGCCCAGACAAAAAATGATTTAACTACTTAAAGTGATTTAGCAAACTCTGATCCTGATCTTTCTTGCAGAAAGTCTTCTTGTCTTTGAGAGGCCGGGAGAAGATGGAGACTTTAGCTAGCAGGTCACGTACCTCTGGAGCGAGACTATCTGGGTTTCCATCTACCAAGTACTAACCCATGACCTTGGCAAGTTGCTGAACCTTGTTGCACCTTTGTTTCTTCATCTGTAAAATGGGGGAAATGCTAGTAACCAGAGAGCTGATGATGCATAGTTAGTACTAGGTAAGTTCACTATTATTATTTGTCACTTCCTGCTGGATACGGAATGTGTGTTTACGTGTATGTGTATAAAATGAATCATCAACCACAGATCAGATTAAAAAACAGAGCAACTGGTTTTCCAAACCAGCAGCAGAAATGCTGGAGGCTGAAATGCTCCATCCATGTGCAGGACAGATGTTTGAGGTTTTCCTACCAAGCTATAAAAATGTTTACACAGTAATTAGGCCTGTTATCAGTACACAAACAGATTACAGAATGAATGAACAGCTCAGAACCCCTCCTATTTTTCATCAGGTTCAGAGTGATTTCCTAATTCTTGGGTTTTCTAAAATAAATTTGGTTTCTCATAGGACAGAGCCACCGCTGAGTATAGGGGAAAGGGTGCTGGGGTGGGGAAATGGACCCTGTTTGACAGAACACATGCCCTTTAATCTCTCTGGTCCTCATTTTTCCCATCTGTAGAATGGGGCTAACCAAGGTCTCTGCTCCCCCTTAATTCCATGGTTCTATTCCTTTACAATCATTCTCTTCTAAACCCACATTCACTCTTCTCTTCCCCAAGAAAGGATGAGTTTAATCAAATTAATGATAGAAAAGATAGGAGTAATTCTGCTGAACCGCATAGCGAGACTCCACTCCAACACTACTCAGTTATATTAAAACTGAGTCTGTGGCAGTTCATTCCTGACACTTAAGTCCCCAAACCCAGCCTGTACGATGAGACCACGAGGCAGACTTTGCTCCACGTGGGGATCCAGCTCTTCCAAAACACAGCAATGGCTCTGAGTAACATTCATTCAATGTTTTTCTTTTCCTGTTTTCAAAGGATAATACTCTGTTGTAATAAATATATCACCAAAATAATTAGCTAGCCTGCCCAAATTGCACTTCTAAGTTTTCATATTGTCTAACTTTTGTTGACGAAAAAGTGCAAATGATTTGTAATCGTGATACAAACTTTTGGGATCCAGCACTAAAGCAATAATAATTAAATGTTCAGAAATGAGCTTTTAATGAATATTTAATTGTTCTATTCTTCACAAGTATAAATTATACTTTCAGTAAACACTCTGAATACTAAAAAGGCAAGATTCGGTTTTTCTTAGCTAACTTCTATGTTCAAGTTTCCTAATAATTTGTTTCAAGGGGAAAAAAGGTCATCACAGTTTTAAGCTCTGCAGGAAGGAATTTGGAGAGTAATTTGGAGGTAGAGTAACTTGTTACAGCAATATCCCAAATTCAACAAAATGTAGATGTATGTATTTGCAATGCATAAGAAAAAAATCTAACAATATACGTACTTGAAATGTTAATGGTCTCGGGAATGAGAGTGCAGAAAGGTGCTATCATTTTTTATGTAACATTTCTGTATTGCTTTTAATTTCTTTTTTTAAAAAAGAATGTTTATTTTCATAACTAAAAAATTTCTTAAACAGAGCCACTAATTGGACACCTGGTACAAAATGAGCCTCCTATGTGCTGACCCAACCAGGACCATGGGTTTTTAACATTAAAATTTCAGAACTAAAACAGTAGGGGAAGAAAGTGTTTAGTAGATACATTCTCCCAGCCCTCCATGCAAGACATTTGTGATCATCAGTGTCTGCATTTTAAAACAAGTCTTTTCCAATTATAAAAGAAATGTGTGCTCATTTTCAAAAAAAAATAAAAATTATTCATAATGCCAACACCTTTGGACAAGCAATGTTAACATTTTTGGTCCATTTCTTTTCATTGTTCTTCTGTACCATGTTTTTAAACAAAACTGAAATCATACTATAATTGCAGTTTTGTCTGTATCCACATTTAATTGGTATGTTGAAAATCACTAAATTAAGGTCACCAAAGCATTTTCTCTCCATCTGTTACTCTTAAACACTACATTTTATTTTACACTGTAATGGATAAAGACTCATTCTATTGTGCTAAGGTAGTGTATACACAATGCAGAGCTGCCAGAGTGTCTTCTGAAAATATAAATTAAATCATGTCACTCACCTGTTTAAAACCTCCCAGTGGCTTCCATCAAATCCAAACTCCACAAGGTGACCCCATATGAACCAGCCCTTGCTTCTCTAGACTCATCTCCTGCCACACCAGCCTTCTTCCTATTCCTCTAATGCACCCAGTTCATTCCTACCTCAGGACCTTTGCACTGGCTGTTCCCACTGTCTGAAATGTCTTCCCCAAATCTTCCCCCGACTTCTCCCTTCATGTCATTTCCATGTTGGCTCAAATACAGCTCCTCAGTGAGATCTTTCTTGACCACTGATCTGAAGTAACCCTCACATCTGTCTCAATTATACCCTGTCATTTTATTTGTATATTTTTTATTGTGTCTTACATCACTAGAATATGAGAGGAACATCGCTAAGTCACCATTTTCCCCAGTACCTGAACCAGAGATACTCAATATACATTGGTTGGATGAATGAAAGTGTTTCCAAGTATCCAGATTTGTGGGGCATGAGACAAAGTAACCTACTTAAGCAGGTCTTATTCACAGCAGCACAGACCCTTAATGAGACTTTTTAAAATAGGTCATCACCTTCTCCTACAGCCTGGTCACGGAGAGCTGCCCACAGCCCTGCCAGTGGGAAAACACACCAGTTATTTAGTCTTGGCCAGACTTTGCCTTTGCTTCCCCATTCTGTTACCTAAACCAGAAACCCAATGGTGACACTGTATTTTTCCCTTTCTCCTATTCCCACACCAATTAATAAGTCCTGCCAGCTTTCTCTCCTATAGAGGACACGCCCAGTATCTATGTCGCTGTCTTTCGGCAGGATCATTCCAGTTTCCTTTCAGAAAATGACCTCTCCCCATCCAGATGGCCTTTTGGAAAACTATCCCCAGATATGGGGATCCAAAGCTATGCCATTCATATATGTCCTCTGAGCATTTTTGAAAGCAGCAGAATAATACAATAATAATAAGGATGGAAATGCCTGGAAAACATTTACTTCCATAGTATCACCTGGGAGAAACCATAAGGCAATTCCTGCCACCAAGATCCCCTGGATTGCCTACTTCCTGCCTATGCCAAGCCTGGCTCTTCAGGCATGCCCTCAATCCTGTGAATTTCCATCAATACTGCTAATACATTCTCTGATTTGCTTTAGTTGTTAGCCAGAGTTAGTTTCTGTTGCTTGCAACCCAAGGACCCTAACTGACAATTCCCCTAAACGTTTGCTGAATCCATCCCTCCTCCTCCTCCATACTCCCCACGATGGTCTTCTCACGTTTGCCTGGCTCTCAGTACCAGCCTCTTCACTAGAATGCAACCTCTGGTCTCTCACTACCCAATCCATTCTCCACGCAGGCCCCGGCCAAATCTCACCACACCCTAATGGAGAAATGCTGAGCCCCTGGTTCTGACCAAAGGGCCCGTCTACCATCCCAGTCTCTTCTCTTGTCCCTCCCTGTCTCAGCCCTTAATCTCCAAGAACTCCAAACTACAGCTGCTTCCTCATAGGCTCCATGTGTTTTTTGACCTCTCAGCCTTTGCCTACCTTCTCCTCTGCGTTGGAATACCCATTCAAAGCTGGCCACTTCCTAATCATCCTTTAAACTCAGCCCAGACATCACCGCCATCCTAGCCTGGCGACGACGTTCCATCTCTGCTCACACATGTGCAGCCATAACACACAGTCTGTCCTCCCCCCTAATCTGTGAATTTTCTAATGACAGCCACTGCGTCATCTTCCTTCATTTCTCGATCGGTACTGTGTAATAGGCCCTGAATAAATTTTTGTTGGATGTTAAATGATTAAAAAGTAATTCGCTTTGAAAACCCCAGATTAGGTGCCACAATTGTGTTTTCCTTTTCTTCCTTTCTAGCCACATTCAAATTGTGCATTCTGAGCAATCAGCCAGTGCTCTGCTAATCTAGAAGGAGGGTATCACGGCTTAAGAGTCAGTTTTAACAAGCACCAGAGGCTACTGCTGGCTCCGTTGCCTACTGGTTCACAATCATGAAAGGACATTTCAGACACTCTGACTATATTAGCTTAAGCTTCAAGTGAAGGGCAAAGACACTACCTATCCCATATCAACGTGGGCACAGAAAGGGAATGTGGAGAAAAAATCCTATCATCAAACCAGTCTGGGCTCAAACCTACACAGGGCTGCAGTGTGGGCACGCAGGGGAAGGCAGGGTTTTGGTGTGGAGTCCTGCCTCCTCCCAGACCGCTGCACAAGTCACAGCCCTTCTGTGCCCGAGTGTCTCCATCAGAAACGGGGACTGAGATGCTGACGCTAGACTCACTCGGCAGAGACAGGGCACCCACTCTGTGACTCTGAACGAGGCACTGCAGCTCAAAGGTTACTAAAACACTTTTCCTATCATAAGGAAGCAGTCTGGAAAGAGCACTGCATGCAGAATCAGAAACCTCAGCTTCTTAGAATCAAATCATAACCCTGCGTCTGACCTGCAAGCTACAAAGCCCTGGGAAAGTTATTGAACTTCCCTTAGCGTCAGTTTCCAAATATGAAAAATGAGGATTACACAAGCTCAAATGTGTGATAGTGTCTGGCACAAAAGTAAGGTCTCAGATATCTGAATTAAGAGGGTCTCCTAAGGCCTTAAATGTCCAAAGTTCCAGCATTCAGAATTTCTCTCATAATGAGAACTAGCGCCCCCTTCTGACACCCAGCCAGCACTGCACAGGCTGTCAGAACTGGAAAGCGGTTGGAGACACCACTGCACACACAGCAACAGGCTCCCAGATGACCCTCGGGGCTGGACACCAGGAGCACGCTGTCTTGCTAAGCCCACTTGCTATGGAAAAGAAATTTCTAAATGGGAGCCCAACCCTTCCCAATAGTTAAGCACTGGTCAGAAGCCTCCCACTGGGAAGATAAATGTCGAACTCAACAAAGAGCAGCTACCACACACACCCCAACCTGTCCCAGTGCCCGCCCCCACCCCTTACAGAGAAAAGGGTGTCATGTGTCTCCATCAAGTCTTGCCCATCAGTTTCTCAACAGACCCAGCTGAATTAAATTATTTTCTTTCTAAAAAGCCCTAATCCTGCACCATCGCTGAAGGCCTGATTACTGGCAGTAGTTGCTTTCAGAGTTCAGAGAAAGGTGACATTTTGGTGAACATTTCTGAAAGGATTTAGCGCTCCTCCAATAAAATATCCTAGGGATAGGATTTCCAAAGAGTTTTGTTTTCATTACTCCACTTGGATACACCCAGTAACCAACTTCAGTGTCGTAGACCAGCTTCTCGGTAAACATAGCCGTTCTTCACGCAGCTACTGCCGTGAGAAACTCACACATCTGCAGTGAGCTCAGAAAGCAATGCCACGCGACTGGGCTGCCACCAGCCAGGCG
Organism: Eulemur rufifrons; assembly: GCF_041146395.1. Classification (NCBI taxonomy): domain Eukaryota; kingdom Metazoa; phylum Chordata; class Mammalia; order Primates; family Lemuridae; genus Eulemur; species Eulemur rufifrons. The sequence goes on along the minus strand of NC_090996.1, from coordinate 3,029,259 downwards.
CTCTGCAAACGCAGCTCGGGGGCACCCATGGGGCATTCACACACACCCCAAATTACCTGAAGAATGAGCAAAGTTATGCAGCTCCTGGAGCCCAGAATAAATCCTAAACTGGGCGTGGAGACAGAGCTGCCAGCACAGGAGAGGTCTGAAATGCCACCTAGACTTCAATCAAAGCCTCACACACACAGGTAGCAAATAAAAATCAGGACCCACCCCACACAAAAGAAATAACCACCACCAAGCCAAAGAGGAGAGCTGGAGTCCGGCTTCGACGAGAGACATGTCCTATTCTAGCCTCAAGACAATTTCACACCAAATGGCTTTAAAATCCTTTCCAAAGCTCTGATGCCTGAATTGAAAAATAATTTATCCTTTTGACGGAAAGTCAGCGGTTAAAGCGGCAGTACGAGTGTGTGAGCTCTTAGATGAGCACAAACGTGGCGTGTGTCTGGACACACACGGCAGAAACCTACCCATTCTTTCTGGGAAGGTCATCTCAACTCTGTAGCAGAGGCTGCTCTGGGTCACTCTAGAATGTAGTTATTATCACCACTAAACAGACTTCACAACCGCACACAACCGGCACTAAGCTGCTATTCCTGGAGCCCAGGAGAATCTTTTTTTTGCGGAGAACAGGCTCAGGGCCTGGGGATGGCGCCCCAGTCTTGGCACCCAAGGAACTGCAGCCGCCGCTTCGCCCGGGAGCTAAGGGCTTCGACCCAAATGGAAGGAAGGTGCTTTCCGGACACTGGGCTCGTCCAGGGGTGCGAGCAGTGGGAAAAAACGCTGGGGCGAGGGCCGGGTCGCACGTGGCCCGCGGGCGGGAGACAGGCCATGTGCCCAAGCCCTCTGTGCACGCTCGGCACCCCCAGCCCGTCGGGGTGGGGCGCCCCTCGCTTGCCCTCGCCCCGAGGCCGGCCCAGAACTACCTGCTGCTGCCTAGGCGCCCTCAGGCCAAGTCTCAGGAAGTTCACTCCCCGTCGCGCTAGACCGGGGAAGCTGGGCACCCGGGAAACCCAGCCTGCCCTGAGAGCCAGAGCCCACCCCTGCCCGGGTGCCAAACCCATCAACCTGCTTGGAGCCCAGGGTCCTGGTTCCAGCGGGGCTGCGGGAGGCCTCCCCAGTTACCCCGTGGGCCCCAGGGCCCGCGGACCCGGGGCGGGTGGCGGCGAGAAGGGTGCGCCCCAGGAGGGCTAGCAGCCCGCGCGGGGGGCTGGAGGTGGAGGGAACCGTGCCTCCCGCCTCCCCCGATCGCCATGACTCCGGCTTCCCGAAGACCTGGATGCCGCCGGGCGCTCCCACCTGGGCTGCGGTGCAGCTCCCGGTCCCCTGCCGTCCCTGCCCACTGCCCGGGCGCCCGCGGTCGGGGGCGCGCAGCCCAGTGGCCACCGGCGCCCGGTCTCGGCGACCGGCTCCCAGCCTGCAGCCCGCACAGCTCAGGACACCATTCCCCAGCCCCACGCCCCCGGGCGGGCGGCCACCAGCCAAGCCAGCCCAACGCAGGGCAAGGTGGCCCGCGCGGCCCCCAGCCCGCTCGGTGGGTGCCCCGTGCCGGGGCCAACAGGTATGGGAGGGGAGGCGTTGTCGGCCACTCGTCCGCCCACTCCGGACACGGGGGCCCGCGGCAGCCCAGGGGTTTGAGCACCGTGCAGAGGGGCGAGGACCCGGGGAAGAGGCGCGGGGAGGGAGCTGCGGGCGGGCGGCGGCGGCACTCACCTCTCGCTGGGCCGGGGCCCCGCAGCCCGGCTGCCGAGGCGCCTCCGCGCGGCGCGGGGGGCTTCTTCCGAGGCCCGCAGGGAGGGGGCGGCGCGGAATGGAGGCGCCGAGCGGGCAGCGCTCAGCCTCTTGCTCACACCCCCAGCCGGCAGCCGCGTCCCCGCGCCGGCATCCTCGCTGCCGCCGGCTCCCTCGGCGCCCCCGGGCCGCTCCCCACGCGCGCGCCGGGGCCGGCGCGAGCCCCTCGTCGGCTCGGAGCGCGATCTGGGCGCGTGCCTCCCTGTCCTTGTCCTCTGCTCCCGTCTGGGGACGCGTGCCCCGCACCCTCGGCACCGCGCGCCGCTCTACCCCTCCCGCGCCCGCTGGCCGCGCGGGCTCAGCCCATGTGCGCGGCTGCCTCGCTGCGCCCCGGAGCCCAGTGGCCGAGGCCCCGCCGGAGTTGCGCGCCCCAGAAACTCCATGCAGCTCCGGCCTCCTCCCGGCTCCTCCCCGGCGGGCCCCCCGGGGCCTTGCGGTCGCCCGCAGCGCCGCGCCCGCTCTGCCTCCGCCCGCGTGAGGAGCCCGGCTGCAGGGCTCGCCTGGGCCGCCGGCGCCCCGGCTGCTGCGAGGGTCGGGACGCCCCCACCCCCACCGCAGCGCCTCCCCAATGGCTCCCTCGGTTTCCAGGCAGCGCAACCTGAGGAACGCCTCGGCGCGCGCGCACTCACACTCGCGCGCGCACACACACACACACACACACGCACTGCACACACAGGCAGACACGCGGGGGGCGAGCTGGAGCTTGGCAGACGGTGCTCCTTCCTCTCCTCCCCAAAGAAGCTGCCCACGTTAACTCCGGCAAACTGCTGTTCCTCTGTATTGGACAACTCACCCAAGCGCCCCCCACCTGAACTACTCATCCCAGGTGCCCACACCCTCGGGCCACAGTGACACCTGTGCCCAGGGGTAAGGCGGGGGCTGAGGTGGAGGGCCGGTGGCTGAAACTGCGGAGAAAGAGAAGAAGGATTCCGCGTGACCACTCTGTCCCCATCAAGGGAGGCACAGCTGCCGCGGGACGTCCCGGCCAATCTCTGATCCCGCGCCCCTGGAGCCTGAGAACACGTGGCGTGGCCCCCAGTTCTTCCAAGGTCATGGAATGGATTTGATGAGGAGAGAGGGCGCTTGGACACAGGCGTCAGCTAGAAATCTTGCAGACTGTCTGCAACCTGCCCCGGCGCTGACCTCTACCGAGTCCATACCCAGACAGACCCCTTTTCTCCCTGGCCCCACGCCTCAAGGGCAACACGTTTGCTTCAAGTCTCCAGTAACCTTTCCTGCCCCCACCTGTCTGCCTCCCTTGTGCCCAGAAGCTGACAGAATACACAGTACAACCAAGGTTCCTGTTGGCAAGAAAAAGAATCAAAACACCAAGATGGGTCTCAGGCTGTCCCACAGACAGAGTCAGACACCTGCCAGTCCCTTTCTGCTACTCCCAAGGGTGTGCCAAGGGAGAAGGAGCAACCCACTGGCTGGAGCAGGTTAGTCTCTCCTTTGCTGGGTCCCCAGTTTCTTGCCCCTTCTGGGTGGCAGAAAGACTGCTCACCAGTCAGATGCCTCCAATTCCCAGAATCAAAGAAAAGATGTATGTGAAGATTCGCACAGCAATCGGGAACACAGGCAACACCGCTATAAGCCTCTCATCCAAACAGCGCAGTAATCACCTCTCTGCTGACCGGTTCAGCTGCCAAGGGAGTTTGGGCATTTTCACTGCCAGCCAGCAGCACAGTCAGGGTCCCCTTTGGGTCTGTGCCTTCTGGCTTGTAGCCTGGGCGTGGGTTCTGAGTCTCTGACGCACTCATGGTGGGTACTACACCTTCGGCATTTTGCATTTTCTACCCCGAATTATTATCTTTCCTTATACGGACCCTATCTCCCAGATTATCTTATAACCTTCTTGAGCCACTAGCTTTTATATACCTAGTGTAGAGATGTACATGGAAGGTATTTCCAGGGGTTTCCATAAAGGGTCACAGGTAGGTGAATAGAGTTGGTGGGGTCTCTGTATGATCATTCCCTTAGTTTGGATGAAAGCTACGTCTTCTAACACTCTATTATCTCTGTAAGCAATTTGTTTTGTCACCTTCTGGATGACAACTGGGTCACCAAAGGCCCGTGGCATGTGTATATACACACATGGAGTTCCTGGTAAAATGTAGGGGTCACCCACATAACCAGAGTGAGACACATCTGGCCAAAGCTCTCATTCTGCCCTCACTTACTGCCTGTGTGACTTTGGGCAAGTAGTTTGTTCTTGCTAAATATCACCATCCCCATCTGTAAAATGGGCAGAATTACAGGATCTACCCCATGAAGTTATTGTAACAGTTCCCTCAATGAACTCAGTTCTAGGCATAAAGTAAGTTTTTGATAAATATTGGCTGTTATCATTATTAGCAAGTAGTTAACACATATCAAAGACATCACCTTGGGTGGGGGACATCAAGGATCTTTTGCCCCAGGGCACTAAGCTCAAAGGACCTCAAGAACTAGAGAAGCAGAATGGCAGACTCTATTCACTGATTATGCCAACTATACTTCTTGGTCCTCACCAGCTGTGACCATTGTGAGGCTTCCAGGGTAAGGGGGTTCAGGTTTACAAGCTTTGATACTCTTGCTCTTTTATTCAATATATATAGTCAAATGTGTCAGCTCCTGCCTATGAAAATGACAAAGAAAATCTTTTACCAATTACAGAATAGAGGCTAAAGTCAACACAGAACAAAGTGAATGGGAGACACTTCCCTTTATATGCATTTGTGGCTGCATTTGGCAATAGTACTCCCTCTAACCTAGAATAAGACAGGAAACAGCTACGAGTAGACTTTGACTTCCTTCTACCACCTGCCAGTCATTCCTTCCGCTACCTCTTCCATTCTTCTATCTTTTCTTCTTTTATTTTACTGTCAATAAATACATTTACTTCAAGTGCCCAAAACAGCCAAGAGTAGAGGGTGATAAAAGGGTCCACTGTACTCTGAATAGAACTAGGTAGCAATAGGAAAAATCACTTGGGTAAGTATATGCTGGAGGGTAAAGTTTTTTATGTATTCTATCACAGTGCGGAATATAGAATGCATTGGATTCTTCACAATACGCATGCTCCACTTTGTGGCTAGAGGTTTTAGAGTGGTTTGTTATGCAGCAACAGATAACCAGAACAAAATTTGGTATCTGGAAGCAGAGTGCTACTGTAACAGAAACTTACAACATTGGATCAGGCAATGGGTGAAAGCTTTCAAGTGCCTTGAAAGACTACTAATGAAAGTTGCAAGAGCCTCCAGAAGACTCTCAGAGAAGACGTAAAGAACGCAGAGAAAGAAAACTTATTAGAAGTGCTCTGGAGAGAAGAGCACCTGAGTCATGTCCTTGCAGAACAGTTAGCAAAACTGCTGCCTGAAATAATGTAGTAGTATATGGAGAGGATACCTAATGAACTCTCAGATCTGACTGGGGCAATTTCCAAGTAGAAAATAGAAAATGCCAGCTGAATTTTTCTAGGTGCCTATGATGGAAGATAAGCAGAAAGAGATTAATTGGGGAAGAAGCTATTCAGGTCTTTTTTTAGTAGAATTGGGAGGAAATAGAAAAGAACCAGGACTTGCTGGGTTAGAAAGGACTACTGCTTCTCGTTGTGGTATCTCCAGACAAAAACTTTCAAATCCAAGGTAATAAATTCTGGTCTCTGGATAAAGTCCAAGTCAAGGATGGGGCTGTAAGATCATCTAGTAAGGCCTCAGACATATTTAAGGGCCTGCCTAAAACAGCTTCTAAGTATCTTAAAGACATTGTACCTCAGAAGCCTTGTGGGGGCCTAAAAATGCAGACCTGCCTATTCTTAAAGAGGTTTGTGTTCCCCCCATAAAGGGTAACCTTTATGGGGAAAAAAAACAGGCTGCAAACATGAGTTGTCTCCTATAGGAAAGGAAGAATGACTCAAAGTGGAACCAAGAGCCCAAACAGTGAAGCCAAGAGCCAGAGAGAATCATTCCCAAGAAGCAGAACTGGCCCCTAATGAAGAAACTGATGACATGAACTTCACCTGGGGTGGCTCATTCCCTACCTGAATCTACTTTAGATGATGCGACCCAAGACCTCAAGCCTGAAACTGATGCCACAATGAAATGAGACTTTCTGAGATTTGGGAATGTTTGTGGGTATTTTTCATGTTGGAGGAAGTCAATAATTCTTTACCAAAGGTGAATATTTTACTATGGTGAGTTAAAGATGGCCATAAATTCTTTTTTTTTTTTTTTTTTTTTTTTCCTTTGAGACACAGTCTCACTTTGTTGGCCGGGCTAGAGTGAGTGCCATGGCGTCCTCCTAGCTCACAGCAACCTCAAACTCCTGGGCTCAAGCGATCCTACTGCCTCAGCCTCCCAAGTAGCTGGGACTACAGGCACGCGCCACTATGCCCGGCTAATTTTTTCTATATGTATTTTAGTTGTCCATATAATTTCTGTCTATTTTTAGTAGAGACGGGGTCTCGCTCTTGCTCAGGCTGGTCTCGAACTCCTGACCTTGAGCGATCCACCCGCCTCGGCCTCCCAGAGTGCTAGGATTACAGGCGTGAGCCACCGCGCCTGGCCTATAAATTCTTCAACATTCGTCTCATCAAGAGTTGTAGGTCTCCATACATCTCCCTACCCTTGAATCTACACAGGATCCATGACTTCTTTAACAGATAAAGAAGTTATTTTGTGCAAGCTTCTAGGTCTAGGACTTAAGAAACTTGAAACTTCCATTTCCGCTCCTTTGGAACACTGTCTTAGAGCCCTGAGTCATATGAGAAGTCCGATTACCCTGAAGTCACCATGCCATAAGGCAGCCCAAGCTAGCTATTATACATGGAGAGTTCTGTGAAGGGAGGGAGGGGGTAAAATAGAGATGAAGGGGGAGACAGAGAGGGATTGAGAGGGAGGGAGGGAGAGGGAGGTGCATCTGCCCTGCCCGCAGCTATTGGAGCCCTACTGTAAGAATCTTCCCAGCTGAGGCCTCAGATATTGTAGAGCAGAAATAAGCCACCTCCACCATGCTTTGTCTGAATTCCCAACCCGCAGAACTAGAAGAGGCAGTAATAAATTGGTTTTTTTTACGTCACTTAGTTTTGGAGTGATTTATTATGCAGCAATAAATAACCAGAATGATTTACTAACTTGGAAAGTTGTCAAAAAATATATTGTAAAGTGGGAAAAGCTAATTGCAAAACAACATGTATGACATTTTTGAAAAAGAAAACTTTGTATATGTTTTGCATGTACACATAATATATTTGCACAGAATAGAATTAAAATGTTATCTGTTAACTAACTCTGGAAAAGTAGGTTGGCTGGACTTCTACTTTTTAGGTATGTATTGTATGCATGTTCTTCAACAAAAATTTTTAATATTGGCTTCATTTTTTAAAATAAGAAAAAAAGTTCTACATAAATTCTATTTCAAAGCAATAAATATATAGTATACACTTACAAAAAGAATAACACATCTCTGCCTTATAAAAACAACTAAGGGTTTACTCCGCTACAGGATTATTCATAGAAAGAGGTTATATTGACACACACACTGATTTTTTTTTTGAAATTTCTAGAATAAAGAAAAATTTAGACAAGAAAAAAAGAAGTTATCAACAAAGGAAAAATAAACAAGTTGGTTTCAGGAGTATATACAACACCAGATAGCAGAAGAAAATGAGCCAATAAACTTAGAGTGAGAAATGGTCTCGTCCAGGGCTTACATATCGAGTTAGGATGTTATCATATATAAAAGAGAAAAATATTTCCTAATGAAATGGGTAATTAGGTAATAGATGGCTTTTTCTAACTATTCATGAAAAAGGTACTCAAAAACATATATTAACAACCAAAAAAATGGCATCAAGATTAAGAACTCAAGAACGGGGGCCAAGAACCAGAGAGAAGGGAAAGGGATTGGTGTGAACTCGATATTCTCTGCTACCTTTACATTAGCTGATTTCCAAGTAGCATTGGCCGAAATGCCAAAAAAAAGTAGTGTCTCTGAGGTTTTGAGAGCATCACAGGCAGAGAAAGAAAACAGTCAGGTGCTACCAAGGCAGCCAGGACTGGAGAGATTAAACTTCACGGGAAAGGAAACCTTCGAAAAGTGGAAGAAACATCATCCTGATCCACTTTCCCCTTAAAGGCATTTGCCTTTTTTGAAGCTGCATGGGGTGAAAGGCAAAGAAAAGAAACCAAGCAGCAGCTAAGAAGCTAAAGGTGCAGGGGAATTCTTGGGAATTTCATAATGCCAACAGGATGAAAATTGCAGTCTAGAACCTACCAAGGAGGTGGGGCACTGACAAATACCCCAGGGTTTCAGCTGAAGCTCTTGAAAAACTATATGCATTAAGACAAAAGGCAAACCAAAAGCCTTTGGAGAATCAAAGCCAGCCTCAAATTCCCTCAATAATTGATTAGCAAAAAGTGATCTACACCTACCCGTCTGCCAGATGAAAATTAAAATCTCTCTGAGGGGAGAGAAAAACATGTAGAGTCACTACCATTTTTCAAATATAACATCTGGCATTTGATCAAAAATTAACAAGCATGCCAGGAGAAAGGATAAAATTAAGGAAAAATGAGAGGAAAAAAACATAATTAAAAACATAGGTGATCCAGATATTGGAGTTATATAAAACAGACATTAAAACAGTTGTGATAAATTTTCAAGAAAATAAATGACAAGCTTAAGAAATACATAGAGCATAGTGAAAAGTCACACATGCAATTGAAATCTGAAAAGGAAAGGAGAGAAAGAATGGGCTGGATGCAATATTGGCTGAGAATTTTCTAAAACTGATGAAGATATTAAGCTACAGATTCAGGGAATTCGATGAACTCCAAGCAGGATATGTACCCCAAACAGTCACACAAAGGCAATCATAATTACATTTCTAAAAACCAAAGGCAAAGTATTAAAAGCAGCCAGGCACCCTCTCCTACTTACACACACACACACACACACACACACACACACCCATTTCAAAGGAACAACAATTAGCCTGACAGATGACTTCTCAACAAAAATGATAAAAGCTAGTAAAACTCACAATCCTTGGTATAATCTTTGGTGTGCTAAAATAAAAATAACTATCCACCTAAATACTGAAAAGAGTGAAAATACCCACTAAAAACAAAGCTGAGCAATTTTTGCTTCTAAGCCAGTTTCCTTCTGTTAACAATTAGAAACCAAGCAAATACGCAACGTAACTGTTTTCAGTAACTGGACAACGGACAGTGCAGGACTGTGATCCCTGTAAGGAAAGAAACAAACTAAGTGAGCCCTGCAATTACCCAGCTACCTGCAGATATTTTCTGTGTCGGCATAGAGGGAAAGGAAACCAAAGCAGAACACGGTGGTCTTACTGAATTGAGGAAACAGAGAGCAGAGTTCACAGACGATTACGTAGCTACGATTTGCTGGGCAGAGAACCAGAGAAAAGAGGACTATGCAGATAAAGAAATGGAAATTTTTCATAGGGATTCCTTTAAATTCCTGGTTGATAACTAAGATGTGCATACAAAGGCAAAGAAGAGTTAGTGGAGTGTTGTAAGTGTGACAATTTCTAGATCTAAGAAAGAACTGGAGAAACATTCAAATTCTGATGATGGTGAGTGAGAAAAGCCATTGAATACCTGGGGGATATAGTTGCGCTGCCAGGTGGATTGCACCTTAGTAGTAGGACTAAACCAGCTCTAGAGTAAAGGCTATTCTAAGACTTGCCCCAACAAAGCTTAAAATGAAACATCAAATGGATCAAAGTCATTCTCAAATAATTTTTCTGCCTAACCAAAAATACTTCAAAATTCTTTAAAGGACAAAAACGAAATCCAGAAACTTAACAACATAACATTTACTGTGTCCATTGAAACAGAAGCAGAAATAACAACAGTGATTGAATTAGCAGACAGGGGCTTTCAAACAGCTATTATAAATATGTTCAAGGACTTAAAGGAAAATGTGAAGATAATTAAAAAATGGAATGGAAATATTTCAAAGAAGAAAATAAAATTCTAGAGCTGAAAACAGTATATTTAATATGAAAAAGTTATTTGAGGGCTTAATGTCAGATTAAATGTTATAGAAAAAGCATAAGTAAACTTGAAAACATAGTAGAAACTGAGGCAAAAAAAGAAAAATGACTAAAAAAAAAATGAAAGGAGCATTGGTGACAAGTGGGATGATATCAAGCAACCTAACAAATGTTTGATTTTACTACCGAAAGTGTATGTGTGTGTTTGTGTGTGTTGGGAAGTTTAGGCAGAAAAAAAGTATTTGAATAAATAGTAGCTAATGTTTTCCAAATTTGATAAAAGTTATAAATACACAGATCCAAGTCACTCAACTTACACCAAGCAAGATAAATACAAGAAAAACCACATGAAGCAAATTTGATTATTTTCTTATAATCAAATTGCTGAAAAACAGTGATAAAGAGAAAAATCTTAAAGTATCCAGGGGGAAAAGACACTTTACATTAGGAGAATAAAGAGAAGAAATACTACTAACTTCTTTTCAGAAATAATGCAAGCCAGAAGAAATGGAATATTTTTAAAATGCTGAAATAAAAAACAAAAATAAAAATTCCTAGAATTCTCCAATCAGCAAGATCTTCTCTAAAATTGAAGGTGAAATCATTTTTGAAATAAACAAAAAGTAAAGAAATTTATGGTTGTCAGGCTGAAGTAAATGACAATAAAAACTCAGGAATGATAAATCCTGGAAACTATAACTATGTGAGTAATTATAAAAAGTTTTGTCTTATTATTTTTTTACTTTCTTGAAAAGGTACCTGACTGTTTAATATAAGAATACTACCATTGAATTTATGGGATTAAGTAAAATATATATGGAAACAATAGCACAGAGGGAGGGAGAAAATGGAAATACACTGTTAAAAGGTAATTCATCCACAAAGCAGTAAATATTATTTGACATCACACTGTTATATTTGAAGGTACATATTGGAAACCCTAGAGTACAAAGAGATATAGCAAATAGATCAATAAAGGAGATTAAATAGCATATTTAAAAAATAATTAGTACCAAAAAGGCATGATAAGGAAAAAGTGAACAAGGAAGAAATGGGACCAATAGAAAAGAAATGGCAAGATTGTAGATTTAAACCTAAACACATTGTGATTTGCATTAATTTAAAGAGTGTAAACCATTATCAAACAACTTGACCAAACTGAATTCATAAAGCACTACATTAACACAATCTTCTCAAGTGCACTTGGAATGTACATAAAAGAAAGATCATACCTTGTGCCACAAAATAATTCTTAATAAATATTAAAGGATTTGAAATCATACAGGAAACTTTCTCTAATTTAATTCCATTCTGACAATGAAATTAAATTAGAAATCAATAATAAGAAGATAGCTGGAAAATTCCCCAATATTTTAGTTAAAAAACATAGTTCTGCATAATGCATGTGTCAAAGAATAAATCACAAAGGAAGTTTAAAAATATTTTGGAGCAAATGAAATGAAAGCACAATGTATTGAAATTTGTGAAATCACCTAAAACAGTGCTTACAGGGAAAATTATAGCTTAAAATTCTTATTTTAGAAAAAGATGAAAGGTTTGAAACCAATGTTCTAAGATTCCAACTTAAGAAGCTAGAAGAAGGTCAAATTAAATTGAAAGAAAATGGAAGGAAGGAAATAAAGATAGCAGAAATAAATGAACTAGAAAACAGATAAAGAAAAAATCAATGAAAATGTCAATAAAATTAATAAATCTCTAGCTAAACTGATTTTAAAATAAAGCAAAAACACAAATTACCAAGATCAAGCATGATAGAAGGAGCATCACTATAGATCCTAAAGATATTAAAAAGAATAACAAAGGAATATTGTAAATAACTTTATGCCAAAAAAATTGACAATTTAGACGAAATAGAAAAATTATTTGAAAAACACAAATTAACAACATAGATCCAATAAAATATAGAAAATATAAATAGCCTAAATGTTTTTTAAACATTTAATTGATAATGAATGATCTCCTCTCTCCCCAAAACATAAACAAATCATTCTGTGCCCAGATGGCTTTTCTGGTGAATTCCAACAAACTTTTCATGCAGAACTAATACTATTCTTACAAAACTCTTTCATAAAACAGAGAGCAGAATGCAGCTCAACTCATTTTATGAGGCCACTGTCACCAAAATGAGATAGAGATAACACAAAAAAACCAAATGAGCATATGTGCAAAAAACCTTAATATATTAAGAAAACTGAATCCAGCACTATGTAAAAAGGATAATACATTTTGACAAAGTGGAGTTTTTCAAAGTTATGCAAAATTGGCTTAAATTCTAAATTCTAAAAAATGAATCAATGTAATTTATCCTATTCATAGAAGAAAAAAATCACAGTCATCCTAACGCATGCATAGAGTATTTGAAAAAATTTAACACCCATTCATGATGAAAACTGTTAGAAAACTGGGACTAGAGGGGGACTTTCTCACCTTGATAAGAGGTACTATAGAAAACTGACAACACCATCCTACTAAATGGTCCAAGATTGAACACCTTCCCTGCAAAAGCAGCAAAAAGGCTTTGATTTAACATTAGTTGAAGGCTTCAGCCAGTGAAATCAGGCAATAAAAAAGAAAGAAAATACATATAGATTGGTAAGTAAGAAGTAAAACTGTTTTATTGAAAGGTAGCATGATTGTGTACATAGAAAACAGCTATTTGAACTAATAAGTGACTTTAACAAGGTCACATAATATAAGATCAATACGCACAGTAAACAACTGGAAAGTGAAATTTTAAAAGTAGTCCCATTCATGATAACATCAAAAACATGAAATATCAGGGATAAGTTTAACAATATAAGATCCATAGACTAAAAACTGCAAAACACCGCTGAGAGAAATTATTATAAAGAAGACCAAAAATAAGTGGAGAGATATGACATGTTAATGGATTAGAGTTTTGATATTTTTGAGATGTCAATTCTCCCCAAATTGAGCTATAGTTTCAACATAATCCCAATCAATATCCTAACAAGCTCTTTTGCAAACTTTGACAAGCTGGTTTAAAAATTTACACATATATAAAATATATAATAGCCAAAATAATTTTTTAAAAGAAGAAAATTGGAAAGGACTACCTGATTTCAATACAAGAGAGTGTGGTTTTGGCACAAAGATAGAGATATAGACCAAAGGAACAAAATAGATTAGAAATAGACCTACATGTCTATGATCAATTGGTTTTTCACAAAGATGCCAAATGGAATTAATTTGAATTATTGAGAGGAAGGGTAGTCTTTTCATCAGATTGTGCCAGAAAAATTGGATATTCATGTGAAACAAATGAACTTTGATATTTACCTTTCCCCATACACAGAAATTAACTCAAAATGGATTATAGACCTACATGTAAGTGTTAAAGCCAGAAAACTTCTAAAGAAAACAAAGGAGGAAATTTTTGCAAACTTCAGTAAGCAAAAATTTCTGAAATAGGGCACAACAAGCACAAATCATAAAGGAAAATTTGATCATTTTGATTTTATCAAATTTAAAATCTTGTGCTCCTCAAAAGACGTCTTTGAAAGAATGAACAGGAAAACAACAGGCGGGTACGAAATACTTATCATACATACTCCATTATTTCATTCTTATGAAATTCTACAACAGGAAAAACAAATCTGCAGTGACAGAAAGTAAATCAATGAATGCCAGGGGCCAAGAGTGGGTCGACGGCAAAGGGGCACCAGGGAACATTTTAGGTTGACAAAAACATCTATGTCTTAATTATAGTGATGGTTACAAAGGTTTATATATTTGTCAAACCTCCTCCAACTGTACATTTAAAATGGGTGCATTTCATTGTATGTAAATTATCCTCAATAAAGTTGATTTCAAAAGAAAAAATAAAGAAAACCATGACGTCTCAAAAAAATGTATGATTGTACAAAAAAAGGATAAATGTATGAGGTGATGAATACACTAATCACCCTGATTCGATCATTACACACTGTATATATGTATCAAAATATTACACTGTACCCCATAAATATGTACACTTATGTGTCAATTAAAAATAAGAAGAAAGCTAAATAAAAAATTTATGGTTGAAATTTTTTAAAAAGTGAAGTAAATAGATTCTTAAATATATAGACAGAGAATTTGTCATCAGCATCCATCGTAAAAGAATCTCTACAGTGAGTTATTCAGGCAGAAAAAATATGGTTTCAGATAAAGGAATGCAGACAGAGAATAAAGAGCAGTGGAAACAGTAAATACATGGATACATTGAAATAACAACTATTATATTTTAACCTAATAATAAATGTTAGTAACCTTCGGTAGGCTTTTAAATATTAATAGATGAAGAAATAAAATACATGAAAACTATCACACGAAAGGAGGGTAGAGAGCAAACGAAATGAAAGTGTGCTCAGTCCTTGCATTGTATGGAAATGGTAAACACACTAACTTGGGATCTATACCAGTGGGCCAAGGGTACACATTGCCGTCTCTAGGGTTATCACTAAAAGAATAATAAAAGAATGTATAACTAATAAGGGGGAAATGGAATAATAAAAATTAATTCCCTTAAAAGGAAGAAAGGAGAAAAAGGAGAACATATAACAAATGAAAGGAACAGACATTAGATAGTAAGATTGTAAGTCGAAACCCAAATAAATCAGCAACTGCATTCAATGTTACCTGGCCAAATATATTCTAACCTCAAGACAAAGGTTGCTATATGGGATACAAATATAAAAATTTCTAACTAGATTTTGCTGACACTAGACACACATTCAATACTGAGGACGCAGGACTGTCCGATGTGATAGAATGACACACACAAACACTCTCTGAGAGACGACATAGCTGTACCGATACCAAACAAAGCAGTTTTTAAGGTAAAATGGTTTTACTAAAGATAAAGAAAAGCATTTCATAATGATATGTGCCAATCTCACTGGATGATATAACATTTCTAAAACTGAATACACCTCACAATGTAGGCACAAACTATATAAAGGAAAATTTACTAAAATTAAAAGCACAGCTTAGCCCAATCTGATATAGTAAATAATCAAAAAACTAAAAGTAGAACATAAGCCACAATGTCAAAGAAGAAAACCAAAGTATATTATCTAAAAACTGTAAAAAAATAAGCATATTATTTAGTCTGTGCACATTGAAACAAATCTGGTTAAACTTATTTGCCTCAGGGCATGTGAGAAAGCTTAGACCAAGACATTTTTGCTTTTCAACATAAACACTCCTAAGCTTTGGCTTTTTGGGATTTTTTTTTTTTTAATTCAGGGAAAGAAGTAGAGACTTCCAGGAAAGATGACAGTGTAAGGAGACATTTTTCAAACCTCCTCCCTGAAACCTACAAAAATCAACAAAGGAACTAACAATTAAAATGAAAACTAAGCTGAAACTTCAAGACAACCTTAACCTTGTCCTACAAGTGCCAAAGAATAGTTGCCAGACACAGCACAACTTGAACCAAAAGGAAATAAGATGCTGGGGTTTGAACACAATTCCTGAGCTTGAGAACCAGCACTGTGCGCTGCCCTGGGCCGCAGAGCCTCCCTCCCAGTACACCTCTCCAGGCTGAGATGGGGGAGGGGCTGGACCTCAGAATGAGCAAAACTCCTCCTTCACCTCCGATCAGCAGCGGAGGAGAGGCTGGGGAGCGGGCCTCGTGGGACCTGACACTGCCAATTTTAATTTGTCCCAGCTTTTTGATGGTGGGGGGGTTAGATTAGAAATAAAGCCAATTTCCGATCAAAGGTAGAGAAAAGCATTTGTTGACACCAGCAATCAAATGTCAGGGCTGCCTTGATCTTAGCTGTGTGACGTGATTACCAAGAATGTAGGTTTTGAATGATTTTAAACACACAAATGAGACTCACACCAAATCCACTGAATCAGAAGCTATGAAAGTGAGGCCCAGGCTACTGTAGTTGAAAAAAATCTCTATAATCACATAACATTTTTAGCCCAATCAACAGGCAAACTTTAAAAGTATTCACAGCAAGCCACTGTTGGAAGAGGTGTAAAGAAATAAACATGTTCACGGGAATTCTGAGGGAAAGGGTAGTGGTAGGAAACCTCCTTTCCCGGATTGCAAATTTTCACCTGGACTTGGTATCAATTAGGGTGACACTGGATCTCGCTGTACTTCCTCACTCACTTCTCTGAGGAGTAAATGGAAAAAGGAAGAGGGCTGAGAGCTCCACCCCCCTTGCTCTGTCTCCCAGCTCTCCCTCCCTGCAGAGGGCTCTGTTTGGCCCCAACCTTGCATCTGTCCTGTCCATCACTCCCTGTGGCTGGCCCGCTGGAAAACGACCTAATTCTGGGTGCCTTGTGATAAAGCTGACATTTTGATTCCCATCGGCCTTTCCCCAACTTTTGAAAAACGTTCACCTGGGGAGAGAGACGTGCAATTTGCTATTGCCCCTCAAACCCATCACAGGCAAAGTCTACAAAGACATGTGTGAATATAAAACTAATGTTTGTTGCCACCAACCACACACCTACCGCCTTCACCCACAGGCATCCCGTCTTCTTCCCGCTTGCTCGAAGGCCCTGAGTCTCTCCCTGCCTCAGGCGGGTCCCCGTTCTGTGCTTTGGATCACATTCCTCCCCGTTTCCAAGGAACTCCACACTGGATCCGGTACCTTTTATTTGTAGATTTTAGTGCAATAATTGGCACAACCCTCTATTGCGGAAGCCAGACCACGTCAGAGTCATTCTTGGCACCATCTTCTTCCCCAAATTCATTTCCAATCCATCTCTGAGTCCTGTCACATGGTTCAAAATTCCAAAGTGAAAAACAATACTCAGTAAAACATCTCCCTCCTTCTTCTGTCTTCCAGATATTTCACTCTCAGGCAAGCATTGTTATTTTCCTGTGTTTCCTCCCAGAGGTATTTTACACGTATCTGCTGCTCCTTTATTCAAATGGTGCCAGCACATTGGACACATTGTTCTACACCTTTCTTTTTCACTTGACAAGATACTATTTTTAGGTGAAATTTATAGACAGCAAGGTGCCTGGATCTTATGTGTACCAATATGATGACTTCTGATAAGTGATACGCCCATGTGACCACCTTTCAGTGGAGATATAGAACATTTCCACCTCCCAGAGACACGTTCGTTTTGTGTCTTGCACATTTCTCTCCATAGCCAATAGAGCACTGTATCTAAGTCACCATCCTCTCTCTATCAGCTTCTCTGGTGGCCTACTGATGGGTCTCTGGGCATCACACTCGTAGGGTGATTTTCTCAAAGGCTCATCTGGCCTGGGTACCACTCCATCTAGAAAATACACTTCCTTGACTTCCCTTTGCTCTCCAAATGAAGATCCAGATTCCTCCACAGATGACTCCCAGTGGCGTGGTTCCAGTGACTTCTCATCTCACACTATTTTTCACCATAGGTTCTCTCCGTCCTTCCATGCTGACTTCCATTTTCCCCGTGCCCAGAGGCCACTGCCTCCATGATGTTCCCCTGGGTTCCTTCATGCTCAGGGCTCTCCACCCACAGTCTTGTCTTCAAGGAAATAACGACACTCATCCTCTAGATCTCAGCCCGTCATGACCTCCTTGGGCAGCATCCATTTCTTGGTGACTGCTCCAACCAGCTCATATACACCTGTCAGCTGCTCCCGTTTATAGAACTAATTACATCTGAAAGTTTACATTCATTTATGTGATCATATGATTAATGGCTGTTTCCCCACCAGAATGTAAGTTCCATCACATCCCCAGTGACAAGCACAGTTGGCACTCTATAAATTCCAGTTGAATAATGAATTAACACATTCAGAATTTTTTTTGCATTCATTAAAAAATGTAAACAGAATCCATAACTCCATAGTGATTCCAAAAATATTTTTTAAAGGGAGGAAAGGAGTGATAATTCTTTTTTGCAGAAGAATGTCAGCTAATAAATATAGAAGGAATAATAGAAATTTAAAAGTCACCATTTTACAATAGCCAAAGGAATGATTGACTTGGGAAAGAATTGAGGGAAATAGGTATTAATCAAAAGACCCCATAAATGAATGTAGTTAATTAGTTCTATAAAGAGAAGCATTGGACAAGGGTATATGAGCTGCTCAGGGAAGTCACCAGGAAACGGATGCTGCCCCGAGGAGGTGATGACGGGCTGAGATATGGAGGATAAGTACCATTACTCGTGGGAAGATGGGACTTCGAGAGGAGAGTCCTGAGGATAAAGGAACCCAAGGAAACATCCCAGAGGTGGTGGGAACTGGGAACACAGGTAGAACAAAATGACAGTCAGCTGTGTGGAAGGACAGAGAGAATCTATGGTGAAAAATACTGTGAGATGAGAAGTCACTGGAACCAGGCAACTGGGAGTCGTTGTCTATGGAGGAATTTGGATCTTGGTCTGGAGAGCAAAGGGAAGTCAAGGAAATCTATTTTCATTCCTACCAGCAGTGCATGAGAGTTCTAATGGCTTTCCTTTTTCACCAACACTTGGTATGGTCATTTTAACAGATATGTAATGGCATCTCAGTGTAGTTTTGATTTCCATTTCCCTAAGGATTGATGATGTTGAATATCTTCTTAGGTGCTTATTTATCATCTGTATATCTTTTTTGGTTTATATCTTTTACCCATTTTTATATTCTGTTCACATCTTTTATTCATTTTTAAATTGGGTTTTCTCCCTTATTATTGACTTTGGAGTGATCTTCATATGTTTTGGATATAAGTCCTTTAGAAGATATGCAATTTACAAATTTTTTTCTCCGTCTGTCTTGTCTTTTCATTCTCTTAACAGTGTCTTTCAAAAAGAGAGTTCTTAATTTTGATGAAGTCCAAGATACTAATTTGTTCTCTTATTAATCATGCTTTTGGTGTTAAATTTAAAAATATTTGTCCAACCCAAGGTCACAAAGGTTTTTCCCTGTGTCCCTCTAGAAGTTTTATAATTTTATGCTTTATATTTATGCCTATGATCCATGTCGAATTAAATTTTATAAATGGTGAGATATATGGATTGAAGTATATAATCTGTATAAATGCATGTGTGCATTGCATATGGATATCCAGTAGGTTCAGCAGGTTTTGTTGATAAAACTGAGCTTTCTCTGCTGAATTGCTTTTGCATTTCTGTCCAAAAATCAGTTGATTAGGCTTCCACTTCCAGGTAAGATGAAGGAAACATGCTTCACCCTCTCTCCCCCTGAATGCAGTCACAAAATCAGGACACAATGCATAGGGCAGCTACTTGAGAACTCTAAAAATAAACATTAGCAGGCAGATTGGAGAAGAAGATGAAAATTCAAAGGACAACCAAACTGGTGGTGAGTTTACCATTTCTTTCCTCTGGTATTTCTTGGCACCTGAATTCAATGCCCCCTAAAATTTGAACATGGGTATTAGCAAAACAGAGAAGACTCCAGGAGACACCTCTAGTTCTGGCTTGATGAATAGATGAGCGGTTTCCTAATGCTCAGAGTGTGGAAATCCCCCAGGATTCTTTCTTTCTTTTCATTTTCTCTATTCTCTTATACCCCAGCCCCAAACCGTCCGTGGCAGCAGAAGCAGTAGGGCAATGAGAGCCTAAAACTTTGAGGAAGGAGAACCTTCCTCTCCATCAGATGATATGTGGTCCCAAAAGAATGAGAAGAATTTCTGTTGCTTCCTGTCTCTGTCCTTCCTTCATTTGTCCCTGCCACAACTGTAGAAATGACATAGCAGATTGGAGTAACTGTAGTTGCAACTTTCTAGTTGGAGGACCAAGAATGGATTACCAAGAAAATGGAAAAGTGCTGAGACAATCATGGATAGGGAAAAGTTTGCTAAAATAACCTCTCCAAGTTGTTTGTAAACTTTTGGGTTTGACCCCATATGAGTAGATTAATCCAACCTCAAATTGCATCTATAGACTTTGAAAATTGAATAGTAGATTAGACAATGGCCTCAGTGCCAAACTAGTGACTGGTGTCACACATGGGACAGATCTGAATAGTCATGAAACTGAAAACATATCTGAAATTGGAAACACAACCAAAATAAAATTGGTCCAAACTTGAGGCCTGAACCCAAGCAGGCTGACTGCCTGCTAAAACAAAATAAAAAAATCAACACGGTACACAGTATATAAATAAGACCCTGAGTCACATAACAAAATATTCAAGACATCAAGAATACAATCCTAAATTCTCAAAATACAAAGAACCAAGAAAATCAAATATATCTGGGAGAAGATAACCAACATATGCCAATGCCAAGATGACATGGATGTTGGAATTACCTGACAAATACTTTAAAAAGTGGCTGTCATAAAATGCTCCAAGAAGTAAGGGAGAACACTTTTGAAAAGAATGGAAAGATATAAAGTCTCAGCAAAGAAATGGAAGATATAGAGAATGACCATATGAAAGGTTTTGAACTTAAAAATATAATAAAAAAAGACACTTAATGAACTTTGCATGACATAACAAAGGAAAGAACCATGGAATTTGAAAAATCTGTATATAAATCTTACATAAATCTATATAAATCATGCAATCTGAACAACACAGGAAAAAAAGTTGGAAAAATGTAAACAGAGCCTCAAGGAACTGGGGAACAATACTAATACTATTCGTGTTATTAGAGTCCCAAAGGAGAAGAAAAAAAGTATGGTGCAGAAAAAGTATCTAAAGATGAAATGGCTAAAAACTTCTCAAATTTTGAAAAATACAAATGGTCCCCAACTTACAATAGTTAGATTTATCATTTTTCCACTTTACAATGGTGCAAAGGCAACATTCATTCAATAGAAACCGTTCTTGGAGTACCCACACAACCATCCTGGTTTTCACTTTCAGTATAGTATTCAATAAATTTTATAAGCCATTCAACACTTTATTATACATTAGGCTTTGTGTTAAATGATTTTGCGCAATTGTAGGCTAATGTAAATGCTCTGAGCAAGTCTAGGGTAGGCTAGGCTAAGCTATGATGTTTGGTAGGTTAGATGTATTAAATGCATTTTCAATGTAATGATATTTTCAACTTAGGATGGGTTTATAGGGACATAATTCCTTGTAAGTCAAAGGGTATCTGCATTTATAAACCTACAGATTCTGTAAGCTCGTGATTCACAGAACTGTGGGTTTCTCATGAGAAATCATGAAGGCCAGAGGGAGTGGGAAAATATTTTGAAAGTACTGGAAGAAAAGAATGTTTAACCAAGAATTCTATATCCAGTGGAAATATCTTTCAGGAATTAAAGTGAAATAAAGAGATTCTCATATGCAGGGAAACAAAGGGAATTTATTGCCAGCAGATCTGCACTAAGAGAATTGCTAAATGAAGTTTTTCAGACAGAAGGTGAATGATACAAAAAGGAAACCTGAAACATTGGGAATGAAGGAAAACAGCATAAAGGTAAATGCTCAGGTTTAATGTAATAGACTATTCTTCTATGGAACGTTTAGCAGATGACAGTGAAAATTATAACATTACCTGATGGAGATTCGAATATATAAGACAACTACGACATAAAAAGAGAGAATAAAGGGACGTATGTGGTTGTAAGATTTCTACATTCCACCTGAAGTGATTAAATACAGAGTGACATCAGTGAAAACGGCAGATAAGGAATTTCAAAATTCTGCCTTTCCACAAAAACAATAAAACAACTAGAAAAATGGACTTGACTTTTTTGAACTCTGGAAACTAGTCAAAAGCTTGCAACCACCCAGAAAGCACTTATTCAAGGAAAATGGCTGAATCTTGGTGAGAACAAGCAGCTTTGTGGGATGTTAACTTAGCCTGTTCTCTGCTCCCCACGTCAGTAATAGTCTCGAAATGACAGGCCACATTCCCAGTGCTGTCCCAGAATGGACCTCACTCACAAAGAAAAATGGCTCCCTTGAAAAATGGCTCAAAAGGCTTGACTCTGTCTCACCTAACTTGGGACCCAGTACCAAAGCCACTTCCAGGAGTTGTTGGTTGAAAACATTTACAGGCAGATGTTTTAGTTCCTGCTGCTTGAGCCAATGGATAACATTTGGGACAAAAGACTAATCAAGACATTTATGAGGAAAGCCTAGGAAATAAAATGCTTTGGGGGGAAAGGGGGCTTTGAAAAGCTCCAACATATTCCTGGGTATTTAGAGGTCCACACCCATGCCCAGGATGTGAGTCTGCCCAGGAAGGACCTGGGAAGGCCCTAAGCACTTATCTCTGCTGACCTTCAGGATCTACGCAAGCAAGAAGCGAAGACTAAGGCAGACTCAGCAGCTTCTTGGCTGAAGGTTGAAGAGCCTTACAGAGCTCTTCCGCAAAGACAGGAAATTCAAGGTTCCAGGAGTTTAAGAATATCTCTGTTCACTCATTAGCTGACAACTAAGCTAGGAGAACAGGGATGTTAGTGTTCACACATGACAACAAATACAAACTTTACAAAATTAATTCAGCTAAGTTACTAAACAAACACACAACAATTAAAATAAGCAGCAACAACAAACCCTGAGAAGGGGAATCTACTTTTATGACTTACTCCTTTATAATAGTCAAAATGTCCACAAGACATGCAAAGCAACAAGAAAATTCGATCTATATGGCCCACAGAGAAAAAAAGCAATCAACAGAAACTATCCTTGAGGAAGCCCAGATGTTGCACAAGCTGGTCTTAAAATTCATATGGAAATTCAAGGCACTCTGAATAGCCAAATAACCATGAAAAAGAGACAAAAGTTATGGGCCTCATACTTCCTGATTTCAAAACTTACTACAAAGCTGCAGCAGTCAAAACAATGTGGCATTGGCATAAGGATAGAAATGTATATTAATGAAAAATAGAATTGGAAAGAAAAGGCAAAAGTTTAGAAAACCTATTTAAGGAAATAATTGATGAAAACTCCCCTAGTCTAGCAAGAGATTTAGACATCCAGATACAAGAGGCCCAGTGAATACCAGGAAAATAAATTGCAAGACGAACTTTCCCATGACACACAGTCCTCACACTGTCTAAAGTCAACGTGAAGGGAAAAATCAGAAAATCAGCAAGAGAGTGTCCAGTCTCTAAAGGAAACCCTATCAGGCCAACAGTGTACTTCTCAGCAGAAACTTGAAAAACTAGAAGGGATCGGGAACCTATTTTCAAGGTACTTAAAGAAAAAAACCTGCCAACTTCAAATTTATATCCTGAAGGAATAAGCTTTGTAAATGAAGAAGAAATAAAGTCTTTCCCAGGCAAGCAAACACTGAGGGAATCTGTCACGAGGAGACTGGCACTACAAGAAATGCTCAAGGGAGTTCTGAATATGGAAACAACAGGCAGAGGTTCACCATCGTAAAAACACATGGAAGTGTAAAACACACAGGTCTTATAAAACAGTTATTCAAGGCAGGCCGAGGAAGAAATCAAAGGACACCATGACAGAACTCCACCAAACCACAAAGGCAGAGATAGGGGAAAAAAGAAAGAATATGTAAAACAACCAGATAACAAAAAACATCATGACAGGAACAAAACCTTATATATCAATATTAACCTTGAACATAAATGGAATAAATGCTCCACTTAAAAGACAGAAAATCAAAAAAGAAACATTGAGCTTTAGACCGAATGGATTTAACAGATATTTATGGAATATTCTACCCAAAAACTACAGAATATATATTCTTCTCATCAGCACATGGAACATTTTCCAAGATAGATGGTATGTTAGGCTAGAAAACAAATATGAATAAAATTTTAAAAATCACAATCATGAGCATATTGTTCTGCAGTTAATGTTTTTGTCTGCTTTTAAAAAAATCAGGATAACACTGGCTGCAAGTGATAAGTTGAGAAGTATTCTGTGCTTTTTTGAAAGAGTTTATGTATAAATGGTATTGTTGCTTTGACAGAATTTGTTTAGGAGAATTCACCAGGGAAGTTATCTGGCTCTGGAGTTTTCTTTATGGGAAGATTTTTAATTGTAAATTCATTTTTTTTAATTGAAGTAGGACTATTCAGGTGATAGATTTATTTTTGAATGGGCTTTGGTGGTTTGTGTCTTTTAAGGAATTCATTCATTTCATCTAAGTTATCAAATTTATTGGCATAAAGTTATTCATAATATTCTATTATTATTTTAATATATAGACTCTATAGTGATACCACCTCTCTCATTCCTGATCTTGATAATTTGTGACTTCACGTT
The DNA here is from genome assembly GCF_041146395.1 of Eulemur rufifrons. Taxonomy (NCBI): domain Eukaryota; kingdom Metazoa; phylum Chordata; class Mammalia; order Primates; family Lemuridae; genus Eulemur; species Eulemur rufifrons. Next base: position 3,005,314 of record NC_090996.1, on the reverse strand, counting down.
TTTTCCATGATTGATCTATTGGAGGTTTATCAACTTTATTGAACTTCCCAATGAACTAGCTTTTGGTTTCATTGATTTCACTTATTGTTTTTCTGTTTTCTATTTTATTGATTTTTGTTCTGATCTTTACTATTTTATTCTTTCCTTTAGATCTATTTTCTCTTATTTTTTCTGTTTCTTAAAAGTAGGAGATTATTTTACCAGTTTGAGAGCTTTCTTTTTTTCTAATATGGATATTTCGCGCTACAAATTTTTCTTTAAGAACTGCCTTAGCTGCAACCAACAAATTTTGATGTATTGCATATTTATTTTCATTCAATTCAATGTATTTTCCAGTTTCTCTTTTGAATTCTTCTTTGACTCGTAGGTTATATAGGTAGAAGAACATTAATTATTTCCCAAATGTTTTGGGAATTTTCTAAATATCTGCTGGCCAGAGAACATACCTTGTATGACTTGAATTCTTCTAAAGTTATAGCCACAATATGATCTATTCTGATAAAAAGAATGTGTATTCTGCTGTTGGTGGATGGAGTGTGCCACAAATTCTCATTATGCAAAGTTGAATGCTAGTGTTGTTCAAATCAAGTTTGTGATAGTGTTGAAATCTCCAGCTATCAGTGTGGATATGTCTATTTCTCCTTAAAATTCTATCGGTTTTCACTTGATGCATTTCGAAGCTGTGCTTGTCTGAGGTCTTCCTCCCTGGGCTGGTGCCTGGAAACTGTCATCAGGCCGTAGCCGGGGCAGCCACCTACTCACTTCACTGTCCCCTGCCTCTCGGGTCGCACTGTTCTTCCTCACCTTGCTGTAGTATCTTGAAAATCATTGTTTCGTATACTTTTTCAGTTTCTGTTTTTGTTGCTATTTTTTTAGGTGAGAAGATGAACCCAATTTATGTTATTCCTTCTTGACCAGAAGCAGAAGACCCCTAAAAGCCCATTTTTGAATTATTCGCAATTGTATTTGAACAGCAGAAGCAATCTCAGGGAATGTAGGAAAGGATTTGATTCAGACTGACTATCTACTTCTGTTATAACTCTAGGGAAAGCCGGTTCTAGACTTAAGAGTACCTAGGAAAGCTAATAATTTGATTCCTCTTCAAAATGGTTTTCTTTCAGTATTTCTCAATGTTTATTTAGTGGGGAAAACGGGGACTTGCATTTATATTTTAGAATTAAATACTTCTCTACCTTCAATTACAGGTACCGAATGAAAGGAACACTGCAAACTTTTCACTTTTGAATTATTGTTAATTCGTGTGTTTTGCCATCCTACATAGTTGGTTAGAATTAGTAAATCTGAAAAATAGAGAAATACTTTAAATGAAATTGATTTTGAAGTCTTATTCAAAATATGATTTAAAACTAGTGTTGCCTACTCTTTTGGCCTATGGCAGAATCTATTAGGACTCATGATATATCTATGTGTTGTGTTCTCTTATATTTCCCAACCTCTCTTGCAGTTGGATTGGTGCCAGGTGGCTAGCTCTGGCCAATGAAATGTGTGCTGAAATAATATGTACCACTTCCAGGTCAAAGCAATTAGAAGCTGGTGCATCCTGTCTTTCTCCTCCGCCGTGTACCTGGGGGGCCCTTTCTTTTACCCCATAGTGTGGCCACAAGATGGGGGAACGTGTCTCCATTTGTATCAGACTTCACAGGAGTGACACACACATTTTATTTATTAAGCCCCTAAGCTTTTAGGCTACTATGACAGATTCTACCCTAATAAATGCAGATTATTCTTATTTTCTCTGATAATACAACAATTTTTAAAGGATGTATTGAAGGGTTAAACCTCAAATAAAGTATATCGAATTGATGACAATGATAACAGGTAACAGTTAGGGGTGCATGCCACATGCCAGACATTAGCCAAATGTGCTCTATGAATTATCTCAATTAATATAACAGATATGCCAGAAAAGTCACTCAACCTCTGTAAATAGCACCACACCATACATTATGCTGTTTCAAAATTCCGACTGACTAAGGCACCCAGTTCCAGGCAATTATCAGTCATTCCCTGGTCACAGTGTTGGTGACATAGACTAAGTTTCACCTTGAAAACACATTCACAAAATATCCAGCAGAGACAGGACACCACCTATGAGGACTTTTCTTCATACTCCTTGTTTCAATGAGAGCAGGACCCATCGATATTTTATCGGTTATATAAGGTGCTGCTTATGGAAATCCATGTTGACGCCACCATGTTTGTCATTATTTCAGAAATGTTGTAGCATTCCCTCTGTCCGTCTGTTTACCTGTCTCTGTGTCTATCCATCCATCCCCTGAGCAGCTTTCCAGGCCATTCGTCTCTTCACATGACTCCGACACTAGGAAATGGAGGCTTCGGGGACCTGAAGACCACATGGCCACCTCCCAGGGGCACGAGAATATTTCTGAGACTGCCAGCATCGTGTGCAACTCTCTCCCCACTCACTCGCTCTTCTTTCTGCTTCGGTTCACTGCAAGTCTCACCATGCAAGAAATCAAGTATGCCCGATGGTATATGCCACGGGGGTGGGGTGGGGGGGAGTGCTATAAATAGGATATTTGTTACTGAAATATAATGTGGGAAAAACATCATAGATAGAAAGTTGGGCACCGTATGCAAGTTGCTTTTATTAATTTTATAAATTCTCCTACAGAGTCAGATAATCCAACAGTCAGAAAAAAGACCCCACATGGGTCGCACAGCCCGGTGCCAGATGGTTATCAATCAAATGCCACAAATCAGCAAATGCCAAGCTTCGGTGAGGACGAAAAGCAGACGCGGGGCCTATGAGAAGACACTGCAACACGCCGGAAGGGAGCCATTGCCCCACAGTCTCAAGGAAAGAGTCTGTTCCTGAGAACGACATCCTAAGAAACAGAATCAGATTTTAGAAACCAAGTCCCAGGGGTCACCCTCCAGGATGCAGGAAGGCACAGCCCTTGTGGGACAGGGGCAGATGCGGCAGGCAGAGAACACACCAAGGTGAAGGGGAGGAGCAACCAGGGAGATGAGGAGAGGAAGGAAACATCCAGCAGCAGAATAAAACTCACACTAGAGGCGATAAAGAGTAGATGTTGCATTGACACAGAAACCAAAGCTTTGATATAGGACAAAAACTAGAAGAGTTCTCCCTGAATACAGAAGAAAAGGACAAAGGCATGAACACATTGGGAGATTTGTATTAAACATTCTGGGCAAAGAATGGAGACACAACCTAAGAATGATAGGTGTTCCCGAGAAATAACCAAAACTATAAAACAGGTCATGATTTTAAAAAAAAAAAAGGATTTTTTTTTTCCCAACTGATTAAAGAATAAGTATGAAAATCAAAGTGGATCACAATTTTCTGGCAAAATAGATGAGACTCACACATAGATAGGTGCTGGTAAAATTTTTGAAATTGAAGCATGAGGGGGGAAATAATCACTGAAATGTGTAGGCGAAAAAACCCAAAGCAAAACAAGAGCAAAAACACAAGCCTCTTGGAAGGACTCTAAGAGGAATCCAAGCTGCGAGCACTGGCGCAAAGCCCTTCCGCTGACTGCAGCGCGGCCCGCGGGCGCTGCCCAGCTGTGACCCAGCCGGGGCCGCAGCCACGGAGATCAGCAATAGAGAAACTCTCCTGTTGGCATCAGAAACTCTCCTGTTCACAGGAGAGGAGGCATCTCCTTAATGACGAAAGATGATAAAAGGGCAAAAATGACAGCCATCGGGCAGGAGTAAGGAGAAACCCGTGCACATAGACGCGTGACAAACAGCTCTGGAGGGTCTGGGAGGCTTAAGTTCCCAAAGAACGAGTGACAGGTTGTCAGAAAAATGCTGGCTGGTGACTGTTCTTGGAACTGCATTTTCTAGCTCGAGTCTGTTTTCAGTTAGAATGGGACCCTGGGAGAGCAGGACCTATGTGATACTGTCTTCGCTTATGTCCCCAGCAGCTGGCACAGATGGGCCTTATATAACTGCAAGTACGTGACCCCATCCTAACCCCCAGGGGTGCTCTGGGAAGGGGCGGAGTGCGGGAGTCTTTATACTGAGAAAGAGAAAAAGCTCTGTCTAAAAATTGGTTCCTGCCCAGTAGAGAGAAAAAACTCACGCTTTTACATCTTGTTTCTAATCCGTAGTGCAGCTAAGGGTGGGGGTGTAGAGCAGTAGGCCTGTTGTCATATTATTGTCACAATAATCCCCCTGTCTTGTGCACAGTTACATTCCTGGGTGTGATCTGGAGAAAGAAGGAGGTAAAATGCTTTATCCATTATGGGCAGGGGACATTTTTGCAGATTATGTTGCCTTTAACAAAATAGTTTTCTTCCTTTACATGGACTTATACTAAACTGCCTCTGAGAATTATCACTTGTCTTTGGGGGGTGAGTGAGTGTTTGCGAGTGTGTGCATGCATGCGTGCGTGGTCTCTCCCACACCTACTCCCAGGACATCAGAAGACCACAGAGAGAAAGAATGAAAAGTGTATGTTGACGTCAATAAATGGTGCTTGAACAACTGGATATCCATGTGTAAAAAATGAACTTAAAAATAAGCAAGAAAGAAAGAGAAAAAATCTGAACCTAGACACAGAATTTATGCCTTTCATAAAAATTAATTCAAAGTGGGGCATAGTGGTGCATGCCTGTAGTCCCAGCTTCTCAGGAGGCTGAGGCAGAAGGATCGCTTGAACCGAAGATTTCAAGGCTGCTGTGCGCTTTGGTCGCACCTATAAATAGCCACACCACTCCAGCCTGGGCAACACAGCAAGACCCAATCTCTAAAAAAAAACAGAAAACGGAACAAAACAAAAACCAAAAACCAAAATGGATCATAGACCTTAATGTAAAGCATAAAACTGTAATACTTCTTGAAGAAAATATGGGAGAAAATCTAGATGACCTTGTATTTGGTAATGAGCTTTGAGATAAAACACAAAAAGCATGATCCATAAAAGAAAAAAATTGATATGTTAGACATTATTAAGATTAAAATTTCCTGCTCTACAAAAGACACTGTTAGGAGAATGAAAAGACAAACCACAGATCAGGAGAAAAATATGTGCAGAACACATAGCTGATAAAGGATTTACAGTCAAAATATACAAAGAAGTCTTAAAACTCAACAATAAAAAACGAAACAACCCAATGGAAAAAAAAATGGGCTAAAGATTTGAACATACACCTCACCTAAGAAAAATGTACGGGTAGCAAGTAAACTATGAAAAGATGCTCAACGTCACTTGCCATAGGGAATTGCAAATTAAAACAGCAAGATATCACTATATACATATTAAAATGGCTAAAAAAAAAAAAAAGATAATACCAATTGCTAGCAAAAATGTGAAATAACAGGAACTGTTCTCCTTGCTTGTAGGAATGCAACATGGTACAGCCACCTTAGCAGACAGTTTGAAAGTTTCTTACAAAACTGAACATAATCTTATCACACAATCCAGCAATCATGCTCCTAGGTATTTACTCAACTAGTTTGAAAATATAAGTCCACCCAAAAATCTGCATGCAAATGTTTATAGCAGCTCTATTCATAATCACCAAAAACTGGAAGCTACAAAGATGTCCTTCAGTAAGTGAATAGATAAGCAAACTGTGGTACATCTATAAAAAGGAATATTAGTTAGTGATAAAAAGAAATGAGGTATCAAGCCAGGAAAAGACATGGGTGGATCTTACATGTATATATTTAAGTGAAAGAAGCCAGTCCAAAAAGGCTACATACTCTATGGTTCCAATTAAGCAACATTCTGGAAAAGGCAAAACTATAGAGATCTAAAAAGATTGGAGGTTGCAAGGAGTTCAGGGAAAAGGGGGGAAGGTCGAATAGGTGAGGCACAGGGTGTTTTTCAGGGCAGTGAAACTATTCTGGATGGCACTGTAATTGTGGATACATGACAATATGTATTTGTCAAAACCCGTTGAACTTAAGCACCAAGAGTGAATCTTAATGTATGCAAACTTTTAAAAATACTGTAGGTCAATGAAACCCAGGAAAGAATGCAAAATGTGACAAATCAATCTGTATTACACGTGGTATGAAACGGCCTCCGCCCTCACCGAGGAGGGTAGGAGAAAAGTGCTGACTTCAGTAGCTTTGGGAGTGAGCGGAGTCTGTAAAACTAAAGCTGAAGGAACTACACACACGTACCTTAGCTGATAAGGTTGTCTCCCGTGGGCGTATGGATTGACAATACTGATATTACTACACACGTATACTAGACTTAATTAAGTAATTAGGTGGTGGATGGTAGGTGCAGGTTGCTTATTGTTGGAGTGGGAGTTTCCAGTAAGGAAGGCAAGGATGCTAGCATGTTCCATGTGGTATGAGATTAGAGCTGGAGACATCAGTATAAATCCCCCAGTAGCAGCAAGCACACTAGTGCCCAGATCTTAGTGTCTAACACCATTCTCTAATAAAAGAAACCAGGGAAGGAAACTGGGGCAGGAAATATACAAGATGAGCTTGGGGCATCTCACAGTGCTAGAAAGGAAGTGCTCAAAGCACAGGAGCCAACAGCTCCCCCAGTGGTCAGAGGTGCAACGATTTGAACAACAAAATAAATAAAGTTGTATTCGATTATAGCCCAAAGTATAAAATAAATATCCATGAGTCCATACTTATGTCAATACATGATGGAAGGAAGGAAGGAAAGGAAGGAAGGAAATCTTCCTTACAAAAGAATTCCAAATCAGTCGTCTAGGTCCTCTGCCCTCATGGGGCGGGAGCAGAGCTCCCCTTTGCTAAGTGTGGTCCGTGCAAGTGATTTCCTCCTGATGAATACAGTGTGGAAAGAGGGGAAAGTTGCAACTCTACGGTAGAGAAACCTGACAAACACTACCTCAGGCAGGTGATCAAGGTCAAAATCAATGGTGATAATCATGTTGACAAGATGTGTACTTCACCTCTGTCATTTTCCTCCCCAAAACCCATAACCGCAGTGGAACCATGAGAAAACCATCAGCCACATCCCAGTGGAGAGACACGCTACAGTACACCCAGCCTGTGCTCTTCAGAACTGTCAAGGTCGTCAAAAATAAGAACAGTCGGAGAAACTGTCACAGCCAAGAGGAGCTGTACATTTAGTTGTCACCAGGTACAGAAGGACAAATACCACATGATCTCGCTCACGTGGAATCTAAAAAAGTTGAGCCTGGCGTGGTGGCACACATCTGTAGCCCCAGTTATTCAGGAGGCTGAGGCAGGAGGATGGCTTGAGCCCAGGAGTTGGAGGCTGCGGTGAGGTATGATCAGGCCACTGCGCTCCAGCTTGGGCGACAGAGCGAGACCCTGTCTCGAAACGAAACAAAATAAAACAAACAAAAAAAAAAGATAAAAAATCAAATAAAATACAATAGTTTATCTCCTAGGAGTAGAGAGTAGAACAGTGGTTCCCAGGGGCTGGGGAGGGTATTGGGGTAGGAGGGCAGGGAGAGGTTACTCAATGTGTGTAAAGTTACAGGTAGACGGGAGGAATAAGTCCCGGTATGCTACTGCACAGAAAGGTGACTATAATTAACAATAATGTACTATATATTTCAAAATAGCCAGGAGAGAAGATTTTTTAATGTTCTCACCACGAGAAAAACGAGAGACGTTTAAGGTGAGGGATATGTTAATTATGTTGATTTGATCCTTACACAATCTATACATGTATGGAAACATCACATTGTAATCCATAAATATGTACAATTATCATGTGTCAATTAAAAACAAAATAAAACTAAAATAAAGGGCATGTCCTCCCATCTCCCCGTAACACGCATACCAGACTTATTCAAAACGCTAATGGGGGATACTGGATGTTGGGTATACGGGAACTCTCTGCACGACCTTCACAATCTTCCTGCAAATCCAAAACTGCTGTAAAACAATTAAGGTTTTTTTTTAAATTTAGTCTCATATTGTCTCCCCCATCTGAGGCCTCTCCCTAAAAGACAGACTTCAAAATGTGTAGGAGAGCAACGTGGCTCATACAATCCATGTGCTGATCCTAGGTATATGCAACAAATACCTGTTGGTCTCCAGGGTGATGTGTCTTGTCACCTGGTCACAGGTGTCCTGCTGGCCTCCAACCCTGAAATTTACAACTGGCAAGTTTGGCTCCTTCTAGCTGGTGCAGTGTTTTCAGGAGCGCTGGTGTCTGCCTGGACTGCTTGGCTTCCTCTTGCCTCTGCATGGCTGTAGGTCCCTGGGTCTCTGCCTTGCCCTCCGTCTAGGCCTGGCCCAGTTGGCTACGCCATCCTCTGTTCTGGGGACACCGTGGCATCCGGCTGTTCGCTCGGTGTCGCTGCTACACAGCAACTGAGTGAGACTCGGGGGCCCTGCCCCATCCCACTCTCCACACGTTCTCTGGACGGGGAGGCAGCGTGTTGGGCAGGTGCTCTGCCTGGTGGGCGCCCAGGACCCCCAGTGAGGGGCGAGGCAGGAGTCGCTGTCCTTGGTGCCCACCCATACACCTCCTGGGGATGAAGCCCAGAGAGATGGAGGCAGGAGATCCTTCTAGTTCTCCTACCTCTTTGTCATCGTGTTCTTCTCCCCCCAAACTTTGAACCAGAAAAGGGGTGGAAGTTTCTTCCCCTCTCCTATATCACATCCTCCTCCTTTCTGGCTCCACCCTCACAAGTAAGCCTTAAAGATTGTCAGAGCATCTTCTCTACACAAGGAAAAGAATTCAAAGATCTGCGTCTTCCCTGTTACACTTTAATTTTGCAAGTTTTCTCTGCCCAGGAAGCTTGGCTTTTAAGTCTAATGTTTCCCTAAGAAGTAAAATAGCTGTTGTTCTGTTCTGGGATAAAAAGTTTCTTGACGTGAGCCCAGGTTGAAATCAGATACTAATTTAAAAGGAAAATTTACATATTTGCACTAGTTTAATATTTGCCAAAATATTATTGCCATGGCCTATGGCCGGAGTGCGTTAAGTTCTGTGGATTGGCCGGGTGGGAGAGGCAGTCAGAGGGAGAGAAGTCCTGCAGCAGGGGGCTGGGTTTCCTAGAGAGGCGGCACTTGCCCTGGGCAGGCCTGGAGAAAGCGTCACTGGCTCTGAGCTGTGGGAGAGCAGAGCTACCCTGAGGCAGTGAAAGATGGCAAAGAAACCCGCCAGCCAGGGGCCTGAACATAGAATCCTAGGGGTCCACAAGTTTGGATGAGAGAGAATACACCTTTATTTTCTTTAACCTCTAAATTAAATCTAGCATCTTCTTCAATTATGAATACAAGCCACAAGGCACAGTGAAATTAACAATACCTGTGACTTGCCACTAATATTTCCTATCATGCTATAGCTGTCTCAATTATTTCCAAATGTTGTTTATGTTTACCAAGACAGCACTTCAAACTTATGGTGGTTATTATACCCACTGCGAGATCTTACTATTGAATGCATCAGCAAGGAACATATGTATTATTCTATCACACATTTGTTTTATTTAATATTCTGATACTATACTTAAATATAATTGATTTCTATTGTTGTCACCTCAAGTCTTCTATGTTATGCATTTACAGGCATAATTCACAAGCCTCAGCGGACTGCCAAAGGGATCCATGCATCAAAAGTACCCTTGAAGTATTTTTTTCTGACTCTAAGAAGATTTCTTCATACATCATAATTTTTCCCTACGTTGAAATTCCCCAGTTATTCCCAAGCCTTTGGTAAAATCTGATTTATATACATCTGCTGTGTGTTAATGGAGTTGTGGAGAATTGAGAGAGGATGAATCCAAGGAAATTTCACCCGCCCCACTCACGTTCCGACTCCAGAGGCTGGTCACTCGGTAACTGCGGCGTGTTGGAAACATGTGGTGGCCCCGGCATCCCAGCTGTCAACCTGAGGTGGGGCTGAAGAGTGCTGAGCCGGGGCTGGCCTGGCTAGGTTAGGATAACATGAAGAGACAAACACTCTTTGAACATAATAATGTTCAAAGGTATCCACAGGATTCTCAGATCATCGGAAAGCGTCTTGTCTTGACTTCCCCCAAAATCCTACCCTTTCATGTCACCCAGCAGGAAACCAGAAGGTCCGGAAAGAAGCACATTGCCAGGAGCAGGTAGCAAAAGGATCCAGGATGATGAAAAAGTGTGAAGTTTTAAAACATGGCCTCCAAATTCTTTGCCCATCTCCCATTGAGATGTGGCGTCTATACCTCCACGCCCTGCATCTGGGAGGATTTGCACAGCTTTGATCCCGAGAGTATGGCAGAAGCGATGCTTATAAGGTTAAGTCATAAAAGGCCAACCAGGTTCCATCTGGTTCTCTTGGAAGTCTCATCTCTGGATGCTCTCTTTGAGGATGCTCTTCTCAGAACCCACACGCCAAGCTGTCAGGAGCACAAGCCACATGGAGAAGCCATATGTAGATGCTCCTGGCTGAGCTAGTTCTTCAGCCATCCCATCCCAGGCACCACACATGGAAGTGACCAAATCATTCCAGCCCCCAGCCATCTGTGTTTTTCCAACGGAGGGGCCAGACATCATGGAACAGAGACAAGTACTGAATTCCTAACCCAGAGGCTCCGCGAGCACAAGATGGTGGTTGGTTTATGCACCTGAGTTTGGGGTGGTTTATTACAAAGCAACAGTAACTGGACTAAGACGAGACAAGAGGTCTAGGAAGAAAAGGCTCCTTTCATGGTCACGTGGATCATGGGTGGAGAACTGGACTTTGCTCCAAGAGGAGAGCCTGGGGAGGGGCTGCTGGTGTCTCCAGTGCCCTTTGGACTCTGTGATGAGCAGGAAGGACTTGCACCTGGGGCAGTGCTGCGCCGCGAGGTCTCCTGCTGACAGCAGCCTATTTAGGGCATGGACTCCATTGACTCATTGCTCTCCCCGCCCCACTTTCTCAATAGGAGCAAAATGATCAAGTCAAAATTTGGTACAAACTAGGAATGTGTTAGATGAATTTAATCTATCTCAATGATTCTAAATTTTTTCATAAAAGGGCTTCTGATGATAGAAAATTGTGGGATCATAGCCCAAAATAGCCCAGCCACAAGCAAGAAACCACCTTCGAAGTCTAACTTTTTTGCCTTAAAAACTATTAATAGCATTCCACACAATGACGTATCAAGTTTTGTTTTAATAGTACATCTTAAATTACCTGTCACAAGGTGAAATGGACATTGCATGAACATGTATCCCATTCACCCTGCGATGTCAGCTACGCTCCGTCTGTTCCGTCCGTTGCTGAGCACTCCCTGCCATCCTCCTCCCCCCCCTCCGTGCAGGTGCCAGAAGGACAAGCTTATGAAATCCTAGAAAGAAACCAGGTGCCCAGGGGCCAGTCGATGGGCTTACTGACCGCGGAGCACTTTCAAAGTCATGCTTATTAACATCGATATTATGACCAGCGAGGGGGCGCCGACCCGGGAGGTTAATCATCAACTGATTAATCATTGATGTTAATCATCAATTTTTGGCATGCTTTATTAGGAGAATCACAAAGGAAATAAGTGGATCGTGGGTGAAAGGAGGATTTCCAAGAGATTGGGTCAGAGAATCTCTAGGAGGGTAAAAGAGTGACCAAAATTTCTTAGCTAAGATCATTTGTAATATTTTCTGCAGAGTCCAGGATTTGCACTTTGGCTGTGCCTATAGAAGTTTTTCTTCATGAAGACTGCAGTCTTGACTCTGCACCCCTCACTCCCTCAGGGACACGACTCCATTAACTCTGGGCTTCCAGTGCGTCCTCTCTGCTGCCTCCTTCCCTCCCACTCCCGTATCCCCTGTCCTCAAAAGTCCTTCCCTTGGGTGAATTGGTACAGTAATTCTGGAAAGCAATTTGGCAAAATCTAGCAAAAGGAAAAAAATGCACGTTTTTTGACCCAGATGTTTCACTTCTAGAAAATTTGTCTTTACATATGCTTGCACACGTGCACAAGGATGAAAGTTGCAGTGCTGTTTGCAAGAGGAAAACCAGAGAGCAACCTAAACAGACATCAATAGAGGACTTGTTAAATAAATCACAGTGCAATAGAAAACGATGTTGGTAATAAATTGATAATAAATGGAATTGAGTGAAAGTAAAAAGTTGCAGAGCAATGTGATCACATTAATAATAATGAACTGTGCATATTTGGATGTGTTTATTTATTCTAAGTGTATTGCACAACATCGGGGGTACCATTTGCATTCTATTCTTGTTTTATATGTGAGTGAATGGTGTACTCTGGAGCGGTATACCTTCATCTCTGTGTGTGTGTGTATGTGTGTGTATGTGTGTGTGTGTGTGTCTGTTGACATGCTCCCGGGCACACCCTGAGCTTGTATGTATCCTAGCACATAAACTCTATGGTAAGGACTAATCCGTCTTCCCCATGAGCCTGTAAACTGCATGAGGAAAGGGATTATTCATTTTTTTATCCCCAACACCCAGCCAGAGCCTGGCACACCAACAAATGGTACTTGAATGAATAAGGGTGTAATATTCACTGGGCCCAGAATATGTCGGTTGTCTACTATTTTGCATTGATCTGAGAACTAGGCACGCCCCAGGAGAAGACATAAACACTTAGTAAGTGGTTTCTAGGCTTCTACACACACACACACAGTCTCACTTACACCCGGTATTCCAGGCTCAAATTCCACTTGGAAAAGCTGAGTTAAAGATAAATCATTTTCTTTAGTGCAGGGCACCTCTAAGATTTTAACGTGCCTTGATATTCTCCAAGAGGTAGATACAGTATGGAGCGTCATTTGAATATACTGATCATGAAGCACCTTTAGAGGAATATTTATTTACACTGATGTTCTGAGGATCATTAATCTGTAATACGCTGCATTAAAAGAACCACAAAGGAAGTGAATGGATCCTGTGGGAAAGGAAGATTCCCAAGAGATTGGGTCAGAAATCTCCAGAAGGGTGAAAGAGTGATTCAAAGTTTCTTAGCTACGATTATTTGAAATTCCAGTTGGGTGGCTGAAAGGGAGAAGGAAAGGAAAGAGGCGAGATTTGGTTGATGGACCAGGTGAGCGGAGTGCGCCTGCTGGGCTTGCTTGGTGGCAGCCAAGTCCCTCCCCACTGGGGCTTCTGGGAACCTGGCAGGGCTTGTCACTGAAGGAGCCCAGAGAGCAGATCTCCAGGTTCTACCTGGGAAACTTCTGATTTAGCAGGTAGAGCCTGCAAACATATTTTTTTAACTCACCGGATAAATTCTGATGAGCTAAGTTTCGAGCTGGCCACTGCCTGGCCTTGCAGGCTCAGAATCCGATCATCACTGGCTGATGCGGGCAGAGGCTGCATTCCCTGACGTGAAGGAGACAAGGAAATGAAAGGTGCAGAAATAGAGCAAGTTAGGCGATTTTTTCAAGAAGTTTGAAGGAAATAACAGCTTTTATAAAAAAAAAAAATGTGAATGACATCAGAACAAATGTTTATGCCTAGGGGAAGAAAAAGAGCTTGGGGATTAGGACAGAGAGGATATAATTGATGGAATAAGGTCCCTGAAGAGAGTGTGGCCAGGAACAGATGTCTGAGCACATGAGGCAGGTGGTCCTTGGACTGGTGGAGGGACTGATGGGCAGGGAGGGGCAAAGATGGACTCGGATGCAGAAAAGGTGACAGAAGGGTGGCCAGAGAGCCGAAGACATATCTGCCTGGGGTCTTTGTTTTTATTTGTGACTGAGGAAATGACACCATGCTTAGAAGACTGAGTCGGGTCTAAGCAGCCATGGAGCCCTGACCACTACTGATCCCCACTGGGGACCGCGTGGGGTGGAAGGTTTCGAGCATGGAGGGTCATCTATCCGTGTCCCATGCCCATGCGGAATTTTCTCTTGGAGCGCTCCACATCGTGAAGTAGAAGCAACAGAAAACATCGCCGAGAAGGTTCTGCAGAGAGGAGCGTGGCAGTGCGAGCTCTCAGAGGGGCCACGTTCTAGAGAATGAAAAGATCAAGGTGGAAGCCATGGGAGTGAAAGAGTGGAAAGAAAGTCGCTGGTGTTGAAGTTGAGGTGACACAAGGTAAGAACGTTGCCGGGTCACCCCTGTGCTCACCTGTCTCCCCCGTATGATGCCAAAACTCGGGGCAGATACAGGAGTGCCCGAGCTGGGGAGGTATGGCGGCAGCGAGGGGTGACGAGAAGGAAGCAGGTGGTGGCAACAAGGACAGGTAGGAGGTGGATTTGCTCCTCAGTGGGGAGAGATCTTTACACAACGGTAAGGAACCACGGCGTGAAGGTCTACCGGTAGCCCCTTCAAATGAAGGGTCTCACTGCTCCACTCGGGGGTCCTGGAGGGCCTCCTCGTCCTTCCCCCACCCCCAACACCCTTTTCCAACCAAAGTTCATCCTCTTTGTACTGGCATTTCCCCTAAGACTTGTTTTAGAAAAGATTTTGCAAGCAAAAAAGCTGGACACCACTGATTTGGCCCAACCCTTCCACGGCAAGCCAAGGATGAAACCAAGACCTCACAGTGAGCTGGTGGAGGACCCGCTGCCGCCGCGTCCTGCTGGGCGCCACGTGGAACGCGCGCTCCCCTAGGACGCAGCCCCTGCAGTCAACGCGCAGCGTGGAAACATCCTGCTAGGGCTGGTGAGTCCGGTACTGCTGTGGGCCGGCAGAGCGGAGCACCGCAGGGAGGAAGGAGCATGGGCCAGAGTGGAGTGCTGGACGTCCCTGGACACCTGATAGGGACAGGGACAAGAGGCCTGAGGAGGATAACTAAAGATAGGCAGGGAAGGGAGGGAGGCCGGCTCAGCAGCCAAGCAATGAAAGTTGAGTTTCTGCAGCCTCTTGCTGTGCGGGACCTTAAGCCACGGGGGAGTGAATGGGTCCTGTTTATGTAGAGACTCTTTTTATAAGCTATTCAGAACAGGGGTGGGAGGGAGAAATAGAGAGAGAAAAATTCCCTTTGAATTTCCATTGCTTTCAGAGTCAGCAATTTAATGAGTCATGCATTCTAAATCCTTGCTTTGTCTACACGTTTTCATTTCAATATACCAAAAAACACTTTGTTTGGAACAATGGTTATTTTTAGATCATATATCAATAGGGCACATCCATTTCTCCCCATATGAGAAAAGCTTCCTTTGGACTGAGCTGGGTGGCACCACAGTAGTAGGGTTGTTTACTTAGCTGCCGTTTGTTGAAGCCACCTGGGCATCTCTCCATTCCCTGGAGACTCTTCTAGGTGGCATCGTGTCGGCCCCACTGGCCATCCATGAGTCAGCTCCAGACCTGGTCCAGACAGCCCAGATCCCATAGTTTGGACAAAAGGAGAGGGACCTGTTCCCGGCCTCGCAGCCAGGGAACCAGCACTGTGACA
The DNA here is from genome assembly GCF_041146395.1 of Eulemur rufifrons. Lineage (NCBI taxonomy): Eukaryota > Metazoa > Chordata > Mammalia > Primates > Lemuridae > Eulemur > Eulemur rufifrons. The sequence goes on along the minus strand of NC_090996.1, from coordinate 2,990,054 downwards.
GGCTAGGGACAGCCCAGGTCTTCATGGCTTTGCTCGCTTGTGGGACTCCTCAGGGAAAGGAGTAGAAGAGAAGGAAGTCCCCATTGACAGGTCACCTCCTCCAGATACACCGTGAGGAAGCCTGGCCACACCTTAGCAAAGACAGGACCGGACAGTCTGGGACTTCTGCCGTGACCGAGGCTGACAGGTGGGAGGAGAACGGTTGGGAGGAAGGGTGGCGGTAGGGAGGGTGGTGTCCTGCGTCTCCTGTCACTGCTCTCTGCACAAGGTCTCTCTCTCCACACTCCACTGCAGTGTCCCCAAGCCGGCTTTGTCCCTGCTGCTGCTTTTGTTCCACCAGTGACCGTTCACTGATCTGGGTCTCATGGGACCACCTCCTTAAAGGCTCCAACTTAGAGCCTTGATAGCAAACATCTTACTAGCGCTTCATGCAGTGCCAGCCAACTTCAAGAATGGGATATAAAACCAGTATCTCAAGGAACCAGGGTGAGGAGGCTCCCCACTTCCTGGTCATCGCCCCTCCCCCTTTCCATCCACCTATTTATTGTGGCAGCCGCCAGATTCCTGCACCTGGCCCTCCTCCCCTGGACACTGTTGCTTTGGTCAGGAGTGGGCGGCCATGAGCTCGCTTCCCCGGGCGTTTGGATTTGAGAACAGGCTGATGCCCCATGGAGACTGGCTGCCAACTGGGCAGCTATTTGACAGTGGTCATTTCCATATGGACGAGAAACCAGAGAGATGTAGCTTTCTCGGGTTTTCTACAACCCGCTAGGCCCTCCTTCCACCCTCCCCTGGGGCCCTGCTGCATCTCTGTGCAGGAGACCCCCTCCGCCCACCTCCCCCCTCCGCCCACCTCCCCCGAAGTCTTCCTGACACGTTTCCCTTCTTACTTCCGAGAGCCCCGCTGCCGTTCTGTCGTTCACAGCCACAGGGCTCTAGGTGGCGAGAAAGTCAGCTGGAGGGGGAAGATGGGACACTCCAAGGGGACTCCGCCTGCTTTCTAAGTTTGCCTACCCCGCCCATGCCACACACGGCCACTCAGGCCACTGTAGCAGGTAAGTGGTGGCAGCTCTTTGAGGTTTGGGGTCTGAGGAGGTTCCCAGTGCTCTGCAGGTAACCCTGGTACCCACAGACACCCAGGCTGTGCTTTATCTGAAGGAAGGTCCCAGCCAAAGAACTGAAGGGCAGAGGCCATGCATGCGGACAGGCTTCACCGCTGGGGCTCGGGTGGGAACACGCTCCAGAGGGTCTAAGTTCCCTCCCCCTCCCTCCACGTCCAACTCCCCGGTGCTGAGACACTGACCACAGAACACCCTCCGTGGCCCCATCTCATGCTTCTGCTTTGCAGCTGTCTCTCTCTGCTTGCTGCACACAAAAAATAAATCTTTGAGAAATGTGTGGGCTTGTCCCCAAGGAAGGAATAAGCAAAAGTGTGCTGTGTGTGTGCACGAGTGTGTGCACAAACGTGTGATGGGAACACAGGCCAGCAGGCCTAGAGACCCTCGGCCCTGGGGGCCAGGAAGAGTTCATGTTCACCCACAGAGGAGAAGCTGATGCCTTGGGAGAAGCAGACTGAGCCACCACTGCCCCCACGGACAGGTGAAACTAAACTGCCTCATTCATGCCGCTAACAGCTCCAGTCAAAAAACTCGAAATCCCCCAAACACAGGAAAAAATGGGGAAACGTTTTTAATGTGGGAGTCTGCCGAGCAAAAAGGGTCTTCTTTGTCTGTTTGCTGTAGGATATCTTCCTCTCCACGAAGGCAGACAAATGCCCTTTTCCTCTGTGGCATCAGCCATGCCTGCCATTTGCCATGGCCCCAGTAGGGCTTGCAGAACCGTGGCTCTGCCCCGGTCCTCACCTCCTTCCCTCAACACACCCCCACCCCCTTCCCAGGGGGAGTGCCCGGCACCCTATCACTTATCCCAGGCTGGGGGAGTCCAGCCAGGAATTCCACCCTTGGGCTGGACCATGCCTGCTGGGGGGGGTCCTCTCCTGAACGGACGAGCTGGGATGGGGAGACCCTCCCAGGACACCCCCTGACCCCTGGCCGCCTTCCCGAGCAGTACCTCGCCCTGAGCCCGCCCTGCAGTGTATGTCATTTCCAGCTGCACGTTGTCTGTTTCTAGACCTTTCCTCAGAGTCGATAAGAAGGGCTCACCCTACAGGTCAGCATGCCCTTGGCCAGGAGGCTTGTCAGCTCCTACCCTTGGCTTCCCAAACACTCAGTTATGCTGGAGAAGGTTCTGGATAGTGTCTTGTAGAATCCTGTGCCTGGGTCTGCAGTCTAGCCCCCCAAATTCTAGTAGAAATTGCTGAAAATTAGGAGCTATAGTCACCCAAAACACTTCCCCTTCCTTTTGTCCCTCATAAGCCTCTCTAAACTCATTGCACCCACCACCAACACTTTGAGCTGCCGCCTGGAGCTGGTGGCAGAAAGGGCTGAAGGTCCCCCTCTGTGCAGCCCTGGCGGACAATTTCAAAACGTACCCGCTTGCAGGACTCACCACAGACCAGCTCCTTGGTACCAGCATCACACACAGCAAAAGTTCCTTCCATACCAAACCACCCAGAGATGAAATTCCTCTTGAGCTCTTACAGCCATGAGTGTCTCCAGGGGAAAGAAAAAGAGCCAGATCAAAACCCCAGGAGAGCCTGTGGCTGGGGAGTGTGAAACCTTCCCTCGGGCCTGCCCTCCTGGTCCCTAAGCAGGCAGAGGTGGGACGGCCCAGTGGTCAGAACGCACGTGCCGGATTCAGAGACTCGGGTAGGAGTCCTGCGTTGGCCTTTGCTGTGTGATCTGGGGCAAGTTGCTTCCTGTTTGTCTTAATTTTCTCCTGTGAAAGTGAGGTGAATAACGCCCTCATGGGCTTCCTGGAGGATTCATTGAAATTATCTATACGAAGTTCCCACTTCCTCGCTGCTCTAAGTCCAAACCCTGTAAGTTGCATCTGTTGTTATTAATATTTCTAGCAACAAGCACCCCCCTCCCTGCCGATCAGTTCCTGATAGAGTCAGTTTGCAAACCCATCCCCGCGCCCCGTCCACACGTCTCAAATGTAATCGATGGAAACTGATCAGGCTGAAGAAATAGGATAAAATCTCTGTGCCCGGCTGGGACGGCTCCGCCCCCGGGAGCACTTCCCAGGTGCACTTTCCACGGATCCTGCTCTCCTCCCAGACCCCGCGCCACCCCCCACCTGAGGGCTGCAAAGCAACCTTGGTCCTGGGGTTCAGGGGAGACTTGCCAGCTGGGGAAGTCGGGGGCCTGGCTCCTCCGCGGCTCCTCTCCCCCTCGGGGGGCTCCTCGGGCCCCCTTTTCCTCATGCTCAGGCTTCCCCTCTCCGGGTTGCTCGGGCAGCCGCATCGGGGGTCCAGGGCGATGGTCTCAGAGAGATTTGGGAGCACATCAAAGGAACGTCAGCGAAGACACTGAGACTCTGCAAGGAGTTGACAGAGACTTACTGCCTGCACAGCGCTAGGTGGTTTTCTCAGTCAGTCGCCTGAATAATTCACACCCTCCCTTCCGTGTTTACACAGGACAATGGTAGAAACACGATCCTGGCACAAGAAATATAATTACAGTTGTGACAGATGTCTAGTTATTAATAAGGCCTCAATGTCACCAGAGGCTATCACACAACAAACCAATAATGTGCCTTTGGAACCAACCTTGATATTTACAGGTAATTTTCCGTCCACGCTCCCAGGGGCTTTGCCGGGTGCGAGCGAGCAGGGAGGCGCGACAGCCAGTGGGTTGCAGCGTGCGAGGAAGCCCGGCCCCTCCCCAGCATCATCGGCACTAAGACAGCCACAGAAACAAAGTGGGGTGCAGAGTTGGAAAGTGCCATCTTACGGAGAGGACTCTTGCTGTCACAAGCCCAGGTCAGTGTCATCCTAACTTCCTGAAAGCAGGGAACATCTAAGAACAGCTCCAGTCCAGACCTGTGGCCCATGTGGATAGGATCTCTGGGTCTGCTGGATGTCACCAAGTGGCAACTTCCTTCTGCCTCCCCCTGACATCGGGCTGCCCCCTACTTGCCCCTTACAACTCAGCTCAAGTGGCACCTCCTCTGAAAAGCCGTCCTGGCCCTGGCCTCTTCCTTGGCAGGGTTAAGACACCCCTCATCTCTGCCTACTTCCGTTGTTTGTCCACAGTCTCTGTCCCCGTCCCCCAGCACTGCCTTGAGGCAAACTCCAGACAGAGGGTGATTCACATACACACTGCGCGGCGTTCAAATTTAGGCAGGGACAACCTTAAAATAATTGGTGCTCAATAAACATTTATTGAACTAACGTTTAGTCAACATTAGCTCCCTTTGGTTCTATATTGAAGTTAAAAATAATAACAATAATAATAATGAAACAAAGAATCTCCCGAGATGTGAAGTTCAGGGCGTGGAACTGGAAGAACCTTGGTGATGACACACAGGAGGCCCAGGTCACCGCGGATGAGTCCTCCCTCCTCCGAGAAAGCTGGGGTGTCCTCGGACGGCGGGAGGTGGCGTCTCCCAGCATCGGGCCAATGAATCACCAGCTCTCACTGCTTAACCCCCAAAGTGGCATCCCAGGACGTGTCCCCGCGATCTGCAGCCCACGGCCGCGATCCTGGCGAGAGGTGCACGTCCACGCCTGGGAAGGGGTCAGCCCACAGCAGATGAGGCTCCCACAATGATGTTAGCGAGCGTGAAGCCTGAAGCCGTGTGCGAACGTCGTTATGTTGCAGATGCGGACACACAGCCCCACTGAATGTCTAGGCCCGGCCCAAGGCCCTCGGCCGCTGGGATGACGGAATTAAATGACTGGCACAGAAACGGACCCGGTGCTTTGTAACTTCCACCTGGACCAGAAACCCCCGTGGCCCAGCTCAGGGCTGGGCCAAATGGCGTCTGGGCGCCCCTGACCTGTAAGGTCTGGTTCCCTGGGGGTTCTGGGATGGAGTTTGTCCCTCCCCCAAAGGAAGGGCTCTATCTCCTGTCATTGGGCTGGAACCTCCCAAGGGCTGGGGCCACAGGAACCCCCGGCAGAGAGGAAGCTTCTCAAAGCCAGAAGCCGTGTCTCACCACACAGCCACACATCCGTGCGACGCCACTCGGCCTCAGACACACACACACAGCAGCGCTGGTCTGCAGACACACGCTCACGGACCGGTTTTGAAACATTCATAGCTCACATGTGACCTCAGCCCCCCTCGCTCACCCCCACACCCGTATTGCTCCCACACAGCTGCACACTCTGTCCCCTCCAGCACGGCACCTGCACACGGCTCGCTTACACACCCCGTGACTCATGTTCACACGCCGAGCACCCACTTCCCCACACGCGCTGCACACCCCGAAACTCTCTGAGTCTTCTCTAGTTATCTCGGTAAGTTAAACAGGAGAAACAAGTTTCCTGTGTCATTACAGTAGAAATGCAAAAAAAAAAAAAAATAGTGACATTTTATTTTCAGATATGCTTTTAGTTGCCATGGCAGTCCCAGCACCATGAAAGTTGCGATTGGTGGCAAATGTAGATTTCAAAAGAGAATAATTTGCTCCCTATATGCGGAAACTTCTGACTGTGTCACATCCCCTCCCTCGTCAGGCAGAATGGACACCAGGGCGGGGACCCAGTGCTAGCTGGCTGCCAAGCCGGCCACCGGAACTGCCAGGGGCTCCTGGCAAGGCTGTCCAAGCTGATGGTCACAGGGCTTCAGAGCCCAATCCACTTAATGACTTGGAACGTGCCCACAGCTCTGCAGGGCCGTGGCACTGGCGGTGGCAGCTCCCATGAGGAACAGTCACTCCTGCTGCTCAGCTAGCCTCTGGTGCCCTCACTGCAGCACTCACCAGGGCCAGGGAAACACAGAGCCGGGGACCAAAAGTGGCCTTAGCGCCCCCAGGCAGAAGCCATCTCCCCAGAGCCTCCCTCCCGCAGTCACGGCTGCCTGACGCACTGATGGGGGCGGCCAAGGGCCCTTCACAGCCACCCACGGGCCAACTACGAGGCCCCCTACGTTGGCATCTGGACAGAAGACAGACCTGCGTCTCCCCCAGTGAGCCAGAAGCTTCTCAAAGGCCGGAGCCTCCTGAGTCCTCGGTGGCCTTAGGACACTGGGACACACAGCATACACCTGCTGAAGATGACTCTTTGGCTCCAAGTGAACGAGTTACCTCATTTCCTGATGAGACTCCTCGGGGCAATTCATTTCCAGAATTTGTCCTCTAGGTCCCTGTGCCAGTTGTCTTTATTATAATCATCTGAAAGTTCAGCTGGGAGTTGCTGGTGTTTGAGCCCAAGCCTTGAGGTTGGAGTTTGGGCTGATTCCTGGACCCACAATGCTGTCCTCCTCAGCTTCTCCTTGCGGCAGGTGACCCACTCACTTCCTTCAGCATCTAAACTGTTCCTTGGACACCAGCCAGTCGCTCTTTTAGGGCCCAGAGCAGCGGGAGGCACTCTGGACTACCCAAAAAATGATGCTACCTTGGGTGCGCTCTTTGGGTGCCCCATCAGCTCCATCACTTTTGCCAACCCATAATATGCAGAGATTGATGTAGCTGTGTGGTTAAGAATATGGCTAATCCAATCGGACCCTGCAGTTCAAACCCTGGCTCTGCCACCTAAGGGCTGTGTGACTTTGGACAAGTACTTAACCTCTCTGGGCTTCAGTTCCCTCATGTGCAAAATGGGCCTGATAATAGCAGCACCTACTTTTAAGGGTCATTGTGAAGTGTTTGGCACAGAATGGGTGCCATGTACGCCAGCTGCCATTCTCTGCTCCTTCCTTGTGCACCTGGTGGGCAGTGCTGAGCACCCCTCTGCTCGGGTGGGTGCTGGGCTGAGCGTGGGAGGGGTGGGAAGTGGAGATGCAGCCTCGCAGAGCTCAGAGCCGGCCTGTGGGCTCAGACACGAGTGCAGGGAACAGAGAAGAGGCTGCCCTGGCTCCTCTAGTCTGAAGGGTCAGTTTGTCCTGAGGCTATGCGAGGGGTAGGTTTTGATTGTCCCCTTCTGTGCCACCACATATGTTCTTAGATGGGTCCCAGTGCCTGCCTCTGAGGGAGGGAGACAGAGATGCAGCTGGGGTGAACGGGTCAACCAGGTCATCTCAGCATCTGTGGCCCTCAGCAACCACTCGGGTGCAGAGGTCCCAGGCAGACCCAGCGTGCCGACATCCTCCATGGATTCGGTCCCTTTTGGAGTGTCTAAAATTACAATTACTGGGTGCAGGGTTTAGCTGAAAATCTATTGTTTATGAACGGAGACTACAAGCCTGCATTGTCGGCAGGTAAAAACAATCATAAATATGGGTTATGTGGTTTTATTTAGCCTCTGGGAACCCCAGGGAACAATGCATCCCAGACTCAAGCTAGAAGACCCAGCTCAAATGATCACTAAGAAATGGTCCCTCCGTTCCGACCACCTTGGGCCTCAGGTTATATTTCTGTGTCTCATGGCCCCTGCTGGATTTTACGATTACTGAGGACCACATTATAATCCTAACTGTATCCTCTGTAATGTCTGACAATGGCTTTGCGTGTGGGTCTTTCCTCTAAATCCCTCCACAGATATGCTATCAAAAATTCCATCCATGAGTACAATGCATTTTTGCTACAACTGAATATAATCCTGTTCTGAAGCTATCTATTGGACAAAATGCTGCATGGAGCGGGTCACGCCCGTAGTAGTCAGTGGGGAGCAATGTGCTGAGAGCAGGAGGTGGAGGCGGAGCGTGAGCTCCAGCCTGCCCCAGAGCCGAGTCCTGCGTTTACTAGAACATGTGAGCCCTGGAGCTCCTAAGCATGCGGAGAGGTGGTCAAAGAAGGAAACAAAACTGCTCAAGTGCTGATCAGGAGCAAAGTCTCATCACTACACTGTGCTTACTGACTCCGCACAGGTGACGTTCACTGTCATTTTAAATATTTTAATACTAAGGAGCATGTATTCAAAAGTGCAAATAAAAGGTAACCAAAAATCCAAAACTGCCAGTCTAGCATGCAAGAAATGTCCATTGAGCTCCTGAAAGTTGCAAAAGCACATGCTAAATCCTTAAATGTGATGTAAAAATGAAACTTTGTTTTCTCCCTATCTCTGTCCAAAACCAATGAGATATCATGTAAATAAAATATAGACCTAGGCAAAGCCAAAATTCTAAGCACATGTCTAAAAACTGGAACTAGTTCCTCAAAAGCACCTGCATGCAATTCTGTGAGTACTGCTTCCCAGAAGCCCTAATGTCATTCACATCCAGGCTCAGATGCACGTGAGCAAAATATCCTAAAACATGGAAACCAAGAACTACAGATGGCTCACGATAATTAAATTGAAGTTGGAAACCATAATAAAATAGGAAACGATGGATACTTCCTTAACATAAATACACACACCCCCACATCAGCTCAAAAGCCAGCACCCAGCTTCATACTTTCAAGGATGTATCAGAGACTTTGCTGCTAAAATCAGGAAGAAGACAAGGATGTCCACTATAACTGCTACTATTGACACTGTATTGTGGGCATTGATCAACGTGGTTAGACAAGCAAGTAGAGGCATATGAGAAGAAAGGAAGAAACAAAATAAAACTATCTCTCCTTGAAGACAATATGATTAAATATCTAAAAAACCTCAAAGAATCCATGAAAAACCTACTGCAAACAATAAGAGAATTTAGTGAAGTAGTAGGATATAGGATTGACATATAGAACTTAGTAGAGTTCATATATAGAAACAATACTGAGTTAAAAGAAATAATGTATGAGTAAACCCTATTTGCAACAGCAAAAATAAATAAATGAGAAGTTTAGCATATTTTAAAAATGATATCAAAAGGAAAAATTAAGGCAATTCCTAAAAATAGAAAATAAACTAAAATATGCAAACACAATTCTATTGCAGGTTGATAACCACGGAGAGAAGAATTTTTTTCAAGTTACTTTAAAACATAATATTTTGACAGTACTTTCCAAGGGAGACATATCCTAAGGACAAAAAGAACCACAGAGAAATCATAAATAAGAGATTCATGTAATGTCTTTAGGAACCAAGATTTTCTGTTAGAGAAAAGAACTCTAAATATAAAAAGCTTAAGGTTAAGTAAAAGCCTTGAAATCTAGTTTGAATAAAAATATCAGTGTAAACTCATAATATAGTTTTCTCTTTTTAAAAAATCTATATGTCCCAGTTTGGTCACTGAAAGCCTTCAAGGTAATAAAACTCAGTAGCAATGAGCACCACTGGCACCCAAACTGTGGTGGCTAAATACCATTTCCAGCTGTAAGTAATCAGTTCCATGGGAGGAAATGCAAACAGTCAGCCTGGGACTTCTGGTCAGGCCTAAAGGCAGGTGAGCTCTCACTGGTGTCGAAAGATACAGGAACGGACTTAAAGACATGTCCAATGACCAAATATGATACAGCTCATTATTCTGAAGATAATATCAATGTAATTGCTAAGGTATTAACTAATTATTCTCTGAAAAAAATGATAAATAAAGGGAAAGAATCAATTACCCTGCCTTTTCTATATAGACTGTATCATAGGGCCACCAAATAGTGGAGGAGGCAAAGTTCTTCTTTAGAAGAAATCACAACTAATAAATTAGTAAGGAATGAAAGAATTAGAACATCACCGTTTTGCCACCCTAATGAAATAGTGGATCCAGTAACCATGGTTAGACATTGTTGCAGCACCTGTTCTCAGACTGGGTGTCTCTGTGCAGTGACACTTCACAATCAGTTGCAAGGTAAGTGCCAAGGAAGTTGCTACTAATAGTAGCAACCAAATGTAAGAGGAAGTACGTTGTGATCTGATTTCACGGTACAAGGATATTAACCAGGGAGTCTTCCGCTGAACAGAAGGAAAGAAGGAAACACCTGCTGCCTCGCCTTGGTCCTTGAAGGCTACGCACGGCCATCGAGCGCCTCCTTCTCGTGGGCCCAGCAGGACATGGGGCTTGATAAGGGTACCAGCCCTAGGCTCCAGGGTTCCAACAACTCTGCTGGGACCCCGTGCTGCCCCTGCCCCCTGAACCTCACCTGGGCCCTCCGTCTCGGCCCCACATCCATCCTCTGACCCAGGACGAGGGGCTGACGTCGGATGTGTCCTGCTTTCTGCACGGTACAGGCCATGGGATGAGACTTCCCTTTCATCCTGTTCCCTTGATAATCCATACCCAATAATGCCATGTCTTCTCAATTCCAAGACTCTAATTATTTTCATGTTTTAACATCTCTGAAATCAGGGTGCCTTTTACAATCACAAATTTCTTAAATTGGATGAAATACTGAGTAATAGTGAATACAAATTAAGTGCTACTCCACGCCAGGCATACTTCTCAGTACTTTCCATGGATTTACTCATTGAATCCTCAGAAAAGCCCTAATGTTAATAATATGCCCATTTTAGAGATGAGGAAACTGAGGCACAAGGTCTCAGAGCTGGTGAGTGGCAGAACTGGGCACTCATAAGCTGTGCCCTCAAACACCACTCCCCACCTGAGCTTCCCACTGAGGCCCACGAAGTTGCTGCAAATAGGCTACAGGTGTCCCGAGCTAGTGACACCCCTCCCAGCCCTCGGGGGGCCACCAGGGCATCTTGGCAAGGACCCTCTGGTCACCAGCTGCCTCTTTCTTTACCTGGAGTCCTGCACAAATGTTATCACTTCCCACATGTGCCGTGAGCTGAACGTGGTTGTCAACCACGGCACTCCTTTGCTTTCGGCTGCCGGAATCCTGTCATGAGCCCTGGTGTGGGCCCTGGTCCCCTGCCTCTTCCACCGTGTTCTCCTCGCAGGCAAGGCACCACCCCCAGGGCAGCCAGGCTACCAGCTGAGGCCACACTGGAGCTCGTCCCCAGACAACAAAAGGTACCCAGGTGGCTCCCAAATGGGGACACAGCATGCTGACTACCACCTGGCCCTGGCATCAGCAGACAGCTGAGCCCACCGTGTCCTTTAGTTTCTGAGCCCAGCTGCTGGATGAGTTGACACCAGCCCCACCAACCCTGCTTTGGGAAGACAAACTGGAACAAAAATAATGCCCCCCATTCCAAATCAAGCCCCAACCATGGGTAAAGTCCCCGTCCCAAGCCCCAGGAAAAGTTTCCAGAACCAGTCAAATCGCAGGGCAGGGAAATTCCCTGTGCCCCCAGATCTCTCTGGAGGTTCCCCCCGACCCCCAAGAGGAAGCTCCCAGCCCACAGAGGCCACAGCCCTGGGCCTGGCTTTCCTGGCAGGACAATATTCGGGGTCACACATCAGCCTCCTGGGCACAGATGGTCCTGCCCTGCCAGCTCCTGAAGATGCTCTCTGAAGGCCCTGCTGCCTGACCCCAGCCCACAGCAGTGGTTCAAGAGCCCACCTGAAACCTGGGGGTCACCCAGGGGTCTTCACTGACAGGCTCCCTGGCAGTGATCCCAGAGGGGGATTCTGCTAGAAACACACATACCCCCCCACACACCTACACACTCATATGCCACACACAGTCACACCCTCTTACACACATATAGACACACTCACTTGCACATATACATGTACACTTCCACATGCACACACGTACACACACTCATGCACACAACACACACATTCAGACACACACTCACACACATGCACACACAGCTGTTGCACTAGTGCACAAACACCTCACAGGCCCTCATGTGCAGATGCTCACACACACTCCCACACACATGTACACACTCGCACACTCACATAACCCCCCCTTCCTTCTGCTGTCTCCAAGGCTTTCTGTTTGGAGTCCTCTACTAAAATCACAATACTCCCGAGAGCAATTAAGCTTTGGCAGCTAATAATGTAACTATCAGCTAACACCATGTCTTCTCCTCAGCCCCGCCAGGCAGGAGCAGTGAGGTGCCGGGTGCACCCCCACACCGGAGTCGGGCTGTGGAAGGGTCCAGGCCCCCAGAGCTTGGCCAGAAGCCCGGGACAGGCTGGAGGGGCCACAGGCCCATGGGCCTCCCCGAGTTCTGGGTCTGGATCCTTCGTTTTGTGTACCCACTGCAATGCAGTGTCCTCAGCCAGGGCTTAAAATTATGTGCAAAAATGAAAAGTGGCCCACAAAGGAGACCGACCTGATCAATCCCCGAGTCACAGTTGGGCAGAGTGACTTCCAGGGATCACACAGGCCAGAGGCCTTCTGATGCCAGGCCAGGGGCTCCCGTGATGGAAGGTGGCAAGACCCTCACACCAGTGTCCCTGGGCGCACCCAACTCTGCCCTCCCCCCAATGCGGCAGCACAGGACTCCCCAGAGCTGTGACGGGACAGGAGAGACCGGAAGTGCAGTGCAGGCTGCCAGCCCAGATAACTCAAGCAAATGTGTCGGGGAGGGCATCTGAGTGTCTCCCCCCAGATCGAGCGGAGGCAGGAGCTGCAGGCTGGGGACACTGCTCTGTGGCCTCAGCCTTCTCTGTTGCCAAGTGCGTCCCTTTCGTGGTTTCTTTCCATTTTTGTGACATGCCTGGATGGCCTGAGACTTCCGCTGGTCACTTAATGTCTCTTCCCCATCGCCAAATACACATCCTGAATTCCAGGCGTGCTGTGGACGGAATCGCAGCCCACCCCAAATTCTAATGTTGAAACCCTAGCCCCTATATGGCTGGACCAGGAAATAGGGTTTTTAGGAGGTAATTAGAGTTAAATGAGACCCTAAAAGTGGGACCTAATCCAGCAGGACCGCAGCCTTACGAGAAGAGCGAGAGAGGGACCCCTACTCGGCCACGTGGGGACCCAGCACAAAGGCGCTGTCTGCACCCCACCTCTAGAGGCAGCCCAGAAACAAACAGCCCCCACCCCGCACTCAGTGTCTTTCATGTTGTGGGGAAGCTGAGCTCCAATGTTCGCCCGGCCCCTTCATCCGGCCTTTGACACTTTCCGATCTCCACCTACAACACTGGCATCCAGCTGAGGACGGGGCCAGGCTGGGCTAGGAGGCCAAGAAGCACAGGGCAGCAGGAAGAAGCCGCAGGGAGCCAAGGCCAAGTCCAGGGCAAGCCAGCAGGGGAAAGGCAAGCTTAGCCAAAACATGCCGCAGGCGTCCAGTTCAGCTACCAGAAGGAGGCTCCGCTGCCCAGCGATTCCCAGTAGAGCCTGTCCTCACCCAGGCACAGGCACCAGCGAGGTGCTCAGTCAGTACAGTTGGTGGGAGGTCCCAGCCGTGATCCGGAGGCCAGAGTAGTAAGACAATGGTGATGGTGTGGAGGCGCCACCGCTGTCTGGTGTCTTCGCCTTCCGAGGGAGGACCTGAGCTTCGAGTCCATGCAGTGGGATTGGCCAGCGCCTCCCGCTCAGTGGGCTCCGGGGCTGGGGGGCTTTGTCTGCTTCAGCGGGCTGAGGGCTTTGGCCACCAGCCCACCAAAAACATCCCACATCCCCCTCTCTGCCTCTCCATCCCAAATGATGCCAAGATTAAACACCAGACAAAATCAGCACCCAGGAACCACAACTAGTGTAGATGAGCCTGAGTCAGGGTGGGAGGAAGTAAATGAGGACCTAAACCAAAAGTGATAAGGAAATCGATCACAAGCCTGCAGTGGCGTCCGCTTCCGGACTGGCCACCGTGGGCCCACGCTCTCGCCGCATCACTCTTGGTGACCAGCCAGCATCTTTTACCAGCAGCACTGGTTCCTAAGTGACTGTTTAATCAGGCATTGTGTGTTTGGATGTATTCATTATATTTTAATATGATTATGTTCAATCCAGTAGACTGAAACAGATTTGTCCAGATGTATAATTATTTCCTAAATGCTTGTTATTCTTGGTGGCAGAGTTGGCAGCGGCTTGGGGACTGGAGAGGAGTCCATTAGCTCTCCATGCTCAGTAGCCATGGATGTGGGGGCCTCATCAAGACATCAGGGTAGTCCTCGCTGCCCCAGGACACCAGGCCTTCGACACAGTCCCAGCGACCTGGTGCTCTGAGGCCCCCCCCACCCCCCACGAATCACTGGGTCTCTGAGTTCCACCTGGGCTTGTCCCTTGCTGGGCTGGTTCTTCGCCAAGCGGTGACTTCACTTTTTGGTTTGGCAGACCTCGACCCACCAAGAAGCCTAGAAGTTCTCCAGAAACACTTGGTCTTCCTTCTCTGGTAAGCAGGGGACCCTGGGGCAGGGCATTTGGCCACCACCTTTTCCTCAGCACTCGTGTCTGGGGCTGCTCGGGTTGTCCTCTGCGGCTGGGATCAGGCGGTGCTGGGCATCCCTCTTCACTCCGGCTCCGTGACTACTGGTGTCCCCCAAACCCCATTTTCCCCAGCCGGCCTTAGAGTCACTCGAGGACCTGCTCTACTTCCCCAGCATCCCCAGGTGGGTATGCAGATCAGGTGCTCCCTGTAACCCTGACCCTAACCCTCACCCTGGGGTCATATGAAGACATGAATAGGAAAAATTTGGGAAAATAAGGCCAGATGTAGCCAGATGCACAAGATTCAGACACGATCTAATATGGTCCCCAGGGGCTTTGCTGGAGCCCGGCATGAAATAACTACCTGGCCTGGCTGCAAAGCCCACAGACAGCCCTCCTGTTGCGACTCCAAACAGATGCGGGACTCGCCAGGGAGCTGCTGGTTAAGAAGCTTCATCACTTCACATGAGCCCTGAACCTGGGGCTCCTTCACCCCAGCTCCCTTGAGGGGGAGGGATGTGCACAGGGAAGGGGAGCCAGTGCTCACCTGAGCACCTGGGCCCCGTGTTAAGGGAACCACCTGTTCTCCCTTTTATTGATATATAATAATTTACATATTTATAGGGTATTTGTGAGTGTTACATGCATAGAATCAGTAATGATCAAGTCAGGGTAACTGGGGTATCTATAACCTTGAATGTTTGTCATTTATATGTGCTGGTGTCATTTTGAGTCCTCTCTTCTGGTTACTTTGAAATATACATAATATTGCTATAACCCTAGTCTGCTATCAAACATTGGATATTAAAAACAATTGATCTCATAGAGACAGAGAGTAGAATGATGGTTACCAGAGGTTAGGGTAGCGGGGAGGGGGATAATGTGGGGATGGTTAATGGGTACAAAAATACAGCAACTAGTCACCCTAGTCTGCTACCAAACATGGAAACATTTCTTCCATCTAACTGAATGTTTGTACCCATAACCAATCTCTCTTCCTTTTACTCTCTTCCCCCACCTTCCGCGCCCCCCGCCCCTCCACCACCCGCCAGCCTCTGGTAACCACCATTCCACTCTCTTCCTCCATGAGATCAACTTCATTAGCTCCCACATATGGGTGAGAAATGCAATATTTGTCTTTCTGTGCCTGGCTTATTTCACTTAACATAGTGACCTCCAGTTCCATCCATGTTGCTGCAGACGACATGATTTTATTCTTTTTTATAGCTGAATAATATTCTATTGTGTGTATATACCACATTTTCTTTATCCATTTGTCTGTTGATGAGCACTTAGGTTGATTCCATATTGTGAATAGTGCTGCAATAAACATGTAAGTGCAGTAATCACTTTGATATATTCATTTCTTTTTGTTTGGATAGATACCCAATAATGGGATTGCTGGGTCATATGATAGTTCTGTTTTTAGTTTTTTGAGATATAGCCACACTGTTTTCCATAGTGGTTGTACTAATTTACATTGCACAAACAGTATGCAAGAGTTCTCTTGCCAGCATCTGTTTTTTTCTTTTTAAAAAATTTTTAATTATTATGGGTACATAATAGCTGTATATCTTTATAGGGTACATGTAATGTTTTGATACAAGCATACAATGTGAATTAATCAAATCAGGATAATTAGGGTATCCATCACCTCAGCCATTTATCATTTCTTTGTATTAGGAACATTCCAATTCCACTCTTTTTGTTATTTTAAAGTATGTACCCTAACTTATTGTTAATTATAGTCACTTTGTTGTGCTATCAAATATTGTTCATTCTAATCTAAATATCTAACTATATTTTTGTACCTGTTAACAACCCCCACTCTATCTCCCCTTCTCTGCTGTCCTTGCCAGCCTCTGGTAACCACCATTCTACTCTCTGTCTCCACGAGATCAATTGTTTCTAATATTTAGGTCCCACATATGAGTGAGAACATGTGAGATTTGTCTTTCTGTGCTTGGCTTATTTCATTTAACATAATGTGCTTCAGTTCCATTGATGTCGTTGCAAATGGCAGGATTTCATTCTTTTTGTGGCTATATAATATTTCATAATATATATGTACCACAATTTCTTTATCCATTCATCCATTGATGGACACTTAGGTTGATTCCAAATCTTGGCTATTGTGAATAGTGCTGCAATAAACATGGGAGTGCAGATATCTTTTCGATATACTGATTTCTCCTTCTTTCGATTTATACCCAGCAGTGGTATTGCTGGGTCATATGGTAGTTCTATTTTTAGTTTTCTGAGGAACCTCCATACTGTTTTCCATAGTGGTTGCACTAATTTACATTTCCACCAACAGCGCACAAAGGTTCCCCTTTGTCCATATCATCAGCAGCATTCGTTATTGCCTGTCTTTTTGATAAAAGCCATTTTAACTGGAGTGAGATGATACCTCATTATAATTTTGATTTGCCTTTCTCTGATGACTAATGATGTTGAGCATTTTTCATATACCTCTTGTCCATTTTTATGTCTTATTTAGAGAAATGTCTATTCAGATCCTTTGCCCATTTTTTAAATTGGATTATTTGATTTTTTTCTATTTAATTGTTCAATCTGCATATATATTCTAATTAATCCCTCGTCATATGGGTAGTTTGAAAGTATTTTCTCCCATTCTGCAGGTTTTCTCTTCCTTTTGTTGATTGTTTACTTTGATATGCAGAAGCTTTTTAGATTGATGTGATCCCATTTGTCCAATTTTTCTTTGGTTGCCTGTGCTTTGGGGCTATTACTCAAGAAATCCTTGCCCAGGCCAATGTCCTGAAGCATTTTCCCAATGTTTTCTTTTAGTAGTTTCATAGTGTCAGGCCTTAGATTTAAGTCTGTAATCCATTTTGATTTGATTTTTTTTATAAGGCAAGAGATAAGGGTCTGGTTTCATTCATTCTTCTACGTATGGATGTCCAGTTTTCCCAGCACCATTTATTGAAGAGACTGTCCTTTTCCAACTGTACATTCTTGGCAACTTTGTAGAAGCTAAGTTCACTATAAATGTTTGGGTTTATTTCTGGGCCCTCTATTCTGTTCCATTGGTCTATGTGTCTGTTTTTATGCCAGTACCATGCTGTTTTGTTTACTACAATTCTGTCGTATAACTTGAAGTCAGGTAATATTGATTCCTCCAGCTTTGTTCTTTTTGCTTAGGTTGGCTTTGGCTATTCTGGGTCTTTTGTGGCTACACATAAATTTTAGGATTATTTTTTCTATTTCTGTGAAGAATGTCATTGGTATTTTGATGGAGATTGCATTAAATCTGTAGATTGCTTTGGGTAGTACGGACATTTTAACAACAGTGATTCTTCCAATCCACAAGCATGAAATATCTTTCCACTTTTTTTGTGTCCTCTTCAATTTCTTTCATCAGTGTTTTATAGTTTTCATCATAGAGATTTTTTGCTTCTTTGGTTGAGTTTATTCCTAGGTATTTTATTTTATTTGTAGCTATTGTAAATGGGATTACTTTCTTGGTTTCTTTTTCAGATTGTTTGCTGTTGGCATGTAGAAATGCTACTGATTTTTGTATGTTGATTTTGTATCCTGCAGCTTTGCTGAATTTGTTTATCAGTTCTAATAATTTTTTGGTGGAGTCCTTAGGTTTCTCTAGACATAAGATCATATCATCTGCAAGCAAGGATAATTTGACTTCTTTCTTTCCTGTTTGGATGCTTGTTATTTCCTTCTCTTATCTGATTGCTCTAGCTGGAACTTCCAGTACCATGTTGAATAGCAGTGATGGAAGTGAGCATCCTTGTCTTGTCCCGGATCTTAGAGAAAGATGTTTATCTTTCCCCCATTCATTATGATACTTACTGTGGGTCTGTGTTGAGGTAAGTTCCTTCTATACCTAGTTTTTTGAAAGTTTTTAATCATGAAGAAATGGTGAATTTTATTGAATGCTTTTTCAGCATCAATTGAAATAGTCATATGGTTTTTATTCTTCATTCTGTTGATATGATGTATCACATTGTTGATTTGCTTGTGTTGAACCATCTTTGCATCCCTGGGATGAATCTCACTTGATCACAATGAATAATTTTTTTAATCTGTTGTTGAATTTGGTTTGCTAGCATTTTGTTGAGGATTTTTGCATCTATGTTCATCAGAGATATTAGCCCATAGTTTTCTCTTTTTTTATTGTGTCTTTGGTTTTGGTATTACGGTGATACAGGCCTTATAGAATGAGTTTGGGAGTATGCCCTCCTCCTCAATTTTTTGGAATAGTTTAAGTAGGATTGGTATTAGTTCTTCTTCAAATGGTTGATAGAATTCAGCAGTGAAGCCATCGGGTCCTGGGTTTTACTTTAATGGGAGACTTGTTATCACTGCTTCTATCTCATTATTTGTTATTGGGGTTTTGGATTTCTTCCTGGTTCAATATTAGTAGGCTGTATGTGTCTAGGAATTTATCCATTTCTTCTAGGTTTTCCAACTTATTGGCATATACTTTCTCATATAGTCTCTAATGATTCCTGATTTTTGCAGTATCAGATGTAATGTCTCCTTTTTCATCTCTGATTGTGTTTATTTGGGTCTTCTCTCTTTTTTTCTTAGTCTGGCTAAAGATGTGTCAATTTTGTTTATCTTTTCAAAAAACAAACTTTTTGTTCTGTTTATCTTTTGTATTTTTTTGTTTCAATTTCATTTATTTCTGCTTTTATCTTTATTACAATATTTCTTTTCTTCTACTAATTTGGGTTTGGTTTGCTCTTGTTTTCCTAGTTCTTTGAGATACATTGTTAGGGTGTTTATTTGAAGCTTTTCTACTTTTTTGATGTAGGCACTTATTGCTATAAACTTCCCTCTTATTACTGCTTTTGTTGTATCCTATAGGTTTTGATATGTTGTATTTCCATTTTCATTTATTTTGAGAAATTTTTAAATTTCCTTCTTAATCTTTTCAGTGACCCACTCTCATTCAGGGGCATATCATTTAATTTTCCTTTGTTTGTATAGTTTCCAATGTTTCTCTTGTTATTGATTTCTAGTTTTATTTCACTGTGGTCAGAGAAAATACTTAGTATGATTTCAATATTTTCAAATTTATTAAGACTTGTTTTGTGGCCTAACTTATGGTCCATCCTTGAGAATAATCCATGAGCTGAGGAGAAGAATGTGTATTCTGCAGCTGTTGGATTAAATGTTCTGTAAATATCTATTAGGTAGGTCTGTTTTGTCTGTAGTATAGACCAAATATATGCATTTGCTTTATATACCTGGGTGATCCATTGTTGGGTTCATATATATTTAGAATTGTTATATTCCCTTTCTGAATTGACCGATTTACATTATATAATGACTTTCATTGTCTTTCTTTACAATTTTTGTCTTGAAATCTATTTTATCTGATAGAAGTATAGCTACACCTGTTCTTTTTTGGTCTCCATTTGCATGGAATATCTTTTTTCATCCCTGTCTTTTCAAAATATGTGTGTCTTTATATATAAAGTGTGTTTCTTGCAGACAACATATAGTTGGCTCTTGGGTTTTTTTAATCTGTTCAGCTACTCTTTTTCTTTTGATTGGAGAGTTTAGTCCATCACATTCAATATTATTATTGATAGGTAAAGACTTACTACTACCATGTTATTATTTGATTTCTGGTTGTTTTGTGGTCCTTTCTTATTTACTTCCTTTCTGTCTTTCTTTGTTAAAAGTGATTTTCTCTGGTAATGTGTTTTAATTTCTTGCTTTTCACTTTTTGTGTACCTGTCATAGGTATTTCTATTTGAGGTTACTATGAGTCTTGCAAAAAACATTGTACAATCAATTATTTTAAATGTATGACAATCTGCTTACAAACAAATAAGAAAAGAAAAATCTAACAGAAATTCTATCCCCTCTCTAACTTTTAAACTTTTTGTTTTTTCCATCCATATCTTTTTATACTATCTATATCTCCCAAAAAGTTGTTGCAGTTATTTTTGATAGGTTTGTCTTCTAGTCTTCCTACTCAAGATATAAGTGGTTTACACATGGCACTTACAGCAACAGACTATTCTATATTGGTATCCTTACTATTACCAGTGAGTTGTAGACCTTTAGATGATTTCTTATTGTTCATTAGCATCATTTTCTTTCAGATTTAAGAACTTCTTTTAGCATTTCGTATAGGACATGTCTGGAGTTGATGAAATCCCTCAGCTTTTGTTTGTTTGGGGAAGTCTTTATTTTGCCTTCATGTTTGAAGGGTGTTTTGCAGGATAACATTCTAGAGTTAAGGTATTTTTCCTTCAGCACTTTGAATATGTCATGCCCTCTCTCCTGGCCTGTAAGGTTTCCACTGAGAAGTCTGCTGCCAGATGTATTGGAGCTCCTTTATATGTTATTTTTGTTTTTCCTTGCTTCCCTTAGGACTTTTTCTTTATCCATGATCTTTGGGAGCTTGATTATTAAATGCCTTGAGGTAGTCTTCTTTGGGTTAAATCTGCTTGGTGTTCTATGACTTTCTTGTATCTAAATATTGGTATCTTTCTCTAGGTTTGAAAATTTCTCTTTTATTATCTTCTTTGAATAAAACTTCAACCCCAATCTCTCACTCTACCTCCTCTCTAAGGCCAATAACTTAGATGTGCCCTTTTGAGGCTATTTTATAGATCTTATAGGTGTGCTTCATTCTTTTTTATTCTTTTTTCTTTTTTCTCTTCTGACTGTATATTTTTAAATAGCCTGTCTTCAAGCTCACTAATTGTTTCTTCTGCTTGGTCAAGTCTGCTGTTGAGAGACTGATCCATTTCTCAGTTTGTGAACCGAACTCTTAAGTGCTAAAATTTCTGCTTTGTTAAATTTCTCTCATAGGCTTCTGAATTCCTTCTCTGTGTTGTCTTGAAGTTCGATGAGTTTTTTTAGGACAGCTACTTTGAATTCTTTGTCTGAAAGGTCATATATTTCCATTGTTTTGGGATTGGTCACTGGTACCTTATTTAGTTCATTTGGTGAGGTCATGTTTTCCTGGGTGTTCTTAATGCTTGTGGATGTTCATCGATGTCTGGGCATTGAAGAGTTAGGTATTTATTTTAATCTTCACAATCTGGACTTATTTGAACCCATCCTTCTTGAGAAGGCTTTCCAGATATTCTAAGGGAATTGAGTATTGTGATCTAAGTCTTTGGTCACTGTAGCCATATCAGCACTGGGGATGCCTCAAGCCCAGCAATGCCATGACTCTTGCAGACTCTTGGTGGTACCACCTTGGAAGAATTGAGTAAGGTATGGGAGAATTCCCTGGATTACCAGGCAGAGTTGCTCACTTTCTGTGCTGGGCCACTGGAGTTGGGGGAGGAGTGACCTGCATACTCCCTCATGGCCACCAGTGTCAGGTCATACCTGAAGTCAGCCCAGTCTTACCCAAAGCCCATGGTGAATATTGCCTGGCTGCCGCTGGTGTTTATTCACAGCCCAAGGGCCCTTTAGTCAGTAGGTGATGAATCCCGCCAGGACTGAGTCCTTCCTTTTGAGTTGTTCCTTCACTCTGCTGATTGTTTCTTTTCCTGTGCAGAGGCTTTTCAGTTTAATATAGCCCCATTTGTTTATTTTTATTTTCATTGCCTGTTCTTTTGAGGTCTTAGCCATAAAATCTTTGCCTAGACTAATGTCCTGAAGAGTTTTCCCTATATTTTCTTCTAGTAGTTCTATAGTTTCAAGTCTTATGTTTAAGTCCTCAATCCATTTCGAGTTGATTTTTGTATATGGTGAGAGATAGGGGTCCAATTTCATTCTTTTGCATGTGGTTATCCAGTTTTCCCAGCACCATTTATTGAAGAGGGTGTCCTTTACCCAATGTATGTTTTTGGCAGCTTTGTCAAAAATCAAATATGTGGATTTATTTCTGGGAAAAATCCCAGCAAAGGCAACAGTGCTTTGGCAGGGGACTGGCTTGTGAGGCAGGCCTGCTCCAGGCTGATCTATTTCCCAAAAGTGCTCAGTATGGAAACCTGGGAAGGTTCTTACTGTGCTTCCATTTGCGCCCAGTGCCTTTTCAAGACTGGTACTTGTCTGGGAACTTTACTGAGCTCAGATTCTTGAGCGACCACAAGCCCCCTGGCTGTTTACTTGCATGAAAGCCCCCCTGGTTTCAGGAACAGCTGATAAAGCTGCAGTGGGCCAGGCTGCCTCTGGCTCCTCTGGCTGAGGGATGCCACCCTCTGCCCTGAGAACCGGTTACAAACCTGCCTCCCTTCTCCTCTGCCTCTGATACGTTCCCTCACTCCCCCTGAGCAGATCAGTGTGCTTTCTGTTGACTTCTTAAATATTCCCTCCCAGTGAGGTTCGATTTATATAAATTTATCATTTACATTTTTAAATTCTTATTTGTAATCCTTCATGTAAATTTTCGCCTTTTCATCTTAATCGTTTCTCTCTTTTTTAACCTTTCTGTTTTTAACTTTTCATCTTGTTGGCTTTATCTTTTACACTAACTCTCACTATTTCATTTTGTCTTTATTTCATCTTATAAGATTCGCCTTATCTTATTTTAAATGATAAGATTTCATTTGGTCTTATCTCATTTCATCTTATGGATTTCACTTCATCTTTTTTTTACTGAGTATAATTAATCAGAATTTGCATTTTTATTTTATTCTCTTTTTTAAGTTTCAATTTCCCTACTTTCTACCATTCCTGTATTATTGTACAGTTGTGGATCTTTTATTTTCCTTCATCCTTCTTTCCTGTTTTTTGTCTTCCTGAGTAGGCAGCAAAAAGTCTAGCCCTGGGGGCAGGGAGTGGCTCCCTCCCTGCCAGTTGTCTCTGGCTCCTCCAAACAGACATCCAGCCCATTTGAGACTGGCTTTCCAGATAACCTCACCCCCAAGAGACCCTGAGAAACTGCCCCTGGGACAGGGAAGTAAGAATTACCTGCTCTGGGAAGGCCTTACATCCCAGTGCCCCACATCATCCAGACATTGCTCAGGAGGCCTCACATTTTGTAATCCAGAGAATTATCATCTGTCCTGCCCCACCAAGGCTACCATGGGAGCCTCCCATTTGGCTTCCTGTCTTTTCTCCACACAATGATCTTTTGAAAAACATGAAATAGATCACATCCCTGCCTTGCTTCAAATCCTGCGGTGGGCTCTCATCCTGCTCAGAATAAATCTCAATGCCTGCCACATGCCCAGCTGCTGCCTGGTCTCTGCCTGCCTTCTCCCCTGTTCCCTCTGCCTAGTCCCTGCCCCTCCAACAGCATAGCTTGTTCTTGCAGGAGCACCTTTACACCTGACGTCCCCCCACCCGGAGTGCTCCTGGCCCAGCCATGCGCAGGTGGCCTCCCCATCGTCCAGGCTCAGTGTCACCTCTGCACTCAGCACAAGCGCCCCCTCCACACACACACACACCAGAGCCTCTCTGCCACGCTGTTCTCCATCACAGCATTGGTCACCATCGGGAATGCTCTCGTCTGTTTCCTTATTTATTTGCTAAGTTTTAGGTTCTAATAAACATAGAGTAGCTCATATTTGACCAACTCTCCTACAAAAAAATAATCATAAATTCTAGACGATATATAAAAGACAATGCTCAAAAGACTGGGAAGTGGCCAAAAGCAGGAAGACACTAACGGAAGGGGAGCTGGGTTTTGGAAGAGGAAAAAACATGGCGTAACTTCCTGTTTTTATGGCTCTCCCTGAGGGCAGCCCCCGAGTCAGCACCATGTGAGGCCAGAAACCTGAAGTCCCCTGTTAAGGACTCCGAAGAGAGCTGAGGGCCACACCAGCAGCTAGAGAGCCAGAGGGACACACCGGAAAGGACAGCATCACAGAGGGGGACCCAAATTTTGTGAATGATTCTGCCAAACCTCTGGTTGAGCCTTAAACTGCACGTGCATGGGACAGATTCCAAGCAGCCCAGCTAAGCCTAAGGGAACTGAATCGAAATTTCCGCTGCTGTCAGGGTTAACTTCCTGCTAAAACAAGAACCAAAAAATGAATCAATACTCTTCAGATGAGCCCAACAGAAACAGGGTCTCCCCAACATATCATTCACGAAGTCCAGGGTATAATGCAAAGTCACTACACGTGCAAAGAAATAACGTAGTCCATCTTCAAGAAAAAAGTCAATAAAGGGACAGCAACCTCAAGTTGATTCAGATATTGGAATTAGCTCAAGGTCCTAAGAGAAAATATTTGCTAAGTTTTTATTGTTTGTTTTTCACCATTAGAATGTGAGCTCTGTCAGAGCAGGAAACTTATTGGTTTTGTTCTTGCTCTATTCTGGCACTTAGAATAGCAAATGGCACCTAGAAAGTGCTCCCAAATATGAATGTGGTGTACAGCAAGATGACTTGAGGCCCCTCCTAGACAAACTGAACACTGACAGAAAACAGAACGATTACTATTCTCTTTTCAACAGAGGGTGTGGTTTTACATCATGAATTAGTAGTGGCTGTTATAGACTAGTGGGTTTGCTCTCTAATAACTGCCAAAAAGAAAGCACGTAAATCAGTTATTCGGAAACCCAATGTCATCATTTTGCAAAAAACATTCTCACGTTCTTCATTATTTACTTGCTTTAGGATCCAAAAATATACATATAAAGTTAGCTCATTCTAGGACCTAGATGTTTAATTTGTGGCCAGTTTATATCAGAGAATACATGAGGAAATTGTGATATTTAAGGTTAAATGCAATGGATTTTTATAGGTAGGTTAATTACGTAGCTGTTTAGTTCACCTGCTTTACATTTTTTCTAGATGAAGAAAGTTTTTCTGCTATGGTCAAAGTTTGGGACGTTGTTATACACGTTGGTCTTCACATGGGACCCCAAATTCTCTTTGAGGCGCTTCTCAGCCGCTCACAGGAAGGGAGGGACAGGGTCAAAATATTTCATTACCTGTGGGGCGCAGGTACTGACCAATCAGAATGGAGGTGAGCTGAGCACCAGCCAATCAGAAGAGACGCCCTCTCTAATGAGATGGTCCAGCAGTTGCTGCATCCTGAGTTGCGCTCTGTTCCGGAAGGTGTCCTGGTCACCTCTTCAGTTTTCATAAGAGGATTTCAGTGCCACCTCCAGCTCTACCAACTGTTAAAGCATATGGGGCTGTGCTCCACCCGCAGCCCAGGGCAACTGCCCTCCAAGTGCTTGTCAAGGAGAATTATCTCAAAATTCACTGCCCAGTGCGCACACTGTTGGGAGAACAGCCACTGTGAAGTTAAGATGATCCGTTTTTCTGAACCATGGGTTTAAAGCTATTACTAGTAGTGGAGGACCCTTTCCTTATTTTACTTATAAGTAAAATCTTATAAGGAACCTCAGTATGAAAAATGACAGAAACAAAGCTAAGGGTTTGGGGTATACAAAACCTGCCTGGTCTCTGCACCCCCATCCTTTCCCAGCCCCCTGCACACATGCACATGTGCACACACACACATGCACCTACACACACACACACTCACAAATCAACATCGCAGCAGCCTTCGATGCCACTCCATGGAATCACTCATCACAGAGGACGACTTGGAGGAAAGGCCTCATCGTAGGTAATCTGAACTCTAAGATTAAGCCAGACCTTCAGAGAATGTTTTAGGACAGCTTTATCCTGCTAACCATCTCTCAACCTTGAGGAATATTACAAGAGGCAGCGGTATTAAACTCTTTCCCATAATGGACTGTAAATCCATTGAGGACACTGCCGTGGCATTACACTGTGACTTTTCTTTGAGGACCCATGGCAATATTTTTCTCTGCCTCTAGGAACAGGAATAACTGTGCCCTCCTGAGTAGCTGGTTTGCTTTTATTGCATCCATGCTGGGCCTGCAATAAGAGACTGTTTCCCTCTCTGTGTTGGCTGAACGAGCTCAAGGCCACCCCAGAGTTCCACCTCCAGCAAATGCACAGGGTCTGATGTCATGAATTTTGTGTCCTAACCTCATTTCCTGGCTCCATTCTCACTTTCCCAGTCTTGTTTTCCCTTTTGTCTTATTTTCTTTGTCCATTTATTTTTCATTTAATTATGTCTTGCAGTTGGATATGCATCTTTGCAAACCGCCTTGCATCCTTTCTGGAACAAGGTGGAGATATATAAGTGGATCCTAAATGTTGGGTTTCTGCAGTGCACCACGGCTCTCGTAAGTTGGCTACTTTACGATCCACTTCAGCAAGCAGCAGTTCTCACATCAGCAATTTCACTGTCTTTTGAAACTAGGCAGTCACTCCGCCTGGCCAAAGAGGCAGCGATGGTTAGCTAACTGGATTTCACTTTATTACGTATCTTGTTATCTTCTGTGCACACGGTACCACCATGCCACGGGGAGGCGAGAAAGAAATGAGGCCATTGCTCTGTCTAAATCTAAACATTTGTTACTCTTCTTGCACTTCCCGTGGACTATCTTTAGACTCAAGGGCAGAAAAGGGAAGATTCAGGGTGCTGGGCAATCTCCTTGGAGCTTAGGTGTCTTAAATTTATGCTGGTGTAATTTCATTTTCCTCCAAATCAGTGACTGCAAGAGAGAAAGGAATCTTCACCATCCAGCAGTCCTTAAGATATTGGTTGCCTTCCAGCACCATCCCTCTCGGGTGACAGCCTAAGTGTCTCAGGGTCAGAAAGATAGATTAACTGTTGTCGCAGAAGAGCAGTACGTCCACAAGAAAGCAGAAACTCAACCAAAGGCTCTCTCCCCAGATCTCAGTGTGGCAATGAGCTCTGAAGTTTAGGCATCAGCTGTGCTGTATAAACAGAAACAGGCTAGAGGAAAACCTCTCCCGGAGGAGACTATAAAACCGGAGAGTTCTCTCCTCCAGGGTTTTCAGTTCACCAAAGACCCCACAGATAGATCATGGCGAGGCTGGGAGCTCCCGGGATCAGAGCCCCGCAGTACCCCACCCCGGTGCCTGTGGCTTCCGGTGTGCTCCGGCGGACACCCCGGTGCTGTCAGTGGAAACCCCAAGGACAGCTCCACGGCAGAGCAGCAGAGACTCAGGAAAATCCTCAGCCTTGGCATTTGGGAAACATTCCGAGCTTTTCTTTCCTGCTCCTGCTCAGCAGAGGTGTCTCAGACTCAGACTGGCCACAAGGACCCAGGGCCAGTAAACCAATAAGGACGCTGCCATTGTCCCAGGGAGCCAAGGCTAAGACGGCAACCTGGGCCCGGTTCAAAATGCACGTCGGAGTCAGGGCCCCTCCATCCTGAGGTGCCTACAGGGCGTGTCCCTCTGCGACAGAGGAAACGACACCCCCGGCTCGCCCCAGAGAGCAGCAGTGCCTGGTTGCTGCGCTGCCTGGGGGACCGCGACAGACAGCACGGGGACTGGCTCCCTGCTGATGGACCACTCTGGAAACGGCCCTAGTTGAGCTCAGGAAAACGTGGCTCCTTCTCTGGGTTCTCAGAAGGCAGAGTAGGAAACAGGCCTGCGGGAGGGCGGTCGCGGGGAGGACGGTCGAGGGGAGGACGGTCGGGGGTGGCGGACGCCCCGTCCGCAGTAGCTCTCCCGAGCTGGAACATCCTGGCCCAGCTGAGACAGGGTGAGTGACCGCCGGGGAGCGCGAGCCTCGTTCGTCCACGCCTGGCTCGGCCTGCTGGGGGCCGCTTGAAGCGGACAGATGCGTCTCCCTGCCCTGGGACGTGACTTGCAGCCCCGGAGCGCCTGTGGGCGGCGCGGGGACAGATGCGTCTCCCTCCCCCGGGACGTGACTTGCAGCCCCGGAGCGCCGTGGGCGGCGCGGGGACAGGCGGCAGCGGCCCGGAGCAGCGGCGCCGCTCGGTGATTTGTGGGTTCGCCGTCCCGTCCAGGACTCCCTGGAGAATTCCAGGAGCGACTCCCGGCCTCCCGGTGACAGAGCCACTTTTCATCTTCCTCGGCTTCCGCCGCAGGCAAATGCACACGGCGAAAATCAGTTAATAACTACAGGCGTTTTATAATAAATTTTAACAATTTAAGAGTGCGGTACAGCTTTATTATAGTTTTTATTTCACTACACTAATTCAGCGAGTAATAACCTGCCAGAGACACAGAAGTCACTTGACGTATGCTCTGGGCGCCGAGATAATGGAACAAGCTGAGAGGGACCTGGGGTCCCGCCCAGCTGCGCCCCCTTCCCTCGGGGGCAGCGCGGGGCGCAGTCCTCGGGCAGCTGGGGGGGACCGTGAGCTCTGAGAGTCCCCAGCCCCGGCCCAGCAGGGCTTCCCTGTGGTCCTCCCCCGCAGGAGGCAGAGAGACGGCACAGACCGTGCTGTGTTTGAGGACAGCCTGACTCGGGACTATCCGGGGCTCAGCCTGCCCCACGGCATTCCTGGGATCCCTTGGTGGCTGGAAGGCAGAAGGCTCATCCTCTGGGGACTGGCAGCCGGCCACCCCCGCCTCATTCAGGCCTGACCCGAGGGGAATGAGATCAGGCCGAAGGACACGCTCCTGGCCCCCAGGTCTAGCCTTGTCCCCCACCCTGCCACGGCGCCACTTGAACACTGGCCTGCCCTGTGGCCCCCAGACCAGCAGCCTCAGCATCACCCGAGGAAGCTGTCACAGGCGCGGATGGCCGGCCCTGCCCAGTGGGAAACTCAGAGGGGGCGGGGCCCAGTGAATCTGCGTCTTAACAAACCCTCTGGGGGATTTTGGCGCACGCTGAGATTTGAGACACACTCAGGCTTTAGAGGTTAGGAGAGAGACTTTTGGAAATGCCAGTTGACGCTACGTTCAAGCACTCCAGAGATCTGAGGTTTATATGCTCTGCCACTATCTCTACCTTCCCAGGAAAGCTTGGGCCTCAGTTTCCACATTTAGAAAACAAGAACACAGACTGGATATTCGCTCAGGCACCCTGCAGCCTTGACATTGTAGGATGGAGGATTGAAATAAAGTTGACAGACACCCTACAGTGCCCTTCTGTCTAAAGAGGGGATCAGTCCTAGAGTCCCCCAAGGGGCGTGTTGTTGTTGCCAAGGACCATCTTGGTGTCAAAACACAGGAGAACAATGGCCAGGAGCTGGATCTACAACCAGGAAAAGTTAAAGAAGGGGAGAAACCCAGTCAGTTTGAGTGTGGTTGAGCATGTGTACAGTAGAGAATCTATCTAGGTTCTTGCCTTTTTTTTCCCCCAGAGACAGGGTCTCGCTCTGCTGCCCAGACTGGAGTGCAGTGGTGTCATCACAGCTCACTGCAACCTCAGACTCCTGGGCTCAAATGATCCCCCTGCCTCAGACCCTGCAAGTAGCTGGGACTACTGGCGTATGCCACCATGCCTGGCTAATTTTTTCATTTTTTTATAGAGACAGGGGTCTCACTATGTTGCCCAGTCTGGTCTTGAACTTCTGGCCTCAGGCGATCCTCCCACCTCGGCCTCCAAAAATGCTGGGATTATAGGCAGGTCGTTGCTTCTTTAACTATCTTTTCTCTCTCCTTTATTTTTTTGCCTCTATTTCTCGATTACCCATGTCCCTAAGAACATGGCACAGTCTCCCCCATTCTATTGAGAAATAAACAAAACCCTTCCTCAGGTTTTGCAGTTTCTTCTGCCTGCCGTCTTTTCTCTCCTTCCCATGAGAACGACCCCCTTGAAATAGTGGTCCCCACTGAGAGGCATCACACCAAACCTCCCATTCCTTCTTTGATCCCTCCCGCAATCTGGCTTCTACCTCCATAGCTCCAGGAACCTGGCTGGCTGCCTCCCGCTTTCCAGCTCCGAGGGACGCTTGCAGACCTTATGCTGCTTGAGCTCTCTGGCATTTAACACGCCGTCCTCTCCAGGTTTTACCTCCTGACTGTCCCTTGTCAGGCTTCAAATGATGTGAAATAACTCCCACTCTTTGCCTTTTGCTATCCTAAGTTTACAATTTTATGTTTTATGTTTCATTACATACATACATATATTTGCATACTATCCAAAATATGTTACGGGAATAGACAAGGAATGGCCACCTAATTTTTTCAACATTCTTTAAGTGAAAGCCCAGAAGAAAATACAGTTGACCCTTGAACAATGCAGAGGTTAGGGGCGGCGACCCCCCATGCAGTCGAAACTCTGAGTATAACTTTTGACTCCTCAAAACTTAACTACTAATAGCCTACTGTGGACCGGAAGCCTTATTGATAACATAAACAGTTGCTTAACGCATATTTTGTATGTTATATGTATTATATATTGTATTCTCATACTAAAGTAAGCTAGAGAAAAGGAAATCATATGCAAGGGAAAATATATTCACTATTCCTTCAGTGGAAGTGAATCTTCATAAAGCTCTTCTTCATCCTCATCGTCTCCACGTTGAGGCTGAGGAGGAGGAGGAGGAGGAGGAGGAGGAAGAAGGGTTGGCCTTACTGTCTCGAGGTGGCAGAGGTGGAAGAAAATCCACATATAAGTGGATCTAGACAGTTTGAGCCCATGTTGCCCAAGTGTCCATTGTACTTCTATGCATCTGAAGTTTCTGGAGAACTAACACCACACTTTGCTCACATTCATTCAGTGTCAAACCCCCCCCCAGTTCAAACCTGTGTCATTCAAGAGTCGACTGTATTCTTTAAGAATTAAATGCCAGAAAACTTTTGTTTTCTTTGAGAAACTAGCATATCATCTCATGGACGATGAAACTCAGGAAGGAATTCCCAAAAAGTTTGAAACAGGCAAATGGAAACTGTCAAGTCCCTGGGGACAGTACCAACTGGAAAGGACCCCAGAGGGTGGCCCTGTGGTAGAGATCATGTCCTATTTCTTGATCTGGCTGCAGTTAGACAGGGTGCTCAGTTTGTTAAAGTGTTTTGAGCCATATAATTATGACATGAGAACTTTTTTATCTGTATATTATATTTCAGTAAATTTTTTAAAGGAATTCCCATTGTCCATTTTTTGACTAGGAAGTTCTGATCAGATTAGTGGCTCTATTACAGTCTCACAGAAACTTATGACCTTTATTCCTGCATTCTGTTTGTTTTTTTTCTGTTCTTGTTCTTGTATTCTAAATTGTATTTCAGAGTACAAATACAATTTTTTGGCACAAAATTTTTCATGCTTCCTGTATGGTTATATATTTTAGATTTCATTTTATATACACATCCAAAATGCTATTCCGAATGTTTTATGGAAGTAGACAAGGTATAAATAAATAGATATTCTTTCAAGTATGGTAAAATCTGTCTTTTGTCTCTATGTCCTCTATGCCAGGCATGGAGCAGTTGTTTGATTAATGCTGAAGGAAAGACAAATTTATTGGTAAAGAAAAAGAGAAAAACAGGGTGAGAGCTAATGAGGTTTGTAGGGTTAGGGGAGGGTTCTTTGTGAGATGAGAAAGATCTGAGCAGGTCTACAGGGAGGTGAGAAGAGGCCAGGGGAAAGGGACAAGGTGAAAATGGGGAGAATGATCTAGGAGTCCTGGTCCCAGGAAAAGAGAGGACACAGAGAGCAGGAAGGGAGTGAACTGTCTCGAACAAGAGAGTTGCCTCTTCCCAGGCTCCTCGGTTGGTTTCTCATCTCCGTAACCTGTAGCTGGCTGTGACGCCTCAGAACTCAGTCCTTACTTATCTCCACCTCCCATCCGTCTCTGATGATCTCATCCTTGATGGCTTTCAACACCATCTGTGCTCTGATGACTCCCAAGCCTGTCTCCAGCCCAGCTCTCTCCGTCAACCCGGGACTGCCCACTCAACGTCTCCGCCGCGAGGCTCAGCAGACATCCCCAGTCAGCATGAGAAACACCCAACCCCTGCTCTTCTCCCAACCCTGCTCCACCCACAGCCGTCCCCATCTCAGGCCAAAGAAGCTTGAGTCATGCTCGACTCATCTCTTCCCCTCACACAACTGTCCACTGCCTCCATCCTGAAAACAGAAAACAAGTTGAGAATCCCAGAGCTTTTCCGATCTCCACTGGTTTCCCCTTGGCCAGCCACCGCCACCTCTCACGTGCATTGTATGTTCGCCACCCTGCCCTCCCACCCCCCACAGTCTTTCCTCAACACAGCAGTTAGGAGGATCGTTTACAAATGTTTCTCCTCTGGGCTGGGCATAGTGGTTCATGCCTGTAATCCCAGCACTTTGGAAAGCTGAGGTGGGAGGCTCACTTGAGGCCAGGAGTTTGAGACCAGCCTGGGCAACATAGAAAGGACCCATCTATACAAAAAATGTAAAAACAGGCAGGTGTGGTAGTACATGCTGGTAGTCCCAGCTACTCAGGAGGCTGAGGCGGGAGGATCACTTGAGCCCAGGAGTTCAAGGCTGCACTGAGCTCTTACTGTGCCACTGCACTCCAGCCTGGGTGACAGAGCAAGACCCTGTTTCTAAAAAAAATAATAAGAGTTTTTCCTCTGCTCAGAGCCCAGTCCTGGCTTCCATGGCACTCAAAGAGAAAGCCAAAGTTCTTACAACGCCTCCAAGAGTCTTCATTTGCATGCCACCATTATTTGTTTGGGATTGCACTTTACTTAGGACTGCACACACACACCCATGTCCCATCACTGTCCCTAGACCCCGTGCTCCTCCCCTGCTTTGTTTCTCTGCATAGTGTGCACTGCCACCCAGCATGCCACGTATGATACAATTCACCTTCCTGCTGCTGATCTTTTGTCTTCTCCACTGCGTGAGAGTCCGCCAAGAGCGGAGGTTTCTGAGTGCTGCGTTCCCGGCCACCTCCCCGGGGCCTGGAACCTAGCCTGGGACTGGATCGATGCTCAAGACGCGTTTGCTGAGTCCAGTTTTCCCAAGCAGTTCTTTATCTCCTTCAGAATGAAGGCCCCTCCTCTCAGGCACCCAGGGCCCTTTGGGGTCTGGCTGCTGCCACCTCGCCTCTCTTGTCACATGGCCCCTGATGGCAGCCAGATGCAAGTGCCACCGCCCGCTCAGCAGGCTCTCGCACACGGGTTCTTGGCTTGCACCCCTCCCTCAGCCTAGAAAGATCTCCCAGAGCCAACTCTTTCGGGACTCAGTTTGGGGGTCATCTAGGAGAGACCACGCTGGGGTAGGCCCCCTGCTGTGCTCCCAGGGTCCGCGGGGCCCGCCGCTCTCCAGCCCACGCGGTCTGCACGGCACCGCTTGCTTGCGCGCCTGACCCCGACGGGAGAGCCGCGGTGCTGCCTCTCCCCTGCCGCACCCCGGCCCGGCCAGGGGTCCTCAGTGGGTGGTAGGTGGTGGTGGTGGCATCGGTTGTGACGACGGGGATTGTCTTTGACAGATAGTTATGAAGTCAATGACTCCCCCCCAGCAGTTACTGTTTCCACCCAGATCAAGGTGTTGGTTCATCAGCTGATTCATTGATTGACTTGTTCTGCACGCCAGGGTGGCACACTAAGCGCCCCCTTCCTCCCAGAGCTAGCAACCCTCTCCAGAGCCTCTTCTCTTCCCCATGGAAAAGAGCAGGGGGCACCTGGCGAGGGGAGGAAGTTGGCCACCCTCACGTCCCTCAGCAATGAGGATGGCTCCAGAGACACCCCCGGCACCTGGGACAGGTCCCAATGCAGGAGACAGTTTTTTATTACAGTTCAAATTGGCCCCCCAAAATGGATATATTTTATTCCAAGTTTATTACAGTCACGGGGCTCTTGGATCTGCCTGGCTCAGCTGTATTTCTTAAGTAAACTGAGTGAGAAGTGGTTTTGCTTAGTCATTAAAAATCACCTATGTTGAAGGTTAAATGTCCACAGACCAGCATGTATGCAGTCAGTCAACTTTTATGCGGCTTCTGTGCCCAACCAGGCCCTGTGCTGGCCTCCGGGAGACGGGGAGTGACACAGAAGAGGTCACCCCTGCCCTGAGAAACGTTCGGCCCAGTGGCCAGTGAAGGAGCCACTGTCACTATTTAAACAGTCCAGTCCCTCGTGTGAACGTTTGCTTAGTTGAAGGCAGCTGCAGTTGAAGGAAGAAATATTTCCCTGTACCGGCTGCAAACACAGCCTTCTGCTCAACGACCTCGTTTAATTCTGCCTGTGCCGTATCACGGATGAAGACACTGAGGCTCATGTGCTCTTACATGGCAGGGCCGGGACGCCACTGAGGGTCTGACCCTGGCCGAAGGCCAGGCCTTTCTACCCTGCCACCCTGGTGACCTGAAGGCCCACCAGGGCCATAAAAGGAACATCAACAAACCACAAAACTACACACAAAGTTGCCACGTCTAAACAAACTCCACTGGGACCTGTTCATAGCTCCTTGAAAGCTAGCAGCCACCCAGCAAACTAAACACACACACACACACACACACACACACACAGCATTAAGTCAAAAAGACAATTTGACACAAAGGAACAGTCTACTTAATTAGTTATTGTTAATGGGCCCCCAGCCAGCCCAGAGACACAGTTAGTGGCGTCTATCTCAGGCCTCTGTTGGCTTCCCCTAGAAAGTGGAGGAAGGGTGTTGATCCTTGAGCACGAATGCACAGAGAGGCGGGGGCTATGGCTTTTGAGCCACAAGGCGGTAGAGGAAAAGGCACCACAGCTGTGTGGCCCCTCTGCCCTCCATGAGCTCAGGGAACCCACTGGGCTAACTATGGCCAACTCCAGGCGAGACTCTGACCCTCAGTGAAGCCATTCACAGGCGAGCTGAAAACACACCCTGGAAAAGGCTCCCAGACCCCCATGCCACCCTCCCACAGGCCTCCTCTCCTCATCCCGCATGACCGAGGCCTCCTGTTGACTTTGTGTTGCAGGAAATGGTTCTCCCTGGGTTCCTCCTTTGGCATCTTCAAATCACCACACAGACCCGCCAAGGGGCACGGTGATTAGGAATCCCATTAAGTGCTTCACTCGCAGGCTTTGAATAGTCTCTCCTAACCAGGGAGTTTCTGCCACGGCTGAGAGTTTTTTATTATTCTAAGAATACAAATTGCACAGCCCCCACAGTGCCTGGGAAGCAGGCAGGCTGACTTCCACGACATTTACCCGGGGAAAGTGCCCATACTGTGCTGGGGGATTAGAAAGGCTCTAGCTGCACGTGTGATAACTCCTGACCATGCAAACAGCTTAGGACTCTGCAGCCAATAACTTTTGGGGAGAAGCCCCGCTCGTGTAAGTGGTGTTTTGACTCATCCCTCCCAAGACGCGAAAGGTGATGTTAACCACTCAGCATGTTTTAAAGCCCCTGGAAAAATCAGCAAGAGTGCCTTCTCTCCTAAGCTCCTCTGGGGCGGAGGACGGAGGGGACTGGAAGCCCTTGGAAGCCCTTGGAAGCCCCTCCCAAGCCATGTGGACCCATGCCCTGGGACCCCAGGGGCTGTCACTCAGGACAATGCAAATGGCTCCCTCTGCCAGGACCTGACTTTCAGGGACATCTGTGAAGTCACGTCAAGATGACTGAAAGGAAGCCTTTCCTCTGGGCATGACTGGAGAAGAGTATCTCACCCAGAAGGAAGCCGCAGGGGCGAAAACAAATCAATGAAGGACTTACAGATAGATGTTCCCTGGGCCCGAGTACAGTTTACACAATGCAATGTACAGGGAAGATAAATCTGCTCCCTCTCCCTGCCAGGCTAGAGCAGATTCCTGAATAAAAACAACACTTTGCAACAGAACCTGAGACTCGGCTGGAAGTGAGTTTCCTCAAAAGGCACAAGGGACAGGGTTAGGAATTCCTGAAGTCATACTGCAAGCGTTTGAAGCCAGCAGCGTTCAGAGCAAGGGAAGGGGAGGCTGAGGAGGGCAGGGGAGACAGGTGCAGGCACGGCATTCCTCCGGGACCATTCTCAGGGAGAAAGTTGTATTGAATGAGTTTTCCAATAACGTAGGAGAGCAGCCGCACAACCATCTTCAGACTGAGTGGCAGGTCACCGATTTGAGAAACAAGTCAAGTCAGGGTTATGCTCTCTTTTCATTATAACCGGGGGGAAGGGACCTGGCCAGGAGGAAAAGGTTTTGCATGGGCCAGAGCTCAAAGGAACACGTTTCCCGACTCCTGCAGACCACTTTGGCAGCCGGGTAGAGCCAGGGCCAAAACAAACACATTAGGAGCTACCTCCACATCTCCCACCCCTGCCCGCCCTCCCAAACCCATGAAAACTTGATTTGTCTCAACTAAACATAAGCTGGGAACTGGAGAGCAGGGAGGAGAGAGGAAAGCAAGGGGAGCCAGGCAGCGTCCATGCAGTCAGTGTGTGATTGATTTAGAGCCACACCAGCCTCAGAGTGCCATCGGCAAGATCATACCTCCTGCTGATCTCGGGGGAAATTCTCCAAGATCCATGGCTGGGAGTTAAGGAGAATCTCTAAGCCTTCAGGAAGGAGCAGAGCTCTGCAGCTCCTCAGAATGATGGACCGGGGCGAGCTTTAATTAACAGGGTCTGATGCCTCTTCTCTTTTGGTAACTGAGCAGATTTAAAGGGCTAGAGCCCCAATTTGAAGGGTGCCGGTGCCGGTGCTGGAGCTGCCGTGCTCTGCCGTGGCTGCTCCGGCTGCTGCTGCCGCTGCTGGAAAAGCTTCCTGCAGACCTCTCGCTTCGGCAAGGAAATGGGCTGTGAAGGTGGAAAAGTTGGAGTGGGCAGGCTGGGGTCTCTCGGGCTGTATGATTTGAATCAAATCAGAACTGTGGGGCTGTGGTCCCAGGCACTGCCCACGCTAGTGAGTGCCAGCATCCTGCAGGCTGTCTCCTAGATCAGGGAGAAAGGGCTGGACTCAGGTGGCATCAGTGACACCCTCTCCAGATATGGGGCTGGAAAGGACACTGCCCAGGCAAAGCGGGAAGCTGGGTTTCTGCTGTGTGCTTCTTTCCTGAGAGTACTGCTTGGCGACAGCCACCATGTAAGCTACACACACACACACCTGCCCATGTACACACACCTGCCCATGTACACACACGTCTGACCATGTACACACACACACCTGCCCATGTACACACACCTGCCCGTGTACACACATACCTGCCCATGTACACACACATGCCTGACCATGTACACACATATGCTTGACCATGTACACATACCTGCCCATGTACACACACATGCCTGACCATGTACACACACATACTTGAAGCACACAGACATTCCTGCCCACGTATACATGCGTGCCTACCCACATATACACATATTCCTGCCCATGCACATAGATGCCTGCCCATGTATACACATGCTTGCCCGTGCACACACATGCCTGTACATGTACTTATACATGCTTGCCCATGTACATACACATACCTAGCCATGCATACTCATACCTGCTCGTGTACACATATACCTGCCCATGTACACATACATGCCTGCCAATATATATACACATGCCTGCCCACGTACACATGCCTGCCCATGCATACACAGGTACCTGCCCATGTACATAGACACGCTTGCCCATGTACATGCACATATCTGCCCATGTACACACGTGCTTACTCATGTACACACATGATTTCCCATGTACACTCATACCTGCTTATGTAAACACATGCCTGCCCATGCACACATACTTGCCCACCTTCCAGACATCTGAACACAAAGCCACATGGCCTACACCCAGCCAGACCCCTGCCCATTGCAGGTAGATGACCAAGAAAAATAGTTGTGACACAGAGCATGGCCAGGAGAGGAACCTGGGGTAAGGTGGCCGCAGGGATGAGGGGAAGAGCAGACCCGTGTTGGAAGTTCCCTGCCTCCCTGGCTGTCTCTGACAGAGCATGGATCTGGGGCAGGGAGAGTTCCCGTGTCAGGGATAGACCACTGCCCTCAGAGGACCCCTTGCCACACGGCCTCGTCTACTGGCTGCTGCTCAGACAGCTGCCGGTCTCCCTGTGAGCTCGTCTTGGCTCAGACCTCTGAGACTCGTCCTCAGAGTGGCCTGCTGTGCTTGGCGTCCCAGACAATGAACTTGATTTTTCTGCGATGCTTCCTTAGTGCTCCTTGCGTGACCTTTTTAATACCATTTTGCCCTCCTAAGCTGACTGGTGCTCAGTGGCCAGAGGCCATCAGGGAGCGTGCTGTGCCTCTGTGCCTCGCAGTGCGTGCCGGGTGTCTGGGAGGGAGCAGGCTGTGGTGTGGGGGTGAACCTCAGGTCCCGCCCCAGCTCTGATCCCGCGAGCCAGGTTTTCTAATTTGTACAACAACAAAGTTGAATTAAGTCAGTAATGCTCTTAACAGAGAAAGGAAGGAAGGGGACATTCGGGCTTTTAGAAACCTTGTGCCATTATCTAAATACTAAACTTGGCGGAATCTTGGCTGAAAGGGACAGCACACTGCAAAGGACATGCCCTAAAAACCTGGAGAAACCCCGTGCGGGGTCATCTCCATTGGCCTCAGAGTCAGGGAGGGATTGAGTGGCCGCAGTCTCTCCGATCCCAGCTGCTCCTCGGAGAAATGGGTCCTGCCTGCAGCCGGCTCAGACTGGTAGCGTCAGAAAGAGTTCAGATCCCAGCAGGGCCTTGGGCAAAAAGTTCCAGAGCCTTCCCTGCACACCTCTCTCTGTGCCCACCCTACCTCTGCCCCGCCCCCACCTTTGGATGCCCAGAGCCTTCACACCCACTCGCAATAAAATCTTTGTCGGCAAAGAATCTGCTATCACCACGCAGACATCAGTTGAATGCCATTTCTCTCCTCCGTCTTTGGAGAGGTTTGCATATTCCATCCTCTGCCACCCTCAGAGAATGCTGGCAAGGTGAGATCGGTGGGGACAGCCCCCGGCATGCAGCATGTCCCTGCAGACTCACAGTCCCAGAGGTCCCTCACCCCCAGAACCTAGTGGGGCCTCTCCAGGGAAGGCGGACTCTGCAGTTGTAGGGCGGGCGCAGCAGGTGCCCAGCAAGGACCACAGGACAAGGAGGTGGCCGGAGTGGAGTTCCAATCTCTATTCCGCTACCTGCCCCCAAGACCTCAGGTCTCTTTCCCTGTTTTCGTTAATAAAATCAAGCCCCCATTTTTTTGAGGTTGGAGACAATGTGGAGTCTCACTTGGGACAGGAACAGTGGCCTCAGCGCTGCCTTTTCTCCAAGCCCTTGGTGTGCTCTCCCCACCTTCCCGTAGCCGCCACCATGATGGCCTCATGGGCCTCGGTGCCCCGAAATGCCACAGTCCACGTCTTCCCTCAACTGTGTCTACAGTCCCTCAGAGCAGAACTAAACCCAGGCTGGACTATCAGGATAAAAGTGCCACGAACTCAGACGGTAGCAGGGAGCTGGTCACCTGGGCAGAGACAACGACCCAGCCCTACCGGGGCCCCGCTGTCCTGTGGGCTGGGCAGGTGGTCCACAGCGTCCACCCGCCGGGCGTGTTCTCATGGCTGCCCTGACCTCTCGGGGTCCACACAGAGGAGACCAAGGCCAGGGAGAAGGAGGTGTTCCCTCGACTCCTGCCTGAGGTCCACCGTCTGCACCCTCTGCCCAAATGCTGACCTCCCGGCCCTTGCAACTAACAAATGGAAGGTCCACCTTCTTCCTGTCTGCAGGAACTGAACTTGATCGAGCTTCTTCTACGAGATAAGCTCATCACACCACAACCCGGGAGGCCTCGTCTCTGTTTCAGGTGGAGAGATTTGGCGAAGGCTTGCCGTCGGCCTGCCCATAAATCTGCTTCTGCGCTGGTTAGTCGTGAGCTCCCTAGGCTCCAGGAAACCCACAGAGACTCTGCCGTGCTGGGGCCGAGCTGTCCCGACCCCTCACCCAGCTCCCGGCCTGCAGGCTCCCTGTTAGGTTCAGTCAAAGGAGGACTCGGGCAGGACACGGGAGGTGAGGAGGAAAGAACTCAGCAGAGCGTCAGCCCAGGCCCCCAGGTCGCATTGGTACCGTTAGCGCCAGCCTCACTGTACCTCTCGGAGGTCCCGTGCCAGCTTCGCCCCCCATAGAGGATCCAGCAGCAGCCGTGCCAGGACCCTCGGCAGCAGGAATACCCACTGCCACCTCCCTCCGAGGTCTCAGCGCCAGCCCATGGGACCCTGCCCAGGCCAGCTGAGACCTTCCCTTTAGTTCCCCGGTCCTAATGGGAACAACCACTCTTGCAATTACTGAGTGTTTTCAGCTCTCTATTCCTGGGCAACTGATCATCTGTATGAAATGCCATCTGTTTGAGACATCTCATGTAGCTTTTGTTTTCCTGACTGGACAAGAATTTTCCTTGGCGATCCCAAATTGGAGTGTTCTAATAGTCACGATCGAGCCCCAGTCTGAACATTCTGGCACATAGAACGCATGTTGGAGTATAAATGTCAACATTCACAAATTAAAGGAAATTATCCAGCTTGGGCAACATAGAGAGATCCCATCTCTACAAAAAAATTAAAACAAAAATTTAGCTGGACGTGGTGGTGCACGCCTGCAGCCTGGCCACTCAGGAGGCTGAGGCAGGAGGATCGCTTGAGCCCAGGAGTCAGAGGCTGCAGCGAGCTCTGATAGTGACTGCACTCCAGCCGGGGTGACAGCGCAAGACCTTGTTTCTAAAAAGAAAATATTTTTTTTTTTAAATGAAGGAAGTTGTAAGAAGGGAGTGAAGTTTTACAATCATTCCTCGAGTTGGAGCCCGTTGGCACATCCTTGTATTACATATTTGTCACTTATTCTACCAGATTTACAGCCGTCAGAAAGAAAAATAATCCTGGGCCAATTGTAGATCCAGTGAATTCATAACAAAAAAATTAAGAGGCAACTAAGAAACTTGGCTTTGGGAGCATTGAACCAAATGCTGGCAGGAAAGGATGATGGATAATTTGCGTATCATCATTCTGCCTGTTCTTTAGTTACAACAGGTGTGTTAGGTAAATGTTGGTGCATTTTGCAAATATTTTGGAAACTGAACAGTGTGAGTTATTAGGGAATTGGAGGGTCTGAATTCCGCTCTTGGTTCAGCCCTGTGGGATCTCTGCCCTGAGAAGCACACAAAGCGCTGGGCACAGCCTGAGAAGTCGCCCAGGGCGGGAGGTGCGGGGAGCACTCTGGTGTCTTCTCCCTCTGCATTGGGAGGAGGAGGAGGGAGGTCACCAAACACGATGAGACCTGGAGAGCAGGCTTGGTCGGACACCCCCCCAGACACAGAGAGACGGACAGCACAGCGGGGCTGGCTTCCGGCGACGCCCTGTCACGCGGGGCTGTGTGCGACAGCCAGGAAGCTCAACAGGCACCCGCGTGGCAGCGCAGCTTTGACCACGCAGGCCAGGCCCCGCCCCCAACCCAGGTCCCGGTCAGGCCAGTGACCCACAAGTCCTCCTTGTAGGGAGGGGCTGGCAGAAAGAAGAGCGTTCCCTCTCTGTGGGCGGGGCTGCATTTGTGGGCGAGGCTGCGGCCGGGTTGGGGGGCGCAGAGGGAGCAAAATGTCTTTGGGGGCTGCACGTCCTTCTCACCCGGCCCCCCCTCCTGGCACCCCACATGCAGCGTGACTTATTTGTGCTGCCCTGGAAATCTGACCCTGAGCCGTCTCCTCCTCTCAGTCCCGCTGCTGCTGGCTTCCAGCAAGCCCTTTTGATCTCTGGTCTCTTAGAAGAAATTGGTAAATGAATCCCCTACCTCGTCTTGGTGGGCACAGGAGACACAGTGACAAACTAGGAGGACGAAGCCCCAGCCCTCCTGGAGCACAAGAGCTGGCAGAAAAGACAAACATCAAACAATTGCAACGGCAACCGGTGTCTAGAGCGGGAAATGCACGGAGCGGCTGTGGGTTCTCACGGTGAGGACCAGTTACTCTGGGGCTGGGGGCTCCTGGGGTGGGGGTGACACTGGGACCTGGGAGATGACAGGTGTTGATGAGGTGATGGAGGAGACTGCTCCCCACAGACAGGACGGGCTCCAGGGCTCCCGGGCACTGGGCAGGGCGGGGAATGGCAGAAAGGCCAACACTGATCCAGCCGGAGACTGGAGAGGTCAGGCTGGAGGGGCGAGCAGGGGGTCGCCAGGAGGCCGCGGACGTTGTGGCGAGGGAGAGAAGAGGAAGCCGCCACAGGGCCACCGGGATCGTGACATGGCGAGATGTACCGCTGTAGAAGATCCTTCGGCTGCACGGGACATCCACGGGATCTATTGCACAATCCAAGCCAGCGATGAAGCAAACTTGGACGAGTGCCAGCAACGGAAGCACGATTGGCTCAATCTTCCCACCGTGTTTGGAACAGAAATCAGACTCCACGATCTGTTGTGAAGGCCCCTCATAAGCCCCTGGCTCCAAACCACCTTCGTGCCCTTCCAGCTCCAGCCACAGGAAGCCACTGGGAACTCCCAGAAGAGGTCAGCTTGACACATCTCTGAGCCTTAGCACATGCTGTTCCTCCAGCTTGGAATGTCCTTCCTTGCTGCCCCAGTGAACTCCTGCTTATCTGTCAAGGCCCTACTCAGATGTCACATTCTCTGGGCAACCTTCTCCCAAGGATCGCCTTTCCCTCCCCTCCCCTTCCTGCATGCAGACAGGGCCACCTATGCTCCCAAAGCAGTCAGGACACTGTGCAGCCGTTTTTCTTCCCCCAGGACTGTCTCTCACTCTATAAGGGTGATCTCCCTCCACAGGAAATAGGTGTCCTTCCATAAGAGACTGGTGTCCCTCACCTTCCTATTCTTAGTGTCTAGCACAAGGTGATCCCACAACAAATTCTGGTTAAAATGAATTGGGGATATATTTCCATATCAATAAGCCAAATGAGCTTAGCTCTCTGGAGTAAAGCGCAGAATTTGTAAACCTCACACCAGTGAAATTCTAACAAAGTGTCAACATTCTAGCCACTAATAGCCTGTAATCAAGGGACAGTCTGTCCAATAAGTAAATAGTTGTCTTATCTGTTAGAATAATACACAAGTAATGATTTAGTGGCATTTTTCTGGCAGTAGCCACATTTCCTGGAAGAGCTTCACTGCATCTGTGCCCGTAGAAGTAGGCCTCAGATGCAAGTTCTCCTCCAGTCTCGCCCAAGAGCTGCCAAATCAAAGGAAGTGTATGGTTCTAAATTAAAGAAAAGGGCCCCAAGGTAAAGCAAAAGCAGCCCACATGACACAGTGTCCACGTGTATGGAATATGGGTGTGCAAATCACAGCCCCCAGCTGGTGGCAGCGCCAAGGTCAAAGCGCCAACTTACAGCCTTCTCCCATGCAGGTGGAAAGACGCCGCCTCACTCTGCAGCTGGTAAAGCAGAGATGGAATCCACGCCCTCGCTGCCCCGCGAGATCTCTGTGAATACAGACACGGCGTCACGGGCATAGCCTTGGGCGGAGTCTGCCGTTGGCGGCCAGATCTACGTTCCCGTTCTCCGACCTATCACGGTCGGCTCTGTGGCCCCATTTACCTGTGGATGTGGCTTTGGAAGGTGCCCCCGTAGAGGTGTTGTATTCCCCTGTGGCGGACAGAGAGCTCTTTCTTCCTGAATCGCCCCGGAGTCTGGGCTCAGCTCCACAGCTCTGAAGTTCAAGTTTTCAGAGGATTCACAGACCGCAGAAACAGCTCTCTGTTTGGGGCGCTCCACCCATCCCTGCTTCCTCTCTCTCCAGTTTTCCCTCGCTTTCCTCCTTCCTCCTATCCCTGCAGTCCCCAACCCCCGGGCTGCGGACCAGTATGGCTCTGTGGCCTGCTAGGAACCAGGTCGCACAGCAGGAGGTGCGCGGTAGGCGAGCGAAGCTTCATCTGTATTTATAGCCGCTCCCCATAGCTCACGTCACCACCTCAGCTCCGCCCCTTGTCAGATCAGCCGGGGCATTAGACTCTGCATTATGGCGAGTTGCATAATTATTTCATTATGTATTACAATGTAATAATAATAGAAATAGAGTACACAATAAATGTAATGTGCTTGAATCATCCGAAACCATCCCCCTCACCCCTCCAGTCAGTGGAAAAATTGTCTCCCATGACACCGGTCCCTGGTGCCAAAAATTTTGGGGACCACTGCTCTCTCCCACCCCCTGGGCTGGGGGGTGGCACTCCTGCACCATAGAACACCTCCCGAGAGGGCACGACAGATTCAAAGCATGAACTGGAGCCGTGAAGTATAAAAGCATCATGGGTGAAATCCGTTCCCAGAGCACAGGAACCCAGGCCTCGGGAGACCCCTCTAAACCCAGACACAGCGGCGTGGCCCATGCAGATGCTGG
Organism: Eulemur rufifrons; assembly: GCF_041146395.1. Lineage (NCBI taxonomy): Eukaryota > Metazoa > Chordata > Mammalia > Primates > Lemuridae > Eulemur > Eulemur rufifrons. Next base: position 2,946,051 of record NC_090996.1, on the reverse strand, counting down.
GTTCCCTCGCTGGCCCGCACGGCAGGCCAGGAGGCGTCCCCAGCTGAATTTCTGCAGGTGATGGGCGGCTCACAAGCAGCTTGATGGATGGTCTTGCTCCACGCACCTGGCCTCTCTGTGCAGAGGCTGCCCCAGCAGGACGCGCTGGGTAATGCATGTTGTAAGTGACTGTCATTTCCCTAAAGCAGGTCGCTGTCACTTGGCAAGGCTGTCTGCTGATGCTCAAAGGCCCAACTTCCTCTCCTTATCTCGTAGACTCAGGAGATGCCAAGCTTGACAGTAACGCCACTGGCTTCTAAGAAAACACATGAGTCAGACGAGCCTGTGGTGCAGACACCGCTGAGGCTCAGGAGAGGTGAGTCAGGGCGACATCCACAGCCCGGTGCAGTGGGTCCCTGCTCCATGGCGGAAAACACCGCCAAGAGCGGGCTACCATCAAGCTGTGAGTGCCAGGGATTTTGAATGTGACAGCCCCCAGCCAGCCCTGCCACAAGGCTTCTGCTGTCTGGCCAACGGTGGGAGCCAGGCAGAGCGGGGTGGGGCCACACTCCCTCCCTGCCCCTGACCACAGCCCCCTGTGTAGTTCACACCGGCCCAGCCACGTGTAGTAGTCCGCTCTGGGGCTGGGCTGCATTTATTTCTTGCCCTGGCTACAGTCCTTGTTAACTTACACACAGCTATGTGTGCTCATCATAGAAACTCAGAGAGCGCAGAGAGGCAACCTCCCAAAATGTCCCCGCCCAGGACTCACCACCGTTAGAGTTTATTTCTTGTCATTGCCATCAAGAGCATGGCAAAAGCTTCACTCTCCACTGCCTGTTTCTTTACACAACTGTGACCAACCCCACCACTCGGTGACTCTCTGAGCTCCAAGACTCTCCAAGACTTTCCTGCAGGGTCCAGCCTGGTGCAGCCCCGCCTGGAGAGCCCGCCGGGGCAGAGGCTGGGCGACATTATGCTCAGCACCTGCTTGGACAGGCTGTCGGTGGCCGAGACCAAACCTTTCATCTGCCTTCTCAGGCTGGAGAAGTAGCACATTTTCATGAGGTGAAGACCGGCCAGAGTGAACCACCATTTCTTCCAGCTACTCAGAGAACTCCAAGAATCCAGCTCAGAGGGGAGTGACGAATACAACTATAATATAAGGAAGGCCTAAAGGGCAAAAAAGAGGAAAGACCTGGGATTGCTGAATCTGATTTGATTGGGAACAGGGCAGATCTCATCTCTTACCAAGGCCCTACCTTAGCTGCTGGTTTCAGCAAACTCACCCTCCAAGCCCACTACCCCAGGGCAGCTGGCACAGAAGGAGCAAATGCTCCCATGGTCCCCTGCCACTTAAGAGAGAGGTAGTGGGATACTGATAACGTGATAAGATCCAAGTACAGAAAGACAGCAACGTCAAAGCTCTGATGGGTCTTCGTGTAGCTGTGAACGAGTAGGTATCTCTTTATTGGGTCCCGTATGACGTTGGACTCAGGGACACAGCTAAAAGCCAAGGCAAAGTAGGACGAATACTATTTTGCAAAATAACAAAAACACCATTCCTACGTTGTATATCATGTCCTATTCCTTATAAAAGTTTTTCTGCAAGAGGCACTATTCGCAGTGGTGCTCCCTGAAGTTGTGCAACATGGCGGCTCTGAATATTGGTTTCTTCATTAATGGCACTGGAATGCATTGTCTCTGAGAATCAAATGGGTCCTGAGAAGCGTGTGCGTGTGGGGACACACACATGTAGCTATGCCTGCCTCCGCAAGATTAGCTGTGATGCAGAAATCCCTTTACTCAGATCCTCACGCTGATGGGAAGATCTCAAAGCCTTTGCACTTGGAGAGCAAAACTCCCCCTTGAGTCGTTCTGCTGGACTTCAAATGCCACGGCCCACCCCAGACTGTCCTTTGGGAGCGTCCCTTGGTGCTGCCCAAACTGAGGAGTTCACACTTTGGGAAAGGCTTTGCTGAGGGAGGGATGGGTCCCAGGACAAGACCAGCCTGAGGTTAGAGGGCAGATTTCCCTTCCAAAGGGTAGATATTGGCTTCTAGATGGTTGAAGAAGGAGGTAGTCTCCGGAGGAAGACCTTAAATGGCAGATTAGCAACACACAAAAAAGAGAGCAAGTCCATAGTGGACCTCTATAAGGGTCTTTTCATGATTTTTCCCTAGCACTTTGGTGACAGATGGATTGCATGGTTTTAAAATAATCATATCCTTCTCTGTCATATGTCCCTTTGCTTATCCCCCAGTCTGGTGTGGAGGCAGGGGGAGTGACTAATGGGGTAGGACAATGGACAGAAAACTCCACGATACTGTCGAGGAGGCTGGTGACCAGCAGTAAAGGGGGCACAGTTCACAGCAGGATTGGACGGCAGCGAGGAGCTTGCCCCGTGAGGTTCACTGGCCGGGTGGGAGATCCAGGTGCCGATGCGGGATGAACTCCCCTTTCCCCAGAGTACTAGAGAATAGTGGCCCTTGAGGAGAAGACTCACACACGGGTTACACACCTGAGTTCACCTGTGACTGTGCCACTCTCTGGCTCCAAACTTGCCGGGCACGTCCTTCTCTCTGTCCAGACCATGACCCCTGCCCAAAAGCCCTCCTTTCACCTCTCAGCTGTTCACACTCCCCATCCATCTGCGCTCTGCTCAAGTCCCACGTCTTTCATCCATGAGTATGGCCATACCTACGATAACACATTCCGTTTAGCACCTGGCACACACACTAGGTGAAGTGCATTTAATCCCCACATCCATGCTGCGAGGTAGATACTATAATCTCCATTTTTCAGATGTGGAAACTGAGGCTCACAGAGCCAGAATGGTTTGCATTTTAAACATTTACGTTTATCTGGGAGCTGGGCTTCGGGAGACACCAACCGCTCAGAACACTGTGGTGCCCCGAGGGAGCTCTGCCTGCTGAAAGAAATGGGTTTCTCAATGTGGAACTAGAATGAATTGTCTCTGAGTATCGACACTGCTCTGACTCCAATGCCCCTGGATGATAAGCATCCCTGGATAATAAGAATTCATGTTCCAGTGGTGGCCAAATGGCCAATATCAGGCATATCCACCCAAGGGCAGGTCGCCCACTGCCAGTCCCACGTGTTCCTTTGCCCTCTGTCCCAGTGGTCAAGGTCTCACCAAACCCTGCATCTAACCCTTCCTTACAGTTGCTGAGCCCATCTGGGATCCTTTGCTGCACTTGGAAGAGCAAAGCTCACTCCAGACTCTGGGGTTGCAGCAGCCCCAGGTAAGAACAGTGTGAGCGACTCCAGCTTTGGGAAGTTGGTAAAGTTAAAGCAACATTCCCAGGCCCCTTCCTCAGTCACAGGAGGACTGGGAGCTGCTAAGGGTTGATGAGTCCCACTTGGACTCCTGTTGTAGTCATGGGGACAGATGCCATCACATAGCAAAGGTGCTGAAAGCAGAAACCACCAACGTCCTTCACCCCAAGATGGGACTCAACCCACACCTGAGAATCTCCCAGACAGAAATCAGGGGTGATGCCACATATGTCAACCCCATGGCTTTGCGACAACTTCCAGTCCCTCTTGACGTCCCAACGATGCCCAGGCCCAGCCTCAGGGGACCAGAGCAACCCCCACAGGTACTCTCAGCCCAGCTTGGACTTTAGGGGCCAGAGCATCAAACCCAAGTATCCCGGACAGAGCACAGGAGGGCTCTCATCTCAGATGCACCTCTCTGGTCTCCCCAGAACTTGAGAGAGAGGAAAGAATTTGGGGGTCAGGGTGCAGGTGGATACACTGCTGGACAGCTTGTACTCGCTGTTCATGGTTCAACGCAGACATCACCTCATCCGAGAAGGCTTCCTTCCCGTCAAGGTTAGTTTCCCATTCCCCCTCTCTCTGAGCACCACGCATTCCCTGTACAGACCTTTCACACCATGTCGTACATTCTTGGTGCTCTCTGCTCCCAAATGCATGTGGAATGTGCTTTTGAGTTTACAGGCTGTGTCTTTCTCAGCCCTGTGGCCACCTATAGCAGTGGCCTCCTGCATCTGCCAATGTCCTGGGTGCCTCTAACCCCAAACGGGAGCTTTATGACGTGGCCGGTGTCCATTTGTCCCAGGATTAACATCTTTCCACTCCCCCCAGCCCCCGATGGCTGCAGCCAGGAAAAACGAGAAGCCGGAGTTGACAACAGCTCTCCAAGGCTGAACCAATAGGAGAGGGCTTGGTAAGGTCACAGTCAAAGTCGGGAAACAGACAGACACTCTTCCAGCATAATAAAGTCCAAAAATTATGCTAGCGGGGAGACGTGACTCCTTTGCGTAGATCATTGAGGTCTGTGGGCAGGAGATTAACACTTGCAATAAAAAATGCCTGGCTTGTTGTTCAAAACATTTTGGGATGATCATAGAGAAACAGAAAGAAAAGTCAATCTTCCACCCAGAGTCTCTTCCCCTAATTCCGGGCTCCAAGCTTCCCCTTCACCCTGAGAAGAAGTAAAATGAATGGGGACTCTCACACTGACAAGGGACTGGGACACCCCACCCAAGAGAAGAAACCAGACCTGGGACAGGAAGAATGAAAAATGGAGTAGAATTAGGAGGGGACGTAAGGTCCACGTGGGAGCTATGGCCAGCCATGACGACATCCGTGAGCGGCTGACACTCTGAAGGTCTAGGCAGGGAGGCCCGAGCTTGGCATGGTGCAAAGGTTTGAGCCGAGCAGAAGGAGGCCACCGTCCCTCTGCACAGCCATGCCCACCCCAGTTCTGTGTAGTTTAGATGCCATCGCAGGGACCCAATTGGAGGACAGACAAAGCTGTGTGTGTGTGCACACGCACACATGTGTGAACAGGCACTGGCCTGGCAAAGGAAGGGAAAGGACTAGCCCTCCCTCCCCAAGGTCAACAGCGGGCACCTGTAGGGTCGGGAACATGGAGGTAAGTGGAGCCCCCGGAGAAAGACCCCCAGCCACAGTCCAGTGTGTGTGAGGAACAAAGAGGTCATCAGGTATTTACAACATAGGGTAAGCAAATGCTCAGTGGGAAGTGCAGGATGTTTTCAGGGCAGAGAGAAAGGGCACCTTAGAGTTCAGGAAGGCTTCCTGGAGGAGGTGATGTCTGTGTTGAGCTCTGAGAATCAAGAAGTTAAGCAGAAGCATGTTCCTGGACTCTCTCCCTCCACCATCCCTGGAGAATAGCTGCAGACCTCCCCCTCTCTGCCCCCGCCCCCCCCCCAGTCCCCCGCCTTAGGTCTAAGATAAGGAAACTTGCGCTCTGTCACAGTCAAGTCCGAGACAGCCTGTCACCCGGGTGAGTCCCTAGAGCTCTCAGGCCCTCTCATTTACCTGCGTTCCTGGGTGGTTCCAAGTTCCTTCCCTGGAACTGCCAAAGGGGTCCCGATCCTGTTAGTGGGGCTGAGAAGGTGATTTGCAGCATCCACACAGCCGGGGGGCCCACCCCAGAGCCGGCCCTGGCCTGGCCCCTGGAGCCCGGTGAAGGTGTGCCCGGCCCCGGCCAGGCTGCCTGCTCGGACTGAAAGAGGGCGAGGAGTGCTGCCAGCTTCCTGGAGCCCGGCCAGGCCTCCCCAGCCTGCCAGGCAGGTGGAGGAGGAGCCCGAGAGAGCCTGGTAAAGCCTCCCGAGGACCGCATTAACTCCCGACAAGCCACGGACACAGCCGGCTGATGGTGGCCTCTGGGCCCACAGCAGAGCCCCAGCCAGGGCTGTGGGGTCCATCCCCCCACTCTAGTCTCTGGGCAAGCGCCTGGGTAACTTTGACTTGCCCCTGCATTTGAAGCCGGCCACCACGCCACAGCCCCAGCCCTCGCCCCAGCCTCATGCCCTGGGCAGCAACCTCTGCTACGGAACTGTCTGGTGTCTGGCTTGAATCTTTTTTTTTTAATATATCTTTTATTGAGGCAAAATTCACACGATATAAAATTAACCATCTTAAAGTGAATAACTCAGTGCATTTAGTGCATCCACAATGTCGTGCAACTGCCACCTCTAGCTGGTTGCAAAACACTTCATCACCACAGAAGGAAATGCTTTGCCCACTGAGAAGTTCTTCCTATTCTCTCTGCCCTCAGCCCCAGTTTGCGTTCTGTCTCTGTGGATGTACCTATTCTGGATATTTCATGTAAACAGAATCACACAATATGTGACCTTTTGTGTCTGGTTTCTTTCCCTTAGTACAATGTTTTCAAGATTCATCTACAGGCCGGGCGCGGTGGCTCACGCCTGTAATCCTAGCACTCTGGGAGGCCGAGGCGGGTGGATCGCTCAAGGTCAGGAGTTCGAGACCAGCCTGAGCGAGACCCCATCTCTACTAAAAATAGAAAGACATTATATGGACAACTAAAAATCTATATAGAAAAAATTAGCCGGGCATGGTGGCGCATGCCTGTAGTCCCAGCTACTCGGGAGGCTGAGGCAGGAGGATCGCTTAAGCCGAGGAGTCTGAGGTTGCTGTGAGCTAAGCTGACGCCACGGCACTCACTCTAGCCTGGGCAACAAAGTGAGACTCTGTCTCAACAAAAAAAAAAAAAAAAAAAAAAAAAGATTCATCTACAGTGTTGCACATATCAGCGCTTCATTCCTTTTTATGGCTGGTCCATTGTATGTGTACACATCTCAGTTTGTTTATCCAGTCATCTGTTGATGGACATTTGACTGGTTTCTTCCTTTTGGCCGCTGTGAATAGCGCTGTTATGAATGGTTGTATATGTGTATTTATTAGAGTACTTGTTTTCAATTTTTGGGGGGGTATTCCTAAGAGTGAAATTGCTGGATCACATGGTAATCCTGTGTTTAATTTTTCAAGCCACCACCAAACTGTTTTCCACAGTCATCGAACTATTTTACATTCCCACCACCAATGCACAAGGGTTCTAGTTTCTCCACATTCTCACCACATTTTTTTTAAAGAGCTGTCATCGCAGCTATGAAGTCATAGCCCATTGGGGTTTTGATTTGCATTTCTTTAATGACCAATGCTGTTGAGCATCTTTTCATGTGATTTTTGACAAGTTGTATATCTTCTTTGGAGAAATGCCTGTTCAGATCCTTTGCCCATTTTTAAATTGGGTTGTTTGTCTTTTTGTTGTTGAGTTGTAAAGGTTCTTTATATATTTTTGGATACTAGACCTTTATCAGATATATGACTTGCAAATTTTTTCCCATTTTGTAGGTTGTCTTTTCACTTCCTTGATAATGTCCTTTGATGCCTAAAAGTTTTTAATTGTTATGAAGTTCAATTTATCTATTTTTTTCTTTTGTTTATTGTGCCTTTAGTGTCACATTAAAAAATCCATTGTTTATGAAACATTGATCGTAGATATTTACCCCTATCTTTTCTTCTAAGAGTTTCATGGTTTTTATCTCTTATACTTAGGTCTTTGATCCATTTTGAGTTAACTTTTTTATATGACATAGGGTAGGGATTCAACTTCATTCTTTTTCATGTGAATATCCAGTTGTCTCAGCACCATATGTTGGAGAGACTATTCTTTCCCTATTGTATGATCTAGGCACCCTTGTCAAAATCACTTAGCCATTGGGATTCGGGTTTATTTCTGGACCCTCAGTTCTATTCCACTGATGAAGCTATCTATCCTATCCCAGTACCACACTGTTTTGATTACTATGGCTTTTTAATAAGTTGTGAAATCTATTTCCTTAATCTTGCCTGAACCCATTCGAGAGAAGATGACTTGACTCAGTTCCTCCTTTCCTACCTTGATATCGCATAAGGACACCCCTAACTCTCAACTCTCCCTTGAAATTCTGATTCTGATTCTGAATTCAGGCTAGGAGGGAGGAAAGAGCAGTGGCTAGCCTGGAAATCCAGTGCAAGAACTGGCCCTATCAGTTCTCCATAAAGAGGAGGGGGCAGCATGCAGTGAAAAGAGCACAGGTGTGTGCAGGTTCCTCGCCCAACTCTGGAGCCCACCAACTGTGTAGTCTGAGCAACTTATCCTCTCTGACCCTCAGCTTTGCCATGTGTAAAATGGGTTGTTGTGAGATCTACACATGTGCAATAATGCACATAGAGCCCAGATGAAGCTGGGCATGCCGGTGCACGCATGTAGTTCCAGCTACGTGGGAGGCTTGGGAGGGAGGATCACTTGAGCCCAGAAGTTTGGGACCAGCCTGGGCACATAGTGAGACCCTGTCTCTAAAAAAAAAAAAAAAAAAAAAAATTAAAGCTCAGATGTACCCGCATAATGTACATCTGGCCAATAAATAGCACAAAAGGGCACTGGGAGATGATCATGGAAACATGGGATGTCCCGATTACTCCAGAATCAGATACACCTTCTCTGGAAGTGTGTGAATGGAGGATAGATCTCTTGCTTTTAATCAGTCACAGGCACTCACAGAGCCAGGCCAGGCAGTAGAAGAGACAACAATTAGTCCTTTACATGTCCTTACTTTCTTTGCTGTAAAATGAGTTCCTTGGTTTAAAAAAAACAGGCGTATGTGTGTTATGCTGGTTACCATAATGGTCAATAAAGCTTTCTGTAAGTCCGCAAATAGTGTAGTTGGCAGAAGCAGAGGAGCAGGGAAGGCAAATCCATATCCAGAATGAGTGTCTATTTCAGGGACAGCCAATCACAGCTCCCTCCTGATGGAAGAGGGCCAATACAATTAGTCATCCTATACTTCTAGCAAAGCAGCAGGCAAGGCAGAGCTTAAAGGGCTTTCTAACTGCTCCTCGGAATTCTTTTTATGTGGGGCATCTCTAGATGTTCCAGTATTGCCCTTGGGTGAGACAGGCATATTCATCTGGGATCTCCTTTGGGGAGACTGGCCTGGCCCAGGCGCTACCCTGCATCAGTGGGTCCTCAGCCAGGCACCTCCCTGGGGGCCACACCAGCCCCGTCGCCGGCCCCGGCTGCCCCTTGCTGCCTCTGGAAGCAGGTGTCTCTGCACCACCCTCACCAAAGTGGAGTCCACGTGCTCCCTGCCTCTGCGGGTCATTTGCTTCCAAACTGAAGTTCATCCAGGTGCCAGGGACAGGGCAGAGGCTCAGTCACATGCCTGCCTCCAGCGGCAAGTGTGGCAGGGGAAGCTTATTCCTGAGCTTTATTTTGGGGAGAAGCTGACACATCGAGTGGGAAATTCTCCCGACACAGACTGGGTGGTCGAAGGAGCCAAGTGGGAACAAGCAAGACGGTTGTCTACCATGTGTGGTACCCTACTGAGGTCCTATTCAGGCCTGGTAAACCGGATGCTGCGCCTCTGCTTTCAACTCCACCCCGTGAAGGCGGGGGAAATTGACATCAAGATGAGCCAGTGCCACCTTCTCACCCAGTCATACAGACCTCCTCACCTGCAGCGTCTCCGTTCCTGAGCCTGGCATTTTGCCCAACAAGGCATCCTCATCGAGCGAGTGAATGAACGCATGGTCAAATGGCACAACGTGGCACCTATTAGTTGCCTCGAGTACAATGTCTGGCATGTCTGGATTGAGACCCACGATCCCACATGTTCCTTCCCACTCTCACCTGCCCCGTCCCATTGGCTGGATCTGAAAGGTGGAGCTTTTGCTCTGTTTCTAGTTCTCCGATGGAATGTGTGTCCCTGTGGCCAGAGCACCTTGCTCGCTTCCCGTAGGGGACCGCGCCAGCTGACTGTACCCTTGGATGTCGGCCAGCTGTTGGCTCAAGTTCCTCCCTCAGATTCACATCTAGCGATACAGTGCAGTAGGAGGGACGCTGACCGTGACAGGACCTGCCGCAGAGAAGCCCTCCTGCCTGTCCCATCTGCCGGGCCAGAGCCCATGCTGGCCCCAACCAAACCGCGTGCGCCCGTGCTCAGCTGACTCGACTGCCCTGGCTCCGAGGCCGCCCGGCTGTGCCTGACCCCATCACCGTCAGCCAGAGCTGCCAAGGTCCCAGGGTGCCCATCTGAGTAGTGGCCCCTCCTTACCAATCCTCACCGCAACATTACCAGCTGTCTCGGGTCCCCCGCACCCTGTCCCCTGTCAGCCACGCTTCCCAAGGCTAAGACAGAAAATGCCCCAGGCTTCCCAGTTCTATCACTAGCTCTTTCACAAGGATTTTTGCCTGAAAAATCACCATCAGAGGATGATTTTCAAAAAAGTTAATAACATGGCTCATGTGGCCAAAGATTTATTTAACTGATTAATTAATGAGTCAGAGGGTTGGGTAAAGCAGTTTCAAAAGTGAATAAGTAGGCCAGGTGCGGTGGCTCACGCCTGTAATCCTAGCACTCTGGGAGGCTGAGGCGGGAGGATGGCTAGAGGTCAGGAGTTCGAGACCAGCCTGAGCAAGAGCGAGACCCCATCTCTACTAAAAATAGAAAGAAATTATATGGACAACTAAAAACATATATAGAAAAAATTAGCCGGGCATGGTGGTGCATGCCTGTAGTCCCAGCTACTCAGGAGGCTGAGGCAGAAGGATCGCTTGAGCCCAGGAGTTTGAGGTTGCTGTGAGTTAGGCTGAAGCCACAGCACTCTAGCCTGGGCAACAGAGCGAGACTCTGTCTCAAAATAATAAATAAATAAAATTTAAAAAAAATGAGTAAGTAAAGCTGATTTAAAAAGCATTTGAGGACCTGGGTAGTTAAGGGTTTCTGAAAAATGAATGTTAGAATAAAGTTGCTAGGTGAGAAACAAAACTAGTTAATGTCCTGATAGGGGAGTAAGACTGTAACATTGAGAGTTATCTTTCTACTAGACAGAAAGCAATTACATCTCCCCGAGGAAAACATCATCAACTTAACATGTAACCCACAACGTCTAGGCTTTTAATCAATAGTGAGTCAAGCAAAGGTACCTCTCCCATAATTAGTCTGTGGGGACTGTTGAACAATGTCCCTGTGCGACACTGAAAGAAATTGCTGTTCTTTCTTTGCCTATTTCTTACTTTTTCTTAACTCCACGTGGAGTTGTGAACCCAGGCTCCTAGGGAAGTGTCTCTAAGATACAGACGTGCACTGTTTAAATCCTGCAGTGTCACCGCACTGTTCGTCAAAGGCATAAAGCCTGACCCTTGGGCAGGACACACAAAGCCCTGTGTGACTTGAGACCTCTCCAGCCTACCTCTTGCCACTTCTGCACAGGTGGCGGGCACCATGGCCTTTGCCAGTTGTTCATCTGGCTTACTCAGTGCTTACTTCATGCCATGCTACAAAGGGGTGCTTTCTTTAGAAGCCCTTCCTTGACACCCCCAAACCCTCCTGATACAGTGTCTACAGCTGCAATTGTGGCAATACTACCAATGGCTGGGTTCTTAACTTGCACTGGGCTTTGTCCTGAATCATTGATCGATCCTATGCAATTGAAGTCTTTGAACAAAGATAACTTTATCCCACTTTCCACGTAAAGAAAGTGAAATTCAGAGAAATGAAGTCATCTTCTAGAGACCCCACAGCTGGAAAATGGTTGAGGTAGGACTCAAACACAGATCTTTCTGATCCATAACTGTACTTGTCCCTGTAATCTAGAGCTCTTTCCTGTTCACAGCACTCTGTGCAGATTTTCATGAGTTCCCTGATGATGAAATGAGTTTCATGGCATCTGTCTTCTTGCACAGAATGCCCAAGCCAGGATTAGACAAGCCTGGCTCCCACTAAAAGATATTAAGGACGTCATAGAAGAGCATTCAGTGTGTAGATGGCTAACAGTCCCTGGGAATTCTGGGGTGACCTCAGCTGGCGAAGCCTCGTCCTCAAGCAAAGTGTAGTGGTGTTGAGTCACTCCCAGGTGCTCTGAGATAGTGGAATTCTGCTGGACATGCCCACAACATATCTCAACCCAAGCCTGCCAGTGTCCTGGGGTCTGGCACAACCCACCCCCTCAGCCTTCAAACGCTAGCAGCCTACAGTATTCAGAACTGACTTCCAGCTTCAAACTACGCACGCATTTACTCATTCATTTATTCCACACAAAGATACTCACACATACCATGGGCCAGGCACTGTACTAGGTGCTGGAGGTGGCAAAGGTCAGCAAATCAGACAGGGGCAGTCCCCTGCTGGAGATTATGCTGTACTGGGGAGAAGAAAGCAATGGAAGAAATGCATACGTAAATGTGAAATTACAGTGGGGGTGAGTGCTAGAAAGAAAAGACGCATGTCCTGAGAATGTGGAAGAGAAAGGATCTGTTGGGCTGAGATCGGGAGGGTAGAGTTGTATGGGGGGGGGGGTTTGAAGAACAAGCTGGGGGTGAGGGTCGGCGAGGAGGCATGAGAAGCGGCCCTTTCACAAGGGAGTTTAAGGAGACTAACTGATGTTGCTGGCAGCCACCACCTTCTCCTTCTCTTTTTATTGCCCTGCCACTTTGTGTCCCCTGGTTTCTCCCAGGCCAGCTTGCCCTTATTCTCCAAAATCTCCGCTCTCTAATCTCCCTTATTTCTGTTGAATTCACATCGTGCTTTCCTGATGTCCCTACATGACCCATTGTTTACGAGGCCCCATTAAGACAGGAACTGTGGGCTCCTCGTCGTTTTATCCTCAGAGCCTAGCACACCGTCCGGATCAGAACAGACATACAATAAACGAATGAATAAAAATAAATGATGAGAGTACAACTCTGGGACCTCTGTACCCAGTACGTACATGCCATAAGCAGCCCGGTCACCCTGGGCAGATTCATCCCAATGAGGGTAGCAGCTCAGAGAAGGCCCCTACATCTCAGGGCCTAGTGAAGGGACCCAGTGTTTAAATGACTGATTCTCCTGCCTTCCTCAGTGTCCTGACGCCCTGGTGTGCAGGGATGAACTGTGAGAGGATCATAAATAATTGGATACCCAAAATAAAATCAACATCGGCAAATAATCTAATTAAAATAATTAATTAGAGGGGGTGTTTTAATTTGCAAGTCCCTAAAGATTAATGTATTGATCACTTTCTGACAAGTTTATTTGCCATGCATGTGAGTTCTTGGTGAAGTGTGTATTCATATATTATATCCATTTTAATGGGTTGTTTATTTTCCTATTATTCAGTTTTGAAAGTTCTTTATATATTCCGGATACAAGACTTGTATAACATATGCTTTGCAAATATTTTCCCCCGCAAATATGTCTCCCTGACTTGTCTCTTCACTCTTTTCATGGTACCTTATAGACAGATAAATATTTTAATTATGATGAACTCTAATTTATGAATTTATACTTACTTTTTATCTTGCTTTTGTTTTGTTTTTTATTTCAATAAATTTAGGGGGTAAAAGTGGCTTCCTGATACAAAGATGAATTGTAGAGAGGTGAAGTCAGGGCTTTTGGTGTACCTGTCACCCAGATAGCATAAGTAGTACCTGAGAGGTAATTTTTGATCCCTCAGCCCCTCCCACCCTCTCACCTTCTGTGTCTCCAAAGTCTGTTATACCACTCTGTAGGACCATGTATACCCATTGCTTGGTTCCTGGGATACTTCACTCAGGATAATGGCTTCCAGTTCCATCCAAGTTGCTGCAAAAGATGTTATTTCATTCTTTTTTATGGCTGTGTAGTGCTCCATCGTGTACATATACTGCATTTTCTTTATCCACTCATCAATTGATGGGCACTTAGGTTGATTCCATATCTTTGCAACTGTGAATTGCATTGTGATAAACATACAAGTACAGGTGTCTTTTTGATTAATGACTTCTTTTCCTTTTAGTAAATACCTAGTAGTGGGGTTATTGAGTCAAATGGTAGCTCTACGTTTAGTTCTTTGAGGAATCTCCACACTATTTTCATTGAGCTTATATTAATTTACCTTCCCACCAGCAGTGTACAAGCATTCCCTTTTCATTGCATCTGCACCAACATCTATTGTTTTTTGACTTTTATATAATGACCATTCTGACAGGGGTAAAATGGTATCTCATAGTTTTAATTTGCCTTTCCTTGAGGATTAGCAATGTTGAGCATTTTTTCATATGCTTTTTGGCCATTTGTGTATCTCCTTTTGAAAAATGTCTGTTCATGTCTTTTGCCCACTTTTTAATGGGTTATTTATATTTTTCTGGCTGATTTGTTTGAGTTCCTTGTAGATTTTGGATATTAGCCCTTTGTCAGATGTATAGTTTGTGAGTATTTTCTCCCATTCTGTAGGTTGTGTATGTATTCTGTTGTTTATTTCTTTTGTTGTGCAGAAACTTTTTAGCTTAAGTCCCATTTATTCATTTTTGTTTTTGTTGTATTTGCTTTTGAGGTCTATAGTCATAAATTCCTTGCCTAGGCCAGTGTCCAGAAGAGTTTTTCCTATGTTTTCTTCTGTAAGTTTTTATGGTGTCAGGTCTTAAGTCTTTCATCCATCTCGAGTTAATTTTTTGTATATGATGACAGGTGAGAATCTAGTTTGATTCTTCTGCCATGTGGCTCTTCAATTATCCCAGCACCATTTATTGAATAGAGTGTATGTTTTTGTCTACTTTGTCAAAGATCAGTTGGTTATAGGGTTTGGTTTTATTTCTGGATTCTCTATTCTGTTCCATTGATCTGTATTCTACTTTTATACCAGTACCAGGCTTTTTTGATGACTGGTAGCCTTGTAGTATAATTTGAAGTCAGGGAATGTGATATCTTCAAATCTGGTTTTTTTGCCTAGGGTTGCTTTGGCTATTTGGGCTCTTTTTTGATTCCATATGAAATTTAGTATTATTTGTTCTAATTCTGTGAAAAATGACATTAGTATTTTGATGGGAATTGCATTGAATCCATAAATCACTTTGGGCAGAATGGACATTTTAACAACATTGATTCTTCCAGTCCACGAGCATGGGGTGTTTTCCCATTTCTTTGTGTCATCAACGATTTCTTTCATCAGTGTGTTGTAGTTCTCCTTGTAGAGATCTTTCACTTCCTTAGTTAAGTATATTCCTAGGTGTTTATTTTTGCAGCTATTATAAAAGGTATTGAGCTCTTGATTTGACTCTAAGCATGGCTGTCATCAGTGTATGGGAATGCTACTGATTTGTACACATTAATTTTGTAACCTGAATTTATTTATCAATTCTATGGAGGAGTCTTTAGAGTTTCCCAGATATAAGATCATATCATCAGCAAATAGGCATAGTTTGACCTTTTCTTTTCCAATTTGTATGCCCTTCATTTCTTTCTGTAGCCTGATTACTCTGGCTAGGCCTTCCAGTACTATGCTGAATAGAAGTGAGCATCCTTGTCTTCTTCCAGTTCTTAGGAGAAATGCTTTCAACTTTACTCCATTCAGGACGATGCTGGCAGTGGGTTTGCCATATACAGTTTTATTATTTTGGGGTATGTTCCTTCTATGCCTAGTTTGTTAAAGGTTTTTTTATCATGAAGGGTGCTGGATTTTATCCAACACTTTTTCTGCATCTATTGAGATGTTTTTAATTGTTTTTAATTCTGTTGATGTGGTGAATCATACTTATTGACTTGCACATATTGAACCACATTTGCAACCCTGGAATGAAGCCCACTTCATCATGGTGAATTTTTTTTTTTTTGATGTGCTGTTTGATTCTGTTTGTTAATATTTTGTTGAGTATTTTTGCATCTATGTTCATTAGGAATATTGGTCCGTAGGTTTCCTTTATTTATTGTGCTCTTTCCTAACTTTGGTATCAGGGTGACACTGGCTTCACAGAATGAGTTAGGGAAGATTCCCTCTTTCTTGATGTTATGGAATAGTTTCACTAGGATAAATACCAGTTCTTCTTTGTAGATCTAGTATAATTTGACTGTGAATTCATCTGGTCCTGGGCTTTTTCTTTTTGGGAGGTTTTTTATTACTATTTCAATCTCAATACTCATTATTGGTCTGTTCAGGGTTTCTACTTCTTCCTGATTCAAGCCTGGGAAATTGTGTGTTTCCACAAATAATTCCATTTCCTCTAAATTTTCTAGTTTGTGTGCCTAAAGTTGCTCTTTGTAGTATCAGATGATCTTTTGTATGTCTTTGATATCAGTTGTAATGTCTCATTTTTCATTTCTGACTGAGCTTATTTGAATCCTCTCTCTTCTTTTCTTGGTTAGTGCAGCCAGTGGTCTGTCAGTTTTGTTTATCTTTTCAATGAACAAACTTTTAGTTTCATTAATCCTTTGTATTTTTTTTGTTTGTTTGTTTCCATTTCATTTAGTTCTGCTCCGATCTTTGCTATTTCTTGCTCTCTGCTAGCTTTGGGTTTGATTTGGTCTTGTTTTTCTAGTTCCCTGAGGTGTGACATTAGGTTGTTAATTTGTGATCTTTCTATCTTTTGATGTAAGCATTTAATGCTATTAACTTCCCTCTTAGCACTGCTTTTTCTGTATTCCAGAGATTTTGGCAGCTTGTGTCACCATTGTCATTCAATCTGAAAAATTTTTTGGTTTCCATTTTGATTTTGTCATTGACCCAAGGATTTTTCAGCAGCATGTTGTTTAATTTCCATGCATTTGTATAGTTTTGAGAGTTCCTCTTGGAATTGATCTCTAGTTTTATTCCACTGGAGTCTGAGAAGATAGATGGTATGATTTCAATTTTTTAAAATTTGTTGAGACTTGTTTTGTGGCCTGATATATCACCTATCTTGGAAAATGTTCCATTTGCTGATAAGAAAAATGTATATTCTGCAATTCTGGGGTAGAAATGTTTTGTAAATGTCTGTTAGTTCCATTTGTTCCAGAGTCCCATTTAAGTCCAGCGTTTCTTTGTTGACTTTCTGCCGTAATGATCTAACTAGTTATGTCAGTGGAGTTTTGAAGGCCCCCTACTCTTCTTAAGTTGCTGTTTATTTAATTTCTTAAATCTAATATTATAGAATTTGTTTTATGAATCTAGGCACTCTGGTGTTAGGTGCATATATGTTTAGGATTGTTATGTCTTGTTGTGCCATAGTTCTCTTTATCATTATGTAATGACCATATTTGTCTTTTTTTTTCTTTCTATCTTTTTTTTTTTTTTTTTACTATTGTTGATTTAAAGTCTGGTTTCTCTGATATAAGACTAACTACTCCTGCTCACTTTTGGCTTCCATTTGTGTGGTATATTTTTTCTCACCTCTTTTCCTTGAGTGCATGTGGCTCTTTACAAGTTAAATGGGTTTCTTGGAAACAGAAGATATTTGAGTTGTGGCTTTTTTAAAATCTATTCCATCAATCTATATCTTTTAAGTGTAATATTTACATTCAATGTTAATATTGATAAGTGAGATACTATTCCAGTCACATTCATTGTTACCTATTTGCTTTGTATTCTTCTTTGTGTTACTGTTTTATAAGAGCTGTGATTTTTTTACTTTTGGGTGTTTTTACACGGGTGAATATTAACTGTTCTTTTTGGTGTGTAGAGCACTTTTGAGCATTTCTTGTAGGGCACATCCAGTGGTGACAAATTCCCTTAGTGTTTGCTTGTTGGGGAAAGATTTTATTTCTTCCTCATTTATGAAACTTAGTTTTGCAGGATATAAAATCCTTGGTTGACAGTTATTCTGTTTAAGACTGAAGATGGGACCCCAATCCCTACTGGCATGTAAGGTTTCTTTTGAGAAGTCAGCTGTTAGTCTGATGGGATTTCCTTTGTAAATTGTTTGATGCTTTCATCTTGCAGCTTGTAAAATTTTCTTCTTCACTTTGACTTCTGTCAGACTGATGAGTAGGTGCCTTGGTGGTGTCCTATTTGCAATGAATATTCCAGGAGTTCATCAACCTTCTTGGATCTGGATGTCTAAATCTCTTGAAGGACCACAGAAGTTTTCCTTCGTTATTCCCTCAGATAGGTTTTCTATGCTTTTTGCTTTTTGCTTTTTTTTCCTTCTCCCTTGAGGATACGTAATGATACTTATGTTTGGGCATTTTACATTATTTCATATTTCTCAGAGATTTTGTTCATTTATTTTGATTCTTTTTTCTTTATTTTTGACTGACTGAGTTAATTTGAAAGCATTGTCTTCAAGCTCTGAAATTCTTTCTTTTGCTTGGTTTAGTCTGTTGTTAAAACTTTCTACTGTGTTTTGAAATTCCCCAAATTAATCTTTCATTTCCAGAACTTCTGTTATTTTTATTAAAAATATATATCTTTTTAGTGAATTTTTCATTTCTGTCATCGATTACTTTTTGACTTCTTTGTGTTGGTTTTCAACTTTCTCATTGATCCCATTGAGTTTGCTTGTGATCCATATTTTGAATTCCATATCTGACATTTCAAAATTTCCTTTTGGTCAGAGTCCATTGCTGGAGAGCTAGTGTGATCCTTTGGGGGGGGGGAGGTGGTTAGGGAGCCTATTTTTTTTTTCATATTGCCAGAGTTTTTATCCTGATTCTTTCTCATCTGTGACCTCTTTTCTCAATTCAAAACTGATAGCTTTGTGGTTCACCTGTTCTCTTCTGCCAGGAGCTCTACTGCTCAGTGTAGAGAAGGAGAGGTACACCGCCTTTTGCCTCATGCAGATATGGACCCATGATGGTGTTGCTGGTAATTTGGGTCAGTTGGACCTCAGATCCATGGGAGACTTTTTAGGTGTTATTATTTGTGGACTAGGTTAGGTAATCTGCAATTCCCTGGCCTCTGCATGGCATATTTGAGTCCTTACAACACCAGACTGAGACTACGATGGCAAACTTGTCCTCCAGCCTCCCTGAATTCAGGCACTGGATGTGATAGTGAGTGGTTGGGTGATCTCCTGCTCTAGAAGAATGCTCAGGCAGGAGAAGGGCAGACACACTCTGATACTGTGACAGAAGGTGTGGGCCCCTCTTGATGAGATTAGTAGTGGCATCAGCTGTGGGACACACAAGCCACTCACACCTCCCTCTCTCAGCAGTGGTTTCTGTCCTCTGGGGACACAAAAGCACCCAGATTCCCAGCTCCCACCCTGACCCAGCTGAAGCAGAGGTCATGGAGGCAGCTCAACCCACTATGTGCAGGGCTAGCAGACTGGCTGTGGGCTGTGGCTGAAATGCTCCATCAGGGAGGTGTGGTTGTGCCAGAGACTTGCCTCCAGGGAGGGTAGGTTCCTCCCAGAAGAGACAGGTTGCTCCGGGAAAGGCCTGCTAGCCCCACCCTCCCTCACAGGAGGCAGTAGCTTTTGTTCTTTGGGCACACAAAAGCACTCACTGCAGCTTTTTAGAGGGAAAGGAGTGAGCCCCAAGCTCCATGGAATCCTGGGTGTGATAGGTGCTCTGTCCAAGGTGGACCAGCTGATCACAAGTGCCCTGGCTTAATTGACCCCTGTGGAAACCTAGCTGGTCCCAAGCAGAAACAGCCACACCTGCCTTGGCAGCAGTGGGTGGTGAAAGGGAGGAAAAGGAGAAGACCCCAAACAGTGATAAGCTGATGCCCTGCTCCCCTTTGTCCTAAGTGGCCCTCTGGCATGCTACACTCTCCTCTCTGCTGGAAGTGGTCTTCCCTGAATGCCCAATCTCTATTTCCCTGGCACCCGCTGGTCTCCTAAGGATGCCGTGGTCTGATTGGGTGGTGGGATGCATTGGCTGTGGATCCAGTAGTGTAGAGATCCAGGGGCTGAGATTCCAAGGTTGGGACAACTACAAAGACACTGCCTATCTGTGAAGGGAGGGAAATGAGCAGCACCCTTCGTGCCCAACCCAGGTGCAGTGAGTAGAGTTCTATTGGGTGTGTACACCCTGCCCCCCCCCCCCAGCAAGCCTAGAACTGGCTGTCCCACAGTTCACCCACACCAAAAGCTCGTGTTTGTGAGCAGGGGCAGCTATGCCTATAGCATTGTGTGGTTGGAGGAGGGGAGGTCCCTGTCTCCATGTCCCCCCACCCTGAGCTGCCCATCTTTAAACTTCCAAAATGGCACCTTGGGCCTGTGACCCAAGAGGGTGTGGCCTCTTCCAGGCAAACAGCATGGGCAGGATGTGGGGTGTAGTGCTGTCTGCTCACGTCTCAGTCTCAGTGCAGCTTATAGCAGGGTGGTGGGAATTGTCCTAGGAGTAGGTAGGAAAAGGAGAACTTGGGCTCGTTTGTCCCTCCTTAGACTCCCAAACTAACACCTTGGGCTTGTGACCAGAGAGGGTGGGCCCCCTTCCAGGCAAATAGTGTACAGAAGATGCGAAGGGGAGTGCCATCTTCTCACAACTTGGCCCCACAACAGCCCATAGCAGGGCAGTGGGAATTGTCCCCGGTGTGCATAAGAGAGCTTGGGCTCCCCTGTCCCTCCTCAGCTGAGCAGAGCATCATCAGCCTGAATTCAGCCTGAGGGCAGGATGCTGCCCAGCTTCAAACTCCCAAATTAGTGCCCTGGGCCTGTGACCAGAGAGGGCAGGGCCCTTCTCAGGCAGGCTGCAGTGGTGGGAAACTGTGGGGAGTGCAGTTTGCTTGAGGCTTAGTCCTACAGAAGCATGGGCACTGTCCCAGATGCATGCTGGAAAGCCTGGTTTCTCTTCCCTTCCCCAGCCTGGCAAGGGCTGCAACCACTGCAAGCCCGCACCAAGTCCAAGGACGGGGCACAGTGTCAACCCCTCAAAATGGCACCTCAGACCTATGACTGAAAAGGCTGGGGCCTCACCCAGGCAGTCATCATGGGCGAGAAACTGTGGAAAATGCTGTCTGCTCATATCTCAGTCTCAACAAAAGCCCAAAATAGGGTGGTGGAGATCTTCCCAGGGGTCTGCAGGAGCACCAGGGCTCCTCTATTTCTCCTTGGAGCTGCACAGTGGCTGTGGGCACACCCACAGTTCCCTGGTGTCTAGGCTCTTAAAATGGAACCTAGCTCAAACTGCTCTAGACTCAGATCCTGTGAGATTCCATGTTAGTTCCCTTTCTGGAACAGTGTCTCTGTGCAATCTACAAGCAGCTCCCTATGTTAGGCCCAAGACCTGTGTGGATTGGGGGATTCTCTTGTTGCCGATATTGCAAAAGCTTGTCTCGGACAGTGGAGCCTGGGGCCTTTGCTCTTACTGTTTCTCTGCATCCAGGAGATTGTCCCAGCTGTTAGCCAGCCCCCAGCCAGGCAAGCTGCCCCGAAACCTCTCCTTACCCACTTTTGGTGCTTCCCATCATTTCCCTGGTCTATCTTAGCATAATCTCCTAGATATGCTGTTTGAAATGTGAGAATCTGCTTGCTATTCTTGCTCCTTTCCATGGAGGAGGCACATGCTACCTGTGTCTAGTCAGCCATATTGATCCTCCATGGGTTTTGCGTTTAAGAAATTTTTATTTCATACAAGGTCACAAAGGTTTTCTCTTATGGTTTCTTCTAGAAATGTTATAATTTTAGGTTTTATATTTGGGGCTTTGATTCATTTTGACTTAACTTTGCATATGATAGAAGGTATGGGTTCAAGTCTCTTTTTTGCCTATGAATATTCAATTGTTTTAGCACAATTATTAAATAGACTAGCCTCTGTCCACTGAATTGCCTTTGTACTTTTGTTGAAAATTAATTGTCCATATATGTGTGGTTATATTTCTGGATTTTTTTATTCCAGTCCATTGACTTTTTTGTCTACTTGTATGCAATAATACATTACCTTAATTACTGCAGCATTATAGTAAGTCTTGAAATCACGGAGCATTAGTTTTACAACTTTATTTTTTTTCAATGTGGATGCCTTTTATTTCTTTTTATTTCCTTATTGCCCTGGCAAGAATCTCCAGTTCAATATTAAATACAATGGTGAGAGTGGACATCCTTATCTTACTTGTAATTGTAGAGGAAAATACAGATGTCCTTTATAAAGTTGAGAACATTACCTTCTATTCCTAGATTTATGAGTATTTTTCAGAAATGAATGATAGACTTTGTGAAATATTTTATGATATCTATTGAGATTGAATTACATTGGTTGATTTTCAAATGTTAAACTAACCCCTCATTTGGGGGATAAATGCCAAATGTTTCATTTTCTTAATATTTATATATTTGATTTGCTAAAAATTTTCTTAGAATTTTTGCATCTTTAGTCATATGGGATATTGGGTTATAGTTTTTTTCTTCTTTTTCTTATAATGTCTTTGTCTTCTTTTGGTATTAGAATAATGAGTTGGGACATGTTCTCTTCCTTTCAATTTTCCAGAAGAATTTGTATGGCATTGGTATTATTTCATCATTAAATGTTTAGTAGGATTCACCAGTGAAGGTGTTTAGGCTTGGAATTTTCTTTGTGTGAATGTTTTAAACTACAAATTCAATTTCTTCACTAGATATAGGGTTTGCAGATTTTCTATTTCTTTTTAAGTGAGCTTTGATAGCTTGTGTCTTTCAGGGAATTTGTTTCATTTACGTTGTCAAATTCACTGGCAAAAATTTGTTCATACTATTTTCTGTTGTTCACTTACTATATATAGAATCTTTAATGATGTCACCTCTCCCATTCCTGTTTTTCTCCTGATAAGTCTGGTTAGATATGTATCAATTTTATTCACCTATTAAAAAACAAAATTTTGATCTTGTTGATATTCTCATTGGTTTTCTGTTTTCTATTTCACTAATCTTTCACTCTGATCTTATCATTCTTTTTTTAAATGCTTATTTTTGGTTTATTTCACTCTTCATTTGCTAGTGTTTTCAGGTGGAAGCTCAGGTTATTAAGATCTTTTTTCTCTAATACAGGTGTTAGTGCTATAAATATCCCTCTAAATACTGCTTTCATGGCATCTCACAAATTTTGATATGTTTTATTTTTATTCACTTTTAAATGCTTTTTAATTTCACTTTTGATTACTTCTTTGACACATAGGTTGTTTAAAAGTGTGTAATTTGGTTTCCAAATACTCGGGGATTTTCAGGAGATCTTTCTGTTACTAATTTACAATTTAATTTGATGTCTAATTTAATTTCATTGTGGTCATATTTTATGATTTAGATACTTTGAAAATTGAGACTTGTATGTTCTATAAATGTCATTTAGATCAACTTATTTGATGCTGTTCAAATCTTCTATATATTTATTTATTTTCTGTCTCCTTGTTTTCTCAAATATTCATATAGGGGTGTTAAAATCTTCAATTAAAATTGTGGATTTGTTTATTTCTCCTCACAGTTGTATCATTTTTTGCTCCAGGTATTTTGAAGCTCCATTATTGGGAGCCTAAACATTTAGAATTATTATGCATTATTGAGGAATCGACATCTTTGTTATTGTGAAGTAAACTTTTTTAATCTATGGAAATATTCTTTACTCTGAAATCTAATTAGTCTGATATAAATATAACACTATTTAACTATTAACACTAGTTAACTATTACTGGGCCAAATGTAGATACACAGTCATGTGTTGCTTAATGATGAGGATATATTCTAGAAATGCATTTTTAGGCAATTTCATCATTGTGCAAACATCATAGAGTGCATCTACACAAATCTAGATGGTATAGCCCACTGCACACCTACGATAGATGATATGGACTATTGCTGCTATGCTATAAAGCTATACAGCATGTTACTGTACTGAATACTGTAGGCAATTGTAACACAATGGTAAGTATCTGTGTATCTAAACATATCTAAGCATAGAAAAGGTGCAGTAGAAATAGTCTTAAGGAACTACCATCATATATGTGGTCCATCACTGACCAAAAAGTTGTTACGTGGCCATGACTGTAGTAACAACGCAAGTGACATTCTCAACAGAGGTACTATAGTAATAACATACATAAATCTGTAAGTCATCTATGTATACCATTTTTTACAATATAAAAAGATTTGGTTATGCTATCTCTTCATTCATATGTAGGTAAAAAAACTGTTTTAAAAAATAAAATTTAATGTTTTTAAAATTTATATTAAAACGCCATTTATTTTTCCAGCAATTCCTTCCTTCCTTCATCCATTCATTACAAATATTCACTGATTGTCTGCTATG
This sequence comes from Eulemur rufifrons, assembly GCF_041146395.1. NCBI lineage: Eukaryota > Metazoa > Chordata > Mammalia > Primates > Lemuridae > Eulemur > Eulemur rufifrons. The sequence continues at coordinate 2,922,340 of NC_090996.1, read as the reverse complement.
TATATGCTAGTAGATTTCCTTATAAAACACCAAATTTGATTATTTTTATCAGCTACTTTAATTACAAAATTATAGAGTACATCTCGGCAATATTTATTTTGTTTCCATAAAAAATTTTTGAAGGCCTCAAAATCCAGGCACATCCAGGGGAGTGTTCTGCACACGTGGGCATTATGCATCACGTGTGTATCACGCTTTAGAACCGTCATAGAGGTGGGTGTGTCTCCACTTGCCCTTGATATGGGTAAGGGATGGACAACAATTTGCAGGGATAGACAGTTGGGGACAGTGGTATGAAAAAAGAAGGCTCCGGAAGAGGACCAAATTAGGAGATTCTAAAAGCTTGACACATATGACAAAGACTGGGGGAGAAGTTTCTTGTGGGTGTCAAGACCAGGAAAGGAAGCCCCCAGCTGGGATGGGAAAGTAGCAAGCCGCCTGGAGAGCAGCGTTGGCCGGATTTCAAGGACGGGTACCTTGGAGACTGCTAGAGGGTGAGGGACCTACGGCTCTCTCCCCTTTTCTCCAGGATTCCAGCTGATAGGAGAACACACACGGAGTGGCCAAATGCATACCAGAGAATCGTCTTTATTGATGGGCCAGATAGTACCCAGTGGTCCCAAAGGCTAGGGCTCTCTGCTAAACTGTATCAGAGCGTGTGCTGTGAACCAGATACCTGGGGGGGTCTCCTGCTACCCTGCCAGCTTCAGGAAGGATCACAGTCCTGCCTCACATACCCAGTTACTTCTTGAAAACTGGTCCCTTCCCTGGCCCAGGTGTGCTTACTCATGGGAACTTAGGAGAGCCCGTGGACTCTCGTACCCACAGTGAGACAGATTGTCAAGACAGATAGGGTGGAATATTTCTTGCACCTGCCTCAACACCCAGTGATGTGGTTCAAGGATTGCTGGGCTCTGTGTCAGCCACCCTCCGCCCACGCCAAGAGGCGAGTAAGTGGTGGGAATGGGTGTGAAGGTTTTCACTGCAATATTCTTCCTCCAGGCCATGATCAGACGGTGTCTCCTCTTTGGAAACATGCAGAGAAAGGAGAAATCATTCTCCCTTTATCAGCGTAGCTTTTCTGAATTCCATTCGAGACACACTTGCAGAGTACCTGGGATCCCAGCCCTCCTGACACAATCTTATCTGTAAATATTCTTAGCAAAAGTAAGAAAGCAGAACTGGAGCTTTTTTATCCTTTATTCACATTTTCTTTATAGGATTTTTCTCACAGCTTAAGTCTGATGATGTCCTCGGAGGTGTGGGGGACGAGGCCCAGGACAGTCTGACCTCGGGGAAGAGTCTCTCTGTCGAAGTGACCGAGCCCGTGGAGCGGGCTCACCTGCCGCAACGGCAGAGCTCGACGCTGCCTCTTCCCTGCGCCCCTCCAGTGAGCCTCTTGGAAGAGCCTCTATGTGACGTTCCTAAAAATTGAAAGCAGCAAAAAGAAAAGGTGAGTGGGGTGGGAAGGTGCAATGTTGTGTGCTCCAAGCCTTTGTACAGTGTGTCCCCAAAGGATGGAGACCACAAAGGAAAAATTTTGTAAAATTTTGTAATGAATATTTTGTACATAAAGGTACGTTTAGTTACAATTTCCCGTTTTCCCTATGTATGGCAATTTTGGGGACACCCTATATGAGGACAGGAGGGAAAGGGACCACAGTGAGTGCCATGCTCAGGGGGCAGGTCCTGTGGTACCCCCAGCCTGCCACCCCATGACCAGGCAAGAGATGGCTGTGCGCACTGTCTTCCTCAGGGTGGAGTCTGGCTGCACCCAGAGCCTTCCCTAGCACTCCCCAGCCGCAGGGCTGCGGGACGTTTACCCCAGTGTCTTCCTCGTGTACCTCTGATACCAGGGAGTCCGCACATGGTTGGATGCCATGAAGCCAGGGCTCCTGACTCCTCCCAGGGCTCTCTGGACAGCCTGGCAGAGACCAGCCCGGATAACGATCACTCTGTTTGGGGCCTTTGCTTTCTTAGGCAAAGGAATGTCAAGTAAAGCTTTAAGAGATTAGGGCTGAAGAAAGATTGAAATGGAGACCGTGCCTCCTCCTTGCCAAGCAGAGAAAGACCTTCCGCATTGGTAGAATGCAAAAGAGTCCTCCGGAAATGGTTTTGTCTACAGTGTGAATTTCTGTGTAAATTTAACACCCAGGAACCTTTAAGGGCTTGGGGTTCTGGCAAGTGGAAGACCTCTAGAAAACACAATTCTTTGTATCGTATGACCTCAATTATGCAAGGATAAAACAAAACAAAACTAACAAAAGCTGTGTGGACAAAAAGGCTGGCAGGAAATACTACAAAATGTTAAGAGGGAAGGTTAAACATAGTGCAGTGGTTCTGGAGTCAGTGAGACACGGAGTTTCATCTCAGCTCGGCCGCGTCCCAGCTGTGCTGCTGGGACATGTCGTCCAGCTTCTCTGAATGTCCCTTTCCTTCTCTACATAGGAATCACAGCGCCTACCTGAGAGCACCGTTGTGAAAATTACATTGCATAATCTGTATAATGCTTAGTGCTTAAAATGATGCTCAAATATGGGTGCTCGGCAGCCTGACAAGAGCTCTCTTTTTTTTTGTTTTTTGCAGTTACATCAATTCATTTATTAATTCACATGACAAAAATGTAACTGAGTGTTTGCTATAGGGCAAGCATTGGGTTGGATGATACTAATACAAAATAAATGATAAATGTAGCATTTATAAAACTTTATGTATGTTTTTGTTTCTTCTTTTTTTTTTATTTCAGCATATTATGGGGGTACAAAAGTTTAGGTTATGTATACCTACATAATGAGTGTGAAGTGCACTGTCTGGGGAATGGACATGTGTGAAGCTCTGACCCCGGGGGGTGGGGGGACATGGGCAATATACATAACCTGAACTTTCGTACCCCCATAATATGCTGAAATAAGAGTTCGTTTTTTCAGGCTCATTCAGTGAGGCTCCTCACAGGGGTCTAGTGGCCTGCGGTGCGCAAGCCCCCCCTGCTTCTTCAGGGGGTCTCTGCTCTGCCACTAGCTGCAACGGGGAGGGTGCCGGCGAACAGAGAGCCAGAGTAGGGAGGAAGGCCGCTGCCCCCACCTGCACTGTTTCCCTCTCATCAAGTGACCAAAACCCTGAAAGAACACCGAGCGTCATTCTTCTGCGAGTGTGGCAAGCACGGAGACGCTGCTGCAGGCAGTTTGCAATCCGAGACGCTGTGAGTTGCATTCGAGTTGCAAATGCCGCATAACAGGTAGAATCTTCCCTTTAACTGAGATGTGGTGCAGACCAGGGAGACCAAACGAGAGACTTGAGCTCTCAAAGGCGGCTTCTCCGGTGCCTCTTCATGCTCCCGGCCTCCTCTGCCCCGTCAGGCGCTAAGGATCAGACTCCCCGGCTGGCGGTGGGCGAAGTAACCACAGCTTTTCAAATTAAGACTGTTGCAAACAGCAGACAGGAAAGGCACAGGTGGGAATTTGCAGCCTTTTCTGTTGCCCTTCAGTGGGTGAAATACATTTGTTCTCAGGAGTGTGAACCAGTAAATAGCTCGTGGAATCGAGAACTGAGAATGACCTGGCAGGTCTCAGCCTGGCTTCGCCATAAGGGGCCCTGTTTACTGACGTAGCCAAGGTCAGAGTGTTCATGGAGGGATCTTGGTCAATTCAACTAGCAAAGCCAAGTTTGGAAGCCAAGGCTCCTGACTGCCAGCCAAGATGGTTTCCTCTAAAGGTGGATTTTGCTGTGCCCCATATTTCTGGGAGGATTGGTTCCACCCTCTGGGAAGTGCTCACTACAGGGGCTGCTGTGCATATTGGAAGAAGGCAGATCTTGGATGCAAGTTGAGTGGGAATTGGACGCACAGCCCTGCCACCTGTGCAGCACTGGGGCTGCTGTTTCTCACAGCCACAGGCTGTCACAGACCCCTGGCGACTGCCAGCAGGGCTGGAGGGCACCGTGCCAACCTCCAGGTCAGCCCTCGTGGCTCTGACAGTGCGACTAGCGATTAGAATGAGAGTGCTGACTCTTATCCGGACCTGGTCATTATCTGTGAATGGGGACAACAGATGAGCCCCTCACAGCACCATGGCAACGATCAGAAAATAGACCGGCTGCCGGGCGCCCGAACTGTCGTGTTCCTCCTGTGGATCCCGGCTGGCACGTGCCATCTCGGACGTATGGGCAATGGCATATTCAGTCCTCAGAAAATCAGCATCTCCATCGCAGATGACTAACACATTTACAGAGACCAAACCATGAGGATAACAAGATAAATGTAAAAATTTAGCTGAACATGATTAATCTTTCTTACAGCTTTGAGATATAACTCACCCATTTAAATTGTACACCCCAGTGGTTTTTCAAATACTCACACAATTTTGCAACTATCACCACAGCCTAATTTTAAAACATTTTCATCACCCCAAAAAGAAACTCCACACCCATTAGCTATCAACCTCCAGTCCTCTGTCTTCCCAAGCCCTGGGCAACCATTTCTGCCTCTACACATTTGCCCATTCTAGAGCTTTCATAGAAAAGGTGTCATACACCACGTGGTCCTCTGTGACTGGTCTCTTTCATTTAGCATAACATGTTCAAGGTTCGCCCATGTTACAGACTAATTCTTCTTTTCATAACTCTATGGCCTCTTCTCTAGACCTTGAAGTGCCTCTGGGACATTCTCAAACGTTTTGGTTACTGTTGGAAGTCAGAATGAAAATAAATTCTATCTACCCAAGCGTTTAGTGTACTAATGTCGGTGGCATTGTACTGTCAACAGGAAAGAAGCCAAACTCTGTAAAATAATTTAAAGAGGTTTATTCTGAACGAAATTTGAGGACCATGGCCCGAAGCCACGCCTAAGAAGCCATGAGCAAGGGGACTCGCTGTGGCTGGGTTACAGTTTGGTGTTATGCATTTCAGGGAGACAGGGGTTACACGTAAAGTCATAAATCGATACATGGAAGGTGTACTTTGGTTTGGCCGGAAAAGGTGGAACATCTCAAAGGGAGGTGGGGGCTTACAGGTTATAGGTGAGTTTAAAGACTGATTTGTAATTGGTTAAAGACATGAAGCTTTGTCTAAAGGCTTGGAATGTTTTAAGTTGAGATAAGGAAGTCTGTACCCAGACTCAAGTGATCTGTTATATAAACTGAGGACCTGCAGGAGTGGTTTCATCGCTGTCTTGCACAGCCTTAGGCTGTGAGTTAAGGCTATCTCCAAGAAGGAAAGAGGACGTGTCTAGGCAAGTCTGACCTCCCATCTCACGGCCAGCAACTCAGCTTTGGGTATTTCTGGGGTCCCCTTGGGCTGAGAGGGGGGTCCATTCAGTCAGCTGGGGAGGTCTAAATATTTTATTTTAGTTCACAGTTTTATTACTAAGATGAGGTATATCAATTTGTTTGTCTGTATCAACAGCCACCAAATGCTTGGCTTAAGAAATATGTAGTTGTGTTTTGTGGGGGTAGTTTTCTGGTCATGTGTAAGTCTACAGCTTATTGCAAGAAGCAATTATCCCCAAAGTAACAGAGCCATGGAACTTGGAAGAGCTCCCTGTTTGACCTGATGCATTTTCGTGCATCTGAGGAATGCACAACACTGCCCTCTGCCGAACGGTGTGCCAGGGAGACTGAAAATCCGAAGACTGGAAAGAGACAGACGCCCGAGGGCGAAGACCTGCTTCTGACAAACGCACCTTTATTTGTTCATCATTCGAAGAACGCTGGGAGGGCACAGGCACCGTGCCAGGCACTGGGCCGGTGGGAGCACAAAGATGGGCCAGTGATCCTTGTCCTCCAGGAACTCCTTGATTAGAGGAGAAGTGTTTTCAGTCCCCTGCGGGACTCCTGCTCAGCATAACCTTCCCAACTTCAGGAATTCCCTGGGCCTGGACACTGCCCAGAACCCCAGGTGCCAAGTCAAAGGCAGCCCAAAGGGAGGTGACAAAATGTAAAAACAGCACAGATCATTAGAGCCACAGAGAACTGGGGTGAGATTCCACAGCCCCCAATCCCAAAGGTTATGTGTAACAAATCAGCCTCAGCCTAGTGGCTTAAAGCAGTAGCAGCAGTTTACTGTCTCTCGTAGTGTCCGTGGGGCAGCAGCTCAGGAGTGGATCGGTGGCTGGTTCTGGCGCAGGGTCTCGCTGGGCTCGCAGTCAGACGTCGGCTGGGCTGGAATCGTCTGAAAGTCTGCCTGGGCTGGAGGATCTGCTTCCTGGGTGGCTACGAAAGAGGGGAAAGCAATCAATACAGAAGATACACAAAAAAAAACTCATGTGTCGGAATTAGGAAGAAAGGACTTTAAAATAATTGATAAATATGTTAAGGAGTTTTACGGAAAAAAAATGGATAGAATGAATGAAGAGAGAATCTCAGAAAAGATGTAGAAACTCTAAAGAAGTAGCAAGTAGAAAGCTTAGAACTGAAAAATACAATATTTAAAATTTAAAAAATCATTGCATGAAATTAACAGAAGATTGGATTTGAGAGGAACAAAGAAAGATTATGGATTTAATGGCAGATAAAGAGATAAATTATCCCAAATGAATCGGAGAGAGTAAAGTATTTTAAAAAGTTGAAAGCCTCAATATCATTAAATAATACTAAATTATAAAGCCTCCAAAAAGAATCAATACAACAAGCAAACAAAACCCCCTACATCTAGCTATATCATAGATAAAAAGCAAAGATAAAGATCTCAAAGGCAGTCAGACAAAAAAGACATATTACATACAAGGGAACAGTAAAATAACAGTTGACTCCTCACCCAATAAACAGAGTCCAGGGACAATGAAATGACATCTTTAAAGTGTGACAAGAAAAAAACATCAACTATGGCTGCGAGTTATTAGATCATTATAATATTCTTTAAAAGATCCAAGTAAACATTATAATTACTTTTTAATTCCTGATCATTGTTTCTTTGTCTATGTCCAATAAAACTATTCTTCAAAAAATGAAAGCAAATTAAAAGGAAGATTTTTAGACAAATCGAAGTGGAGATCATTTATTTTGCCAACAGATCTACATTCCAAGAAATGCTAAAGGAAAGTCTTTAGGCTGAGGGGAAATAATACTATTTGGAAACCTACAAAAAAGGACTAAGGAGTATTGAAGATGGTTAATATATGGGCAAATAAAAAGAATAATTGTCTAAAAATAATGATTTTTTTTGAGTTCACCATTAATTATGATTTTGGCCACACATTTCTAGCTAAAACTTTCTGTGCCTCTCTTTTCTGGGTCTTGTGGACTCCTGCCCCTCCCTGCCTTGCCTTCTTTGTCCAGCCCTCTCCACTGCTCATATAACCTCTCGAACTCCTGTGACTACTGGTATTTATTTAATTTAATATGTAACATCTTAGTTCTTAAAATTTAAAAAATGCCTAAAGCAAATATGAAAACACATTCCCATAATTTTGAGTGGTAAGGTGCTGGTTCTATTATCTTATTCTTTGTCCATTTCTACTTTTAAATATTTTGTTTTAAAATATCCAGTTATTTTCATTCCAGATTCACTGTTTGAGTCAAATTATCTTACACTGATTTTTGAAAAATAATAATTTATGAGAATGTGTATATGAAAACATTCAAAGTAATAGCACCTAAATTATCATTTTATTTATTTATCATAATAAAAAATTAGTTAATAAAATTCTGCATTTATGACAAGAACAAAACTCATTAATTAATGAATATTCCCAGGAGTCTTCTCTTTTTTTAACCCACTGAGAACAATTCTGTCTTTCTCTCTCCTCATATCCTCCAAGACGAGCATTAGTGATACAAAGTCAGGAGAATGGGTAGAAACGCACCAGAATTGAAGGTTAAAAGCTGAGAGATAAGTCAGGGTAAAGAGTGAATAATAGTGGGAATGTAAATTGGTGCAATCACTATGGAAAATAGTATGGAGGTTCCTCAAAAAACTAAAACTGGAACTACCACCTGACCCAGCAAGCCCACGGATAGGTATATCTCCAAAAGAAGAGAATGTGTTATATCGAAAAGATAACTGCACTCTCATATTTATTGCAGCACTGTTCACAACAGCCAAGATTTGGAATCAATCTAAGTGTCCATCAATGGATGAGTGGATAAAGAAATTGTGGTACATAACACAATGGAATATCGTGTAGCCAAAAAAAGAATGAAATCCTGCCATTTGCAACAACATGGATGGAACTGGAGGACATCATGTTAAGTGAAATAAGCCAAGCACAGAAAGACAAATCTCTCATGTTCTCACTCATATGTGGAAGCTAAATATTAAAAACAATTGATTTCACGGAAACAGTAGAATCATGGTTACCAGAGGCTGGGAAGGGTAGCAAGGAGGCGGGGTATAAAGAAATGTGTGTAACGGGTGCACAAATATAGTGAGATACTGAATGAGTGATATTTGATAGCACAATAAAGTGACCATAATCAGCAATAAGTTAGGGTGTACTTTAAAAGAGTGGAATTGGAATGTTCCTAACACAAAGAAATGGTAAATGCCTGAGGTGATGGATACCCCAGTTACCCCGATTTGAATAATTCACACTGTATGCCTGTCTCAAAACATCACATGTACCCTATAAATACATACAACTCTTACATACCCATAATAATTACAATTTAAAAACTTTTAAAAGAGTGAATAATAGTTTCAAGAATGGGTGGCTTCAGAGCAGCTAAAGGTATGAGAAAACTGCAGAGGAGGAGAAAGAACATTCTCAGAACTGTGGCTCAGAGCTATTATTAGATCCATTACAATATTCTTTAAAAGATCTAAGTAAACATTAGAATTACTTTTTAATTGCTGGCCATTGTTTCTTTGTCAGTCCTTAGGGCCCCAAGCTTTATTTAAGTTACATATTCATAAATTACTGAAATTTATTTCTCTGCTCTATTATTAAAAGAAACCTTAGGAAGGGGGAGGTCAGGATATTACATTCTCATTGCTGAATTGCTTAGGGGGAAAATTATTTCATTTAAATACAGTGATAGTAGAAGAGATTGGCTTCAGAATCTTTAGAAAATTTTATGATTGAATTCTGAAAATAGAAAGTATAATTTCTTAAACATCTGAGCATTTTGACCTATCTTTCACACTGTGACATTTTCTCCAACTCTACTACGTATAGACATACTATGTGTGTATATAGAATATGTATTGGATAATAGTTTATATATCATTAAGACACCCTATCATGCCTCTGTTTACCATTATAGACATTTAGAAATTTAAAATAAACCCACCTGTCCCCCATTCTCAGAGTAATCACTGTCACCATTGGTAGCTGTCTGCAGACACGTGCTCACCTTCACATTATGGGATTTCATAGTTACACTACTGTTTCTAGATTTTTCAGTTTTAGGTGTTAACTATTGACTTCCTAATAGGGAAGACGAGGATTTAACTGTCTTATACCCCTTCCCTCATCCTTCCAGCATAGTTATATTATAATTTTTGGTTAAATAAATATTCAGTGCCTATGAAAATATTATTCATGGCTGAGTGATGTACTGTGAAAGCCATTTCTCCCTTATACGGCATTGTCTTTACCTGGGAGTTTGTAACTGTCTCATTCCATGTGCTTGTTTTCCATGCCAGGTGTATATAACTGTGCAAACCCGGCTGTGAGTGGTTCTGAGCCTCAAATGGGCTTCAGGGACTCGGACCCTGGCACCACCCAGTGCGTTCATTTTTACCTGATCCCCTGTTTTCATTGCAGTGGCCTGGCCCTCCACTGTGTCCAGGGTCCCTGAGTCCAGATTCCACGCAGATCAAGACCCCCAAAGAGGACTCTTTCAATGTTCTGCAAAGGTGGACCGTCACCTTAACTTGTGGGCTTGGGCTTCCAGCGGTCCTGTTTTGAACCCAGGCTGTATCCCCACTTTCAGAACTGCCTGCAGCCCTCTGGGGTCCAGACATGCAATTCAACCTGCCTTCAGCTTTTGCCCTCTGCAAGCTGCAGTTTCTCCAGCTTGCTGTTCATTCCCTTTCCATTCATTCTTCTTATTTCCAGCTTCCCAAATTTTGTTTCTGTCCTAACTTTTCCTGAAAACCCATTAATCTCGTGCCAGCAGCCTTCTCCGAGTCTGTTCCCCCATCTATCGAACCAGGCAGCCTGGCCTCGAATCCGCAGCGTCCTCGGTTCGCGCACGTCGTGGTCCCACGTGCTGCGGGGTCTCCGAGGTGCTCTGGCCGAGGGAGGGTCTGCCGGAAATGCTAATGCCCCGCCCCCCGGGCTGTCAGTCAAGGCAGGATGCTTTGGTTTATTAGTGACTCACAGGGAATTTCACGAAAACATCATCGTTTCATATTTTTATTACTGCTCCTATTTCTAAGACCTACAGAAATAAATCCCGTCACAACAGAGGGATGAGGGTGGGAGACGGGGCGAGCGCTCCGTCCGACCCTCACAGACATGCCCGTGTCCCCGGGTGGGTAGACCCCGCATCAGCGCGGGCGCAGTCGGGGCTGAGGATCCTGGAACACGAAGGTGAAGGTCGTGAAGGCAAACTGATTGCTCCGCCTGGGCTGGTGGGTAATAAATCCCGTGTGTCTTTGATCCTTCTTCCTCTGTCCCTGGTGAGTCTATTTTCATGATGAAATGTCATCCACAAGCCCAGCTGGCTGATGGATTATGAAACGTACGAGACTAACTCCGGTGGGTCCTTTGAAGTGGCTTGAAACACGGGCTTTGCAAAAATGGATGTTATCCGGGCCCCGCATTTCAAGGTTGGCAGCATAATTTTCGTCCCTATGAATAGGTCTTCCCTTGGTACTTCAGACGACCTGGCCCCTGTCTGCACGTGGCCTCCCGCTCCCGCCCGCAGCTCACAGCTGCCCCTTCCGCCGCCTCGTCCCAGCCCGGGAGTGAGCAGGGGCCGGTCCGCAGCCCTGAGGTCACGCAGGGAGAGTGGGGGGCATTAACTCAGGCCGCCCCATATGGAATTCGGGGGAGACGTTCCCAAAAGACACCTTGAAGAAGAAAAAGAGTAATGAGGAGGCAGTAGTATGAGCTGAGAAGGGGGAGGAAGGCGAGTGTCCCCAGGTCTGTGGTCCTCTGGGCCATCTAGAGTCAGGCTTCCTCATCATCAGTCTCCGCCGACTCCTGAGCAGAGGGACCCTAGGGGGCCTGGGCAGGGGCATCCCCTCAAACAGCCACGCGGGGGCCACTCTGCCACCCCCTGGCGTGGCTTCCAGAGGTCTCCCTGGAGCCAGATGTACCAAAGGCAAACTGGAGAAACAGAAAGAGGCTGGCTAGAAGTTAACCTCAGTTCTGTTACTGAGGTTACAGAATTTGTCCAACATTTCCCAGGTCACCCTTGTACCCAGAGCCTCTGAGATACGGCCCCACCATCTTGCCGAGACCACACCCAGCATTCTTGGAACAAGACAGAGCCTCAGTACCACATCCCGAGAGATTCCATCCTTCCCAGCTCCATGTGTACGCCAGAAAATGATTGTAAAAAAAATTGCATTAAACCATTACTTGGGATCACTACACATTTTTTTTTGTCCTGAAAAATAAGCTTACAACTAACTGATGGGAGTGGGGAAGGAAAGACAGGACAACCTTCACACTGTTGTTAATAATCTAAAAAAAAAAAAAAGAAAGAAAAAAACCCCCACAAGTATAGCAGGTAGCTGCATGAGCAGTGTATCCAGGGGAAGTTGTCCATACACGGTGTGAACCAATGGAAATCTCTCAACTGATGAAGCAAAAGCCGAAACCCCAAAGTCGTCAGGATTGAGGTGTGCCTTAGACAAGTCTCACCTGCCCAATGGCACTGGATAAGTGGACAAAAAATAAGTAAGGATATAGAAGAAATGAACATCATAATAATTTAAAAAACATAGACCTTACACATATGCATCGAACCTTATCCCTGATGAGAGCAAATCCGTCTTCTCAAGCACACGTGGAATAGTCGTAAGACTTGATCATATGCGAGGTCACAAGGAAAATATCATTAAATAATAATGAACTTCATGTGGAAAAATGAGCATTCAAGAATAGCTGGGGCCGGGCGCGGTGGCTCACGCCTGTAATCCTAGCACTCTGGGAGGCCGAGGCGGGTGGATCGCTCGAGGTCAGGAGTTCGAGACCAGCCTGAGCAAGAGCGAGACCCCGTCTCTACTAAAAATAGAAAGAAATTATATGGACAACTAAAATATATATATACAAAAAATTAGCCGGGCCTGGTGGCGCATGCCTGTAGTCCCAGCTACTCGGGAGGCTGAGGCAGTAGGATCGCTTGAGCCCAGGAGTTTGAGGTTGCTGTGAGCTAGGCTGACGCCACGGCACTCACTCTAGCCCGGGCAACAAAGCGAGACTCTGTCTCAAAAAAAAAAAATAAATAAAAATAAAAAATAAAAATAACAAGAATAGCTGGGAAGACACTACAGGTAGGGCAGCGAGGGGGAACTAGTCCTTTTAGCTCTAAACTATAAATCTGTGGTAATTAAAAACGTGTAGTGCTGGTACATGAAACATAGACAAACAGATCAATGGAATAGAATAGAATACCCAGAAATAGATGCAAGTAATGTGGAATTTTAGTGTGTGATAAAGGTGACATCTCAAATCATTGGGGCAAAAATGGACTTTTTAAATAAATTGTGCTAGAACAACTGGTTAGCCACTTGAAAAAAGATAAAATTAGATCCATACTTCATGCCATATATAAAAGTACATTCCAATGGATCAGGGATTTAGTTTTAACCTGTCCAGCTTCATTAAAAAGCTTATTAGTATTTTGCATTCAGATTGCATTGAATTTATAAATTTTTTTGTGTGTGCATACATATATGTCCATGTTGAGAAAGTAGTCATCAATTTCTATGTTCTTGAGTGTGTTTCTTAGGAAAGGCTGATGAATGTTGGTGAAGGTATTTTCAGCACCTGTGGAAAAGGTCATGTAATATTTTCCCTTATATTTCTTAATATGGTGCATCTTGGTATGGATTTTCAAATACTGGATTCCAGGAATTTGTGGTGAAATTGTATTTGTATTCCTGGGATAAATCGCAGTCGGTCACGGTGCATCATTTTCTTAATGTGGTGTTGAATTCTTTCTGTAAATATTTGATAGAGAATATTTAAATAAATATTTGTAAGTGATGATAGGCATATAATATTCTTATCTGTACTGTCTTTATCAAGTTTTGGTATCAATGTTATACCTGCTTCATAAAAATAATTATAAAAAGCAAAAAAAAAAAAAAAAAGACAAATGCCAAATGTTCTCCCTAAATTTCTCTTTCTCTTTCTAGAATGGCTAATAGAGGGATATTGGACTTCCTGGATTGCCTCTTTATGTCTGAAATGTATCTCATGTTTTTTATTCTCTCATTCCTTTTCTTGGCAGACTGTTCTAATTTTAGGTTCTTACCCCATGCAATATCTCCTCTTGTCGCTCTGATGATATTAATGAGAATTATGTAATTTCTCCTTTCACCAAATCACCCATTTATCCTGGGTTTAGTTATTCTGTTTATTCATCTTGGTCTTTGCCGCTACTGATGTTGATCTTCAGACACGTGGAGATCCTTGGCGGCCATTCCCATTTGCAGAGAAAGGCCTGGGTTGCTTGACAAAGGAAGCTGATCTGACTTCTTCGGACATTGGTTGGTTTATTGCCTTTGGCCAACTTTCCCCCTGTGACTTGCAAATATGAGCAACAGAATATGCTGCAGCCTTCGTTGGAAATGCGTGAGTATGTCGCAGGCGGGCGGGCCGGGGCCTGCCAGGGGCCACCAAAAAGAGGGTTTTACGCCAAGATTGTGAGACTGTGACTCCAGGCTAGTTTGATCATACAGCTTCATCAATTATAACTTTAAAATTTGCACACAGCCTCAGCATATGTGCATTAGTTATTTGTAAATCACATGTACAACTGTACTAGTTAATTATGTATGTTATAAAAATACACAAATAGAAATTATAAACAGATTTGCCAAAGATTCGATAAATGACTAATTTTTGAATGTGTATGTATAATATAAAATCTTTTTCTTTGCTACTTGTAGTAAATGATCACAGCAAAGGAACTGAATGTATCAAATCCGACATGATTGTTATTCTTCTTACTCCGTGTTAAGTACTGGTTCTGCCATTTTGTTGTGGGGGATATTCCTTGTATTTTTAGTATCATCTTCAATCTGTGGTTTCTTTGAAGAACATTTTTGAAGCCACTTGTCCATTTAGTGAAGGTTGCAGGAGCTTAAACGAGATCGCATAATCCACCTGTCCACCCAGCCAGCCCACGTGCACACGGCAAACCGCCACAGTGTTCCAAAAGTGAGTAGCTGAGGGAGGCTCCAAAGGCCTTTGAGGATCTGATCTTCTTTCTCCCCTCGGCAGTCCTTGCATGGCACCCATGGCCCAAGGCCGTCAGACACACACAGCTACTAAGGGTGCCAGTGTCGATCTGTATCGTAATTATCAGTAGAGTCTACTTTTGTATTTTTATAAAAATGGATATAAATAAAGGCCTTAGTACTTCCTTCTCACAAGCTGGTGGGTGGCCTCGAACTGTGCCTGGGATGCGTCTTCTCCTTGGTGACCAGAGCTCCAGGGTGCCAACATCCTCATGAGGAACCCTGCAATTCCCAAGCAAGTCATTCAATTTTATTTCAATTTGGATTGAAAGTCTGCTTCTGCTCCCTCCAGTGCCTGCCCACCCCCTGCCCACCCATACACGCTAAGCCAGATTCAGCCACAAACATGCTCTTGGGAAAAAGCTAATAATAGGAACCCTCTTTGGCCTATACTGTCCAGTTTTCCACAGTCCCCACTGCTCTCTAATGTCTTATGCCCACTCACATGTTTGAGTTTTCCACCCCTGCTTCAAAGTCTGGTTTATCCAGTTTGGAGCCAGGAGGCAAATACCATTGTTTCCAAGTGCTCTGCACATGGATTCCCTTATTCAGCAAAAACAAATTGAGCACCTACTACATGCTGGTCCTTCTAAACACAGGGTACAGCAGGTAATAAAACCAGTGTCTCTGCTGTCACGGAGCTTGCACTCTAGATGGGGGAGAAGGTGATGTTAGTGGTGATAGTATTAAACTGAAAAATTCAGAAAGAAAGGAGACAGAGGGAGAGTTGGGGCAGAGGGAAACTCTTCTAGACCAGCTGGGCAAAAAGCTCTTTCCAAGAAGTGCTGTTTGAGCAGAGACCTCTACAAAGTGAGGGAGGGAGTCCTGTAGGTGCCTGGAGAAGAACACCCCGGGCAAAGGGGCCACAAGTGCAAAAGCTCTGAAGGCGTAACGTGCCTGGAGTGTTTGAAGAGTGGAAGGAGGGTGGCCAGAGAGAGAGCTGTAGGAAATGCCACCCAAGGGAATCAGATGCCACATAGGCTTGAACATGCTAAGGGGTTTGGATTTTATGGCGACTGAAATGGGAAGTCAGCAGAAGGTCTTGGGCAAAGAAGCAACATGTTTGACTTTCTGAGAAGTTCATTGTGGCTGGGTGCAGTGGCTCACACCTGTAATCCCAGCACTTTGGGAGGTTGAGGTGGGAGGATCACTTGAGGCCAGGAGTTTGATATCAGCCTGGACAACAGAGTGAGACCCCATCTCTACAAATTATTTTTTAATTAGCCAGGAGTCCCAGCTACTCAGGAGGCTGAGGTGGGAGGATCACTTGAGCCCAGGAGTTTGAGGCTGCAGTGAGCTATGATGGCACCACCACACTCCAGCCTGGGCAACAGAGTGAGACCCTGTCTCTAAAAAAAAGAAAAGAAAAAGTTCACTGTGATTGCTCTGCAGAAAGTATACTTCCAAGCAAGTATTGAAAAAGGAAAAGGAAACCAGGTGCCATTCTAAGATACTCATTCTTTTCACATTTTAAGTTCTCTAAAATCAATGTGCATCTATAGTTGAAGGCTCACAGTCACTCTCAGTGAGTGGCACACATGGCCTAGTTGTCCTGCCCTGAACACACTGAGACGTTAAAAGTGCCTACAGCAAAACTTTCTAGACAAGTGCCAACAGCGTATAAGAAAATTCTGACAACACGACAGTGGAGTACGGTCTCAAGCCATAGGTAAAAGGGCTGAGGACAAAGCGGGTATGAAAGGAAGCAGAGGTGAGTGTCAGCATGCCCAAGCAGGAGTCAAAAGGGGGCAAACTCAGCCGGCTTTTTCACAGAAATTGACAACCTGATCTTAAAATTCAGATGAAAGTGCAAAGGGACCCAAAATATATAAATAATCTTGAAAAAGAACAAAGTTGGGGGACTCACAGCTCCTGATTTCAAAACTTACTACAGTGTTGGAGTAGTATGTTTTGCCAGTAAATGATACTGGCATCAAGGTAGAAAGATCAATGGAATAGAATGGAGATCCCCAAGATAAATCTAAGGATCTAAAATATAAACATTTACAGTCAATTGATTTTAGACAAAGATGTCAAAAAAATTTCAAAGAGAAAAAAATAGTCTTTTTAACAAATAGTACTGGGAAAATTATATGTCATATAAAAAAAGATAAATTTGGTCAGCTAACTAACATTGTAATTAAAAATAAACTCAAATGGATCAAAAATCCAAATGTAAGAACCAAAACTCAAAACTCTTAGAATGAAACATAAAAGAAAATCTTCATGATTTCGGGCTCAGCAATGGTTTCTTAGACATGACACCAAAAGCACAAGCAAACCAAAGAAAAAGTAGATAATTTGGCCTTCGTTGAAATTAAAAACTTTTATGCTATAAAAGGTACCATCAATAAAGTGAAAATACAACCCATATAATGGGAGAAGTTTTCTGTAAACCATATATCTGATAACGGATTTGTATCCAGAATAAATAACAAACTCTTACAACTCAGTAAGAAAAAACAACCTAATTTAAAAATGAGCAAAGGATCTGAACAGATATTTCTTCAAAGAAGAGATACAAATGGCCAATAAGTACACAGAAAGATACTCAACATCATTAGTCATCAGGGAAGTGCAAATCAAAATCACAATGAGACACTAGTTCACACCCGCTAGGATGTTTATGATGCAAAATATACAAGTATTGGCCTGGATGTGGAGAAATCGGATCCCTCATGAATTGTAGGTGGGATCATAAAATGGTGCAGCTACTTTGGCAAACAATTTGGCAATTCCTCAAAATACTAAACACAGAGTTACGATATCACCCAGTGATTACACTCCTCATTTTACACCCAAGAGGAATGAAAATATATGTCTACACAGACCTGTAGTTGAATGTTCATAGCAGCATTATTCTTAACAGCCAAAAACTGTGGAAAAACCCCACGTCTATCAACTGATGCATGGATAAACAAAACACGACATATTCATATACTAGAACACTATTCAGAAATAAAAATGATCGAAGTAATGATACACGCTATAACGTGACTGAAGCTCAAAAATATTATGCTCAATGAAAAAGCCAGACACATAAAGGACACATACTTATTTTATGGTTCTGTTTATCTTTTTTTTTTTTTTTTTTTTTTTTTTTTGAGACAGAGTCTCACTCTGTTGCCCGGGCTAGAGTGAGTGCCGTGGCATCATCCTAGCTCACAGCAACCTCAAACTCCTGGGCTTAAGTGATCCTACTGCCTCAGCCTCCCAAGTAGCTAGGACTACAGGCATGCGCCACCATGCCCGGCTAATTTTTTGTATATATATATTTTAGTTGTCCATATAATTTCTTTCTATTTTTAGTAGAGACGGGGGTCTCACTCTTGCTCAGGCTGGTCTTGAACTCCTGACCTCGAGCGATCCACCCGCCTCGGCCTCCCAGAGTGCTAGGATTACAGGCGTGAGCCACCACGCCCGGCCTGGTTCTGTTTATCTTGGATGTCCAGCAATGGCAAAGCTATAGCGACAGAACGTAGATTAGAGGTTGCGTAGCGCCGAGTGTGGAAATGAAGGGAGATTGTAAATAGTCACGAGGTTTCTTTTTGGGGTGATGGGAATGTTCTAAAATTAGATTGTGGCAATGGTTGCATAATTCTATAAATGTACTAAAACTCGCCGAATTGTGTACTTAACATGAGTGACTTTTATGGTATATACATTAAATCTCAGTAAAGTTGTTTTTAAGAAGTGAACCAGCTCTATAACAGCCAAGGCAGCTGACGAGCCAGCATCAGCAGCCCTCATCCTTTTAGGAGCTGTTGTAAAGAGTCCTGCGTCACCTACACTCTTAATGGTTCAGAAAATTGGGTAAAAAACAGGCACATCAACGACTCTGAGTTCAAAGGGACTTCAGTAGAGTGAACTGTGACTGTGGAGAAGTATTGGCCACACCTTAATCCAGTGGCTCCCTAGTGTGGTCCCAGACTCGCAGCGCCCGCATCAACTGGGAGTTTCTGAAAAATGCAAATTCTTGGGCCCCACTGAATCAGACCTAAATCAGAAACCCTGGGGGCGGGGCCCAACAATCTGTGTTTTAACAAACCCTGCGGGTGATTCCGATGCACCCTCAAGTTTGATAATCAACAATGTATTCAATTATTCCACTTATATTTTTCTTCTCATATATGTGTAAGAATAAGATCGGATTTTAAAAATCTATATCTAAAAACTCTAATAAATGTTTGTATAAGTATAAAAATAAGAATTCTAAATCCTAAGAAAGCACTATGACATCTCTAATCTTTTTCTTTCTTTTTTTTTTTTTTTTTTTTTTTTTTTTTTTTGAGACAGGTTCTTGCTCTGTGGCCCAGGCTGTCTTTCGTCTTCATTTTATTTGTGTATTGTGTTGATCACTGTTCTGTGCTTTCCACGAGGGCAGGGACACGGGTCTGCCCTGCGGTCTCTGCGCCCCACAGCCGCAGCCTGGAGCCCGGCAGCCGGACCGCGCATGAAAGGTGACGGGCAAGCTTTGCGCAGTGGCAGTATCGTAGCCAATGAGGTTTATCCGAAGAGCGATTATTGCTAATTGAAAACTTTTCCCAATACTCCGCCATGACGACTTGAAATATAGTCTGCACTGGCGATTTTTGACAGTCTCTACAGAGACTGAAAAAAAAAAAAAAAAAAAAAAAGGTGATGGGGACCTGTTTTCATGTGTGTCTCCAGTTACAGAAGATGCTCTGGAGTTGTGTCTTTCATTGTACATGCCCTCATTTCTCTGTGCTTTATTCCTGGAACTCCATCATTTGGATATCGGCCCTCTTCAAGCAGTCCTTGAATTTTATCTTTTCTCTCTTATTTTCCATCTCCTTTGGCTCTATCTTATGGAAATGTCTTCAATTTTATCTTCCAAGCATTCTATTAAGTTTATTTCTTCTATCATACTTTTTAATTTTCCAGGAGTTCCTTTTTGTTCTCTGAGTGCTCCTTTACTTTTATTTAATAGCACATCCTGTTCTGTTCTTTTTTATGACTGTATCGTGTTCTCTTATTTCTCTGAGATTATTAATGGCTATTCTTTTTAATGTTTCCTTTTTCCTGAATTATCTCTGTTTCTTCCCAGGTGCCTGCTGTCTGTTTGAGTCATAATTTTTCATGTTAGAGCATTTTCTTAGTGATCTGATTCTCCTTGGTTTTCTATTCACGTTTGGAGGTTAGGGCCTAGGAGGCTGGCTGGCACCCATGGACCCTCAGACCGTGGCCTTGCATGGAAGGTGGCCCGACTGGGTCACTGTGAGACAGGGAACTGGCAGGTACTGCTTTGGGGATGGCATTGCTGCAGGCGATGTCTGGGGCACGGCTTTCGGCATTGCCTAACTGAGTCTGGAAGCCTCCAAAGCTTCAAATTGCCCTGATCAAAAGAGGACTGAGTCATGGCAAGTTCCAACCGGTTAGAACCAAGATGGTGGAGAAACACCGCCTGCCCTGAATATCCCTCCCCTGTTTAGCCTGCTGCTTAAATAGAAAGACAACAGGAGCCAGGGGCTGGTTCTCCTCTGCAGGGCCAGCCTCTACTCTCTGTGGGGTAGACTTTCTAGAGTTTCCACAGGGGGCCGGTTCTCTTCTGCAGGGAGAACTTGCATGTGCTCTGACTGTGGAGTAGACTTTCTAACTTTCTATAGTTTCTAAATAAGTCTCGCTTTCACTTTATTTTGTTGGCTGCTCCTGAATCCTTTCTTGTGCAAAGCCAAGGACCCCCTTGGATATCGAGTGGCTCCCAGCATCAACTGCCGGGAAATACCCGGGTGTGGGACCCTTAAGTCTTTTCCCTGGGCTGCTCAGGGTCACTGGCAGGAGTTTGCCTGTAATATGCGGACTTAGGAAGAGGGCTGGGTGGGTCTCCGCTATCAGAATGTAAATGGTTGCTTTATTCCTATTTATTTATTTTGAGACAGGGTCTTGCTCTATCACTCGGGCTAGAGTGCAGTAGTGTCATTACAGCTCACTGCAACTCCTGGACTCAAGTGATCCTCCTGCCTCGGCCTCCCGAGTAGCTGGGACTACAGGTGTGCACCATCACACCAGCTAATTTTTCTATTTTTTTGTAGAGATGGGGTCTCCTTCTTGCCCAGGCTGTAAATGTTTGTTTTATTTCAGTAGAGTTCACCAGCCTTCAACTGGGCTAATGTCCCCCACCCACCTCAACTCACACTCACTTTTCAGATAATAAACCTTGGTCTTCTGCTGGGGTGCGGGAAGGAAGTTTCCGGATGCGCAGGGTGGGAGTGGGGAGACGAGAATCCAATTGCTATATACGTTTTTTAAAATTACTATTTTGACATGATGTTAGATTTCATATTCAAGGTGCTAAAGCAGTAGAATTAACAAATTAGAATTGTATGTCTTAATGGAGTACAAAGTGATACTATGCTAGATGTACCCAGTATTAACATATTATTAATTAACATATCCAGCATCTCAAATACTTATCCTCTTGTCTAAGTGATACTTTGTATCCTTTGGCCAATCTCCCCCCATTCCCCCACCTCTGGTAACCACCGTTCTGCTCTCTGCTTCTATATGTTTGTTTAAATTCCACGTATAAGTGAGAACATGTGGTATTTGTCTTTCTGTGCCTGGCTTATTTCACTTAGCTTAATATCCTTCGGGTTCATCCATATTGTAATAAGTGACAGAATTTCCTTCTTTTTTTAAGGCCAAGTAATACTCCACTGTGTGCACATGCCACAGTTTCCTTATCCATTCATCTATTGATAAACACTTCTGTTGACTCCATATCTTGGCTATTGTGGATAATGTTGCAATGAACATGGGCGTGCAAATGTCTCTTCAACATACTCATTTCAGTTCCTTTGGATATACACCCAGAAGTGGGATTGCTGGATCATGTGGTAGTTCTATTTTTAGTTGTTTGAAAAACCTGTACACTGTTTTCCATAATGGCTGTATTAATCTACCTTTTCACCAACAGTGTCCAAGGGTTCCCTTTTCTTCAAGTCCTCACCAAGACTTTTTATATTTGATCTTTTTGATAGCAGCCATTCTAACACATGTGAGGTGATATGTCACCATGGTTTTAATTTGCATTTCCCCAATGATTAGCAATATTGATATATATGTTCGCCATTTGTATGTCTTCTTTTGAGAAACATCTAGTCAGTTCCTTTGCCCACTTTTTAAATTGTGCTATTTGTTTTCTTGCTATTGAGTTGCTGAAGATCCTTATATATTTTAGATAGTAACCCCTCAGCAGATGTATGACTTGCAAATATTTTCTCCCATTCCATAGGATGCTTCTTTACTCTGTTAATTATTTCCTTTACCATGCAGAAGCTTTTTAGTTTGATGTAATCCCTTTATCTATTTTTGTTTTTGTTGCTTGAGTTTTTAGAGTCAAATCCACAAATTCATTGCCCAGACCAATGTCAGATAGTTTTACCCCTATTGATATGGAACTTTAGATTATAGTTTTAAAATCTTTCACCTTTTCTGATATAAGCATTTATTGCTATAAATTTCCTTCTCTACTTTGTGTTAGCTGCATTTCACAAATATTAATGTGTTGGTTTTTAATTCAGTTCAAAAATACTTTCTGCTTTCTCTTTTAATTTCTTCTTTGACCTATACCTTATTCAGAAATGTATTTAGTTTCCAAATATTTGGGGTTTTCCAGATATCTTTCTGTAATTAATTTCTAATATAATTCCAGTTTAATCAGAGGCTATATTTTGTATGATTTGCATCTTTTTTAACTTATTAAGACTTCTCAACCAGAATATGGTCTATCCTGAAAAGATGCATGGTTTTGTTATTTGACGGAGTGCTCTATAAATATCAATTAAATTAAGTTGATTAATAGTGTTAAGTTCTTCTACATCCTTACTGATTTTCTGTGTACTTGTTTTTTTGGTTATTGGGAGGATTGTTGAAATATTCAACTATATTTGTGACTATAGCTATTTCTGCTTGCATTGCTATTAGTTTTTGCTTTATATTAGGTCATTAAAAATGAAATGTCCAATTTTGAATCAAAAGTGTGGTTTATTATATCTCAAACAAGAAGCAGTACAATTAATCAAAGTATGTGCCTAAACTATCAACACAGTTTTGCCATCCTAATGGTAGCTTGTTTATGCCAGCAGTGAAGAAGCCTGGAGAGCAAGTGGCAATGAAATTGGAAATGGTGTTTTCCACAGCTTGTTGAGAATTGAATATTTTTCCTTGCAAGAAGTGGTCCAAAGCCTGGAAGAAGTGGTAGTCAGTTGGTGCAAGGTCTGGTGAATATGGTGGATGACAGAGAGTTTCCAAGTCCAGCCTCTGTAGTTTGAGCAGTGTTGTTTGTGCAACACGTGGTCTAGCGTTGTCTTGCCTATCACTAGTGACCAATCTCCGCTGCTTAATTGCAAGCATCCTTATCATTTGGTCCAGTTGGTTGCAGTAGACATCCGCTGTAATCAACTGACCAGGTTTCATGAAGCTGTAGTGCATAATACCAGCGCTGGACCACTAAATAGACACCATTAGCTTTTTTTGATGAATATTCAGTTTTGGACCATGTTTTGGCACTTCATCTTTATCTGACCATTGTGCCGAATGCTTGCGATTGTCATAATCCATTTTCATCACATGTGGCAATATGGTATAGAAATGGTTTGCCTTAGTGTCATGACAGCAAAGAAAGGCAAGCTTTGAGACGATTTCTCTTCTGGTGCTTGTTTAATTCATGCAGTACCCATCTATCCAGCTTCTTTACCTTGCCCATTTGTTTCAAATGGTCCAATATTTTTGGAATAGTAATGTCAGACTTTGCTGCTAATTCATGTGTAGATTGAGATGGATTTGCTTCCTCTACAGCTTTCAGTTCATCATTATGCACGTTGGTCTCAGGTATCCCTCGTGGCTCATTTTCAACATTAAAGTCACCAGAACGGAACTTCTCAAACCGTCAACATACTTTGCATTCATTAGCCACATCCTTCCCAAACACCTTGTTAATATTTCGAACTATCTGCATTGCATTGCTTCCACAATGGAACTCATATTTTAAAATAACACAAATTTTTTACTTATCCATGGTTTCACAAAAATTGCTCTAAAATTATTTTTGAAAGATAATCAGAAGGCTGGGTGCGGTGGCTCATGCCTGTAATCCTAGCACTCTGGGAGGCCCAGGCGGGTGGATCATTTGAGCTCAGGAGTTGAAAACCAGCCTGAAACAAAAGCAAGACCCGTCTCTACTAAACATAGAAAGAAATTATCTGGACAACTAAAAATATATAGAAAAAATTAGCTGGGCATGGTAGTGCATGCCTGTGGTCTCAGGCTGAGACTGAAGGAGGCTGAGGCAGGAGGATTGCTTGAGCCCAGAAGTTTGAGGTTGCTGTGAGCTAGGCTGATGCCACGGTACTCTAGCCTGGGCAACAGAGTAAGACTCTGTCTCAAAAAAAAAAAAAAAAAGATAATCACAAGCCAAAATATGTGTTTGAAAGAATGAGGATGTACCTTCACAATAAAAAAAAGCCCAAGAAGTGCCACAGTGAAATGTCAGAGAAATCAGCTGTCAAACTTAGTACTTAAGGAAATCGGACATTTCATACCTAATAACCTAAGTATTAGGTATTAAGTAACCTAATACTAGTAACTAGTATTAAGTATTATATATTTGAAGCTCTCTTCCTAGATGCATAAATGTTTAAGATTGTTGTATCCTTCTAATTAATTGAACTATTTATCATTATGAAGTGAACTTTTCATCTCTAGTAATATTCTTTAGTCTGAAATCTGCTTTGATGTTAATACAGCTACTGCGGCTTTTTCTTTGAAACTAGAGTTGACGTGGCACATTTCTTTTTCTTTTTTTTTTTTTTCACTTTTAACCTATTTTTGTCTTTATACTTCAATTGAGTTTCTTGAAGTCAGTATAAAGTTGGGTCATCTTATTTTTGTACAATCTGATAATCTCTTTTCATTGAAAGCATGTTTATACAGGCTGCTATGAATTGAATGCATCCCCCTAAAATTCACATGTTGAAACCCTCTCTCCCATGTGATGGCATTAAGAGGTAGGGACTCTGGGAGGTGATTGGGTCATGAATGTGGAGCCCTCATGAAAGGGACCTGTGCCCTTAGAAGAGATGCAAGAGAGCTTGCCCTCCTTCCCCGCCGTGTGAGGACACAGCAGGAAGACACTGTCTGCAAACGGGAAAAGGCCCTCCCTGACCACGTCTGTCAGCACCTTGATCTTGGACTTCCCAGCCTCCAAAACAGAGGGAAATAAATGTTGTCTTAACCACCCAGTCTGTGGTATTCTGTTACGGCAGCCTATGCTGAGTAAGACACATACCTTTTAATTAAGCAGTTGTTTATACTATTTACATTTAATGTGATGAATGGTATGGTAGAATTTAATTTTATCATTTTGCTGCTTGTTTTCTATGCATCCCATGTACTCTTTGCTCCATTCTTCCTCTCCACTTAGGTCAAACCTTTCTTAGTACCCTATCCGATGCTGTCATGACCGGTGGGAACAGGAACTATTCCTGGTCCTGTTTGAACTCTGAGGATTGTTCCCACAGATCTTTCCAGAATCAGGTAGTTTCTCGTATGTACACAGTGATCAGTTCTCAACTAAAGGCTGGTTTCCCTCCGCAGGTCTTGGGGGTTCTTTCTCTCCGCAGCTCTCTTCTGCCCAGTGCTCTGCCCCCACACTCTGCACACCTCGGCTTCCCCTCCCAGCCCTGCACCCTCAGCTCAGGCAGCCTGGAAACTCGCCTTAGGCAGGAACTGGGCAAGCACAGGCACATCGCGTTTCCTGCCTCAGGGATCTCCCGGGTGCTCCACTGCCTGCTGTCCCCGGTCTCAAAAGACATTACTTCATGTATTTTGTCTATTTTGTCCAACGTTTGGTTGTTTCAGCAAAGTGGGTAAATGCAGCCCCCGTTACTCCTCCTTGACTGATAGCGAAAGTCTGCAAGTCAGACACATACAAATTTAACATATGATAAAGAGAGCAATTCCAATCCATGATAAAGTGTTACTATGTCGTGAATGGTTTTAGAGAAAGCAGCAAAACATATGAGAAAATATCAAATTTCATCTTAATTTTATTCCAAACACCAAAACAAGCTATAGCTAGACAAAAGAGTAGAATACAAAACCTTAAAACATGAAAAAATTAGGGGAAAATACCAATGAATGTATTCATAATCTCTATACGGACAAAACTTTCTAAGTATAAAAAATGCAAAGAAGTAGAAGTAAAAACTTTAAAGACTGATTTTTTTGTTTTTAATAAACTTTTTACTTTGGAATAATTTTAGATTTGCAAGAAAGTTACAAAGATAGTACCCGGAGACCCCATAGGCCCCTCACCCACCTACCCCGAACGTTATCGTCTCACGTTATCTCAGACGTTTTGCCAAAACTGAGAAATCAGCATTAGCATGTCACTATTAACTAGATTCCGTACTTTATTCCAATTTCACCAGATCTGCTGCTAATGTTCTTTTTTACCTGTTCAATGTATTCAATCCAAGACATACTTGTGTTTAGAAGACATACTTTGTCTGTGTAAAAATTCTTCAATTATTTATTTGAAAATGCAAAAGCAAAATAGGAAACTAACAAACTGACAAAAAATTCTAAGAAAACAAAAAGTCAATTAGTTCTTAGAAATCAATAGATAAAATACTAACCTACCAACAGAAAAATAGACAAAGGATGTGAACAGATAACTTTATTTTAATATAGAGGGGAGGGAGTGAGAAGAGGGGTTCAATTTCCTTTCTTTCTTTCTTTTTTTTTTTTTGAGACAGAATCTCACCCTGTTGCCCCACTGTCATTGTAGCTCACTGCAGCCTCAAACTCCTGGGCTCAAAGGATCCTCCTGCCTCAGCCTCCGGAATAGCTGAAACTACAGGCATGCGCCACAATGCCCAGCTGATTTTTTCTATTTTTAGTAGAGACGTCGTCTCGCTCTTGCTCAGGCTGGTCTCAAACTCCTGAGCTCAAGCGATCCTCCCACCTCGGCCTCCCAGAGTGCTAGGATTACAGGCGTGAGCCATCGCACCTGGCCCAGATAAATTTTTTTTGAAGAATTACTATTTATTGCCTAATGAAGGTAACTTTGAACCTTACTAGTAATCAAAGACTTTTTTTAGCTATCACACTGGCAATTAGTTAAGGAATGATACTAGTCAGGTGTTATTAGACAGGTCCCCCAAAATGCTGATGGTGGGAGTATGATGTCACACAACTGTTCTGAAAAGCCTTAAAAACAACCACTGGACCATTAAATCTATATTCAAGAATTAATCAAAATTGTGGGCAAAAGTGGCTGGGCACACAGCTGCCAAGCCCCCAGGTGGCACCCCAACTTTCTTGCCTGCTTCCACAGCCACTGGGGACACCCCACTAGGGCACTGCGTGGTCCCTAGGCCCTTGTTGATTCTGCTTCCCCAGGTGAGGAGAGGAAGGGAGACGAGGAAGAAAAGAGAAGGGAACACAGGAAGGAAAGAGAACATGAAAAGAAAAAAGAAAAAGGGAAATGAAGAACAGCATTCACATTTAATGAAGAAAAGTCAGAAACAATCTAGAAATCCACCAGCAGGCAGATGTTGGATATATTTTACATATATCTCATACAGTCATCAAAACTCGGTTTTTAAAGAACACTTGCTGTCATGAAAAAAATGTTCATAATAAATTTAAGTGGAAAATATAGGCCAAAATTTATCATTCCATCTGTGTACACTGGGTTATGAGGAAAAAAGAAAACAAAAATTATCATTCCAATTTTTTAAGAGTTAAAAAGTATGTCATATAAGCATAGAAACTATGCATGGTTACACCTAGATAACTGAATTTATTGATTTTTTTGTGTTTGTACATATTACCCAAATATTCTACAATAAATATGATTTTAAAAAAACACTGAGCATTCCCTTTTAACGAGTTCTAATTTCTGCATAATTTGCATGTGGCTTATGGGACTGAAAATATGTTTTTCTTGGTTCAATACCACGTTTTTGGTCTCAATGTTCTCGTCTGTCAGGAGCTTCCCTGCTGTGCATATGATTAAGTACATAGATTTTCTTTTGAACCAAAAGGAAATGTTTTTGAAAGTTCTTAGGAGATCAATCCAGAAGAACAGAACTAACTCTCCAAAGAAGAAAGAGAGGTGCGCGCCGTCCGTATTTGGTGGTCTCTCTCTAGCCCGTGTCTCAGACGCGGAGCAAAGCTCGGGCCGAGGCCAGCAGCCTGCTCTGCTGACCTGCTCGGCGGGGAATAGCGCGCGCAGGGCCCGGGCAGGCCCCGGAGACCGGGAAACCGCAGGGGGGCATTTTTCAGAGCTATGAAAGAGAGTAGGCAGAAACAAGACCTCCTAGTGCCATCTGAGGACACGTGCTGTCCCAGGAACGAGGCTGGCGTGGGCTGGCCTCCCTCTTTACGACATCCTGGAGAAGAGACTTTGCCATACATCACTTAAAGTCACATAAAGAGCCTTTACAGAAAACCCAGGCAGTGACCGCACAACCTCCGGATCTGGGGAAACGCCCACCATGCCTGTCAGCAGCCCTTGGCTGTCTCAATCGGTGTTTCTCTAAGTGGCCTGCAGGCCACCATTCTGGGTGCTGGCTCAAAACC
Source organism: Eulemur rufifrons (assembly GCF_041146395.1). Lineage (NCBI taxonomy): Eukaryota > Metazoa > Chordata > Mammalia > Primates > Lemuridae > Eulemur > Eulemur rufifrons. Next base: position 2,894,374 of record NC_090996.1, on the reverse strand, counting down.
CCAAGTCCAGAGCCTCATCCCAGTCAGATCTACCAAAGGGGAATTTCTGGGCGGTGGAGCCCGGGGATCTGCACTTTAACGCACACCAAGAAGTCTGATGCGCGTTACACTCCGCGCATGGCTTCTCCGCATCCTGCCGTTACTCAGCGGCGGAGAATGGGCGGGACTAGTCATACGTGCAGAGAATTTCATTTTTCCAGGCATCGGTCAATATGTGCTATGATGTGTCCACGAGCTCAGTGCCACCAGTCCTAGTCTAGGGGGGACAGCTGTGTCTGCTCAGAGCGGGGGCAATTAATTTTGTTTGGGAAGGTTGCGTCAGTGCAGACGTATTCAGCCGCAAGTCGCAGAATATCCAACCAAACGCAGCTTCAGGTCACAAATTTCTAATTATCTATTAAATGAAAAAGTAGAGGACAAGCGTTCTGGATTTGCGGCGCAGATCAACAGCAAGGCCCCTCCCCCTGGCCGCCACCCTGCTTTGCCATCCTCGGCAGCTGCCGGAGTGGAGCAGATCTCACCTCCTTTGTCCTAGACATAATATTTCTTTTAATTCAGCCTGAAGTCACAAGTCACATGAGCACTTTTCTGCTTTTTTAATTTCCTTTTCTTTTTGGCAGCCATATCCATTCTGACTCATTTGGAGTCAACTAATACTCTCACTTTTTTTTTAACATGTACTGCTGCTAAGCTATTTCACACTGTCTGTATTTGGCACAGACTTTGCTTTATTTTGCTGTGTTGTTTTTGAAGGTAAAGCTAAGCTTTTCCCAGACCAATCCCTTGCATGGTGGCTTTGCACAAAAGGAGTCAGTCTCCGGCAAAGCTGCGGGAGAAACATAGCACAGCGCAGTACTCTCGGCAATCAATCCTGTTCAGCCGCGCGGCTTGGGGCGGAAGCCCTGGGCCAGTAGAGGAGGAGGTGCCGTTTCAACTATGAGTTCTTACGTGCAAATTCTGCAGAGGTTCAATCAGCCTCCTGATTATGCCAGCGCGGGGCCTGATGCCCGCCACCCCCCTACCCCAAACACACATCTCAGGCTGGTAGGCGGGGGCTGAACCCAAGGTTCCATCATGCCATGGTTATTTTTTCCTGCCCCTGAGTACATAAAGTGTGTGCTGGTACCTAACGCTTTTCTAATTACGTAGATTAAAAATCCCTCTGTCTGAGAGTGTGGGGAGGTGAAGGCCGGACAGAGTGCAGGAAAGGAGAGAGCTGCAGAGAGAGAAAGAACCCCGAGGGCCGCAGAAGGTTCCCCTGGAGAATTCAACCACATGTTGATCAGCACGTTAGTGTGAGGAAAGCTGCCCAAGGCTGGGAAAGAACAACCCAGAACGACTAGACGAGCTCACCTGGGGCCAGTTCCCACTAGTCAGACTAGAAAAAACTGGTAATGCACAAGGCGTGGCGTAGGGTGTTCTGGAAAGGTCTTGCCCTACAGAACAGTGTTCTGGCTCCACTTAACAAATCCTAAAAGCAAGACCCTAAAGGATAGAAATGTTTTTAGTTACTTAACTATACTCCAGAAGAAAGGTCACAAATGTATTATTTATAAAAACACCCAGCACCCACTGAGGTGAAATTGCATGCAATCAAAGACTACAAAGCATGCAAAGAAGCCGGAAAACAGGATCCCTAGTGAGACGAAAAGGCAATGAAATGAAAATGACCCAGAACGGACAGAAGTATTAGAATTAGCAGATGGGGACATTACAACAGTTACTATAATCGCATGCTCTAAGTTCAAAATGTTAAGTAGAGACATGGGATATATAAGAAGATTCTAGAGCTGAACACTGCCATGTCTGAAATGGAAACTACAGTATCTAAGATGAAAAGCATAGTGCATGGGATGGATTAATGGCGGGTTAGATATGGCAGAAGGAAAGAACAGTCAGCTTGAAGATGTAGGGAGAGAAATTATCCAAAATGAAACACATGAGAAAAAAGAATTTTAATAAATGACAAGAGCATCAGTGACCTGTGGGACAACTTCAAGTGACTGATACACATGTAATTGTAGTCCCCAAAGGGAGAAGGGACAAAAAAATTATCTGAAGAGATAATAGCTAAGAATTTTCCAACCGTGATTAAAATTCTAAACAAGAAACATAAAGAAAATGACACCAAAGCATACCACGATCAAGTTGCTCAAAACCATGGATAAAAAAGAAAAACTTAAAAGCTGCTGCCAGACAAAAACATACTCTGGGGAAAAGAATCCTTATGCAATAAATGGTGCTGGGAAAACTGGATAGCCACATGCAGAAGACTGAAACAGGACCCACACCTTTCACCTCTCACAAAAATCAACTCACGGTGGATAACAGACTTAAACCTAAGGCGTGAAACTATAAGAATTCTAGAAGAAAATGTGGGAAAGACTCTTACAGACATTGGCCTAGGCAAAGAATTTATGAAGAAGACCTCAAAGGCAATCACAGCAACAACAAAAATAAATAAATGGGACCTGATTAAATTAAAAGGCTTCTGCACCAAAAAAAAAAAAAAAAGCTTCCGCACAGCCAAAGAAACTGTCATGAGAGTAAGTAGACAACCTACAGAATGGGAAAAAATTTTCACATGCTACACATCCGATAAAGGACTGATACCTAGAATCTATTTAGAACTCAGGAAAATCAGCAAGAAAAAATCAAACAACCCTATCAAAAAGTGGGCAAAGAACATGAACAGAAATTTTTCAAAAGAAGACAGAAGAATGGCCAAGAAACATATGAAAAAATGCTCAACATCTCTAGTCATCAGGGAAATGCAAATCAAAACCACAATGAGATATCACTTAACTCCAGCGACAATGGCCTTTATCAAAAAGTCCCATAGCAAAAAATGTTGGCATGGATGCAGAGAGACAGGAACACTCATACACTGCTGGTGGGACTGCAAACTAGTGCAACCTCTGTGGAAAGCAATATGGAGATAACTTAAACAGATACAAGTAGACCTACCATTGGATCCAGCAATCCCATTTTGGGGCACATACCCAAAGGAACAAAAGACATTCTATGACAAAGACATCTGCACCGGAATGTTCATAGCAGCACAATTCACAATTGCAAAGATGTGGAAACCACCCAAGTGCCCATCAGTACATAAGTGGATTAATAAAATGTGGTATATGTATACCATGGAGTACTACTCAGCTATAAGAAACAATGGTGATATAGCACCTCTTGTATTTTCCTGGAAAGAATTGGAACCCATTCTACTAAGTGAAGTATCCCAAGAATGGAAAAATAAGCACCACATGTACTCACCAGCAAATTGGTTTCCCTGATCATCACCTAAGAGCACATTTAGGAATAACATTGATCGGGTGTCGGGCAGATGTGGATGGAGGAAGGGATGGGTGTATACATACATAATGAGTGCGATGCGCACTATCTATGGGATGGACACGTTTGAAGCTCTGACTCGGGGTGGGGGGGGGAAGGGCAATATATGTAACCTAAACTTTTGTACCCCCACAATATGCTGAAATAAGAATAAACAGAAAAAAAAAAAAAAAAAGCTGCTGCCAGAAGAAAAAAAAAGACATGTTACATACACAGAAACAAAGATAAGAATGTCATTGGCTTCATCATGATGTAAAAAGTGTACATAATGACCAAGTGATGATTAATCCAGGAATGCAGAGTTGTTTGAAGAATTTGGAAAATTCTTAGCAATGTTGCAGGATACAAGATCAATATACAAAAAACAATTTTGTTTCTGTATACTAGCAATGAACACATGGAAACTGAAATTAATAAAACAATTCCATGTACATAGCATCCAAAAATATGAACTAAGGGGCAAATCTGACAAGATATGTGAAAGGCTTGTCTGTTGCAAGCTACAAAGCACTGCTGAGAGAAGTTAAAGAATACATAACAAATGGAGAGGTATATCTCGTTCAGGGGTCAAACCTCAATACTATTAATATGTCAATTCTCCCCAAATTGATTTGTAGATTCAATGCAATCCCCGTCAAAGTTACAACAACATTTTTTGCAGAAATGGAAAAGATGATTTTCAAATTTATATGGATTGCAAGAGGCCCTGTATAGCCAAAACAATACTGAGAAAGAAGGAAAAAGCTGGAGGAATCACATGTCCTGATTTCAAAACTTATTATAAATACACCATAACCCAGATAACATGACAATGGAGCAAAGACATTCAGATAGGTCAATAGAACAGGAAACAGTCTAGAAACAGACTCACATACATATGGACATCTTATTTTTTTAAAGACAGTTTTTTTAGAGCAGTTTTAGGTTCATACAAAATTGTGTGGAAGGTACAGAGATTTCTCATATACCCCCTGCCTCCAGACATGCACAGCCTGCCCCGTTGTCAACATTTCCCACCAGAGTGATACAGTTATTACAACTGATGAACCTGCACTGACACATCATCATCACCCCAGAGTCCACGGTTTACATTGGAGCTCCCTCTTGGTGTTGTACGTTCTTTGGGTTTAGACAAATGTAGAATGACATGTATCCACCATTATAGCATCATACAGAGTATTTTCAATGCCTTAAAAATCCTCTGTGCTTCACCTATTCATCCCCTCCAACTCCTGGCAACCACTGATATTTTTACTGTCTCCAAGTTGCCTTTTCCAGAATGTCATATAGTTGAAATGTACGTATGTAGCCTTTTCAGCTTGGCTTCTTTCACTTAGTAATATGAATTTATGTTTTCTCCATGCCTTTTCGTGGCTCGATAGATCATTTCTTTTCAGTGTTGAATAATATTCTATTAGCTGGATGTACCACAGTTTGTTTATTCAACCACCAACATTTTGGTTACTTCTAAGTTTTGGCAATTATGAATAAAACTGCTATAAATATCTGTGTGTGCAGGTTTTTGTGTGGACGTAAGTTCTCAGCTCCTTTGGGTAAATATTGAGCAATGCAGTGACTGGATCATATGGTCAGAGTATGTTTAGTTATGTCGGAAACTGCCAAACTTTCCTCCAAAGTGGCTGTACCATTTGCATTCCCGTGAGCAATGAGTGAGAGTTCCTGTTGCTCCACATCCTTGCCAGCATTTGGTGATGTCAATGTTTCCAATTTTGGCCATTCTAATAGGTGCATAGGGGCATCTCATGGTTGTTTTAATTTGTATTTCCTTGATGACACATGATGTGGATCATTCTTTCACATGATTCTTTGCCATCTGTATAGCTTCTTCGGTGAGATGTCAGAGTCTTTGGTCCATTTTTTAAGAGTTGTTTGTTTTCTTATTGTTGAGTTTTAAGGGTTCTTTGTATATTTTGGATAACAGTTCTTTATCAGATATGTTTTTTGCAAATATTTTCTTCCAATCTATGGCTTATCTTCTCATTCTTCTGAGAAAACTGGCTATTTATAAAGGTACAAGGGCAGTTCAGGGAAGAAAAGATAGTCTTTTCAACAAATGGTGCTGGAACTACTGCATACCTATATGCAGAGGTGGTAGAGGAAAGAGAGAAAGAGAAAGGAGGAGAGAGTTTGATCCATACCTTGCTCTATATGCAAAAATTAATTTAAAATGGATCAGAGACCTAAATGTAAGACCTAAAACTATAAAAATTCTAAGAGAAAACATTGGAGAAAATTCTTTGTGACCTTGAGTTAGGCAAAGATTTCTTAAATACAATACCAAAAGCATGATCTATTTAAAAAAATTAATAAAATAACTATCAAAATTTAAAACTTCTGCCCTTCAAAAGCCATTATTAAAAGAATAAAAAAATCCATAGACTGAGAGAAAATATTTCCAAAGCATATATCTTACAAGAGATTTGTATCTAGATACATAAAAAACTCTCGGCCGGGCGCGGTGGCTCACGCCTGTAATCCTAGCACTCTGGGAGGCCGAGGTGGGCGGATCGTTTGAGCTCAGGAGTTCAAGACCAGCCTGAGCAAGAGCGAGACCCCATCTCTATTAAAAATAGAAAGAAATTATAGGGACAGCTAAAAATATATATAGAAAAAATTAGCCGGGCATGGTGGTGCATGCCTGTAGTCCCAACTACTTGGGAGGCTGAGACAGGAGGATCCCTTGAGCTCAAGAGTTTGAGGTTGCTGTGAGCTAGGCTGATGCCACGGCACTCACTCTAGCCCGGGCAACAGAGTGAGACTCTGTCTCAAAAAAAAAAAAAAAAAAAAAAAAAAAACAACTCTCCAAACTCAACAATAGGCCAGCAAACAACCCAATTTCAAAAACTGGCGAAAGATTTGAACTTGACCAAAGAACAGTTATGAGTATACAAATAAGCAAATGAAGAGATACTCAACATCATTAATCATTACAGAAATTCCAATTAAAACTACAGTGAGATACCACTACATACCTATTAAAATGACTAAAACATAACACGCGTGGGCAAGGCTGTGGAGGAACTGGAACTCTCACACACCAGGGGTAGAAATGTCAAATGGTGCAAACACTTTGCAAATGAGTTTGGCAATACACCTTCCTTAAGAGATAGCCATTCCATTTCTCGGGATTTTCCCAAAAGGAAAGAAAACATATGTCCATAGAAAAACTTGTACGTAAATGTTCATAACAGCTTTATTTGTTATAGGCCCCAAGTGGAAACATCCCAAATATCCATTAACAAGTAAAAGGAAAAACAAACTGATACATCCATACAATGGATTGCTACTCAGCAATCACAAACAACAGCTGATATACACAACACGGATGAATCTCAGAATAAGTACTCTGTATGAAAGAAAGTAGACCAAAGTAGACTAAGTTACAGAGGAGGAAGTGAAAATTGTTTCCTCTATCCCTTTGAGGATATTGTAGCTCCTGTCCCAGAAGGTGCATTGCTATGGTGATGGGAGGACCAGATGCTGAAACCGGGAGATGGTGACAGGGTGCAATGGGAAAGTGGAGTTTTAGGGGGTTGAATGAGTCATCTTCAAAATGTAGGCCCTTTTAGCAGTCTGCCAGGGGTCCTCTGACTCAGTGGGCTAGTAAGAAAACCTCCTAGAGTCTCTAAGACGCATAAAGATCTCTGTCTTTTCTGCAAAACCCTAACAACCCCTATCAGTCAGCTTCCCCAGGTTCTGCTGGGGCAACAAACAGCTCCCACATCTCGGGAGCACATAACCACGGAGTGTTATTCTTAGTCATGTTCTGTGTTGGCTTGGCCATGGCTCTGGTCCAGGTGTCTTGCTCCTTCTAGAGAGACAAGCTGAATGGGCCGTCCCAATCTGGGATGGCCCATTTTCTCGGCAAAGAGCAGAGATAACTGGCAGAAACACTCACTGGTTCTTAAAACTTTCGCAGGGGTGTGATGTCTGTCGTGTCTGTCCACACGCCATGGGCCACAGTAAGCCGGACAGCCAGGCCTGATGCCAGCGCGGCACGAAGAAACCGTACACCTCCCCAAGGGGAGGTGCCGGGGAGGACACGGGAGTGACTGGTCCAGAGAGGGGCAGTGACTATTAGGACAATGTGAACTGCCGCATGTCCCAAGGAGCTGCCTGAAAGGGGCCCTGGTCTGCCGACACCACAGAGCAGACAGAAATGTCAAAGATACTGAAATATTTTGAACCCACTGGAAGAAAGCTGTGCTATAGATATCACGACTCATTCAGAAATGTCCTCGTGGCGGGGCAGTATACCTTAAAAGGATAATTTGGTCCTGCCCAAACTCAGAAAACCACTTAGGGCCTTTCGAAACCCGAAGAGGTGCCAAGGCATTTTGAGAGAGGCCATTAGTGAGCGACATGGCAAGGCACCTCCGACTTATTAAAAAAGAAAATGATTCTATAAATGAGTCCATTATGAAGTATTCATGAGATATTAGGGCTCTGAGAACTGGGTGAATAGTTAGAAACCCGCTATTTGGTGAGCTTGCCAGAGGAAATAATCGCGACGTTTGCTCTTCAGCAGTCACGATGGCGCTGCACGGGGCCTGCGCAAAGCGGGGCACTGTGAGAAACAAGGCGATGGGGACACCACCCTGGCTTGGGGACTCTCGTCTAGGTGTGGGGGGGAAGGCAAACATTTAAACATAGCAACACATGTGCTATGCACAATACCAGAAATACTACACAGCACAGAGGTAGCCGAGAAAGATAGCGTTCCCCCCCAGAGGATACGGAGGGCTCCTTAGGGGCTGTGATGTCTCAGCTATGTATTGAAGGTGACTAAGCACGCAAGGAAAGGGGAAAAAATGGAAGGGAATTCAAGGTGAAGGGAACAGCAAGTGCAAAGTCAGGGGTGTACAAAACTGCACAGTGTGTACACATGTCTGAATCAGAGATGACACCAGCTTTATATAATTTAAAAAATCAGTTAGGAATATTACCATGGGCTCTCCTGAGCGTGCGCCTGTGAAGGTTTATGTGGAAGGTCTGCCTCTGTGCTCTGGTATAAATCAGTATATGTCCATTATGTGAACCTCCTTACATGTAGCTGCCTTGTTTGGTGCACAACCTGAACACCTTTACACACAGGGCCTTGTTGGCAGGACTCTAAGCATTTGGTATTGCTAGAATATAAAGTAAAACCAGAGGTGTCTGGGGCCTTGTGTGTAGGGGAGTGGTGAGGCAGAGAAGAGGAAAGAGTGATGGGAAATCACTAGATGTGGCTAGAAAGGCGGGTAGAGTGAGAGCGTGAAGGGACTTGCGTGCTTGCTGACAGTTGATGGTGGAGAACCAGGGAGAAGAGGTGTCCAAGAGCCACGTTCAGAAGCTCACCCCGGCTGCAGGGAGGGCGTGGGAGGCTGACTATGGCCCCCTCCAAACACCCAGGTCCTAATCCTTGAAACCCTACCTTATGTGGCCAGAGGGGCTTTGCAGATGTCTGTCCATTAGGGAGGGATCTTGAGCCTGGAAGATTCCCCTGGATCATCCGTCTGGCCCAAAGTAATCAGGAATGTCCCTATAAGAGGGGGGCAGAGGGGGATCAGGGTGCAGAGCGAGGAGCGAGGACAGGGACAGGGACAGAGAGGGATGTGAAGATGCTTAGTGGGGCTGGGAACAGGGAGGAGGATCCAGGAGCCAGGGAGTGCAGGGAGTGCTGCTCTAGAAATGGCCCCCCTGGAGCTCCCAGGTCCCCCAGAGGGAGCGTGGCCCTGCTGACACCTCCGTGTGGGCTCAGTGAAACCGTTTCAGACTCCAACCTTCAGCACAGTTAGAGAATAAATTCGTGCTTTTACGGCTCTGAGTGTGTGGTGCTTTGCTGCAGCAGCCGCAGGGAACTAGCACAAGGGCATGTCTCGGAGCAGCCGGCCCAGCCTTTTGGCACCAGGGACTGGTTTCATGGAAGACAATTTTTCCATGGGGGGGCGGTGGGGTGCAGGCAGCAGGGCTTTGTGGCCCGCTACCCAGTCCCCAGCTCGGGGGTCGGGGACCACAGTCTTAGAGCAGCCAAAGCTCGCACGAGAGGATTCCAGGCAGTCCCCAGCGCTGCCAGAGAAAATTCTAGAACTTGTATTTTTATCTATTTTGTACTGCATCCTTTTAAATGTCTATTTGGCGAATGCTTCATAGTATACTAGTAAAGCGTTTATGCATGTTATGTACAAACACACAGATATGTCCTGGGAGTGCCTGCTAGAATTGTTTTTTCTGATGCAGATGCACAACCAGCAACACTGTGGGGGCCCCGGCTCAGAGGCAGGGAGGGCAGGCCCAGCCGGGGCGGGAGGGGGCTGCACCTGAGGTGGTGGCCGTGGTCACGAGGGCCGGGAAGGGCGCAAGATCAGATTTGCTGGGCGCGAGGAGCCCAGGCCATCTAAGGCAGTTGGATACACAGGTTTGCAGTTCGGAGGAAAATCGGGCTTGGGGACATCCATTCGAGAGTGATCAGGACCTGGGAGGGCCAGGGTGGGAAGCTGAGGTCACAGCGTGCAGGGGTGGGAGAGAGAGGGAGACAGCCAGGAGGGGAGAGTGATGCCTGTCCCTGGGCAGGAGGAGAGGGCAGGGCGGGGCACGAGGACCGGGGAGGGGAGAGCAGGCACGCAGAGTCCCTTAGTGTCAAACGCTGTGGAGAATCACATGGGCTGCTCTATGGCTTTGGGCTTGGGGAGTCCACGGGGACCTTGACGGAGGTGGCTTCATTCAGTGGCTGGGATGGAAACCAGGCGGGAACGGACTCAGCAGGAGGGGAGTGACCGGCACTGAGAAAGGGTTTCCGAACTTTGCCTGCCTTTTTGTTGATCCGAATGGAAACAACGAAGTTCTCGAAGTTCTCGTTTAGAGAAAAACGTCCAGTTGTTATTTGGATGAAATCTGAAGCGCTGAGGGCCAGGCCAGGGCTCCGGGAGTGGGGACGCTGTTTGAAAGCTCTTTTGCAGCAGAGGGAGGGACGTGGTGGCCCAGGGAGAAGGGGGCTTGGCTCTGCCACCAGCTCGGGGCACAGCCCACCCACGCCGGCCTCCTCGTCCACCTGCGCCCTGACAGCTGCTGTCGGGGCCCCAACAGGCTGGGGACGTGGCTCATTAACGAGACAAAGTGTACAAGCCTCATAAACACACCCTTTACTTGATCGTAGGCATGTTTGTGTGAGGCAGTGATTTTTGTGTGTGCGGCGTCTCGTTATTTTCTGGTAAAGTTAAACACTTATTCGCTTTCGTAGATACAGCACAGTGGAAAGAGTGTGCAGGGACGAGGGGCTGTTTTAATGAAGTAAGCTTTGGTCCTCCCCCTGCCCCCACTGCAAACAGCACTGAGATCCCACCCCCCACAGTAACAGTGACTATTTGTAATATCATGAATGACATCAGCACCCCCCTTTCTGGAACCACAGGCTGACTCTTTCGGAGGGGTTACTGGGACGAGTGGGACAGGATGCAGGGGCCAAAGAAACGACGCATTTGAGATTCTGAGTCATGAGCTGTCATAATTAGGAGGCAGACAGAGTGTGTTGCTGTTGCTGTATTTGCTCCCCATTTCCTGTAAAAAGCTTCTGGAATTAAAATAATAGGCCTTTAAGAGAAGGCCCGAGCAGGGCTCTACGTAGTGGCCTGCACGTGGCATGTTAGCTGCAGACAAACCCAGACAGACCAGACCGGTGGCCAGACTGAAATGTCGCCCCCAGCAGCCTCGCCCGGGGCAGAGGAGGAAGGAGGAACCCAAGCGAGGGAACCCTCATTATTCGCCGGAACAGGCTGGGAAGGGGTCCCAGGGAATCTGCCTGCAAAGGTTAAGCAACCAGGGTGACGTGTGCAGAGAAGTGTAACTTTGCAGTTACAAAGAGACGGCTGGCGCTCCAGGACAAGCACAAAGAGCCCACTCTGACCACCGCTGTCAGAGGAGGGCGTTAGGGTGGGACTCGTAGCTTGGCATGAGACAGAATTCTCGACACGAGGATTAGGATAGAAAGAAGTAAAGGGTTTATTCTATTTTCCCAGAGAGAGGAAAGGGCAGGGCACGAAAGAAGGAAAAGAAGTGCCGGTGGCGAGGGTAAGGGGTTCGGGGTTTTTACTGGGATAAAGGGAAAGAGAAAATAAAGAGCAGTTATTGCTGCCGCTGGTAGCAGAAGGCAGCTGTGAAGTGGCTGCATTTGCTTTTACTTTTGTCCTCGCCCCCCCCCCCCCGTCCCCCTCCACGAGGTTTTATCAGTGCCTGGGGGTATGGGAGGGGCTCGCACCCCTGCTGTCTGCTTGGGGACTCTTCAAGTGCTGTTAAGACAAACTCTCAAAGGCAACAAATTAAGCCACAGGTGATGAATCAGTTACCTTTTCTCTCTGTTTTCTGTTTGTTAGCTAGTTTATTAGCAGTGCCGTCCTTTCGGAAGGCTTGTGGAGACAAGGCACAGAACGTTGGTAAGAGGTTGCCATGGTGGCCCCAAAACACCCTGGCCCAAGGTCTCAGTTAGTTTCCTGAGTCTCCCTAGCAAGGCAGAAACCCAGCTGGCCCATGAAGTAGGGGGACACAGGCCTTTCTTCACGGAGCCAGCCAGGGACAGCCTCCAGGGCACCCCTCGGCCAGGGCGTAGGGGAGAGCAATGTTGGATGAGTGGGGTCGGCCTCTGCATCTGAAGTGCACAGTGATGCGTGTTGTGATCTGAAGGGCTCAGAAGCCCACCTCACCCCAAAGAAGTCTCGCATGGATGTCTGAAATTCCAGCACTGTCCGTTAATTTCTTAGAGTAAGCAGTATCCTCTTTCTGTGTCCCCTTTAAACTCTACGAACCCACACAGGAGCAGTACCGTGAGCACTCCTGTCTCCTGGGAGATTTGCTTGGAAGAGAAGTCACCAGAAAGCTAAAGAGAGAAGGTGGGGCAGGGTCCGTGACCTTTCTGCAAAGGGCCGTGTGGTCTGTGTCCCAGCTGTTTGCGCTCTGCCACTGTGGCATGGACGCAGCCACAGACAGTTCACAGATAAACGGGTGTGGCCGTGTGCCAATAAACCTTTAGATATGGACACTGAGATTTGAATTTCATGTAATTTTCATATGTCATGAAATATTATTCTTCTAATTTTGGGGGACCATTTAAAAACGACTACTGTTAGTCATACAGAAATAGGTCGCAGGCTGGGTTTGACTCGTGGGCCGTCCCTTGCTGGTGTTGGCACAGGAACCTCCCGATGTCCTCGGGAAGACATGGCATGCAGGAGAAGAAAACGTGGAGCCAGTGGTCGTTTCTCTGAGCGTGGGATAATCTCAGTGATGCAGGCTCCGAAAGCCCCAGCTGGGCCAGGCTGCCCAGGGGAGGGAGCTTGCGGGTCCCCGGGAGGCGGGAAGCTGCAGTGTGCCTACCCTCTGTGCCCCAGCCCCGGCAGGAAGGTGCGAGCACTCCCTCCCAAGGGACCAAAAACGTGGAGGGAATTTATCACCTGCCATGGCTCCAGCGGCTCCTGGGGGCATGGAATGGTGGCGCTGGCACCCCCATGTAGCTGTGGGCGGGAAGGTCGCTGCCCCACATCCCAGGCTGCTGGAACCAGAGGAGCCACATGATGGCGTGAAGCGAAGGCAGCCACGGAGGAAGGTGCTGGAGAGACGAGAAGGGTCGCTGCAGCTCCAGGCTTCCCCGGGAGCCGTTTCTTTTCTCCAAACAGCCTCAGCAGGACAGAGAGAAGGTACCACTGAGGACAGGGACATGTTCAGAGGGTGGCAGAGAGGCAGCAGCCAGTGGTATTATATTACATTAGTCATGACTATTGCAAGTGATAAAATCCAATTCCAGCAGCCCCAAGTGAAAAAGGTGATGTCTTTCCCGTGACTGGCGTGTGTGTGTGGCAAAGCTGTGCTCAGGGCCGCTTGGGTACGGGGATGGCGACCTCACAGGCACCCGCTCCACCTCCCAGACCAGCCTCTGTGCACAGCCAGGGACAGGGGAGTTGGCGGCTCCGACCTCCCGTCCTTACATTCTGTGTCCAGATCGGGAAAGAAGCCCTTCCTCTCTGTTTGACTTGAAGGGACCGAAGGAGGGTGCCCAGCCGGCTCACCTGAGTCCTGCTCACGCCTGCACCCACCCAGGTCAGGGGGGTGTGGTACTAGTGTCTGTTACTTTCAGCCTCTATCATGGGGGTGCGTTCTACTGGGAGAGAAACAAGTGGGCAACCAACACCAGTTGCCACGGAGAATATACACCTTGCTGTGTAGTTCATCCACCCAGCAGACAGGCCAGAGCCCCTGCTGAGGCCAGGTTCCCGCCCCAGGTGCTGAAAGAAAAACTTCCCCTGGTGAGACTCAGTCGCTGCGCTGCCCGGGAGGGAGGCAGGGCCCACGAGCCAGAGGCTGAAATCCACTGAGGCGAATGCAACAGTCTCAGGACCCGGGAGCAGGAATGAGAAACAGCTTTGTCCTGGAGAACGGAGCCAGCCTGTGTCCTCAGAAAAGTAAGGGCACAAAACTACCACAAAATTTAAAATTATGAAGGCATTGTCCAATTCTCAATTTATTTAAATCAGTACAAAGTGAATAGTAATGTTCTATGGCTTGAGCTCAAACTCAGAAGTCAGGCCTCCCAGTCGGCCACCTGAGTACGTGTGTCTCCGTCACTGACCTGTTTTGTCTTGCTTCTCTCGCTTGTGAAGCATCACACCCCTCCCCAAGGCTCTGACCCTGAAGATGGGGCACCATGAATAAGGATGCTCTGCCACCAGGGTGACATTTCACTCAATAATAGACTCAAATCGATGAATTATGCAAATATGTTGAAAAGCTGTGTGCTGAGTTGCCTTAGGTGAGAAAAAAATCAAGGCAAATGTGTACTTCAACTACCCAGCCAATGCGACGGTCTGAATAACTCAAAACTTTGCATCTAGAAGCTGAATAGTCGGCAGGTCCTCAGGACGCAGGAGGGAGGCGTGTCCGAGGGCGGAGGGCGGAGTGCGCGAGCCCCGGGTCACCCCGAGGAGTCTGGACTTGCCGGGTTGAAGGCGACACCGGAGGGTTCGGCGGAAGAGCCACGGTCGAACACGCGTTGCAGAGCCACCACGCAGCGGCCTGTCTGGACAGAGGGAGGAGACGGGGTTTGGGCCACAGTGTCGCAGAGTTAGGGCTCTGATCGGCGCCTGCCAAGCGCTGAGCCCACGGGGTGCGGGTCATGCCTGACGCGCGGGAAGGGTCACAGGTGGCCACCGCTACTGTTTCCCTTAGTGTGTGTCCACCCCACCATCCGCAGACTGCCGGCTCAAGGGAACAGAACAGCCGAAGGAACAGCTCTGAGGACACAGTTTCCATCGGCAACAGCCAAGGCCACCAGCCCAGGGACGTACCACACACGCTTGCCGACACCCTGCCTCGGTGGCCTTGTGGCTGTGCCTTCACGCTCCCCGCACCTGCGCCACGTCCCTGCTCTCCGCCCTCCGCGGCCCGGAAGCGGCTGTGTCGTGGGGAAGCGCCACCTTCCGGCCCGCGGCAGGGCCGCGCGGACTTCAGTCGCAGGAACCCAAGTCCCCGGCGAGAAGCGTTCCCGCTTCCGTTCCGTGTGGGGCAGATCCGTGTCGCGCCCCGGCCACCCCGTGCCCCGCAGACATCGCGCGTCGGTCACCGCACTCTCCTGCCACGCCGGGAAACGTCCTCTCCGCGGCTCGGGCGACCCGCTGCCGGGGACGGGGCTGGGCCGCCACAGGCTGTCCCGGGGCCTGTGTTGGCCCGTGTAGCTGCCATGACAGAATGCCTGAAACCAGGTAATTCATAATGAACATAAATGAATTTCCGACAGTTTGGGGGGCTGTGCAATCCAAGATCAAGGCAGTGGCATCTTGCCAGGGCCTTCCTGCTGTGTCATCCGGCGGCTGACGGTGGCAGGGCCGAGAGAGGGTGGGACAGAGTGAAAGGGGGCTGAGCCCTCTTACAATGAGCCCACTCGGGCGAGGGCAGCATTGACCACTCACGCCGCCTTCACGGCCACCTCCCAGCACGGCTGCATTGGGGATCACGTTTCCAACACGTGCTTTTTTGGGAGGGACACATTCCGACCACAGCAGGCCCCGTGTGCCCTGTGCGCGTGTCTTCAGGATTCCTGCTCCGCCGCTCTGAGAGAACTCCACGCACTAACGCTCCCGGCCCTCCTGTCTCGGCTTCTCGAGAGAGGAAGAGGTTTAATACTGGTGAGGCTGGCGCTTCCCAATCCCCACCTGAGCAGGGGTGAGGCTGGCGCTTCCCAATCCCCACCTGAGCAGGGGTGAGGCTGGCGCTTCCCAATCCCCACCTGAGCAGGGGTGAGGCTGGCGCTTCCCAATCCCCACCTGAGCAGGGGTGAGGCTGGCGCTTCCCAATCCCCACCTGAGCAGGGGTGAGGCTGGCGCTTCCCAATCCCCACCTGAGCAGGGGTGAGGCTGGCGCTTCCCAATCCCCACCTGAGCAGGGGTGAGGCTGGCACTTCCCAATCCCCCCACCTGAGCAGGGGTGAGGCTGGCGCTTCCCAATCCCCACCTGAGCAGGGGTGAGGCTGGCGCTTCCCAATCCCCACCTGAGCAGGGGTGAATTTGCTGTCACAGGCACAGGGGAACTGCAGGCTCCTCCTTGCAGGTGGGGGTGGGGAGGGAACTGTTGTTTGGAAAAAAACATTTTGACTTTTCAACAATCCCAGCCGTTTTATCCAACTTCTCTGCAGCCAATAATCAGAGGATAAATCTCTAGTTGTCCTGAGTAAGAGACAATTAGCTACTTAATTAATTAGCATCCTCAGTAGGGAGAAAGGTGAAGACATTGGGCTTCAGTGGCTTTGATAAGAATTTGCAAAAACTAGAAGCAGCCCAGAGAATCGCAGAATTTGAATTGTTGAGATGGCAAACTTGTAGTCAAACAACTGCAGAATTGTGGAGATTTTCTGCAAACGCACTGGCTTTGCTGCCCCAGAAGTGGCCGTTTCCCTGGCGTCAGGTGCATCCCTGTGTCCCTTACCCGGAGGTCTAGGGTCACTTCCTCTAACATCACAGTCAGAATTCCTGAAATCCATGGGTATAAATCCAAACACTCCAGGTTTCCTTCCAATCAGCAGGGGGGGTTTTCCCTCCAGAAAATGCAATGAATTTACAACACTGTACCGAACATCTTCAAAACCTACTGGTGAAACTCACATGCTTTATTATATTACATAAAAAGAAGTCACTACGGAACAAAAGCACCAGGCAGGCTAATAGCCAACAAGATCAGTCACTGCTAAGTTGCATTAAGTCAACAGTGCCCTGGGAGGAGTTCGTCAATTTATATTTAGATAAAAAGTGGGAAAACAACCCAGTGCCCTGAAAGTACAGCAAAAAAGATGAAATAATCTTTCAGCTGACAAAATATGTTATTTTGAATATATTTTAACTCCAATGGTAGGCTGAATACCAGTTTCCAATCTTACTTAGGGAAAAAGCTTGAGGACTTGCTGGTGTCTTGGCCCTTCGCTCAGGGGTCCTGAGGCAGCGCCAAGCCCGCCATGCAAAGTGAACTCAAGGTCTACCCCTCCCCCAAGCCTGGGGACGGCACTGTCCTCCCTCCGTCCTGTTCCAGGCCAGAACCCAGCAGTCAGCCTTAACATTTTATTTCTCCCCCACCCCTCATCTCACCAATCTGTGGCCAAATCCATTAAGGGTTCCCTCCTAGGTCTCTCCCAAATCTGTCCACTGCTCTCCGTCCCAACCACCAGGGCCAGCACAGGTGGCTGCGCACTGTGCAAATGCCACCGCCCAGGTCATTACTCTTGCCTGTTCTACGAGAATACTCACCAATGAATGCTCTCCTTCCCTTTGGGCCTCTCCAAGCCATTTTCCAACCTACAGCCGGAAAGTGATCTTCTAAAATGCAGACCTAATCATGTTGTTCGTTTGCATAATTGCTCTTAGGGCCTGGCCTGGCCTTGTCTCTCTGAGTCACCATCCATTATGTTCCCAGGCGTCCCTGTGTGGCCTGCTCCTTTCCTCACCTCTGCCCTGTCCTCAGCTCCAGCCACTGTGGACTTCCCACAGCCACTCAAGCCTGCCGGCACAGTCCGCACCTGCCGCCTCCGAGAGGCCCATCAGACCCTCACCCTGGGACTGTCTCTCTCCTTGTGGCACTTGCCGTCACGGTGTGTTCCATGCATCCCATTTATTTCTGTGGATCTGTCTTTGATGAGTGTCTGTCAGCACCATACGATAGGAACTATGTCCTCTCTGTTTTTTTACTTGTAAATAAATCCCCAACAACTAGAGCAAAGTCTGTGTTTAATAAACATTTGTTCAATGACTGAATTATCCAAACAATATGGTGTAATATAATAATTATGGCATTCTTTCAAGAAATATTAAATGCCTACTCAATTTTACATTACAGTTTCCTGGTGTTTGCTATTATTAAATGCTTTAATAAATAACTTTAAACATAAAACTCTTTCTTTCTTTCAATCACTAAACCCAAGGTTAAAGATAAAGGCTCTTTGGTATATATTGCCAAACTGCTTTTGAAATACCTATATCCTACCTTAATATAACAATTTTCTGAAAATTTGGTTCATTTGATGAAAAATATTAATTTGCATTTCCTTGGTAAAAGTGAATAGTTCATATTTTGTAGCCATCTACATATCCTTATCGATAACATTTTATTTATGTCCTATGTCCTTTGTGCATTTAACCAGTCGAGTCTTAACATTTTTTTAATTCAACTATATGAACTTTTCAAGTAAGAATTTGTCTATCACACCTCATACAGATTATTTTTCCCAATTTTTGCCTTTTTAGCTTATGTGATGTTTGATATATTAGATACCTAAACATATTCTACAATCAAAGGTTTTTTTGCCAATGTGTTCTTACCTTATTTTTAGATCTGCAAGTGGCGCTGGGAGTATGGTCTGTGGGCTAGTCACAATACTGTCACCCAGGAGCACATCAGAAATGCAGATTCTGCTCACTGTAGACCTAGGACATCAAACACTCTGGGGTGCGGCCCAGCAGTCGTTTTAGCAGCTTTCTAGGTGACTGTGATGCAGGGGGAAATCTGGGAGCCACCACTCGAGAAAGACCTTCCTCACCGCCTCACTGAAGCTTTCCTCTGAGCGTTCTGTTCCACTTGACTCCTTTTGGTATATAATATAACAGAAAGGGGGAAATGAGTTTTTCTTCCAAACCCCCATTGATTTAGGAGGCTTCCTTTAAGTTTTATAAACATTCAAATTTCCCTCTTGACTTTTTCCTTTTTTTAAATTGCTTTATTGAGATATATTTCACACACCATAAAATTCACCCATTTAAAGTATACAGTTCAGGGTTTTTGGTGTCTTCAGAGTTATGCAAACATTCCATTATCCCCACATTCATATCTGATTTAGTTATTTTCATCTTCTATTTTTTTCTCGGTGAGTCTAGCTTAAAGTTTTGCCAATTTTGTTGATCTTTCAAAGAACCAACGTATGGTTTCCCTGACTTTTCTCTATTTTTTTTTTTTTTTATTTTGAGACAGAGTCTCACTCTGTTGCCCAGGCTAGAGTGCTGTGGCATCAGCCTAGCTCACAGCAACCTCAAACTCCTAGGCCCAAGTGATCCTCCCGCCTCAGCCTCCTGAGTAACTGGAACTACAGGTGCAAGCCACCACACTGGGCAGATTTTTGTTTCTATTTTTAGTTGACTGGCTAATTTTTCTATTTTTAGTAGAAACAGGGTCTCACTCTTGCTCAGAGCTGGTCTCGAACTCCTGACCTCCAGCGATCCTCCCTCCTCAGCCTCCCAGAGTGTTATGACAGGCGTGAGCCACCGCACCCGGCCTTGTCTATTGTTTTCTTTCGTCTATTTTACTTATTTCCACTCTAACATTTATTATTTTTTTCCTTCTGTTTGCTTTGGGTTTAGTTTGCTCTTCTTTTTCTAGCTGCTGCTTTTTTTTTTTTTTTTGAAATTTATTTAGTTATTTTTTACTGGCAAGTATATAGAGCAAAGGAAATTTATTTAAAACTAGAATCCTATGCTTGATTAATAAACTATCAATCACATGTAAGATTAGAATAAAGGTATGTTTACAATTTCAAGATCTCAAAAAATTTACCTTTCATTTATTCCTCTCTCAGGAAGCTACTGAAGGTTGCATTCCCCTAAAATGAGAGAGTAAACCAAGAAAAAAGAAGACAAGGATACAGGACACAGAACATTCAACGCAGGAGAAAAATGAACAGAGGTGCCCTGACAACTGCACTAGGCTAGGCATAGACTGGTGCTTTTTCTAGATTCTTAAAGTAGAGGGTTAGGTCATTGTTTTGAGATGTGGCTTCTTTTCAGTGTAAACATCACAACTGTAAACATCCCTCTCAGCACACATTAGCGGCACTCCGTAACTCTCGGTACGTTGTGTCTTTGTTCAGTATTTCCTAAGTTCCCTGGTGATTTCTTTTTTGACTCATTGGTTATTTAGGATGTTGGCTAATTTTTACATATTTGTGAATTTCTCAAATATTCTTCTGTTGTTGGTTTTTAATTTCATCCCATTGGTTGCAGAACATATTTTGTGTGACTTTTAATCCTTTTTTATTGAGACTTATTTTATGGTCTAACATCTGGTCTGTCCTCGAGAATGTTCCATATGCCCTTGAGGACAACGTGCTGCTGGGTGGAGCGGTCTGCAAAGGTCTGCTATGATGGGTGCCGCCGGTTTACAGTGTCGCTCAGATCTTCCATTTCCTTGTCCGGCTTCTGACTTGTTCTATCCATTGTTGGAAATGGGGTAAGTCTCCAGCTGTTACTGTTAAATTGTCTTTCTCCTGTAAATTCTGTCAGGTTTTGCTTTATGTATTTTAGGCCTCTGTTGTTAGATGCGTAGATGTATATAATCATTATATCTTTCTAGTAAATAGGCCCACTTGTCATCATAAAATGTCCTTCTTTGTTTTAGTAACAATTTTTATCTTAAAGTCTTTTTTTAATATTGGCATAGTCACTGTGCAATCCAAACACTGAAGATCTACACACTAGAGACCATCTGAAGTGTGTCTCTTGTAGACAGCATATAGTTGGATTATTTTTTTATCCATTCTTCCATCTCTGTCTTTTGATTGGAACATTTAATCCACTTACATAATACAGTTACCTAGAAGGTAGGGTTTATGTCTGTCATTTTTGCTTTCTTTTTGTAATGTCTTAAACTGTTGTTTTATTCCTCCATTACTGACTTCTTTTGCGTTCAATAGATATTTTCTACTGTATCTTTTTAAATTTAAATTGTTGTTTCTTTTACTGTATTTTAAAAATTTATCCTCTTAGTGGTTACCCTGTGGAATATAATTAGCATCTTAACTTAAAACAGTCTATTTTGGGCCAGTGCAGTGGCTCATGCCTGTAATCCTAACACTTTGGGAGGCTGAAGTGGGAAGATTGCTTGAGCCCAGGAGTTTGAGACCAGCCTGGCAATAGCAAGACCCTGGCTCTAAAAAAAAAATAAAAAAATTAGCCAGACGTGGTGGTGCATGCTTGTAGTCCCAGCTACTCGGGAGGCTGAGGCAGGAAGATCACTTGAGCCCAAGAGTTGGATGCTGCAGTGAGCTATGATGACGCCACTTCACTCTACCCAGGGGAACAGAGCAAGACTCTGTCTCAGGAAAAAATAAAAATAAAAAACAAAAAAACCATTTTGGATTCATATAGTTAATTTCAACAGTGGTCGTCATTAGTTGCTCCAGTATACCTTAATTCTCTCCTCACTCCTTTGTACTATTATGATCATACAAATTACATCTCTATATAAGCCCATCAACACAGTTTTATAATTACTGCTTTAGGCAGCTGTCTTTTAAAACAGAAGCAAAGACTTATAAACAGAACTGTCTACATTGTCTTTCATAATACCTGTGTAGTTACCTTTACCAGGCTCTTTATTTCTTCATGTGGATGCCAGCTAAGGTCTGATATCCTTTCAGAAACTCTCCTCAGTATTTTTTTGGGCAGGTGTGCTAATGACAAATCCTTGTTTTGTTTAGCTGGCAATATCTTAATTTCTCTTTTATGTTTTGAAGAAGGGCTTAACTAGACATAGAATTTTTGGTTGTATGTCTCTTTCATCCCACTCTCTTCCAAGCCTCCCTGTTTTCTGATGAGAAGTCAACTGCTAATTTTATTGAGTTTCAGTAGTTTTAACAGTTTTTTTTTTCTAAAGTTTCTTAACTATTCTCACCTGTTTGGTCAATTTTTCAGTTGAATGTTGGAACCATTTGCTTAAGCTCCCAAAAGTAATTCCATTGGAAATGAGAATGTTATTTTATAAACAGACCATCTTAGAACATTCAGGCCTTTCATTCTCTTCTGCTTTTATACTGCTCAGCAAACTTACCGAATATTTTCATGTAGATTCCATTGTATTTTCCTTAGGCGTTTTGAATTTTCTGTTGTGGCTCTGAACTGGGCTTACTGTGCCGTGTTATTTTAATATGAAAAAAATGCATCAATATTTTCTGGGGTGAAAGAAAAACATTTATGTACCTACAGTTAATGGAGTCAGGAAGGCTCATTCTGTAGGTGAGAGGTTTGTTACTTTCTTTTTCCTTTGAAGCAACAGAGTATCTGTTCAAGTTACATCTTAGGCAGAACCTCAGTTCGTGAAAAACCAAAGCAGAGCTGTGTGGCTGAAGAAGAGGCTGAGGAGCGGCCCAGAGCCCGGCACGCTCGGCCTCCTGCCGCTTCTTACGCGGCCCCTGGGTGCTTGGTCAGCTGTCAGTACATGGGCCCGTCCGTGGGCTCCTTCGCAAGCTCTTGCTTTCAACACCGCATCCTGCTAGCAGGTGTTTTTCCAGTTCTCTTCAATGACCACTAACACATCCGAGTCTCAGTGAGATCCTGCCTCATCCGCCTAGACCATCTGTCTCTGTCTGTCTCCTCAGTCAGCAGAACAGGACACTAAACAAAAGCTTGACGATGTGTTGGTTCAAGAAAGAAGACAGGATTTCTGTGATGCTCTGTCACTGTCCCATCTGTGACATAATAAAAAACATACATTTGGTCTTTGTCCCCCGGGCCTGGCATAGAGCTCCTAAGACCCTTGGAGTAATCTGAGTGACAGGGGCGCTATGTGTATCTTTTATTTCATATTTGGTCTTTGACCTGGTTCCGGACACAGAGCTCCTAATTCCTTGGGATTCCCTGGGTGACAGGAGCATCTTCTGTTCTAACGAGGTGGGCTTGTTCTTGGTGGGCTCCGGGATCGGGGCTGGTCACCAGAAAGACCAGCCGTGAGTGGAAGCGTGGGGCTTGTAGTCCCCACCCCCAGCTGCTGGGCCTACGCGATGAAGGTTCTGTAAAACCCCCGACTACTCGGACCGGAGGAGCGCTTCCAGGTTGGCGAACAGGTCAGCGTGCTGGGACGATGGCACAGCCAACCCTACGGAGACAGGGGCTCCTGCGTTCAGGATCCTTCTAGACCTTGCCCTGTGTGTCTCTTCATCTGGGTGCTCAGCTGTATCCTTTAAAACATCCTTTGTAGTAAATCAGCAACAGTAAGTAAACTGTTAGCCTGGGTTCTGTGAGCCACTCTAGCAAATGATCAAACCCAGGACAAGGTCGTGAGAATCTTCAGTTTAAAGCCGCGTCAGACAGAAGCTGTGGGCAAGCTGGGGACCTGCCACCTGCAGCTGGTGTGTGAAGTGTCACTGGTGTGGGACCGAGCCCCTCGCCGTGGGGTCTGCGAGAACTCCAGTTAGTGTGGGAACCGAACTGTGCGACACCCAGCAGGGTCAGAGCGCTGGTCTGCGCGGACAAAACCCCACACAGCTGGGGTTGGACGTGGCATCCTGAGAGTGGCGTGAGCACAGAGGGAAAACAGTTGGTTTTTCCTGGACTCACCAGCCCACTCAACAACAGACGTGTTTTGATTCTACCGCTTAGAAGTAAATATGGTGTCCACTTTTCAGCTAAACAGGGGGGTAGATTACACCATCTATGAATTGTACTTCGGCCCAGATGGAGGGGGTTACCACACAGCCGCTCTGTGAGGAGGAGCGGGTCTCACAGGGCTTAGAGCCACCGGACTACAGCCATCTTTAAAATAAGCACTTAGAGGAAAATGTGTGCTCCAAGTCTTACAAAACACTAATTTATTAATTCAGATTTTTAGACAAAAGTATTTTAAAATAACTTGGACAACTTGAAAAAAAGTTGAGGATTTATGATATTTTTAATTTGAAAAAACTTGAACCTTAAAGAACAGATTGTATAAAGCAGCAAGGCCTACAAGAGTGAAAGAAGATGGGACCTGCTGTCTGGGTGGTAATAAGAGGCCCAAACACGACCTTCGGAACAAAAAGCAAATGAGACTCCCTGTGCCAAGGTGTGTTTGTGAGACTGGCTTCCTCGCTGCCGCCACGCGGCCACCCCCCACAGAACAGGGCGCTTGCTCTGAGCCAGCCCACGCGCCACCTTCTGGGTAATCTGTATGGGAATGGGGCGAGGTCTAGCACAGTTTTATTAAGTAGATCCAACGTGATTTCATAAAGGGTTGGTAATAAGCAAAAATCTAAAGTAACCTATGCAGTATTTAAAAAGGAATTGAGAATTGTGACATTGTGACAACTTAAATTATTTTCAGGAGGTGTTATCTTAAGAGATAAGAAAGGGATCAAGTTCTTAACCTCAGTGGGAGCGGACACGCTGAGCCCAGGGCGGTACAACTCCATGCTAAGTGGCCACTCCACGGAAAGCCGAGGGCCCAGAGAGGCCACGAGGCCTGGGTGTCGATTCCCTGTGTAACACTCTCATGAACAGCCCTCCAGCAAGCCTCACTAACTGCAGCACAAAACCATCGGTTATACTCTCATGACGATCGTTTTACTTCCCCCACAAAAACAGTTTTCCTCTCAGAAGGCAGAGCCGGAGAGGGACCGAGCTCTGTGATCAAGTGTGGGGCTGGGTCCCGAGCTTTCTGAGTGTGGATGCCGCCTCTGTGTCCCCGTGTTTGCCCTCCAGTCTCCTTTATATGAAATATAATTTGCATAATTTGTCCTTGGAAAAACTGCAGTAGAGTCCAAGAACTTCTGAGGCCATCCGCTTTTTGTCCTTTCGTATCCTGAAGACATAATCTCAACATCCAGAAATATCCTTTGATCTGTTCTTTCTCTTATATCTTGTGTCCTTGGGATCAAAGCCTCTTTCACTGGCACCAAATAGCGCCCAGTGGGGAGTTTGGGCCATGTAATCCTTTGCGCCGAAAGTTTTTGATCCGCCGCTATCTTCGTACTCCTGGACGAGCTCCTGGAAGCGGCTGTAATCGATCCACGTCCACCATTCGCCATCGATCTTAAACTGCAGAGAAAAGAAACTGTCAAATCACAAGTAAAAACGTCCCTAGAAAAAAATATAAAATAATTATTTTTAAAAAAAATCACAGATTAGCCTGATCTTTTCTCCCTGTCGTGCTACAGAAAACTCTTTCGTGTTCCGGGTCCGGTTTCCTGTCGAAGCCACAGTCAGCGGGACTCGCTTGCCCTTGGCACTGCCGCCCTGCTGAGCCCGGGACACAAGTCAGTCTGTTTTGCACAACACTGACAGAGGGTCAGATGTTCTGATGTGACCATGTGATAACGGTCAGGCTGATTCTAATTCCTGCTATTGCAGCTTTTTTTTTTTTTTTTTTTTTTGAGACAGAGTCTCACTCTGTTGCCCAGGCTAGAGTGAGTGCCGTGGCGTCAGCCTAGCTCACAGCAACCTCAAACTCCTGAGCTCAAGGGATCCTCCTGTCTCAGCCTCCCGAGTAGCTGGGACTACAGGCATGCACCACCATGCCCGGCTAATGTTTTCTATATATATTTTTAGCTATCCATATAATTTCTTTCTATTTTTAGTAGAGAGGGGGTCTCGCTCTTGCTCAGGCTGGTCTCGAACTCCTGAGCTCAAACGATCCACAGCTTTTTATCTGTTAGGAATTTTTACGGTTACGTTAGCAGCACCTGGTGGAATCCCTTTCGTTACTAAACTTTGCTTATCAGTGAGGATTTAATCAATGATTTCTAATTCTCAACTGCTAACTAAATGACTCACACTAACCTTTTCAGCCTAACATGGCTACAATATCTCATTAGTGGAAAGCCTCGTTAAGAATTTCAATTCAATAAAAGAGAATAATCCAATTTGTACTCTGTTAAGAAAACTGCTTCTCAAAGGTCGCTGTGGAATAATGACCTGGAATGGAGAAAACAGAGGGAAGTTGAGGCTCTAAAGGAAATGGTCATTGAACTGCGAAGGCCTTTAAAGCATCTGTCTGGCATGAGTTTGTGTAAATGTATTAACTAATATGTTGACAGTTGACTTATAAACAGACAAGTATTTCTGTCATGCCACTGTGTTTAAAAAAAAAAAAAAAACCCTGATTATCTCTATGAACCAAGTTAAATAACAATTTCCTGTTCTAGCTGAAAAAAATATTGAATATATATAGGCTCCTAGATTTAGAATAGTATAACGTGTTGAATTTAAATGACGTCTGATTTTTTACCCAACAGCTAAGAGGTCTCTAGGGGGGTAAATGCCAAATAAATGGAAAAGTTTAATTAGTCTATCTATGAATTATGAGTTTTCTTCTAATTAGACCATTCTTTGAAACGGTGCCTCAAGGGCTCTATGAACTCTACAACCCAGGATGTAAAGTGTATTTCTTTCTATCTTCCCTGCCAAGATTGGCTGTCCCTGAATTGCTCCCTATTACTGTGGAAGAAATCACTGTCATTCCCAGGCGCTGAACCTCAAAATTGCAGTCAGAGGTGCCCTCCCTGCCCCTGGCCCCGTGCATCCAGAAGACGGCCAGACCCGGCTGCTGCTTCCCGAGCAGCATTTCTGCCACCAGTGGCCTGCGCGGCCCTGACACAGGCCCTCACTCAGGGACTCTGGCGACACTCTTCCAACTGATTAATCTTCTGACTTCCACAGACTGTCTGAGATTACACCGCAGCAGGAGAGAGTCCCCTTATCTAGAACAGAAAATCTAAATATGGAATCTGCACTGGACTCTTCCTGAGCTGTCCCCGCTCACGTGACTCCCATGCTGCTCCCTCTGTCTAACGAATGACAGCTTATGCCTTAGGCGGGTCTCCCGTGTCCTCTGCTCTGCGAAGTCTTCCCGAACCCCTTTAGACTGTGACAGTTCCCTGCACAGGACCTCACTGCGCCTGCACTCGCCCACAGCAGGGCCTCTTCAGGTGGCTCTCACTCCACCTCCCCCTGCCTCCCCCCCCTGCTTTCCCAACAGGTCAGACTTGACAGTTTACCCTGTCTCTTAGGACATGCAGGGGCCCAGCCCCTTCTTTCCTACCTCTAACAAAGCTACGAGACCATGTGATGCATCAAAATTGCACCTGTTCTGCTGACATCCTGAGACACGCTGAGAATTTGGGGCTGCTGGCTCCACAGACCAGAGCGGACTGCTTCGCAGTGTATTCATGACTCACGGCACGGTACACTCGACAGGACGGGGTGACTTCCTAACTAGCGCAGGAGTAGACATGGCACTAACATGTTTGTCATTAAAATGAGGCCAATAATGATGCCATTTATTCCTTCCTCCGATCAACATTTATGGAGTGCCAACTATGAATTTGGCCCAGTCACAGACATTAAAAAAATAATTATAATACAACATGGCATGTACAGCAAGTGAGGTACACCTCGAGGGTACAGAGAAAGATGTGACAAATCACACCCCAAGCGTGGCCCTGTAGGATGGTCTTTGTGGGGCTCCCTGCTTTGCTTGCTGAGAGAAGCACATGACCATATTCTCTTCTTCCCTATTTTTCCCCCTTTTTGGGGTCTAGATCCCTAAGTCTCTGGTCCATAATCCTGATCTTTCTTCTCGCTCAAACTCTACCAATAATGATTTGTCGTGGATATTCTATGAGGGACTAAAAGATTAGTGTGGACCAGAGCAATATACTTAATTTTTTTTTAAACCACAACCTACAGTAAGAAATACATTTTATATCTCAATCTAGTACACACAACACACACACACACACACACACGCACGCACGTGTGCTGGAAACACTAGAAACATAACTTCACAAAACTATATGCAATGCATTTCATTTAAGCGTATTGCTGGCTGCAACCCATTAAGTTGATTTCCTAACTCCTAATGCCAATAGAAAACTTCTACACTAGAAGACCTGATCTCTTCTGACTCTAAAACTCTACTCTGGTTTAAAACAGAAGAAAGTAGATGCGCAGACATGGCACGGGTAAGCTGGAGTCCGACAACGGACCACTCTGATTCCTACTGTCTAAGAAAATGAGCTGGGAGACCAAAGAAGTAGATGTGGCAGAAAGCAGGAGTATTAGCTCAGCTGCCGTAACAAAGCGCCACAGACCGAGTGCCTCAGACAATAGAAATTTATTTTCTCACAGTTCTGGAGTCTAGAATTCCGAGATCAAGGTTCTGGCCAATTCAGTTTTTGGTGAGGGCTCTCTCCCTGGCTTGCAGATGGCCGGCTTCTTGCTGTGTCCCACCTGGCCTTTTGTTGGTGTGCACGTGGGAAGTTAGCGAGGCGGTGAGCTCTCTGATGTCTCTGCTTCTACAAACACTAACCCTAGCAGATCAGAGCCCAGCCCTGATGCCGGGTACCCCCTCTCCAGATACAACCACACTGGGGGATAGGACCTCAACATATGAATTTGGGGGGGACACAAACGCCAAGTCCGTAACAGTAAGTTACTGTGAAATTAACGTTGAGCCACCAGACCCCAAAGACAAAACTGACATATGCCCCCTCAGTGTCTGAGACTAATCACACTGAATCATAATAGCTCAGAAAAAGTCAAACTGTTTCATGCAAAAGGCAGAAGCTAAAAGAGCAAACTTTGGTATGACTGACACACAAATAGTGCTGAAAGACAGCTGCATCAACAGAGGTATGCAACCCAAAGCATAAAATCTGAGGTTAAGTATCCTGAGACATGAGTCACCCTGTTTCAAGAATTCTTCAAATCCAGTAATAGTAAGGGAAGAAATAAATCTGCAGAGCTGCAAATAAACTCAAAGGTCAAAGATGATCTCAGAAACACCCCATAAGCCCAGTAAGGTACAGCCCTGACCAAAGAAAGCCAGGCGGCTCAGGCTCTGTGCCCTGTTGGCCAGATGGGCAGCATGGGCTCCCGCTACCTGCTGTGCAAAGGGCCTTCTCATTATGTTCTTGTATTTCCACAGGGAAAATTTCACTCAACAGAATAATAACAACATAGGTTCTTTATCATTGTAAAGGTTTTAAAAGATGCTGGCTGGGCATGGTGGCTCATGCTTGTAATCCCAGCATTTTGGGAGGCCAACTTGGGAGGATTGCTCGAGGCCAGGAGTTCGAGGCCTGCGCAACATAGCGAGACCTCATCTCTACGAAAAATAAAAAATAAATTTAAAAAACTAGCCAGGCGTGGTGGCACATGTCTGTAGTCCTAGCTACTTGGGAGGCTGAGCCAGGAGGATCGCTTGAGCCCGGGAAATGGAGGCTGCAGTGAGCTGTGATAACACCACTGTACTCCAGTCTCAGTGACACAGCAAGACACTGTCTCTTTAAAAAAAAAAAAAATGGCAGATTAAACACATGCATTTACTTTTACTTCCTCTTGAAACCCCACTAAAATGACAGTAAGAGCATTTTAAAAAGACATATAATATAAAAATAGAGATAGGAGAGGAGAAAACAGTACCAAAGTTTTAAAGCTGAAAAGATGACGGATGAGCAAACTGGTTTAGTGGGTCCAAGAGAGACGAATCCTGAGCTAGCAAACAGAGAAACCCAGGATTCAGCCCAAGTTACGCTTCAGAATTCCTCAAAGGCTCAGAAACTGGTTGCTCCGGTTACCCCAGAAGTGGGATTGAGGAGGCACCAAACCTACTCCCCTAAAAAATCCCAAGGCGGGTTCCCATTCTGTTAAGAAATGGCTGGAATCCCAAGTTCTTGATTCCGAGCTGAGCACCCGCCCACTTCACCCCATAGACGACTGGGGGACAACGTAAGGGAGCATCTAGGGTCTATGGCCGCAGTCCCCAAGGCCGACCCGCGGCGGAAGGCGGGCGGAGGGCCAGCGAGGCTCCGTCTGTGTTCGCCGTGGCTTCCCCGCGCTCTGTCGCCGCCTGAGCTCCGCGTCCCGTCGGACCGGCCCCGGCGGTAGATTCTCAGAGGAGCGCGAACCCTACTGTGGACGTCTCCTAGTGACAGGCCTGTGCCTGATGATCTGGGTGGCGCTGGGGAGCGGCCGCAAGTGCAGACTGTCACTGGCAGAGAGGTCTGACTACTGCACATGAATGTGGTGCGCTTGGGTCACCCGCGGACCAGCCTCGCTGACCCCTGTCCCCCGTTCCCCCTGCCCCGTCTCCCGCCCCCATGGAAGGATTGTCTTCCATGAAGCCAGTCCCCAGCGACTAAACGGTTGGGCACTGCTGGTCTACGGGATAGTGGGTACAGCTGAGGAAGGGGCTACCAAACTGAAAATATTCCCCGTCCTGCTTCCAGGCCACCAATGGCCGTGGGAGCCGTGGAAAATGAAAAGACCCTTCTGATCAGCCCAAGAGGACAGACTGAGCGACACGGAGTTTGGGGCTCACTAAGGAAATGACCCAGCTAGATCACTCCAAGACAAAGTCAAGCTCTCACCCTTAGGACTCCTAGTATGCCTATAGTCCCCCACTCTCAAATACGAGCAGGTGACCCATGAGCACCAGGCAACTGAGGAAAACTTCTAACAAGAAAGAGAGATAAAAAAATAACAACAAAAAAGAATAACAGAATAAACTAAGCCTATGCAGGGAGAAAATGACAAAAACTAACACATAAAAAAAATCCACCAAACTAAAACAATTATTACTGATATCCTCAGAGAAATGAGAGAAGATACTGTGTTCATTTAAAAGACATGCTATAAAAAGGAACATTCGAAAAATTTAACAGTTTAGACATGGTGGCTCATGCCTGTAATCCTAGCGCTTTGGGAGACTGAGGCAGGAGGATTGCTTGAGGCCAGGAGTTCGAGACCAGCCTGAGCAAGAGCAAGACCCTGTCTCTACGAAAAATTAGCCAGGTGTGGTAGCATGCCCCTGTAGTCCCAGCTACTTGGGAGGCTGAGGCAGGAGGATCTCTTGAACGCAGGAGTTTGAGGTTTCTGTGAGCTATGATGACACCACTGCACTCTAGCCTGGGAGACAGAGTGAGACCCTGTCTCAAAAAAAAAAAAAAAAAAGTTAAAAGACCTTAGATTTTAAAAATATGGGAGCATAAATGAAGAATTCATGAGAAAGCTAAGAAAATTAAGAACCTAGAATATACAGTAAAAAAAAACACAAAGATAGAAAATAGGAAAGAAAAGATAAAAAAATTACAGGACTACTCTAAGAGACTCAATTTAAAAAATTTTTCTTTCTAAGGAATTCTAGAAAGAAAAAAGAAAAAACAGAAGGGGGAAATCTTCAATGAAATAATTTTGGAAAAATTTTAAGAAGTGAATGTCATGTTTCCAGAATAAAGATGTTTATAATGGATTAAAATAGACACACTGTCTGAGACACATAACAGTGAAATTTCAAAACAATGGAGACAAAGAAAATCTTACAAGAAAAACGTGGTCGTATATTAATACAAAGGATTAAGAATCAGAATGCCTTCAGAGTTCTCAACAACTGCACTGAAAGCTGAAAAGTAGTGATTCCAACCTCACAGGGAGAAAAGTTTCCAACCTAGAATTCTATACCCAGTAAAACTATCAACCAAATGTGTAGGGAGAATAAAAACATTTTTAGATATTTAAAATCTCAATAAACTGTACCTCTCACATACCCTTTTCTAAGGAATCTACTGGAACGTGTGTTTCCTGTGAATGAGGAAGTAAATAAGAAAGAAACATGGGATCCCAGACACAAGGTCTCTCAGAAGAGCGGAGAGGCCGGGATAACAGCTGTGAACCAGCAGAGTGAACTGTCCAAGGCGGGTGGGTGAGAAAGTGCCTCTGGACAGACTTTTTTTAAAAAGATGAATCTGATAGAAAATCCAACACATCTGAAAGTGTGAGAGGCAATACAGACGATGGCAGAGAGTTTGAGAGTTGAATTAGCTAAAGAATATAGAAAGCTGGACAAAGAAAAAATAAAATAATT
The DNA here is from genome assembly GCF_041146395.1 of Eulemur rufifrons. Lineage (NCBI taxonomy): Eukaryota > Metazoa > Chordata > Mammalia > Primates > Lemuridae > Eulemur > Eulemur rufifrons. The sequence goes on along the minus strand of NC_090996.1, from coordinate 2,862,895 downwards.
ATTAACTTAAAGGAAACCAAAAGGTTATGCTGGAAACAAACAGCAATCATAGGAGATTACATGGCTCAGTGGTGAACAGTACTCACATGGCCATATCAATGCCAAAAAGAACAGTAAGTAAAATTCTGGCAGGGGTATGTTGGGAGGGAGGGGAATGGGAAAGGCTGTTGAGGGAACAGGGAAAGATCTCGATCCTCATATTCCATAGCACATAGTGAAGGCATAATGAGCAAATTATTAATATGGAAAAAAAGAACAGCAGCAATATAAGTATGTTATTTAGCAACATACTGATAAATACCAAAACAATCACCTAGAAAATTTAAAAGTGGCTGTCACTTGAGGTGGGGAAATGGTGTTTGAGGAGGGTACAAGGAACTGCTGTTTTGTAATAAACTTTGACTCTCTAAACTGTCCATGTAAAATGTTGACAAAACTGAAAGTAAGGTTTAAAAGAGTAGTGACTATATCCATCCAAGAAAGCAAAAAGCATCTTATTAACAACCTAAGCCAAAAAATGTAAGATGGAGGCAGGGAAGTGACCCGTGTGCAAACGGTAGTGACACGTTCTTGTGCGTGTGCTACTGTGAACTAGGCACTGTGTCTGGTTCTCTATTTTGTGCTGTCCACTTAACAAACATGTTGTGCTTAGATTCCCATTTTCAAAATGAGAGCAAAAGCCAAAAAGAGCTAAGTAACAAATGTGCTGTAGGTCACATCCTCAGTAAGCACAAGGGCCAAGATTCAGCTTGGAGGGGATGACAGAGCCCACGGTCACGACACCAGCCTACGGTATCTGTTAGCTTTAATCTCGAAAATGACAGAACTGACAATAACCATGTCTTTCAAGTACTTCTGGGACAGAGGGCAAAGAGACCTTTTTTTTTTTAAATCCCTGGACTTATTTATGTACGATATTTATAAGTTAAGCCCCATTGTTTAGCTGATCTAAAAGTTATGGAAAATAATCTGTATGTTCCATGTTCTTAGGGTACTTCAACTTCTCTCGGCACAAAGTCTAAACAGCGAGCACACTGAGGAGAGACATGCCATTGATTGTCTCTACTTACGCGGAACTCAGGGAGACCTTAACATTGTCCCAAGGCAAATGCAGGTGAAACAAAAGCTATTTATGGAGACCCCTAAAGTCAGTCTGCTCTGCCTTTGAATGGTTAGATTTTATTTACACAGATTCCATCCCTTCTGACAAAATAATAATTTAAAAAACAAAACTGCAATATTGAAAGATTCTCCTTCCATTCCCTTAACTGCTTCCTGACAGGTAGGCAAGCAGGTTGCTCATTTTTTATAGACTAATAAGACTGACTTCCCATTAGTGTCAGTTGTAACTTCTACGTAGATGCATCTAGACAGGTGATCGACAGCTACCTCAAGCTCAAAATGTCACAAACAAAAATTCTTGTCATTGGGCCTGCCCCCATCCTGTCTCAACCATGTTCTGCTGAAGGTTGTTGTTCCAGCTTTTAAATTATACATATTGTGTAGTCACTGAAAAAGTTCTAATCATTCAAAGGCCTCATATTTCTACACATCTAGGAGTTAAAATAAGAAAAAAATCCTATATATGAGCTGAAAAAAGAGCAAATCAAGAGCTATTTATTGATATCAACATTGGAGGTGTTTTGTGTGAATAATCCCTCCATGTGATACTACACTATTCTCTACTTAAAAATCAAATGGTCAGCACCTTTGGGAAAAAGCCTTTATTAAGAGCCTGCTCTAGGCAACGCATGATTGATTCTAGATGTTTTATATACTTCATTCAGCCAACTCAATCACCCCATAAAACAGAGCTAATCCTATATTGCAGATAAGGAAAATGAGAAATGATAAAACTGGGATTTGAAAACAGATATACCGGTGCAAAGTTCAGGGGTCCCCAAGACCACCTTTCGGATTTGACAACTCACTAGTAGGACTCACAGAACTCTCTGAAAGCTGTCATAGTATGGAGAACAGAGAAAGGAAGAGGCACGTAGGATGGAGCCTAGGAGAGTTCCGTGCTTGGAGCTTCCAGTTGTCCTGTCCCAGTGGGGTCATAATGTGTGACAATAGGCATGGAGTGCTGCCAACCTGACCTCCCCCGAGCCCTGGCTTCTAAAGTTGTTATTGGGGCTTAGTCACCTAGATGTGACTGACTGCTACGTGTCTGCCCTTAGTCTCCAGCCCCTCTAGAGGCTGAGCCAATACTGTTGCCCAAACTCCCTACCCTAAACCATATGGTTGGCACAGACTGGCTGGTGTGGCCCAAGGCCTACAGATAAACAAAGACACTCTTATCAGGCAGGACATCGCAAGAACTTAGAGATCACCTCCCAGCAGCTGAGAGCAAAGGGCAGCCCTTTCTTTGGGTAAAATTAATCCTCTACTGCGCAACCAAATTTCAAAGTCCTTGCATAATGGACAAAATGGAATAATAGCAAAATAAAAAAAGAGCACTAATAAAAAGAATCATATACATTATTTTCATTTTTGTACTCTTAGGAGCCTTTACATGATCTTAGTGTCTACTCTTATTTTCTAGATGGGTCTTCCAAACATACAGTCATAATTACAAACCAAACAGCTGGGGAAGTACTGGCTAAAGGAGGAGGGGCTGCCAGACCTTCTCGTAACTCAAAAGCACGAACTTAATAGGGTACGAGTACAGGAAGTCCAGGGGTAATTGCAGGGAGAAATAATTTTGGAAGACTGGGAGGTCATTTTTGAAATAGAAATAAAAAAAAAAAAAAAAAAGAGTGCTACAGCAGTGGCATCTTTGAATTTCCCAGATTTATAAATTTTGTTCTTGCCTGCGGTAGCTACGACTGTGTTGTTTGTTCCCTGGTAAGAGGAGTCGGAGATCATACAGCCAGACTTCAGAGAGCGCCTGGCGGCCTGCAGTGGAGGAGCACCGGGCGGTGCTGCCGCCCTCTTCCGGGTTTGCTGGCGGTAAGTAGCATGTGCCTGGCAACAGCGGCCTGTGGAGCCCTTTTTGAGAGATAAGACTACAATAGTAAGATTAAATTCTAGATATATCCAAGTGCAATTAAAACAATTTTACCTGGAAACTCATTTTCTGAAGTTTCCATCTTAATCTCCAATTTTGTTGGAGTGGAGCTAAATCCTCTGAGCAGTGTCACCACAGTGCCAATTTCCTCTGCTACTTCTCTGAAAGCAAGTGCTGCTGGGGACAATCAGGCCTCTGAAAAGGGTAAGTGCCACATGTACCACAAGAGGAAAACATGCAGTCAGTAGGTTTTGTTAAGAGAACACTGCACAAAACCTAAACGGAGACACAATTTCCCTCTTATTCCAAGATGAGAGGGTGTGGGGAGGTGACAGCTCTTCTTTACCTCCCTTTATGGATTACAAGCTTATATATCCAGAAAGAGGGCCTCTGTGATCAGTGCCTAATCAAATACAGGGTCCTAAATCCGGCAAAACTCTGAGTTGATGGGAGACCAAGGAGGTTGCTGCTGAATGAACTGAGACAGGAGAATCTACATGCTGTTCCCAAAGGACACTTCTCTTCCCCTACCTTGCTGTGCAATATAGTTGTTCAAAGTAGGCTTTGCATTTGAAACATTTGGGATTGAATTCTAGCTGTGCCCTATTTGCCCTCGGGTAAGACTTTTAGTCTTTTAGCCTCAGTTTCCACCTTTGGAACATGAGGAAAAATAGTATCTACAATTCAAAAGGTTTTTGTAAGGATTAAATGAGTTAATCCACAAATAGTGCTTCCCACAGTAACTTTAATAAATGTTACTGGTTGCTGAGTTTATCAGCAGACTTCAAAATGAAGGAAAGATACCAGACACTTCATCAGTGATGAAAGATGCTAGAAGATAATGAAAAAATTATGCTAGAGGGCAACAGAGCAGTATCTTCAAAGTGATAAGAGGAAATACCTCAATTTGGAGTCTTCTACTCTGATGATCTATCATTCAAGACTGAAAGTGAAATAAATATGTTTTGGAGAGGAGAAAAAAGACTAAGCTTACCACTCAGTTCAGTGAGAAGGAAACTGTATCCAGCAAGAACAACTCGGATGCAAGAAACAAAGGTGAACCTACAAAGTGGGATTTATACGGATACACCTAAACAAGTATCTGAAAGGATGGCACTGCTAGTAAATCATCTAACATAAAATCATCACTGCACACAACAGTGTGCTGGCCCCCACTACTTGCTTCTTCCTTGACCACCTGTGGCTTAACTTTTTTTTTTACCAGCTTGTTTTAGAGAACTGGGAAAGTACTGAACAAACAGAAAAGGATATATAGCCCCTCAGCATCTGCAAAACTGCATTCTGAGAAGTCAGATAAAATCAGCACAACAGAAAACAACTTCTCTGGAGAACCACCATCTTCTGTTATTTCACACCAGCAAATGCTCTGGAAAACAACCACTTTTCATTATCATTTCGCAACAACTGCTGCTCTGCTTTCTAGAACCCCAATAAAAGCCCAGGCTACTCATCCTTGGTGCCAGCTTTCTCTCTTCCTTCCATATCATGCCCTTTCTCCCTTGGAAAGTAAAATAAACTTCTTGCTTCAAAACCTATCTTAATCTTTGAGTCAAGAATTCTTTCTCAGCCCATGGTGGAGTACCCCTAACAGTATTAATTATAGGAGAGAGCACAAGAAAGTCCTTGTATTGTGTTGAAGGAGCATAGTAAAGTTGACTAACTTCAGAATTCAACTAAGTATAAATTTTAAAAGTATAAGAGTAGAGGATTCTGGAAAGATGGTGGAGTAGAAAGCACCAGAAATACTTCTCCACACCCAGATAAAAATTATACCTGCACAATTTATTTGATGTAGCTGTTTTGGAACTCTGGAGTCTATTGAAGGCTTGCAACATTCAGGGGAAGGCTTGACAGTGAACTGCAGTTAATTTTGGTGAATTTCAGCTCTTAGCTCCAAAGTGCCTACTAGGCCCCCAACTCCCCACCCCTTAGCAGGCAGCTGTGTTGTGTTCCTGGAGCAGCTTGCACGCAGCTTGTGGGAGCCCATATAGGCAAGAAGAACCCTGTCTTCAAAATAATAAGGATGTGTGTTCTGATCATGGAGGTGTAGGCAAGCAGGCAGCCAGCCACTGTTGGTGCAAACTCCCTCCCTGCCCCTGGCTGAAGAAGTGACTCCCAGGAGATTCCATGGGCCAGTGCTTCCCCTACATCCACCTTTCATTCTTCTCTTTCCCTCCTTTTGGGAGACATACGTTGAAGTCTAGGATATGAAAAAACAACCACATACATGGGGGAAATTAGAAAATCACCAAGCATGTCAAGGGAAAAATGTAGGTTTTAAAAAGGCCTAAAAAAACCTTAACTTCCTACCTCAGGCCGATCCTTGGTACAGAGATAATCTTCAACAATGAAAAAACACCAAACCAAACCAAACAAAAACCTCCAGCAAACACCAGGAAAGCAGAGAATCTGATTTTCAGAGTTACTGCATTATTAGATAGAAGTGTCCAGTTTTCAACACATACAAAAAGGATTCGGAAAGTATGGCCCATTCAAAAGAAAAACACAAATCCAAAAGAAATTGACTCTTAGAAAGCCTAGATGGCAGATCTACTAAACAAAGATTTCAAAATAACTCTCTTAAAGATATTGTAAAAACTAAAGAAATACATGGGAAGAGCCAAGAAAAGGATATATGAACAAAACAGAAATATCAATACACATAGAAAACCTAAAAAAAAAAAAAAAATTCTGGAGCTAAAAAGTATAATAACTCTAATAAAAAATGTATTAAAGGGATTCAAAGGCAGATTTGCACAGGCAAAGAATCAGTGAACTCAAAAGTAGGATAATAGAAATGACTGAGTCTGAGGAACAGAAAGGAAAAAGTGCACAGAGGCTAAGAGACCTGTGGGACACCATGAAGTGGACCAACATTTGCATGTGGCCATCCCAGAAGGAGAAGAGGGAGACAGAAGGCAGCAGAAAGGATATCTGGACACGTTATAATCAAACCGTTGAAAGTCAAAGACAGAGGAATATTGAAAGCAGGAGGAGAGAAGCAACTTGTCACATACAAGCAATCTTCAATAAGGTCATTAGCAGATTTCTAACCAGAAACTTTGGAAGCCAGAAGGCTGATATATTTAAAGTCCTTATAACAAAACAAAACAAAACAAGACCTTTTCCACCAAGAATCCTATATCTGGCAAAACTGTTCTTCAAACATAAGGGAGGACTTAAGACATTCTCAGATAAACAAAGCTGAAGGAGTTCATTACCACTAGATCTGCCCTGGAAGAAATGCTAAATAGAGTCCTGCAGGTTAAAACAAAAGAACACTAGACAATAACTTGAAGCTGTATGAAGAAACAAAAATTACAGTAAAGGGGGCCGGGTGCGGTGGCTCACGCCTGTAATCCTAGCACTCTGGGAGGCCGAGGTGGGTGGATCGCTCGAGATCAGGAGTTCGAGACCAGCCTGAGCAAGAGCGAGACCCCATCTCTACTAAAAATAGAAAGAAATTATCTGGCCAACTAAAATATATACAGAAAAAATTAGCCGGGCATGGTGGCGCATGCCTGTAGTCCCAGCTACTCGGGAGGCTGAGGCAGGAGGATCGCTTAAGCCCAGGAGTTTGAGGTTGCTGTGAGCTAGGCTGACGCCACGGCACTCACTCTAGCCTGGGCAACAAAGCAACACTCTGTCTCAAAAAAAAAAAAAAAAAAAAAAATTACAGTAAAGGTAAATACATGGGCAATTATGAAATATCATTATAACTGGTTTGTAATTCCACATTGTTTTTTAAGAAATTAATGCATTTAAAAAAGCAATTATTAGTTTATGTTTTGGGGCACACAATGTCTAAAGGTATAATTTTGTGACATCAACAACTGAAAGATGTGGGGACAGTACTGTAAAGGAGCAGAGTTTTTGTACATTACTGATGTTAAGGTGGTATAAATTCAAATTAGAGTATAACTTTAGGACGTTAAATGTGATGCCCCTGCTAACAACACAAAAGGAAATGAGAAGGTAATTAAAATGTTTCACTGCAAAGAATCAACTAAACACCAAGATGATTATTCAGGAAATCAGGGACAAAATGGCTATCAGGCATATAGAAATGAAATAACAAAATGACGTAAGTCCTTCTATATCAGTAATTAACTTAAATATAAATGAATTAAACTCTCCAATCAAAAGAGAGAGGGTGGTAGAATGGATAAAAAGACACGATCCCACCACATGCTATCTGCAAGGGACTCACTGTAGATTTAAACACACAAATAGATTGAAGCCTGACAGCTTCCTAGTTCCTTGTCCCACGTGAGTTCATTGGTGAGTCCTACCAAACATTTAAGAAAGAAATAACACTAATTCTCTATAATCTCTTCTAGAAGAGGAAACAGAAGTAGAGGGAACATTTCCTATTTCATTCTGAGACCAGCATCACCCTTATACCAAAAGGAGATAAAGACATTACAAGAAAGGAAAACCACAGAACAATAACTGTCAGAAATGTAGATGTAAAATCAACAAAATATTAGCAAATCAAACCCAATAATGTATAAAAAGAATTATACATCATGACTAACTGGGATTTATTTCAGGTATCAAAGGCTGGTTCAATATTTGAAAATCAGTTAATGTAATCCATGACATCAATGGCCTATAGAAGAAAAAAAAATCATGTGATCATATCAATGGCTGCAGAAAAACCATTTGACAAAATTGAAGTTTATGATTGTAAACTCTCAGCAAACTAGGAAAAGAGGAGAACTTTCTCAACCTAATAAACAATGTCTACCAAAAACCTATAGCTATCGTCATACTTAATGGTAAGAAACTAGATGTTCTCCCACTAAGATCAGAAACAAGGCAAGGATATCATCTCTCATCATTCCTATTCAACACCACACTAGAAGCCCTAAGATAATGTAATTAAGACAAGAAAAGGGAATAAGAAATATACAGATTGGAAAGTAAGAAATAAAACTCTCTTTGTATGCAGGTGACATGGTTATATATGTAGGAAATCCCTGACAAATCACAAACCCACGGAACTAAAAAGTGATTATAGCAAGGTTGTAAGATCCAGGGTTAATATACAAAAGTCAATTGCTTTCTTATATACTAGCAATGAATGGCTCGAATTTGAAATTAAAAACACAATAGCATTTATATTCTAGCATCAAAAAATTCTAAAATACTTATGTATAAATCTAACAAAACATGTACAGGATATATAAGTAGAAAACAACAAACTGATTAAAAAACAGAGAAAATCTAAAAAAAGAAGGGATATGACATGTTCATGGATTAGAAGGCTCAATATTATTATGTTGTCAATTTTACCTAGTAATAACTTGATCTGTAGATTGAACACAATCCCAATCAAAATCCTAGAGAGCAATTTTGTAGTTGTTGATGAACTGATTCTAAAGCTTATATGGAAAGGCAAAAGATCTAGAACAGCCAACATAACAGTAAAGAAGAACAAGTTAGAGGACTAATACTACTCAACTTCAAAACTTACTATAAAGCTATAGAAATAAAGGCTGCCTGGTACTGGTGAATGAACACTCACACAGGTAAAAGGAATGGAATAGAAAGGCCAGAAGTAGATCCATACAAATATGGTCAACTGACCTTTGACAAAGGGCAAAGGCAAGTTAATGGAGACAATACAGTCCTTTCAATAAATGGAACCTGAACAACTGGATGTCCACATGCAAGAAAAATAAATCTAGATACAGATCTTAAACCTTACAAAATGAATCTTAGCCTTAAACATAAAACTGTAACACTTCTAGAAGATAACATAGGAGGTAATCTGGGTGACCTTGAGTTCAGCAATGAGTTTTTAGATAAAACACCAAAAGCAGCATCCATGAAAAAAATTGGTAAGTTAGACTTTATTAAAATTAAAAACGTTTGCTCTGAGAAAAGCACAATTCACAATTCACAATTAAGAGAATGAAGAGTCAAGCCACAGACTGGGACAAAATATTTCCAAAACACATATCTGATGAATGATTTATACCCAAAATATATACAGAACTCTTAAAACTCAACAATAAGAAAACAATCAACACAATTTAAAAAGTGGGCAAAAGATCAGAACAGACTCCTCAAAATAGAAGTTGTACATATGGCAAATACGCATATGAAAAGATGCTCATGATCATTTTTCATCAGGAAATTCCAAATTAAAGCAATAGTGAGATACCATTACATGTCTATTAGAATGGCTAAACCTCAAAAAACTGACAATACCAAGTTCTGGCAAGGATGTCCTGCAAAAGGAATAGTAATTGCTGGATGGAATGCAAATGGTACAGCCAGTTTGGAAGACAGTTTGGCAGTTTCTTTACAAAGCTTAACAGTATTCTCACATGAGATCCAGCAATCGCGTTCCTAGGTATTTACTCAACTGACTTGAAAACTTACATTCCCATAAAAACCTGCACATAAATGTTTACAGCAGCTTTGTTTATAATCACCCAAAACTGGAAGTAACCCAGGTATCCTTCAATAGACGAATGAATAAGCAAACTGGTACATCTATACAAGGCAATAAAAAGAAATGAGCTATCAAGCCAGGAAAAGACACAAAATAATCTTAAATGCATTTTGCTAAGTGAAAGAAGCCAGTCAGAAAGCCACATACTGTACAATTCCAATTACATGACTTTCTGGAAAAGGAACAACTGTAGACACAGTAAAATGATCAGTGGTTGCCAGGAGTTCCATGTTTGGAGGAAGGGATGGTAAAATGTTAACACCAGTAGACTGTGATATATATGTATCATGTAATATCTCCATCAACCAATAAAAAGTCTACACAGAGATACACTCAACAACACTACAGAGTAATCAAAATGGAATTCTAGAATAGACTGGCAGAGGAGACTGAAATGGCACGACAACTATATGTTGTCTCTAAGACACTCACTTCAAATGTAATGATATAGGTCAGTTGAAAGTAAAAAGATGGAGAAAGACATACCATGTAAACATTAATCAAAAGAAAGCAGAAGCTAGCTATCATATTGTCAGAGCAGACTTGTGAAAATTACAGAGATGGAGAACAGATTAGTGGTTGCCAGAGGCTAGGGATAGTTTCAGGTGGAGGGTGGGCTGGACTGCCAAGTAGTATGAGAAGGATCTTTGTGGTGGTAGAACAGTTTTGTATCTTGATCACGGTGGTGGTTATATAAATCTATACATGATAAAATGGCATAGAACTACACACACACAAATGAGAGCATTTAAAATTGGTGAAATCTGAATACAGTCTATGGGTTGTACCAATGTCTATTTCCTGGTTTTGATAATGTACTATAGTCATGTAAGACATTATCACTGGGGAAAAATAGGTGAAGGGTACACGAGACCTTTCTGTACAATTTTTGCAGTTTCCTATGAATCCATAATTATTTTAAAGTAAAAAGACTTGGTATTCAGTTTTCCTTTGTGGCTGTCTTGGTGTGACAAGAGGAAAACAGTCCTTCACTGTGACTGTGCTTACAATCAATAAAAACTTTCATCAAGCAAGAACCACCCACAAATGCTAAACTATGGGGAGATCTTGGTGAGAAGCAGGGTGTTTGCACTGCCCTAAGGTGCCTTTTCAAAGCTAGCTTATTAGTTGCAAGGGAGAAAAAAAGTAATTATACAAGAGAGGAATTGGACAACACAGTGACTAAGTGAACAAAACCATCACCACCAATGAGGGAGAAGGGACATCATGTACCAGGTGTGACACTCTGAAAAGGACATGTCACGAATGCAGTATTCCATCTGCCAATGCATAACCTCAATCTAACCACAAGGAAAATCAGACAAATATGAAATGAGGAATATTTCTATTAAAAGAAATGGAGGGGAAAACTGTATTCTTTAAAAATATCAACATCAGAAAAGACAGAGAGGCTGCGGAAGTATTCCAGATGAAAGGTGAGTTAATTGGGAATGATAGTAAAAGGAGTTAAAGTGTTAAAAAAGAAGAAGAAGAAGAAAGAAAAGAAAGGTGACTTAAGAGACATGAGAACAAAATGTACCATCCGACCTAGACTAGGGGTTGGTTAACTGTGACTGGTAGGCCAAATCTGGCCAAATTGATCCCACAGCTTGTTTTAAGGATAATCTTTACCAAAGGTGGGGAACCTGTGGCCTTCTAGGTCCTTAAGTGCAGCCTTTTGATTGAAACCAAATTTTACAGAACAAATCCTTTTATTTTTATAATATATTTTTGTTTGTCCTTTATATTTTTATTTTATTTTTGAAATGAATGTATTTAAAATACCAAAGAATAAAATAAGTTTCAGCAAAATACTTCTCCCAGATTGACTGGCACAATTAGAATTAGTAAACTATAAGGGCTAAATTGACAGCTGCTACACTCATGATCTAGTTCTGACTCCCCCCATCCCACCGACTGCCGCCACCAACCGGCGCCACTACCACACCAGGCTGGTTGACGAGAGTTTATGAGGGTCAAGTACACCAGTGTGTTATCAGCTTTTGACAATGGTGCACTGTGTTTCTATTTGAAGTGGAATTTGTGAGCAGATGCACAGCTCGATAGTATTTTTTAATTCTGTCTGCTTAACAGCCCATCATGTCAAAGAAGACCAAAAGAATGCTGAAGGAAGAAAACAGATTTTTTAATGAGGATTGGGAATTGTAGTATTATCTTGTTTCTGCTAAAGATACGATGATTTGCTTGCTTTGTGATACTGCAATATCAACACTAAAGAAATACAATGCTCAGTAGCATTATAACACTCATAAGGACCAAAAATATCTTAAATTAGAGGAAGAGGCGCGAAAGGTTATGTTGCAGGAATTAAAAAGCGAAAAGCAAAACCAAAGACAATTCTTTCAAACACCAATTAAGACCTGGAAATAATGCCACTGAAGCAACTTATAAAGTAGCTTACATATTCGGGAAAAAAGGGAAGCCATTCAGTGATGTAGAAATTATGAAAGAATGCATTGGAAAAGTGGTAGGATGCTTAGACCCTGATAACATTTCAAAGTACAAACAACTACCTCTTTCAAGAAGAACCATAACTGATGGGCAGCATGAATTAGCCTTCAACTTAACAGAACAACTTCATGCAATACTTCAAAAGGAAAATATATACTATTCAATCACTTTGGATAAATCGACTGATACTACTGTCTTGGCACAGGTTTTATACTTCATTCAGGTCATAACAGAAGGTTTTCTTTGCTATGAAGAATTACTCACTTTGGGCACTCTTGCAAACAGAATAAACAGGGAATAGATATCTTCAACAACTTTCAAGATAGATGTTGTGCAATTGGACTGAATTTGGTAAATTTAGTCAATGTATGTACAGACAGTGTACCTTCCATGACAGGAAAACATGAAGGGTTGGTTTATTGCACAGATAAAAAGAGTATTACAGATCCAGATGCTCTCATTTCTTTTCACTGGATCTTGCATCAGCAAAATTCCTGTGCTAAAGCTACTATTTTAAGTGACACTTTACAACAAGTTAACAAGTATTGTTAACTATATTCATGCAAATACAACACAGCATCATCAGTTGTGTAACATGCTAAGTTGAACTAGGAGATATTCAGTGTGGATTTGCTGTATCATTCTAAACTGCGTTGGCTGACGCAGGGACAGGTGTTAGCCAAACTTTTATCTCTGTGAGAACAGATAGTTAAATTTTATAAAGAACAGAATCAGCAATGTGAATTATTGAAAGAAGATTTCTATAGGAATGCAGCATTTCTGTGTGATATCATGTCAAATCAAAATGACTTGAATATTTCCTTGCAAGGTAAAACTAAGTCTATATATGATATGTGGCAAAGAAAAAAAAAAAAAAATCCAAGCATTTTAAAAAAAAGCTATCTTTTTTCAAAACACTTAGTTTTCAAAAGTAAATTTCGGATGAACATTTTCCCCAGTTAGCAAAGGTCATTGATGAGCAGGATGATGTATGTGAATCATGTGAAGAATATACAGTTGTTATAGGCATATTAATTGGAGAATACAATGAAAGGTCACTGACTTTGAGGATCATGACATCTCACTCAAATTAGCATTTCAGCCTCACCTAGTTGATATCACCAAGGCACCTAAAGAACTGCAGATGGAACTGACTGAGCTTTCAGTAGATGACATTTTAAAGTCATTGTCTGATACTAATGTGGAAAAATGCAGAACACCCATGCCTTCAGCAACATGTCCGAAAAAAGCTTTCTTGCTTTTCAACCGCTTATTGCTGAGAATCTACAATCTCCTACCTAACCCAAATCAAGATGCCCTTAAGGTCACAAATGACGGACACCCATCTAGAGGATGAGCTGAAACTGTGGACCTCCATGCTACAACCAAATATTCAAATGCTTTCCAATAAAAACCAGACACAACAAAGTCATTAAAAGGTTAGCTAACTTTAAAATTAACAAATAGTTTCCACTTTTTAAAATTATTAAGTACATAGTAGTTAGATTTTTATAATATAATGTACATTTTTAAGTATATCTAATTGAAGTTTCCATGCCACCTTATTTAATTATAGATAAATTAATGCAGCGTTCCAACATGAAAATGTTCCCCGCCCCTGGTCTTCAAATTCTTAAAAGGTTGCCAAACGAACAAGTTAGAAAGAGTATCTGCCAAAGATGATATGTGGTTCATAAAGCCTCAAATATTTACACAGCCTGTATAGAAAAAGTTTGCTGACTCCGGCAGAGCAGATCCTGAACTGGAGGGGGCAATGCTATACGGGACATTATACGGTGAACTGGCAAAATTTGCATATGGATGACAGATTAAAATCGTGTATCAATTTAAAGTTGATAACTATATTATGATTGTAAAAGAATATTCCTAGTCTTAAAAAATTCACACTGAAACATTTATGGGTAAAGGACCATGAGGAATGTAACATAATGGCTCGGAAAAGGAGTGTGTATGTGTTGGGGGGGCGGGGAGGAGAGGAAGAGACACTGAGAACAAGCAAATGATACAGCAAGTGGGAGAAAATGGTATTAATAACAGGTGAATGTGTGAATCTGTACCAGTTTTATTATTGTACCTTTTGTAAATTTGAAATAATTTCCAAATTTAAAAGAAAAGGAAAGAAGGATGCAAGGAAAGGAATGTGGGCTTTGGAGTTAAAGGCAAGGGCTTAAATCTCATTTCTACTGCTTACCGGCTGTTTTATCTCGGACAAGTTACTTAACCCCTTGATGTGTCAGTTTTCTCATCCATTAAGTAGAGAGCTCAATAGTCCCTATGTTTTAGGGCTGTTGTGAGGATTAAAAAATACACTTCACAGTGTCCATCTCATGTTAGGCACTCACCAAATTAGCTGAAACAGCAATGACTGAATCTTACTATAAGCCAGATACTCACAACAGTAGTATTATGCCCATTTTATTATTAGCTAGTATTATGCCCATTTTCCAGATGAAAAGCTAGAAGGAGACAGGGGCCACGATTCAAACCCTAAACAACCTGACTCCACACAACCTCTTAACCATTCGTTACACTATAGAAAGATCAACAACTTGCACAAAGTCACCTTGTTAACAAGTGGTGGCATAAGATTTGTGCCAAGTTCCTTTTTCAATAAACCCTGTGTGCTTTCTCTTCTTCATGACTGAAGCACTGTGTCCTTACTGCACAGCCTGGTGTCCAGAACTTGATAGGTGTCCAACAAATGCTTAGAGAACAGAACTGGCCTGACTTAAATAGAGTGCTATTTAATTCCTCTATCCCCATGTCTACACTGGGAAGAGAGAAATTTTATAGACTAATGTAAAGTATTGATCTAAAATAAAATTTCTCTGTTTTAGCTGTTCCTTTGAATATGGCTAGTGGTTTCAACCAAGATGCCCTGTAGTATAAGAAAGATCAGTGGACTAGGGGGTGGAAGGCTATGGTTCTAGGTTTGGCTCAGCAATTTAAGCAAATCTCTTTATCCTGCAGATCTCATCAGTTTCTGTATGGAAAAAGTGAGACGGTTAAATCATACATCTCTAAAATATCAGAAGAGATCTTCTGATCCTAGGCCTTGTAGGATTTCTACAAATAATTTTCTAAATACAATGTATAGAACACCACCAAAGATAACAAGGTACATGAGAAGACAAGGCAACATGAATGAGAACCTGAAGAAATGACAGACAACAGAAACAAATCCACAGCAACTTTAGATATTGGAATTCCCAGATACAAACAATAAAACAACTAATTCTATTTCCGATATTCAAGAAGATAAAAGCCAAGTTTGAAAACTTCAGCGGAGAACTGGAAATTACACAAAATGACACAGCATATTTGAAATAAACAAACCAACCAGAAATTAGATATTTGAACACATAAAATGTAAAATTAAGAAATTGACGGTTGAATTTAATAGCACATCAGACACAGCTGAAGCAAGAATTAGTGAACTGGAATATAAATCAAAAAAGAAACTGTCCAAAATGAAGTATGTAGAGACAAAAGAATAAAAAATACAAATGAAAAGGCAAGAGACAGAAAATACAGTGAGGTCTAACATATGTTTAATTGAAGTTCCAAAGGACAAGAGATAATGAGGAAGAAGAAATATTTAAAAAAATAAAGACTGAGAAATTTTCTAGAACTGAAAATTAATAAACTATTTTAGTGGCCCACCTCTATCAAGAACTGGATTTTTCCTTTGTTAGGCATTATTTACTTAAGAAAGACACCACATTCATGTACTTGTCCTGTCTAATAAAAGCACTAAGGAGGAAAAATGGAAATAGTCCAGATGCCAAGATTCAAAGCAATCTAAAATTTGATAAATACCTCAATATTTCTTCTGACAGCTAGAAACTCTTTGAGGGTTGTTTACTACTTTAGTTTTTCCTTGTTGTTCCAGGAAAGGACTAGAGGTTATTGCAAGGGTATTTGCTTTTGTTTTTTTTTTAAGCACAAACCTTCTAAAAATTACAAACCAGAAAGCACTTCAAGACGTCTAGATGAAGGATAAAAACGAAGCAATTTCACACACAAAAAAGAGTTTATGAGCCCAAAAGACAGAATTTAGGGCTTTCTTAATGTGTGTTTTTATAAAGGTAGCAAACAAGCAGGTAATCACTATAACAAAGTAAGGGGAAAGTAAAGAGAAAAGAGAAGAAAGGAGCAGTAGGGATGAGGGGGACAGGAGAATGCAGGTTTGAGCCATTCTTACCTTCTTGTGCGCTATCAGGAGGCAATTGGAATGCTCGTGTTCACACGCGATTTCATAGTCGGGGATCAGCTCCGCCAGCTCCCGAACAAACCGTACCACTTCCTCATGCCAGGGCACGTTGGCCATGGTGAGGCTGCTTGCTGAACTTTCCCCACAGTAGGTCACACCCTGTGGAAACATCACGACATCAGAGATGATGACAGACCTACTTGAAAGTCACAGAGTGAGACTTTCAGAGCCAGACACGCTTCCTGAAGTTATCTAATCCAGTCTGATCTATGTTTTAAAGTGAAGAAAGTGATACAAAGATGATAAAAGTTGCTTAGGAGATCATACAAATAGTGAGTGACAAAGACAGCAGGCTGATGTTCTTTCCGCTCTATGACAACAACGGGGCTTGAGTACCTGTGCTTTGTGCTGTGTCACCATCTATGCCGTCTGGTCACAATAATGTATGCGAATCAATAGCTTATCTCTCCATGCAGATTCTTGTGTACTATAACAGAGTAATTCTGGAGGGCTTATAACCTCCTAGGAGAATAATGGGGGCACAGTAGACACCCATAAAAAGTCACTGACCAATTAACTGACTCACTGGGAAAATAAAGTGACCTTCCATTTTCTAGTATAACTGAGATTGAGATTGGCAAACTTTTTCTGTAAAGTGCCAGAAAGGGATCCTTTTGAAATTATTCTTTAAGGAGATCACTTCATAATGCACTTTAAATATGAATATATATTCATGCCTAAAGGGAAGTATATCTGTGCCTATACATACATACCTTTACACACACCTACACATACATAGAGCTCACCAATATAGAAATTCCTTTTAAGTACAATTACAGTAAGATAAATTGGCTTTTAACTCTTTTGAACTCTACCTGACAGCCTAGGCATTTAAGACTCAAAAGTTTCCTAAATAAGTTCTTTATGTGGTAAATCACATAGTGATAAATGATTAATTTTCTAATAAGGAATATCTTAATGCTGTGGGTTCTTTAAATACCCCAGAATCAAACTTTCTTGACAACTGGTTTGAATATCCTAGACATGCTTCTTCTACTAAGTGGGGAGGAACTGAAATAAACATAAAACACATGCCCCACTCACACACATTCTTTCACACACACATGCAAACACGAACATAGACCCAGACACACACCACACACAGACCGGAGGAGGCAGAACGACGCTGAATTACAGAAAGAAAAACAACCCACAAACGGGCACGGCAGAGTGACTCTGACCCTGCTGATGGCAGAGGCGGGACTCGGCCGAGGACTGACATGAGCTCTGCAAAATGCTCTACATGAGATGGCCTTTGTGGAATAAAACTGTAGGCTGCCCAGCGTAATTATAATAGACAAGAGAATCTTCTCTATTTGCTCAGTGATTCAGAGAATTCATTAAACTGAGTGGGAGCTTTAGGTGAGTAAAAAAAGCAAATAACAATTTAGCTCAAAAAATCATTAAGAAGATATGGCTGAAAAACTATACTAAACTTACCCAAATGCATAAGAAAACATGAAAATGATTAATTCATGGATGAGTTAGTCATAAAAACGTTCTTCACTTCACTTTAAATACTGTTTAGGATGTGTGAATTATACAAACTACCATGTATGTAGTAGCTAGTTCAAAGGAATTTCTTTTTAATGTTTTAAAAGTTAGTTCGCTGAAGCACAGAGGTTTTAGATAAGATCTTATATTCGTGACAGTAACTTTTGAAAATATTTTAATATTTTTTATTCAGCAATAATAAATCATGAAACATTACGGGGAGATTTGGTTTGGGAATGGAACGAGAGGATGAATACCGCAGTTCATTATTAGGACTTCCCAATTCCTTACAATTATATAACGCTTTGGTTTACAAGACACTTTCACGTAAAAGTTCTCGTTTTAGCCAGATAAAACCCTCGTAGGGAGGCAGTGCTGGGTCAACCACAGAGCCGGGGATGTCACTGTGACAGAAACGCTCTGGGCAGGGAGTGGTCTCGGTGAATCAGACTACAGGTCACCTTCGGGAACCCGAGCCCTCGCTGCCCGGGGTTCCCTGCTTCGACCACGTCATCCTACAGTCTAGTCCACTGCGGAGTTGCCCGGACTCTACTCCTGAGCACGGCCGATCCCCAGTTTTCCCCTCATGTCACAGCTGTCTGCCACCTTCTCACCCTCTCCACCCTCACCCCCAGCCCACTCTTCGCCAGCAGCAAGTTCTTTCCCTACAACTCAGGAAAACACATGGGTACGATGTGGCGATAGAAAAGCAAAGTCATTCACTCCAGAATCTGCAGGCTGAGTGGTGACAGGCAGACCCAAAGAAAGTTCTTGAAGAACAGGACTATTTATGCATCTTTGGGTTTGTAGTGAAAAGCATAACTCACGTCATTACAGCCTGGTGGCTTCCTGATGCACCACACTACCTACGAGATGGGGCCAGAAGGGCTTTTTCACTGGCTGCTTGGGATGTCTGCCTTGGGATTCATGGTCTGCGGGAAGAGCAGTATTTCTGCAGTTTGACTACGTGATACTCCAATTAGACCAATTGGATTTTTGTCCCCAAAAGTTTGGTAAGAAAAGAAATGTTGACTTCCTGATGTTTTTCAGCAACAGACCCAAAACATGTCACTTCTTCATCCTAAAAATGCGTCAACAGCTCTCCCGCCAAACAGCCCAAGCTCCGCAGCGTGGCCCAGGAGGCCTCTTCCCCTGCCTCGGAAGCCTGTCCTAACGATGGACCAGTAATGAGCCCTTGCCTTGCCCAAGCACAAGTGGCTCTAGAGCTGGACCACCCACTCAGCATCTAGTCCTCACCCGGCTAAAACGCCCCCTCATTTCTTCACCCTCCAGTCAGGAACCCCCACCTCGTCAATGTGTCTGAACTCTGCGTCTTAGAGACAGGGGCTGCACCTTGTTCTCTGTGTTCCCACCCAGTCTGTGCTGAATGAAGAAAGATCGAGTCATACATTCTTCTATGACATTAAGCTCCAGAACTCTTTTCTGATCTAATATAAAATTTCAGTTATATTATTCAGGATTTTTCCACTCTTTAATAATTATGAAACAACTCATAAACATTGGTTAGCTACTTCCATGCACGTGAACTACTGGCAACATTCTTACCTCTGTGTGCAGAAAGGCAGTGAGGCTATGCTAAGGCAACCGCCGTGCAAGGTGCCTTCTGCAGGGTGGAGCACGGCAGACAGTTTACCGTGCTCACAGTAAGTGGCTTTTAATCATTTGGTAACAAATTACTGAGCACTTGTCAGTCTCGAGGTGTAACGCTAGGCAGAGAATACAAAGGCAGTATTTCACTGACAAATGGATTGTTTTATAAAAGTTTTCAATAAGGCAGATGTTTGTAACATGAAATATATTTTCACAAACAAGCAAGCAAATAATGATAGTTAAGATTCTCAGAGTGGCAAATAAAAGCCTATTTAAGCCTAATGAAGATAAAATATATGCTAATTTACAGGGAATAGAACAGAAAAATATCTTTCAAGACTGGCAATGAAAGAAAAGAAGAAATCAATATAATAAAAAAAAAGTCTCCTTGATTTACTTTAAATAAATGTGCTTAACGGAAAATGATCTAAACATTTACTGAATCCAGGTGTACATTATCCCACTGAATTCTCAAAACCGACCTATTAAATGATGTTATTCCAATTTTAATATTGAGGGAGTTTAGGCTCAAGGAGGGTAAGTCACCAGTCCCGGGCACACCTGCACATCTTAGGTAAGTATCAGAACCGTGCTCCTCCCCTGCCCCACAAGACTCCAGCGTGCGCGGACTGTGGAGACCCCAGGCCCCAGATACACACGCCGTCCAGGACAGGAGGTGCTGAGGGCACCGCTGGCCACGACACCTCTCCCACATTGACAGTCTCCCTTCTTGACCCGAGGGTGTTACTGCTACAACTTATACAGTCAAAGTGAGGATGACTTTTTCCCTTTGGCTCACAAACATCAAAAGAGAAACTGTGAAGAGAGTAAACAGAAAAAGGAAGACAGAGTTTCCTAAGTCCGATTAGGTTAGTGCTAGAAAACAAAATGAGAGAAAGAAGTTGCCTAGGGAGCATGTATTCCTAAATTTACTCAAAGTGGATTGAGTAATTTGCAGACAGTTCAGTACAATATTCTAAACACACAAAACATATGTGTTTCTATTTTAAAGTCCTAGAAATTAACAATAAAAAGACAAGCAATTCAACTGAAATACAAAGGCCATGAATAGCATGGTGTTTGCTTCTGCAGGGAGCTCCAGGCATGTCAATTTGCATTATCAATTTCACATCTTGGAGGCATTTATATGACCCTGAGGTACTAATAAATTTGAACTCCAAACCCCTTTGAGAGTTAGGCCCTGCGGAGACTTCCTTTCCCCAGGAGCATAGGTGAGGAACCAGCCTTCCAAGTGTTCCTATGTCAGTGGGTAAATTTTTTCCTCATCCATCCTTTCACTAAGGGGGAGGGGCCTAATCTTTTGTCCTTTAAACCCAAGTTCTGTCTACCGGAACCAAGAAATGTCACTACGATGGTCTCTTTTCTTCTATCCACTAAGGGTCTCTCTTACAGACCTGACAGATCAGCTACGTTCTTAAAAGTATTGTTTTCCATAACATACTCACTTCTAACTATTTATTTTTGGAGGAATTTGAGGTTATCTTAGTCTGCCATACTGCTAGTTCTTATCAAATGTTCTTTGGAGAGAGCTTATTATTATTTTCAAAACTCCTCTGTTTTAGAAAATTTTAACTGTAATTAATAAGACAACAACAAAAAGATGCCTTTTCAGACATTAAGTGGTTTAATCCTACTGAACAGGAAAGCGTGCCTTCTCCATTTACTGATTCCATTTCAGTCTTTTGAATTACAAAAGTAATGCATACTTGTTATAATAATTCACACAATATAGAATTATGAAAAGTAAAATTAATAAACCTTTTCTTCCCTTTCTCCCAAAGAGAACATGGTTAACAATTTTATATATATCCTCCCATACTTTTGTGTAAATACATCTAAACATAAGCAGTTGAAAATGTAATCAAATAATAAATATTATTCTACCATTTGTTTTGCCTCTTAGTAGTATACTATATTCTATAAACATCCCTTTTGCTACTTCAACTTAAAAGGAAGACACTTCATTAACCTGCTGGACAAATGAGAGGTGAAGTTAATGAAGTATGTGATCTAACCCCGCCGTGGACCAGGTACCTGACATTGCGGGCAGGATATTTCTCCCACAGGTCTTCTAGAGACAAGACATGACTACGCTTTCCCCTGATATAACACAAACTATCTATTACATCATATTTTATCACTCAAAAATTATTTTAATTGTAATTAGATTACATATTTATCTAAGAATTTTTAATTATACAATTTCTCAAAGTAGCTCATTGTACTTTTATAGATTTTGCCTATTCAACAAAACATTCATTTCCCAAATAACACATTCATATCAAATTTTTTATCTCCGGTGCTTTAATGAGGACTGGCACATGGAGAGAGCTCAAAAATACTGTGGACTGCAGGGATAAAACAGTAAAGTGGAAACTTTGTTGTTGTAACATCTCAGCTATAGACAGAAGGCTTTATTTATTTCCTAGTGATGTTAATAGTTTGCCAAACTAAAAAAGATCCATCAAGAATTACACTGTTTACCAAGTAGCCATCTTCCTTTAAAAAATAATGCTGACTGATTTTTTACAGATTGTGAAGTACCTTGTTCTTTATAGAAAACATGACTGCAAGAAGGGAGGCAGGGAGGAAGGAAGGAAGGAGATGAAAAAAGGTATGATTCAGCCAAGATGCTTTATAATAACAGAGGTTTTCCTGCAACATAATCTGAGGCAGCATTCTTTAATAGCTAAATCATAAATTAAAATGCCACTAACCTCTGATGTTGGCAAGGTTTTCTTAAGCTGACACGTGTGTTTTCAGATGTTGTTTGTATCTTTGCATCATCAGAGTTCTTGCCAAGAGTAGCCTTTTGAAATTAAGAGCAATTTCAAAAGAAAAGAGTGTCTTTGACCTGACCAGAGACAAGATGCTTCGCACTCAGACAGCAGCATTTCATCCGTTCCCATCTCCCCACCCCTCCCGAGTACAGTAATACCGAAAGCCCGAACTCATTACAAGGCAGCTGTGAAACTCTGAAATCTCTGACATGACATAGAGAGTATTCAGTTTCAAGAACATAAACTGAGAAGAGCAGAGTTGGCTCTCCAAGCCTGGGTACATTTTCCCGTTACTTTCTCTCATTTTGTGGACTTGTACTTGCCAAAAAAAGCCATTTGCCTCTTAACACGCCATAGCTTTAACTGTCTAATGCTGAGACTTCCAAAGTATCATTTCCAGCCCCGTCTTATCCCGGAAACTCCGGGCTTGTATAACCTGTGGCCTATTTGAACCTATCCTTGGATATTTAAAAGATACCTCAAATTTAATATGGCCAACAGGGAACTCATAAAATTTCACTCCAAACTTGCCCTCCGCCACCACTTGTTTTCTCAGTAAATTATTTTACTCTCCACACAACTGCTTAAGCCAAAACTGCCACACATTAATCTAGCAACAAACTTTATTGGTTCTACTTCCAAAATGTATCCTAAACACACTCACCACTCTCCAGCTATGTTACCACTGACCTTTCTCAAACCATCGTGTCACGTGCCTGGATTAAGCAATGACTTTGTAACTGGTCTACCTATTTCTGCTACTGCCCTCTATATCTATAATCAAGTCACAACACACCAGGAGGGTGATCTTTTAAAATCATAAATCAGATCACTTCCTCCCCAGCTTAAAACTAGGTGCCCCTAGTATATAAACAGCTTACCATTAAACTTAGTTTAAAATCCAAGTCCCTTATCTTTGCTTGAAAGGCCTAACAAAACCTGCCCCCGGCCCACCTGTCTGATTCATCTTGCACCACGGCCAACCCCAGCCGCTGCATCAGGAGCGCGCAGGGCCTTTGTGCACTCGCTGTGCCAGGCCCAGAAGGCTGCTACGTTGCTTCTTACTATTTAGGTATTAATTAAAAACTAAAAATCTATCTGCTCAGAATAGCCTTCCTAAAACAGTCAACCACAATATCTAGCAAAACAATCTATGCATTTATCCTTTGACCCAGCAATCTGCTTAAAGGAATCCATCCCAAAGCAACATTGGCAGAAATGTGAAAAAGACAAGCGGACATTATCTGTCTCCTGATGGAAGTGTGCGACACCATCAACAAAACACTCTTGAATACAAACGAACACACCCACGCACACACACAGTCTGTATCTAATCAATCTTCTTCTTCTTTTTTTTTTGAGACAGAGTCTCACTCTGTTTCCCGGGCTAGAGTGCTGTGGCGTCAGCCTAGCTCACAGCAACCTCAAACTCCTGGGCTCAAGCAATCCTCCTGCCTCAGCCTCCCGAGTAGCTGGGACTACAGGCATGCACCACCATGCTCGGCTAATTTTTTCTATATATATCTTTAGCTGTCCATATAATTTCTTTCTATTTTTAGTAGAGACGGGGGGGGGGGGTCTCACTCTTGCTCAGGCTGGTCTCGAACTCGTGAGCTCAAACAATCCACCGGCCTCAGCCTCCCAGAGTGCTAGGATTACAGGCATGAGCCACCACACCCGGCCCAATCTTCTTTTGATATAACTACGGGCTTCAATCCACAGAAAATACAAAGGAGGAGGAACATCAATAAAATCTAGAATAAAAATAATAAATTTTTCTATTTATATAAAAACAGCTAGAATAAATGATTCATTTTCTATAACAAAATAAATTACAAGGGGAAAACATGGCAGAGGAACTGATAGAGTAAAAGAAATTTAAGAGAGACATAATTCAATTATAATGTATAGACCTTATTTGGATCCTGATTTTAAAATACTGTTTAAATAAAAAGAAATAATCAGTAAAATTTGAAGCCTCTATGTTCCAGTTAAAATTTTTAGGTGTGAGTCTGGTACTCTGAATAAGTGTTTAAAAAGAGTACTCACCTTTTAGGGACATATGCCGAAATAGTTATGGGTGAAAGATATAATGTGGGGGGTTTGCTTGAAAATAATCTGGGTTAAGAGCAGAGAAAATGAGCAGGGTATGGTTGAAACAAGACTGGCCACAAGTTAGAGCAGTCTCTCTGCTTCTGTCTGTGTTTGAAATTTTCCATAATAGAGGTTTATTTAAAAGCCAACCAGTTACTCACTACAACACTATTTCATTTCTCAGCACATTAATGTCACTGCATAGTTTTTAATTATTCATTCTGTGTTGATTGTCTGCTGCCCACTAAAATATTAGCACTACAAGAGCAAGAGCTTTGTCTTCTTTACTGATATTACCTCCATGCCTAGACAGTGTCTTGATGAATACTGCCAAATGAAAAAGTAAATACAACTCCTGGGACCTCTTTACAGTTTAAAAGATTTTGATTCTACCAAGGCCAACAAGGCCAGCAGGGCTTACCTTCACTTCGATGAAGTCAGGATTTCCCAGGGACACGAGCTGAGCGTAGGCCTGGAGCTCATCTACATTCCATGCTTTCACGAGCGTCAGTCTGTACACAGTACGTTGTTGCTAAAACAAACAAAAAGCCAACTTTGTTGTTATCTTGGTGGAAGCCATATTAACCTCGGAGACTGTCAAATTTTTTCACCTTATAGAGAAAGAATCCAAGTCCGGTGATACCCAGCATAAATTTTTGTAAATTGAAGCTACATTCTGGAGAAAGTTGAAAAAAATCTAAACAATGTCATAAGATTCTCCTGTGCCTTACGAGGGCACATGAGATAGTTTGACAGATTTCTTTTCTCTCCCTCACAGTATCTAAAGATTTCTTGACACAGACACATTGAATAAGATTTAGTAAGGAATGGTAAATTGATCCAATAGTTTAAGGCTATGGAAAATTAATTCAAATAACGTTTAGGCTTTCAAGTAATAATCACTCAAATTGCTAATGGCAAGAATTGTTAATTACCCTTGCCCTCTTTTCAGCGTTGTCATTATTTAATGATCTCTTAGCATTTCTTGTTGGCAGAAAAGGCACAGGTATGGACTGTAAATGTTGCTATATAACCAGAAAAGTTACTGGCTTTCTCAAAAGCAATTAAGCAGTAAGGCATGAAAGCCTTTAAAAAGCTTATAGGCTTTGACTTTGTATTTCCATTCTAGGACCCAATATAAGTGATTAAAAATTCAAAGACATTAAAAAATCTCAGAGCAACATTAGTAATGATACCTTAAAATCTGAAGTAAGGCCTTCCTGTTAAGTAGGGGCAGGACCTGTGACTTGCCTCTAAGCAACAGAATATGGCAAAGGTCATGGGCTGTATGTGGTTGTGTACACAAGATTACATGCATCCGTAGCAAGTGCCAGGTAATAATACCTATGCTTCTAAACCTCAAGCCAGATTTTAAGTAGCAAGGATCAAAATACTCGAGAGAAAAAAAGTGAGACATGTACAAAATGATACCAATCTCTTTTTTTCTATGTGTGAAAACCTCCATCATTAATAAAAAAGAAGAAACACTTGAGATTTTTAATGAAGAAAATTAAGAGATCTTTAACAAAGAGCATTAGGCTGCCATACCAGAAATTGGTATTTTCCAAGCATATTTACTCATATATACTCAAAAGTTCCTTTTAAAAAGTAGTACATAATGCAAGACAGAAATCTTCCAGATTCCCTTGACATAGTTAGAATTTTTCCAATGCCAAAAGCTAACAAAAATAGTAGAAAACTGCAGATCAATCTCACTTGTACATATATATGCAAAAATCTTAAAGAAATTTTAGCAAATAAAATTCAGCACTAAAATTCAGCAGTTAAAAATTTCAGGAATTCAAAGATGATTCAATATTACCATATAGTAATAGAATTCATCATACTAATAGTTTAACACAGAACAATCATCCAATCATATTCACAGATACCCAACAGCATTTGATATAGTTTAAAAGTCAGCCCCGATTTTAAGATAAGCAAATCAAAAACCATTTGGTAAATTCAAAAATTAAAAAACACATCTTTAATGTAAATAAAAAAAAACCCCACTCTCCAATCAAGAGTAAATATCATTCTTAGTTGAAAAAAAATAGAGGCCTTCCCATTTAGTCACACTAACAGAAGAATGTCCACTCTTCTTTTTAAAGCAACTTCCTGCAAATTATAATCAAAGCAATAAGGCCAGGCCAAGAACTAGTGGAGAATATACAAAAAATAATTATTTGTAAAGAACATAACTGGCTTCTTGCAAACCTAAGAGAATCAGCTAAAAAATTCAATTAGGGAAAAGTGGCTAGAGAGTAGCGAGTTAAATGTGGACTCTGGGGCCAGACTGAATCCCACACCATGTAGTAGGAATCTTTACCTCTCTGTTTTCAGTTCCTACTTTTGTAAAATGGGGGTCGTACATAGGATGAAAAGTGATAATCCACGTAGCACTTAGAACTAAGCCTGGCAGTAGCATGTCATACCACATGTCAGCTATTATATGCCAGCAATGACCAATGACAAAATTCAAGGCAATATTTAATTCATGAAATAACATGTAGAACAGTTGAATAAAATAAACGTTTATAAGAGACCTAAATAAAAACTCATCTATATGGAGAGCCATAAGGGATTTATAAAAGCAACATAATTCCAATGAGAGTTTACAATACTTCTGAACAAATAAATTGGCAATGGTACCAATAATAAAAACAATAGCAGGAGTTAGCAATTAGTCAGCATTTACTATGTGCCAGCTGTTGTTATAAAGTGCTTTGTATCTTGCCAAAGAGTCCAATATTACTCTAATCTTCACGCCAAATCTTACAAAATAGATTGGATTATTATCTGCACTTTACAGATATGAAGTTGAGGCCCACGGCTGTTAAGTAAATTGCCCAAAGTTACACAGCTGGAAAGCAGCAAAGCTGAGACGTGAACCCAAGCAGCAGGAATCCAGAGCAGGCTCTCTGGCCTCACTAAGCCTTTTAAATTTGTGAGTTAAAACACACAAAGAGAAATGTACACAAAACTTACATGTATAGCCCAAGGGATCGTCATAAAATGCCCATCACCCGGATGCCCTCCTATTCCTCCCAGTCACTATCTGCTCTCTTCACCCTAAGGGTATCTCATGTCCTGACTTTAACATTATAGCTTAGCTTTTGCCTATGTTTGAAATTTAAGTAAATGGAATCATATATTCTTTTGTCTGGCTTCTATCACTGAACACTGTGTTTATAAAATTCATCCACGTTGCTGCATGTTGAGGTTTGTTCCTTTTCTTTGTTATCTAGTATTTCACTGCATGAATATACAACAAGTTATTCAGCCATTCCCTGTTGGCAGGCATTTGGATTATTTCCAGATTTTAGCTAGTATAAAACAATGCTGTTATTGCTTATAAAACCATATTTTAGTTTTGTCTATTTAAGGAAATTATATGAAATGCTATTGGGACATATATTGTTTTGTATCTGGCTTCTTTCAATGAATTTGATGTTTGTGAGATGCATTCATGCTGTTCTATGTAGCTGTAGGAGCTCCAATGGTGCAACTGGTTAGCGCATGGTACTTATATGTAGCTATAGATACAGCTTTATGAACATTTTCCATTGTATAAATACACTGCTAGTGAGGGATGTCTGGGGTTCCCCACATACACACTTTGGGACTCCTAAAAAATAACATTGCTGGCTGGGCGCAGTGGCTAACGCCTGTAATCCAAACACTTCTGGAGGCCAAGGAAGGAGGATCACTTGAGGCTGCGAGTTCAAGACCAGGCTGGAAAACATAGTGAGGCCCCCATCTCTACAAAAACTTAAGATATTAGCCAGGTGTGATGGTAAGTGCCTGTACTCACAGCTGAGGTGGAAGGATCACTTGAGCCCAGGAATCCTAGGCTGCGGTGAGCTACAATAGTGCTACTACACTCCAGCCTGGGCAACAGAGTGAGACACCATCTCAAAAACAAACACACACACAAAAAAACCCACTGCTATGAGTATGGACTTGTCTCTTGATGCGTAAGTAGTACACACATTTTCTAGGATCTACCTAAATATGGAAATGCCTGGTCATAGGATATGTTTTCATTCAACTTTAGCAGATATTGCCAAACTGATTTCCAAAGTCATTCTGCCACACTTCTACCTGCACTGTAACAGGGTTGTTTCTCATCTTCAACAACAGTTGATGTTGCTAGTCCTATCTTTGCTGGATAGAAGAGCTCTGTTATAAATGTATTAGAAATATTTTTATCCACTTTATGGCTTTCTTTTTCACAATGCCTTCTGATCAACAAAAATTCCTAATTTTAGTACACTCCACTTTATCATTCTTTTCTTTCTTTGTTAGTGCTTCTGGTGTGTTTTTAAAGAATCTTTCCATACATCAAGAGTATGAAGATAATCTCTTATACTCTTTTCTAGAAGCTTTATTGTTTTGTCATTCACCTTTGTGCCTAAAATCTACCGAAGGTGGTTTTTGTGTATGGTGTTAAGAGGTTAAATTTATTTTCCATGTGGATAATCCATTGCAATATAATAAAATCAGTGTCTATGCATGTGAGGGTCTACTTCTGTTTTGTTGTTTTGTTTCCTATTCTGTTCCATCAATCAAATTGTTTATCCTTACCCCAATACCACACTGTTTTAACTACCATTGCTTTATTATAAGAACTGATATCTAGTAGAGATGGTGGTTCTCAACCGGGTCAATTCTGCACCACAGCAAGGGACATTTGGCAACATCTTGAAAAAAATTTTTGGTTTTCACAAATGGGCCAGGTGCTACTGACATCTAGTGGGTAGAAGCCAGGGCTGCTGCTGAATATCGTACAATACATAGGACAGTCTCCCTCACCCTTCCCCTACAAAGAACTATCAGGTCTAAAATGTCAATAATGCTGAAGTTGAAAAATCCTATGGTAGAGCAAGTCCTTTTATCATGCCCTTTTGCAAAAGTGTCTTGGCTATTCTTAGCCCTTAGCACATCCAGATACATTAAAATCAGCTTATCAATTTCCACAAACATATACAATCCTTTGTGATTTTTATTGATCTGGCATTGAATCTATAATAGAGTGTTGCCCAATAAAAATATAATGTGAGCCACAAATGCGAGCCACACGTGTAATTTTAAATTTTTTCTAATTGTCACATTGAAAAAGTAAAAAGTTAACAGGTGAAATTAATGTTTAAAATATATTTTAATTATATATATATCTCCAAACTATTATCACCTAAAGAACTAATCAGCATTTAAAAATTACTGGGACATTCTTTTTCCGATACTAAATCTTTGAATTCCAATGTACACTCCATACGTATAACACGGCTCAATTCAGAGCAGCCACATTTCAAGTGCTCAATAGCCACGTGTAGCTAGTGGCTACCAGAACCGAATATAATCAGTTGATGGAGAAATGATACTTTTACAATCCCGAATCTGCCAAAATAATGCCCTTTACATAAAAGTCCTTTAAAATTTCTCTCAAAAATATTTTACAGTTTTCTGTATAGAGGTCTCAAACTTCTTTTCCATACATTTATTCCTGGATAATATACATTGATGCTTTGTTATGGCAGTATCATTTATATTTTTACTCTTTTAACTAGTATTTAACTGATGTTTTCATTGCTGGTATATAAAAATATAACTGATTTTTATATACCAGGTTATAAAAATATACATGGTTATAAAAATACATGGTTATAAAAATATAACCATGTATCCAGTGGCCTTGTAAAATTTTCTTATTAATTCTAACAATTTAGAATTGTTAGATGAAATGGACTGATTCCTTAAGAGATACAATCTGCCAAAACTCAAACAGGAAATAGGCAATGTGAATAGGCCTATATCTATTAAGGAAACTGAATCAATAATTAATGACCTTCTAAAACAGAAAACACTAGGCCGAGGTTGGTTCACTGGTGAATTCTACCAATCATTTAAAGAAGAAATTATACCAATTCTTTACAATGTCTTCCAGAAGACAGAATAAGAGGGAATATCTCTTAGTTCATTCTATAAGGCCAACATCTCTCATGAACATAGATGCAAAAATCTTCAACAAAATATTAATAATTTATAAAAATTCAATAATTTATAAAAAGAATTATATACCACAACCAATTGTGATTTGTCCCAGGTAAGTAAGGCTGATTCGACATTTGAAAATCAGTTAATGTAACTCATCACACCAACAACATACAGAAGAAAAATCACATGATCATATTGATAGGTACAGAAAAAGCTTTTAACAGCATTCAGCACCCACTCATAATAAAAACTCTCAACAAACTAGGAATAGAGGAGAACTTTGTCAACTTAATAAAGAATATCTACAAAAAACCGGTAGCTAATATCATACTTAATGGTAACCACCTTGAAGCTTTCCTGCAAAGATCAGGAACAAGGCAAAGGATGCCCTCTCTCACCACTGCTTATCAAAATCATACTGGAAGTCCTACTTAACACAATAAAACAAGAAAAGGAAATAAAAGGAAAACAGATTTGGAAGAAAGAAAACTGTCTTTGCAGATAACATGATCATTACATAGAAAATCCACTAATCAATCTTAACAACCAGATGTTGTGTACCACTTGATTAATGCTTTTGGAAATAAACACAGCAAGAACTATTAAACTGAATATAACTTCAACCCACACATTTATGGTCAAGTGACTTTGACAAGGGGGTCAACACAATTCAGTGGGGAAAGAACAGTCTCTTCAACACATGGTACTGAGACAGCTTAGCTATCCACATGCAAATGAAAGAAGTGGGACTCTTACCTCACATTGTACACAAAAATTAACTCAAAATTGACCACAGATCTGTATGTAAGAACTAAAACAATAAAAACTCTTGAAAGAAAGCACCAGGTAAACCTTTGTGACCTTGGATTAGACACTTAGATATGACACCAACAGCACAAGTAACAGAAGAAAAAAATAGATAAATTGGACTTTATCCAAATTAAAAACTTTTGTACTTCAGTTTGGCAGTTCCTCAAAAAGTTAAATGTAAAATTACTATATGACCCAGTAATTCCACTCCTAGGTATATACCCAAGAGAAGTGAAAACATATTCACACTAAAACTTGCACATGAATATTCACAGAAGTATTAGTCATAATACCACAAAGCTGGAAACAATGCAAACGTCCATCAGCTGAAGAAGAGATAAACAAAATGTGGTATAACCATACAATGAGAAATTATTCAGCAAAAAAAAAAAAGATGAAGTTCTCACTCATGCTATAACATGGATGAACTTTGAAAACAACATGCTAACTGTAAAAAGCTGGACACTACTAAAATGTTCTGAAATTAGATAATCCACATGGTTGCACAGTTTTGTAAGTAAACTAAAAGCTACTGAATTATATACTTTAAAAGGTAAATTTTATGTTACATAAGTTATATCTCAATTTAACATGTAAATAAAGACTGAACATCTATAATTTAATATGCACCACAAGATGTTAGAAAGTGAACAGTAATAAAGGAAAAAAAGAAATAAAAAAGCAGAAATTAATAGAAGAAGAAATAACCATAAAATAAAGATGAGCAATAATTTCCAAAAGTTATTTGTAGAAAAATTTAATATAATGGACAAATTACTAGAAAGACTGATACAAAATAAAAGCATGACTAAAACTATCATTAGGAATGAGGAGGGAACACCACCACAGATCCTGAAGAAAGTACAGAGATGACATGAGAATATGATGAGCCACTATACGTAGCCATTTTGAAAACTGAAATGAAATGAATAAAGTCCTAGGAAAATACAACTTAATAAAATTGATAAAAGAACAGAAAATCTAAATGGCCCTATAAACATTAATGGAGTTTAATCTGCAATATTAAATTCTTTCAAAGAACAGAAAAAGAGGGACCATTCCCCCTTACTTATTTCATGAGGTCAGCATAATGCTAGCACCAAAACTTTACAATCATTAAAAGAAAGAAAATTACACTTCAGCATTTCTCATGAACAGAAATGGAAACATTTTCAAAATAATAATATACAAAAGAACCTCAATGATACATAAAACAAATAAAACATAATGAACATGTTGGGTTTATTTCAGGAACAGAATACGGTTTAGTATTTGAAAATCAATGTAATTCATCATATTAGCAGAATAAAGGAAAAATATCATATAATCTCAATAGATGCAGGAAAAGCATTTGATGAAAACTCAAAAGCCATTCATAATAAAAAGTTATAGAAAGCCAGGAATAAAGGGAGAGGAGGCCTCAGTCTGATGAAGACCATTTACGAAAAATCAACAGCAAAATTCATACTTGTGGTGGAATAGTGAAAACTTTCCCCCGATCTTGAGAAAAGACAAGAATGTCAGTTCTCACAAGTTTTATTCTACGTGGTCTCAGAGGTCAAAGCCAGTGCTATAACATAAAAAATAAAAGACATTACATGATTCCAAAAAAATCTATACATAAAATATTAATGTCATTTTTAAAGTCTCTAAATACAAGGTAAATATACAAAAATCAATTTTATTTCTATCTGTAGTAATTAGAAAATGAAATTTTAAGGATATCATTTGCCAGTGTCATCTGATATTATTACACATCTGGGAATAAATCTAACAAAACATATGCATGACCTCTATAGAGAAAACTAGGAAACGTCACTTTAAGAAATTAAAGAATACCTAAGCAAATAGAAGAATATGAAATATTTATAGATTTTTGTTAATATTATAATGCAGGGGTCAGTAAATTATGGCCCACAGGCTAAATCAGGCCCTCTGCCTGTTCTTGTATGGCCTTGAGCTAAGAATTGTTTTTAAGAATGAGCAATTCAAATTGATTTGGTAACACAGAACAGTAATTGTAAAGCCCAATTAAGCAAAATATTACAACCCCCCAAGATATTTCAATACATTCATCTCTTTAGTATACCTGTATAATAAAAAATTGTACTCAATCATTATTATATTTTTAATTCTGTAAATACAAATTTGTAAAAATGTGTTTTCTCTAGTGATAGCAGTATCTACATAATATCGTTCCATTTGCCTCCTGGCATTCAAAGCCTAAAATATTTGCCTATCCCTAATATAAAGATGTAATCTCTCCCCATATTGGATACAGAGTCAGTACAATCTCAATCTAAATGTTAGATTATTTTAATTAACAAGATGATGTTAAAATCTATATGGAAATATTAAGGGTGTAACATAGACAAATTACTCTAAAAAGGAACAAAATTGAAGGACTTAAGACTATTGAGGTGTCAAGACTTTTTTTAATTTCTTTTTTTTTTGAAGACAGAGTCTCGTTCTGTTGCCTGGGCTAGAGTGCAGTGGTGTCATCATAGCTCACTGCAATCTCAAATTCTTGGGCTCAGGCAATCCTCTTGCCTCAGCCTCCTGAGTAGCTGGGACTACATGCATGTACCACCATGCCCACCTAATTTTTCTATTTTTTTATAGAGACGGGATCTCACTCTTGCTCATGCTGGTCTTCACCTCCTGACCTCAGGCAATCCTCCTGCCCCAGACTCCCAAAGTGCTAGGACTGCAGGCGAGAACCACTGTGCCCGGCTGGATATCAAGACTTAATAAAGCTACAATAATTAGGTATTGGCCTCAGTAGAGCAGTGGAACAAAATAGCCTAAAAACAGAACCAAACAGGTAAGGGTACTTAATTCCTGACAAAATTGGGCACTGTAGAACAGCGAGCGAGAGGATATTTTTTTGAAAAATAAACAGTTTTGGATCAAATGAATACCCATGCGGGGAAAAAAATTCTCACTTTAATGACTTTTCTTTTTATTAGTGGATTACAGACTTAAAAATGTGAAAGGAAAAATAACAAAATGTCTAGGAAATTACATAAGAGAATCTCTTCATGACTTTCTTAAAAAGGATAAAATGTACTCAACAGAAAAGGATAACTGATAAACTGGACTACGTTAAAATTCACTACTTCTTTTTATCAAAAGACATGCAACAACAGAAAGACAAGGCACAGACTGAAAAGAGACATTTACTCTTATTTAGAATATATAAAGAAATCCTACAAATCAACAAGAAAAAGACAATGCTAAGGAAAAATTGACAAAAGTCTTGAATGTTCTTGCACTGCTTTGAGTAGGAATGGTTTTTACAGATGAACAACTACAATCAATTTGATGATACAGAACCTTAACTTTGAAGCAATTAGCAAAGTACACCTCCCCTTATAAGAGGGTATCCAAATGACCAATCAACAGAAATGCACATTAAATCCACCAAAAAATACTACTTCCTAACCACCACAAAGACTAACAAAACCAGGTGGCAGCCAGGGTGCAAATTAACCAAAACATACACACACGGCTGTTAGGAGAATAAATTCATACACAACTTTAAAAATTGTGTGGCCCTGTCTACTAAAGGTAAGTGAATGCTGCACAGCAAATAACCCAGCAGTTCCACCCCTAGATAGATAGCGAACGTAGATGAACACAGACGTACACCAAAAAACAGGTACAGGGATATTGTTAGAATTCTTCATAATAGCCAAAACTGGAAATAATGTGAATGTTCTTCAATGGTAGAATGGATAAATTGTAGCATATTCATATTTTGACACATAGCAATGAAAATGAATGAATTACAGCTGCACCCAACATCATGGATGTATCTCACAAACATACATAAAGGAAAAAATAACACTTTTCACAAAAGAATTAAATTGTTATTACTCTATAAAGTTCAAAAACAGGTGCTAACAAATAGTGATTATTCTTAGAGAGGACAGGAATGATCAGGAGGAGACTTGGAGGGTGCTAGTAATAGTCTATTTCTTCAACTGTTTGCTGGATGTATTAATTTTGTAATAATTCACCCAGATGTTAATGTAAAATCTGTGCACTTTTCTGTATGTGTAATATAATCCAATATTAAAGCCTATTATTAATAAAAATAAAAAATATATATGTAAAGTGCTGGGAGGAGGCATTCAAATTTTTAAAAGTCTGTATATACAAAAGTACTTACGGATAAAAAGACATTATGTCTGTTACTGGATTTAATATATTCCAATGCCTCCTCTACCCCCAAAAGTAGGGAGATACATAAAACAAGAACCACAGAATGCTCATAGTTGTCAATGCTAAGATGATGGGTATAGGAATTTGTTATATTATTCTCTCTTCTCTTGGATATTGCAAAAATCTATAATAAAAAGTTTAAAATATATAATTATAAGTTAGAATTCTGTTGCTTCTAATTAGGCATCTCTCAGTGCTACATATTGTGGATGAGGTTAGTATATTCCAGGACTACAGCTCTTAATTTCAATGATTTATCTTGACAGTTGCAATTCAAGGCAAACTCTAGTTGAGGTTGTGTCAAAACAAGATAAAACGGTCTCTGAAAATATGGTACTGACTTACTAGTAATCAAAGAAATGCAAATTGAAGCAGTAATGAGGTACCATTTTGGCTTATCAAATTGGCAAAGATTTTTTAAAATAGCAATATTCAATGCTGCCTAGAGTTTAGCAAGACAGGCATACTCATTCACTGGTGGTGGGAGTATAATTTGGTCCAAACATTTAGCAAAGTAACATGGCAACACGATTAAGGAATCTGAAAAAATATTCAAATTTGTTGACCTGGTAATTGCATTTCTAAAAATTTAGCCTATGAAAGTGATAAAAATTGTGAACCAAGACATGAATAAGAATTCATTTATAATGTTCAATCCCAAGGAATGGCTAGATGATTTATGATACAGCCATTTAACTAACACTAAAGGTGACAGTTCGGAACAGTTGTTACAAAACCCAACATATTTGAAGAACATAATCCTAACAACCGAGCTCTACGTAGATGTGATTCTCTGAAAAGAGAAGGAAAGGGAGAAGAAAACCTGTTTTTTTTTTGTCCCCTTGTTCTCATTGAGAATAACTA
This sequence comes from Eulemur rufifrons, assembly GCF_041146395.1. Taxonomy (NCBI): domain Eukaryota; kingdom Metazoa; phylum Chordata; class Mammalia; order Primates; family Lemuridae; genus Eulemur; species Eulemur rufifrons. The sequence goes on along the minus strand of NC_090996.1, from coordinate 2,826,734 downwards.
TTTTAGAAGAGGGTTTAATGATAAGGGGTAATTTTTATGTTACAATGCTGAATTTTTTAAAAGCTAAAAACAAAACTGTGCATGCAGCATGACATTCATGGCTGAAATATATATGCACAGAAAAGAAGGCTTAGAAGGAAATACAACAAAAGTTATGGGATCAGAAAACACGTCCACGCACTTTAATAATATTTACTCTTGAGCTGAGATTGCCTCAGTTTAGCAGTCTCCTGCTATGTCTGATCTAGGTACCCATCGTAGCAGATACCCTAAACAAAATTCCTGCTCAAGGACCAGAAATTTGGTAAAGGGAGTAGAAAAGATTTGCCTTGGGTTCATTTAGTAAGGCCTCAAAAATCCGGGCACATCAACTGGAACGTAGGACAGTGTGGCGAGAGTTTGAAGAGTCATTTACCTCTACCAGTTACTGCAAATAGAAAACAGAAAAAAAGAAGCTAATGTCCACCTGGCAACTTGGTTAGTATGCAAGAGGATGTTACCTGGGTGAAGGAGTAAGAGGAGAGTGAAACCACAAAAGGAGATGAGCACAAGAAAGGTGCAAGATGCAAAGGTAAAAGAGCTAAGAGCACAGGCGGCAGGATGTGATAAAGAGGGATTACAAGGAAATCCCATGCAATAGAAGAACAAAATTCCCAGCAGAGACCAAAAAGGGGGTGGGGGTGGGGAGTAGCATTTTCACTTCTAAAAAATCAAATGAACAATATAGAGCAGTACTTCTCCATCTCTTGGAGGTTGGAAGAGATTAGAAGGGGTTGTTTTATTGACATTTTGAACAAGACAGTCCACAGTGTGAAAATGACCTGTGCCCTGAGAACCACTAATACAGAAAATTTACAACACGGGAATCGCAAGGAAAGGGACAAAAAATGAGAATACTCAAACTAGAATAACTATTAAGGAAAACAAAATGTAAAGAGCTAAAGATAAAATCAAAATAACTGAAAGAGAATACGTAAATGATACAGTTTCCAGAGGAAGAATGATCCAACTATAAAATTGTAAGGGCTACTCTATATACTTCCCATTCCAGAGAAGATCTATATGAAAAATCTAAGACTACCACCACAAGATAAACAAGAGAGGTACTCCATCTACAGAATAGTAAATAGAAGTCAAAGAAACAATGTCATAAAAATCAATGAGTAGGAGATCCTGTTACAGCCTAAACCAGGACGCCGACACAGACTCCCATCACTTAAAGCAACATATCGACCAGGATGTCTGAGGATATTGACAAAAAAGTAAAATCTCTGGCAATATTCCCACAGGCAAAGTTTATCCATCATTCCTGCAGCAGACATAAATGAATAGAAACAATTGGACTCAAAGTGTGCGGAAGACAGGGTGTGAGAAAGATATCTCAAGATAGCCAAAATACATCTCACAAAACTACTGAGACAAGATAAATTTGAAAAGAACATGGGACAGCCAAAAACCATACCTCCCTAAAATCAATAAACCCTATAGCAGGTCTGTCTCTCCAGAAATATTACTTGTACTGATCCACAAGTTCAAGTCCCAAATAGTATAGTAAAGATTCCCTTCCTGGGAAATTAATTGTTCATATGCAAAAACATTATAGTCCAAGAACATTCAGATTGTTTTTAACCTATCAATTAACCTCCCTGTGTCTAAGCATGGCTCCACAAAAAAAAAAAAAAAACAACCAGACTCATTAGAAGGTGACTCAGTCCCTGAGTAAGTCTATAAAGTTTCCTCCACAGAAAGCTTATTAGTGGCAAGATGTACTTGGTGTCTGCTTCGTGTCTGATGCATAAGAGAGTGAATCTGGAATGATCACCAGTAAGATAAGCCTGGACAGAAGGGAAGATGGTACTTACTATACAAACAATAAAGTACCAAAAATTCTTTTATCCAAAATCCTTCTTTATCTAATTTGTATTATTTACTAAATCATGCATATAATGGACACTTGGTAAAAGAGTGCTATAAATTCATCTTTTGAGCCATCCGCACTGCAACACAGATGAAATGAAAAATGAAAATTAAATAAACTGACTAAAAAATATAATGAAACAGCCTCATGACCAGGAATTGGACCTGGTTTTCTGTTAGAGCACACATGTGAGCAAGAGTAACACCCACTCCAGAGGAGCCTGAAAATCAAAATTCCAAAAGATATGGGGTAACCTAACATTTCACAAAGAGAGCCAACATAATCTATAATTAGAACACAAATTTTACTGAAAGAAAATTAAAGTGATAAGGGACAGGCAACTTTAAAATAAGAGACGAGTGGAAGACATGACTTCATAAAGATGGTAACTTTCCCAATTAACCTACAAATTCAATGGATTCTAATCAATATGCCAAAATTGTGTGTGTGAAAACAGAAAAGTGAATTCCAAAATAAATATGAAAATGCAGTAAAGGGCTAAGAATAGGAAAGGCAATTTTGTAGAAAAGCAATTTTGAAGAAGATAGCATGTCATTTACGCTAGACATCAATAGATTATAAAGCTGTACTAACTTAGTGTGGTAATGTGACAGGGCAGAAATATTAACCAACATAACACAGTAGAAAGCTCAGAAGCAGGTCCATGAATATATGGAAACTTGATTATGACAGGTAACCATTACAAATCATTGAGGTAGAGAATGAAATATTCAACAAATCATGGTGGTTCAATTAACTATCTACACTGGGGAAGGGCAGAAAAACTTGTCTCACACCATACTTAAAATAATTCATATATATAGATAACCACATATATGTGTGTATATATATATGCATATGTGTGTATATATGCAGATCTTAAGTGATTAATAAATAAAAAGCATTTGCAAGTCAAGAAAAATCAAAAACATCTCAAAAGAAAAATGGTAAAGAACCAAAACAGGCATTTCAAAAAAAGGTAGAAATTGTTAACAAAAATATCACAAATTATTTTTAATTTCATAAATACACACTAAAACAATAATCGCTTGTAAAAAATATATTCAGAGTCGTAATGTTCATAATACACACAAATTGAAAACAATCTCAATGTTCAACAGTTGAATTAATTTAAACATTTTTGTGACATTTTTACAATGAAATTCTACAGAGCAATGAAAAAAATTACTATTGCTATATACAACAATTTGATAGACATAATGCTTCTAAAGAAAGTAGACAAAATAAGAGAGTACACTGAATGATTCAGCACAGTGGCTACCTTTGGAAGTAGGGGATGACAGGAAAGGGACATGAAAAATGCTTTTGGGGTGCTAGTTACACAGGTGAATTGACTATCAAAATTCATCAAGCTGTACACTTAAGATTTGTATATTTTAATGATATATGTTATATATCATAAATTAAAAAATTAACATTAAAAATTACACTTAGGTATAAGTTATTGTTTATAAAGCTGACAATAATGGATATTAATATCTAGAGTTGGTAAGAATATACAGAAATGACAAGACTGTGTGACATAACTTCTAGTAAGGGCAAATTTAGTAATACCTGTTATAAACCTTTATAACCATAGCCTCATGACCCAGGAATTTCCTTTCAAGAATGTACTTTAAGTAAATAATCAGAAATATGTGCAAAGGTATATATATATTTTCAGAGTGATATTTAATAATGGGTAAATATTTAATATTTAAGACAATCATGACAAAACCACTTGATGAATGACTATGCAGCAATTAAACTGGGTATAACAGAATGCTTAGACAAAGGATCATGATATATTCCTAAGTGAAAAAAAATCAATAACTGAAGTCTCCACTTCAGGAAAGTAGAAAAGGAAGAGCAATTTAAGCTAAAGCAAGCAGAAGAATGATAAAAGAGCAGAAATCAATGAAACTGATAACAGAAAAGTAATAAAAGAAAAATCAACAAGACCAAAATCTGGTTCTTAGGGGGGAAAACAATCAATAAAATTAATAAACCTCTGGCCAGGCTAATTGTGCAAAGTAAAAAAGAGAAAAGACATAAATTACCAATACCAAAAATGAAAAGAGGGATCATGACTGCTGATCTCATGGATAATAAAAAAAAAAAAAGGAATACTACAAACAGTATTCCTACAAATTTGATAATAAACACAAAATGGACAGGTTCCTTGAATACAAACTACCAAAACACACAAGCAGCAGCAAATAATCTGAATAGGCCTATACAGCTTAAAGAAAATAAATTAAGAATTAATAACCTTCCACAATAGAAACCACCAGGCCCAGATGGGTAGACTTCAGAATTCTACCAAACATTTAGGAATGAAATGATATATCAATCCAACAAAATCTCTTCCAGAAAATAAAAGCAGAGGGAACATTTCTCAACTCATTTCTATGAGGTTACTATTGCCCTAATACCAAAATCAGATAAAGGATTTTAAAAAAGGAAAATTAGAGATTAGTTATCTCTCATGAACACAGATACAAAAATTCTCAACCAAATATTAGCAAATTGAATCCAACAATGTATGAAAATAATATTAAACCTGCTGACCAGTGGGGATTTATTCCAGGCATGCAAGGCTGGTTCAACATTCAAAAATCATTCAAGATCACATATTAACAGGCTAGTATGGAAAAATCATATGATCATATCAATCGATGAAGAAAAAGCATTTGACAGAAGTCAGTATCTATTCATAATAAAATTCTCAGCAAACTAGGAATTAAGAGGACTTCCCTCAACATAAAAAGAGTATCTGCAAGAAACCTACAGCTACTATCAAAATTAACAGTGAGAAACTGGACACGTTCCCTCTGAGACTGGGAATACGGCAAGGCTGTTCCTTCTTACCACTCCTATTCAATATCATCCCAATATCAACCCTAACCCTAACCCTAACCCTAGCTAATGTAATAAGACAAGATAAGGAAATAAAAAGGATACCGATTGGAAAAGAAGAAATAAAACTGTCTTTATTTGTGACTGCCTGCAGAGGAAATCCCACAGAACGGACAAATAAACTCCTAGAATTAATAATGAAATATAGAAAGGCTGCAAGATACCAGGTTAATATACAAAAGTCAATTGCCTTCCTATACACCAGCAAAGAACAATCAAAATTTGGGGGAAAAAGCATTTATAATAGCACCCAAAAAAATTTACATATAAACCTAACAAAACTATTTGCAGAATCTATATGTAGAAAACTATAAAACTAAAGAAATTAAAGATCAGCTAAATAAATGGAGAAAGATTCATATGTTCACGGATCACTTCTTCCCAATGTGATTTACAGATTCAACACAATCTCAATCAAAATCCCATAAAGCTGTTTTGTAGATATTGGTAAACTGATTCTAAAGCATATATATAGGAAGATAAAAGACCTATAATAGCCAATGCAATACTACAGAAGAACAACATTGGAGAACTCATACCACCCAATTTCAAGACTTACTGTAAAGCTAAAGTAATTAAGACAGTATGGTATTGGTAAAAGACAACACATAGATCAACAGAATTGCCAAAAAATGAACCCACACAAATATAGTCAACTGATCTTTGACAAAAAAGTAAAGGTAATTCAAAAGAGAAAAGACAGTCCTTTCAACAAATGGTGCTAGAAAATATTGGGAGTCCATTAAACAAGAAATGAACTGAGAGACCTTACATGGCTCACAAAAATTAACTCAAGAGGGATGAGAGAACTAAAAGGGTAAAATGTGAAACTATAAAAACTTCCAGCAGAAAACACAAAAGAAAACCCATGTGACCTTGGGTTTGATAAGCTTATAGATACAACACTAAAAAAAACCATGATCCAACTTCTGTTTTTGTTAACAGATCCAATCAGAGCCAGAAGGGACTCCCAACTGCTGAGGAAAAGTAAGCAAGAGACCCCCAGGGGTCTACACTCCCACCACAGACCCCGTACTCCTAGCCGCAGAAGGGAAGCACAGGCCCTGAGCCTAGTAGAGGGAGCTGCCTGAGGTCCACGCGACTGCACTGTTGCAGAGAGGGAATTCACACCGGGTCCCATCTCGCCGCAAGCCCCAGCACCTGCAGCACAGCATCATTTTGAGAGACCTGTCCCCACCAGATTACAACCTGCCTGGCGCCTACCACCCCTGTACCTCCACATCCCTGGAGCCCCTGCTGACATCCCTCCTGTCCTCCCAGAGGGCTGCAGCATGGGGACAACTGCTGGACCCAGTGGTGTGGCTGGGTTCCCAGCACTCTAGCCCACACAGTGTCCTACACCCTGGGGAACAGCACACCAGGAAGGCTGCCCCTGGAACAAAGGGAGCCCGGGAGCCACCTGCCTGGGGTTGCTGATGGTGGCATGGCCACCACACACCTGCACCCACCTTCAGGGGACCTAAAAACAGGCCCACCGCATCTGCTCGATGCCACCTGTGCACACCTCCCAGGTACCGAAGGAGAGATTTTCAGGAGTAAACTGGTGATAAGGAAGGTGGAACAGTACTGAGTTCAGGAGGGTAAACTAGGACGCAGTTGTAGATGGGCAATTCATGACCAAAGCCTCCAGTAGAGCAGTTTTCAAGCATCCTTACAGTGAGTCTAATCCAGGCACCAGCAAACGTTTTGTAAAGAGCCAGACGGTAAGTATTTCAGGCACCGAGGTCCGACTGGTCTCTGTGGCAATACTCCACTCTGCCAGTGTGGCAGGAAAGCACCACAGACAATATGTAAATGAGAAGCGTGGCTATGTTCCAATAAAACTTTATTTAAAAAAACAGGTCAACTGTAATCCTAGCACTCTGGGAGGCCGAGGTGGGCGGATCGTTTGAGCTCAGGAGTTCGAGACCAGCCTGAGCAAGAGCGAGACCCCATCTCTACTAAAAAATAGAAAGAAATTATATGGACAGCTAAAAATATATATAGAAAAAATTAGCCGGGCATGGTGGTGCATGCCTGTAGTCCCAGCTACTCGGGAGGCTGAGACAGGAGGATTGCTTGAGCCCAGGAGTTTGAGGTTGCTGTGAGCTAGGCTGACGCCACGGCACTCACTCTAGCCTGGGCAACAGAGTGAGACTCTGTCTCAAAAAAAAAAAAAAAAAACAAAAACAAAAACAAAAACAGGTCAAGCCAGATTTCGGCCAAGGTCCAGTCTGCAGTTTTCTAACCTGCTGGGAAATAAATACTTTCAGATTCTGCCACCAGATACTGTAATCCTTATTAGATCACCAGTTTTGTTTGCAAAAGTCTACTGCTGCATTTAGATGTACTCCTGTATGTATTTTCCTTAACTGTAAAGATTTAAATGCAAATGTACTGGCATTTTGAATCACTACTAATGGAGACAATATAAAAAAGAAAGACCTAAGTATTGGTAAGAGAAAAAGGGACATAAAACAAAAGGTAGAGCAGTGGAAGGTTTTGGATTACAGTCCTGAGTAAGAAATAAAAGACAAAGCAAACCCAGGCCTTAAAATGCACTTTAGAATCTATTAGGAGGAAAAGACCAAGCTGGATCAGAGCAGCACTGCTGAGTTCTGGTGTGAAGTCTGGTATAAAGTCACCATGGGTGGCGCTATAGACACCTCACTCTATGTGTTAGGGAGTGAGTTTGAAATAGGACGAATTAACTGGATTTAAAAAGTTTATTCATAGATTTTTAATTCAAGCATTAAATTCTCCAGGTTTCTTAAACCCAGTGGATCCTGAAAGACAACAATTTAGTCATGGGTTGGACAGGGAGGGGGTGGGAAGAAAAGCAAACACTTTATTTATTATGCACAAACACAGAACAAAACAAATTTACAATTATCACGCACATACTGTAGGGGAATCTGAAAATTTAACTGCAAGGAAGAAAAAGAAAAGTAGAAATTAATTAAATAGTGCCCATTACTAATTAAAGATTTGTGACACATTACTAATATTCTCTATTCAATATGATTTCTTTAGTCCTTTTATTTAATGACTATAATATTTAGAAGGGCTTTCATTGATTCGCTACAATTCCCAACTTTGATCTAAATTTTCCTTTAAGGTGCTAAATTCTTCAAACTTGACTTCTCCTACCACATGGATTTTGTAGGATATAATGCTTACTTTTAATGGAAAAAAACAAAACCACTGTGTTCAAATTGCAATTCCACTAAATAGGCAGGTGATACTTTTGTGGACTTCTCTACTTCCCTCTTAGAGAAGAGGAAGTTCTAGAAAATTAGGTGGTCTCTATCTTTCCTTCAATTCCTGTCCTCAATCCTACACCCAGAAATTGGCAACTGGGAGTCCAAAATAATCATCGCCTTTACCCTGGGAAAAATGATGGAATATACTTAAATTGTAATGAGTTATAAATACGTAAATGTACATTCATAAATATATGAATACTTAGAAATTCTCCAGTGTTCTCCAGTGTTTACTAGATATTTTCAAAGTATATAAAGTCAAAAGACAGTAATTTTCTATCATGAGCCAGGAACAGAAAAGAAATGTTCTTTATGGTAAAATAAATCTCTAAATAGTTAACTTTGAAAGTCTATGGAGTCAACGGACAAGGGTTAAGTAAAAATGAAGCAAAGGCTTCCTTGAGCTCCTGGACCAGGTCGGAGTCTCCCTACATCTTGTGACAAGATGCCTGGCGTATCCCCTTCAGGTTTTTAATACAGACAAATACATATAGATATTTCCTCCTTTTAATTTTTTTTACAAGCTCCAGAACTAGAAAAATATCTCAATAGAAAGACTCTAAAACTGGTATAGATAAAGCTAACAAACGCCAAGAGTTGCTCAAAATTTATTTACATGATTTTTAACATTTCTAACACGTAAAACATTTTTTCCCCTACTGGGTGGCTGGAAAAAGGGAAGGTGCAAATGGCTGAATAGAAATGGTATTTATTTCAATCTAATATCTCAGACCATGAAGGAACTAATGACATAATTTTTTTTTATTCCTATAAAGGTAGCAAATGAGTTTTTGTCACATATACTATCTTCTTATGGGCCCAGGTCAGAGGAACAAGTTATCTTCACGTTGCCATAAATCAAACAGAGCCCATAAACAGTTCCTACTATCTTCATTTCCCAAATGCACTAATAAAGGTTTTCAAATGTCAATTTGAGAAAGTGCTCCCTTCTTTCTAGTTTCAATGAGCCAAAGAAATTAGCTTCTGATCATTTTCTTTAATTTCGCTTTCCTTCAAACTCTTCTTTTCATAAATCAAACACAATGATTCTCATAAAAGGGTTCAATTCTAATCTCCAAAATGGCAATAGCTAAGCTAAAACTTTTAACAGAAGCCATGAGATGAATGGCCTTGAATGATTCCATTTGGAGGAAATCTCCCAGGTGACAGGAAAAAATGGCACTGGTCTCCCAGTAACAGGGAGCTGATGACTTCTTTGTTACCCATTCGTGGCAATGGGTCTCAATCATTTTAGACCCCAAATCACTTTTGATAAACATGAAACTTTTTCTTTTAATGTTATTTGAAATTTCAAAGTAAATATCATTAAAAATAAATTGAGAGCAATGGTTATTTTTGAAAATATCTGTTTAAACCACCTGGGTACCCTTTGAGTGTCCTACCCCAATGCTCTGCCAAGTGAAAATCTATGATCTATGCAAACTAGAACAAATAAAAATAACTCTACCTCTCGAATAACCCTTGTTAGGTAAACTTAGTTCCAACTTGGGGTCTAGGACCGAGACTAATTTTTTTTTTTTAAGTCTTACTAGCAACATTCTGCTGAATGAGTATAAAGAATATACACGGCCGGGCGCGGTGGCTCACGCCTGTAATCCTAGCACTCTGGGAGGCCGAGGTGGGCGGATCATTTGAGCTCAGGAGTTCGAGACCAGCCTGAGCAAGAGCGAGACCCCACCTCTACTAAAAATAGAAAGAAATTATATGGACAGCTAAAAATATATATAGAAAAAATTAGCCGGGCATGGTGGCGCATGCCTGTAGTCCCAGCTACTCGGGAGGCTGAGACAGGAGGATCGCTTGAGCTCAGGAGTTTGAGGTTGCTGTGAGCTAGGCTGACGCCACGGCACTCACTCTAGCCTGGGCAACAGAGAGAGACTCTGTCAAAAAAAAAAAAAAGAATATACACATATGTCACAATAACCCAAGAATCCTGAGGCACCGGTAAAACCATTATTCCAGAAATTAAAAATAAAACATACTTCTACTAAGATAAAAATCAACTCTTACATTTTCATCTCTACCTATACATCCACATTCACATCTTCCCACTTCAAACCGACTGACAAATAATCACTCCCAGCCCCAAACAAACCCTCAAAGGCTCTGTCTCCCTCCCAAGATGCCATTTGTTCTCTTTCTTGCAAACGTTATTGCCATCTGTCTTCCATCACCACCAAACCATTGAGATTACTCTGGGAACAGTAACCTCCTATATATGTCAAATATTTGGGTCTCTTTTTTTTGTTTTTGTCCAAATTAATTGAGCCCTTCTTTTATCTTCATTAATTCCTTCTTTCTAATTTCTGTAGGCTTACTTTGCTGTCACTCGTTTAACTTTTACATTTAATGCTTAGTTCACTGAAGATAGATTGCTAGTCACCTAGCAGTCCCTATTCTCCCTTCTTCTTTATAAGCAAAATGCCTGAGCTGCTTGGTGCAGTAATATACAGTCATCCCTTGGTATCTGCAGGGGATTGGTTCCAGGACCCTCACAGATACCAGACCGTAAATGCTCAAGTCCCTTAAATAAAATTGTGTAGTATTTGCATATAACCTACACACACCCTCACATATACTTTAAACCATCTCTATACATCTACATCGATATACAATATAAATGCTATGTAGTCATTAAACCGTATTGTTTTTATTTGTGTTATTTTTATTGTTGTAATGGTATTTTATCGCCCCACCCCCACTGAATATTTTCAATCTGTGGTTGTTTGAATTTGCAGATATGGAACCCATAGATACAGAGGGCTGACTGTACTCTGCTAAAAGAGTACATTTCTCAGCCCCCTAGCAGGCTGTGGCTAAGGAACTAACTTCTGGCCAACAAGAGTAAACAAAAGAGCTATGCAAATCATCTTAAAAGAAAGGAGATGTGCACTTCTTGTACCCATCCTTGCACTGCCTACTCAGAATGAAGGCTAGAATGCTAACATGATGGCTGGAGCTCTAGCAACCACCATGAACCATTAAGTTGACTTCAGAATGAAAGTCATACGTTGAACGTCAAAGCAGAAAGGAATCTGGGCACTGTGAAGCTACCACGTCAGCCCCTGGTTCACCTACATTCAGGCTTCTGTGATGTTAGAAGAAAAGACTTTCTAACCTGATAAACCCACTCGCTATTTGGGGATCTCTATTATTAATATACGTAGCTAATCTGAATCCCAAGTGATACAATTCACCTTTGGTTCAATTCTGGATATTGTTATGTAGTATTCTTATTTTCACTATTTTGTAAATATCTGTAATTATAGTTTTGACTTCCTTTCATCTAATGAAAATTAAAAGTTACTCTTCTGAATGCTTTTGTCAGTCCTGCCACATTGTGCTCAGTGGCAGCAGCCTATAAATGTTACAGCTTTATTTGTTTCCTTTCTGTCTCTCCTACCAGAGAACAAGGGTCTTACCTGCTTTATACACTGGTCCCCAGGGGCTAGAATAATCTTTACCAGATACTAAGCACTCAATAAATATTTGTTGAGTGAATGAATACAGTTTGTGTAGGTTAGATATTTTGAACATTTGTTCATGGTCCAGTATATTAAATTTTAAGCAAAAATAAGATAGTATCATAAAGTTAAAAGTATAAGGGAAAACTGTTAAGTTTTAGAGAAAGACAATTCATCATTATAAAGAAATAACAGAGTAAGACTGTGTCATAGGGTGGAAAAATACTCACGTTGCAAAGGAGATAAAGTTACACATATAGTATGATTACAACTATGTGCCCCAAATTCAAACTTATGCCTAAGTAATATAAAGATAATAAAAGAGAACATAAAAATGCTGCACTAAATACTATAAATTTTAAAAATGCGATTGAAAATCTAATGGGCAACAGGAAGACATTCAGAAAAAATGACCATAGGAAACACATACCCAACACATTTCAAGAACCATCATGTTACTAGTTAACTAAAAATGATGAAACAATATTACAGTCATCTCCTAGTCAAGAGCAATAATCTGTTCTTTTGTTGTTGTTGTTGTTGTTGTTGTTGAGACAGAGTCTCACTTTGTTGCCCAGGCTAGATGAGTGCCGTGGCGTCAGCTTAGCTCACAGCAACCTCAGACTCCTCGGCTTAAGCGATCCTACTGCCTCAGCCTCCCGAGTAGCTGGGACTATAGGCATGCGCCACTATGCCCGGCTAATTTTTTCTATATAGATTTTTAGTTGTCCATATAATGTCTTTCTATTTTTAGTAGAGACGGGATCTCGCTCAGGCTGGTCTCGAACTCCTGACCTTGAGCAATCCACCCGCCTCGGCCTCCCAGAGTGCTAGGATTACAGGCGTGAGCTACCGCGCCCGGCCAATAATCTGTTCTTGAAATTTGACATTCTGTATATAAATGCTAAATGAAGCATATTTGCCATTATTTTAAATAGGAAAAATTAAAATTTGTTATACATAATCTGAAAACCTCCAAAGAGTTTCTTAAAATGAAAATAAAACGGTAAAACGCTTGTATGTAATAACTATTGTGTTAGTCTGTAACTATGTAAAACTGCATCTTGATCTAGCAACTGAAAACAGACAAACAAGGTTAACAGCAACTGCTCAATACAGGAAAGTGACACCTCTCGGTGCTGGCACCACCAGGAAGCAAATCCCCCTCGGTGACATTTAGGCTTTACCAATCGTCCACATCTGACTCTGATGATTATATTTGCAATGGCATTCAAGACTTTTCCTGCATATCATTTTGTTTAAAATGCTGTATTATATTTTTGGAAAATAAATATAAATTTTGCCTTTGTAAATATCAATCAAAAACACTGTATTGAAAGATTTCTATGCTGTATAAAGTTTAGATATTAAACACAATGGTGTTCTACTAGACAACCAACAACTTACAGGGAGATCATCTATAGGGTATGTCTGTATTTGGAAGAGAAGGCTGTTCCCATACCCTTCAGACAATCTGATTATATATGAATCAAAAGTCAAAGGGTAGGAAAAAATTCTATTAACTTGTGGATGGCCGTATCTTTAAAACTGTTTCTCATTTTTTTTTTTTTTTTGAGTAGCTGTGTGTCACTGCTACTCAAGCCACAATCTACTTAGGGCTGACCTTAATACACATTAGCTTCATATAAAAGATACTTTTCTCAAATGAAAACTAGGCTTTGGCCCTGAAAGTCACCCTCCCAAAACACAATACTACTCTGTGTATTCGGTCATTTAGACCATCGAGTTCTAAACATTTCTACTGAATAAATTGTCTGCTGCTACATTAGTGACCTACATAAAATTTCAGCAAACTTTTAAAGATAAAACATAAATTGTTTTTCTGTAATGTTATCATAGGTTTTGTTTGTTTTTGACAGAAACTGGAAAACATGAGAAAATATTATCCATGACTCAATAGTTATACATTTATTAGAAATGTTTTTGTTCAAGATAGTTTTCAATTTTAAAACATTATCTAATTAGCATACACATCAAAAAATGCTTTTCCAGCTTTTGTCAAATGACTGAATGTTTTTGGAACCCCAGAATTATTTCAATGGATTTTTAAAACCTCTGTTGGTATGCCAGGCACTATCAACTTGTGGCGGATAGCTAGATCTTTAAAACCATTTCTCCTTTTGGATTAGTGTAGATTTGTTTTTTACCATGAAAGCCAACAAGCCTCCCTCCCAACACCCCAGCTGTATCTGCTGTCATTCCACTCCGTACCCTACCCTACCCCGGTGCCCTCGGATTCCAGCACAGCTGAACTGCTGAACAAGCCACACGTGCTCTTCCAAATCTCCACGCTCTGTTCTTGTTTCCCCAACTGGGAAGGTGCCTTAGGAATCAGTGGTGGCACTCGGGGGGCACTGAGCAGCTAGGGGACCAGCTCCATAGCATTCTGTCATATTTAAAGTTTAAACCAAGTGAATGAATCGTGCACCAAATAACTACTGATTTTGAAGTCTCAGTCCAGCTATCACCTCTTGCAGGAAGCCTTTTCTGATCCCAGCATCTCTCCTTACGCTCTGTGTAGCCCTTGCGCATACCAATAACTCGGCACTTGTCACCACGTGTTAAATTGTCTATTTGTCCCCAAAAGACTACAGTTCCTCTAAGGCAGACCACATCCTAGTTGTAATTATTAATATATCCCCCTGCCTGGCACAGGACTTGAAACATAATAAGCCTGATGTAAGAATTGGCCGAAATGATGATTCCAGGCTGGTCCAAAGGTGGTGAGTTATCTCACTTGATTGTTCAGTCGGTTACAGACTGAACTCCTTGTTCTACTACTTTCCCTTCTTCTTGCTACTGCACTTGACTAGTCTTCAAAAAAAAAAAGAAAAGAAAAGAAAAGAAAAGAAAAAAATAATGGATTCCAAAGTCTCCAAAATATTGAGAGTCACTTGTAACCAAAAAGTATTGTAAGGGGCCACTATTTAAGTGTGAGCTGATTTTATTAATAAGAGCACTATTATTGAGTTCATGTGCCAACCATTGTACTCAGAGTCTTACATCTTACGTTATTATTTAATTCTAAGACAGAATCCGGCCAGTTAGAAACTACTTTATGGGGGAGGAAACAAAGGCCCTACAGAGACTCAGTGGATTGGCCAAGACCACATGGCTGGTGTGATGCCACGGTGGAGTCCGATATCTCCACTCTGCTCACTTTCTGAGGAGTAGAAAGACCCCCCTGGGGTTCCAGTCAAATGCTTTGACTAGATAAACACCAACTGTAAAATCAATCTCTGCTTGAAAGCTTCCAGAGGGGAAAACAAAAAACAACTGGAGATGGAATATGAAAGAAAAAAAATCAACGTTTTTCAGTAACCACTGTGCCAAACAGTGGTCAAACAACACATTCAAGAAGAGCAATAACTAGTAGCAATCTTGGGAAATCATTTTATGTGTTGGTTAGAATACTTAGAAAAAACAAATATATGTAATTTGAAGGAATAAGAGCTCAAAATGAAAATTTTTGTACATGAGACAATTAACATATCCTATTTATAACCCACTGTGATCTGATTTGTATCATAGTTCTGCTCTCTGGTAGCAGCTTTTTAGCTTCTACAATACCTTTTGTGCTTTGCTCAAGCTCCAGTAACAATTTTTAATACTAGAAAGATCACTATAAAATTGGCAATTCTTTTCCCTAGAAAAGCAATCTTCGGGACAGCTTCTGAGAGTTGTCCTTTCTAAAAATAAGTAACACACTGAGAAGGTGCCTGGAAGAATACAGACAAATGTCTCCCTCCATCCCAAGGTCAAAAAGAATTCAATGTGTGAGTGTACTGTAATTTATTTAACTGGTTTCCTACTGATGGATATTTTGTTTGCTTCCAGTCTTTTGCTATTATAAATAATGCTGTCATGGCTGTGCGCAGTGGCTCACGCCTGTAATTCCAGCACTCTGGGAGGCCAAGGTGGGAGGACTACTTGAGTTTAGGACTTTGAGACCAGTCTAAGCCCTAAGCAAGAATGAGACCCCCATCTCTAATAAAAATAGAAAAAATTAGCCGGGCGCCGTAGTGCATGCCTGTAGTCCCAGCTACTCGGGAGGCTGAAGCAGGAGGATCCCTTGAGCCCAGGAGTTTGAAGTTGCTGTGAGCAAGGCTGATGCCACGGCACTCTAGCCCAGGCAAAAGAGTGAGAATCTGTCTTAAAAAAAACACACACAAAAAAAAAAACCCATGATGAATCTTGTATATATTTTACTTTATGTGGACATGAGTATGTCTCAGTATAAATTACTAGGTAAGAACCACTGTCTCAAAGTTCACACACATTTTTTATTTCAATAGAGACCACAAAAGTGACCTTCACAGGTGAGGTTGTAGCAATTTATATTCTTACCAGAGATGTATGAGAATACTTACTTCCTTATTAATATATTCATTCATATTTAGGGGCCATTTGTATTTGGTTTTCAATTAAAAATTTATAGGCTTTGCTTATTTTTCTATTGGTTTATAGGTCTTTATTTAAAACCAATCCCTGTGGATATTAAGGGACGACTGTATATACATATTTATGTATGTGCATATATATGCATACATGTATATACACATATGTGTGTACAGGTGCATGTATATATTTGCTTCAAGTATAACAAATATTTGTTCCATTTTAAAACTCAAGATAAAAAAGGATCCACTAATAACTACTTACTTTGAAGTACGGCACTAGGGAAGTTTATCTACTACAGATATTTGTATCAAAATTCTTTTTCAGAACCTTCTTCATGCATGGAATTTCTCTGCCTAGAAGAAGTTATAGAGTTTTTTAAAAAAGGTAATTTCCGGTTTTACAAATAAACAAATAAACATCCAAAGCAGAGAGCTGAGGTAAATGTGGAACACTTTAAAGTGTACATATCCAAAACAGATAGGAATTATAAATTTCAGTCAGTGTTTTCACTGAATAACAGAATGTATTTAAAAGAATATGTTTTTAAAAGTTTCAGGACATATAAAGCTCTCGGCCTGAAACTTTATAAATTATAGATTATAATTATACATTATAAATTTTCATCAAACCACTTCTGGAGAGTTCTAACAGCAGCCAGGTAAGCCTTACTCTGTGCCACAGGCCAAACCAGTAAGCATTTTATGTAATAACTCACCTATTCCTCACAACCACTCTGCGCCATAGGTGCTCTATTATCCCATCTTACAGATGAGGGAACGAGGTGCAGTGATGCTGCCTTAGATCACAAAATTAGGAGAGGCGGAGCCGGTATCCAACACAGGCAGCGCAGCTCGGAGCGCAGGCTCCTCAGACAGTGCTGCCAACAGAGGGCAGCAGGCCGTGCACGCCCACATCTACTGCATTGCCTTACACCGCATTATCAGCGTGGAGAATCAGGACTGAAATCTCAGTAGCTAAGGAGTTCACTGTAACAAGCGCACCCAGCGCTCACTTCCGGCTAATGGCCTCTTCCAGCCTCCCCACCCTGACCGTGTGCGGCAGCGCCGGTGCACTGCAGAGCACCTTGCCAGACGCAGGAGGGCCGGGGTTTGAGCCGCGCCTGCATGCAGTGGGTACAACCAAACGGAGCTGCCTGAGTGTCGGTCATGCCTGCCAGGGCTGGTTTCCCCATTTATGTCACTCTCATGGCTTTTGATTTTGGCTAAGGACAATTGTGTGCAAGCATTTGACTCCTATGCTTGTCAGATTTCCATGACCAGTTTCAACTGAGATTCTACGGCTAGAGACTAGACAGAGCCTATTCTTTAAAAAGTCTCCCAAAGTGTTCAGTATGGATGAACGTTAAGATGAGCTGTCAGCAGTATCCGGAGATTTTCACCAATCACTGGATGTCCCTGACTGCCCAGAAGAGTTACCACTTCAACACCCACATTCCCTGTTTGGCACCATATGGATGGCTTGGTTAAATACAGTACATTTCCTAGGGTTCACATGGGAGGGAACCCCCTTTTCTTCTCTATAAAGTGCAGAATGTCGGCAAAGCGAGCTCTCAGCCACAATGAGGTAGCTGCCCGGTGCCATCCTCAGGAAGCTGTGCTGGCCACTTACCAGAAGTACAAGGCCTAGTCCCGGTCAGCAGCCATCTCCCAGGTTTCTTAGTCCAAAAGTATTTCTCAGTACCCCGAGATCAAGAGGAAAAGGTGCATGATGCCAGAGTGGGGGCCCCTCTCTGCTGCTAAGACAAGGCTGTTTTCAGCAGCGGCCGTGATGCCTCTTTAGGGGAGCACTTACTGAGCACCACAGAGAGGAAAGCACCAGGCCCTTCTGACAGGATGCCTGATGCAGGGAGTCTTCATGGATTCCTCCTGTAGATTCTACCTCGAAGATTTATTTTTTTAAGACCAGGTCTCAATCCAACCTCTACACACACAAATCTATCCAGAGCAGATGGAGAAGCTGAATGTGCAGCCACGCAGACTGTCACCCAACGGTGCCTCCCGGAGGGCTTGCTCACACTGCAACACCGCACCGCCATCATTCCACTCCAGCTACGCTTGAATTCCTTATACATGTGTGTAGCAGCATCTCACCCAACGGAATCGTTTCCTGGTAGGTAGGGCTAGCAAACATAATCTCGTAAAAAGCACAGATAGAAATTTTCTGTAATTCTCCTTAGAAAGGGATATCTAGTCTTAGAAGAAAAAGCACACCAATGAATGCAGGATGAACTGCAAGTATGTGGGAATTCTGAGGACTGCTTAGAATAACCTTTAGTTCTAGCTCCTTCCTTTCTGGAAAGTGGTGGTGGAAGGAGTTTGCTTGGTTAAGAACCAATTCTTAACCAAAAACCTTTAGGAAGATAAGAAAACAGGAATTACTTATTGAGTGTGATGCACACTACTCGGGAGACAGTACACTAGAAGCCCTGACTTCACCACCATATAATTCATCCATGCAACGAAAAACACTTGGATCCCCTAAATCTATCAAAATTAAAAAAAAAAAATAGAATATGAACAAAGAAAATAAGAAAACTTGCAATTTTTTCAATCACTAAGTCAACACGAAAAGGACGAATATACTTATTAGTTTTGATAGTCAATTGTTTTAAGTTTTCATGCTGACTTCACTAAATACAGTGATCAGTATATAATCACATATACTAATATTCAGATCAGATGAAATCTCTCCTAGTACTAACAATATCTTCGCAATGGATCATTACAGAATTATATAACTGTAATATTTTCATAAACTCATGCTAACCCATGAAAATCTTTATATCACATTATGTAATAGAAATGCGTTGTACTGTTCTGGTTCAAAAAACAAAGAAGAAGAGAGAGAAAAATGATAACTTTAGTTAGCAGGACTAACTTCAATCTTCTGGAAACAGAGTAATGGTTAACAAACTGAAGCATTCTGGGGCTAAACAGGGGTTCAAATGTTAAATTCCCATTTGGTTTTAGTGGCTTGTATTCAGGTTCCCAGAAAGGATTACCTCCACCTCAGGCTATGTGGCATAAACAAATGCTAAAAGATAATACAAGAATACCATAAAACCAAACAACTCTGTAACCTTCAACTTCCTCATCTGTAAAATAAGGGTAACAACAATATCTACCTCATACAAAAGGTGTGATGATAAAATAAATGACACATATAAAGGATTAGCAGTACTAGAATTTAGTAAGAGAACATCTAAATATGTTACTTATTAGAGCTATCATTATTAAATATAAGAACTTATAGTAATAAGGCTCTCTGCAGGACCAAACGTCTGCCTTGCATTTAGTTCCATACTGAAATTGTTGGCCTACGGTCTCCATGGCAGCCTTGGGTGGCACCGTGACCTGGGCTTACAGGGACAGATACTCCAGGAACTGGTGGGGTATTACACCTGGGCTGGACAGGTTTGCTGGCCAGATCTTGGAGCAGCAGCAGCCCTGTTTATGTATCATGCCCTTAACAGAGCAGCCCAGTTAGGTGCAGACCTCAGCATGAACCATAAAGGCTGTTAAAAACTGTTTTAACATTATATTCAAAAAGAAACTTGGGGTGATGAAAATGTTACAGAATTAGATAGTAGTGATGGTTACACAACTTTGTGAATATAGTAAAAATCATACTTTAGAAGAATAAAATTTATGATATGTAAATTATATCTCAATGAAAAACAAAAAGAAACATAGACAAAGTACACTTGCCTCTCCATTCCTATGATTCTGAGGTTTTACCCAGTTGCGGTGGGGCAGGGTGCCTGGCAGAATTAAGAATGGCTACCTGCATGTGTGTCGACTTCAGCTGCCTGGCCTAGCACAAATCTTTTCTGCTTCTCCCTGGGCTCTCTGACAAGGTGACGGCATGCACCCTGCTGAGACTCACAACGTTATTTGGAAATATGTATCCTTTCATTACCTTTTAGCACTTTTTATTCACCTGCCCCCTCCCCGCAGCCATCCCAGAGACAAGGTCTCACTGTGTTGCCCAGGCTGGAGTGCACCGGTGCCATCACAGCTCACTGCAGCCTCGAACTCCTGGGCTCAAGCCATCCTCCTACCTCAGCCTCCCGAGTAGCTGGGACTACAGGGGTACACCACCATGACCTCTTGTTTATTCTATATAGCCCAAGGTGGAGACAATCATTCTGGAAACCTGAATACCAGGATGCATGCATTCTTACATTAATTCCATAAATATTTATTAAACACATGCTGCAGGCAAAGCACTATTCTAGGCATGGAGGATATAGCAGAGAATGAGACAATGTCCCTTCTTTCACAAGCTTACATTCTAGTTGAGGGGAAAACAATAAAAACACAAGTCTGATGGTGATGCACGCATGCTATGGAAAAAGCAAGCAGGGAAGAGGGATGGGAAATGCTGCTGAGGAAGGGCATTATTTTACACAGGATGCTCAGGGAATAACTCTGATAAGGTGATATTTGAGTGGAGTCCTAAAGGAAATGAGAAAACAAACCATATCAATGTTAGGAAAATACCATTACAGACAAAAAGAATGAATTCTAAAAATCTAGACAAAGGCAAACAACCAATGGAGAAACACACAAGGTATAGAAATGCTATTTTAAAAATGGCCAAAAACATAAAACAATGATCACCCACTCATCAAAGAAATATAAAACAAAACCTCAAATCAGATTTGCAAAATGTAAAAAACTGATAGTATCAAGTATTCAAGAGGACAGAAAATGGAAACTCTGATATACTAGTCTCCAAAGTACAATCATGTAGGAAAGTACTTTGTCAAAATCTAGTCAAGCTGAAGATGCATATATTCTATGATCAGCAATCTCTTAGCGTAAGTGTGGACCCTAAAGAAACTATTGTCCATGTACACATAGAGACACTCTCAATAACGTTCACTGCAGGGCTGAAAACTGCGGAACAGCCCAATCCCATGTGTAGGAGAACGGATGGAATGCTAGTACACATAGCAGTTACAAAGTTGCAAAAGCTAAATGTATCAGTATGAATAACTCACACACATAATATCAAATAAAAAACAAGTTACAGGGAAGAGGAAATGGGGTGGGTATGTTTAATGGGTACTAAGTTTCAGTTTGGAAGAAGAAAAAGTTCTGGAGATGGTGGTGGTGCCAGCTGCTGCACAATAATGTGAATGTACATAATGCCACTGAAGTGTACACTTAAAAACTTAGTTAAAATGCTAATTTTTATTTTCTAAATATAGTCAAGAAATAAATCAAGTTGCAAAAGGATACATATTAGGATTATGCTATCATACAAACTTTTAAAACATGGAAAGCAATATACTCTATTGTTTCTGGAGTTATACATATAGAGTGAAGTATAAAAACAATATGAAATGATAAATGCCAAATATAGGATACTTATTCCCTCTGAAAGAAAAGGAAAGAAAGGAAATATGATAGAAAAGAGGTTCACAGGGACTACAACTGAATTTATAATATTTTATTTCTTAATCTAGATGGCAGTTATTTATGTTGGCATTTACCATCTTAGTCACTATATCTTTTCATGTATATAAAATATTTAATCATGTACACAAAAATTGTGACAGGGAGCATTTTTTTTAAGAGTCAGAGTCTCACTCTGCTGCCCAGGCTAGAGTGCAGTGGCGTGATCACAGCTCACTGCAACCTCAAACTCCTGAGTTCAAATGATCCTACCACCTCAGCTTCCCAAGTAGCTAGAATTACAGGTACGCACCACCGTGCTCAGCTAATTTTTAAACATTTTTTTGTAGAGGATGGGCACGGTGGCTCACGCCTGTAACCTTAACACTCTGGGAGGCCAAGACAGGAGGATCACTTGAACTCAGGAGTTTAAGACCAGCCTGAGCATGAGTAAGACCCCATCTCCCCATCTCTACTAAAAATAGAAAAATTAGCCAGGCAGTGTGGCGTACACCTGTAGTCCCAGCTACTCGGGAGGCTGAGGTTGGAGGATCTCTTGAGCCCAGGAGTTTGAGGTTGCAGTGAGCTATGATGATGCCACTGCACTCTAGTCTGGGCAACAGAGTAGAGAATCTATCTCAAAAAAAAAAAAATAATGGAGACAGGGTCTGGCTATGTTGCCCAGGCTGCTCTCGAACTCCTGGCCTCAAGTGATCCTCCCACCTCAGCCTCCCAAAGTGCTGGGATTACAGGCATGAGCCACCATGGCCAGCCTACTTTTAAAAAATCTAAACACAATTACTTTCTATGATGTTTTTTGATGTTTCTGTCCAGACCTGTGAGGCAGGCACTGTTATTTACCTCATTTCATAGGTGAGAAAACTGAGTCTCTTCCCCAGTGGGACACAGACAGTGAGTGGAAGAGCCAGGATTCACACCTTGGTGGTCTGTTTCAGCGTCCCAAGCTTTCAGCTGCTACACAAAGCAGGCTATTGGGAGACAGGTAAATATACATCAAGAAGGGAATAAATTTCATTTGCTCACTGACCAAATATTGTCAAAATGTGGCAACTGCGTGTCAGTCACTGGGATAAGGGCTTTGAATACCACAGTAAACAAAAAACATAACACACACTGTGCCTTCCCTCAGGGACCTTTTGGTTCATAACAAGGACGATTAACTAAGCAATTACAACCAACCCTGCTGCTATGGGGTGGCAAAAGAAAGCACACACACCATCATAAGTGCCAAATACAGACTGTGGGAAGGGAAGGGGAGTCAGGGAAGATTGCCAGAACCACACTTGTAAGGCTAATTGTTTTATCTATGTAATTAAATATTATCCAGACAATAAGAACAGTGTTATAGTGTTATATTTACTACTGTAGAAGGATGTGATGCACTGTTAATAGAAAAAAAGTTAAAAATCAGCACACATAGCATCTTCTTGGATTGCACCAACACAGATATCAAGTTTAAATATATAATGATGGTAGCTTATCAAATCAGTACATAAAAGATAGTTCATTAAATAAATGGTACCGGAAAACAAAATAAAGCTGAACACTAAATCCTATCCTGACTAGATTAAAGAACTGAGATTTCAACAATTAAGCCAAAAAAGAACAGGAAAATATACCTAATGGGTGCCATGCGCACTGTCTGGGGGATGGGCACACTCGTAGCTCTGACTCAGGCAGGGCAAAGGCAATATATATAACCTAAATATTCGTACCCCTGTAATATTCTGAAATAAAAAATTAATTTAAAAATAATACAATAAACATAATACAAATTTAAGAAAAAAAGTAGAATTCACAAAGATTACTAGATTTGAAAAGAAAAGTTGGAAGACTTACACTATTAGATTTCAAAACTTAAAATTAACCCTGATGAGACTTCTGGTTTCTAGTCCAGCAGATAAGAACCTTTCAAGTCACCACTCTGTCCTAACAACATGTAAAAGGCTTAAGAAACTGAAAAATCAACAATTCTTATTAGGTCCAGCAGAGAAGTGGGGTGATAGGGCAAACCTGCAGCCCTCCAAATTGGAGAGAGAGGCAAGTACAGAGCATCATGACTTACAGAAGCAGAAACCCACGAGCAGACACTTCTGCAGGAACCGATGCCAGGACAGGGAAACCCAGACTGTAATCAGCAATCACGAGAGCCCCAGTGTGAGCAAGTCTGAGCCATAAAGCTCCAGGTGGACACAGTCCTAGGGGCCCCATACTTCCGTGAGTTCTACCTCCTGGAGCTCTACCAGATTCTCACAGTGTACACAGGAGGAAAACCCCCTTAAGCTTCCAGCAAGGGGAGGGGAAAAGGAACCATTCTGAAACATGCCAGAGCATTCTGTTCTTAACAAGATCTGCTCTCAGGAGAAACTATTTAACCAGAACGAAACCTGCTGGGGTTTTATCAGAGTCCAACTGCCCAGGAGGAAAGGGAAGCACCCAAGTCCAGCCAGCAGCAGCCTTCTACGAAAGAAAAGGGGAATATCCACCTCCAGCTTACTATATCCATCCTGTCCTGCCTAGGGGACAGAAAAAAACTGAGAAATACTTGTGAAGTTCACGGTCCAGCGGTACAGGCTCACTAAAAGACTGAGACCTAATCACACAACTACAGAAGGCTTCCCCTCCCCTGACACCTTAGCAACACAATACTAAAGGCCTAATTACAGCAGTTCCTTTTACCCAGTATATCATGTCTAGCTAACAAGAGAAAGTTACCAGGTATACTAAAAACCAAAAAACAAGGCTGGGCACGGTGGCTCATGCCTGTAATCTTAGCACTTGGGGAGGCCAAGGCAGGAGGATCACTTAGGTCAGGAGTTCAAGACCAGCTGAGCAACAGCGAGACCCCATATCTACTAAAAATAGAAAAATTAGCTGGGCATCATGGCATGCACCTGTAGTCTCAGCTACTCGGGAGGCTAAGACAGGAGGATCGCTTGAGCCCAGGAGTTTGAAGTTGCTGTGAGCTATGATGACACCACTGCACTCTAGCGGGGTGACAGAGTGAAACTCTGTCTCAGAAAAAAAAAAAAAAAAAAGCAAAAAACAAAGTTTAGAAGGAGAAAATAAGCATTGAAACCAGACTCAGACATGGCAGGGATGTTGGGATTGTCAGACCAGGAATTTAAAACAACTTTGATTAACATGCAAAGGGCTCTAATGGATAGCAGACAGAATGTAAGAACAGATGGGCAATGCAAGCAGAGAGATATCCTAAGAAAGAACCAAAAAGAAATGCCAGAGCACAAAAACACTGTAACAGAAATGAAGAATGTCTTTCAGATTAGACATGGCTAAGGAAAGAATCTCTAAGTTTAAGGATATCTCAACAGAAACCTATAAAACTGAAAAGCAAAGAGAGAAAACTGAAATAAACCAGAATACCCAAGAACTGCGGGACAACTATGAAAGATGTAATGTACATGTAATAGAAATATCAGAAGGAAAATCAACAGAGATAAGAACAAAAGCAGTATTTGAAACAAGACACCAAATCACAGCCCCGGAGGCTCAGAGAACACGAAGTAGGATAAATGCCAGAAAAACTACACATAAGCACATAATTTTCAAACTACAGGGATAAAGAAAAATCTAGAAAGAAGACAGAAGATAGAAGACAAAAAAACAAACATTAAGAATTACTTTGACTTCTCCTCAGAAACCATGCAAGTAAGAAGAGAGTGGAATGAAATACTTAAAGTGTTAAAAGAAAAAAACCACTATCTGGAATTGCTGTACCCTATGAAATTATCCTTCGAAAACAGAAGGAGAAATAAAGACTTTCTCAGACAAACAGAAATGGAGGGAATTTGTTGCCAGAAGATTTGCCTTGAGAGAAAGATTAAAAGAAATTCTTCAGAGAAAAGGAAAATGATATAGGTCAGGAACTCAGAACTACAGAAAGAAAGAATTACATCAGAGAAGGAATAAGAGAAGATAAAATAAAAACTTTATTTTTCTTACTCTTAATAAATCTAACAGATAACTGTTCAAAACAATAACAATAGCAACAATGTACTCAATTATGTATGCTTATATATAACTGAAATGAATGGCAGCGATGCAAGGGACGGGAGGGAAGTATTAGGTTGCACTACTCACGAAGTAGTGTTATTTGAATATGGACTTGGATTAATTATAAATGTATATTGCAAACTCTGGGAAGCCACTAAAAAACACAGCAAAAGAAGTATGACTGATATGCTAAGAATGGAGAGAAAATCAAATCATATAAAATGCTCAATTAAAACCACAAAACACAGAAAAAGTGTTAAAGACAAAAACAAAGACAAAGAACAAGGGCAACAAATAGAAAACAGTAACAAATATGGTAGATACTAACCCAACTATATCAAGAATCATGGTATAGTTGTGGTACTGTTGTAAGAACAGACGAAGAGACCAATGGAAGAGAATAGAGGACTCAGAATTAGACCCACGTAAATATAGTCAACTGATCTTTAACAAAGGAGCAAAAACAATACAGTAGAGAAAAGATCATTTTTTCAACAAATGGTGCTGGAATAACTGTAAATCCATATGAACGAAGGGCAGGGCAGGGCAGGGAAGGGAAGAAAGAGACTCTAGACACAGACTTTATATCCTTCACAAAAATTAATTCTAATTGGATCACAGAAATAAATACAAAAGGGAAAACTATAAGAGTTCTAGAAGATAACACAGGAGAAAGTCCAGATGACCCTGGGTTTGGTGATAACTTTTTAGATAGGACACCAAAGGTATGATCCATGAAAGAAAGAATTGGTAAGCTGGACTTCATTAATATTAAAATTTTCTGTTGGCAAATGACACTTTCAACACATGAAAAGACAAGCCACAGACTGGGAGAAAATATTTGCTAAAGACATATCTGATGAAGGACCATTCTCCAAAATATACAAAGAACTCTTAAATCTCAACAATAAGAAAATGAACAACCCAATTAAAAACGGGCCAAAGTCCTTAACAACATCTCATCAAAGATACACAAATGGCAAATAAGCATATGGAAAATGTGCCACATCTTATATTCTCAGGAAAGTGCAAAATAAAACAAATGAAAAAATGCTCCACATCATATTTTGTCAGGGAAATAAAAAATAAAACAACAGTGAGATACCACTACATGCCTATTAGATTGGCCAAAAATTCAGAACACTGACAAAATAAAATGCTGGTGAGGATGTGGAGCAGCAGAAACTCTCATTCATTGCTGGTGGGAACGCAAAATGATACAGCCACTTTGGAAGACAGTTAGGTGGTTTCTTACAAAACTAAACATATTCTTACCAAATGATACAGCAACTGCACTCCTTGGTATCTGCCCAAAGGGGTCGAAAACTTACATCCACACAAAAACCTGCATACCAATGTTTGTAGCAGCTTTATTCATAATTGACAAAATGTGGAACGAAGATGTCCTTCAGTAGGTAAAAGGATAAATAAACTGTAGTACAGACAGCCAATGGCATATTATTAAGCACTAAAAAGAAATGAGCTATCAGGCCATGAAAAGACATGGAGAAAAATCAAATGCATATTGTTAAGTGAAAGAAGTGAATCTGAAAAGGCTACATATATGATTCCAACTATATGACATTCTGGAAAACACAAAACTGTAAGGACAGTCAAAAGATCGGTGGTTGCCAGGGCTTACAGAGGAGAGAGGGATAATAAAGCACAAAGGATTCTTAGGGCAGTGAAAATACTCTGTATGATACTATAATTGTGGATACATGTCATTATGCATTTGTCCAAACTTACAGAATGTCCAACCCCAACAATGAACACTAATGTAATTGCGGGCTGTGGATGATAGGCTCACCGATTATAACAAACGCACCACTCTGGTGAGGGATGTGGATAATGCATGTGTGGAGTAGGAGGTATATGGGAAGTCTCTGTACCTTCTGCTCAATTTTACTGTGAACCTAAAACTGCTCTAAAAAGTAAAGTCCATTAAAAAAAATTAACCCTGACCCTCTACCTTATACCATACACAAAAATTAGAGATGGTTCACAGACCCAAATATGAAAGAAAAAAAAATAATGCTCCTGAAAGAGGAAAACATAAGAAACTATCTTCATGACCTTGGGGCAGGCAAAGATTTCATAAATCGAACATGAAAAATACTAAACATATAATTTTTAAAAATTGATAAGCTAAACTTTGTTGAAATGAAGAGCTTCAGTTTAACAAAAAATATTATTAAGAATTTAAACTGGCAAAGACAGACTGGGAGAAGATATATTCAGTACCTATATCTGATACAAGGACTTGTATCCAGAAACATTACTTGCAATGTCATGGGGGACTCTCAAAACAAAATATTGAGTGTTGCTATAATATTGTGAAATCAGATGGAAAAGCATACATAATATTAATAAATGGTTTCATTTATACAAAGTTCAAAATTAGACAAAACAAAAATAAATTTAAAAGTTTAGTAATAGCCAAAATTAATCTAGGATGTTAAAAGTTAGCATATTTTATATAAAAAAATGCAGTTGCAAAACTGTATAATATGATCTCTTTTATAAGTGAAATACATATATTTATGAACATGCATAAAAGCTGTAAGAGATATATATAGCAATACAGTAACTGTTTATTTTTGAATTCTGGTAAAGTATGAGTCATCTTATTTTCTTCATTATGATAATATTTATTTTCTAGGTGGCTTTTAGTAATTTTTTACGCTGATAAAAGGAAATGCCTTTGAGTTCTTCATTAAATAATATTAGTACTCTGGGTTCAAAAGGTTAAGACTCATTGCATTCAAATATATTGCTCACTCTTCCCACTTCCATTCTTCCCATCCATTCCACTACATACACAATGGCTCCTAAACACGGCAAACACTTCTTTTTAACATACTCATTAAAGACCAACTAATAAATCAAGTTTCTTTTTCATAGTACCTTGACCTTTACCTCATTATCTTTCTGGAAACTCACTGTTTCCTTGAACTGTATGAAACTGAACTTGCATGGAGTTAAACCACTATCTTTATCTGATTCTTCCCAGACTCACTCTCCACATGCTCTTCACATTGAAAGCTTCAACATTTTTGTTCCCAAAGGCTCCTTCCTTGGCCCTCTTTAAGCAATTCTTGAGTAATTCCATCCACTTCCTTGCCTTCAACTACAATCTATTGCTAAGGAGATGAATTTCAAATCTATATTCAGTATTCATACCCCAACATTCCTGAGTCTCCTGCTCATATAAACAACTATCTGCTAGACATAACCTGATGCCTAAACACGAACCTACGGTACAATATATTCATATTTTCCTAAAACAAGATGACATAGCAGTCAAGTCTGGAGGAAACCAACTTACTAGGAAATTTCTAAGACTGGAGAGAAACAACCACCTTGCAGACACTGGCTTTGGTGATACCCATGGACAGATCAAGCATAGCAGTCTTGGTCTGATTTCAGAGTGGCTAAAACCAGAATATCATTTTAGCGAAGCAGAGCAGGGTAAAATGGCATTAAGTGTAAGCTGGATGGGATCACCCTTGAGAGATCTAGGCCTACGGAAAGGGGTCCCATAGGTTGCATGAAAGAAAAGGCCAAGATAAAGCTTTCAAAAAGGTGATAAGAAACAGAGACCCAGACCAGCCAGATGGGCTAAGGCTCAAGAACAGACTTTGGCATCAATGATGGGAGGTGGAAATAAATAAAATAGGTCAATACGAAGGGGAACTGTCAGAACCATGAAAGAGAAATTAGTTAATCTTTAAAAAGAGGGAAGGAAGAAGATATAATATTTCACTGACTCTAAGATACTCTAGATTCTGATATACCATGATTTTATGTACCACTAATTTATGTCTCTCCTTTAATGAAAGCAATAATGCTACCAATTAAATAGGACATGCCATCTCTGACTGCATCTGATTTTAGAAATGTTCAAAAGTGACAAAGTGTGCACTTTAAAACTCAGGAGCAGCAGAGGGGCTGAGACTCCCTCTCAAATGTGCTAAGGACAGGAACCCTATCAGTCTCCCAGGATGGGAAGAAGCATGCAGGCACATCATACACTCCTGCTGCTCCCTGCACAAGCAGAAAACTGAGCAAGATGAAAGACTAAGCTGTCTTTAAAATGATGGTCGTGGAGGAATTTAAATGGCATGGAAAAATGATTATGACATGATATTAATAACAATGAAAATAACATACAAAATTGAATCATATATGCAAAAAAAGCACTTCTTCCATAAAAAGGATTAAATATAAGTACTTTAAATGTTAATAGTTACTGTCTAAAAGTGCTAGAATTATAAGTAATTTTTTCCTTGTTTCTTAATATTTCTCTTTACTTTCCTCAAATTTCCATAATCAGCACATAACATTTTTATAATCAGAGATAAAAAGATCCCATATTAAATATTTGTTTTTTAATTTGCAAATTGTGGGCCACATGCATACATGAGTTTATTTAAATATTAGACACAGCTATCTCATTAATGTACAAAAAGCCTTTCTTAACAATGGAACAACCATTACTCAAATGATGATGTCAGGTCAGAGCATCCTAACATCTGTAGCAAGAAGGCTAATGTTTATTTTTGATATCTAAGAATGTGTAATGCAAGAAATTATTTTTGTCTTTTTCTTTTTAAATATGAGATTTTAAGAATGTCAATGTTACTGCTCAAATTTAGAAAAGGATTAAATACTTCAATTTCCTATTAGTGCTTGACCTTGACATACTAATGGGGCGGCAGAAATACATCTGGTCACACTGCTATTAAAAGTCTACGCTAAAGGTAGGTAGTGTTGTCTTATACAAGATGTATTTCTCCTTTTTTTTTTTTTTTTTTTTAAACAAAAAGGACTGTTTGACAAGTAGCTATTGCAGATGGAAATTGAAGTAACACATTTTTGTTCTGTGATCTTGACGGAATGGTTTTGTAGCCCACATACTCAAGTAACAATATATTTCTCTCCTCATATTGAAGTGGAACATTGTGACAAAGGCTAAAGATCTGGAAAGGTAAACACCATACTTGCCAAGAGCAAAAAAACAAAATATGCTACCTTCTACTTTGGGTAGCACTAGCTCAGAAATAGGCTGAATATCTTAAATTTCTTTGTTTATAAAGTTGAAGAAATTCTCTCTCTTCAAATGCCTTCCTTGCTCAGGTATACTATAAGCTTTAACAAATAATAGAAGATAATAGTATGGATGTTCTAATTAACATACCTGATATGTGCTATTTAAAAATACCTATGTTATAGTACTCTGACATCATTTGAGTTTTTACATGTTTGACCCAAACTAATAAATATAGTTGCAACATACGTATATGCTTTATTTTTGGGTGTTAAACAGAAACAAAACAAACCTTTCTTGATAGCATCTACTGTATCTTATATTAATAATACAAAATATTCAGAAGGAATATAGCTTGAGTTAATTTAAGGAAAACTTTTTTAAAAGCAGCTTCCTGCCGCAGCTCTTCTTTCTTAAATGGCAACATAAAGAACATAAGAATGAGAAACATAAACTGTAATTGCTATAAAATGCTTACAAAGCAATTACCCTAATGTGTAAGCAAATAGTTTCAATTGTCCAAAGAAACTTTTCCAACTAGAATTACATAGAGATAATAGTGACTTATATTTAAGATGCTCATGGGTTAGAAAATATTATAGAATTTTAAATTACTGTATTACTATCAATGAGTCAACCCAGAGTAATTACAATTGAATTGGATGTCCAAAGGCAACAAAGTGATTTTAGATACCCCAAAAGCACTTAGCCTGCTAGATAGTAACTTAAAAATAAGATTTCAGTTTGTGGAAAATTTTGGCCAAAGAACAAAAGTAAGCTATTATGCTATTCAACTAATGCCTGCTTGTCATCTTGCACGCTGACTCGGAACACAGCCTAGGTAACAATCTCAGATGTGTCTGATATTGCCAGCTCCTGCTGTTTACTCCCATTTTAAATCTATTCTGATTTTTATGCTATGTATCTCCCATTTCAGCAAGAAGTGAGGACAATATGGCTGAAGGTAAAGTCCAAAAACACAGTGATTTTAGGAACCCGAAGAGCACTTAGCC
This sequence comes from Eulemur rufifrons, assembly GCF_041146395.1. Taxonomy (NCBI): domain Eukaryota; kingdom Metazoa; phylum Chordata; class Mammalia; order Primates; family Lemuridae; genus Eulemur; species Eulemur rufifrons. Next base: position 2,795,206 of record NC_090996.1, on the reverse strand, counting down.
TGCTAGCTTTATAAATAATCCAAGGCAGCTTAGAAACCAAAGTAATGCCTATGTGCATTTCTTAAATAATCTCAGTGTTAATAATCAGAAAAGGCATTGATTTAACTTCTCAAACATAAAATAGCAAAACCCCAAAAGATTTAATCAGCTGAACAGTCAGGAAAATGCATACGGTGTAAACTACAAATCTGTTTGAGTTTCTGCTCATTCATACTTTTAAGAAACATTTATCAATTATCATAAAATGTGCTGTGGTAGACATTGTGTGGAATTCAGACATGAGTAAGGAATACAGTTCAGGAGAGAGCAGCTAGGATAAAACAAAAGAAAAAAATTATTTTTATAGATAAAAAAAAACTTGGGAAGGAACAAAGGGCAGCTAGTTGCCATTGGGAAAGGCTTCACAGTAGAGGTAATAATGAAGCTGAATCTAGAAGGGTACATAGAATTTCTACAAGTCAAAGAATGAACTGGAAGGACTGGAGAGAAAGTAACCAAAGATCTGGAGAAAAAATAACCAAAGACGAGAGAGAGAGAGAGAGAGAGAGAGAGAGAGAGAGATCGCGCGCGAGCGCACGCGCTGGGCACATGTGCAGAAACAGCAATGTAAGCAGAGACGTACGGCGCTCTGGGGAATGCAGTGAACAATGATTCTCAGAAATGTGCACTGCAGCCAGACGGTGATGGGTTAGGAATGTCAACGTCAGTGCTGGGCAAAGGAGAAAGGGAGGTTTTCTGGGACAGTGACTCCCATATCTAGCTGTACATCAAATGTCACCGGGGATGTTTAACATGCAGATTCTCAGATGCCACCAGGAACAGAAAATTGTAATATTTTAAGCACCTGTGGTGATTATCATTATCAGTCAGATGTGGGCAGAGCACGAAGAACTACTTAGAAAAGTGACAGAAAGCAAGGAAGGAGTTACATTTGGAGACTACTGAACCAATCTAGGCAAAAAATGATAGGGTAGACACAGAGAAGAAATGATTACAAGAGAAATATAGAGGCAGAACTAACAGAAAGTACCAACTATTGAGACGTGCAGTTAATGGAAAAGAAAAATCAGAAGACTACTTAGGTCAAGAAGATCAGGAATAATGGTATACCACAGGAGAAAACACAAGAAGGCCCAAATGTTTGTAGAAAAAGACATTAAATTTGGACATTCTGAGGCTGAGTTACTTATGGTGCAGGAGGTTTGGCTCTAGAAATTCAGTAAAATTAACTTCATATTTAAACAAACATATTGCCGATCCCTCTTCTCAGTTTGCTACGTACAGTCAACCCTCCTTATCCACAGGTTCCACACCCACGGATTCAACCGACTACAGAAGAAAAACATTTGGACAAAAAAAAAAAAAAATTTACAAAATAACAATACAAAAATAAAAAATAATACAAACTGTAAAAATACAGTAGAACGACTATTTACATGGCATTTACATTGTGTTAGATAACATAAGTAATCTAGAGATAATTTAAAGTCTATGTATGTATGTAGATTATATGCAAATACTATGTCATTCTATATAAGGGACTTGAGCAGCTGTGGATTCTGGTACCTGCAGGGGTGAGGCGAGGAGAACCTGGAACCAGTCCTCCCAGGACACCAAGGGACAACTAACTGTGCTGCTACCTAACCATGTCTTATTAATTAACTTCGGGAATATATGTCTCTCTCTCCTTTAATACATTAAAGGCAAGTGATATAATTAGGCATAGTGCTGTAAACTTAAGACGAACTCAATAAATATTTATTGAATTGTAAATATTCCATGTTCCTCAAAAGAAGAAGTCTTTAAAAAGTTATAGACTGTAGTGTTTTTTTAATTTTAAAGAGAAAAGAGTAAAAAGTATCTGTCTCTTTTTCTCCTTCTATTTATTTTTAAGATGTCATAATTCTTACCTTTGCTGCCAAGGCTTTTAAACTGTCAAGAAATCTTTGCCAGAAATCCTTGAAGAGCGGGCGATCAATCTTCTTCAGGCTATCTTTGGTGCTAGCATCCACACTGACATACAGCTGAGTAACTGGCTTGAGGTTTCTTGGTAATTTTTTAAAAAGGAAAAAAAAAAGAAAGAAAAAGAAAATTAGGCCTATATCAGGCTTTCTATGATATAAAATTTACAATTTGTAATAGATGTGGTAATTAAACATTTCACTGGGTCTAGAGGCTTCTGCTTCTCCCAGAAAATTGAACAAATGATTTTTATAATGTAACAAAATGGGATGTCCTCTGGTTATTTTTCAAATGACTGCATACCATCCCCAATAAACTGTAAACATTCAATTACTTAAAATTGATCCTTCTTCAAACATTAGGTTTTAATGGAAAATAAACAAAATAAGATCAAACTTTAGGCCGGCTGTATCAGCCCAACACAATTAGAGGGTGTCTCAGAGCTAACTTTCCCCATAAACTCTGCCACTCAAGACTTGCACAAGGGAAACTTCACAATCATGTGGGCCCAGTGTTGACGGGCTACTTCCCATCATCAGTTCACTGACAGAAGTCTTCTAAGGCACCAGAAAGAACCCCAAGAGCTCAAGCCTTATTTGAAGGGCACAGAGCCACATCTATGCTTCCAAAAGTGGGACTGGGATAAAAGTCAAGTCAAACAATGACCTATTCGGGGAGCTTTAAGCAACGCAAAGCCAGAACAACACAACCCACAAGAAAAATGGATATTGCAGATTCGTATATGTCTTTACTTTTTCAGTTTCCATGAATCCCACTCATTCTCCACTTCTCTCAAATTCATTCACTCATTTCATAATTTTCTTCCTATCTACCAGGTGTCTTGCTTTAAACCTAGACTGTACCACTTCCAAAGACTCGCCTCTTCTCCCTTCACGCATCTCATAATTCATTCTCTTCAGTGAATTTAGAAATAACCAGAAGTCCCCCTTAATAATCCTCTGATCAAATGCTCCCACTATTAATTTTCTATAACTAATCCACAGTTTATTCCACATTTACCCGTAGAAGTTTATGCATTTCTGTTTCAAAGTCCATGCATTTTTAAAAAATGAAGATATAATTCACATGCCATAAAATTTGCCATTTTGAAGTAGTTTATGTGTCTTTTATATATATATCAGTATCAGCTTTATCAATCTTTGAATGTAAGACCCTGAAGGACGGGAACCGTATTTTTCTTTTTATCCAGACACACAGGCAGATATTAAAGCTACCGTTTAGTAGATATTGTTGTTATCAGGAAATAGAACTTTTAAGGGAGTGTAGGCCAAACAAATGCTTGCAACAATATGGCTTAGTGACACACGGGAAAATCAGAAGTGCCTAAACCCAAAGTTATAAAACTAGAGAGGCTCCAAGCAAAGGAAAGAGGTGATTAAAATATTGGCAGACTCCACTATTTTAACCCCCTCGATACTGACATACAAAGGGAATCCTTCACAGGTGAGTAATGAGTCACTACAGAGCAAAGCACAAAAATCAGCGAAAATGAAAACCAAAAGCATCAGTAATGGCAACATTCTGTCTCATCACCTCTTTGTTGGAAGCCTCTTTAACAATGATAAACTATGCTGTCTTACCTGGTCTTAAGACAATCTTAAGATTGTCTTAATGGTTACTGCTGGCTGTCATCATCTGATACTTACAGACCTTGTCAGCAAGCTCCTGATGCAAAATGGGAACTGGCCTGACCTTTTCACTCTAACGCCATAACTACTTAAGATTATGAAATTCCAAAGTAAATTTCAAAGGCCATACTTATTTTATAAATCTCTAACGTTTATAAAAAAAGGAAGCCCTGGACACTGATAGTACCAGTAATGAATTCTAGTCAATACGAAATGTCTGAGAGGCTACAATCAGGGAAGTTTATAGATCTCTTGCCAGGGAGCAAAGGAAGAATGGAAAAGAGAACAGGTCCCTAGGAATCACAGAGCTCATTTCTAAGGAGCTTAAAAGCAGCAAAAGGACCTTGGAAAAATTTTCTGATCCTCAGGATCTTATTTCTGTCTACTACTGGCCTCTATTCAACCAGAACAGGCAATTAGGCTCCCAGCATGGTCATTTATCTGTCTCCATTCTATATAGAGATAATAGTTTAGTTCCCCCCAAATAAGAGAATGTTATATCTTAAAATCATCCTAATAATTCCTGTGTCTGAGAACCTCCATCACTACTGAGAACAATTAAGAAAGACAACATAAAGATTACATTATGCAACCTTAAGGTCAATCCCCAGCAAAAGTGCCCAATGATTCTTGGTATGATTATTGCGATGAACCTTTGTTTTCATTTTAAAACTGAGTTGAAAATGATCATACAAATGTACTGTCAATTGAACATAAAAATCCCTCTCCCTTTTCTCCTTTCCATAGAGATTATTAGGCCTAATTCTACCTTCCAAAGAATGTAGCTCAGAAGGTATAATGAAGTCTAACAACAGCCACAGAAAGGAAAAAAAAAAAAAGGAGAGAGATTTGTTTGTAAGAAATCTAAGTAAATAGTAACTCTGATGCTCCTCTTGGGATAAAAAAATAACCAAGAGAGTGGCCCAAACATCCAATATTATTCAAACCCGAATCTCTAAGACAATCTGGGGCTGTCAGATTGGGACAAACAATTCATGAGGAAGAAAGGAAGAGGAGGAGGATGAAGAAGAAGGAGAAAGTTATTTACCATTCACTGAGTATTCATCATGCCCTGTGCTATATGTGCTTTACCCTTTTCGTTCAGTTCACTGAATCCTCACAATAAAACAAGACAGTTGCTATTTACGTCCATTTTAGAGATGATGAAGCTGAGGTTCAAGTAGGTTAAGTAACTTGTGCAAGGATCCACAAAGAGTAAGTGTCAACGATGAGATTCAAGCCCAGGAATAACTCCGGGGCCTATTCTCCTAACTCTGTGTCACAATGGCAAAATTGACAGCGTGGCTCAGTATTCAAACCACTGCAGTTCAATGTAACAAACGTTATTCCATAAAATGAAAAATCTAAGAGAATACAGATGATTTAGGGAAGGCATATTATGATTGCAGTCATAAGAGAAGCCAAAACTGTGAGTCTTCAGAAGCAAACGCTGAACTTAATTAATTCCTTTTCACAGGCTTGTGTACTTCATTCAACATTTATGTTGGGCCTGCCATGAACTGAGGCTCAGCTCTCAATACTTAGTACGTTCAGTGGGCAATGAGAGGTGGGTGAGCATCCTACCAAGTGCTCAGGGCCATGATGAAGGTGGGTAAAGTGCAGTGGGAGTACATGAAGGAGCAAGTTGATTTTGCCTGGAAAAATTATACAAAAGGCACAACAAATAAGGTCAAAGTCAAAGCTGACCTTTGAAGGACACAGAGTTCATCAGGGAGATGATGAAAAGATCATTTCTGGGGAGGACCAAAGGAGAACAGCAAGCAAAGGCTCAGACTCATAAGATGCATCAGGATAAAGGAATCACAAATTATCCCCAGTGGCTCTAATCAGGCAAACAGGACTGGAGATGCCCTGTGGCCAAGTCTCATGTCTTGCCAAGGTTAGGCTTGGCTCACCGAAGACTTAAGTAGCCAAGGACACAATCAGATCAGTGCTGAAGAAAGGAAAGTGGATTCAGGGTGAAGGATGGATTAAAATGGCAGCACCCACAGCACTGTTCTGCACCTGGCCTCCCCGCCACCCTTACTGCCAACCCACCAACCCCTCACCCAACCATTCCAACCAAAAAGCTCTACAAACCAAAAGGTTGTTTTTATAAGTTTGGAGCCAAACCCACTTGGAAACAAAATTTGACTCATGAAGCTGTTTGTATTCTTGATTTTTCCATTTACGAGAATAAGCATACTTTATTGCAAAACTCATTATACGTGTGTGGCTCTAGGGTGCTGGAAGTGTTACATAAAATATGCTGTACGTATAGTATTGCCTTTCTCAAATTTGGAAACAATGTGGGGCACAAGGGATAAGAGACTGTGAACATTACCTCATGGAAATCATTCCATATCAATACATAAAGGGTTTTTTTTACTTTTTTACTCTTTCTTCCCCCTTCTCTCTCTGCTCTCCTAGAACTCCCAATGTAAGTATGTTGGCTTGCCTGAAGGTGCCCCACGGGTCTCTGGGGCTCTTTACTGATAGTCTATTTGATGAGTCATTATTCTCGTACTTTTCTTTGGTTCTTTGGAAATACTTTATTGCAGTTCTTTTAACATATTTAAAATAGCTAATTTAAAGTTTTTGTCTAGTAAGTCTAACATCTAGGCTTCCTCAAGGACAGATTCTATTAGCTGTTTTCTTCCCTGTGTGTTAGCCATATTCTCTTGTTTCTTTGTGTATTTTGTGATTTTTTTTTTTTCCTCAATGAAAACTGAACATTTTAAATAATATTGTGCGGCAACTCTAGAAATCAGATACCTCTCAACCCAGGTTTTGTTTGTTTGGGTGTTTTGTTTTGGTTTTGTGCTTGGGGTCTTTTTTTTTTTTTTTTCCTTCCCCTGTTTGTTGCTGTTTTTGTTGTTACTGAAGTCATTTTTGTAAATTCTGTATTCTTTGTTGTGTTGGGCCACTGAAGTCTCTGTTCCATTACCTTAGTGGCCAGCTAATGACTGGACAGAGATATCCTTAACACATTAGCTGCCATATGAGTTGTATTTAACTCACTCTAGTTTTGACCCCAGAGCCTCGCGAAGCATACATAGCTCACAGACCCTGGGGGCCTTGTGGTGTTCAGGAAACTGACGCTGCCATGCTGCAGCATACCTACTACGTGCTGGGTGGCCCCCTGGGCAAAACCCTGCAGAAATTGTTTTCATTAACTTAGAAAGGATCATTTTGTTTTCTAAGTTTTTATTCTATTTTTGTAATAAAACACCATAGCCCCAAGGAAAGTTTGGTTTTTTTGATTGGCAGGCAACGTTGTAAATGTTTCCAACCAGTAAGTCTCCCAGCCTTTGTCTAGGGTCTATGCATGTGTGTCAGGCATGCTTCATAACCCAGGCAGGCAATCTGCAACTCTGCCTTGGTTTTCACTGCCTGCCTGTTCAGGGCATGAGAAGAAAGCACAGGGCCTTCTCAGGTCTTCACTGGCATGCCCACAACCCTGCTCGTGTGTGTAGGAGTCTAGATTCCCAGGGATATGCTGGAATTTTTCAAAGTCCCCTATGACATCTCATTCCCTAGCTTTTCCTTTTAAATTTTTTGGTTAACTTCTTGTTTGCCTTGTTATTGCTACCTCAGTTAGCTGTGAAGTTAAACAACTGCCTATGATGTTTACGAGAAACACCCCAGAGAAATGCTTTTTGCATCTGACAAACCTAAGTAACTTCAAATAAAGACAAGCCCTGTGAGTGAAGGTTCCAGATATACTACCACACAAGGTACATAATGACAGTTTTCTGGGAATGCGCTGTTGAAGGAGATCTAACTTTGTTTTGCCCCCTCCCCGTAGCTGCCAGGCTACTAGATTTTCCTGTAGTTGTGGGCTACTGGTTTTCAAGGCTACTACTGCAAGAGCTGGGGAAGTTGGATGGAATAGGACCTGTTAGTATCACAAAACTCACTGTTCTTACTGAGATTCAGCCATTTTTCTTGATTCTTGCATGCTTTTGGTTAATTTTCATAGTTAAGAAAAAGTTGATTCTGATAATTTTTGCCAGTGTTCTCACTGTTTTCATAGAGGATAAGCTTTTTTTAAGGTCTATACTCTGCTATTCCTGCTGATATCTAACCCACACGTTTGATTTTTATTTCCATCACACTCAACACCATTCATCAAAATATTTTGTATGCCCACTATAATTTCTTCTTTGATCCATAAGTAAATAAGAAGTGTGTGGCCTAAATTCCAAAATATTGGAATATTTTAGTTTTTAGTTATCTTTTTGAACTGATTTCTAGTTTAATTCTGCTCTGTTCAGATATCATGCTCTATATGATTTCGACACTTTATTGAAACCTGCTATTAATGTTCACCATAGGCTATTTGGTAATGATTCTGTGAGCAAGTTCTGTGCTCTTAAAAAGAATTTATATTCCAAAGTTTTTGGTTGCCATGCTCTATTTCTGTAACATAGGTTAAATTTGTTAATTCTGTTGTTCAAATCTTCAACACTGCTATTGATTTTGATTTGCTTGTTTTGTTGGTTTGAGAGAAATGAGTTAAAAACCTATTTCTCCTTGTAGTCTGTCAATTTTGAGACTATGTCATTGAGTGTTACAAATTTTGAGTTGCTACATGGCTTTATGTTTCTGGTGGGCTTAATATTTTATTATTAACAAATGTCCATCTTATCTCAAGTAATGGGTCTTTCCTTAAAGTATATTCTGACCAATATTATTTAGCCTGCCTTTGCAAAGGTAAAACTTCTAAGTGTTTTTCAGGTATTGTCTCATACACTCACAATGCCATGTAAGGTGTCATTATTGTTATTATTTTACAGATGAGGAAACTGAAAAGTTATCCTCCAATGTCAGAAAGACAGCAGGAGATCCAGTCAAGATTCACACCCAGATCTTTTCTAGCCTGGAGTCCAAGCTCTTCACCACCTTGCTGCACTGCCTCTCTTCTTCCTAAGTGCATCTAGACATGCGCGTTTCTGAAAAGTGTTCCATCAATTCATAGACACAAGAGAAGACAATATTTTAAACAACACATTTAGTGCAAACAAGATAGGCTGGGCAGGGAGCAGGGGGACTTCCATTTAAAGGATCAGATGGCATTTATAGTCAATTTTCATTTCATTGTAGCTATTCTCTGTAACCACTTTAAGCTAACACATATACGAAAACTTTGTTTTCATTAAAATTCATCCACTCTTCAAACATTTACTAAGCATCTAATATGTGAAGAGCCATCCAATTTATAGAAGTTCTCTAAAACAGGGTTCCCAACCTATGGTGAGTTGTATAATTATTTCATTATATATTACAATGTAATAATAATAAAAATAAAGTACACAATAAATGTAATGCACTTGAATCATCCCAAAACCACCCCCAACCTCAGCCCCATCCATGGAAAAACTGTCTTCCATGAAAACAATCCCTGGTGCCAAAAAGGTTGGGCACCGCTGCAAAAGACGTGGTGAATGTCTTAGCAAAAACTAAAGAAAACAAAACACAAAGCAAACAAAATAACAGAAATACCAAAGAAGCAAAGAAAGAGGTGGCTCATACACAGTGTCAGTGAAGAAGGTACTGAAACGTAAATACACACAGCGATGAAATCTGGTGGGGGGCAGGTCCGGGAAGTTAAATGTTAATCATAAGTCACAGCCAAATGTCGAACACACCTCCGCCTTCTTCTGATAAACCTGCTAGCAGCTAGAAAGCTACAGATTTACAGTATTTACCAAAAAAAAAGACAAGATTTTAAATGAAAATTTAAAAATAATATAAAATAAATAGAAAAGAAAATTATGATAAAAATAAAGGTGGACTAAAGATGACACTAACAGTGAGTCTGCAAATGACTATAAATCTGACTCTAAACTCTCCAGCACACTGATAAAGAGGGAGACACTGTTATAGGATTCAAATGTCCACAAGGTAAGAAGAAACCAGGTCCCCAAGGTTCCTCAGAGGGAATAAACTCTTCAGTGTTTGCTACAAGGTCCTCAGCTGTGATACACGGCTCTGGTCACAGAGCTGATGCAACCACAGACTGAACAGTATCCACAACAAAGTTCCAAACTCACATGTCTATAGGGGCCAAGGACCTAATGTGAGTCAACTTATGGGGGGGAAAGTTCTTTGTCCACCAAAATGTGGATCACATATGAAACGCACAAGGATATTCTTTCCTTACTCAAAGTGACACGCTTTCTTCCATTTTTCTTGGACTATGTGGCATTCTCGGTCTACCTTTTATTATTTCACTTCTGTTAGAAATAGTGACGGAAATTTCTCTGCTAGGGGAAAAGCAGCAGTGCAATTCCTCTGACAAGTGGCAGATGACACTCAGCCTCAGGGCTGAGGATGGCGCTGCGGGAGGCGGGTGGCAAACTGAAAAGCACAGGCTTCGTGGAGAAGATGACTATCACTTGGCTCTTGACAATTTTTGCCAGATCATCTTCTTTTCAAAAGTCAGAAACCCAGATTCTATGCAAAACCTCTTGATGTTAAATGCTGGCTCAAAAAAAAAAAAAAAATGTTCTGAAACATGCTACAGGAAATACAAAACCTACTTCTTATTAGTTGCTGGTATGAGGCCTCTGGCCTTAAGGATTAGATGGATTACATATCCTTCAGTCATCCACATAATTATAGTTTTTTTTCAACTGAGTTCCTGAAAAATACTGAGCCCCAGTAGGTTCAGGGTTATACTTCCTGACAAGTAGAGCCTGGAGACTGCGAACACAGCCATCAATTCCTCCTCTCCGTGTATCCATGTCCCCTTGCCCTGCAGCCTTGAGTGCCCGTGTCTCACTGGCACTGAGCTCAGCCATGTGACTTGCTTTGGCCCATGGGAAGTGAGCAAATGTGATACAATCAGAGGCTTAAAACAGGCTTGTGCACTGAGGCTTGCTGCTCCTTGAAACCCTGCCACCATGTGACGAAGTCCAGAGCAGCCTGCTGGAGGATCCAGTGTCCCGGCGAGGCCACCATAAATCAGCCAGCCCCTGCAGATCCACCAACGGACTAGACACAGGAGCAACACCAAGACTAGCAAAGCTGACGAGCACCAACAGAACTCTAAGCTGATTTGCAGAATTATGAGCTAAATAAATGATTGTTAGTGTGAGCCATGCAGTTTGAGGTGGATGGTTACAACAAACGATAACTGGTACCTGTTAAAAATATATCAGTACATTCCCATTGAAAAATGGCTTTTTTCTTATCCAGTCACCACCAGGCCTATTATTAACACTAAGTGTCTTATATATATTCTTGTCACTTTTATTAACCTTTGTTTTGACAAACAAAATCATAAAGCTACTCAGAGAGCAACAGCTTTCTCATTTGCCTAAGGTGCTTGCTTGCAAACTGCAATCACCAACCAAAAGGGATCTGCAGAACGCTGGCGACGCCCATAAATCCTGGAGGAAACGCCCCTTGGTGGGAGAACTGTCAGTTAAAAGCCATGTGTTCTGAAGCTGAAGCGGGGACTGAAACCCTGCTAGGGAAAAGTTAAGTACTCTGAAAAGGCCTCTAGCCTGATGGAGAGCTTGCACATGGGCCGAGGGAAGACCAGTCAACAAAGCCAAGATTCTCCTCAAAAGATACCAGAATATGGGTAGTATTGCAGTTACTAAGAAAAAAAAATTTTTTTAATTTAAAATAAATAAAAAATAAAAACTTAGTAAGCCACCCAACCACCCAGAGAGCATTACTACTTCCCAGTGTATGCTCAAAGATAAAATGGTTGCAGGAGGTTCACCTAAGGGCTGAATTGCATGGCATGACTTGTTGCGTAGAATTAGCACTGTAAACATTAGGGGAAACTTCCAAAATTCATGACCTCTGAGTTATATTAGTCAATCTATAGTCTTGTTTTTCTGAAAGAAACTACAATACCAGAGACAACTGGCATTTAGATGTCTCCTAATTCACAGAAATAAGCAATATTATCTGCACTTAGGGAATGGTTTTACTTTCTGTTTTCTCTTGGGCCATTGGAGTTGGGGTGGGAGAGCCCGCAGCAAAACTCAGGGAGGTGTCGAGTCATGAAAATTAGGGTAAAAGCAGGGGCAGTCTCAGGACTATCTTGCTTCACTACTCTATGGTCCAGAGTATGTGAAACGTACAGTTTTATGACACGTCATAGTATCTGGCAGGGCAACTCTCATCACTCTTCTTTTTAAGTTTTTTCTGAACAATTCACATCTTTCATTCGGAAAATGTGGGGTAGGTAGGTTGTCTTATATTTAGGACCTCCTAACATTTGGGCACATACATTATTCCCCAGCCAGCAGGAATGCTCTGTTTCAGAGAAAGACACACCTAAAGATTAAGTTCGTTCCTCAATCCACCTCTGTCAGACACTCATTATCAGAAATTCTTCCCAGATTCTAGCAATAATCTGTAGATCTCAGCTTCGGTTTTGTACTTCTCTACACCTAGATAGGTATTTCAATGGATAACAAAGACATGTCAACTTTTCGAGGTCCAAACCTAGAATGGCTACTTTCTACATATTCTCTCTTGTGCCCAGGGAAGGATATAACTTAAAAAGAGATGCGGCACAACTTCTATGCCTGTTCCCTGAACCATGTCACCCTTAATATAAGGAGCTTTAAGAATGCTTTAAAAATCCAAAAGAGGAACTTCTTTTTCCTAAGAATCCCTTCTTTCTCAATTATTCCTCACAGAATAGAGAATGAACTCTTGTTTTCAAGATCTGAGAGATTTTTTCATCTTCCTATTTCCCCAATCCTGCCACCTCACTTCTTCCTGTTTGTCTCCATCCCAATTTACCAGTCAGTACCCACCCTAAAAGACTGCGTTAGTCAATAAAGAAATATTTGTTTGGAATCATATGTCATTTGTTGGCTGAAGATGGCAATCAAAACTAGTACCAACATCTTGTCATACCACGCTCCCCCTTCAGGCACAAGAAAGCTCACCAACAAGAGTGAAGAGAGACTCAGTAACATTTACTAAATGTTTACCATGTGCTGATATTTTGCTGGATACTTTCAAGTAAATATCTTATTTCATGCTCTATAATTGTTCTCAGTCTATGATGTCATTCACAAGGAATTTCATGCATGATCAAACAATGAATTATCCTCTCTGGTTATCATTTTGCAAAGAATTACCTACATCCTACTCCTAGCAAATTCAATTCTTTTTAGACATTTATCCCTTAAATTTGAGATAGACCCCCCCTTTTTATACATATATCCCACCCTCTATCCCAATGTCTCCCCCATGAGCCATGTGAAAATTCAAAGATTTTAAATTTAACAAAACTTTTTAAAAAGGAATGGTGACCATATGTAGAATATGCACATTGACTTTTTAAAACCTTTTTCTTTTCAACCTTAACCTTTTTATATAACTTTAAAAAATAATATTATAGCTATCTTTGTGACAATTACAAATTTACATATTATTGCCCAGTAGCTAATAATTTTAATCAACTCTTTTATTTTCTAAATTTTAAACTGACTATGTGTGTGTGTGTGTGTGTGTGTGTGAGAGAGAGAGAGAGAGAGAGATCATTCTTTCTAGAAATAAGGGGTTTTTTTTTTATTTTTTACAATTATTTTCACCTTTTTTTCATGTCATACCTCACCAGCCAGTATTTGGAATACAAATATGAATTCAAAAAGATCATTGATTTTTATTCCTATTTCCCCAATATTTCACCACCCTTTACTGAGCACCTACAGTGTGCCAGGCACTGTACTAGTGGCACAAAGATAAATAAGCAGGAGTCCTGACCTCAAGGAACGTACAGTCTAATGGGAAAAGCACAGATGAATAACAGCTAAGTAAAAGTTAACACTTTTGGTGCTACAATATGTACACAGTCCAAGTACAATGCAAAATAGATCATTTTCAGGCCTCAGGGGATACCTCTGGGTCATCTTCATCTGGAGAGTCCTCCCTTGAGCCACCATCCTACCACCTAGCCTGATCCTTCCCTACATGATCTCTCTACTGTCGGGGCCCCATAATCCTGATGATCAACACGACTGGAACCCTCAGCATAATTATTCCGTCCTCCTCTACGCTGGCCTCTCAGAGCCACACAGTCAGTTTGCCAATCTTATCCGCTATGCCTCAACAATACCTTTCTTAACACTCCTCATTCTCTCTGTCTTAATTCCATCCTTATAACTCTGACCTAAACGAACATCATAATCTCCTGTCCAGGTTCCGCTGCTTGTCACTCCCATTTCTACCACACTGGCAGATCACTCTGCAGGAAGCAAGATCTTTCTAAGGAGTAGAAGACTGAAGTCCCCTACAATCTATTCCCAACCTTTCCAACTTGATCTCCAACTGCCACCTCTTAGGCACATTCTGTGATCCAGATGAACTGTATTTATATAACAGTTATCACAAATACCCCCAACTCCATGTCTTTCTTGAGAAGTTCCTGATAAAAAAAATATAGTTTTCTACCTCCCCTAGTACCAATCCCAGCCATATTTTAAGATCCAAATTAAATGACAGCGTCCCTGGAAAGTTTTATGCTTCTCCCATCTGGAAAATATTGCATTCTTTTAATTCTCCTAGCAATTTACCTGTGCCTCTATTCTTTTTATTATGTGAATGGATTTTACTAATAGAATGGATTTTTGAAGAGCAGGAATATCTTCATCTCCCAACATTTATATGTAGCAAGTAATCAACAAATCCTCTTTGAATGTACTAGTGCCTATTAGTTTTACTCTGCAGTCAAACATAGATTCCAGCGGCATGTCTCAATAGGCTGAATTACTCACCTGATTTCCATGGGGAATTGTGCATTTGTGACCAGGAAACTGGAGATTTTACAATGGTGGAGTAGCTTCAAAAACCTGTTGATCTCTGGGTACATTATTGGTTCTCCCACAAGGGACAATGCACAGTGCTTTACCGTCATTCCTTCTTCAAAGCGCTCTGCTTGGACACCTGGTACTCCTGAAGTGAAAAGGAACAAGCTAGATAAGACACAGATAGAGGATGTCGCTTACATTTTTCTTAGTGATTGTTTGATTTTACAGGGCAAATTCATTCAGTCAAAAAATACAAAACAAAGGTCAGAGTGGGGGATAAAACTAGAATTACTAAATCAGAAGTCAGCAATCTCATCCTTAGTTTTGATGCTGATTAAACTACATCAATACAAGCAGGCAAAACTAACTGTGTTAGCTATTAATAATTATTTGGAATGCAGAATACATCACTTTCCATAATTTGCTTAGCTCTGCCTTCTTTCATGTTGGTCTAAGAAAATCAACTCAATACATCCACATAAGGAAAAGCCTCTTCTAGACCAATTATCTCCCTATGCATTCTGCCAGTACCCTGAATTGGGAAACTAAATGTAGTTGTTCCAGAGGCGTAGAGAAGAGAAAAAGAAGAGATCTGTAGTTCTCACATTTGGGTTCACATTGGAATAACCTGGAAGATTAAAAAACCACTGTCACCTAGGTCTACCTGCAAAGAGTCTGTTTCATTAGAACACATGCAAGCCAGAACAACAGGAGTTCTAAAAGTTCCCCAAATGATTCTTATGTACAGCCAAGGTTGAAAACCACTGCATGAAACCAGAGGACCCCAAACCTTGTCTACACATTGGAATCGGCTGTGTATCTGTAACTTCCAAAATCCAGGCTGAAGCTCAGACCAAATAAATCACAGTCTCTGGGGAATGGCATGGGCACCAGTCGTCTCCGGGGCTCCCCAGTGAGTCCAACATGCAGACAAGTTTGGTAACCACTGGCACACACCACTCATTCTCAACCCAAGATGGACACTGGAATTACCCAAAGAACTTTTAAAATCCCGGTGTCCAGGCAGTATTCCAAACCAATTAAATCACAGTCTCTGGGGACAGGACTCGGGCATCAGGATTTTTAAGTGCTCCTCATGTGATTAGAGTTTAAAGTTTGTTTTGACAAGCACTGCTCTCGACTCAAATGGAGAAGGCATTCAGAGACAGCTGTCCTAAAAGTCCCACAATCTAAGAATGTGAAAGACTTGGAAAGAATGTGCACAGGCAAGTAAAAATATATCTCCTTTACTGTAGATATTTCTAAATCAATTATCTCTAGGATCTTTTTGAAGACTATATTCTCTCTGAAGGGTACAGATTCCTCATGGAGATTGGGGGTGGGGTGAAGCATGTCCACATGTTCTTCCAGTCACTTATTAGCCATCCTTCAAACTTAATTTTCTTAGCTATGAACTGTATCGATTTCAAAAAATCTTTGTTAGTATTAAATGAGATGATGCATTTAAAGGTCTTAGCAGAGCACCTGGCACACAGGAAACATTCATTAAGGATTTACAATTATCACCTTTATCCTGTTTATTAAACTGACGAAATCCCAGTAACTGTCACCTTAATACAACAACAACAAAGAACCTGTGGAAAATAAAGTTAACCTGCATTGCTCAATTTTGCCTTAAAGTTTACAAATTGACTTTATTTTATACACACAAATACAATCTACTTGGAAATAAGCAAGTGCAAGCACATTACCAAGAGGTCAAACCAACAGAATAGAGACTAAAACGAGAATATTCTAAAAGTAACAGGTGATATCTTCTTTTATGACTAACTGCAATCCTAAGAATGTATTTCATGTCAGTATTTTTGGATGGATGAATAATTTTTTAGGTTATTGAAATCTAAGATCTTAACTCAAGTGAATCAAGGTTTTAAATAAAACTTGATCCTTAAACTCATTCTGTGCTGCCAAGACAACTCAGCATGAAGTATAACATTTCCTTTTTCAAAAAAAAGTATCATTAACTTTAATCCCCACAGGAGCAGCTGAGTAGAAGGCAGATTTAACCTCAACTCCAGAATTAACCTAAAACTCAGAAAGTAGAAGTCCTGGCCACTGGGAGTCAGATGTACTGGGTTCAAATTCTGGCTCTATCACTAAGCTAGTTTTGTGTCCTTGGTCAGGCCTCTCACTCTCTCCAAGCCCATTCCCTTATAATGGGAATTTTACACACACACACACACACACACACACACACAATTAAATGAAATGAGCTACAGGAAATACTTGGTGGGGTGCCAGGCCCAGCACCTCCACCAAATGTTCAAAACATGTTAGCTGCAAATGTTTTTATTTTGTGAACTGAAACAGAAATACAATTATTTTAATTACTTAAAATAGTAATTGTTTTCAATTAACTGTACGTATTGATCACCTACTATGTGCCAAGTACTGTTTTAGAAGATTTTTCTATCAGTAAAGAAAACAGAGAAAGGTCTGTGCCTTTGTGGAGTTTATATTCTAGCAAATGAGATAGAGACATAAAATATAGTGAATCAGTAACTATAGCAGAACAGTCCAGTGGAACTTTCTGTGATGATGGAAATATTCTCTTTTTTTCTCTATCTAAAACAGTACACACTAGTCACACATGACTATTGAGCACTTGAAATGTGGCTAGTGTCAATGAGGAAGTGAATTTTTAATTTTATTTAATTTTTACTAATTTAAAAGGGCCATGTGTGGCTAACGGATACCATATTGGATGTACACTTCTATAATACGTTAGAACGTGATAAGCATTTAGGGAAAAAAAGGTAGAACAGGGTAAAGAAGATGTGCAGTGCCAAGAGGAAACAAAGGCAGGCCGCCCTGCTATACAGGGTGGGCAGGATGGACCTCACTGAAAAGGCGAGGTCTGACGTGGAGATGCGGGCGTGGGCCAAGAGAGCAAAGAGGGGAAGACACGTGTGGAAGCCTGTCTAATATGTTCAAGAAATCTGAGGAACAACAGTATTCACTGCAGGGTTTTGAGAAGAAGGATGGCATGAACTAATTTTTGTTTTAAATGTATCAGATTGGGTTCCATATTGAGAACACAGGGGCAAGGAGAGAAGCTAATCTGTCCAGAGCTGAGCAAGAAATGATGGTGGCTTGTACCAAGGTGGCACAAAGGGATTATCAGCTGGATCTGTGTTGACAGTTTAGTCAAGAGGATTCTGGAATGGACTGGATGGAGGGTAAGAGAGAATGAGAGGTGCCAAGGACTTCCACCAAGTGTTGGGCCTGAGCAACCAGTCGCCATCAACTCAGACAAAGAAAGCCTTAGGTGTAACAGGACAGAGATGGGGACCAGGGACTGACTCACAATTCTCCGGAGAGGAGGAGGGACCAACAAAGCACACTACCAAGGAGCAGCCAGGGAGGAAGGGGGAAAACCTAAAAGCAAAGAGACCAACTGCTATCTTTTCTGTAGAGCTGCAACTCAAATTTTCATAAACATACTTGCCCATTTAGAAAATCTAAAACCCACAAACAAACAAAAAACAAGACCAAAAAAATCTCCCAAGTCCCCGTGGGTAAACTTTTTAAAGTAATGGATTCTGAGATTTAAAAATCATCCTGATTCTTTCAAAAGTAAGGTGTTGAGAAAGATATGCAAAACCTTGGTTCTGTCCTTCATAAAAGCACATTTCTATTGCATGCTCACTGCCAGAGGCTATTACAGTGGTCCTTCCAAAAACAAGGCCTCAAGGAATCAACATCATCTTCTTTCACTGTCCTCAAAGAAAATAAAACAGCTTCCAAATTTCTAATGGAAAGAACTCCTGGAGAAGAAAGAAAGAGTCAGGCAACAGGAAACACTGTATTTCAGTAACAATCTATAGTGCTATTCCCCACTGTGTGATAGACACACACACACACACACACACACACACACACATTCTCTCTCTCTGTTCTCCTCATGGTTCACAAACTTTAACCCTTTCACAACTAAACTCTGATGCTTTGTTATTCTATTTTTTATGGGTTTTTTTGTTGTTGTTGTTCAGCAAGTTTTCTGACATTTCTGTTATCCTGTACAGCTTCCTGATCTTGGATAATCACAACTACAGTCAGCAGAATAACTAAGAAGCATAATTTATTTCACTGAAAGACCTCAAAGCAAGAATTTAAGATTCCAGAATTTTTATCCTAAAGTCATGATGATAAACCAAATAACATACCCCCAAAAAAAAAAAGATGATACATTGCTGAGCATACAGTATTCCTATGTCTAAGGTGTGGGCCAATCAGAAATAAAACACTCTCTTTTTTTTTCCCATAGCAATGTAGTTCTTAGTCAAAGATCTTCCCAAGAACCTTTCCTGGCTTAAAGTCAAAAATAATAACTGTTTGATACAGACATTTCACTGTGAAGTGTTTCATAAATAAGTTTTCAGAAAACAATTAGCAGGTGGTGTTCTCTTCCCCACCTCCACATTTCTTTATGATGTGCTCTTTAGCATACCTAGTTTGTGAGAACCATCTGCTAGGGAGCTTTTGGTTTTTGCACTACTTCACTTCTAGTTTAAGGTATAGATAAAAAAACACCTAGCAGCAAATGATGTCTTTTTCAGCTTTGCATCTTTACCACTGAGGACATGTCTGACAAAGAATGTTCAATCACTTGATGTTTGCTGAAATGATGAAAAACTGAGCTAAAGAAACCTCAACCCCATTCTCCAGGATCTGTTTCTCCCTGCCATGGCTGTGAGGGGGCAGGCAGCATTTTGAAAAGATGCTGAGTTGCGCTGAAATTCTGACCCACTTTTAATCAATATAAAGTTATTTTTGTAAGTGTATAAAGAGAAAACTAATAAAGGTCATGAAAACAAAGATATTTTAATGATTCAGTGAAACAAGTAAAAAGACAATGATTGCCCTCAGAATTGAGAATAGCAGCACAAAAGAGAAGTACTTAAAAAATCAGAGAATTATCTTCAAAATCTGCTCAAGGCTGGCCACTTAGCTAAAGTTGGAAACTCGGAGACAATAGGCAACAATAGCCACAACCAGTTCCCATCCTACACAGAAATAAACTCAGAGACTGGACCAGACCCAAGGGAGAGAACAGGTGTTCATCACGGGGTGGGAAAGCAAACGAGAAAACAAAGGACTCCGAGCCGGAGCAAGGGAAATTATTAATGAGCCAACACAGTGGAACTCTAAAAAGTGGCTGAAGTGGAGAGATCTAGAATATAATAAACCAAGAAAGAAACAGCTTCGAGGCTTTGAAAATTGCCTATAATTTCCAATTTATAAGGATGCTGTTCCTAAGCATTTCTGTTTAAGCCTGAAATGTGTATTACCATAGATATAATATTATTAAAATGAAAATTAAGTGACCGTGCAAACTCCTAAACACCTAATTAATCTGTAATACACCTAAATTACAGTGCTAATAAATCCATTTCAATATCACCTAAATCTAATTCAAATATTTTTTCCTGTAGGAAAATGTATTCTAAGTTCCAAATAAGGAAACCAGAAATCATATCTCTTTCTGATTTTTTGTTTGTTTGTCTCTTTGTTTTTAAGCCACAGGGGACACAAGGTAATAGTATGGGGGCTCCAACAGAGAAACTCCAATATGAGTGTCAGAGAAGAGAAAGGCGAAGTTGATTCCCACAGGGCATCTGTAGGTGGGC
This sequence comes from Eulemur rufifrons, assembly GCF_041146395.1. Classification (NCBI taxonomy): domain Eukaryota; kingdom Metazoa; phylum Chordata; class Mammalia; order Primates; family Lemuridae; genus Eulemur; species Eulemur rufifrons. The sequence goes on along the minus strand of NC_090996.1, from coordinate 2,775,154 downwards.
TTATCTCTACATCACTTGAGATGAGTCACTTTTCCAGGCCAATTTCTAGTGAGGAGTTGAGATTTGAGGAAGGTAGACAGTAGATCCTCCATCAGGGGCCCCAAAACAAGATCTAGAGGTACATGTCTGCATCTTTAGAGTTCAAGAGTAGGATCCATGCCAGGCTTGCACCCAGGTGAGGACACTGGGTTCAGAAGAGGTAGGGTGACTCACCCACAGTCTGTAACCATCAGCCTCACCATCCTTATTCTGAGGCTGACCTAGCCAGAAACAGGGTGAACTGTTTTATTTGTAACTATCCCCTAAGGATGAATGAAAGAACATAGAGATTTCACTTAGTGCAGGAAGAATTCAGGATTGTAAAAAAGAAAACTTTAGACTATAACCATTATAAAGCCTAGTATAAGTAATTTAGTGAAGTCATAAAATCTCACTGCCTAGTGAATGTCTACAATAAAATCAACAACCACCAATTAGAACAGTTTAGATTACTTTCTGCCAAGAGCCAAGAGAATGGAAAACACAACCAATGTTCTGAAATACTAAACTTCTATAACGTTGCCAGAAGAGCATTGTTTTAAAAGAACACATATAATATTTTTTTCTTTTAAATCTTACAGACTACCACCAATTTTCCAGAAGGGCTCTGGATTCTTACAAATTATATATTTTACCCCTTAGTAACTAGGGTTTTTTTCTTTTCTAATACTATAGTTTCTGAGCAAGATTTACTATGACTATTATAGCAACAAGACAGATTTTCAAAAAGTAATGGCTTGTTGAAGCTCAGGATGAAGTAAAAACATTAAATAGTCACCACAGCCCAAAAATTAAAAATTAAGGGAGCTCTTACTCATTGTGAAAATATAAAACTAAAAGAACTCCTTTACGCCCACGTGCTGGCCCAGGGGTAGGGAACCTTCAGCCTTAAGGTCACATGTAGCCTTCTATAATAAAAAGTGCGACCTTTTGACTCAATCCAAATTTTATGGAACAAAACCTTTTGTCTTTATTAATACATTTTTGTTCATCGTTTTTACTTTTTAAATGAACGTATTTAAAATACCAAAGAATAAAATAAATTTCAATGAAATAATCTTCCAAGATTGACCGGCACAATTAGAACCATAAGGCTACAACAAAAGCCCTAAGGGATAAAGTGACGGCTGCTACGCTCATGATTTAGTTCTAACTTCCCCCGCCTGACTGGCACCACTACCGCGCAGGCTGGTTGGCGAGAGTTTATGGGGGTCGAGTACACCAGTTTGTTATCAGCTTTTGACAACAGTGCACCTGTTTATGTTTGAAGTGGAATTTGGGAGCAGATGCACAGCTTAACAGTATTTTTTAATTCTGTCTGCTTAAGAGCCCATCATGTCAAAGAAGACCAAGAGAACACTGAAGGAAGATTTTTTAATGAGGATTCGGAATTGCAATGTTATCTTGTTTCTGCTAAAGATAAGATGATTTGCCTGCTTTGTGATACCGCAATATCAACATTAAAGAAATTCAATGCTCATCAGCATTATAACATTCATAAAGACCACAAATATTTTACATTGGGGGAGAGGCACGAAAGGTGGTATTGCAGAAATTAAAAGACGAAAAGCAAAAGCGAAGACAATTCTTTCAAGCAGCAATAAGACCTGGAAATAATGCCACTGAAGCAACTTATAAAGTAGCTTAATACTCGGGAAAAAAGGGAAGCCATTCAGCGATGTAGAAATTATGAAAGAATGCATTGGAAAAGTGGTAGGATGCTTAGACTCTGATAACGTTTCAAAGTACAAACAACTACCTCTTTCAAAGAGAACCACAACTGATGGGCAGCATGAATTAGCCTTCAACTTAACAGAACAACTTCATGCAATACTTCAAAAGGAAAATATATACTATTCAATCGCTCTGGATAAATCGACTGATACTACTGACTTGGCACAGGCTTTCTACTTCATTTGGGTCATAACAGAAGATTTTCTTTGCTATGAAGAATTATTTGCTTTGGGCACCCCTGCGAACAGAACACAGGGAATAGATATCTTCAACAACTTTCAAGATAAATCTTGTGAAGTTGGACTGAATTTGGTAAATTTAGTGAGTATATGTATAGACAGTGCACCTTTCGTGGCAGGAAAACATGAAGGGTTTATTGCACAGATAAAAAAATTATTAACAGATCCAGATATTCTCATTTCTTTTCATTCCATCTTGCATCACCAAAATCTCTGTGCTAAAGCTACTATTTTAAGTGACACTTTACAACGAGTTACAAGTATTGTTAACTATATTTGTGTAAATGCAACACGGCATCGGTATCGGCTGTTGAATGATGAGGTATTCAGTTTGGATTTGACATATCATTCTAAAGTACCTTGGCTATCTCAGACAGGTGTTAGCCAAAATTTTATCTCTGTGAGAACAGATTGTTAAATTTTATGAAGAACAGAATCAGCAATGTGAATTGTTGAAAGATTTCTATAGGAATGCAGCATTTCTGTGTGCTATCATGTCAAGTCAAAATAACTTGAATATTTCTTCACAAGGTAAAACTAAGTCTATATATTAATGTGATATGTGGCAAAAAAAACCCAAGCATTTCAAAAAAGCTATCTTTTTAAAAAACACTTCTTCAGGCCGGGCGCGGTGGCTCACGCCTGTAATCCTAGCACTCTGGGAGGCCGAGGCGGGTGGATTGCTCAAGGTCAGGAGTTCGAGACCAGCCTGAGCGAGACCCCGTCTCTACTAAAAATAGAAAGACATTATATGGACAACTAAAAATCTATATAGAAAAAATTAGCCAGGCATAGTGGCGCATGCCTGTAGTCCCAGCTACTCGGGAGGCTGAGGCAGGAGGATCGCTTAAGCCGAGGAGTCTGAGGTTGCTGTGAGCTAAGCTGACGCCACGGCACTCACTCTAGCCTGGGTAACAAAGTGAGACTCTGTCTCAAAAAAAAAAAAAAAAAAAAAAACACTTCTTCAAAAGGAAATTTTGGATGAACCTTTTCCCCGGTTAGCAAAGGTCACTCATGAGCAGGATGGTATATGCAAGTCATCTGAAGAATATGCAGCTGTTACAGATCTATCTATTGGAGAATACAACGAAAGGTTTGCTGACTTTGAGAATCGTGACATCACAGTCAAGGTAGCATTTCAGCCTCATCTAGTTGATATCACCAAGGCACCTAAAGAACTACAGATGGAACTGATTGAGCTCTCAGTAGATGACATTTTAAAGTCATTGTTTGATGCTAGGAAAGATCCAAGTGAAATAGGGAAAAATGCAGAATACCCACGTCTTCGGCAACATGCCCCAAAAATGCTTTCTTGCTTTTCAACCACTTATTGCTGAGAATTCACATTCTCCTACCTAACCCAAATCCAGGTGCCCTCAAGGTCACAAATGACTGATTCCCATCTAGAGGATCAGCTGAAACTGAGGACCTCCATGTTGCAACCAAATATTCGAGTGCTTTCCAACAAAAAGCAGACACAACAAAGTCATTAAAAGATTAGTTAACTTTAAAGTTAATAGTTTTCGTTTTTTTAATTATTAAGTACATAGTAGTTAGGTTTTTACAAAACAATGTACATTTTTAAGTAAATCTAATTGAAGTTTCTTGAATGAGGCCTTATTTGATTACAGTTAAATTAATGCAGCCTTCCAACATGAAAAGGTTCCCCACCCTTGTGCTGGCATACCTACACCCACCACACCTCCAAACATATGCCTGTTTTCTTCTGGTTTGAAGAAAAACTGCTTTGCTAACCTGAAGAGTGTTGGTGTACAAATATCAACCAGTTCCACTTTGAAAATCTTTCTAGCAAATCTACTGATTAAATATTTTGCTGACATGGTCATATTTTATCAAGTCAATCAAGGTATAAAAAGAATTCTTTATGGGAATTACCAGGGTAAAATAGATACCATATAAATGCTGTTTTTATGAATGAAATTGGTGGCAGTTGTTGAATTTCTGGGGATCATTCCCTCCCTCTTACGCATTCTAACCCCTGCTCAGGATTAACTTCTCCACAGATATGCTCTACTCTTTCTCCCTGCCATCCTGTATCCAACCATCCCCCTACAAGACAATACACATTTTAAAACTCCTGTTTCTTACACCATGGGAACCCAAAGACAAACCTTTAGAGATGCCTACTGATTAAAGTAAGCCCAGGGTTACTACCAACACAACTTTCTGCTCAGGACAAGCCCTCAAACAAGCTTGGCAGACAACAAAGAACATATGCTCACTGAACTCACCTAACACATTTTATTAATGTCAAAAATGTCTACCTCATGACTTATTCATTACTTATTTCCATTTAAAGTACATTTGCCAAAATGCTCCTGTCAGAAAAATTACTATCAAAACTCAGATCGCCATTCTGTATCAAGGACATCTCAAATGGAGAAATGAATGTCTACGTTTCAGGGCTGCTTCCTCCCCACGCAGACTGCATTTAGGGAGATTCCAGTATGTCCAGGAAACACACATCCTCAGCCATCATCCCATTATTTGAAGATTCAATTGGCTCTTCAAGCAATAACTAAAAATAAATTTATTATTAATGGAATATAAAGATAAAATTACTGACATCTCCTACTTCTAATACTACGCTCTGTGATTCTTAATTTTATGTGTCAATTTGGCTGGGCCACGTGCCCAGATATGTGGTCAAACATTATTCTGGATATTTGTGTGATGGGGTTTTTTGGATGAGATTAACATTTAAACTGGTGGACTTTGAGTACAGCAGATTGATTACCCTCCATAATGTGGATGGACCTTATCCAATTGGTCAGATTATCTGAATATAACAAAGGCTGACATCCTCCAAGCAAGAATGAATTCTGCCACCAGAGTGCCTTTGGGCTTGAACCACCACTCCACCCTACGTCTCCAACCTGTCAGTGAACTCCATCAGATTTTATACTCACCAAGCCTCCACAATTATGTGAGCCAATTCCTCAAAATGAATGAATGAATGAAATCTTTCTTGCTCTCCAAACATAAAAACATACACACACTCACACACACACACAATCAGTTCTGTTTTTCTAGAAAGCCCTAATACACTATCTAAAAAAAAGAAGACTTTGCCTTGAAATTTATTAAAATGATATATAAAATGGTGCTGGGAAAACTGGATAGCCACATGTAGAAGACTGAAACAGGACCCACACCTTTCACCTCTCACAAAAATCAACTCACGGTGGATAACAGACTTAAACCTTAGGAGTGAAACTATTAGAATTCTAGAAGAAAATGTGGGAAAGACTCTTACAGACATTGGCCTAGGCAAAGAATTTATGAAGATGACCCCAAAGGCAATCACAGCAACAACAAAAATAAATAAATGGGACCTGATTAAATTAAAAAGCTTCCGCATAGCCAAAGAAACTGACACGAGAGTAAATAGACAACCTACAGAATGGGAAAAAATTTTCACATGCTACACATCCGATAAAGGACTGATAACTAGAATCTATTCAGAACTCAGGAAAATCAGCAAGAAAAAATCAAACAACCCTATCAAAAAGTGGGCAAAGGACATGAAAAAAAATTTTTCAAAAGAAGACAGAAGAATGGCCAACAAACGTGAAAAAATGCTCAATATCTCTAACCATCAGGGACATGCAAATCAAAACCACAATGAGATATCACTTAACTCCAGTGAGAATGGCCTTTAACAAAAAGTTCCATAACAACAAATGTTGGCATGGATGTGGAGAGACAGGAACACTCATACACTGCTGGTGGGACTGCAAACTAGTGCAACCTCTGTGGAAAGCAATATGGACATACAGATACAAGTAGACCTACCATTTGATCCAGCAATCCCATTATTGGGCATCTACCCAAAAGAACAAAAGACATTCTATGACAAAGATATCTGTACCCAAATGTTTATAACAGCACAATTCACAAGTGCGAAAATGCGGAAACAACCCAAGTGCCCATCAGTACATGAGTGGATTAATAAAATGTGGTATATGTATACCATGGAGTACTACTCAGCTATAAGAAACAATGGTGATATAGCACCTCTTGTATTTTCCTGGAAAGAGTTGGAACCCATTCTACTAAGTGAAGTACCCCAAGAACGGAAAAATAAGCACCACATGTACTCACCATCAAACTGGTTTCACTGATCATCACTTAAGAGCACATTTAGGAATAAGATTGATCGGGTGTCAAGCAGATGTGGGTGGGAGAGGGGATGGGTGTATACATGCACAATGAGTGCGATGTGCACAGTGTCTAGGGGATGGACATGTTTGAAGCTCTGACTGGGGAGGGGGTGGCAAGAGCAATATACGTAACCTAAACTTTTGTACCCCCACAATATGATGAAATAAGAATAAAAAATAAAATAAAATAATAAAATAAAAAATAAAATAATAAAATATAGCTTCTATGAAGATCAACAATCAATAATATTAACTAAACCAACAGTGAGTCTAAGAAAAACTAATCAAATTCCAGATGTGGGGCTTACTAGTTCTTTACTAATAGTTTCATTAATTTCCCAAAAGACTGCTGAGAGACATTGCTTTATCCAAATAAGAGAAAGTGATTTATTCCCCCAACCCCCAAAAAAGTGCTTGAAACTAAAAATCAAAGTGAAAAATTACGTACAGGTCAACTTTCCCTAGAAAACTCATGAAGAATAAAATAAAAATACAATCATTGACCAATTGTCTTTTGTATATTACTATTGATTTTGAACCATTATTTGCATTACTTTTCTCCATTTCTCATAAGAAATAAGAACAGTAATAAGAAGTACTATAATCTTAAGAATGAGTGATCTAAACAGAACAAATTTCATTTCATAAAAGAATTGCCTGACCTTGAGAATGCTAACTACTGGGGTTCATAAAGATTCCTGTATATGTTGTTAACACCATAGAGTGCCCATATCAAAACAGCCTTGGTTGGAATTTTTTTTTTTTATTGCTGCACGTAAAAGTAAAGGAGACTACAGGAGAGAAGGAGTCACCAGTGGTAGGTGGAGACAGGAGCAAAGTTAACGGGGAACCTAACAAATTTCAATTCATCGACTACAGTTGTTGCTTTACAAAGTCATTACTTTATAAGTCCACTTTATCTAGCTATAGTACTGGCTCTCAAAGTGTGGTCCTACGTTCAACAACACCCAGAACCTGGCAGAAATACACATTCTTAGGCTCCACCTCAGGCTTAACGAATCAATCTCTGGGAAAGGAAACCAACAATCTGTGTTTTAACAAGCACTCCAGGTGATTCTGATGGTGATCACTGGTGTGAAAACCAGTGATCTCCAGTAAAGTCAAGTATTTTAAGTATGAGACAGAACTGAATCAGGGAATTCTAGAAACTGAGTGGCAGAATTTTTACTACATCACTATGGATCATGAAGAAGAAATTTTTATTAGTATCATTCCTCCTTTTTTTATAGGGTATTCATTCAAAACTGCTTTCCCAACACTAACTGACATTATTTAAGATTTTTTCAATAACCTAAAATTTCTAATCCATGCATAAGGCTGCTTAAGCTCACCAAGACAGGACAATAGCAAAGGTTTTTAAAAAGGATGATGATACGTTCCCAGCAAAACTTACAGATCAAGTGCACCACACTGTAAGTTGCTATGCTTTGGATTAAATTTTTAATTCTTCCATCACATGAGATATAAAAGCTAAAAAGACCAAAATAGATATAATATTTCTACAAACGTTTCACTTCCTTATAGGAAAATTTGCCAGTGGGGACAAAATCCTACCAAAGAAGCAATTCCTCTGCCAATTTGATTCAGGCTATTAACAGGTAATAACATTTCTTTGTAGAGGGAAGATAAATACCTTTAAACTGCTTAATCATGTTCTGATGGTTTTCGATGGCTTCCTTTAAGATCATTTCAGGCTGGTCCATCTTCCACCGCCATTCAGTGCCCACTGGATTGGTATGGTGCCTAGGAACAAGATACAAAGTTCTAGAGCTGAGGTCCCCAGCCCCTGGGCCAAGGCCTGGTACCCGTCTATTAGACCTAATAGTGGCCTCTTAGGAACTGGGCTGCACAGCGGGAAGTGAGCAGCAGGTGAGCAAGCAAAGCTTTATCTGTATTTACAGCCACTCCCCATCGCTCGCATCACCGTCTGAGCTCTGACTCCTGTCAGATTAGTGGCAGCATTATTCTCATAGAAGTGTGAACCCTACTGTAAACTGCACATGTGAGGGATCTAGGTTGCAGCGCCTTATGAAAATCTAATGCTTGATGATCTGAGGTAGAGCTGAGGTGGTGATGCTAGCGCTGGGGAGTGGCTGCAAATGTAATAAATGCAATGCACTTGAATCATCCTGAAACCATTCCCCCACCCCCACCCCCAGTCCATGGAAAAACTGTCTTCCATGAAACTGGTCCCTGGTGCCAAAAAGGTTGGGGACCACTGTTCTGAAGGACTCCTTGTAATGAGAGCTTGGCCAGTCATCTGCTATGAAGTAGTCCATAAAAATCACAAAATCAGGGTTGGTTTCCTCCTAAGAGCTCAACTGTTTAGAGCAGTATTTTCCAACTTGTTTTAAGTCATGACACCTAGCAGAGAGGAGTGAACAGAGAATAAAAGTCACTCAACATCTCAGCCCAGCCCCTGGTCCTAATTGAGTCAATTCCAGTTACAAATTGACAAAACACTCTTTCTTGCTTTTAATCATGTTAACTATGTACATACACAAACAAGGCAACATGTTGCCATCATGTTATTACCAACTATGTCAACATTTCATAAAGTGGGTGAGGAAAGCTGGAACACTTAGGTTTGGAAATGACACTGGGAGGGCCAGAGAAAGAGCACTTGTTGATGCAGGCCTGAGAAAAGGCAAGAAACTCCTGGAACCTTCTCTCCTATCTCCCTTATGGAACAAAAGTAGGGAGAGATCAACTTTCAATGAGATCATGAGTGTGGACATTTTTTCCCACTCTGTTCAGCAGGAGAAAACTGCAGCCACAGCCCCAGCCATATATGTTTTGCAATTAGTCACATCCTAAATCAGTATGCTTAGACAAAGAATGATGGTTACTTCTGTAACTCTCCTTCTTTATACATTTTTGTGGTTGTTTGAGTTCTACTCATAATGATGCATCATTCTCTTGTTATGTTATTAGTACTATATATCTCATCAGTCAAATCTTGGAGGTTGACCAGGCACTGGATCTCCTTGAGGTGACGCGGCCTGTCTCATTCCAACATTTCCCAAGGTTTGTTCTAAATGATGCTACACAAAACAAAGGGATGCGAACTTTCTAAGAGCTGCTTTCTACATTATCCGTTATCCCGGAGAATCACAGAGTCCTCTTAGATTATTTTTGATCTTACATGTTTTTACTTCCTTATTATGAACGAATATTTCCTATTATTCATTTTATCTGGGTATTACCAGTTAAAGAAACTATATTTCTGTGTTATTACCCTGTGTCCAGTCACATTTTTAAATTCTCTTATAAACTGTAAGACTTTTCCAGTTATTTTTCTTAGATTACCTAGGTATCTAGTCATATATTATGATACAGTTCCTCTTTTACAATATTTTTATTACATTTTTATTTCATGTCACCTTACATTAGCCAGGACATCCACAAATATATTAAATAACAGTGATAAAATCTGTCACCCTGGTTAGATTTTAACATTCAATAAAAATGTTTCTAGTGTTATATCATAAAATACATTAACTTGCTCAAAATTAACAACTTACAAGATAACAAAAATAACATGTTCACTTAACAGCTAGGAAAGGATTTAAAAGCTTGACAATACTCAGTATTGGTAAGGAGGGCAAAATATTCCCTCTCACGCTGGCAAGGCCAGAGAAAGAGGCCTGCCTCCTAGTGCAGGCCTGGGAAAGGGACAAGACATGCCACTTGGAAGCTACTCTCCTAAATCCTTTATGGAAGAAAAGCCTTTATCTGTGAGGGAATTGGGGAAAAGCCTGTGGCAACCCAGCCCCCATGCTACACGCAGGGAGAACTTGAAGCCCATGGTACACTAAGAATAAGCACAGAGACAACAAACCTCAGCTGGAGCCCAGCTCCTGACTAGATTGACTCAACTCCAATAAATGCCCGACAGAAGGAAAGGGGTGCCCATTTCCAAACACACACACAAAACTCCACCTCAGTCTCTAATGCCCTAAACTACATGTCCAACTTTAAAACAAACAAAAAAAAAATTATGAGACATGTAAAAAGGCAAGAAAAATAACACAATTCCAACAGACAAAGCAACAAATAGAACCAAACTCATATGACACAGGCTGAGGCAGGAGCATCGCTTGAGGCCAGGAGTTGAGAGCAACCTGGGCAACATAGCAAGACCTCATTTCTACAAAAACAAAAATTTAAAAATTAGCCAGGCATGGTGGTACATGCCTTAGTCTCAGCTGCTCTGGAAGCTGAGGCAGAAGGATCACTTGAGCCCAGGAATTTGAGGTTGCAGTGAGCTATGATGACACCACTGCACTCTAGCCCAGGCAACACAGCAAGACACTGTTTCCAAAAAAAAAAAAAAAAATTACACACTATAATCAAGTACAATTTATCCCAGGGATGCAAGGATGATTCAATACACACAAATCAATAAACATGATACATCACATCAATGGAATGATAAGACAAAAAACATATGATGATCTCAATAGACACAGAAGAAACATTTAGAAAAATTCAACTCCCTTCATTATAAAAACTCTTAACAAATTAGGCATAAAAGGAACATAACTCAAGAAATAAAAGTCATATATGACAAACTCACAGCTAATATTATACTGAATGATAGAAAGTTGGAAGCTTTTGCTCTAAGAACTGAAACAAAACAGGATGCCACATTTACCACTTTTATTGGACACAATACTGGAAGTCCTAGCCATAGTAATTAGGCAAGAAAAAGAAATAAAAGGCATCCAAATTGGAAACAAGAAAGACATATTGTCCCTATTTGCAGATGTCATGATCTCCTGTACAAAAAAACCTAAAAACCTCACTAAAAAACTCTTGGAACTGATAAATGAATTCATTGCAGGATACAAATTCAAAACACAAAAATCAGTAGTATTTCTTTTCTTTTCTTTTCTTTTTTTTCTTTTTTCTTTAATTTAGAGACAGAGTCTCACCCTGTCGCCCAGGCTAGAGTGCAGTGGCGCAATCACAGCTCACTGCAAACACAAACTCCTGGGTTTGAGCGAACCTTCTGCCTCAGCCTCCTGCATAGTTGGGAATACAGGTGCAAGCCACCAAGCTCGGCTAATTTTTTTTTTATTTTTTATACAGACAGGGCCCCATATGTTTCCCAAGCTGGTCTCAAACTCCTGGCCTCATGTGATCCCCCTGCCTCAGCCTCCCAAAGTGTTGGAATTATAGGTATAAGCCACCATGCCTGGCCATAATCAGTATATCAAACTAAAAAGCTTCTGTATAGCAAGGAAACAATCAACAGAGTGAAGAGACTGCCTGCAGATGGGAGAAAATATTAATATTTTCAAACTATTCATCTGATGAGGTACTAGAATATACAAGAAACTCAAACAACTCAGGAGAAAAAAATACATATATAATCTGATTTAAAAATGGGCAAATGATCTGAATAGACATTTATCAAAAGAGTATAAATAAGTACCAAACAGATATATAAAGAAATGCTGAACGTCACTAATCATGAGGGAAATACAAATCAAAACCACAATGAGATTTCATCTTACTCCAGTTAGAATGGCTACTATCAAAAAACAAATGCTGGTGAAGATGTGGAGAAAGGAGAACTCTTATACACTGCTGATGGGAATGCACAGCCATTATGGATAACAGTATGGAGGTTCCTCAAAAAACTAAATATAGTACCATGTATCCAGCAACCACTGCTGGGTATACATTCAAATAAAAGGAAGTCAGTATGTTGAAGAGTTTACTGCAGCACTATTCATAATATAGAGTGACAAAAGAAAGCCAAAGGACAGAATCAGAGACAATGCATCCAGCAAAGAATGAGTAAAGAGGGGAAATTGAAAAGAAACCATCAAAGGGCCAGTGGTCGGGGGGTGAGGGGGTAGATGGTACTAGAAGAGACTGTCATATCTGAATCCAATAAGAGTGGTCCTTCTCTAGCAGGCTTCACTACAGTTCAATTAAGATAAAAATTAAGTCACTTCTATTAGATTTGCTAGTAAGCAGGTCATTACTGACCACAACAAAATGAGTTGCAATGGAGACACGAGTCTGCCTATAGAGAAATGAGGAGCTGAAGAGTAAGCATTTGTCAGTGAAGGAGAAAAATCGGTTAATAGCAAGCACCAAAGAGAGAAAAAAAGAGAGAATTCTGCATTCTTTTACTTAAAATATTCCCAATTTCCATAAAAGATTCAATTCCACATATGATGGGCTGTAGCCAGCTGAAAGACAACATTCAGGGCTTGTATTTCCAGCCAGATAAACAGACCAGCGTCCAACAACAAAACAGCCAAGTTGATACCTTAGCATAAAAGTCATCCCAGATAGGACAACAGATAAAGACAAAAATATAGGGAAGCAAGATAAACAGAAACCACAAAAAGAATAGAACAAAAATAAATATTTACCAACAATTTATCAATAATCACCATAAATAAGAACAAACTCATCAGTTAAAAGGCATATTGTTCAAATGGATTTTTTTAAGATCCAGCAATTCCATACACAGGTGTTTATCCAAGAGAAATAAAAATATTTGTCTACAAAGGTTTTATACACTAATGCTCACAGTAGCTTTATTCATAATCCAGTCAAAATCTGGCAACAACCCAAATGTTCACCTAGAGGTAAATGAATAAACAAACTAGCATAACCACACAACAGACTATTATTCAGCAATGAAAAGGAACAAAAGGAACAAACTACTGATATACACAGTGACATGGATAAATCTCAAAACCATTTTACTGAGCAAAAGAAACCACATTAAAAAATGCATACTAAATGATTCTATTCTGCAAGCCTAGAAAAAGCACACTAACATATATTGTCAGAAAGCAAATCAGTTTACCTGGGGCAGGGATGAGGTGAAAGAAATTGACTGGAAGCAGGTACAAAGAAACCTCTAGGAGTGATGAAAATGTTCTATGTCTTGACTGCGGTTGTAGTTACATGGTGTACACATTCACCTACACTCACTGAACAATACATCATTTTAAACAGGTTTGTTTCATTGTATGTAGATTCAACTTCAGAAAAGTTGATTTTAAAAAGCTGATCCAGCCAAACCCTTATTTATAAAAGCAACACACTTAAAATATAAGGTTGAAGTTACATAAAGGAAGGAAAAAGACATGGCAAGTATAAATCACCAAAAGAAATGTAGTTAGCTATATTAATAGCAGATAACATAGGCTTTAAGCCAAAAGGCATTATTATAGATAAAAAAGACCACTAACTAATAAAATAAGCACATAATCAATAACAGGGAATAGATCTGTTGCTGTTTTATTACACAACAATTAAAACATATACTCTTTTCATGTACATATGAATAGATTTTTAAAAACTGGCCATACCCTAGGCACACAGTATTTCTCAATAAATTTGAAATAATTTGTTTTATAATACAAAGACCACATTCTGTAACAATAATACAACTTAGTTGAAAATAAATAGCCGAAATATAACCCCCCAAAATCTGAATTGTAACTAAAAATAAGCAATCTTTGACCCCTGAGTTACACAGAAATCACACAGATGTTAGAAAGTATTCATAATTGAATGATAACATACTAGTAAGCAAAATCTATGTAATGATTAGAAGCTGAAGAAGCATACAGAGGGAAATTTATAAATTAAAGACTTATAGGAGAATGAATATTAATGAGCTAACAGTCCAACTTAAGATAGAAAAAGAATAGAAAATAGAACAGTAATAGATTCGTGAACTACAAAACAAAGACATAATGAAGAGGATCCTCAAGCTAAAATCTAGTTCTTCAGAAAAACTAACAAAATTGACAACCTCCTGACAAAATTGGTCAAGAAAAACCACCAAATGCATAAATATATAATGTTAGGAATGAAACGGCAGAACTTTTAGGTAAGTCTGAGTGTGTGCTGGGCACAAATTGATTATTACAGAGCATTACATATTTGGTCACTACGACCATTCGTTTTTACTTACCGCCAACAGAAGACACATTTATTTGCACATGCTAAGCTCGGAGTGGTTTCCATGCAGCGATGGCTTTCAATGCCATAGAATGTATGTTTATAGCAACCTCCTCTCCCTCGAAGCATCGACTATGACAAGTAAACAAATCATAATTTAAATAAAATTGTCAAAGCACAGAAACAAAGCACCAAGCCATCATTTTTAAGAAGAAACCATGTGTTTCATAACCATAAATATCCCTACTGGTATCTGCATGGTGCAGAAAATTAACATTATAGCATTATAGTGTTTTGACAGTGCTTTGGGTTTTTTCTAAAACCCAATGAAATAAACCTATGATTCATTAACTCTGAAAGCTCTATAGGGAAAATCATTGATGCTTTCATTTTCAAATCCATCCAACTGCCTCAAATAATATTAGCACAATAACATCTAATGCCAGGGGACAGACAAGAGAGGCTCCTAAACAATGCAGGCAGCGCTCAGATCCAAGAATATCTCCGCTTTGAATAGGGAGGTTTGAATAAGGAAATGCATCCTGGACTATATTCTATGTCAATGGAATGGGTAGAGTTTGAGCATATTTGAGACAGCTGAGGGAACAAGCAGCAGGTATTTAAGGAACAGATTATTTCCAAAAAGAACACTATTTAATGTGAGGGATAAAACCATATATCACATGAGTCACATAAATCAGTCAGTATACTAAAGAAGGTAATTTAAAGAAATAAATCAACTTGGGGTAGGAATCAAGATAATATCAAGCTTTTCAAGGTATCATCAGAAAGATCTGCTACAACGCTCTGTGCAACATGGGCTTGATTTCAGTAAAAGTGGAAGCAGTGAAGCCTGTGAGGAGGTTATGCGAGAGAGGCAATGACGGTAAGATTGGTGGAGGACAGAGGCAGGATACCAAGAGGCATAATCAGTGTCATTCTCCATTGAGGGGCAAAACAGAGGAAGATGTCCAAGATAATTCAGATTTTGAGGCCGAGTGACTGAAATAATATGGAATTAAAAACAGCAACAATGAATAAGGAGAAAAAAAAAAAGGAGACACAGATGGGTAGCATTTACACATAGAAAGATACAGAGATATCAGCATACTAATATCATAATGCAGTCTACAATGAAAGAAAATTACATAAAATCCTATCAACGTAATTATGATGTCAGTTGACCATGAAGTCTTTTAATTGTTTGTTCTGACAAAAATTTCCCTGCCTACCTGACTTAGTACTTGCATTTGAAAAAAAAGGAGTGAAGTAAAAATATTGCTCAGCATAGCTATGCCTACAAATTCTCTTCCAAATTCCTAATAAAATATACAAGGCAGCAAACATAACATTCAACTCTTGCAAATAGCACTGAAAACTAAAAAGTCTACCAAATGCCAAAGTCAGAGTAATTTCTAAACAATAACATGCCAGTGGAGAAACAGAGTTGAAGAACTATATGCTTCATTATTTACTGAGAAGTTAATACACATTGTTATGAACTGAATTGTACCACCCCCAATTCATGTTGAACTCCTAACTCTCACTGCAACTGTATTTGGAGAAAGGGCCTTTAAGGATGCAATTAAGGTGAAAGGAGGTCCTACGTGTGGGGCCCTAATCTGATAGCACTGCTGTCCTTATACGAGGAAGAGAGACCAGAGAGCTCTCTGTGGGTGCGTGGAGGAAAGGCCACGTGAGGAGCCCGCGGGAAGAAAGAACTGCAGGCAGCCTCACAGGACCAGCGAGGGCTTCCCAGAGGTGTGACATCCAACCCGAATACTGAAGGGCTAAAAGGATTTTTCAAAGTACAGTGACTTTGCAAGGTACAAACATAGAGATGTGTGAGAAGAGGATGGCATGGTTTTTGTTTCAAAAATGTTGTTTTCCAAAAGTTTATTTAAGTCTATGATGTATTTTGGAAATTTAAAGGTGTGAGGTTTAAGACAACTCTGTTTTGCAGGGGGTTTTATTTTTATTTTTTTGATATGTACGTTCTGGGGTGTTTCTGTTTTGGCCAATGGACACTAATTGCTCCAGCATCATTTGTTGAAAAGGTTATCCTTCCACCGTGGAATTGCTTTTGCACCTTTGTAAAAAAAAGTTAAGCATATTTTGTGGGTCTATTTCTGGAATCTCTACTCTTTCCTTTGATGTATGTCTCTGTCTGTCCCTTAGCCATTACCACACTGCCTTGATCACTGTGGCACTATAGTAAGCTACAACGTCAGATGAATGATTCTTCCCATTTCTTTCCTGTTTGTCAACATTATTTAAGCTCGTCTAGGGCCTGTGTCTTTCAAGTTTTAGAATAAGTTTGTCTATTTCTACAAAAGCCTTACTGGTATTATTATAAGAATTGCATTAAACCTATAGATTAATTTGGGGAGAACTGACATTATATTGAGTCTTCTATTCCATGAACATGATATGTCTATTTATTTAGATTTTCAGTGATTTTTTTCATCAGCATTTTGCAATTTTCAACATCCAGTCTTGTGTAAGTTTCGTTAAATGTAAATCTATTATAAGTATATAATTTTTTTGGAGTGACTGTAAATGGAATGTCTTTTTAGTTTTGATTTTCATATGTTTATTGTTAATACACAGAATGCAACTGGTTTTGGGTGCTGGTACTGTATCCTATGACTTTGCTGAACTCAATTATTAGTTCTACGAATTTTTTTTTTTTTTTTTTTGCCATTACCTTGAGATTTTCTATGTAGATAATCACGTCATCTGCAAAATAGGACAGTTTTATTAACATTTCTGCGTTTCCAATCTGTATGCATTTTCTTTTTCTTACTTTATCAAAGTGGCTAGAACTTTCAGTGCTACATTGGATAGGAGTGGAGCGGACATACTTGCTTTGTTCCCAATCTTATAGCAAAAGCATTCGGGCTTTCACATTCGGTATGATATTAGCTGTAGGAATTTTGCAGATACTCTTTATCAAGCTGAGGTAATATTTCTCTATTTCTAACTTGTTGAGTTCTTAATAATGAGGTTAGACTCTGCCAAATGCTTTTTCAGCATCAGTTGATAGGATTAAATGATTTTTCTTCTTTAGTTTATTGATATGATAAATTACTTTCATTTTTGAACACTGGACCTGCTGTGCATAGCTGGAATCAGTTCCACCTGGTAACAGTATATGATTGCTTTTATACCCGGCTGAATCCTATTGGCTAGTATCTTGCTGAGGGGTTTCTACATTTAAGTTCATAAGAGATACTGGTTCTCTTTACTGTACTGTCTTTGTCAGGTTTTGTTATGAGGTTAAAACTGGCCTCATAAAACATGTTGAGAAGTATTTCCCTCTCTTGTACTTTTGCGAAGACATTAGATAAAATTGGTGTTAATTCTTCATTAAATGTTTGGTAAAATTCTCCAGTAAAATCATCTGAGCCTAGAGATTTCACTTTGGGGAGACTTTTAATTACAAAATCAGTTTCTGCAAGGATTATAGGACTATTTAGATTATCTATTTCATTTTGGTTGAGTTTCGTTGAGTTTGGTTGAGTTTTGATAGTGTGTGGTTTCCACAGAATGGATCTATTTCATCAAAGTTGCCAAGTTTATCAACATAAAATTGGTTGTAGCATTTCCTTATTATCCCTTAAATGGCTGCAGGACCTGTAATAATATCCTGTTTCATTCCTAATACTGGTGATTTGTGTCTTTTTATTTTGCCAGTCTTACTACAGATTTATTGATTTTATTGATGTTTTCAAAGAACCAGTTTTTTTGTTTCACAGCTTTTATAAAATTTTCTTATTTTCAATTTCATTGATTTATACTCTTACGTCATTTCCTTCCTTCAGTTTCCTTTGTGTTTACTTGGCTCTTTTTGTTCTAGTTTCTTGTGGTAGGAACTTAGATTGCTGATTTGAAAACATTCCTCGTTTCTAATGTAAGAATGTAGTGCTGTAAATTTTCCTCTGAGCACTGCTCTTGAGCGGAATCTTATAGATATCTTTTATTTTCAATTTCATTCAGTTCTACGTATTTTTTTAAAGTTTCCTCTTTGATCCATGGCTTATTTAGGAACATGTTGTTTAATGTACATATTTAGATGTGTCTTTGATATTGATTTCTAGCATAATTCCATTATGATGGAAGTTTCTTTTAAATTTTTGAGGTGTGTTTGTTCTATGGCCTGGGACACAGTCTTATCTTGGTGAATGTTCCGTAGGCACTTGAAACAGTCTATTGCTGTTGGGTGGTATGTTCTATTAATATATAAGTCAATTAGATTCTGTTGATTAAATGTGTTGTTCACATTTTCTATATTCTTGCTGGTTTTCAGTCTAGTAGTTCTAGCATTTCCTGAGAGGGGGCTTTGAAGTCCCCAACTTTTTAAAATTTTTTTAAAAATTCTCTATTCAATTCTATTAGTTTTTGTTTTGAGGCTATGTTTGGTGTGTACTAATTTTATAATTATGAAATGTCTCTCTTTGTGTCTAGTAATTATTTCTGCTCTGAAGCTACTTAATCTGATATTAATATAGGTATTCCTGCTTTTTGGATTACTGTTTCCATGGTGTATATTTTTCCATCATTTTACTCAACCTATCTATGTCACTAAATTTGAAGTGAGTATTCTTATAAACATCATATATTTGCCACATGTTTTTCATGTACTCTGCCAATCTCTAACATTTCCTTGGTGAATTTGGAATATTTACATTTGATATAATTAGTGATATATAAGCACATAAGTCCACTATTACACTGTTTTCTGTTTGTTTCCTCTGCTTCTCATTCTTGTTATACTTTTCTTAACTTCCTGCAGGTTATTTAAACATTTTAAAGATTCCATCTTAACTGATCTTGTGTTTTTGAGTTTCTCTCTTTGTATAGTTTTTGTTGTGGTTGTTCTGGGTATTACAACATACCTACATGGCTTATCATAGTTTTCTGCAATTAACATTTTACCACTTCCAGTGAAGTGTAGAAACATCACTTCCATTTAGATTCCTCAAACCGTCCCCCTTTTAAATATCGTGTTGGATATCACATGGTATTACAATTTTTGTTTCACTCAAAGAATGATTTACGAAAGAAATGGGAAAAATATTCATCTATTGCATGGACCCACAGTTCTGGTCTTTCCATTATTCCTGCTTCCTTCCAGATGCTCCAAGAATCTTTTACCATTTAATTTAGTTTGAAGAACTTTCTTTAGCCAATCTTTAAGGGTAGGTCTGCTAGCAACAAATTTTTAGGTTTCCTTCATCTGATAATGTATTGATTCAACCTTAATTCTTGAAGAATACTTTTGCCAGATATGCAATGCAGGGTGGACAGTTCTTTTAACATTTGAAAAATATTGTGCCACTCCCTTCTTGACTTTATGGTTTCAGATAAGAAATCTCCTGCCATTCAAATTAGTATTTTCCTATAGGTGATACACTGCTTCTCTGTAGCAGTTTTCCAGATTTTTTCCTTTTTCAGTCTTTAGATCATTAATTGTATAAGGTATCTTGGTGTGAATTTGTCTTTGGTTTTATCCTCTTTGAGTTCAGTCAAATTCTCGAAGCTGTAGGTTTTTTTCTTTCATCAAATCTGGGCTATTTTCAGCCATCAGCACCACTCATTTTCACTCCCCTTCTGCAACTCTGATGACATAAATGTTGGATCTCTTATTACAAGCTGAGTACCCCTTATCCAAAATGCTTGGGGGATCAGAAGTGGTTCAGATTTAGGATTTTTTTGGATTTTGGAATATTCGCAATGTACTTACTAGGTGAGCATCCCTAATACAAAACCTCGAAATCTGAAATACTCCAGTGAGCATTCCCTTTTATCTCCATGTCAGTGTTCAAAAAATTTCAAATTTTGGAGCATTTCAAGATTTCAGAAATAGGGATATTCAACTTATACGTATTGTCCCACAAATCCCTAAGGCTCTACTTAATGTTCTTTTCCAGTCTATTTTTGTCTCTGTTGTTCAGATTGGGTAAATTCTAGGGCTCTGTCCTGTTCACAGATCATTCCAATGATCTGTTAAGGACACTGATTCTGTTCTGTCATCTCCACTCGACTACAGAGCCCATCAATGAGTAATTTCCTTATTTCTGTTACTGTACTTCTCGATTTTAGAATTCCCTCTTGGTTCTTTTATAAATTCTATTTCTTTGCTGAGATATTTTATTTTTGAATTTGTTTCAAGACAATTTGTAAATGATGGCTGAAGCATTTTTATGACAGCTATGTTAAAATCCATGCCAGTCAATTCCATCACCTGATTCATCCGGTGCTGGTGTCGGCTGATTATCTTTTCTTATTCAAGCTGTGATTTTCTTGGTTCTTGGTATGACAGATTTTTTTGTTGCATCCTAGACATTTTGTCTATTATGTTAGGAGACTCTAGATCCTATTTAATTCTTTTATTTTAGTAGTCACTTTGTTTCCATTTAACATGCAGGTCCTGGACTACTGTGTGCTATGGTTCCAATGGCAGTTTAATTTTCAGAGCCTGTGCAGTGTAATTTTTCTGAGACTCCCATTGGTCCCTGCTGGTGCTGTCGGAGGGGACAGGAGGGGTTCCTGCAGGCCAGTGCAGTGTGCCCTTCTCATGGAGAAGGGAAGTGTCCCAGCAGACTTCTAAGGCCAGGCTGCTTGTGTGGCAGAGTTCCCCTCGCCTGTGCCCTCTGGCAGCCCCAGTATCTCTGGGTGGAGAGGCAAGTCTCAGACCCACAAGGACAAAGAGGCTCCGCTGGCCGGGCCACTTGTTACGGTGGGGTCTCCCTCACTAGTGCTACCCACCCACCTTAGAGTCTCTTGGTGGGGAAAGAGTCTCAGCTTAGCAGGGACAGCATTTCACAGGCCAGGCACTTGTTGGGGTGTAGGGTGGAGTCTCTCTAATACAGTCACAGAAAGCAAATCAGTGTTTCTGGGGGGCAAGAGTAAAGAAGAGAAGGATTACAAAGAAGCACAAGGAAATTTTTACACTGTTCATTATCTTGATTGTGGAGATGGTTTCACTGGTATATTCATGTGTAAAATTCATCAAATTGTATGCTTTAAATACATATAATTTCTTATATGTCAATTATACCTTAATAAAATTGAAAATATTTTTATTTAAAAATAAAACACCAAAGAACCAGCTGAAAGGTTCCCACCAGCCAAAGTGTGAAAATTTGATGACAGAAAAGAAAATAACTATTATGGACTGAACTGACAAAAATGCATCTTCCTTCATGCTTTTTCTTGGAAAAAAAGAAAAAGGAAAAAAAACTTCCTTCATGCTTTTTCTTGGAAAAAAAAAAAGAAAGAAAGAAAATGCATATCACATAATGATATTCAAAAACGAGGTGGAAAATGTGTCACCATTGGAGGTGGCTACTAAAACAACTCCTACTTTGAAAATCTATAGTTAAAAAGAAATCAATCACTTATACTGCCCTGTCAATAGGAACGCATTTCAGAGTAACTAAATATCCTCAGTTGATAAAACAGCTCTCCTTTACAGAATAATGCTAGCTAATAAATATAGAAGAAATGACAAATTTAAAAATACGATTTTACAAACCAAAATTAAGTATTAGTTCAGGCAAGTATTATCAATAGGGTTTTTTTTTTTTTTTAAAAAAAAAAGCAAAAAGTTTAATGGCTGATAGCAAACTGGATGTTTTAAGTAAAATTCTAGCAACAAGGAGAAAAACGTAACTGCACAAAGGAGGGAGCAGAGTGTCATCACTGTTTCAGTTGTGAATGTCAGCATTACTGATCGTGAGTGCAAGACAACTGGCCTCACTCTTAAACAAGTCAGTGCCATTTAAAAAAAATAAAAAGACTGGTCTTTATTATAAAAGAGACTTAACAGATCAAATGTGAGTTCGTACACTGGATACTCCTTTGGACAAACCATTTATAGTCATTAGGGGTCAATTCAAGAAATTTAAGTATGTTCAGAAATGAAAATTGAAACTTGAAATTATTGACTATTAAAGAAACAGGTTATAAAACAGTATAAACATCCTATATTTATAGAATGACCTCATTCAGGTTCAAATGCACACAGACATATTGAATGTATGTGTATTAAGGTGTTAATAGTATTGATTTTGCTTGGTGGAAATATAATGTCTTACTTTTTTATTTATATTTGTCTAAATTTTCTAACTTTCTACAATGCACAGATATTGTTTCTGCAATAATAAAAGGTTATTTTTAAAAATGAAACAAAACATATATTCCAATGGGAGCAATGAGGCATGCACATAACATTTGTGTTATGAAGGAGAAACTGATAACTGCTTTCTGAGAGATGCAGAAAAGAGATTTGGAATCAAAAGTTACTTCCCATTATGGGAAACATGCGTGGCCCTGTGTGGCTATTTAAATTTAAATTTAATGAATTAAAATTAAATAGAATTTAAAATTGTGTTCCTCACTCACACTAGCTACATTTCAAGCGCTCAATAGCCACACTTGGTTAGTGACTGTATTAGTTACGTGGTTAGGTATTTGATATTAAGTACACAGTTTAGTATTGGACATTGGGCATTAGGTATCAGCGCCATCTTTCCAACATTGTGTGCTCACTTCATGTTTCTGTGTCACCTTTTGGTAATACTTGCAATATTTTAAACTTTTTCATCATTACTGTATCTGTTATGGTGATCTGTGATCAGTAATCACTGATGTGACTATTGTAACTGTTTGAAGGCACCACAAACTATGCCCATATTAGATAGCAAACTTAATTGCTAAATGTTGTGTATGTTTTGATTTTCTACTAGCCAGCTGTTCCCTCCTCTCTCTCCCTCTCCTCAGGTTTCTATATTTCCTGAGATTTAACAATATTGAAATTAGGCCAAGTAATAACTCCACCATGGCTTCTAAGTGTTCAAGTGAAAAGAAGAGTCCCACGTCTCTCATTTTAAATCAAAAGCTAGAAGTGATGAAGCTTAATGAGGAAGGCATGTCGAAAGCTGAGATAGGCCATAAGCTAGGCCCCTCGTGCCAAACAGCAAGCCAAGTAGCAAATGCAAAGGAAATATAATACTTTAAAAGAGTGAGTTGTATGGTATGTAAATTATATCTCCATAAAGCTGTTAAAATATGCAAACAGCAGAAATTCACAGGCTGATTCTAATTTATATAGAAATGCAAAGAACTTAGAAAAGTGGTTCTTGGAAATAAAAAAACCAAGATGGAGAGCTTATACTACATAATTCCAGACTTACTACAAAGCTAAAGTAATCAAGACAATATGGTATTGGCATAAGGATAGATAAATATATCAATGAAACAGAATATGAAGAATCCAGAAATAGGCCTAACCTTCTATGATGAATGGATTGTCAACAAAGGTCTAAAAGTAATTCAATGATGAAAAGAAAGTGTGCAAGTTGTCAGAATCAAAATGGAATCGCTAATGCTAAGAAAACCCTGACAAACAGAGCCTGGGAAGGCCATGAAGGGAGGGTTCTAACACTTGCATGCTTGATAATAAAAAAGACTACAAAAACGACAACCTTGCACACAGGCCATCGCAGCCTTACACAAAGATATTTCTGCAAGGACATCTGCCCAATACCTGCCTATCCAACCTTGGACTGGTGTCACCCTTGTTGATCTTTGTAGCCAAGGATAATTATTTCAAAACAATTATGTAATCCTCCACATTTTTCCCTTCAAAGTTGGGTACGGTGGCTTTAAAGGAAAAAACAGCCTGCAGTCCCAGCTACTCAGAGGCTGAGGCAGAAGGATCACCTCAGCCCAAGAGTTTGAATCCAACCTGGGCAACACAGACTCTGTCTCTTTAAAAAAAACCTTTCTCTTCTTTTATCTCCCTGAATATGCATGCAGTTTACTATGGCATATGCATTCCCATGGCAATGCTCTCTTCCCAGATGAATATCATTTCATTCTAGAGAAAGGCCGCTGTTAATCAGGTTGACATATATGGTGTCAGAAACAGGACCTGAAAAAGATCACTAATGGAAGGAATCAGCGATTCTTGGAAAGTACACGCTACCCACTTGAACCCTTTGAGCTCTCTGCCTCCGTGGCTCACCTTTTCTGCCCCAGTGTGACTCTTCCCTCAGGTTGAGCCTCCCTCCTTTTGACAGAGGCTTTTTTACTTTATTTAGGATCTGGTTTGGATAAGGTCACCTTAATAAAGAACCATACATCTCTCCTGGGATGATACACGTTTTGTCTTTCCTGGGAAGTCCTTTCTAGCATAAAGACAAGTTTCTTTCTGGACTTGAGTACTCTTGGTTTCTATAGAACTTACATTCTTTCTGTGAGGCATGTCGTCTCTGGTTTGCACAAGTTTAATATTTTGTTTGATCTGCACACCTAGGTTAAAATTTTTGTGAACACTCTTTCTTGGTTTCTTTTCATTTGATTTGACTTTTTTCCCTTGCTTGTTTCTGAAAATCTTCTGAAACCAAAAATAAACTTCTGGATGGTTATAGCACAGGATGGCTAAGTAACAACTATTAGGACAGTTGCCAACATCTAAAACACCAGTCTAAACTCCTGACATTCCCTGATAGGATTTATAGGATTTTCTTTGCTTTTGCAACATAATAAGAAACAGAACGGGATTCTCAAATATTAAGGCATGGCAGATTTTATGAGACTACAGCTGTCTACATACTATGACCCATTCTTCTGGACATTTTTAAACTGATAGGCAAATTACTTCAAGGAAAATTCAGAGCTCAAATGATCATTATTCAAAAAACATGCAACTATAGACTTAAAAAGTAGACGCTTCTAAGTTCTCTCTATATATATTTTTTCACTCTACCTACTTTGAACCTGCTGACTTTTCTACTGGTATTGAGATAAAACTCACTGCATATGGAATTATAGCAAAGATTTTTTAAAAAGAGAGAGAAAGAAGTCTTAAAAGGCTTTCAAATTAATTGCTTTACAAATTATAACAGCTCCATGGTAACCAACAATCAAGACACCTTTTAGAAATATAAATTTAGGTTTGCCCATCTAGCAATTATATATGGTGATGGAACACTTAATTGAAAAATTAATAATCTAAAAGAAAAAGAACTAGACATATGTTTATAGAAGTTAGGTTCTCAGACCGAATAAGTCAAAATCTTCAGCTCAAAGCAATAATATAAGGTATCTCTGTCCAACACAAAAAGTTTGCTTTTTCTGCCACACAGAGACCAAAAAGAAAAAGCCAGGGGGAAAAAAAAGAAACTTCTACAATTCTACCCTGCCCATATTTGCTAATTAACCAAACTAGACAGGCAAACAAAAGATAGATTTTTACCAATTCAAGCTACCTAGAGATTTTGTTTTTCTTATACAATTCAGGCAGTACCACCTTAAAGGTAAACATTGAAAATTTAACCTTAAACTCATTTGAAAGTAAAAAAAAAAAAGAGGGGGGCAGGGTATTAAACCGTTTTTTAAAATCAAACTGCCATGGAAACTGCTTTACCTAAAATTTTTATCCACAGCCCTTCATTACATTGCCAATCAGAGAAAAGAAAGTTAGCCACAGGAACAAGTTCAAATTTTGTCAAAAATATAGTTTGGATCTAACATTTTTTAATAAACCGATGAGTTTGTATTACTATCTCATGACTAAAATTCTGAAATAAATGCTGTAAGAACTCACTTATGTGTATGTATAATGTGTTTATACATATGTTCATTTATTATATGTTGTGTCTATGCAATAAAATCTGGCATAGTCGGGCAGAAAGCACTCATAAGAAATACATAGTGGTTAACTCAAATGTCTTTTAATTCACATGACTTAGGTAAGTCTTTAATAAACAGGATGGTTTTAAAATTATTGGTAAAATAGAAATGTTTTCAAAATTGTCAGTATACATTTTTGCCTAGATTTACTGGTCAGTTTTATGTTTGCCTCTGATAGGTACTTTAAGGTGTCCGAGTTTGGCACTAAGGTTATAAAACTATAAACCTAGTCTAACAGAATGATCTTTGTGATAAGTAAGATTAATTTAATATTGTTGGTTCAATGAAAACAGCTGTCTCTTCTGAGTTATCATCAAAATACCTATATATTTAACTCTGAGGTTCTTACTTAAGTAAACACCAGATATCTAGAAGCTATAAAATGTTTGATAGGGAATTAACTTGAAATGATGACTAGCTTTGTCTAATATCTCAGTTCTCATAAGCAATCTAGGTAAACTTTTAAAAATAAATAAATGGGGTAAATGTAACTGGGATAAACACTTTTAAATGAACTTTTGAAGTAATCTTAAATCTTAAGGTTATGTTCAATTAAATAATAGGCACTCGGGAAATGGGTCATTGCCAACTAAAATAAAAAGGTTATAGGGAAACATGTTTCTAAAAATTATGAAATGGTTCTCATCTATAAAATACTGGTAAGTGTCAGACAATTAAAGATTCTTGCTTCCTAAGTTTTCACTAAAATTTAAGGTTACTAACAGTTTAAAATTCTAATTAATGTATAGATTAATTTGTATGTAAAATGTGTCCAAAAATATTTTCAATAAGAAAAAATTATAAGAAAAGTATTAAAATATGTTCTTTATATATTCTAAAGAATAATTTTCTCTAATTCAGAGGTTATTTATAGGTTGTTATAAAGATTTATGAAGGAAATAGAAATAAGAAAGGAACTAGTAAGTAGAAGAGAAAGAAGTGAAGAAAATTATGAATATGACAATGTATTTTTTGTAAGGAACGTTAAAAAGAGAATAATTTTGTATGAGAAAGAATATTGTGCGGCCGGGCGTGGTGGCTCTTGCCTGTGATCCTAGCACTCTGGGAGGCCGAGGCAGGAGGATCGTTTGAGCTCAGGAGTTTGAGACCAGCCTGAGCAAGAGCGAGACCCCGTCTCTACTAAAAAAAAAATTAGAAAGAAATTAGCTGGACAATTAAAAAATATATAGAAAAAATTAGCCGGGCATGGTGGCGCATGCCTGTAGTCCCAGCTACTCGGGAGGCTGAGGCAGGAGGATCGCTTGAGCCCAGGAGTTTGAGGTTGCCCTGCTCAAGCAAAAGTCAAAGCATGTTGTCAATGGTCCAAGTAAAATCGTGATATGGTCCCGAAGAGAGAAATTATGAAAGGAGTTTAGAGTGTGATTAAATTGGCTATAATTAAAAGGGGATTATTTATAAGATTGAGCTTTGATATTAAAAATACTCTAATACAAAACTAAAAAATTTGGCTGCCTATGTTAGAACAAGGTTTTCTGAAAGTCTTGATTTGCCCTTAACAAATCAAAAAACTGCAAGGGGTGCTGATTTTTAATTCTAAAATCTCTTTTATTAACGGCCATCTTCTCTTGCTGAGATCTAATTAATTTCCCCAGTTTCAGGTTGGAAATACTGCCTTTTTCATTCAGAATGGTAATTTCATTTCTTGAGGTAAAATTTGTTCTTTTTGGAACTCCTCAGGTTTACATCTCAGAAGTTAAATTTTGCTGTACCTCACTGCATGTGATTTGCAGGTCATATGTACGTCATAGGCCTTCTGCTCTTTCTCTCCTTCGAAAAGTGTATCTTTTTGCTGGGCAAGGGCGAGAAACCCCTCTCCTTCAACCTTTTTGTCAACTCCTATAACTTTTCTCTTTTTTCCGGGTCTAACTCTGCTGTTATGGCCTGAAGCTAAAATGTTTATCTTAAAGGTATAGAAAAGCATGTTTTCCTCCAGTACAATTTGATTTTGTACTCTTGGCTTTTCTCAATAGGTCTGAATTATTCCACGTAAAAAAGAAAAGAAAACTTCCTATGCTGTTACTAAGAGCCATATATTCCCCTGCTCAAGATACTAGTTTTCTTTTTACATTCCTCTATAATATCGTCTACAGCGCTGACTCTGGACATACTTTTCCTGTGTCTGATTAAACTCAAATAGCCTTTTCGTCAGGTCTCACTTCCAGGTTATGTAAAAATGCTTCCCATTAGGAGAAGCAATCAACTACAAAAGGTTGTTTTGTTTTTGTTTTTGTTTTACCTTTTTGGTAACTGGCCTAAAATTAAAAGCCAAAGATTTTATATTTTTTCAAGATAATTTCCTATGTTGTTTTTATTAGGTTTTTGAGTACTTAGGAAAACTAACCTTTAAAAGGATTAAGGTTTTTACATCCATGTAGCTTTCCATATTGCTTTTAAAGTCTTTTGATTATCACTATGATTAAGTAAATATTATTTAATAGTGACCTGTGATTCTGTTTTGATCAAGTGTTTTGAATCTTTTGATATCTTTGGCAGGTTTCCTCAGGATCAAAATCCTAAATTAATTGTTTCTGACCTAAAATTAACTTTAGGATTTTTTAGTTGGGTTGGGCCTCTGGCAAGTCTCAAAGGAATAATTATACATATTTGGTAAATTGTATGGGAAGTATTGCCAAAAATAATATGTGATACTAGATGTTCTCTTGGTTATATGTATGTGGATATTATTGATATAAATATCCTAAAAATTATATAAATTCATAAAAATCTAATATACTATCAGTCATAATTTTGATTTTTGTATTAAATCTTTTCTAAAGTTATATTTGTATGGCTATGTTATTAATGTATTCTAAAGATTATATAAAATTTATAAAAGTCTGATGGTCATCCTGTGATACTGTTGGTCATGATTCTGGCTGTTATCTTAAAATGCTGCATGGAATAAAATTAACTAAATTTCCTTGTATTGGGAACTTTCATCAGATCTTAACCATGGTCATTCTAAGTTTTTGTTATCTACAGTTACTGTTCTGAATTCCTCTCTAAAAATGTTGGCAATTAGCTAAAGTCCAAACTACTTTTCAAGGAAAAGACTCTTGAACATAGATTTCTGATAACTTTAAGATCAATGGACTAAAAATTAAAATTAAATTAAAATTAAATATAAAAATAAAAATTTCTAGAACTCTAATAAAAAAAACATGAGTTCATAAAACTGCTAATCAGATCAAGCAAAACAAAAATTTAATTACAAGAAATTAAGGGCCAGGTGCAGTGGCTCACGCCTGTAATCCTTTGAATCTTTTGATATCTTTGGCAGGTTTCCTCAGGATCAAAGTCCTGAATTAACTGTTTCTGACCTAAAATTAACTTTAGCACTCTGGGAGGCCGAGGCAGAAGGACTGCATGAACTCAAAAGTTAGAGACCAGCCTGAGCAAGAGAAAGACCTGTCTCTACTAAAAATAGAAAAATTAGCCGGGCGACATGGTGCACACCTGTAGTCCCAGCTACTCAGGAGGCTGAGGCAGGAGGATCACTTGAGCCCAGCAGTTTAAGGATGCTGTGAGCTATGATGACGCCACTGCACTCTACACAGGGTGACAAAGCAAGACTGTCTCAAAAAAAAAAAAAAAGAAAAAGAAATTAAGTAACTGATAAAGATAATGCTTTTGACTTTTATTTAAATCATTGTTGGTTCATTGTTTAAATGTTTTGTTTTCCAGGTTTAAGAAATTTTTTTCTCATAAGCTATCTAGAGTTTCCACCAATCTGGTAAAGTATACTTTTGTGAACAAAGGTGAAGGCATTTGCTTTTTCTTCCTACTTGATTCCTCTAAAATTCAGAAACTTTTGTGAGTACTCTTATTTTTATCTATATAAATTCAATAAAAATCTGCTCTCTAATTATAAGCAGGTTATAATCAGACACATTGGTTATATTACCTAGGCTTTGACATTTCATTGTCTCGTGCATGACTTCAAGAGTCCCCAGCCTTCCCGTGACTGAGTAAAAATTGTCACTTCCTGACAGACCCAAGAACCTTAAGACTATAAACAAAATCTAAAGTCTGCCTTGGTTTGGCTTCCTACCCTTACAAGGTTTTTAAATCTGAAATTCCTATGTGATCAGTATAGAGAGAAAAAGGCCGGGCGTGGTGGCTCACGCCTGTAATCCTAGCACTCTGGGAGGCCGAGGTGGGCAGATCGTTTGAGCTCAGGAGTTCGAGACCAGCCTGAGCAAGAGCGAGACCCCGTCTCTAATAATTAAAAGAAAAAAAAAATTAAAAAAAAAATAGAGAGAGAAAAAGTTATGTTTCTAAAAAAAAAAAAAAAACCTATAATACACCTGTTATTAGAGTGTAGCCCTGTGCACTGTCAAGTCTTTGTCTAACTGTAGACTAGACTAGATCCTGAATCCCCCTAATTTCCTCCAATATTTGGTACTAATTGCAAAACTCTCCAACTCAAAACAAAAGCTGCTCTGTCCTAATGCCCTATAAGCTGCAACAAGATGAATTTAAAGGAACAAGCCTCATGCCTGATATATGGATCCCACAAAAAAAGTTCATCAAACTGTCCCAATGTCAGATATTCTAACTACAAACCAGGAGAAAAAGTTGACGTATTCAACACTGTAAATAGCCTTCCCCAGACAAGGGAATAAGACTTCACATCACAATGAGACATTTACCCCCTTTAATGCTACCTTTTCCACTTGGCTGGATAATGATGTGATCGAAATTTTACAATCAATAGTTTCTGCTGGTATTTAAGAAATCCTTTAGTATACATTGGTTAAATAAGAAAATGTCTGTGTCATTGCTAATACTACATGTTGTACCTGAATGAATTCCTCTGACAAAGTGGAGGCCGATACACACAAAATAACAAAATAGGTCACAGGTTACAACAGGTCTCACCTAATTCCCTACAGTAATTTGATTTATTCAATTGGTTATCTGAAAGCCTAGGTTCATGGCTCACTGGATTTGTCATATTACTATTAAGTTCACTTTGTATTTTCTCTTTTTAAACTTTGTATTTGTTACCTGTTAAGTTTTTGCAGAAGTACAACTCCTAACAAAATAATGCTGGCCCAGAACTTTAAGAACTTAATAATGGACTCCAGGTAGACTTAGCCTAAGAATCGCTCCCTTCCAACCTCTCTTTCTGTTCCAATGTGGTTAAAAGGGTTTTGACACTGACTCCTACTCAACAAGCACGACTTCCAACATGGGAAGAGACCAGCAATTGGGAAAGGCCCACCCCAGCATCAAGGGACATCAAAACCTACTACAGGATGATTGATGGGTGATGCTTTTGGAGAAAGATCTTAGTTAAAATAGGGAAGTGTGAAGGCTATCAGAATCAAAAGGAGTCACTAATGTCAAGGAAACCCTGACAAACAGAGCTGGGGAAGCCCATGAAGAGAGGGTTCTCACACCTGTATGCCTGATAACAAAAAAGCTTCTACAAAAACCACAACCTTGCACAAAGACCATCACAATCTTATACAAAACCTTTTATTTTTGCAAGGACATCTGCCCAGCAAATGCCTAACCTCAGGTTGGCATCACCCTTCTTACTGACCTTTGTAGCCAAGGATAATTATTTCAAAACAATTATGTAATCCTCATTTTTTCCTTTCAAAACCTTTGTTTTCCTTTACTTCCCTGAATACACACATAGTTTACCATGGCATGAATATTCCCACTGCAATGCTCTATTCCCAAATAAACATCATTTTCTCTTAGAGAGTCTCTCTCTGTTGTTATTTAGCTTGACAAAAGTCTTCAACAAATCATGCTAAAACAACTGGATATCCATTTTGGGGGTGGAGGAATGAACCTTGATCCTTACATCTCACCATTCATAAAAACTAATTCAAGGTGAATCACAGACCTAAACATAAATATTAAAACTACATATGAAGCTTCTAGAAGACTAGAATATCTTTGTGACTTTGAGGTTGGCAAAGATTTCTTAAAATACAAAAAGCACTAACTATAAAGGAAAAAAAACAATAAACTAGACTATAATCAAATTAAAACTTTCAAAAGATACATTAGGGAAATGAAAAGGGAAGCCATAAACTAGGAAATAGTCACAATGCATATCTGACAAAAGATTCGCATCAACAATATATAAAGAACTTCTTGATATCAATAAAATAAAGTCAAACAACCCAGTTTGGACAGAAGATTTGAACACTTTATAAGTATGAAGGTCCAATATGAACATGAAAAGGTGTTCTTCAGTTATTAACAATCACCACCAAAATGTAAATTAAACCCACAATGGGATACTATTTCATACCCATTAGAATGACTAAAATTAACACACAATACCACATGATGGTGAGATGTGTAGCAACAGAACTTTCCTAAATTGCTGATACAAGTATAAAATAGCACAACCACACAGAAAACAGTTTGGGAGTTACCTATAAAGTTAAATATATACCTAGCCTATACCCAACAATTCCATCTCCAGGTATTTACCCAACGAAAATTGAAATATACATTCACAAAAAATTCTTGTGAAAGAATATTCATAGCAGTTTTATTCATAATAGCCAAAACTAAAAACAGACCAATGTCTATCAAATATCAAAAACTGTGGTGTATTCATACAATGGAATACTACCGAGCTATCAATGAATGAATTATTGGTCCATGATACAACATGAATGCATCTCAATAATATTATATTGAATTTAAGAAGCCACTTGCAAAAGACTGCACATTGTATTATCCCATTCATATGAAATTCTAGAAAGGCAAAACTAAGTGACAGGGATAGCCATTGAAATAATAATTGGGTCGGGGACAGAGTTACTGACTAGAAATGGGAAAAATAAATTCACTAGGGTGAGGAAAACAGCTTATATCTTAATTGAGGTTAGTGGAAATGGGTTCTACATCCATCAAAACTCGTTTAAAAAAATTCATTGAAAAATCTGTACATTTTATTAAATTAGACCTTTAAATGGTAACTTTATTGGCTGCATATAATAGCCATATAAAAGCTGCATGTCATAGAAATAACATTTGAATAAAAATAAATAAATACCTTTGTCCACCTGCAAAGCTTCACCCCAGAGTGGCTCCCAATCAACTGATAACCTGAATGGAAAAGCAGGGAACACAACATTGAACTGACCCAAAGCCTTATATCAAAAGGTGATAATTAAAGTTTAGCAAAATAATTTTTCTTTGCTTAAATTATGGCAGTCAACAACCCCATGGCAGAAAACATTAAAAGTTTAATTCCACAGGATGAGAAAACAATTTAAAATGTATATGCATCTAATGATATAGACTCAAAATACATAAACATTATGGTAATCCAAAATCATACAGGGAGATTTTAACTTCTCAGTATCTAAAAGATCTTATAGGCCAGAAATCAGTAAAGCTCTAAAAGATTTGAGCAACACAATAAATAAACATGACCAAGAACACTTACAGAGCACTGCACTGAACAATGGAATATACATTCTTTTCAAGGACCTATAGAACATTTATAGAAATAAACCATATGCAAGGCAATAAAGCAAGAGTAACAATGTAGTTCAAAGGAATGACTGGGGAATTATCATCAGTAATCTTTGTAAAAAGAAGAAGAATCAAATGGGCACCAGGAGATTAAAACCAACAAATGTTAACCCAAAAGGGGAAAAATCAAATGCTAGGAACAACAACCTAATGTGAATTTCTTGGTACCACTACATAACCTATTATTTAAAAGTTTTGAGTCACATAAAACATAAAAAGTACCAAAAAAGCCATGGCAAAGTAATCTCATTTCCTTTTTAAACAAATTAGTAAAATAAGTAGAACATTCTGATTTCAGAAACCATCCAATAAAGTTTCACATGAGGCTTCAAGTAATAAGTCACAATTATGAGTCTCTTGCACAAAAAGAGTCTTGCAGGCAAATGAGGCAAATGGAGAAATACAGTCTGGATGACGGCATAAGTGGATCAGAGGCTGGTTAAACATCTATATTCACAGTGTGATGATTATTGGAACAAAGTCAATTTGGATTACAAGTCTCTAGCGGCAATATTTATAGCGCTTTATCTTTTATCCTCTTCCACATTTATGTAAACATCGTGCATATAAATAAACAAAGCACTGCTTATCTACTTGAACATGGAACTGAATCCAACTGAACTGACTAATCTCTGATACAGAATATGGATTTAAAAGATTCCCAGACAAAATTCTAGTTCTTCTATTGGATTCCCATATTATGTTGTTCATACATTATATTAATTCTTTGTATCTTTTTCTCCTGAGATACATAAGGTTCTATAAAATTTTGCATTTAGGTATGGAAAAAACTGCACATTACAGAACAAAAGAGAACTAAGGTTGACCACAATACAAAGACAAGCCAATAATATGCAGTGGCTGAAAATCATAGTGCAGAATCTGCTTCTAGCACACATGGAATAACAGAGAGGATTTACTAACCTACTTAAAATACCCAAAAAAGGACAAAATTTATGAAACAACAGTTTTCAGGACACAAAACATCAGGCAACAAAGGACGGTGATTCCAGAGAGATGGGAAACAAACAAGGTGAGGCCTACTATTACCCCAACTTACTGTCTGGAAAGTTTCCAGGCCACGTAGCAAAGAGAGGCAACTCAAGCAAAGTTCAGTGGATTCCCCAAGTTGAGGAAATGGAGCTGAGTCTGAGGAGACAAAGGTGGCTAGAGTTTGCAGGACTGAATACCAGACAGATGAAAGCTACACAGAGAGACTCAAGATTCTGCAGAAGATTCTTATTTGTCTGAGTACTGACCGGTGTACACGTGACAGAAAAACTACCCAAGAATGGGAAAGAACCATTTGAAAGGATTACAGGTATGCCTGGTGCTCACAGCAGGCTGGGAGTTGGACCTATTCCTACCAGTCAGACTGGAAACCTCAAGATGCATAAGGCGTTGGGTAAAGCACACAGAAATATTTTGCCTCAATAGTAAGGAAGAGTTAGCCCTATACTGAGTTGGCTCTGGTCTCACCTAACCTAATCTAAGTCATAAAAGTGAGACTCAAAGCTCAAACTATTTCCATGTAATTTGCCTTTGTCCCCCAAAAAACTCAAAAATGTTTATGAAAGTGTTTACACAAAAATATCCAGTACCTAATAAGGTAAAATTAGGTCCGGCATCCAATCAAAGATTACCAGACGTGCAAACAACTAGGAAAACATGACCAATGAGGAAAATAATCCATCGACCAAAACTGACCCAGAAATGACATAGACATTAGCAGATAAGGACTTATAACTGTATTCTGTAGGCTCAGAAAGTTAAAAGATGTGAAAGATATAAAAAGACCGAAATTGAACTTGTAGAAATGAAAACTATAACGTCTAAGTTGAAAAATACACTGGATAGGATTAATGGAAGACTAGACATTAGAGAAGAAAAGACTACTGAACTTGAAGACACAGTGATAGAAACTATCCAAAATGAACAGTGGACAAAAGAAAAAATTTTTAAAAATGAACAGTGCAGGCCAGGGGCCGTGGCTCACGCCTGTAATTCTAGCACTTTGGGAGACCAAGGTGGGAGGATCACTTGAGGCCACAAGTTTTGGATCAGCCTGGGCAAGAGACCCTGTCTCTACAAAAAAATAGAAAATTAGCCGGGTATGGTGGCCCATGCCTGTAGTCCCAGCTACTAAGGAGGCTGAGGCAGGAGGATCACTCAAGCCCAGGAGTTTGAAGATGCAGTGAGCTATGATGACACCACTGTACTCTAGCTCAAGCAACAGAGCAAGACGTTTTTTGTCTCAAAAAAAATAAAGAGAGAAAGAATAGTGTATCAGTGAGCTGTGGATCATATTCAAGCAGCCTATTACACAAGTAATTGCATTCCCCAAGGAAGCCTGGGGGCACAGGGGTGACAGAAAAACATTTGAAGAAATAATGGCCAATATTTGTTCAAAATTGATGAAAACTATAAATCCACAGAGCTAAGAAGTTCAACGATATCCAGGTTAAAAACAAAAAATGAAAATTACAGTGAGGTACATTATAGTTAAATTGCTCAAAATCAGTAATAAGGAGAAAATCTTAAAAGTGGGGGTGAGGATTATATTTGAAGGAACAAACAAAAGGATGACGACTGCTGGGCTCTCATCAGAAGCAACGTGAGCAAGAGGACAGTGGAGCATTATCTTTAAAGTGCTGAAAGAAAAATGTAAAGCTGTCAACCTACAATTTCTATGTCCAGTAAAACACATCCCTCAAACGTGAAGGCAAAATAAAGCCTTTTCAGATATACAAAAGCTTAAAGAACTCACCACCAACAAGCCCATACTACAAGCAGTGTTGAAAAGTCCATCAGGCAGAAGGAAAAGGATAACAGATGGAATACAGATTCAACGAAGGACCGAGGAACATGGAACGTGGCAACTAGAGTAAATATGCACAACTCCAATTATGTAAATCTTTAATAGATAATTGACTGTTTAAACCAAAATAGTAATGTAACGTAGGGTTTATAACATATACAATAGGAAAATGTATGATAATAATTCATGAAGGTTAAGAAGTGAAAAATGGGAATATCCAATAGTAAGGTTGTACTATACATGAAGTGGTATAATACCACCCAAAGACATACTATGAGATGATCAAAGTGTAGTGTAAAACCTCAAGCAACTACTAAATAACAAAAGTATCATAGCTAATAAGCCAACAAAGATATAAAATAGAACCATAGAAAAAATTAAATCTAAAAGAAACCAGAAAAAACAGGAAATAGCAAATCAAAAAATAGGTAAGTAGAAAACAAATAGCAAGATGATAAATTTAAATCTATACTATTAATAAAAATCACTTTAATATAGTCTACCCTAATTAAAACAGTGATCACAGAAACAAGAGGGTGAATCTTTAGGCAGCGACATCTGCCACTGTAACACAACTGCTGAGCTAACTAGAGAAGAGACTTCATTATCTTTTTTCTCTTAGCAATGCCTATTTTATGCTTCGTGTCTTAGGAATTAAATTAGAATGCCTTAAGAGGATAGTAACATAACAACGTCAAGGATTTTCACCTTGTTTAGTAAGGGCTTCTCGGAGAGCAGGAGTTATCATAGCTCTTCTTTCACCATCTTCATTCTTCCCTATGTGCCTGAACAAACTAGTTTTCTCTTCCTGCTGCTCCTTTTCTTTCTGCATTAAAAGAATCCAGAATTGGCAATGTGCAGTGAAAATAACAACACAGCAGTCATGAACACCGACCATCAATATAAAGGCCCACTGGGAACCGCAGCCCACAACTCTGTCC
The DNA here is from genome assembly GCF_041146395.1 of Eulemur rufifrons. Lineage (NCBI taxonomy): Eukaryota > Metazoa > Chordata > Mammalia > Primates > Lemuridae > Eulemur > Eulemur rufifrons. The sequence goes on along the minus strand of NC_090996.1, from coordinate 2,737,992 downwards.
TCTCCAAAGCGATCACATTTCCAGTTAGGCAATGATTTAAACACATGCCAGGATTTATTTTAAAGTAACTTTAGCAAATTACTTATTTTCTCTGAATTTCAATTTCTTCACCTGAAAAAGGAGAAAAATAGGAGGAAAAAAAATCTATGAAATGAATATGTTAAAGATTAAATAAAATAAAAACACCTGGATGCCTGATACACAACTGGTATTCAATAAATTATAGTTATTGCTGGTATTACATCCGCAAACCTCTAAAACAAGTGAAAAAAGTGCTCCAAACTGCCCTGAGAGCTATCAGCTCAGAGACCAAGTTACTCCACTACCACCAACAGTCACCTCAATGACCCCTTTTAGAAGATCCTACAGGGGAAATTTCTCTTTAGTGATATGAAAAGATATACTTAAGAAATCTGGAGGACAATATTAACATAAAACTTACTGTGTTTCCTGTTGACTTTGGCCACCAGAAAATCTAGCAGCACACCTTTGATCACCGTTACAAGCACTGTGCTTGTCTTATATTCACTGTAATTGGCTTCATATGACAAGATGACCCTCATTCACTCTTTCCACTGACTTCTTCCTCTCTTTTTAAATCTTATGTCCATTTTTTATGTTATCTCCACATCTTTTTGGAAGATGGCAGAGTGCTAAGTAATAATTTCAGAGACAACAGACAAAGTCTGTGTTACACTTTAGAGAAGACATTCATCAAATCCTACTAAGAGCTGCAGAAATTCAAAATAACTCACCTTGGCAGTGGCCTTCCCACCAAGCCCAGACCACCCTCAATGCTTGTCCATTTTAAAGGTCCAGCCATCCAGCCCCCACTCAGTGAGTGGACTCGCTGTAACCCCCTTTCTACCTAAAAAGGAAAATACCTCACAGATGGTACGCTGAGATCTGTGCCAAACTAACACAGAAGGGACGTATGAAGGGTGGTTGAGGCCCACGGGTGGCTGGTGTAAAACTGAGCAATAGGGAAGAAAGACTCACTATATTATTGTCTAATTTGTGACTATTCAAAGTTCTCCACACATAAAATGTAAAACAAGATTAAAAATGTAAACACACACAGAAAGTGAACCAATGAAATCTGGAATTAGTTTCTCTACTTTCTTTGTTGCTCCAGGGGCATGCTCTGAAAAAGCACTTTGGAGAGTCAAATGCACCAAATGAGAAAAGTAAACCTAATTAAGTCCTCTGTCCTAAAAGTCAGCATTCCAAATTACTAAATATAATCAAAAAGCAAAGCTAATGAACAATTTTGTTTCTGTTAATAGAGTTCTTAACTACACATTTCTGGATGGAACTGAAAAAATTTATAAACAAACAACAATCATTTGTTCTTTTCTATTATAAAAGTAATCAGTTTAATGCTAGGTATTTTATATTTAAAAAAGGGCTCCAGTTATTATTTTGTTAAAATATTTTAAAATAAAAAAATAATCTTTTGGCTTTTTTTTTTTTTTTTAATCTAAAAGCAAAGGTGTGAGCTTGAAAAGGAAGTCTTATGGTGGAGCAAAATGAATTAACCTCGACCTTGAGAGCATTTAAATGTCTCTGCAGTAATTCCACATCAAGTTACTGTGATTCCACTACTGATCATGTAAAAATTGGCAGGAGGTGGCAGTACTTGTCTTCAAAAGCCTCTGTTACCACAAAACATCTCAAGCTTATGTGCTTGCCCCGAAGGCCATGTAAATCTACCACTGGACCCAGCCCATGACACTGGCCTCTGACCATTATGACCACAGATGCCCTCTTGTGGTTTTAAACAAAAACTTCTGACCCCTGTGAAATGATGGACTCTAAGCTGCGGTCCCCAATCCCTGGTCCACGGCCTGTTAGGAACTGAGCGTATCGCAGGAGGTGAACATCGGCCAGCAAGTGAAGCTTCAGCGTTACAGCCGCTCCCCAGCGCTGGCATCACCTGAGCCCCGCCTCCTGTCAGATCAGCAGCAGCACTGGATGCTCATAGGAGCGCGAACCCCACTGTAAACTGCGCATGGAGGGATCCAGGCCGTGCGCTCCTTATGAGTATCTAACTCCTGATGATCTGAGGTGAGCTGAGGCGGTGATGCTAGCGCTGGGGAGCGGCCACAAATGTAATAAATGTAATGCACTTGAATCATCCCGAAACCATCCCCCATATACTGTCTCCCATGAAACAGGTCCCTGGTGCCAAAAAGGTTGGGGACCACTGTTCTAAAGCACGGCCATGGAACACTGTCCATGTCCCATCACTTGAGAAATTATCTGTTTTAAAATGTGAGTGCTGCTACTCCATATTCAATCATAGGGCTATGATTAAAGGTCTTGAGCACTCAGAACGAACAACATTTATCATTCCCGCCCTCTATGGCAGTTTAGTCCTATCTCCCAGATGCAGTAGTAACTTCATTTCTGAAAAGAAATGCAATGGTTCATAACACTCCCCAAGGGAGTTGAATGCACCATTCAAATTCTAATTCTAATCTCCTAGGTGCAGACGTTGTTCACTCTCTGCCTAGAATATAACAATATAACAACCACATTAAGGCCCACATATTTTTAAGTATTTATTTATAGTTGTTACATAGCCTGAGCAGAATAAATGTAGAACCCAGAATCAGTCAACTTCGATTCCTCCCTCTCCTGTACATCCCATTGAACAATGAGGGAACAAGTTCTAGGTTTTCAATTCCCAACACAGCAGTTCTCTCTACCAACAAAGCTCCTGCTCTTGTCCAGTCTTGGCTTCTCCTAAGGGACAACTGCAATAGCCAAACTAAATGGTCTCCCTGTCTCCAATCTCTTTCACCCCTTCCCATTTCCCTCACCCATCACACTTGCCTTGAAGGAAAACTTGTGCCCTCTCCAAGCTGCTGTTTCCCAACATGCAAAAAGGAAAGCCGATTATGAAATAATTTCTTAAGCACTTATGAGAATGACAATGAATAAGTGAAATGTTCTTTATAAACTGACAGAACTATATGAATCTTATGTAATAACAAGAGTAAAACAGTGGTACTAATTTTCTCTTTTTTAAGATGTCATACAATACTACCTAATTCATTTTAACACCATCATCTCAAAAATTACACTACCACCCCAATTTTGCCTAGGATAAAAACAAGGCCCAAAAAAAGTGATCTGCTAAAGATTTTAAGGTAAAAGGCCACATAGTTGGATAACTGCCAAGCAGGTGTTTTGCAAAAATGAGCTTTTCCTTATCAAAGCATAAATTTCTTCTGGGAAAGTCTTTCTAATTGTTTTATTGATCCTTTTAATGATCAGGTGATTCCCTTCCTCATCAATTCATAGAGAAAACTTTGGATGTAGAATCCCCAGGTTCTCTAGAGGTTTTCCGTACAGTGAACCTGCCTGGGCCTGGAGAGCCAGCACAGGGTGGGCACTCAGTAAATGTTGGCTGAATAAATAAATGAATGCCTTAAACTATCAGACAGCTATTTCTAGCCCCAGAAAATTAGACCCTACTTTTTTCAGTAACTAATTCCAGACCTGGCAACTTTCAATATTAAAAACTCCTCTTCTTCATGTTTTGTTATACATGAAGAAGAGGAGTTTTTAATATTAAACTAATAAAAGTAGTGATTAATCTTTAACAACTCCCTCTGCTGCAATTTAACCCCATGTTCAGATTCCTGTTTCTTTATTAACAAATCCTCTATACGTCACTCCCCTGTCATAGCTCAGTTTTAAAATGACCAATTTTCATCATGACTTTCATCAAGCTTTTCATAACATATCAGGTTTTTTGTTTGTTTGTTTTTTTATTTCAGCATCTTAAGGGGTTCCAGATGTTTGAGTCTGATCAGGTCCCATTTATTTATTTATTTTTGTTGTTGCTGTGATTGCCTTTGGGGTCTTCTTCATAAATTCTTTCCCTAGGCCAATTTCTATAAGAGTTTTTCCAACAGGGGGCAGAAGAGGTCAAACTGTTGCTCTTTGCTGATGATATGATCTTATATCTAGAAAACCCCAAAGATTCTGCCATGAGACTACTGGAATTGATAAACAAATTCAGCAAAATCTCAGGTTACAAAATCAATGTACAGAAATCAGTAGCATTCCTATATGCCAACAACAGTCAAACTGAGAACCAAACCAAAGACTCAATACCCTTCACAACAGCAACAAAGAAAATAAAATACCTAGGAATATACTTAACTAAGGAGGTGAAAGACCTCTACAGCGAGAACTAAGAAACACTGAGGAAGGAAATAGCAGGGGACCTAAACAGGTGGAAAACCATACTATGCTCATGGGTTGGCAGAATCAACATTGTTAAAATGTCTATACTACCCAAAGTGATCCACAGATTCAATGCAATCCCTATTAAAATACCAACATCAGTTTTCGCAGATCTAGAACATATTGGATTTTAAGAATGCCTTTTGAACTTGTGGAAAAGCAGTTTGACCAAGCATGTCAAGAGCTTTACTCTGAACACAGTGATTTTATTTTGGATAACCTAACTTAAGGAAATAATTTTGAAACTCACTGTAAAGTGCTCCTAGCTACATAGGCCATGGCTGAATCAAGATAGTTTAAAGGCAGCATGTTGGGGTTGAAGGAATGTCACCTCATTTCTAGGTGAATTAAATACTCAAAGCCTTAAAAATAATCATGAAACAAGCTTCGTGTTATTCCACTGCAATACCAATGTAACTTTGCAATTAGAACTGGACATACTGAGATCCTTCTGTAATTTAAATAGCTGGTAAATTGAAATGTTTCTCTAGTGAGTAATTAACAAGCATGTGCTTTTATTTTCAAAACTAATGATACTGATGTTAGTTAGTGTTTGTCTCCTTAGCCAGAACATGCTGTGGGGAGTATTTAGCAAAATTTATTTATTGGGGGAAAAAAAAGTAGCAGTAGGCTTTTACATTTACAAATCACGACAAATCTCATAAAAGAAACAGAAAATAAATAATCTAGGAACTGTCAGGCTCTTCCTGACTCCTGGTTCTCTAAACTCTACAGCTTCCCTTCTGAGAATCACTCCTCCCCTAGGGAGGCAGCCACGGGGCGTGACATAAAGAGAGACAGTTACTGACCAGCCTTTTGACTGTGGAAAAATTGTTTAACCTCTCTAAGCCCCAGCTGCTAAAATGGTACAATGGAGATGATAATAGTACAGATAACTCAGGGTCATTGTAAGGATTGAATGAGACAATCCAATGTGTACTTTGATTTCTCCTGATACTCTAAGTCAGGGGTGGGGAAACTGGCCTTCCGGATCCTTGAGTGTGGCCTTTATTAAACGGATTTGTTCTGTAAAATTTGGATTCAGTCAAGGGGCTGCATGCACTTGAGGATCTGTAGGTCTAGAGTCTCAACCTACACTGGAACTGCTCCCTCTCCCTATACCCCCCAACCCATTCTCCTATTCAGTCAAATCACATTGCTTCCCACTGCCTTTAGGATAAAGCTCGGACCTCCACTGCAGGAAGTGAAAAGGCCTCTAGGACCCTGCCCCTGCCCCTGCCTTCCTTCTCTAGGTCACTTCTCCAAACATCCCCACCCCCACACAACTCTTGTTCTTGGGAATCACTCCCGTGTTTTAAATCCTCTTTATTCCTAGAATTACTGTCTTAGGCATTATTATAGAGGAAAGAAGGAAGGTTACCAGGGCGTTACTCTAGTTGCACCAAATCTATCCCATTGGAAGACATTTTCTTATATTAACATACAATAATAGTGAATAGTTATCAAGTACATACTATGTGGATAGATTAACTTTTTTAATCTTCATAACAACTTTATCAGGCAGATACTGTTATCTTCCACATTTCATTTTTAAAATGAAAAAACTTAAGCACAGAGAAGTGAAATAACTTGCCCATGGATATATATATACTGAGACAGTATGACTCCACGAAAGTTAGCGAATACTATTCAAAAAGGTATTACAATGAGAGTGCTTTGGCCCAACTCTAGAGCAGAGACTCCTAAGTACTAGACATACTGCTTCGCTCTACAGAAACAACTAAGGACATTTAATGTGATGTGTGTAATGATGATCATGAAGAAAGTAGTCTGGGAATATGGGCTAACCAGCCCCAAAGAAGACACACACACAAACACAAATACATATATATATGAAAAAGAAAAGCCAATCAGTAAAAACCTGTCACCAAATTTAGTATACTACATCCATGATAAAATAAGAACAAAAGACATTGGAAAACTCTGCTGGAGCCTAACAACAATGAAAAATAAAAACTGGTGGCTTATTTTCACGTCATACCAAAGTTGGAAAAAATACATATTTTTCCCGCAGATCTGATGATTTTATGAGGGATTTTTATGAGCAAGCTGGAATATCATAAACCAGCTGCTCAAAGCTCGTAAAGTACAAAATTACTTCATTTCAAAAAAATAATGGATGTCCAAAATTTTCATTAGTGCCTTCTCCAGTGCCCTCTAATGGCCATAAGATGAAAAAGCAAAGAAAAAAATGCATCCGCAAATTATCCCAAACTCTTCAGCCACTAAAAACAAAGCTTTAAATAGGCTTAAGTTAGTAGAAAATCCAGAAATCTATCTAAATCAGCTATCTCATGCACATTAAGACAGTTTCACCAATGAAAATTACTCACATTTTTAATTAAGAGCCATAAAAGTATACATTCACTTTGACCCAGTGTACCAATTTGGGGAAAGTATAACCTAAGAAAATATTCATGCATTTTTAAAAAGCAAAAAAGGTCTCAGACCAGTGCTAATGATAATACCCAAAAACTTGAAAACAGACCAAATGGCCAACTCTAAGACAATGTATCAGCCAATTTAAAAACAAACTTATTTCTATTCATTTCAATGCCTGTCAGGCTTTTAGAGAGTATAAAGCATTTTCACACACAACAACTCTACGAAGAAGGTAGTGGTTGCAGTCCACGTTTCTCAGAAAAGGGGATCAAGACTAGGAGAGGTTAAGCTGTACTCTTAGGTAACTGAGTTACAGACTAGCTCGGCCAGGCCTTGAACCAGAAGTCCACAACCTTGTCATTCTTAGTAGCTCCTCCTCCAGGGCTTCTAAATACAAAAGCCACTAAAAATGACAAAAAGACATCACAGACACATGGAAATACAGATTGAAGATAACTCTTATCCAAAATGCTTGGGACCAAAAGTGTTTTAGATAGATTTTTTTCAGATTTTGAAATATTTCCATCATCCTTATCAGTTGAGCATCCCTCATCTAAAAATCTGAAATCCGAAATCCGAAATGTTCAAAGGAGCGTCTCTTTTGAACATCATGTCCACACTCAAAAACTTTCACATTTTAGAGCATTTGGAATTTTGGATTAGGGATACTCAACCTGTTTTAGGTAAGTAAGTAATAAAATGCTACAAGAGAAAGATAGTAATTTTAAATTTAGAAAATAATCTAGGACATTATAGTTTAGAGTACTACATTCAGAGTATGTTTTTATTATGAGTATTACAAAAGAAGCCAAATAACCCATTATAAAAATAGATGAAGGATAGTGTATGATAAAGAGTAAGATGTCTGGCCTTTGTCTCTAGCTCCTGGAAGGTAACCTCTAAACCCTTGGAAACTCTCAAGGATAGGAGTATCTTTGTTATTCACGGTAGGCCCCTCAGACCACATCTGATAGTTTATGCCCATGAGGTATGTCCCCAGGGCCCTGTGGTATCAGCCCAAAATTCAGGAGGAAGAGGGGTGCTTAAGACTGAGCTGAACCACAGGGGCCATCAATCAATCAGGTCTACGTAATGAAGCCTCAATAAAAACTCTAAACACCAAAGCTCACTTGAGCTTCCCAGATTGTCAATACTCTGCACATATTGTCACAAATCAATGTTGGGAGGGGAACATGACCTGAGGACAATGGGAGCATCACATCTGCAGACTATGGAACCTTCTCAGACTTTGCCCTAAGCATGTCTTTCTTTAGCTGATTTGCTCCTTTCCCTACAATGAACTATAACTTTGAGTACAACAGCTTTCAGTGAGTTCTGCAAGTCTTTTGAGCAAATTATCAAACCTGAGGGAGGTTTAAAGACCTCAAAAAACTTGCAGTTGGTGTCAAAAGTAAGAGCAGTCTTGGGGACCACGCCATCAGACAATGCAGTCTGTCTAACTCCAGGTAGACAGAAAAAGATGATTCACAGAAAGAGAAAAAAAAGGCAAATGGACAAAAAGCATATGAAAACACATTCACTCACTCAAAATTAAAGAAATGCAAATTAAAATGAGGTTACTATTTTTCACCTTTCATATTGGCAAGATTTAAAAGATTGATAACACCTGGCATGTACAGAAATAGGCATTCTCATAGATATGTGAATATTGTAAGCAAAAGTGAAAATTTTTTCTACTTTTTACAGGGCAATTTGGAAATATCAAAACTATAGAATTCCCTTTGACCCAGGAATTTCAATTTTAAAAATATATATTCTTCAGATGAATTTATATCAGCCACAAAAAATACAAGCAAGAGTCTTCATTATAGAAATGAGAAAATACCCAAATGTTAACCAACAAGAGCCAAATAAATTATGGGACATAATTATAGACTATAACATAAACCTTAGAATGAGTTAATCTATATGACAGGACTGGAAAGTTGTCATGTTAAATGGAAAAAAAAAAAAAAAAAAAAAACAGTCTGTAGACTAAGAGTATAAAATGATCCCACTGTGTGGCCAAAAAACAAAATTATACCAAAATATAAATGTGTTTGTAAAGGCAGTAAAATACCTGGAAGACTACTGTCAACTTTAAACTGTGGTTACCTGTGAAAAGTAGATTCAGAATAGGGACAGAGGGTCTGTAGTCTTTGAAATTTTTTTAACATATGTAAACAGGATTTTAAATTAAATGAAACTACAAAGAGATGGTCAGATCAAGTTAAATCGGTCACATCAAGTTAAATCGTTTCACAACTTTAAAAATGCCTCCCCCACATCAAGGCTATAAAAGAAAGGGTGGAGAGAATGGAAGTCAAGGAGAGGGGATTTTGTAAGATTTCTCTGCAGAAAGTTGGTAAGGTCCTTTGAGTTCCTCCCACTCCCTCAAATGGAGAGAGGCTTGGGGCAGAGGAATCGGGGTGCCTCTCACCTCAAGCCCCACAAGATAGACTCCAGTTGGGTCCCTCAAAGGAGTTCCTATGTATCCCCTCCACTCAGAGAGCAACACAGACTCTATATGACTTGCACGCAGAAAATTCAGAGGCAAAAGGATCAGCTAGTTGCATTAGCAAGTGAGCATTGCTGCTGGGTAGGAATCGGCCTGTCCCTTCAGAATAAAGAACTTAGGAGTGGTCCCTTGACAGCAGGGTGGGGGCGAGAGAGATCTTAGATCCTGACCCACTTGGGCAAGTAGAGAGGAGAGCAGATGACAGACTTCAAAGAGAGGAAACCAGAGGTACAAGGCCCAGAGGAGGGAGTAAGTGACCATCAGAAGTGCACTTCTCAGAGTATATTTTGCTCAATGAAAGGAACCTGGGGGCAGACAACCATGGAAAATGTCCCCAAAGAAGCCGTGAAAATGCTCCATGGAAATAGACTCAACTTTAAACACCTGACTAGGAGAAAGAGCACAAAGTCATCTTATGGCAGTACCAATCAAGTAAGAACTTCCTACTTCACTTAATCTGTCCTCCCCCACCCCAACCCCCTACCACCTGCTCCGCAAACCCTAAGGAGAGCCAAAACAGCAGCTACCAAATAGGCCAGAAAGTAAATGACAAAGAGGGGAGAAGTTTTACTTTTGAATTAAACTGGAATCTTTGACCACTATATGGAATTTGACATTCTATCAAACTGAGACTGTTTTGTGCCTTATGTGCCTGTATTACCTAAGAATGACCAGAAAAGTCATGGAGTCTGCTAGAATTGTCATCCCAAGACAGGGTAAAAGTTATCCCTACTGTGCTGGCTTAAAGGGACAGTGAAATTCAAAATAAGCCAGCTTTTATGATCTTCCCAAGAGTAATCCTTATTTAATACACAGGTTATACAACTACTTACTGCTTTTTAAAGAATTTTTTATGATTTATAAATGAGGCTGTAAGGACCATCTGAGAACATAAAATATATTTTTATAATAAAACAAAGATTTAGGTGCATATGAAACAAAAATGAACATAAATACTCCAAATACGAATAGTAATTTTTCCTGGGAAACAGATACTGGTGGGGTTTTCCCATTCCTCTCTTTTCTAAATTTTCTTTATTACAGGTATGTTGATTTAGAAAAAAAGTTAACTAGACAAAATTAAATAACTTGTTCAACTTATTTCCTTAAATTACCATTTGTTATATATAATATGGGGCCATCCAGAGTAAAAATAGAAGGTCCTCATGCTTTATGTAGGAATAAGTGCTTGAAGACTTTATATCATGCAAAACTATTCATTCACAATTAGTCCTATCATAAAATGGGAGATATTCCCATATGGCAATATCATAAATAGTTTATAATTCAGTTGATACTAGTTTGGATTTGTAGTCCTCATACTGCCCCCAGTACTTTTTATTTCAAACCCTCATAAGAGCTGCAAGGTACAATGAAGACCCATATCCCCTCTGCCTTGATTCCCCACTGTAGTTTGAGCATTCTCTATTTATCTACACATGCACATGCATACATATGTAAATATATATGTACATGTATGCATGTGTGTGTATATGTAAATAAAATTTTGCTGAAACACCTGAAGGTAAGTTGCAGATACCATGAAACTTCCTCTTAAATACTTCAGAGGAAGTATTTTAAAAAATGTCCTAAAAAAAAAGCACATGATCGGCCGGGCGCAGTGGCTCACGCCTGTAATTCTAGCACTCTGGGAGGCTGAGGTGGGCGGATGGTTTGAGCTCAGGAGTTCGAGACCAGCCTGAGCAAGAGCGAGACCCCCATCTCTACTAAAAGTAGAAAGAAATTATATAGACAGCTAAAAATATATATAGAAAAAATTAGCCGGGCATGGTGGTGCATGCCTGTAGTTCCAGCTACTCGGGAGGCTGAGACAGGAGGATCCCTTGAGCTCAGGAGTTTGAGGTTGCTGTGAGCTAGGCTGATGCCACGGCACTCACTCTAGCCTGGGCAACACGGTGAGACTCTGTCTCAAAAAAAAAAAAAAAAAGCACATGATCCTACAGAACCACAATACCATAATTACAACTAAGAAATTTAAGAAAAATTGAATATTACCTACTAAAAAGTCCACTTCAAATTTCTCCAAATGTCCAGACAATGGCCTTTTCTCTTTGACCCAAGATCAAAGTTTAAACAATATATTTGGCTATATTTTATTGTCTTTTTTAAACCCCGCTCTCTGTGTTTTACTGTTGTTATTGTTTATGACACTGACATTTAAAGAGTCTAACAGACTGTCCCACACGAATAGACCAGTCTAGATCCAGGGGGAAAAAACCTTATTGGAATTTTTTATTGAGACTGTATCAAATATTTATATTAAGTGAACTGGTATCTTTACCATACTAAGTCACCCTATCTAAAACAAGGATGTCTTTCCATTTGTTCAAGTCCATTTGCATATCTTTCAGGAATGTTTTAAAGTTTTCCAATATAGGTTTAGGGCACTTCTTTTTACGTTTATCCATATGCAATTATTTACCTTTTATGTGACTACTGTAAATGAAGTCTCTTTCATTATACCTTCTAACTGGTTATTGCTTGGAAATATAAAGGCTGTTGACTTACTTCATGACTATATCCTGCGACCTTACTGAATTCTTTCATTTGAATTTATATAGGTTTTATCATTGATTTTTTTCAGATTTTCTAATAGTTTTACTTTTTCCTCTAAGGCTTACAGACTTATTTTTTTTTTTTTTTTGAGACAGAGTCTCACTTTGTTGCCCAGGCTAGAGTGAGTGCCGTGGTGTCACCCTAGCTCACAGCAACCTCAAACTCCTGAGCTCAAGGGATCCTCCTGTCTCAGCCTCCCGAGTAGCTGGGACTACAGGCATGCACCACCATGCCCGGCTAATTTTTTCTATATATATTTTTAGCTGTCCATATAATTTCTTTCTATTTTTAGTAGAGATGGGGTCTTGCTCTTGCTCAGGCTGGTCTCGAACTCCTGAGCTCAAACGATCCGCCCACCTCGGCCTCCCAAGAGTGCTAGGATTACAGGCATGAGCCACCTCGCCCAGCCTAAGGCTTACAGACTTGATATATTTTTAGTTAAGGGAATTCTCATTTTCCAAAACTCATAATTAAATTAACACTTTATGTTTTTTGGTATAGTATATGTAATATTTCAATTTTAGATCATTGGAATCTGCATAAAATCCTACCACACTGTACATTCTCACATTCATTTAATAACTGAGACAATCACAATCAGACACCATTTCCTGGATTCCTAAGGCCCCCACCACACTGATCTCAACACCTACAGAACAGGCTGCCATTTCTAAGCCCCCAGACTACTCTGCCTACACAACAGGGAAGCAAATTTGTACCACAATTCCACCTGGAACCTCGACAATAATAAATCCTATCATGCTGTTCATCCTCACACAGCCCTGAATAAAGTCTCTGTAACCATCTACCCTCTCCTAGGCCCTTATCCTAAAATGTCCTGCTTATCCTCCTATGAGCTCATTTTCACAAACTGGAAGGTCTTCACAAAGCTCATGAAAAAATGGCAAAAAATTATAAAACTCTCAAGACAGGAACTAGAGAAATGAAACTCTTATTGTGAACTCAGATGGACTACACAGCAACATAGAATACTGAATGGTAACCAACTGCAAGAACCAAGTTCAATATTTCCCAAAATAATGATACCTTTTCTTTCTTCACGCGATCCATAATTTTGCCAAGATCCTCAACATCAACAACAGAATTTAGGCCCTGACGATCCTCAGTACCAAACTCTTCCTCGCTGGAGCTCTCACAGGGCTCTTCCTCCTGGAAGACAAATGCTTCATAAATACATTGTTCAAAGCAGCAAAGTTCTCTTACACTCTCTCCCCCACGGAGAGTTCACTGCCTTTAAATTTTTTATTAAAGAGAAAAATCTTGGGTCATTGGCATCAAACTAACCACTGTGAGAGGGCATCACTGAGTGAGAATAACTCACACCTCACCTGCCCTCCCCGGTGACGATGACATGAGCAGGGCTCAGGAGGAGACACGTGCTAGGCAGAAATAGAGGATACGTGACAGCACTGTGAAAACCGCTTGCTGAGTACTATTAGGTGCCCAGTGCAGTGTTCTCCACATATTCACTTGTTGAATCCTTAACTACTTATGATGTAGATATGTTTAGCATCATAAATAGGTAAGGAAATTAAGGCTAGAGAAGTTAAGAAATCACAGCTAATAAGTGGCAGGCATAGGCACAGCCTTCAACCCTTTCTCCAAGGAGATGCTAAGGCAGAACCGAAGGATAAACAGATTTTTAAGAAGTGAAGTAGTTGCTTATTTTAAACAATAGGTACTTTCTGAGTAACTCAAAGATCACTTTAAAGTTAAAAGAAACATGATGTCAATAACCTTCATGTGCTGGCCAGTATGCCCTGGGGAATAGCAAAGAGACATCATATAGTCAGATTTACTGCCTATATGAATAGTAATCAGATTCTCACGTTTTGAACGGGTCATCTAGGAGAGAACACAGGATTCACCAGGAAAGTGAAAGGAAGCACCAAAAGTGGGTAACAAGAGGGTTCGTGGCAACTTGCCAGGCCAAGGACTGGATACTTGGAAACAGTAAGAGAGAAACCCCAGGGATCCACACTTCAACGCAAGCTTTTACAATCTTGGCTATAAGAGAACCCCATGAACTACACAGGTCTTGGGCCTAACATAGGGAGCTGCCTGGAGATTGCACAGAAACACTGCTCCAGAAAGGGAACCCACATGGAATCCCACAGGCATCCAAGCCTAGAGCAGCTTGAGTTGGATGCCATCCTAAAGACCTAGATACCAGAGAACTGCAGGCATACCTGCAGCCACTGCGCAGCTCCAAGGAGGAATAGAGGAGCCCAGGTGCTGCCATGCACCCCTAAGAAAGTCACCACAGACATGCTGCTGTTGAGACTGAGACATGAGAGGACCACATTTTCCAGTTTCTTGAACACACTGCTTGCCTAGTCAGGGCCCCAGCCTCTTCGGTTGCAGATCCAAGGCACCATTTCGAGCGTTTAACACTGGGCTGCACTTTGCCCTCAGGGGAAGTTTGGGCTGATGCAGCTGTATCCACCACCCAGCTGGGAAGGGACCGGGAAAACCAGGCTTTCCAACTTATATCTACGACAATACCCGCAACCCTGCAATGGGCCGCTGTGAGACCAAGACATGTGTGGAACACACTTCCCCCCTAGCATCTTGCCCACTGTTGTTTGCCTGGAAATGGCCCCATCCTCTCTGGTCACAAGCCAAAAGCGCCACTTGGGGAGTTTAAAGCTGGGCAGCAATCTGTCCTGGCAACACAGTGGAAGTTCAGCAAACCACAAAGACAAAAAGACAGAGAAAAAGAAACAAAGAATTTATAAAACAATTAGAAAACATTAACAATATGACAGAAACAAAAGCTAACATATCAATATTAATCTTGAACAGAAATAGATTAAATGTGTCACTTCAAAGAAACAGATTGGCAGAATAGATTTAAAAACATGGTCCAAATATATGCTGCTTACAAGAAACTAACCTTACCCATAAAGATACATACAGACTGAAAGTAAAGGGATGGAAAAAGATAGTCCACACAAACAGAAACCAAAAGCAAGCAGAAGCTATTGTTATATCAGATAAAGCAGACTTTAAATCAACAGAAAAAAAAAAAAGACAGTCATTATATAATGATAAAGGGATTAATTCAGCAAGAGGATATAATAACCCTAAATATATATGCACCCAACATCAGAGCACCCAGATTCACAAAAATATACGTATACATTAATAGAACTAAAGAAAGAGATAGATAGCAACACAATAATAATGGGGGACTTCAATACCCCACTCACAGCACTGGGCATATCATGGAGACAAAATCAACAAAGAAACATTGGGCTTAAACTGAACTTTAGACCAAATGACTTAACAGACATTGACAGAACATTCTACCCAACAAATACAGAACATACATTCTTTTCATCAGCACATGGAACATTCTCCAAGACAGATCACGTTAGGCCATAAAACAAGACTTAACACATTTAAAAAATCAAAATAATATCAAGTACTTTCTCAGATCACACTGGAAAAAAGCTTGACATCAATAAAGAGTAACTTTAGAAACTATACAAACATATGGAAATTAAACAACATGCTTCTGAATGATCACTAGGTCAATGAAGAAATAAACACAGAAATTCAAAAATTTTTTGAAATGAATGAAAATGAAAACACCACATACCAAAACCTGAGGGAGACGGCAAAAGCAGTGCTGAGAGGGCAGTTTATAGCATTAAATGCCTACATCAAAAAATGTAGAAAGACCACAAATTAACAATCTAACATCACACTTCAAGAAACTGGAAAAATATGAACAAACTAAACCCAAAGTTAGCAGAAGAAAAGAAAAAACAAAGAACAGAGCAGAACTAAATGAAATAGAGACCAAAAAATATATAATATAAAGGATCAACAAAATGGAAACTTAGTTCTTTGCAAAGATAAACAAAATTGATAAACCAGCCAGGCATGGTAACTCATGCCTGTTATCCTCGCACTTTAGGAGGCCAAGATGGGAAGATCGCTTCAGGCCAGGAGTTTGAGGCCAGCCTGAGCAAGAACCAGACCCTGTCTCTTCAAAAAACAGAAAAATTAGCAGGGCGTGGTGGTGCATGCCTGTAGTCCCAGCTACTTGGGAAGCTGAGGCAGGAGGATTGCTCGAGCCCAGGAGTTTGAGGTTGAGTGAGCTATGATGATGCCACTGCACTCTAGCCTGGAAGACAAAGCAAGACCCTGTTTCCAAGAAAACAAAAAAAAAAATTGATAAACCACTAGCAAGACTAACCAAGAAGACAGATGATCCACATAAACCGAATCACAAATGAAAAAGAAGACATTACAACTGATATCACAGAAATACAAAAGAGCATCAGAGACTATTATGAACAACTACACACTCACAAACTAAAAAACCTAAAGGAAATGGGTGAATTCCTGAAAACATAAAACCTCCCAAGATTGAACCAGAAAGAAACAGAACTCCTGAATAGACCAATAATGAGTAGCAAGATTGATTCAGTAATAAAAACCATCCCAACAAAAAAAAGCCCAGGAGCAGATGAATTCACAGACAAATTCTACCCAGTACCCAAAATACAGAGAAGAACTGGTGCCAATCCTACTGAAATTGTTCCAAAAGATAGAGAAAAAGGGAATCCTCCCTTACTCACTCTACAATGCCAGTATCACCCTGATACCAAAGCCAAGAAAGGATGCAACAAAAAAGAAAACTACAGACCAATACCTCTGATGAACACAGACACAAAAATCTTCATCAAAATATGAGCAAACAGAATCCAACAGCACATCAAATGGATAATTCACCATGATCAAGTGGGTTTCATCCCAAGGATGCAAAACTGGTTCAACATATGCAAGTCAATAAATGTGATTCACCATGTAAACAGAATTAAAAGAAAAACCATATGATCATCTCAATAGATGCAAAAAAAAAAGCATTCGATAAAATCCAGCATGCCTTCATGCATGATAAAAAAACACTCAAGAAACTCAGCATAGAAGGAACATACCTCAAAATAATTAAAGCCATCTATAACAAATCCACAGTCAACATCACACTGAACGGTGAAAAGTAGAAAGCATTCCCCCTAAGAATTAAAACAAAACAAGCATACTCACTTTTACCACTTCTGTTCAAGACCATACTGAAAGTCCTAGCCAGAGCAACCAAGCAAGAGAAAGAAATAAAAGGCATCCAAATTAGAAAGGAGGAAGTCAAACTACCTCTGTTGACGATAATAATCTTATACCTAGAAAACCCCAAGGACTCTTCCAAAAGACTCTTAGATTCGATAAATGAATTCAGCAAAGTCTCAGATTATAAAATAAACATACTAAAATCAATAGCATTTCTATATACCAACAATGACCCAGCTGAGAACTCAATCCCATTTATAATAGCTACAAAAATAAATAAATAAATAAAATACCTAGGAATAAATTTAACCAAGGAGGTAAAAGATCTCTACAAGGAGAACTATAAATCACTAATGAAGAAATAATAGATTACACAAATGGAAAAATGTTCCATGCTCATGGACTGGAAGAATCAATATCATTAAAACGACCATACTGCCCAAAACGATCTACAGATTCAATGCAATTCCTCTCAAAATACCAACATCATTTTTTTACAGAAATATAAAAAGCAATTCTAAAATTCATATGGAACCAAAAAAGCCCAAATAGCCAAAGCAATCCTAAGCAAAAAGAACAAATCTGGAGACATCACAATACCTAATCTCAAATGATACTACAAGGCTATAGTAACCAAAACTGCATGGTACTGGCATTAAAGTAGACACATAGATCAATGAAACACAATAGAGAACCCAGAAATAAAACCATATACCTACAACCAACTGATCTTTAACAAAGCAGACAAGAACCTTCACTGGTGAAAGGACACACTACTCAATATGTGGTGCTGGGAAAACTGGATAGCCACATGTAGAAGAATGAAACTGGATCCCTATCTCTCACCATATACAAAAATTAACTCAATATGAATTGAAGACTTAACAGTAAGACTTGAAACCATAAAAATCCTAGAAGAAAACACAGGAAAAACTCTCTGGACATTGGCCTAGGCAACGAATTTAGTCAAGACCCCAAAAGCAAATGCAACAAAAATAAAAATAGACAAATGGGATTTAATTAAACTAAAAAGCTTCTGCACAGCCAAAGAAATATTCAACAAATAATATAGACAACATACAGAATGGGAGAAAATATTCACAAACTATATATCTGACAAAGGACTAACATCCAGAATCTACAAGGAGCTCAAACAACTCAGCAAGAAAAAAACAAATAACCCCCTTAAAAAGTGGGCAAATGACATGATCAGGCATTTTTCAAAGAAGTTATACAAACGGCCAAAAAACATATGAAAAAAATACTCAACATCACTAATCATCAGAGAAATGCAAATTAAAACCATAGTGAAATAGCATCTTACTCCATACTCTAATTAAAATGGCCATTATTAAAAAGTCAAAAAACAATAGATATTGGCATGGATGCAGTGAAAAGGGAATACAAAAACTTTTATATTATACATCAAAGGACATGATCAAGAAAGTGAAAAGAAAATATTTGTAAATGATCTGATAAGGGTTGCTATCCAGGATATAATAAAGAACTCTTACCACTCCACAACAAAAACACCAACAACCAGCTTCAGGATGGGGACTGGTCATGGAAAAGACCAAGCATGCTTAGAGGACTGGGACTTTCAGCCCCACTCTCCAGCCTCCAGGGAAGGGAGAAGGGCTGAAGAATGAGTTGATCACCAGTGGCTGATAATTTAATCAATCATGCTTGCTTAATGAGACTTACATAAAAACCCTAAAAGACTGGATTCAGGAAACTTCCAGATAACCAAACACGTGGAGGTTCCTAGAAGGTGATGTGCCCAGAGAGAGCACAGAAACTCCACATCCCTTCCCCTACACCTTGCCCTATTCATCTCCTTATCTGTCCATTGGTAGCCTTTGTAATATCCTTTATAATAAACTGGTAAGCTTAAGTAAGTGTTTCCCCAAATTCTATGAGCAAATTAATTAAACCTGAGGAAGGGGTGGGGGGAACCCCAATTTATAGCCGGTCAGCCAGAAGCACAGGTAGCACAACCTGGGGCTTGCAACTGGCATCTGAAGCGGGGGGGAAAAGGCACAGAATTGAGGACTGAGCCCTCAACCTGTAGGATCTGATTCTAGGTAGGGTCAGAATTAAACTGAATTAGCAGACACCCAGCTGGTGTCTACTGCAGAACTGACTGACTGCTTGCTGGTGGGGAGAAATCCCCACACACCTGGTGTCAGAAGTGTGCTGGAGAGTATAGCGCAAGAACCTGAGTTTGCTTTTTTCTACAGTAAACAAAAAGGGCTGGGAAAAAGAACAGAAAAATGGATAAACAGCTGAAAAGATGTGAAATAAAAGATTTATCTGTTTTTTTATGTTTGTTTATACACAGGTGATTCCAAAGAATGTATATATTCGTGGGAACAATCTAGCAGAGAGGCAGACATTAATATGCAGGAGAGAGAGAAGTGATAAATGAAGGAACCCAGCCCTGGATTCCACAGCATGGATGGACAGTAGTCTTTGACAGGCACCAGATACTTGGTCTTCTGAGCCACGAAAGATGGTGGAGATTTGTAGACGGGCTGGGGAGACTGTGAGTGAGTTCCCCTCTGATGGCTTCAGATGAGAGCTGGAGGAAGGAGTGTAGATAAAGAGGGTATGAAACAGTCATCTTGGAGAGTGAAAGGAGGAACTGACAAGGGAATGCTGTGAGATTGGTGGGCAGTACCAAGTGCACACCGGAGCCCGCGGTCCGCGAGGAAAGCAGATAGTAGGCTTCAACCTGGCTTGGGGCTTGGCCAGTCAGGTTGGAAGAGCAAGTAAGAGGCAAGGCAATTGAAGTTGTTTATAAAAGAGTGACTATAGAAATCTAAACTAAGTTTAAGGAGGGAAGTGAAGTTAGCAGTTTCCCCTGTTCGATGAAAAAGGTATAGGATCAAATGAGATCAAAAGAATTTTAAAGTAGGGGCCTCAGAGTGAGATTGGAGTATAGGTCATAGGAATGTGAATTTCAGACGTGAGTGTGCAAGAGAGAGACCAAGGTCAGTGAAGAAAACAGTTGCTGTAGGTATGAAAACCAGGAAACTGGCAGGCCAGGGTGTTGGATAGATCGCCTTAGCCACAAAGAATAATGTCTTAGCCACAAAGAATAATGATAGGAACAAGGGTGGTGAGAAAAACAATGTGTCAGAATTTCAAGTTGTTCCTAAATTGCCCAAGTGACCAGGTGGCCAAAAGATAACAGCTATGAAGATGGTAGCAGTGATCTGGCCTGAAGACATCAGCTTCAAAGAGTCCAGGGTATTTAAAGGAAGAAAGAGAGAAGTTTAGAATGTGAAAAAAGAAAGAATGAATCTAGGATGACTTGCAGCCTTCAGTCTGAGTGACTAATGGAGTCACTTAGGTCAGGAGGAATGTGTTCTGGGGATAATAAGATGTTATGAGCTCAGTGTGAGACATATTTAACTTCTCTGAGCCTCTGTTTATTAACCTGAAAATATGGTAAAATTCTACCTGACCCTAACAATGCAAAGATTCAAGAGGGGATCTAGGAAAGTGTCCAGCACAATATGGCTTAACTCCTAAGGCTACGCCCTCTGAAACACCGCACCATGAGTTTCAGATCTTCCTACTAATCAAAGCCAACGAGATGGTTTCCTGGGGCAGAGGTGAAGTTCAGTATCTCCAAAGAGAGGAGGAAAGCAGTGAGCAATGAACACACAGGCCACATACCTCAGTGTCCCTGGGATGCAATTCATCTGGAGTGTGGGACCTTGGCTCCATTTCCTCCGAGCCATGCTGATTAGACTCGCATTTGCCTTTTTTGCAGTTGCCACCACAGGATTTTTTCTTCTCTCCTTTACAGAGGGCCTGCAGCTGGTAGATGAACTTGGTCTTCCACGCTCTGAAATCAGCTTCAATGCTGCCATGTTTGCTCCTGCCCACGTCACAGTCGCCCTCCCCTCGAGTCGTCACACGATGAGCACCGAGCATCCAGAGCCACTTATCGACATTTTTGCCAACCTGCAAGAAAAAGAGACAGATGAGCTAAAAACACAATCCTTTAAACTGGAGGTTTGTAGACTGCTCTGCAAAAGCCCAAAGTTCTTCCGGGGCCTCTGGTCACAGGCTGCTGCTGAAGAGGAGGGAACTGCTCAGCAAAAGGGACTTCAAGAGCCCTCAAGCTCCAGCTTCAACACAGAAGGGCCACATCTTATATATTCTGATTTTTGACATAAGTTTTTTTAACAAACGGACAATGAAACCCTTTTATTAAACAAAAGTTTAATAACTAAGAAAGAATTTGAAAACTACTACTCTAAATCAGGGTCATAACAAATATGCATTAACAAAACAAATTAGTTCCAAAAATCTAACGAAGCCTACGGGGCCAAAGCCCATTTAGTAATAAAGCACAAATGTAATCAATTTGGCAAGGCTCATGATTACATAAACTCAAAACTTTATTTCAGTCAGCAGTTAAGCTGAGGCACAGGGGTTATCAAGAAACACAATTAAGAGTTTAAAAACTTACCAGGCTTTCTGAGTGTCGAGGCATTAAACAAAATATTTACATATTTTAATTTTCCCATTCCTAGTTGAATTCCTTTGAAAATATGTGGGAAAATCTACATTGTGACATAACAAGTGAATAAAAATAAGTTTAAAGAGGCCAGGCACGGTGGCTCACGCCTGTAATCCTAGCACTCTGGGAGGCCGAGGTGGGAGGATCAATTGAGCTCAGGAGTCTGAGACCAGCCTGAGCAAGAGCGAGACCCCATCTCTACTTAAAGAAAGTTAGCCAGGCATGGTGGCACTCGCCTGTAGTCCCAGCCACTTGGGAGGCTGAGGCAGGAGGATCACTTTAGCCCAGGAGATCGAGGTTGCACTGAGCTATGATGACACCACTGCACCCTAGCCAAGGCCTAAAGAGCAAGATTCTGTCCCAAAAAAAATAAAAATAAAAAAATAAGTTTAAAGAAAGCTCCTCACATCCATCACTCACCCTCTACCACAGACAGGCAAGCCAGGCGGGGCCCATCTCTGGGGAGAGGTACACATACAAACCACTGAGAAACTGGGAGCCTCTGTAGGTTTGGTTTTTTTTTTTTTTTTTTTTTGAGACAGAGTCTCGCTCTGTTGCCCAGGCTAGAGTGCCATGGCATCAGCCTAGCTCACAGCAACCTCAAACTCCTGGGCTCAAGCGATCCTCCTGCCTCAGCCTCCCGAGTAGCTGGGACTACAGGCATGCACCACCATGCCCAGCTAATTTTTTCTATATATTTGTAGTTGGCCAGATAATTTCTTTCTATTTGTAGTAGAGACGGGGGTCTCACTCTTGTTCAGGCTGGTCTTGAACTCCTGAACTCAAACGATCCGCCCACCTCGGCCTCCCAGAGTGCTAGGATTACAGGCGTGAGCCACCGCACCCAGCCTGTAGTTTTATTTTTTAAAGTGTCGAGAACAGGATGCAAAAGAAAAGGGGCCAGATTAATTTCATTTAGAAAAAAGGCCTAGGCACAAAGGGCTGTGAGTGTTTTTCCCTCTATTTTCCTTTAAAAATTAATGATTTAAAGAAAATGAGTTCACCTGTATTAAGAGGTTGAGCAATAAACATTCAACAACAGGACAGGCAATTGCAAAAGTCCAAAGACCCAGTGATCTTCCATCTACAAGGTCCTGCTTGGGAACTGTGAGTCCAGGCCACTAAGACACTAGACAGTATGAGGCACATTCATTCATTTTATTCAACAAAAATTTACTGAGAACCTACTATATGCCAAGTTTGAATATAAATGTGTAGCAATTTCCAGCTGTAAAGAATAACACAATTCTTATGTGTGTTTTTAAATAAAGAAGAATGTATCCCTATAATTCAACATATACCCACCTTGTTGAAGTAGCTTGCATAGGCAGAATTTCCCAGGCCAAACACCGCGTATCTCATACCCTTCAGATAAGTTTTGCCAAATCGAAAATCACTGGATGCTTCCTCTAACCATTTGCAGAACCACTCAGCACTCTCAGTTGGTCGGCCATCAGTATATGTAGCAACCAGGAAGATGCAGACATTTTTACTAGTAACCTAACCAAAAAAGTAATGGTTTCAGAAGAATATTTAAAATATAAATGATCTCAGGGAAGCAAATTTTTTCTTGAAATGCAGGCATTCATGTCATACTAATCTCTAAGGACAATAGGACCTTCCATGAACTACTCTTCTCAAAAGTAAAAGAAAACACAGCAAGGACACCTTGCACAGGGGAGAAAACCCAGTCCCTTGCTCCTGTCAGTATACACTCTGGCAGCCCTCACCATATACTCCATTCCATTTACTGGACTATAAATTCCTATGATCTCTGATTTGTCATATTGGAAACAAAATCCAAATTAGCCAAGAAAAAAATACAGAAAGATCTCTAAAACCTTACCTGAAAAATTAAAGCAATAAAATTTTTAAACATAATGTAACTTAACACTTGGCACCATCATCTACACAGGGAAACAAAACATAGGCTGAGTATTCCTTATCCAAAATGTCTGGGGCACTGTTCCGGGCTTCAGACTTTTTCAAATTCTGGAATATTTGCATATATGTAATGAGCTATCTTGGGATGGGATCAAAGTCTAAATACGAAATTCATTTATGTTTTATATATACCTTATACATATAGCCTGAAGATACTTTTATAAATTATAAACAATATTTTTAATAATTTTGTGCATGAAATGAAGTTCTGTGTACTGACTGTGATCCATCACATCAGGTGACGTGTGGAATTTTCCACTCGTGGCATCATGTCTGATGTTTCAGACTTTGGAGCATTTCAGAGTTCGAATTTTTGGATTAGGGATACTCAACATCCTCAGTCCTGCTAGACTAGTATTTCATCTGCTTGAATGTATCTTAACAGTCCCAAGTCATGAGCAAGTTATAAGTAATCTCTTACTTATAATTATCAAAGTTTGCTAATAATTTTTCACAAAAAACTTAGAGCAGATTCAAGCTACTCATCTGCACTCCAGTATGTTTACACAGGGGACCAAGAATTCGACAGTTATAGCTAGGAATTTTTCCACTAAAAAAGGGGCTGGAAAACTACAACCCACAAGCCAAATCTGGCCTGCTGCCTGTTTGTTTTAAATAAAGTTTTATTGGAATGCAGCCACACCTGTTCATTTACATGTTGTTTATGGCTGTTTTGTGCCTCAGTGGTAGAACTGAGTAGCTGCATGGCCCACAAAGCTGAAGATACTTAAAACTTGGCCATTCACTAAAAATTTGTCAACCCCTGTCCCCTGCTCTAATTGTTTCTCCAATTTTAGCTGCATCAGACTCACCTGTAGCAAGGTTAAAACAAAGCCCCATACCCAGAGTTTGATTCAGGGGGGCTGGCTAGTCTAAGACCTGAAAAATCTTTATTTTTTTTTTTAAGAGAAGGGGGTCTCGCTGTGTTGTGCGAGCTAGAGTGCAGTGGCACAGTCATAGCTCACTGCATCCTTGAATTCCTGGGTTCAAGCGCTCTTCCTGCCTCAGCCTCCTGAGTAGCTGGGGCTACAGGAATGCAACACCACATCCAGGTAATTTTTTTTCATTTTTTTTTTTTTTAAGAGATAAGGTCTCACTATGTTGCCCAGCCTTGTTTCGAACTGCTGGGCTCAAGCAACCCTCTTGCCTCAGCCTCTCAAGTTGCTGGGATTACAGCCACGAGCCACTGTACATGGCAGGAATCTTCATTTCTAGCAGGTTTGCAGGAGATGCTGACAGTGCTGGTTTAGGGACCTGGGCGTGACTGAAGGTGGGAAGGGGCATTTGTCAGGTGAGGAAATTAAACCCTCAGAGATATTAAGTGATGCATTGAGGTTGAACAGCTAATAAGAGATTTCTACAACTCCAAACCCATAAGCTTTCTGCTCTTGACCTTTTGGTCAGATTACCCATGATCCACAGGGCGTAGCACTCTGCCATCAATAACAATCCTCCCCTGATTGTGGGGTTCAAAGTAGGGGAAAGGAGGGAACTTCAAATGACACTAGCTTACCCATCCCCACCCGACCCAGGAGAATCTAACACACGAGAGGGGCAGGCCCCATGCCACATCAGAATCAGTGTACCACACTGCACACTACATTCAACACTCCTGATTCACACTGAAAACTCAACCAAACGGGAGAGTGAAAGGGGGCATGGTGGTACGAGCCTGTAGTTCCAGCTACTCGGGAAGTCAAGGCAGGAGGATCACTTGAGCCCAGGAGTTTGAGGTTGCTGTGAGCTACGATGACAAGACTGCACTCTAGCCCGGGCAACAGAGTGAGACCCTGCCTCAGGAAAAACAAGTTTAAAAAAGTATTAAATAAATAAATAAATGTGAGAGTTGACGTTGAAGAAAAAATAAGACAATTACCAACCTCTTCTACCAGATGATCATCTGGATCATATTCTTTCAGATTAATAACTGCCACAGGCAGATCTAAGGAGGTAACTGCTTCAGCAAGAATCGTTGCAAATCCCTAATAGGAAAAAAAAAAATCAAATAAAGTCTTCAATAAGCCAAATAAGCAAAATACAGACCTCATTTACCCCTGTAGGCAAGAGAATATGGCATTCCTCCTGAAAAATTTTTCCATTGACTGATATTTATCATCATAAACACAAATACTATTCTCTTGTCTACCATTTTCTCAAGCACCATGATAGAGATCGATTATTCAGTCGTGTTGTTTTCATTCTATAAGGGTGTAAATAGGACAAAATTGGCATTTTGACAATCCAGCTGCTTCACCACACTAGAATAAACATATAGAAGTACAAAAAGAAATAATGAAAAATGAAGAGAATGGAAAATATAAACAAGAACAGGTTGACAGATAGGAGAAAGCCCTAGGGAAGAATTCATATGCCTGACAGAACCCCAGAGAGGCTCTGGGCTGAGTCAGCCACCACAACCAAAGATGGAAGGGAATCCTGGGGCAGAAAAGAGCCAATTAGCTGAGAATTTGTATGTAGGACAAATGCACACAGAAGGTCACAGAGCCTAAGCAACACTTACCGTTTACCCCCAAGCAAAACACCTGCCAGTTCTTCTCCAAACAAATAAACCAAATTTGGGGGGAAGCTAAAACTTCTAGCCAGATGTTGGTACCCCAGGAAAACACTCTCCTCTTTTTTGCTTGGCAGTCTTAACACATGACTCCCTACCTACAAGGGCTATTAGCTGAAGCTAATTCATTTATAGGGCATCTACCATGCCAGTCTCAGTTTTGGGCAATACAGTAGTCCCTGCTTAACTGAAGTTTTACTTTTCCAAGGATGCAAGTACCCGTGGACCCACCATCCAAAAATATTAAATGGAAAATTCCAGAAATAAACAATTCAAAAGTTTTAAAATGCATGCCATTCTGAGTAGCATTATGAAATCTCTCACTGTCCCACTCCGTCCTGCCCAGGATATAAATCAGCCCTTTGTCCAGCATCTCCATGCAGTAGACACCACCAGCCCATTAGTCCCTTAGTAGCCATCTCAGTCATCAAATCGAAAAAACATAGCATGCTCAGGGATCAGTACTATCCCTGGTTTCCACTGGGGGTCTTAGAACATATCCCCTGCAGATAAGGGGAGACTACCGTATTACACAACACTGAACAAGACAGGGCTCCTGCCCTCAAGAAGCTTATGGAGAGAGAATAAACACAGAAATGGGAAAAAGTATTTCAGATGGTGACTGGTGCTATGGAGGAAAACAAATCAGCATCAAGAGAAAGAGTGCAGGATTGGAGGTGGGGAGAGTTGTTATTTTACGTAGAAAAGGTCAGGACACTAAAAAATAAATATTTGGTCTTTGTCCCCAGCAAAAAGCTCCCAAAACCTTTGAAATTTACTGTCTTCTGTATGCTAATGAGATGATTCATTGGGGAGGGACCTCAGGTAGCTTCAGGACAGGGCTGGTCATAAGAAAAACCAACCAACCAGAGGTTAACCTCAGCACCTCCCACTCCCCATCCCCAACCACTGGGGAGAGAAGAGGGCAGGAGATTGAGCTTAATCACCAATGGCCAGCGATTCAATCAATCGTGCCTACATGATGAGACCTCCAAGAAAAATCCCTAAAGGACAGGGGCTTCCGGGTTGGTGAACACCCTGGTGTGCAGGTAAGGAAGCAAGCCCAGAGGAAGTACATCCCTACCCCTCCTCACCTTGCTCTATTCGGCTCCTCCATGTGGCTGTTCCTAAGTTGTATCGTTTATAATATCTGGTAAGCGTAAGTCAAGCTATTTCCCGAGTTCTATGAGTTGTTCTAACAAACCTGAGGAGGTTGTGGGAAAGTCCAAATTTATAGCTGGGACTTGCGACTGGTGTCTGAAGTGGGGACAGTCTTGTGGACTAAGCCATTAACCCCGTGAAGTCTGATGATAACTCCCAATAGTGGCTCACTCCTGTAATCCCAGCAGTTTAGGAGGCCAAGGCAGGAGGATCACTTGAGTTCAGGAGTTCAAGACCAGCCTGGGTAACAAAGAGAGACCCTGTCTCTACAAAAAATAAAGAAATTAGTCGAGTATGGTGGTGCACACCTGTAGTCCTAGCTACTCAGGAGGCTGAGCCAGCAGGATCGCTTGAGCCCAAGAGTTTGAGGTTGCAGTAAGCTATGATCACGCCAGCGCACATGAGCTGGGGCAACAGAGCAAGACTGTGTCTCAAAAAAAAAAGTTGGTATGGATAAAGGACGTGTATTTGGGGTCAGAAAAACACTGCAGTAATGCAGTAGCCCTCAAGGATAAAAGTAAGATTTGAGCCAAACCTGATGGAAGTGAGAGAGCAAGCCATGAAGTTATCCCAGGCAGAGGGAACATTTAAGTGCAAAGGCCCAAAACAGGGAGCACCCTTGGCAAGGTTACCAGGACTGGAAAAGAGAGGACCAAGGAGCTGAGGTTAAGATCATTAACAGAGAGCCACATCTATTGGACCTCTGGGCCATTATAAAGATTTTGGCATTTGCAAAGTGAATGAGGGAGTCATTGTAGGGTTTTCTTGGTTTGTTTTTTTTTATTTTGAGACAAGGTCTAGCCCTGTCACCCAGCTAGAGTGCAGTGACACAATGATAGCTCACTGCAGCCTCAGATTCCTGGGCTCAAATGATCATTCTGCCTCAGCCTCACAAGTAGCTGGGACTACAGAAGGGGTTCTTGCTTTGTCGCCCAGGCTGGTCTCGAACTCCTGGCCTCAAGTAATCCTTTCACCTCAGCCACCAGAAGTGCTGGGATTACAGGTGTGAGCCACCACGGCCAGTTTAAGCAGGGGGTAATACGATTCCTCTTAAGTTTTCACAGAGTCACTGAGGTTGCTGAGTTGAGTGTATAACGGAGTCGGGAAGGGCTGAGCAGCACTAACGCAAGGAGACCAGTGGTAAGATGACTACCATAATCCCGACAAAATGTCATGGCAGTGTGAAAGTTGTCAGAATCAAAATGGAATCACTAATATGAAGAAAAACTTGACAAACAGAGCCAGGAAAGGACAGGAAGAGAAGGTTCTCACCATCGCAACCTTCCACAAAGAATACTTCTGCAAGGACATCTGCCCAGCAACTGCCTGTCCAACTTGGAACTGGCATCACCCTTGTTATTGATCTTTACAGCCAAGCATAATTATTTCAAAACAATTATGTAACCTCCTCATTTTTTCCTTTAAAAACTTTTCCTCTGTGAATATGCAAACAGTTTCCTATGGCATGTCTATTCCCACTGCAATGCTCTCTTCCCAAATGAACATCATTTTCTTTCTCTAACAGAGAATAATATTCATTTGGGAAGAGAGCATTGTGATCTGTTTGTTATTTAGGTTGACATATACAAGTGTCAGAAATGGGACCTAAAAAAGATCCCCATCAAAAGGAATTGGCGATTCTTGGAACCAGTGGACAGCACTCACTTGAGCCTCTGAGCTTCCCACTTCTACGGTTCACCTTTTTTGCCCTTGTGACTCTTCTCTCAGGCTAAGCCTCCTTCCTTTTGGTAGAGGCTTTTATGTTATGTGGCATCTGATTTGGATAAGGCCACATTAATAAAGGGCCATATATCCCTGCTGGGAAGATAAAAGACTTCTTGTCTTTGTGGTAAGTCCTTCTGGTACAAAGACAAGTGTCTTTCTGGATTGAGCAGCCTTGTTTCTATGGAATTTACATTCTGTCTGTGAGGCATGTCTTCTGGTGAATTTACTTTCAGTCTAATCTACCCGTCTAGTTTTGTATTTTTTTGATCTGCACACCTAGGTTAAAATTTTTGGGAACATTCTTATCTTGGTTTCTTTTCATTTGGTTTGACTCTTTTACCTTGCTTATTTCTGAAAATCTCCAAAGAACAAAAATAAACATTCTGGATGTGGACACAGGATGGCTAATTAAAAGCCACTATGGAGGTTGCCAACATCTAAAACCCTAAACTCCTGACAATCCAACAGGATTTACAGGATTTTCTTTGCTCTTGGGAAATGAACGAAAAACAGAATGGGATTCTCAAACACTAAAGCATGCCAGGTTTTCTGGGACTCCAGTTGGTTACATATTATGGCCTATTCTTGTGCACATTTTTAAACTCACAGGCATACTACAAAAAGGAAAATTCAGAGCTCAAATGATCATCTTT
Organism: Eulemur rufifrons; assembly: GCF_041146395.1. Taxonomy (NCBI): domain Eukaryota; kingdom Metazoa; phylum Chordata; class Mammalia; order Primates; family Lemuridae; genus Eulemur; species Eulemur rufifrons. The sequence goes on along the minus strand of NC_090996.1, from coordinate 2,708,542 downwards.
GAAACCTACAACTATAGAGATAACATGTAGAGTCGTCTAAGTTCTCTATCCCTATTTTTTTTCCTGTCTACAGTGAATCTGCTGACTTTTCTATTAGTGTTGAGATAAAACTCACTGATTATGGCATTCCAGCCAAGATATTAAAAAAAAGAGGAAGTCATCTTAAAGGGCTTTCAAATTAATGGCCTTACAAATTACAACAGTTCCATGGTAACGAACAACCTGGACATTTTTTAGAAATATAAATTTAGGTTTGCCTAACAATTGTATATTATGATAGAATGCTTAACTGAAAAATTAATAATCTAAAAGAAAAGCAACTAAATAAATGTTTATAGAAGTTAGGCTCTCAGACAAAACAGGTCTAAATTTTCAGCTCAGAGCAATAATATAAGGTATCTCTGTCCGGCATAAAAATTTTGCTTTCTGCCACACAAAGGACAGAAAGGAAAAGCCAGGGGGAAAAAAAGGAAAAAAAGAAGCTGCTAATAATCTTCCCCCCACATTTACTACACACCAGACCAGTAGACAAAAGATAGATTTCTTATTAATTCAAGGCTACTTGGAGATTTTATTTTTCTTATACAATTTGGCCAGACCTAGCTAAAATGTAACCCTAAACTCATTATAAATTTAAAAACATAAAAAAGAGGATAAAAGAGGTTTTTTTTTTTAAATCAAACTGCCATGGAAACTGACTTATCCACAATTTTGGTCCACAGCCTTTAATAGATTAGCTATTAGGGTTAAATAAAGTGTAGCCATATGAACAGGTGCCAATTTTGTTAGAAATATAATTTGGATCCAAATGTCTTTTATAAACTGGTGAGTCTGTATTACTATCACCTGACTAAAATTCTAAAATGAAAACTCTAAGATCTTTGTGTTTGTACGTTTGTTTAGATGTGTTTATGCATATGTACATGTACATATATACATGGTAAAATCTGGCACAGTTGACCATAAATCCCTTAAGGATAAATGACACCCATATACAATATGAGATATACAGTAATTAACCCACATGCCTTTTAGTTCATGTGACTTAAGTAAGTCTGTAATAAATAACTTGGTTTTAAAATTATGGTAAAAGAAAAATAGAAATGTCCTCAAAATTGTCAGCATACATTTTTGCCTGAGTTTACTGATCAGTTTTATATTTGTCTCTACTAGATATTTTAATGTGTCGGGGTTTGGCTTGAAGGTTATAAAACTATAAACCCAGCATAAAACAGACTGATCTTTGCATAATTTTTTGAGAAATAAAACTAATTTAATGTTGTTGGTTTAATGAAAATAGCTGTATCGGCCGGGCGCGGTGGCTCACGCCTGTAATCCTAGCACTCTGGGAGGCCGAGGCGGGCGGATCGCTCAAGGTCAGGAGTTCGAGACCAGCCTGAACAAGAGCGAGACCCCATCTCTACTAAAAATAGAAAGAAATTATATGGACAGCTAAAAATATATACAGAAAAAAATTAGCCGGGCATGGTGGCGCATGCCTGTAGTCCCAGCTACTCGGGAGGCTGAGGCAGTAGGATCGCTTGAGCTCAGGAGTCTGAGGTTGCTGTGAGCTAGGCTGACGCCACGGCACTCACTCTAGCCCGGGCAACAGAGTGAGATTCTGTCTCAAAAAAAAAAAAAAAAAAGAAAATAGCTGTATCTTCTGAGTTATTGGCAAAATACCCACATATTTAAGTTTCTCAAGTAAACACCTGATATCCAACAGGCTATAAAAATGGTTACTAGGAAAATAACTTGAAATGATGACCAGCTTTGTCTCAGTTCTCTTAAGGAATCTAAGTAAACTGTTAAAAATGCATAAATTAAGTAAATGTAAATAACATAAACACTTATAAATGCACTTTTCATGTAATTTGAAATCTTAAAGTTATGTTAAGTTAAATAATAGATATTCATTAAATTTCTGGGTCATTTCCAATTAAGATTAAAAATTATGTTATAAAGGACACGTTTCTAAAAATTATAAGAAGGCTCTCATCTATAAAATACTGGTATGTGACAGACAATTCAAGACCATGCTTCCTATGTTTCAATAAAATTTAAGGTTACTAAGAGTTAAAAATTTTAATATATAATTCTATACAAAGTATGCCAAAAATGTATTTTATAAGAAAAGCACAAAATGGTATTCTTTATTGAGAAAATGAGTAATTTTGTCTAATTTAGATGTTATTTAAAGGTTGTTTCAAAATATGAAATAACATAGAAAGGAACCAGTAAGTAGAAGAGAGAGAGATGTGAAGAAAATTATGGATATGAAACTGAATTAATATTTGGTAAGGAAAGTTAAAAAGAAAAGAGAATATTTTTGTATTAGGAAGAATCTTGTATGATGTATTTTTGTCCTAAAGTAAAATGACAGGTTATTTAAGAAAGAAGAAATATGGGACAAAGCAGAAAGTCCAAGCACGTGGTCAATGGTCTGAGTAAGTTGTAATAAGGTAAGTGAAAAGAAAATTTATGAAAGGAATTTTGCATGGGATCACATTGGCTATAAGTAGAAGGAAATGATTTATAAGTCTATCTAAAGATTGAGCTTTGATATTAAAAATATACTAATACAAACCTGAAAATTTTGGTTTTGTTAAACCAAACAAGGTTTTCTTGAAGTATTGAAGATTTGCTCTTAGTAAAATTGCAAAAGATTTTTAATTCTAAAATGTTTGTTTTTCAAACTTCTCAGATTTATATCTCAGAAGTTCAACTTTTACTGTACCTCACTGGGTATGATTTACAAGCCAATCACCAATATCTTCTATTCTTTCTCCCCTTGAAAAGATATATCTTTTTGCTTGGCAGAGGTGATAACTCTCTCCTTCAACCTTTTCTCCAACTCCTGTAACTTTTTTTCTCTGGTTCTAACTCACCCATTGTGTCCTGACACACTGAAATGCTTATCTTGAAGGTCTAAAACAGCAATGTTTTCCTCCAGCGTAACTTGATTCTATGCTCTTGGCTTTTCTTACTGTGTCCGAGGTGTTCCATGACACCAGAAAACGCTCCATGCTGTTACTCAGAGCCATCTACTCCTCTACTCAAGATACCAGTTTTCTTGTTTGCATTCCTTTATAATATAGCATATACTCATAATCCTGGACACACTCTTGCTGTATTTGGTAAAGTATACTTTTATGAACAAAGAGAAAAGCGTTTGCTTTTTTTTCCACTACTTGATTCCTCAAAAATTTGGAAAATATTTGTAAGTATTCTTATTTTTATTTACATATATTCAGTAAAAATCTGCTCTCTCTCCAAAAGCAGAATACAATTGGAAACATTGGTTATTATAACCAAGGTTCTGACAGAAATATCATTTGAGGAATGTGCATAAAATGCCTGACTTCAAGAGTCCCCAGCCTTACAGTGAGTAAAAATTGTCACTTCCTGGCAGGCCCAAGAACCTTAAGACTGTAAGCAAAATCTAAAGTCTGCCTTGGTTTGGCTTCCTAGCCTCAAGAGGTTTTTTAAATCTAAGATTCCTATGTGATCAATGTAGAGAGAAAATGTTATGTGTCTAAAGAAAAACTATAATATACCTGTTATTAGACTGTAGCCCTGTGCATTGTTTTCAAGTTCTTATCTATCTGTAGACTGGACTAGATCCTAAATTCTCCTAATTTCTTCCAATATTTGGCTACAACTCTCCAACTCAAAACAAAAGCTAAAGTCCTACAAGCTGAAACTAGACAAATTTTAAGGAACGAGCCTCACGTCTAATGTATGGGCCACACAAAAATGTCACCAAACCACCTGATGTCATGACCAGAGACATTCAAACTACAAAACAGAAGTTAATATTTTCACACTGTAGACAGCTTTTCCCGAGACATTGGAACAAAACTCCATATCACAATGAGATCTTACTCCCCTTAACATTATCTTTTTCACTTGGCAGGATAATAGTGTAATTAACATTTCACAATCAATAGCTCCTTGATGGTAACTTACAGAACCTAACCTAAAAAAATCCTTTAGTACATCCATTGGTTAAATAAGAAAATGTCTGTGCTATTGTTAATATACTATATGCTGCTGCACCTGAATAAATTCCTCTGGGAAAGTTGAGACTCATGTACAAAAAATAAGAAAACAGACAACATGGTTACAACAGGGCTCATCTAATTCCCTATGATCATTTGATGTATCCAACTGATTGTATGTAACCCTAAATTCATGGGTCAATGGAATTGTCATATTACTATTAAGTTTACTTTGTATTTTCCCTTTTTAAACTTTGTATCTGTTACTTGTTATAATTTTGCAAAGTACATCTCCTAACAAAATAATGCTGGCCCAGCACTTTAAGAACTTAATAATGGACTCTAGGTAGACTTAGCCTGAGAGCCACTCCCTGCCAACCTCTCTTTCTGTTCCAGTGTGGCTAAAAGGGTTCTGACACCAACTCCTAGGCACTAGTCACTCCCCCCCAGTACGGGTCAAGACCAGCAACTCTAACAGCTTCATCCCAGCATCAAGGAATATCAAAACCTAACTACAGGATGATTGATCAGTTATGCTTTCAGAGAAAGATCTTGATTAGAAGAGAAAATGTGAAAGTTTCAGAATCAAAACATAGTCACTAATGTTAAGAAAACCCTGACAAATGGAGCCGGGGAAGGCCATGAAGAGAGGGGTTCTCATGCTTGTATGCCTGATAATGAAAAAGACTCTGCACAAACCACAACCTTGCACAAAGGCCATTGCAACCTTACACAAAAATACTTCTGCAAGGACATCTGCCCAGCAACTGCATGTCCAACTTTGGACTGGCATCACCCTTGTTATTGTTTTTGTAGCCAAGGATAATTATTTGAAAACAATTACATCCTCCTCCTCATTTTTTCTATGAAAAACCTTTGTCTTCCTTTATCTCCCCGAATACATACATAGTTTGCCATGGTATATGTATTCCCATTGCAGTACTCTCTTCCCAAATAAACATTTTTCATTTAGAGATCCTCTGTTATTTAGGTTGACATTGGCTTGGACCAGGACAATAGCAGGGAAGGTGGTGAGAAGCGATTGGAATCTGAATCTAATCTCACAGTAGAATCAACAGGATTTGCTGACAGACCAGATATGGGATATACGAAAAAGAGAAAAATCAAAAGTGTTTTGGACTAAGCAGCTAGAAGGGTGAAGTTGTCATTTACTAAAATGGTAAGGATGATAAATAGAATAGGTTTGGGTAGAAAATTGGGAGTTCAGTTTTGAGCACATTGATTTTGAGATGCTTAATAGACATCCATATGAAGACCTAAGATATAGGCAACTGGATATGAGAGTCTGGAGTTGAGAGTACAGTTCAAATTAGAAACATAAATTTATAATTCATCGTCTAATATAGGGGTCAGCAAACAAGGCCCACAGGCCAAATGCAGCCCTCTGTTTTATATAGAGCTTATTGGAACACAGCCATGCCCATTTATTGCTTATTGTTTATGACAGCTTCCACACTATCAGCAGAGTAGCTGCAACACCACGTGGCTTGTAAAACCTAAAAAATATACGTGTAATAAAATAGCTGGCCCTTTACAGAAGAAGTTTGCTAACCCATGAACTAATAGACAGTTTAAAGCCATAGATAGTAAGATCCCTTAGGAAGTAAAGTGGATGTAGATAAAGACAAGTCTCAAGGACTGTGCCTTGAGACATTCCTACCTTTAGAGGTCAAGAAGATGAAGAGAAACCAGCAAATGACAGTAAGAAGACCAGGCTCAGTACAGCAGGAAAAAAAAAAAAACTAAGAAAACAGTCTACTGAAAGTTAAATGAAGAAAGTATTTCAAGAAGAAAGAAGTGGTCATGCAGCTAATAAATCAAGTAAGATAAAGACTAAAAATTAATTAGCAACATGGAACACACTAGAGCATGTATGAGCATGCCAGCCTAACTGGAGTGATTGAATTGGAGGGATTCAAGATAAACAGGAATAGGGAAATTGGAGACAGCAAGCACAGACAATACATTGAAGGAGTTTTACCATAAAATAGAGTAGAAAACTAGGATAGTAGAGGGGGTGTAGGGCCAAAAGGTGGCCCAGCATGCCCTGATCCTCCCTGCACAGAGCATTCAGTGAGAATTTATAATTAGAGAAAACAAGTCTGTTCACCCAGTAATAGAAAGGCCACACCAGCTATGCTATCATTCTGTCCTAACGATGAACAGAAAACCACGGATCACCAAGATTATAATGAGAACAAACATCAGGAAAGAGAAATACCAGCAGCAAAAAAACTGAAAGAGAAAATATATCAGGAAGAGTAAAAGAAATTCAAGAAGATAGATTCTTAAATTATGAACAAGATACTATAAAAACTGAATAAAAAACAAAAAGGCATTTTCACAATTAAAAACATAACTGCTGAAACAAAACATGCAAAAAAGGATTTAGAATGGAAATCCAAGAATCCAGGATAAAAAGAAAAAGTTACAGAAAGCATAACAGAAAAGATTTGAGACATAGAAGATCATCCCAAAGGATCAACATCCAACTAACAGGAGTCCCAGAAAGAAAGACTGAAAAAATGAAAGAGAAAAAATATATCTACAAAATATTAGCAGAACTAATGCACACAAACTTTCAAAACAAAAGAGCCCAAGTATCCAGAACAATGGCTGAAAAAAGATGCAACCTAGTCACCCTCGCACAAAATTTCTAAACATCAAGGACAAAGAAATGATCCTAAAAACTTCTAGAAACAAAAACTATCAAGTCATCTCCAAAGGAATGAGACAAGTAGCCTTCTCATCGGCAACACTATCTGCTGGAAGACAGTGGAAAGATGACTTCCAAGTAGTTAGGAAAAAATTATTAATGGTCTTCTACTCACAACCAAATATGAACCAATCAAATGTGAAAGGAGAATTAAAAAATTCAGACAGCACAGCTTTAAGATGCAAGACGGCTATCTAACCCCAAATCAACTATGATGTGGACAGCAATATCAAGCCAGAGAGATCTGAGGACTGTTTGTATCAACTAACTAATACAAGGAGTCAATAACTTGTATAATCTGATAAATCTACAAACAGCATAAGCAAGTTATATAGTTAAAGAAATCATCAGGCAGGGCGCAGTGACTCACGCCTGTAATCCTAGCACTTGGGAGGCCGAGGCGGGCAGATCATTTGAGCTCAGGAGCTCCAGACCAGTCTGAGCAAGAGCGAGACCCCATCTATACTAAAAAATAGAAAGAAATTAGTTGGACAACTAAAAATATATAGAAAAAATTAGCCAGGCATGGTGGCGCATCCCTGTAGTCCCAGCTACTCGGGAGGCTGAGGCAGAAGGATTCCTTGAACCCAGGAGTTGGAGGTTGCTGTGAGCTAGGCTGACGTCACGGCACTCTAGCCTGAGCAATAGAGTGAGACTCTGTCGCCAAAAAATAAAAAAAAAAAGAAAGAAAGAAAGAAATCATCAGAGGAACCAAAAATAGAAATAGTTAAAAGAGGTTTTCTGGAGAGTACTTTTCACCATGAACTTTCTGTATACCTGGATTTGTTACCATCTGCAAGTATCCATTTGATCTTTTAAAAAATTTGAAAACATGCATAAAGAGGCTTCTGAATTAAGTTTTTTATGAGTAACATAAAAAGGACTTTTCCTAGGCTGCTAAGATGCCTTCTTGCCTTTTTTCAGGTTTGCTGCCTCCATTGCTTAAGGTTGAACTTAATATGTGACCTTCAACTGTAATATGAAACAAAGTACCTACACTGGAGTATTAAAAACCTAAGTACTAATACTATTCTGAACATCATCCACAAGAGGGCAGTAGAACCCTCTTTAGAATTAATAGTACACAAAAATACTAATAACAAGCATTGATATTTTGTATAATTCATTTTCATGTTAGCCTTATTTGGAATCTCTTCCTAGACAGAACTAAATAGCTGTGAGCTTTCTAACCCAGAAGCAGGCGGCATCTAGATGTAATTAGAGAATGGGAAGCATCTTTCAGCAAGATTTCTGCTATGTAGACCTACTTTAACACTTTTAACACCATTAGAAATCAAAACAAGTTTCATTAAATAAATGTGTGAAGTTGTGAAAATCAGGGCCCATGCTGGACACTATTGCTGCCACTCTCTTTTCATCATTCCCTACTTCTATACCCACAGGTATCACGGAGGGACCCAGAACTCTCTCCATCCTGCTGAGGCAAAAGCAAGCTTCAGAACAAAGACCCCTCTGACAGTGACCACCAGACGCCACCAATCAGCTGCAATTGGGCACAGGAGATGAAACCCACAGACCATCCCAGAAAGGAAAAATGTATGATGGAAAAAGGGGGGGGAAAAGATTTAAAGAGATTAGAAGAACAATTCAGTTCACTGCTTAAGGATGCTTCTCAAGGATTTTCTTAAACTGTCAGGAAACCAAAGGAAAAGTATCATATAAAGTTTTACCTTTGCTGTACCAGTTTGGGAACCATAGAAAATCTTCACTCCAGACACAAAGATTTCCTTCTTTTCAAGGGAGACATAACCATTTGTCATCAAATCCGGAGTTGTTTTTGGAACAGATTTCTCCTGTGAGTTCCTGTCCTTGAAGACAAAATGATTGCATAAAGTTTTACCCTGGAGGTAATGGTCTTAAAAAGTAAGAACTTATTTTCTGATCCTTAATTAATGGAAAGTAAAGAAAGGACTACTACCCCTTAAAGGTGGAAAACAGATTTGTTTTTCATATAAAAGGTTCATTTTTTGCTAGGCATGGTGGCTTACACCTGTAATCCCAGTGCTTTGGGAGGAAAAGCAGGGAGGATCACTTGAAGCCAGGAATTGGAAACTAGCCTGGGCAACACAGCAAGACCCCATCTCTACAAAAAAAATTTTAAAAATTAGCTGAGAGTGGTAGTGCACACCTGTAGTCCTAGCTACTCAGGAGGCTGAGGTGGGAAGATCGCTTGAGCCAGGTGTTCAAGGCTGCAGTGAGCTATGATCACACCACTGCACTCCAGCCTAGGCGACAGAGACCTTGTCTCTAAAAAAAAAAAAAAAAAGGTTCATTTTCTGTTACAAAAATCTTCCTGTGTCTTAAGAATGAGACATTCATAGCTATCAAAAAAACAAAAAGTAAATAATTTACTCCATAATAACTGAGTCTCTAAAAACTTAAAGAAGAAATTTATTTTAGACATTTTTAAATGTCTAGAGACCAAACAGAAAAGTGATTTAAAGTTCCTTTTAGTTTTTCTATATTTTTCTGAAAAAATACCTGCATTCTAAATTCTCTATAAAATCTGATGCCTCTATACTCTCCCATTTAAAAAAAAAAAAAAATTTCCACTTACCTGCTTCTTGATGACAATCTGGACACAAATCCAAAGGCTGATGCCAAAGGCAAGGCCCATATAAATGTAAAACCTGTTTATCCATAACGATATTAAAGATGAGGAGAGATCCCACATATCCAAGGAAGGATCTAAATTTAAAATGATACATACATGTAATTTTGTATAAAGCTGTATATACAAAGATGTCCCATCCCTGTTTTGAGAATAAAAAAAATTAAACCAATCTTACATTCAACAACCCCGGGTAAGAAATCAATTTAAAAAATCAACTGTAATAAAAATAATACACTATATGATAACATGATAAAATTATAATGATGGTGCTAATTAAATCTATACATATAACTGTACCCACATTTGAATATATATATTTGAAAGCAAGTGAGAGACACATAAAGTGAAAACACTTCATGTGGAATTACGTGTTCGTTTTGCTTTGTTATGCTTGCTACAATGAGAAAACTTAAAATAGCAACAAAAGTACTCCCTTTTTTTCTAATCGCACTTATAAAGACTCACATCTACTCGTGAAGGGCTCTCAAATAACTGATCTCATGCCCCATTTTTTTGAAGGTTAATATGCATGGACCTGGTGTTAAATGTTGTACCTCAGAGCAACTTCAAAAGGCGAAGCCTGAAATTTAGGGTTTGTTTACACGTGCTGCTCCACCCTGGAGAGAACCAGAAGTCGCAATACACACGTAGATAAAGTGGGAAAGGCAGTTTTCTCTTTTATTTGGTGTTGAAACGTAGTTTCCTTCTAAACTCAGCCCCTAGCCTCAAAAGCCAGGTCACCAGCGAAAATCAGTCCTCTTTGCTCCCAGCGGCCGTTGTCCCATGCTGACAAGTCCAACAATCTCTGAAGAAACCGACCCGAGGACGTTACACCGCCCAGAAAGGGTCTCATTAAAACGGTTTCCTCCCCTCCCGCACCACGATACTAGCCTTCCAGGGGTCCTTACCCAGCCTCCTCAGAGCCTGAGGCCTGCGGGCCGACAGGAGACTAGAACTTCGGACCTGGAAATCCTGGTAGCCCGCACGGCTACCCAGAGACTACCCGAGCTAACTCGCAGCATTAGCTGTACGTTCCGAGCACGCGAAGCTGGGGGCAGCCATGCCACTCGCAGGACCGTCGGGATTGGCTCAGAGGGCAAAGGGGTGGGCCCAGAGGGATGCCCAGAGCTCTGGGAGAGGAAACCAGAGCGCTCCCTGCCCTGCTCGGATTGGCTCCGAAAGGGACGGGGGCGGGCCCAGAGGGAAGCACCGCCCAGAGCTCCGGGGATGAAACCAAAGCGCTTCCGGCTCCTCTTGGATTGGCTCAGAGTGGGGGGGCGGGTCCAGAGAGAAACGACGTAAAGAAATGAGTGCCTTGAGGGAAAAAAAGGAAGGGAAAGGAAGGAGGCGTAGCAAAAAAGACTAAGAGCGGTATCAGCCAAGTGCAGTCTGGGCCCGTTTGGATCTCAGTTGGAACAAACCGACTGTAAAAAGGCATTATTTAGGGGGAATTCAAGTATGGACTAGCTATTAGATGATATCAAGGAACCATGATTAGTCTTGTTGGGTGTGTGTGTTAAAGGGTATGGACTGAAGTATTTAAGGCTGAAACCGTATGTTTGGCTTTAAAATATTCAAAAAAAATGAGGAAAGGGAATAAACCCAGAATGGCAAAATGTTGATAACTGTTGAATCGGGGTGATGGGCACAGGGGGGTTCATTACACGTTTTTCTGTACTTTTTTATGTTAAAAATATTCCATAATAAAAGGTTTAAGCGGGTTTTGCCCTTTAAGTCCGCGGAACTGTGCAGCGTGAGCGGTGTGTTTCAACCCGGTGGCTAAACATCGGCCAGCAGCCTGTGCGAGCTCGTTAGCTCATTGGCTAGAGTAAACCACACCCAGGAAGAGCACCGCCCTTTTCAGGCGTGGAAAGATGCCCTGAAAAGCCCTAATGCGCAGGCGTCGTTGGTCAGTTTTCCTCGCCCTACGGTTTCGCTGTCTGACTCCTGCACTGTAAGCCAGCCGGGTGCCTTGTCGCGGGCGCGGGGCCGAGTCTGTCGCGGCGCCGCGCGCTCTGGGGCTGTTACTGCGCCGCGCGCCGCTCGGCTGTTACGGCGAGGCGCTCGTGGCCCTCAGACCCGGCGGCGCGGGTCTGCTCTGGTTCGCCAGACGCGAAGTCCGTGAGCAGCCGGGATGTCGATCTTCACCCCCACCAACCAGATCCGCCTAACCAATGTGGCCGTGGTACGGATGAAGCGCGCCGGGAAGCGCTTCGAAATCGCCTGCTACAAAAACAAGGTCGTCGGCTGGCGGAGCGGCGTGTGAGTAACTGGCCCGAGTCGGTAGCCTCCGAGGCGGCCTACCTGTAGCCAAGTCGAGTGCATAGGCCAGGCGGGGTCTTGTCAGGGGAGGAAATGAAAAACGTAACTCCTGCTGTGAGCGTGAGATGTCGCTGCCCTTCCCTAGCTGGGCGCTTAAGCCAAGGGTTTCTTTTTTGTTTGGTTGGTTCGGATTCGGTTGTTGGCTTTGGGTCTTGTTTAGTAGGTATCATATGAGCTGCAACCAAGAAACCCCGCAGTGCTGATCGTTTTCCCAGAATAATGATAAAGACTAGGAGGCTAGTCTTCCAAATACTGTCATAGTTATAATACATCTGATGTCACAGATCTCAGTAGTCCCCTAGTGTCACCAAAGTGCGTAGTGTCTTCACTACTGCCATCTAGGGACCGGTATTCCGTGGCAGCAGCCTGCCCCGCCCCACCCCACCCTCGTGTTTCATATGTACTCCTGTGACATTTTTCTCCGATGAGTCAATGGGAATACAAATGCGGTTCTGAGTTTTGAAAATGTTCCCTGGACACTAAGGGTTATTTAGGAGTATTTGTTGTTTCTTGCTATTTGTGTTGTTGCCATCTTGTATTTAAATGGCAATAAATGTCCAAGTTTCAAGTGTATTCACACGGACTTTCTCTCCTGCCCTCACAAGGGAAAAAGACCTTGATGAAGTTCTACAGACCCACTCAGTGTTTGTAAATGTTTCTAAAGGTCAGGTTGCAAAGAAGGAAGATCTCATCAGTGCATTTGGAACAGATGACCAAACCGAAATCTGTAAGCAGGTGGGTTCTGCCAGATGTTTTCTACAAAAGCCTCCAGAAATTAAATTTTCTACTAAATTACCTAATTTTGTCCAGTTATATAACATGGTATACCTGAAAATCTGATTTCAAGTATTTCATCCTTTAGACCCTTTTAAGATTGCCTTTTTTTTTTTTTTTTTCTGAGACAGAGTCTGCTCTGTCACTGGGGCTAGAATGTCCTGTCAGTCTGCCTAGCTCACAACAACCTCAAACTCCAGGGTTCAAGCAATCCTCCTCCCTCAGCCTCTGGAGAAGCTGGGACTACAGGCACGCACCACCATGCCTGGCTAATTTTTTCTATTTTCAGTTCAGGCAGGTCTACAACTCCTGATCTCAAGTGATCCTCCTGCCTCAGCCTCCTGGAGTGATAAGATTACAGGCGTGAGCCACCGTGCTGGGCCTTAGGATTGCCTTTCCTCCTTCCCCAATCAGCCCTCAGTAGGTTGGAGCACAACATAATCCAGTGCATCCTTTAGGCAAAGTTCAAATCATTACCTCCATATCAGTAGCTGGAGAGGAAGAAATTCAGTTTTCTTCCTGATTATTAATTCTTGTGGTTAGTTAACAAATAGTATGTAATAGAGAAAAGTATTGCTTTCTTCAATGTATTGGGTTTTTTTTAGATTTTGACTAAAGGAGAAGTTCAAGTATCAGATAAAGAAAGGCACACACAACTGGAGCAGATGTTTAGGGACATTGCAACTATTGTGGCAGACAAATGTGTGAACCCTGAAACAAAGAGACCATACACTGTTATCCTTATTGAGAGAGCCATGAAGGACATCCACTATTCCGTAAAACCCAACAAGAGCACAAAACAGCAGGTGAGTGGTTTTTAACTAAACATAAATATACACAGAACTCATCTCATCTTCCTATCCAAATCAAACCTTTAAAGACAAAACTTAGGTTTTTAAAAGGTCACCTTAACAGCACTTTTTATATCTTTTTGTTTATATGTAATTCACATAACATACAAGTCACCCTTTTAAAGTGTATAGTTAAGTGATATATTCATGAAGTTTTGGAACCTCCCCTACTATCTAATTTGAGAACCATTTTCATCACCCCAAAAAACCTTGTACCCATTAATAACCACTCCCCATATTCCCCCCTCACAAGGCCCTGGTGACCACTAATCACCCTTCTGTCTTTATGGGCTTATCTATTCTGGACATTTCATGTAAATGGAATCATACAATATGTGGCCTTTTCAGGGCTCACCCTGTTGTAGCATGGATCAGTACTACATTCCTTTTTATGGCTGAATTATATCCCAGTATATGGAAATACCACCTGTTATTTATTTATTCATCTGTTGATAGACATTGAGTTGTAGTATAGACATTTTAACAATGTTAATTCTGCCGATCCATGACCAGGACATGTTTTTCCATTTGTTTATACCCTCTGTGATTCCCTTCCTCAGTGTTTCGTACTTCTCCCCATAGAGGTGTTTTATGTCCTTGGTTAAATATATTTCTAGGTATTTTATTTTCTTTGTTGCTATTGTGAAAGGTATTGAGTCTTTCATTTGATTCTCAGATTGACTGTTCTTGGCGTTTAGGAATGCTTCTGATCTGTGTACATTGATTTTGTAACCTGAGACTTTGCTGAATTTATTAATTCCAGGAGTCTCTTGGCAGAATCTTTGGGGTTTTCTAGATATAAAATCATATCATCAGCAAAGAGCCATAGTTGGACCTCTTCTTTCCCCATTTGGATACCCCCGATTTTCCTTCTCTTGTCTGATTGCTCTGGCTAGGACTTCCGGTACAATGTTGAATAGAAGTGGTGACAATGGACAACCCTGTCTGGTTCCGATTCTAAGTGGGAATCCTCTCAATCTTTTCCTTGCTCAGTATGATATTGGCTGTGGGTTTGTCATATATGGCTTTTATAAGTTTGAGGTATGTTCCATCCATGCCTATTTTGTTAAGAGTTCCTATCATAAAAGAGTGCTGAATTTTGTCAGATGGTTTTTCTGTGTCTGTTGAGAGGTTCATATGGTCTCTGTTTTTGCTTCTGTTTCTGTGGTGAATCACATTTATAGCTTTGGATATGTTGAACCATCCTTGCATCTCTGGGATGAAGCCCACCTGGATGTGGTGATTATTTTTTAGATGTGCAGCTGAATTTGGTTTTCTAGGGTTTTATTGAGAATTTTTGCATCTATATTCATATTTAATACTTTTTTTAATCTGTACAATAAACCTTTCGTGTTTTCCTTTCATAGAAGGTGCGCCATCTGTACATGTACCTACTAAATTTACCAAATTCAGTCCAACTTCACAACATTTATCTTGAAAATTGTTGAAAATATCTATTCCCTATGTTCTGTTCACAAGAGTGCCAAAGTGGATAACTCTTCATAGCAAAGGAAATCTTCTGTTATGACCCAAATGAAGTATAAAACCTGTACCAAATCAGTAGTATCAGTTGATTCATCCAAAGCAAGTGAATAATATATATTTTCCTTTTGAAGTATTGCATGAAGTTCTGTTAAGTTGAAGGCTAATTCATGCTGCTGATCAGCTATGGTTCTCCTTGAAAAGGGCAGTTGTTTGTACTTTGAAACATTATCAGGGGTCTAAGCATCCTACAACTTTAACAATGCATTCTTTCGCAATTTCTACATCACTGAATGACTTCCCTTTTTTCCCAAGTATATAAGCTACTTTATAAGTTGCTTCAGTGGCGTTATTTCTAGGTCTTACTGCTGCTTGAAAGAATTGTCTTTGCTTTTGCTTTTCGTCTTTTAATTTCTGCAATACAAGCTTTTGCGCCTCTCCCTCTAATTTATAATATTTGTGGTCCTTTTGAGTGTTATAATGCTGATGAGCATTGTATTTCTTTAATGTTGCTACTACAGTATCACAAAGCAAGCAAATCATCTTATCTTTAGCAGAAACCAGATAATATTGCAATTCCCAATCCTCATTAAAAAATCTATTTTCCTTCAGCATTCTCTTGGTTGTCTTTCACATGATGGGCTGTTAAGCAGACAGAACTAAAAAATACTGTCAGAACTGTGCAATTATTCACAAATTCCGCTTCAAACAGAAACACAGTGCACCACTGTTAAACACTGATAACAGATCAGCATACTCAACCCCTATAAACTCTCGGCAACCAGCAACCATTAATTCAGCCCTTGTGGCTTACTAATGTTCTAATTGTGCCGTTCAATCTGGGAGGATTATGTTATTGAAACTTATTTTATTCTTTGGTATTTTAAATACATTCATTCTAAAAATAACATAAAAATATAAAGGATGAACAAAAATGTATTAATAAAAATAAAAGGATTTGTTCTGTAAAATTTGAATTCAGTCAAAAGGCCACACGTAAGAACCTAGAAGGCTACAGGTTCCCCACCCCTGGTATGGATGTATATTTTCATTTCTCTGTACCTGGGAACTGCCAAACAGTTTCCCAGAACAACTGCACCATTTTACATTAGCACCATCAGTTTCAGTTTCTCCACATCCTTGGCAATACTTGTTATTGCCTGCCTTTTGATTATAGCTATCCTGGTGGTATTTTGTTGTGGTTTTGATTTGCGTTCTCTTAATAACTAACGATTTGAGCATATTTTCATGTGCTTATTGATTGTCTCTGGAGAAATCTCTATTCAGTTTCTTTACCCATTTTTTAATTGATTTTTCATTGTTGAGGTGGGTCTTTTTTTATGTATTGTGGATACTAGTCCCTTCTCAAATTTATGATTTGCAAATATTGTCTCCCATTCTGTGGGTTGTCTTTTCACTTTCTTGATAGTGTTTTTTGAAGCACAGAAGTTTTTAATCTTGATAAAGTCCAATTTTTCTATTTTTTCTGTGGTTTTTTATATATAGTCTTCATGTCCTATCTAAGAAACCATTACCTAATCCAAGTAGATGGAAGCTGCTTTGTTTTTTATTACCTTATCAAATGATGTAGTAAAAGAAGTAAAGAAATTATAAACATTCTCAATTTTTGCCTTGATAGGCTTTGGAAGTGATAAAGCAGTTAAAGGAGAAAATGAAGATAGAACGTGCTCACATGAGGCTTCGGTTCATTCTTCCAGTGAATGAAGGGAAGAAACTGAAAGAAAAGCTCAAGCCTCTGATCAAGGTTATAGAAAGTGAAGACTACAGTCAACAGTTAGAAATTGTAAGAGTAAAATATTCTTATTTCTTTGCTTCGTGTTAACAAAATAGTTTATTCTCTAGTTTTAAATGTGTAACAAACATTTAGAACTTGTAAACAGATATTTCCAGAAATATCTTATCTAGAATTAGGTTAACATGTCATGGTCTAAGTATAGAACTAAATTGTAGTTAAGCACACTTACGATTTTTTTAGTAAAATTATTCATGATAAAATTAGGTTAGTCATGTTCATTTTAGATGAGAGAGTATATTTTACAGTGAGTTTTCTGTTATGGGGCAAGTAGAAATAAGACTAAAAGTTGACCAGCCTCGTTTACCACAGAACATTTTAAAGAAGCAGCAAAAACATTGTGTCTTTGGGTCCTCGCCCCACAGCTTCAAACATGGTGTAAATTCAGCTGTCTGCAAATTCATGTCTTCAGGGCTTTACAGCTTCTTTAACAAATAAATGAGCTATAGAGGATTGTTAAGCATGGTGAGTATCCACTATAGATGTGAAACAACACACGTGACACTGAAGTTCTACAGTCTCTTCAAAACTTCACACGTGGTCTCCAAATAGGTCTTTGAGTTGCTTTTTCTCCTTCCTATGTGGAAATGATTTCATTGAACTATAAAATTTAATGTTCAATTTTAGGATGAAAAGGTATAGTTTTCTAGTCTAACCCCTTCATTCTACAGCTGAGGCATCTGAGTAAGTCTTCAAACAGGGAGATTAATGCCTTGTCATAGGGGCCTACGTGGATACCTCAGGGCAGAAGTTGGCCTAGAACCCAATCTGCCACTCTACCCATCGTCTATCTGTTGCATCACAGAGCTGTAGCATTAGAGATACCTGGGAAGCGTTGTTTGTGTTAAAGGAAGTTAAAGCTGAGTTTATTCTGTTACTCATCTTCATGTGGTAATCAGCTATGTTAAATGTTTCAGGTATGCCTGATCGACCCAGGCTGCTTCAGAGAAATTGACGAGCTAATAAAAAAGGAAACAAAAGGCAAAGGATCTTTGGAAGTGCTCAATTTGAAAGATGTGGAAGAAGGAGATGAGAAATTTGAATGATGTCCATCAGTCTCTCCAGCTATAAAACACTAAAGTGTTTTTTTATTTCCAACAGCACTGTTTCATTTCTGTGATCTGCCAAATACTTGCTCAAACTACTTGACATTTTCTATCTTTGTGTTAACCGTGAAAAAGACTTTCCTACATAAGTATAATAATGTGGGATGATTTAGTTTTAATTATAAATTGGAGTCTAAAACTTAAAGCAAAAATGAAAAATCTGAGACACAAAGACCAGAGTAGCATTTTGCTGCTGTCTCATGCCTTGATAGCTCTTGAAAATGAAAGTTATTTGAGGCAATTCTTGTGGATAAAAAGTTAAATTTTATACAATATAGTAAGATTATTTGGAAGATATGTCTGCATGACAAAACAGGAGTATTTGCTGAAAAAGGAAACGTCTTATTTCTACTTAATGAAATCTGTGTATAGGGTAACTCGTCATAATGTAAAGCCTGGATGATGACTTCCTGATTATCTGAAAGGAAGATGTACAATGACTGTGTAGGAGTTAAATAATTTTCATTGAACATGCTGCCACAACTTAGATTATTCTTGGTAAAAAAGTCATTTATTTCTAATTCTTAAAGTTTATAATATATATTAATATAGCTAAAATTATATGTAATCAATAAAACCACTCTTATTTTTATTAAACTATGACTTGTGTTTCTAGCCAACCTCCCAGCTCCCTTTGTTTTCTCTGCCTTTCTGGTGTGGTTGGGGAGTTGTTAGGAGGATTCACTCAGTCATCACGCAGAGTGCTTAGAACAAGGCTTGTTCTGATAAAGACCTGATAACATTTGGGATGTAATTGAATTTAATTATTTTAATATTTGGACACTTAAATGGACAAGGTTTTAAAAATCTATCCTTGAGATACAGTCTAGAATATAAATTAGAATATAGACTCAAAATAAACATAGATGTATTTGTAGACACCAATTTTTATTTTAACTGAAAACAGAGTTCTTGACTTGAACAGGTCCCGATTGGTTTTATAAGCACAGGGAAGTCCCTGCTAATATAAATTCTCAGAAATGTCCCACTTTTAAATAACTTCCAAATGTTTTCTCCTACTGTTAGAGGCAATATTCTTGTTTGGTAACATGGGAATGAACCCTTTTCTGTTAATGCTGCTGTTTTGATACAGTCCTTAAGAAGGCCCTCACTGCTTCACTTTCACTTGGATAGTCTGTTGTTTTATAAAGATGATCTAAACCACGGTGCCGGGTCCACCGCCTGTTAAGGACCGGGCCACAGAGCTCCGCCCCCAAACACCGCCCCACCGCAACAGTCGTGGAAAAATTGTCTTCCACTAAACTGGTCCCTGGTGCCAAAAAGGTTGGGGACCACTGATCTAAACCTGAAGTCCCAGGAAATAATTTTAACCAATGAAGTTTACACTATTTCAGTTTAAAGAGTTAAAGTGATGTTTCAGGTTGAAAGTCATAGTTACTAAAAATATTCAACAGCTGCATCTTGAGTAGGAAAAGATAAAACAGTTAATACAACATTGCCTTAAATTTTTCTGCCTCTGATTCACCATCTCTTCTAAAAACTGTTCCAGAAATGTTAAATGTAGACCACATCTGAGTCATGCTTCTGAACCTATAAAAATTTTCCACGTTATATTAATCTCATTACCCAAAGTAGTTAAAATTCATGTTCATGATCATCTTCCCAGTACCACCGAATAATGGATTATTTTAAGGATTGATTTATTTTGCTTTTTGAATGCAAGCTGGTAGTATGTATATTTGGTAAGAATGATGTTTCAGAGCTGAGCCTCTTCTATCAGTGTGGCCTTTTCTGTGAAGTTTCCCTTGTACCCCATATACAATTGTTTGCTCCAGCTTCTGGAACCCTGTGCCACATTAAAATTCACTCAAAGGGCTTGATTTGTTCCACCTTGTATTAGAGTTGCTTAAATATCTTTTCCACGGTAGATTGTGAGCTCCTTAAGGGCAAGGGACTTAGCCATGTGTGTGTATCCCACCATGCTCTGGACCTGGTAGATGTGGAATAAACGTCTCTCAAGTAATAAGCATGTACTATCTCATTGAGGGCCCAGGCCATCAAAAAGAGGAGGGGTGATGAAGAATTTGGCTAATGGCTTTTTCAAATCCCATCGTTAGGCTGGGACAGTTTTTGTCAGCTAAGCCGGAGCTTCCCACCCTTCTTTATACTGTAAACAGCCACAGCTGTGATTTTAACCTGCACGTTACTCTCAAGCCCACAATACCCTAATTATTATGGTAGTAATAAGGTTCCTTATTACCTTCATAGTTTTTTTTGTGTGCCTGCTCTTATATTATTGAAATGCAAGCTATTATTTGAAAATAATTTCTGCTGTTGAACAAGGGAATTGGTTGTGGATACAGAGTTTACCACTAGCAGCATTTCATGGCTGAGATGTTAGCAGCCATTGATTTTCATCCTGATTTTCACCTCCACGTGTATTTACCCACAATGGTACCTTCAAAATTAAAGGCATCTAAATATGATTTTATTGCATCACAGTTCTTCTCAGCTAAACGTAGCCTGAACTAAATCTTTATCAGGTTGGCTCTTCCAACGTCTACCCAGGAACAATTTCACAACACTCTATGCACACATAATTGAATTGCCCAGGAAGGCCCCTTCCAAATACCCCAGGAAAATCATCAGTTTCGCCAGTTTCCTAATTGAGCCTGCAGGTTTTCAGTTTTCCCCTGGCAGAGAATGGAGAGAAATGGTTGTGAGATTGAAGAAAGCAAAGTCATTTTTACAGTGGAGAGGAGTGGGTTCTGTCTGCTATGCTCAGCACCATTCATAGATTTTTCTGCCTGGAAGCCACTTGAAATGCTAGAAGATTCGTGAGTGGCACTCCACTCCGTGGCAGAAAAGCATAACAGCTCAGCTGAGCTTGACCAAGGGAAAAGAGCCACAGGCTTATTCCTGTCACGGGAAGACGGAATGGATCAAGACTAGGAATATCTTACGTGTAATAAAAGTAAAATAGTGTGTGGACTTAAAACTGCAGATCACGGAAAGACTTTGGACATATACTGGCATGACAAAGGCGTGATATCAAACATTTCTGGGAGAAATGTGTGCATTGAAATAATTGTGTAACACTTGAGTGATAACTATCTGATTTTATCAGAGACATGAAGTGATTGCTTGGGACTTCAATAATTTGTTGAACATGCTACCATAATTACGTCTCGTAACAGTACAAAATGTTATTTTTAAAAACAATTGTCATCACTGCAGTTGGGATTTTGCTTTGAAGTACAGTAAAAGGACATTACTGCTATGTAAATAAAATTCTTACGAAATCAAAAACAGCAAGGTAGATCTCCAGATATGAAGGGTATAACTTAAAATATTCATGAAACTCACTCTGGGGGCCCCTCTGAGGCAGACATCCTCCAGAGCAGTAGGACATGCAGTGCAAAGGGGCCGCTGGGACCTCAATGGGGAAAGCTGAGCGAGCCTCTGGTCCTCAGTGGCCGGGGATGGCGAAGGCAAACTGCTTGCAAATATGACAAAGAATCCAAAGTCACAAGGGCAGTCAATTTCAGGTAGTGATTTACCACAAAGCTGCTTCTCACGGGGCAACTCTTCATAGTGCATTCTACTGTCAAAAGGGTCAGAGGTTTATTTACAATAGTTCATCATCAACCCCGGAGAAGCCAGCTAGTCCTTAAAAAAATATTTATCCCCAAACTCAAAAATCTTTATTCTCAACAATAGTCCCAAAGTTTATGTTTATGTGAGCAGTTTATGTTTTTATGTTGCATAAAAACGTTTCATAAAATGTGTAGAAGTATGGCAACACAGACCTCTCCCAACTCCCTGATGGGGCAACTTGGCTATCAAAATTATTGTAGTTGACATTAAGAGTCTGGAAGAAAATAGATAAAGGGTAAGGACTGCCCAATTTTGAAAAAGGAAAAAAATATCTTACCAAATAGTAAAACTTTCTGTAACGCTACTAGTTTCAAAGGAATATAAAATAGCACAGAAGTTCAATCAATATAGAGTCCAGAACAAGAACCAAAAACATAATATATGATAAATGCAGCTCTGGTAGGCAGAATAATGCCCTTCCATCCAACCAACCAAAAAATGCCCGTGTCCTAATCTCTGGAACCTGTGAATTGAATGTTTCCTTACATGACAAAAGAATTTTGCAGATGGAATTAAAGTTACGTTAAAATAAGAGTATCCTGGATTATCTAGGTGATACCAATGTGTTCACAAAATATAAACCATAAAAATAAAAGAGGAAAGCAGAACTGGTTCGGGGAGATGCCAATGGAAGATGCAGCCAGTGACAGTCCAAGCGTGAGAGGTACTTGACCCACTATTGCCGGCATTGGAGATAGACCAATGGGACTGCGAGCCTAGGACTGCGGGCAGGGCCCCCGGCTGACAGCCAGCAAGGAAAGGGAAGGAACTGAATTCTGCCAACAACTAAATGAGTAAGAAAACACTGTCACCGGGAGCCCCTAGGAGCCTAGTGAGAGCCCTACTGGACTTCTGACATACAAAACTGAAAGATAGTAAATTTGTGCATTTTAAGCTACTAAATGTGGAGTAATTTGTTACGGCAGAAATAAAAACTATAGATTACAGATATTTCAATATGATGAGAAAAGAAGGGGTGATTTGCTAAATGACATGTGTATACTTGGCTAACAAAGTTAGACTCCTACATCATAACAGAGAAAAATTAATTTTACATGAATTATAGAACTAAGTGTAAAAATAAAACTCTGAAAGTGTTAGTAGAAAATACCAGGAAATATTTAATCTAAGGGTAAAAGAGACTTTCTTAAGGAAAACAGAAACCTAGAAACTATAAAGGGAAATGCTAATAGATTTAACTACATAAAAAGGTGAAAATTTTGAATGACAAAAGACCCTTCAAGAAAGTTGAAAGAAATTGTGACTGGGAGAAAATATGTACAACAGGCAAGGGAGGCAGAATGCCAACAAGCTAAGACAAAGCAGTTAAAAGGTCCAGGGATCACCCCTAAACACTACAAAAATGGATACATTAATTTTTAAATAGATGAAAAATAGGATATTAAGCTTCTGTCAGAGAAATACAAAATGATGAGAAATCATTTTCTAGCCATCATATTGAAAAAGAGGTAAGTGATTAATTCTGATATTGGCAAGGATGTGAAGGAACAGGCATTTTCATGCATTTATTGATGAAAGTATAAATGGCTCCAACTTTTTAGGAAAGTGATTTGGTGGTATCTTTAAATTTTTAAATATATGTACCTTTTGATGCAATAATCTTACTTTTAGGTAGCTATCTGCCAGAAATAAAATGACCTAAATTCTAAGGACATATGTATTAATACAATGATATTTTCTTCTTGTGTTAGAACTGAAAATACACTGGGCGTGGTGGCTCATGCCTGTGATCCCAGCACTTTGGGAAGCTGAGGCAGGAGGATCGCTTGAGCTCAGGAGTTCGGGGTTGCAGTGAGCTGTGATTGCACCGCCTCTCTCCAGCCTGGGCGCCAGATTGAGACCCTATCTCTAAAAAAAAAAAAGAAGAGAAAAAGAAAAAAAAAGTTAATTTAATTTTTTTAAGAGGCAGAATAGAAAAGTTCCCAGGAAAGAGAGGATGGGGCGTTTTGAGCAGAGCAGTTACTTGCTGCAGGTCACCTTCCTCCAGAGCAGACAGTATGTGTTGGTCCTGACATTTCTTCATGTCTCTCTCCTCCTAAGGGTCCAGTGGGCCAGGGACTTGGTGAAACAACTGCCCGATTTTGTGTACTCAAGTTTCGTGGCATGGATCTCAGATTTAAGCTTTCAATCGGTCTTCAAATGTTTTGCTTTTCTCCAAATGCTATAGTAAACCACAGAAGGGCAAATGAGCAGGCCATCATACTCAAACATTTTTAAAACAATTCATTTTCCATTTTCCATCATGACCCACAATATATGTGTACATATATAACTGAGATACAAGTTTTTCTAAAACATATATATACATCCTTATCACATGCAATATTTTCTATTTCACTACTTTTCTTTTTTCTTTCTCTCTCTTTTTTTTTTTTCCTTTGTTGTTTTTAGTGCCGGCCATGACCTGCAGTTTTGAAAACATTGCTTCATTTGACATGGTCCCGAATCACAAACAAAAGCTTTGGAAAGGATTCTGGTTTTCCCACAGTTCTTTTGCTTCGAAAGGAATACTTTAACGATTTGGACTTACCCTAGTTTTTGCATAGCCAGGAGCCTTGGTGTAGCAGAATTTCACTTTCTTTCCTTAAGTATCTATTTTTATTCTTAAGGGGAGAAACTACAATGAAAAAGCTGTGAGACCCTTTCACTTCTAACAGTGGCTCCATCAAGTGAGGGTTCTAGGAAGGACCTCTCTGGGGAACGGTTTTGGTCTGTGGTTCTCAAAGTGTAATCCCTGGACCAACAGCATCAGCATCTCTTGGGAGCTGGGTGGACGTGCAAACTCCCAGGCTGCACACCAGACCTGCTGAATGAGAAACTCTGGCGGCGGGGCCTGGAATTCCGTGTTTTCTTGCTTTTCAGTTGATTCGGCTGCACGCTCACATTTGAGAACCACTGCTTTTGGTGAAGTGGGACGTGTCAGGATGGTGTGATCATTACTGTACCCTGGAGGGAGACTGCTAGGGATCAGATACAGTACTGTTGGTATAACCACGGGATCAGCTCAAACTAACCATTGCTTAAGTTGTTACAGGAGACGAAGACCAAAACTGGCCAGGCATGCGCAACAGAAAGGGCTTTAACCTAATTGTTACCACCACCAGCCTAGCGGACCAGCTGGGTAGGCATCACCCAGGGCTAGCTAGAAATGCCATAAAAGCTTGACCCCCCCCCCCCCCGCCTCCGCCCCCAGATCAGGGGGACAAATGTGAGCATTGTCTCCTGTCTCCTTGCCCATGGAGTCAAATCCTTTCTTTTCTCAAAAGCTGGTGCCACAGTATTGGCTGATATGCTTGCCAGGCAGCGAGCCCATGGCTAGGTGACCGGGGAAACGATGCTTTCTCTTCCTCGTTCCTATCTAAGGGAATGATGACGATATCTCCTGTAGTGGTGTGGAGTGAGGGCATCAAGGGGAGCAATTAACACTTGCTCTCAGAAAAGCGAATGTTTTTGTTTTGGTTTAGTTTTTTAGGGGAGTGTTATTTGGTTTTGTTGTTGTTGTTGTTAAAAGTCACTCTGCCCCATATTTCTTGTTTTTGTTTTGTTTTTGTTTTTTTTTTGAGACAGAGTCTCACTCTGTTGCCCGGGCTAGAGTGAGTGCCGTGGCGTCAGCCTAGCTCACAGCAACCTCAAACTCCTGGGCTTAAGCGATCCTCCTGCCTCAGCCTCCCGAGTAGCTGGGACTACAGGCACGTGCCACCATGCCCGGCTAATTTTTTCTATATATATTTTAGTTGGCCAGATAATTTCTTTCTATTTTTTTAGTAGAGACGGGGTCTCACTCTTGCTCAGGCTGGTCTTGAACTCCTGACCTCGAGCGATCCACCTGCCTCGGCCTCCCAGAGTGCTAGGATTACAGGCGTGAGCCACCGTGCCCAGCCTGCCCCATATTTCTTGGAATGTTGCTCAGAAAGACGGTTATGAGAAGAAATCAAATATGCACATGAGGGAAATAAAAAAAACTTTAGGAAAAGAAGTTCACAGATGCACAGCTGTGACGGGTCATCTGAGACCCAGGTGAAGTAGACGGTTTCTCTATCACAGTACCTTGGTGTTTTCTTGTACCTCACTTATCTTGCTTCTATATTTGTTTCCCGTGTATTGTGAGTCTTCCCCACTAGAATGTGAACACCAGGTATAGCGCCCGCCACATCACAGACCCTCAGTCTGAAAAAAAAAAGTGCCAAAGCTTCCAAAGGGAATTTGCTACGAAACGATAACCTCAGATGTTAGCCCTAGAGGGACTTAACCAAGATGATATTGAAAATGTTTAAATGTTAAGTTTGTCACAGCCACCAACGAATCAAAATAGGTGACAGATGACAAAAGTCATCGTAATTTAAGAGATGAACAAAACTTAACTCCAATACCTGGACTAGTTCTCATAGCCTAGAATGCACACTAGTGTAAGGGTTAAGGCCTTGGGCAAGGTTCTTCCAACCTGAGCTCACTTTTTTCTGGGCCTCAATTTGCTCATCTATAAAATCGGGAAAGGAAAAATACGAGGGGCTTTTTACTAAGGGCCTTTACTAAGGATGATTTAATGTGTGCAAAACATGTGCCCAAATTCCGGCACATGTTAAGAGCCTGCATGGCTGAGCTCAGTGGGCATTCTGGGGGCAGTGTTTTTAGCAGGTGTGCAGTGGAGCCCTAGAGACAGGCCTGGATTCCAGACCCAGTTGTACTGCATACCTTGGGACCAATCTACCCCTCCAAGCCTCAGTTTCCCTGAATGTCAAGAAGGAATAAGCCCCACTTGTCTCATAGAGCTGTTTCTGAGCATTCAATGATATCTGTCACCTTAAAGCCCCCCAAACAGGCTCTCAGGACATGGGCCTTACTGCTAATCCGCACACACCTCTCGCTCTCTCCTCTCCCCCTGCACCCACCACCCCGCATCATCTGACTTTGACAGAACGGGACCTGGAACCATCAGCCTCACACCTGTACTCAAATCCAAGCATTTTTACACCAGACCTACCCAAATGCCAAACCATGACTGGTGTCCACGTGAGAAGAGAAAATTGGGACACAGACAGGCACAGCAGAAGGAAGACTAAGTGAAGACACAGGGACACGATGGCCATCTACAAGCCAAGGAGAGAAGCCTCAGAAAGAACCAACACGGGTACCTTGATCTCAGACTTCTAGTCCCCAGAACTAAGAGAAATCAAGTTTCTGTTGCTTGGGCCGCCCAGTCTTGCTGCTCTGTGACCACAGCCCTGGCAAACTACCAGGCTGGGCCATGTGGCCTTCCGTGTTTAACCCCTCAAGGAACTGCAGGGTGGTCTTCCTCGGTGGCTGCATCTCTTCCATGCTTTTTAGCGGGCGGTTCTGTGCTATATGACCCTGAGATACTCTGTATTGCGGAGAAGGTCGGAGAAATGTCCCTGATGAAACTGGAGAACCCTCCTAGGCCGTAAGTGGACCCACAGAGCTTACTCCACAGCCTGGCGGTGAGCACCCACCAAAACCTGCTGGGGCTGCTGCGTTTCTGCTTCCACTCGGAAGACGTGTCTCCCCAGCGGGTCTTGGATTCTCTCTGCCTCTCCCCAGAGCTACTTCTCTTAGCTGAACCTCGGGTGCCCCAGCGGCCAAAGCAGCGGGAGGAGGGACCTGCAGAGCCCACACCCGCTCGCACCGCAGCCTCCGTGAGGCTCCGCCGCCCCGAAGCAGGCGGCGTTGCCCTCCGTGAAGCAAAGGCCCCAGCAGATGTGCCTCTTGTCATGCATTCCCACAGTGGCCGAGTCCTGCGCTGCTCTGGAAACAGGGCTGGCAAGGCTCCCTCCCCATTTAGACAGACGTGGACGGACTATGGCCAGAGGTGAGCCAGACCCTCAGCCTCGGCCTCCTCCCTGGTAAAATTCCCAGCACAGAGGGTGAGTGCGAGGATCAGATGGGACCAAGGGTGTGGGCGTCCCCACGTTATGTCAGGAGACAGGCCTGTGCTCTAGGACTGTGCTGTGCACGTGTGCACGTCTGTCTCCTCTGCAGACAGGAGCTAAGCACGCGGCAATAAATCAACCACGATCCGGTGAGTTTCCCCGGGACCCGCGCACACACCTCCCATTGCCTCACAGGCTGTGAAAATCTGACTCCCTGTCGTGTTGGGTTTTGAAACTGATGGAAGCCCTTTGATTTCATCTAAGCTTGTAAATATCTGCAAAAGGGAAACTGTGAATTATAACAGTCACCTTGGAACCAAAACCACTCGGGAGTTTTTATAGGTTTGTGCAGATGAAAAATCCAGAAAGGTGGGAAAAAATATTTTAATTCAGAACGTTTATTCACTTCATATCAGTTAATAAGGAACTGTTATCACCTTCCTACCTTAGCCAAGTCTCGTATCTTTTCACAATTATCAAAAACACTTTTTCTTTAATTTTTAAAATTTTTAAAATTCTTTCTCTGAGTCTGATTGCTAAGGAACAAAAGCGCTGTTTACAAACTTTGACATTTGTAGGACTTCAGAGGTTCAAAATTTTGTAAAGCTCTGCACTAGAACAGTTTGGCAGTAAGAGTCTCTCTCTTCACATTAGGTGGAAGGAAACACATCAGAGGAAACCACAGGGCATATTAAGTTTGCTCTCACTTGAGACCTCTTGAGATTGAATCCTCTGCTAGCCCAGGCTCTTTGCAGAGTTCAGAAGCTTGCAAATTTCATATTCTTATCAGCACAAATTAAGCTATTTCATAGTACAGCATCTGAATTAAAAAATACTTTGAGGTCAGAGTGATTTGATTCATAGTTTCCTTTTAATTTAAAGATGTTCCTAAAGGGGAGCTCCTATTTCTGATCACCTATTTTCCTCTTTAAAGCAAAGTGCTTATATTATTCTGTTTCCGTGTGGTCATACTCTGTTACTTTTGGCCAAAAATGTTTGCCAGGCCAGGGAAGTATCTTCAACGTAAATTGCTATGGTAGATTAGGTTTCTGAACAGGAAAATATTAACATTTCAGAAGACATTTCAATTTTTAAAGTTGGCACCTCTCCTTTGGGAATAGCAAATTGTATAAAATCAAAAGCTAGTGCAAAACACAGAATGTCTCAAGAGAATTAACTCAATTTTTTCTTTTTTAATAGCACCATTAGCTCACTGTAACCTTGAACTTCTAGGCTCAAGTAATTCTCCTACTTCAGCCTCCCAAGTAGATGAGACTACAGGTAAGCACCACCACACCTGGGCTAATTTTTCTATTTTTTGTAGAAATGGGGGTCTCGACATGTTGCCCAGGCAGGTCTCAAACTCCTGGGCTCAAGGGATCCTCCCACCGCCCCTCCTAAAGTGCTGGAATTCCAGGCATGAGCCACCATGCCCAGCCCAGCCTAACTCACACATTTTCCTGAGCCTTCATTTCCTTGGCTTTGTTTTCATTTGCTACATCTCAGTAGAGTCCACCTTCTTCCTCCTCATAAAGAGATCGTGATTTCCAAAGCACAGCTGTAGAATCTGCAATGCGGAGTATGCAGCTACTCACCCACTATCCAACTCTCTGCCTGGTGACACCTCACATCCTGTGTGTATTTCATGCACCTCTCCCTAAAGCCGAAGTGTGAGGGGCAGGAGGGGCAGGCAGGACTGACAGGTAATTTGCCATTTCTGTTTACTTCACACCATAATGCTCCCAAGGGGCAAATGGGCATCTTACCTACTTAAAGGTGTTTATAGCAAAATATTTACCTTTTCAAAGGACAAAAAAATACCAAATGACAGACTCCCTCTCTCATATATCTTCATTATTTTACAAATTCATTGCAGCAGTTCCATATTCTGATTCTTGCTTTCTACAGTAGGGATGAAGTCCAATTCCAAGGTTTGCAAGTAATAGTAAGTGTACCCAAAGATCTTCAGAGGAACTATTCTGCACAATTTCTTTACCAGATTGTGCTCAAACTTATGAATACAGCTGAATATTCCCTGCACACGTTGCTAATTCATTACTTTCTATTAGTGCACGGCACACGGCAATTGTGTGTCTTGAGTGTTTTTCAGATGTCATTTCATTTACCCTAACGGTCTGCAAAGGGACCTGGTATTATGCATCTTTCACAGATGGAAAATGTGAAATTAAATAAGGGCTCAGAGGCCTGGTTCCATTTCAGGGCCCAGAATTTAGGTATACATGTTTGCCTTAAGATATTAGAACACTAGTTCAGTAAGTAAAATGGCAGACATGAGCTTACCGGTTCATTCACCTTCATTTGTGAAAAGAAAAATTTAATAACTTGAGCTTTTTTGTCAAGTGATTTAATAGTTACCTGAGAAGGTGAAAAGAAAGGAGAAAAAAATTCAGTGAGACTATAAGTGTTACTAAATGTAGCCCAAATATTTTGACAAATGAAGTTTTGAAAGCAGGGGAGGAAGAGAAATATTTCATTACTATTTATTGTAGAGAAGCTCCCCACCAGACCGCCAGATATGGTCGCACAGGCTGAGCACTGCACAACTCCCGGGTTGGCATCCTACTGTCTATTCCTACAGTGCAGTGGCCCTGGCTACCAAGATAGCTCTTTATGGCATTTATTGAAACACTTAAGTTTTTTATTAAGCATTAAAGAACTTTGTATTAGAAGGTAAGAAGAGCTAACATAAATCCCATTTATACAGGCAAACATAGAGCTTTTTATGTTTTGGGTTTTTTTTTTTTTTTTAGTTTTTATGGATTTTTTTCTTTAATTCTAAAACAAGACATTTTAAAGACTCCAATCTAAATAACTAAATAGACATGAAGAAATTTAAAATGTACTCCCTGCTTTAGGAAGTTTATTCATACAATAAGCATTTATTGATCACCTACTAGGTGTGAAGCATTGTGCTAGGGGCTTTATTTGTTCATGACTTTGACTTTTCCTAGTTTGGTTCTCAAAGTGTGGTCCCTGAGATACAGTATTAGAATCTCCCAGGAACTTGTCAAAAATGCAAATTCTTTTTGTTTTTTTATTTTTTTTTTAGAGATGAGGTCTCATTCTGTTGCCTAAGCGGGAGTGCAGTGGCTCAATCATAACTCATTGTAACCTCCAACTCCTGGCTCAAGCGATCCTACCACCTTGCCCGCCCAAATTGCTGGGATTACAGGTGTGAGCAGCCTCGCCTGGCCTAAAAAATGCAAATCTTAAGCCTGGCTCCAGACCTCATCAGTCAGAGACTCGGGGCGGGGCCCAGCAGCCTATGTTTCAGCAAACTCTCCAAGTGATTCTGACACACACTAAAATTTTGGAACCATTATTCTAGTCTGTAAGTCAATATTTTAAGCTAAGAACAGATATTCGGACAGTTCGAAGCCGGGGGCGGGGAGGACGGAGTGGCAGAAATGCCAAGAGGTCGAACGCACACGAAGCAAACACTTCAACCCACCCAGCAAGCTCTTTCCGGAACACATTTTCTAGAAACCCGATGGCCCTTTGGGGAGGCTAAAAGGCACTTAAAAGAAAGTATTTGTTTTAAAGCATTATGGGAGTGGAGAAAGTTCAGATTCTGTTTGAAACAGATTCAGATAAACAGTAATTTTAATCTTACGAGTTGTGTGAACTTGGTGCACAGCAGACACATTTGTAAAGTGTCTGTCCGGCCTGCGATCCTTCCATCCTTCCATTCCTTCTCTAGAATCTCAGTCTCCGCATGGAGAGGGAGACACACACACACACACACACACACACACAGACACAGACTCTCGCAGCCACACAAGACCATATGTGTGTGCCTCCTCCAACCACCGCTAAGAAGGTACAGTTGTCTCTCCAAGGAGTTTAGAATTGGGAAGGTGAGACAATTGTGGGAGTTCTCAGGTGATGCACCCGTCCTCTGTGACGCCAGGAGCTGTGGGGCAGCGTTCTTCTCCACAAGGCTACAGACGCCGAGAGAAGGAACCCACGCTGCAGGCGGAGAGAAAGAGGAGTGGCAGGGGTGTGTTTCCTGGGTTCCCCGCTCTCTCCTGACCCAGGCTCAGCACCTTCCTGAATCTCCCGGCAAGTCTGCCCCTGGGTTCACCAAAACATCCCTGGATCCTTAAAATAAACTGCCTCTTAGGGTGGGGAATCGTGTCATGGGATGAGAAAGAATTCTCGACACAAAGATTAGGGTACTTTTAAAGGACGAAAGTTTATTTGCTTCCCAAAGAGGGGAAGGGTGCAACACAAGAGAAGGAAAGGAGACGTGTCAGCTGAGAGGGAAGGTGTTTGGGTTTTCATGGGGGAAAAGGGGGAGAAAAGTTCATTGTTGCAGACTGATAGTAGGAACAGCTGCAGTCATTTTTCCTTTTTTTTCCCTTCTCATTGAGCCTGGCTCATCAGTTTCTCTGGAATGTGGTTCTGACAGCTGTGGGGTGGGGAGCTCATGCCCCTGCTCTCTGTTCAGGGCTCTTCAAGGCTGTTAAACAAACTGTCAAATAAAACAGCAGGTGGTTAATCTAACAAAGGGGCAGTTGTACGGTGATCTTTCCCTGCAATTATGTGCTGTGAGTTTATTCCTCTTTCTTTCTGTTAGATTATTTTCTCTATTAGATCATTTATTAGCAAGGCCATCCTATCACTGACCACCCCTATTTTTTTTTCTTCGCAAAAAATTGAGCTCAAGTTGGTTTCTGTGACTCATACCAGGAAGTCTTTGTTAAAACATATGAGCAATTTATCTAATGTCACTAAATCTCAATGTTTGCATTTGTGAAAGGAGGCTGGTAATAGCTACTTCATCCATTGGTGAAGACCTAAGTGAAATAATGTTCATAAAATACTTGGGACAGGCCAGGGGCGGTGGCTCACACCTGTAATCCCAGCATCATGGGAGGCTGATGCCCAGGAGCTGGAGACCAGCCTGGGCAACACAGTGAGACTCCATCTCTACAAAATAAATAAATAATAATAATTTTTAAAAATACTTGGGACAATGTCTAGCACACAGTAGACTCAATAAAGTTACCCTTTCAAGTCATAAGAGTGAGCTCTGTACTGCCCTGGGCGGCTGTAATCAGCTGTCTGTTCTGGGTCAGAAAGCCCAGGGGCGGCACCCCTGGACTATTGTCCTATCTCTACTCCAGTCTACTGACCTGAACCCTGGGCAGCCATAGATGGCTTGCTCCGATTGGAAGGAAATGATGACCAGGTGCCTTTCAGTGATTTCAATATCTAAAGACGATGTGTTTTCAAAAAACTTCTTTTCTTTTAAAGATTATTCTTCCTGGGTTTTCTAAAACAACCCCCTAGGCCAGGCACAGTGGCTCACACCTGTAATCCTGGTGGAGGGAGGACTGCTTGAGGCCAGGAGTTCAAGATCAGCCCGAGCAAAAGCAAGACCCCCATCTCTACAAAAAATAGAAAAATTAACCGGGTGTGGTGGCAAATGCTTGTAGTCTCAGCTACCCTGGAAGCTGAAGCAGGAGGATTGCTTGAGCCTGGAGTTGGAGGTTGCTGTGAGCTATCATGACGGCACTGCACTCTCGATGGGGCAACAGAATGAGACTCTGTCTCAAAAAAATTAATTAATTTTTTAAACAACCCCCTTACCTTTTTTGTTAGAGATCAGGAAGAACTATTTTAATTTTCTATTAAACATTCTTCCAAAAGCATTATTTTACCCCATATCTCACTAAATTATAAAAAATAACATTAGAATTAGAAAAACTAGGAAAAACCATAAATGTGGATAAAGTTATATGAAAAGGGAAAATTATAACAAAAGATTGAGAGCTTTATACATTTAGTTAAATTAATGTGAGATTATAATTTGAAAACTGTATCTTCAAGCAAACTTTATTTGTTCAATTATTTTTAACAAAAGTTTTTTATCACTCCAATACACTGATTTTTCAAGAAGGAAACCCATTTTTTAAATATTTTTATTTTAAAAATAAGCCTATGTTCAGCTATAGATTTTTTGGTCCCCAAGCTCTGATCATATTTCTTTTGTTATTTGGGAAGAGAATACCATGTCTGATGGCATAAAATGCAAAATTAAAGGTTTTGTAGTTTTTAAAAATCCCAGCACAGAATTTTAAGATTAAGGTCACTCAGCACACACGACACTACCTATCTGCTGGCTACTAGTATCCTGTTTCTTCCCTAGTTGTCCCAAGAAAAACTCCTTAATTGAATATTTGAAAGAATAATTCCTACATACACTTTATAAGCAAAACGAGAGCTTTTGTTTACATAGTTGTTTTGGGTTTCACTGTTCCTGATTTTATTCTGAAACTCCACTTTACTCCATACCGTGACCACCACATTGACCTTGCCGGGTGCAGCTGTCTGCAGTTCAGCAGAGCAGGAGCCCGCCCACCTCCTGCCCCGCCCACTGCTGGTCCCGCCCACCTCCTGCCCCGCCCACCGCCGGCCCCGGCCACCCGCGCTTAGGAGAACAGGACTGGTCACAGCCACTTAAAAACAAATCTGCTTCACGCTACTTGCCACGTGTAGTTTCATTCCAAGTTCTGACAATGAAATATGTGGATATATCTCTCATCTTGGCTTTCAAAAGTGACCAAAGAGAGCTCTTCACAGCTTAGCTTCGCCCGGCAGAAGCTTTGCAACTTCATAGCCAGATCCACGTCGCCGGTGATTTGCAATTTGCCTTGAAAGAAGGCCGGCTGCGGATTGACTGCACCAGCCATTAACTCCAGTAAGCCCGGCTCGGCCACAGAG
This sequence comes from Eulemur rufifrons, assembly GCF_041146395.1. NCBI lineage: Eukaryota > Metazoa > Chordata > Mammalia > Primates > Lemuridae > Eulemur > Eulemur rufifrons. The sequence continues at coordinate 2,674,547 of NC_090996.1, read as the reverse complement.
ACCGTGCGGTCAGCCTTCTCCCCTGCGACAGAGCGCTGATCCTCTGCTGTTTTTGGCATCCACCACCCAGGTGGCTTCTTTAGCCCCAGGGCCATCCTTCATGTTGACACTGATTTTCTTCACAACTGTTCCCCTTCTTCAAGCTTCTCAACTTCCTTAGAGACAAGATTAGACTTAAATCCATCAACTGCAGAAGTGGTTGGAACAGCCTCAATGGGATGAGTTCTAGAAGAACTGGCAGCTTTGGGAAAACCCATCCTGTAGCTGTGACAACCACAGCTTCTCTGAGGCCTAAATTATACTGCAGCGCAGCACTTGCACCAGAACAAGCCTCTTTCCAGCTTCCCGGCTCAGCTGCAAGGAGCTCAGCACGTTGAGCGCACAGACGTTTGCTGGTTTATTATAAAGGATATGACATAGAATACACACGAAGAGGTACCTGCGGTGAGGTCTGGAAGGGTCCTGAATGCTTCTGTCCCCAGGGAGTTGGGGTGCGCTGACCTCCTAGCACATGGATGTGTTCACCAACCAGGAAGCTCCAAAACAAACCTTTACAGTGATGAAGAAGCCAGGCACAGTGGCTCGTGCTTATAATGCTAGCACCTTAGGAAGCTGAGGCAGGAGGATCGCTTGAGCCCAGGAGTTCGAGACCAGCCTGGACAACATAGTGAGACCCTGTCTTTACAAGAAAAAATTTTTAAATTTTCCAGGTGTGGTGGTATGCATCTGCAGTCCCAGCTACTAGGGAGGCTGAGGTGGGGGGATCACTTAAGCCCAGGAGTTCGAGGCTGCAGTGAGCTAAGCTTGCACTACTACACTCAGCCTGGGTGACAGAGCGAGACCCTGTCTCTCAAAAAAGGAATAACAGAGAATGAGAGCTTTTTCTTCTCTGATTGAAAACAGATCAATGAACAATGCCAGATGCTGAGGATATAACAATTAGCAACACATACCCTTTGCCCTCAAGGTAATAAGAAGATATAGCTAAAAACAAATCATTACATACAGTAGGACAGGTATAGATTTTACTTTAAGATGCTCGTGTTGGTTCTACTCACTCTCAAAAAGCATTAAAAAAGTCATATTGTGCCTACTTCTTTCTCTCTGTAGGAAATATTTCAGATACTGCTCCATTTCAAAAGATTTATTTACAGTTATTGATGCTGTATAATCAAAGGAATTCTCCTTTGGCATCCACACCAAGTAAAAGATCTCTGTGGTTTTTATTTTGCTGTGAAATAGTAAATTGTGGCAGATGCTAAAAATACAATTACTACTGAAATAGGGAGACAGAGAAGAAAAATATTACAGAGCTATCTAGTTTTACTTCAAGGCAAATAATAGACATGGAGTTTCTTTACATTTTGTTTATGTGTTTATTGCCCCAATAAAGTATTGAAATGGGAAAAAGAGTTGCAAGTGTGTGTGGAGCAGATGCTTGGGTTTCTAGAATATTCCATGGCCTATTCCCCCGGCATCCCTTGGGAGCTGAGTAACCAGACAGAACAGGGTGTGCAGCCCAGAGCCTGGGTGCTCGCAGCTCTGGCCCGGCTGCAGCTGAAGAAGGAGCTGCCACAGGTACCCGGGTGCCCTGGCACATCTTGTAGAGGAAGGGGGCAGCTGGGGCCAAGTGCAGGGTGCTCCTAATTGAGTTCAAACCTTCAAAATCTGACAGCTTCAAAGAAAAACAAACTGCCCAAAGGGAATTGTTGTAAAATTTCAAGTTGACTAAAATGTGCATTTGTTAGTGACAAAAGCTTTTGGATTTTCTTAAAACCCTGGCTCGGATTCTCCCTGGGTCCAGCTGGACTGGCTGTGAACGCCCATCCAAGGGGAGCCCCCTCCGGGACCTGGGGAGCAGCAACCGGGACTGTGGCCCCAGAACCCCGGCCTCCTCCTTCCCGCCACTTCCCCAGGAGGGAGGTGGGTGTGTGGGTGGGGGTCCCAGGGTCAGAGGTCAGCTTCCAGCACTGCCTCCCCCAACCCCAGCCGGGGCGTCTCACTTCCCATGCCAGAGTCTGGGTCCGCCCCCCCACCCCGTGGAGGGAGAGTAGCTTTGCCCAGACTATCTGCAGGCTGTGACGATCCTGAGAACGAGTTCCCTGAAGCCCTTTGAACTTGGTGGTCATTCACGAGGCCTTTCACACGCCCTGTGGTGCTTATCCCCGCACAACACGCAGAGAGCAGCGCCCACGCAGCACAAAACGCGTGGCAATAGCTCAGCATCCATCCATTCCCAGTCCCCCAGGGAATCCACTGCGCCAGGGAACACTATGTGTCCCTGGAGAAGCCCCACTGTGGCCAGACCCGGTCCCCAGGCCGCCTACAAAGCCACCTGTAAGACCTAACACACACTTGCTTCGCACGGTCAGTGTTCATGCCCAGCCTCGCCGAGTCCCGCGATGGCCTGCGATGACCAGGGACAGGGAACTGAGTATCATGAGGGGGGTCACAGACATCTCAGGCTTACATGTGGGGAAAAACATCAAAAAGGGCCCCTAAAGGAGAAAATGTGTCATCCTGAGGGAACCAGTGTCTTCCCGGAGCAGAAAACACAGCTGTTGGGCGTGGACGGCTGTGGGTAGGCCGAGCGTCCCTCCCACGGAAGGCACCGAGGAGAGAAAAGGACCTAATTTGTTCCTGCAGGAAACTGTCTGCCCTCGACCTCCACTCACCCTAACAGTCTCAGAAAACAAGTTACTCCTGGAGCTTGGAAACAGGTCAGAAATGAGACTGAGTTAAGCGGGAAATGTCCTCACGGTGACGGGGAAGCAAGTGACACCAGACATTTCCGAATCTCGTGCACTGTTCAGATAATGCATCTCGGCTTCATCCTGGGAGATTAAGTCAGCAGTAACTCTTGCTGTTCCAAAAGGTCTAGGGTCTAATCTCCATAATTTTGTTTTAAAGCTATTATTTTGCCCTTAATATTCCTGAAATGATCAAAGCTTTGATGGTGTCTATTTTGGATTTTGTATTCATGTAATAGGTACATGTATTTCCATGCCTGTGAAGTTAGTGAGAATATTTTTATATCTCAGATAAAATGAGTCTTTTCCGGAAAATAAGAGGTAGGGAGTAGTAATGTCGCCACGGTCGTGCCCTACAGTTCTGACTTCATCATACGGCAAAGACACTTTTTTATAGTGTTTCATGATTATTAAATGCTAAAGATAAAGGAATAATCCCACCAACAGGTTCATGACTGTTTATGTCTGGGCTGCACGCTAGGTAAGCATAACTGTTTAAAGTACAGAATTAATGAACTTCTGATTTTCTCCTAAGAGTTTCTGTGCAGCAACATTAATTTCATGGAAATGTCACAAAAATTAAAGGACATATGAAACAGACCTAGCTAAAAATCTTGTTCTACCACCTGATAGCCTGAGACCTCAGGAAAATTTCTTAGCCTCACTAAGCCATGGTTTCAGCATTGGAAAAAAAAAAAAAAAAAAAAGATAGCGTTCTTATCAGGGGACAAAAATCACTATTGAGGGCCTCTTGAGTAACTATGTTTACATTGATGTGACAGTCGTTTTTAAAGGATTATTTGTATATCTTGGAGTCAGGCCCAGGGCTGGATGGTGCCAGTCAGTAATAACCAAGCAGCAGGTACCAGGTGCCATTTTTCGGGGTCCACTCCGTATGGGGGACTAAGAGCTTTGGGTGGTATGGACATCTTAACAATATTGGTTCTTCCAACCCATGAGCATGGGATGTTTTCCCATTTGTTTGTGTCATCTATGATTTCTTTCATCGGTGTTTCGTAGTTCTCCTTGGAGAGATCTTTCAGCTCCTTCGTTAAGTAGATCCTACTTTTTTTTTTTGCAGCTATTGTAAATAGTATTGAGCTCTTGCTTTGATTGTCAGCTTGGCTGTTATTAGTGTGTGGAAATGCTACTGATTTGTGTACATTGATTTTGTAACCTGAGACTTTACTGAATTTATTTATCAACTCTAGGCATCTTTTGAAGGCATCTTTAGGGTTTTCTAGATATAAGATCATATCATCGGCAAACAGGGATAGTTTGACCTCCTCTTTTCCAATTTGGGTGCCTTTTATTCCTTTCTCTCCCCTGATTGCTCTGGCTAGGACCTGTTTTGGTTGTTTTGTTAGAGACAGGTTCTTGCTCTGACACCCAGGCTGGAGTACAGTGGCACTATCATAGCTCACAGCAACCTCAAACTCCTGGACTCAAGCCATCCTCCTGCCTCAGCCTCCAAAGTGCTGGGATTACAGGCGTGAGCCACCTCGTCCAGCCTAAACCACCCTCTTAAAACACTGCATAAACACATTCAGTAACTATCCACTGAGCTGCTACTCTGTAGCTACCACTGTAAAATAACCAAAATTCAATATCAGAGTCCTGGACTTACAATACTGCATTTTTTCACTGATTTCTTCATCTGCTTAATTTGCTTCCTTAAGACTTGATGATCTTGTTTTAAAATATACCAAAACTATCTACAGCCTTTCCCTAACAGTATTCCAGCTCCAAAAGCTCTCTCCCAAGCCAAAGCTGTATCTCCCTTCCAATCACCTTTTGCCCAAAGTAGCTGAAGTGAAAGCTTGGCCACCAGTTTTTCCTGGAGTTTCATTCTTGCATCCCTGCCTGGTGGGTCCCCGTCAAGCTCTGTCTCAGATATTTTGCCAAATATTTCCAAGCAGTTACATTCTTAGTGCATCCAACAAAATCCAAGACTCCAAATAATACCTCCAGCCCCCAGTTTATGGTGTTCTTTTTCTGATTTTCTAAGTAATATATGGATTTATGAGATGGTACAATCGGACATAAAATCTTAATCACACTTAGCAGCTTTGCTCTTGGTGCCTTCTCTCTCTTTAGGAAGGTGTATGAGTAGCTACGAACATTCGGATCTGATGGAAACTTTTCATCACATACATAATTGTGAGTACCTCGTGGGCTCCCTCTTGCTCCCCGTAGAATTCCAGCATCTCTCTGCGACTCTTCACAAAAGAGTCCCAAACTCCAGGAATTTGAGTCAATGCACAGAGATTTACAGATGTCTTCCAGCTGTGGCTGAGCACATTTCACGTTGCCGTGCCATAAGCGTAATCAGCCTTTTCAAGCTTTGACAATTCCATCTTCTTTTTAGACCAAGTTTAATACTGCAAAATCCCTTCATCGGCCTGAATATGGTTGATTAATATTTCCTGGGAAGACAATAACTCCATGTCTATGCTTGACTCAGACTTCTGTTAGCATTTCCATGATGCAGAAGGGATAATGCATGTTGTAAGATCTTTAAATAATTCATGATGCCAATATTTTTCATCTGGTCAGCAAAAGTACGGAAAGTCTCCACATTGCTTTGGGAATGATAAAACAGAATTTCACTTCTGACCTTTCAAATAATCTGTCAAAGCAGAAATTACTATAGTTTCTATATGATTTTGAAGGCAAGGAAAATGCTTTTCGGTATCAGAGAACACAGAAAGGATGACCCCCTGGTCATCCTCTGTCATAGGCCTTGTCAATTCTTCACTGAAATCACTCGTCCCTGCCTGACGCGGAGCTCCTCTGCAAAGCTAAACTCAGCCGCCCTGGTTGGGTGCGGTGGCTCACACTTGTAATCCCAGTGCTTTGGGAGGATGAGGCGAGAGGATCACTACAGCCCAGGAGTTTGAGGTTACAATGAGCTATGATTGCACCACTGCACTCTAGCCTGGGCGACAGAGTGAGCCCCTGTGTCATAATAAAATAAATAAGCCAGTATGGTGACTCACACTTGTCATCCTAGCACTTTGGGACGCTGAGGCACAAGGATAGCTTGAGGCCAAGAGTTCAAGACCAGCCTGGGCAAGACCCCATCTCCACAAAAAATTTAAAAACTAACTGGGCATGGTAGTGCACACCTGTAGTCCTAGCTACTCATGAGGCAGAGGCAGTAGGATCTCTTGAGCCCAGAAGTTTGAGGTTTCAGTGAGCTAGGCCACGGCACTCTAGCCGAAGCAACAGAGTGAGGCCCCGTCTCAAACAAATAAACAAACAAACACAGTCTCTGAACTCTGGAACAGTGTCAAGAAACCCTCACCATACAGCAGCTGGTTACCTTCGGAGAGCAGGAAGGATGTAGTGATAGGAGAGCCCTGTCTGGTCACTAGGGGCTGTGTGTGTTCCACTCCCTTACTTTGGTGGTACTCGGATGTGTTCACTTTGTGATAATTCATCAAGCAGTGTACTTATGATTGGTACTTTTTTACATATGTAATTTCTACAAGTAAAACCTTTAATTAAGAAGTTTTAAAAGAGGTTTTTTTTTATTCCAGGCATATAAAGTGAAAATCTCCTCCTTCCGCTGGCCCACAGGTACCCTGTACCCCGCCCTGGAGGCAGCCAATGTATTAGTTTCAAGTATATTCTGCCATCACTGAGCCAATAAAAAGTGGAAGAGCCACACAAGGCTCCTCCTCATTGCGTTCGTCTGCCAGGGCTGCCCCAATACCACAGACCGAACGGCTTAACAACAGAGACGCCTTTGCTCACAGTTCTGGAAGTTCAAGATCAAAGTGTTGGCAGGGTTGGTTGCTTCTGATGCCTCTCTCCGTGGCTTGCAGATGGCCACCTTCTCACTGTGTCCTCAAATGCACGGTCTCCTCTCTGTGCATGTCTGTGTCCTAATCTCTTCGTACAAGGACACCAGTCTATTGGGTTACAGCCCTCCCATCTGGCCTTATTTTACCTTAATTACTTCTTTAAAAACGCTATCTCCAAATACAGCCATATTCTGGGGTACTTGGGGTTAGGACTTCAACATAGAAATTTGAAGGGGACACAGTTGAGCCTCCCTGGTCCTCTAAAATTCACGTCCTTGTCACATGCAAACACGTTCGCCCCATCCTAATACGGAGCGATGGGCTTGGCGCCCAGCGTGCACAGAGCCCAGTACTACGGCACACACTTCCAGGAGACGGCACTCAAACCTGTCTCCCTAATCTCGGGGTGGGTCAAACCTTTCCGGCATGTCTAACTAGTCCCAGGTGAGGCCAGCGCAGCCAGTCTGCCAGGCTGGTGGTGGCAACAGTTACAGGGCTAACAGTTTCTCCCACTGCCCAGGCCGGGCTGACACAACCTGCTGCTTTAGCTCTGCGCCATCTGTAACAACTGAAGCAACAGGGTCAACATGTTCGAGCTGATCTCACACTCACAGTCCTAACAGCCTGTAAGTCTTAGCCTGTTCCAGCACCAACTCGTACTGCAAAATCTCACCTACATACTATCTAAACCAAGTGTAGGTGAGACTTGAGGTATCACCCATCCTGAGGCAGAATTCTTCTCCCACTGTGAGCCTGTGAACCCAGACAGTATACCTGCTTCCAGAACACAACGGTGGGACAGGCACAGGGTGAACACCCCCATTCCAAAAGGAAAAACAATCCGAAGGGAGAAAGAGATTGCAGGTCTCAAGCGACTTCTCATCAGTATCTGTATCAGTGAAAAACCTACTTTTCTGAGCCTAGAACTTAATTCTATTTCATATTTTAAATACTAAGGGTTTTGGCACAGTTTTAATATACACAGAATTTTCCAGGAATGACACAACTTTAAAAATCTAGGAAAGATTGTGTGGTTCATCTCTTAAGATTAAAAATATTAAGTAAGTCATCAGAAAGTATAATCAAAATATTAACAGAGACTAGCTTAATTTTCCTGTGAATCTGTTTCCCAAGAGGGACATGTTGTACCTGCTCAACGGATTCCTCCAGGCTTTGTTAGAAACAAAAGAAAAACCTTTTGCTTGCAAGAGTCTCCACTTGTTCCCCAGCTGAGATCCAAGTGCGGACAGGAGCACTTTAGCACCAGAGGACTCCACAAGTACAAATATGTTTTTCGTCTCCATTTTGTGCTTTGAAGTGAGAATTCAGCAATTACACTTCCAAACATGAATGCCAGTTAAACCAAGTTCATAAGGAAAAAACAAGTTTAAAATGAAGGGTATGGTTCCACATCTTTGACATAAAATTTTTGACCCTCATTTTCTATTCCTGCATGTCTTTGGGGGATATAAATGCTCAGGAGAAAAATGTTAGTGCATCATCTGTCTTTGATTTGTAATTACTCTTTATTACTGCATGGGTCTTCTAGAGAGTTTACCGTGTGCCAGGCAAGTAAATTGGTTAAAATATGTGCAAATAATTCAGATTAACCATATTTTAGGTCCTATATATACTACTGTTTCTGACACATTGAAATATTCTTATGCTAAATACTGCACTGATTTGATTTGTGAAGCTTTGTGATATGTTTTAAGTGTGTCACCTATTAAATAGCTAAATTATTTAATAGTTCTATTAGTTTTTAAGTTGATTCTTTTTGGTTTTATAGGGTTGTCTTTAAAATAGTTTTATCTCTTTCTTTCAAGTTTTATTGTATTAGCAAAAACATGCAGAACGTTGTCAAATAATATAGTGATAACAGATAACTTAATCTTGTTCCTAACTTTAGTGGGAAGGTATCTGGCGTTTTCAGCATTAAGTAAAATATTAGTCATTGATTTGTGAGAGACATTATTTATCATATTAAGGAAGTGTTTTCTAGTTTGTGGGGAGTTTTGCATCAGTATAGACTATGGAATATTGTTATATGCATTTTTGACATTTACCAAGAACAATCACATGGCTTTTGTATTGAACTATAGAAATAGAAAATCCATATTAATAGATATCATATTATTAAACCATTTTTAACATCTGGAGAGAATTTCATTTATTTATTCACCACCATGTTTCTGAAAAGACTCAAGGATCAATAATACAGCTGATGCAAAAAATGGAAATCTCATAAATTACATGATTCAAAATGTTCTTAAGAGAAAAGTAAATGTTCTTGGTGTGGCAGTCGATGTTTTCCAAATAGCAGCATCAATAACTTCTCCTGTCCAACACGCTCTTCTAGAAACCGGCCACTCCTAATCCAGAGGTGCAGTCTAGTTCCCCTTCCCTTCAGTGTGGACGGGCTCGTGATGGGCTTGATGTGTTCTTGGTCTCTTCCTTGACACCTTTGGGGCCGGCAACCCTGGGAGAGCAGGATCAAGCAGAACCCCTGGCTTCATTTCCAGGACACAGGAACAGTTTGTCCAGGTTAAATCTATAGATAATGGTGGGATTTTCTTCTTTTCTGTGATCCCCAGGTGACAATCCACAGAATAGGTTAGGGTTAGGGTTAGAGGTTATATATTTTGGTTTAATATATATTTAATTATACAATTATAGTTATATAAATATATAGTTTATGTAAATAAATATATGTATATAGCATATATAAAATTATATATAATTGGTCATGCAATTGGTCTGGGCAGTGATTTCTTCAATAGGACTCCAAAAGCCCAGGCAACAAAAGCAAAAATTCACAAATGGGATGGCATCAAACTAAAAAGCTCTGCACAGCAAAGGAAACAGTTAACAGAGTGAATAGACAGCCCACAATTTGGGAGAAAATATTTGCACAGCATGATAAGGGATACTCAAAATGTATAAGGAATTCAACTCAATAGCAAGAAAACAAATAACCCAATTATAAAACGGGCAAAAGATGTGAACAGAGATTTCTTAAAAGAAGAGACACAAATGGCCAACAAATATATGAAGAAATGCTCAATGTCTCTAATCATCAGGAAATGCAAATTAAAACTATAATGAGATATCACCTCATGCCTGATAGAATGAGTATTATCAAAAAGATGAATGAGCCAGGCATGGTGGCTCATGCTTGTAGTCCTAGCATTTCGGGAGGCTGAGATGGGAGGATCACTTGAGGCCAAGAGTTCAAGAGCAGTCTGGGCAACATAGTGAGAGCCGTCTCTACAAAAAATAGAAAAATTAGCCAGGTGTGGTGGCACGTGCCCGTAGTCCCAGCTACTCTGGAGGCTGAGGCAGGAGCATCACTTGAGCCCAGGAGTTTGAGGTTTCAGTGAGTTATGATGACAACACTGCACTCTAGCCAGGTGACAGAGCAAGACTCTGTCACAAAACAAACAAACAAAAAAACAGATGAATGATAACAGTTGTTGGTGAGGATGTGGAGAAAAGGGAACCCTTGTACACTGTTGGTGGGAATGTAAATCAGTACAGCTATTTTAGAAAACAGTATGGAAGTTCTGCAAATGAGCCAGCAATTCCACTTCTGGGTATATATCCAAAGGAATTGAAAGTGTTATGGTGAAGAGATACTGCATCCCCATGTTCATTTAAGAGTTATTCACAATAGCCAAGATTTGGAAGCAACTGAAGTGTCCATCAGTGGATGAACGGATAAAGAAAATATGGCATATATACATGATGGAATACTATACAGCCTTAACAAAGAAGGAAATTCTGTCATTTGCAACAACATGATGGAACTGGAGGACATTATGCGAAGTGAAATAAGCCAAGCACAGAAGATAAATACTGCATGATCTCACTTACATATAGAACATAAAAAAAGTTGAACTCATAGAGAGAGTAGAAAGGTGGTTACCAGAGGCTGGGGATGAGGGGGTGGAGTAGGGAAGTGAGGACTGGGGAAGAAAGATGTTGATCAGAGGGTACAAAATTTCCGTTAGATTCGAGGAATAAATTTTACTGATCTATGCCCTGCATGGTGGGTAACCACATTTAATAATAATGCATTCTATATTTCAAAATTGCTAAAATAGATTTTTATGTTCTCACCACATAAAAATGATTCATGAGATGATATGTTAATTAGCTTGATTGAATCTTTCTACAATGTATATACATAGATCAAAATAGTACATTGTACCCCCCAAATATGCACAATTATTATTGTCAATTAAAAGTAAATAACAAAAGCAATTTGGGATGTTTGTCACCTACTATGTAAAGTTATTCCCATCTGAACGCAGATTTTTACACTGTGACTTACTGTCTCATAAAAATTTAATACAAAATAAAAGAGTGTATAGAGTGGAAATTCTTTTTATTCCTGTCCTCCAGTCTCTACATTTCATTGGCCAGAGGCAAGGACTATTAGTATTTTCAGAGGTCTCCTTTTAAAAATATTCTAGACATTTATTTTTAAGCATTTGTTTCACTAATGTACCTATATTCACTGTGATGCACCTTGCTTTTTTCATTTAACTTAGATATTTGAAATCTAAGATAAGAGATTATTTTATAAGATAATCTAAGAAATTATTATTTCATTTATCTTGATATTTCTTAGAGATCTATGTCCACACATACAGAGCTACCCCGTCATTTTCAATGACTTTTATACCATTCTATATGTAAATGTAGCAAAACCTGCCACTGAGAGACATGAAATCATTGTGTCAAAGATATGTACATTTAAATTTTTCATAGATATTTTCAAATTTTCACCATAAAAACATACCAATTTAAAATCCCACAAATAATGTCTGCCGGTTTCCCCACATCGTCACCAGATATTTTAAAACTTTCCGATCTGAGGCAAGTGATAGGTATCACAATCTAGTTTAATTTGCAAGTTTTATTATGCATAATATTGAGCATCTTTCCTGATATTTAAGAATCACTTATATTTCTCTTAGCATGAATTGTCTGGTTATATCCTTTTCCCCCTTTTCTAATGGGTGGTTGGTCTTCTTATTAATTTTTTTTTTTTTTTTTGAGACAGAGTCTCACTTTGTTGCCCAGGCTAGAGTGAGTGCCATGGCGTCAGCTTAGCTCACAGCAACCTCAGACTCCTCCGCTTAAGCGATCCTACTGCCTCAGCCTCCCGAGTAGCTGGGACTACAGGCATGCGCCACTATGCCCGGCTAATTTTTTTATATATATTTTTAGTTGTCCATATAATTTCTTTCTATTTTTAGTAGAGACGGGGTCTCACTCTTGCTCAGGCTGGTCTCGAACTCCTGACCTTGAGCGATCCACCCGCCTCGGCCTCCCAGAGTGCTAGGATTACAGGCGTGAGCCACCGCGCCCGGCCTGATTTTTACAAATTTTTATAACCTAGAGAATTTTTTACATCCAGAGAAATTATCTCTATATCCAATATATGTTGCTATCACAATTTGATTTGCTCCAAAGCAGACTTTGAAATAAGGACTTGGGTGCAAGTAGTTTCCTTGGAAGACATTATGGTCTGAATGTTTGTGTCCCCCTGCCCAAATTCATATGTTGAAGTCCTAGTCCCCAAGATGATGACATTAGGAGGTAGGGCATTTTGGGGAAGTGATTGTGTCATGAGGGCAGAGCCTTCATTAATGGGACTAGGACCTTTATAGAAGAGGACCAAGGGAGCTTCTTTGGTCCTTCTGCTTTGTGAGAGCGCAGGAAAAGGCGCCATCTATGAACGAGGAAGTGGGCCATCACCAGATACCTGATCTTCTGGTGCCTTGATCTTGGACTTCTCAGCCTAAGAAATAAATTTCTGTGCTTTAGAAGCCACCCAGTCTACGGTATCCTGTTACAGCAGCACAAATGGACTAAGACAGGAGGTAATCCCGGAAAACATAATAAGTGAGGGAATGGAGAACTGACACAGGGAAGAGAGAAAAGTCACCAAAGTGAGATTGATAAATGGGTGACCACTGTGGACAACTGGAGCTGAAGCCCACTTGGGACTCTCTCAGGAGCCATATGGAAGCTACTTCAGAGTTTTCCTACTAAGGGACAAGAATGATGAGGTATTTATTTATCAACAACCTCAATAGTTGACATTGCCCCTAGGAGTGTGAAATCCAAGCCTTTCTGGACTGCCCTGTACATAGGCTGAGTTCGGTCCTGCAGCCAGAGAAAACTCTCAGGAAATGAGCAGAAAAACACAAGCCCTGGAAATGAAGGGAAGAGCTCAGGCAGTGATGCAAGTGATGGGGAGCAGCTGTAAACACAGATGAAGTTTCACTTGCCTGCCACTCACCTCCTGCTGTATGGCCCAGTTCCTAACGGGCCACGGACCGGTACTGGTCCCCGGCCCAGTGGTTGGGGACCACAGCTGTAGAGGGTAGAAAATTAATAACTTCAATTCCCAAATTCAGATGCATTTATGCAGGACTTGGTTCTGAATTAAGGTATATAGAGATTGAGGCAGGGAGTGGATTATTCCTCTTTCTGGTATGGCTAATAACAGTCCAAGACAGTTTTGCATTTAGTAATTTGGAAATAGCTTCCAGCTATTCCGGAGGCTGAGGCAGGAGGATCACCTGAGCCCAGGAGTTTGAGGTTGCAGTGAGCTATGATGACACCACTGCATTCTAGCTGGGGTGACAGAGTGAGACCCTGTCTCAAAATATATATATATATTGTTAAGAAGATACGTTTACGTATGTGTTTTTTACCACAAGCGAAGAAAACAAAACTGTTGTGGGCAGTGTTTTAAATAGGTATGTTTAAAAAGTAAGGAGGAGGAGAAGGAGGAAGAAGGAAGAGTACTTGTCTCCGCCTGTGCACAGATGTCTGCTTGACGTCTGTGAACGAGTTTCTTAACTCCGGGATGTCTCTGAACCTTTTTCTGCTGCTGTGCGTCGAGACTGTGGGATAAGGACCCTTGTGTGTTTCATTTCCCATTTTGTGTGTGTTTCACCAGGGAACCATTTGACCCCAAGCACTGATTACTATCCCTCTGGCGAACTCTTTGGGGAAAATTTCCTTACTGACTCACAAAGCACAGATGAAACAAATAGAAAAAAAAATGGCAATTAATAGACAGAGATTGTCACATTGGATTTTAAAACAAAAAGCAAGACCCAACTACCCACTGTCTATCATAAACCCACTTTAAATACAAAGAAGAAAATTGCTTAAAAGAAAAAAGAGTGAAAAAAGATATATAAACATTAATCAAAGGAGAACCCAGAGAAATGGCTGATTCTAAAGATGGGGCAGGGAAAACCTAGAAGCACCTAGGATATCTTGTAGTGCCAGAAAGTAAGGAAGTGTTTTGTTTTTTTTTAAAAAAGATAAGAGCACGTTAAAAGAATGTAGAGCCAACAGGAATGTTCCTAGTGGCCAGAGCTGGAACAATTTGAACGACAAAACAAATAGTGTTGGATTATAACCAAAGAATAAATATAAATATCCATGAGTTCATATTGATAGAAATAAATAAAGGGGAGAAAGGGACAAATAAAAGAAGAAATCCAAACCATCAATGTAGAAGGGATGAGGGAAACAGAAAATCACTAGAACACTACATTAGTAATTGCTACAGGCAAGATGTGCTAATGGATGCTAAAATGAGTGGGCAAAGCTTCAAGGAGAAACGGGATATTTTTCTAGCCTAAAATATCTCAATCATAACATTTATTAATTACTGCAGTGGTTTTAACATATACCCACATATTCTTTGATACACCTCATTTTAGGAGATGGAGCTTAATTCTCCTGCCCTTGAACATGGGCTGGACTTAGGAACTCACTTTTAATTAATGGAATGTGGAAAGGGAATAATAGAAACTTTACCGTGGGGAAATACGGCAGACATGACTTAAACCAAGGGATCAAGTGAACATCACCATTAGTAAGTCACGCTGGTATCATGTACCCTCCGATATCATGCAATGAGAAAGGCACTTTGCAACTCTGTACTATTCTTCCATATCCCCACCCTAATCATCAGAAAATATCATCCAAGCCCAAACTGATGGGTATTCTACAAACATACCTGACCAGCACTCTTTAAACGTGTCAAGGTCACGAAGGCAAAGAAAGACTGTGAAACTGTAACAGAAGATTGGAAGAGACCAAGGACAGAAGATGACTCAAAGTGATGTGGTGTCCTGGGTTGTGTCTGGACCAGAAAAAGAACATCCGTGGACAAACTGTTGAAATCGGAATAGTCTATAGTTTAATTAATAGTACTGTACCAATGTCAATTTCTTAGTTTTTTTTTTTTTTTTTTTGAGACAGAGTCTCACTCTGTTCCCCGGGCTAGAGTGAGTGCCGTGGCGTCAGCCTAGCTCACAGCAACCTCAAACTCCTGGGCTTAAGCGATCCTACTGCCTCAGCCTCCCGAGTAGCTGGGACTACAGGCATGCGCCACCATGCCCGGCTAATTTTTTGTATATATATATTTTAGTTGTCCATATAATTTCTTTCTATTTTTAGTAGAGACGGGGTCTCACTCATGCTCAGGCTGGTCTCGAACTCCTGACCTCGAGCGATCCACCCGCCTCGGCCTCCCAGAGTGCTAGGATTACAGGTGTGAGCCACTGCGCCCGGCCTTCAATTTCTTAGTTTTGACAAATGTACCGTAGTTACATAAGGTGTAACATTATGGGATACTGTGGGAAGGGTACACAGAACTCTCTGTATTATCTCTACGACTCTCCTATAAGTCTAAAACAATTTCAAAATAAAACTTTTGAAAATTTTAATAGAAAAAAGAAAGCTGTAGACACTATATTATTTGGATTTGTGAAATGTAAGTTAATGTCACAATGAGATACCACTACACACACTCCCAGAATGGCTGAAATTAAGAAGACTGACACTGGGTGTTGGAAGGGACTGGAGCAACTGGACGCCCCATAGAGTGCTGGTGGGAATGCAAAACGGTACAGTCGCTTTGGAAAACAGTTTGACAGTTTCATATGAACACACATTTACCGTGTGACTCAGATCCCAGGCCTACGTGTTTAGCCAGGAGAAATGAATCACATGTTCACTGAAGCTTTATTCGTAATAACAAAAGCCTGAGAAACAATCCAAGCACCCACGAACTGGTAAATAGACAAGTAAACTGGAACATCCGTACAATGAAATACTGCTCGGCTTTACGAAGGAACAGCCCACACGCAACAGTATGACTGGATCCGGAAAGCACTGTGCTGGCTGAACGAAGCCAGACACAAAAGACAACGGACTATATGATTCTGTTTCTATGAAAGTCTAGAAAAGGCCAAAACAGCCATGGCAGAAAGCAGATAAATTGTCTGTAGGGGTTGGAGTAGGGGAAGCAGACTCAAGTCTTAATACTGTATGGATATCAATTCTCTACAAATTGATTTATTTAATGCAATTCTAATCAAAATTCCATCAGAATTGCAGTGTGTATTGTCAAGATGATTCTAAAATTTCTATAGAAATGCAAAGCCTGAGAATGACCAGGATGATCATGACAAAGAAGATCAAACTGGGCTGACTGAATCTACTGACATCAAGATTTATGATAAAGCTACAAAAATTAAGACAAATGTGAAATCAGCACAAGGATAGATGAAGAAAGAGATCAATGGAACAGACTAGAGAGTTTATAACAGAGATGACGCCGCAGTTCAGCGGGGAAAGAGTCTTTTTGGTAAATGGTCCAAAGTCATTAACTATCTGTGTAAAGAATACACTTGTGAAAGGTAAAACAGTAAGATTTCTAGAAAGAAATCTAAAAGAATATCTTTCTGAGCTTGGGGGTAGGAAAAGATTCCTTAAACAGAACACAAATACTGCAACCTTAAAAAAAAAAAAACACAACAATTGATATGTTAAATGACATTGGTATTACAAACTTCTGCTTATCAAACTACATCATTAAGAGAGCGGAGGCCAGGTGTGGTAGCTCACGGCTGTAATCCTAGCACTCTGGGAGGCCGAGGCGGGTGGATCGCTCGAGGTCAGGAGTTCGAGATCAGCCTGAGCAAGAGCGGAGACCCCGTCTCTATCAAAAATAGAAAGAAATTATCTGGACAACTAAAAACATATAGAAAAAATTAGCTGGGCATGGTGGCGCATGCCTGTAGTCCCAGTAACTCGGGAGGCTGAGGCAGAAGGATCCCTTAAGCCCAGGAGTTTGAGGTTGCTGTGAGCTAGGCTGACACCACAGCACTCTAGCCTGGGCAACAGAGCAAGACTGTCTCAAAAACAACCACAGGCCGGGCGCGGTGGCTCACACCTGTAATCCTAGCACTCTGGGAGGCCGAGGCGGGTGGATCGCTCGAGGTCAGGAGTTCGAGACAGCCTGAGCAAGAGCGAGACCCCGTCTCTACTAAAAATAGAAAGAAATTAGCTGGACAACTAAAAATATACATAGAGAGAAAAAATTAGCTGGGCATGGTGGCGCATGCCTGTAGTCCCAGCTACTCAGGAGGCTGAGGCAGAAGGATCGCTTGAACCCAGGAGTCTGAGGTTGCTGTGAGCTAGGCTGACGCCACGGCACTCACTCTAGCCCAGGCAACAAAGCAAGATTCTGTCTCAACAAACAAACAAACAAACACCAAAAAACAAAAACAAACAAAAAAAAAAAAAAAGAAGAGACAAGAGAGTGTGATCTCTCTCACTCTCAATCTCTCTGTCTCACTCATTTTCTCTCTTCTCCCCCAGCCCCTACTCTCTGCCATGTGAGGATACAACGACATCATCTGCAAACCAAGACGGGGGCTCTCATGAGAACCCCAATCTGCTGACATCTTGATCTTGGAGTTCCCAGCCTCTGGAAATGTGAGAAACAGATTTCTGTGGTTTAAGCCACCCAGTGTATGGAATTTTGGTTATAGCAGCCTGAATGGACTAAGACAGTTTGTTATGCAGCAAATATAATGCGAACAACAATACATAGTGTAATGTCAGTGTTGTATGATGTAAGTGTTCTAAACAAAGGCAAAGGGAGAGTGCTCGCCATGAAAGTGACAGATGAAGTGAATTCAACCAAATCTGTCAAGGAAGAAAAAAGCAAGCAAGAATGAAGGACAGAGAAGGAAGTGTTCCCAGTGACCTGTGCCTCGAGGTGCCCAGGGGGTGTGAGCCGCTGTGCCCAGCTTGCCTCGGGCTCACGGCCCCTTCTCACTGGCCCACGTGCAGAGAGCTCTTACATCGTGGCTCCTAAGTTCAAGCCAACTGCTTCTTCTGGGAGCTCAGCCAATTTTTAATGATTTTTTCCTAATCCTGGGTAATTTAAGGGATTTGTGTGGGGACCAAAAGCAATTTTATCTTACCCACTTTTTAATTTATTCTTTTGCATGTGGCACAAAATTCAACGGGTTCAAAATTTCCAAAGCAGAAAGTCTCCCTCCGAACCCTGTCTCCATCCACTCAATTATTCTCCCTTGAGGGAACCCTTTTACCAATTTTTGGGGTGTCTTTCCAGAAACGGTCTTAGCACTTGCAACTAAGCAATAGTAAACTATACGTATGGTCCTGCACCTTGCTTTCTTCCACTTACACCTCGGTGATTTCTCCAGATCACTGCACAGACATCTTCCTCATGTTTAAAGTTGTTTGTTTTGGAATAATTGAGTTTTACAGAAAATTGCAAAAACAGTACAGAGTTCCTGTATACTCTTCACTCAGCTTCTCCTAATACTGATATCTTATACAACCACAGTACGTTTATCAAAATTAAGAAATTAACCTTGATGTAATACTATTAACTAAACTTCAGAATTTATTCTGATTTCACCAGCTTTTCCACTGATATTCCACTGCTTCAGAACCCAACCCAAGATACCCATAACACTTGGTCACCACGTCCCCTTCGTGTCTTCTAATATGTGACAGTTTCGCAGTCTTTCTTTGTCTTTTACGACCTTGACACTTTTGAAGAGTACTGGACAAATATTTTGTAGATTGTCCCTCAATTGGGTTTTTTCCTGATGTTTTGTTATTATTAGAATGGGGTTATAGGCTTGGGGGCAGAATGCCACAGGGTGTAGTGCCCTTCTCCACGCATCATACTAGGGACATTCTGGTGATGGTCCCTTAATCACTCAGTCAAGACTGCATCTGCCAGGTTCTGCCACGGTCGAGTTAGTATTGATCCTACTCTATCCTTTGCAAGTGAATCACTCAGCCCAGGCCACACCCACGGGGAAGGGAATTAAGCTCCGCCTCCCAGAAAGGGGCAAGTGATATCTACACGTATTATTTGGAAATCTTCTGTATGGAAGATATGTCCCTTCTCCCTCCCATTTATTCATTTTTTTTCAATCATTTATTTACATTAGCATAGACTCAAGCATTATAACCCAGCACTGTCATTTTTGTCTGTTTTTTTTTAATTGATATATTAAGTTGTATGTATTTTGAGTGTACATGGTGATGTTTTGATACATGTATACAATGTGTAATGATCAAATCAGGGTAATTGGGATACGTATCCCCTCAAATATTTACCTTTTCTTTGTGTTTGGAAGGTTACTATTCTTCTCTTCTAGCTATTTTGAAATATGCAATAGATTATCGTTGACTATAATTTCCCTGCTGTACTATAGAATACTAGAACTTATTCCTTCTATCTAACCGTATTTCTGTACCCATTAACCGACTTCTCCTCATCTCCCTACCTGTTCCCTTCCAAGCTTCCAGTAACCATCACGCTACTCTCTCCCTCCGTAAGATCCACTATTTTGGCTCCCACATATGAGTGAGAGAACATGCAATATTTGTCTTTCTGCATCTGGCTTATTTCACTTAACATAACGACCTCCAGTTCCCTCCAAATTGCTACAAGTGACATGATTTCATTCTTTTTATGGCTGAGTAATATTCCATTGTGTATATACCACATTTTCTTCATCCACTCATCCACTGATAGATGCTTAGGTTGATTCCATAACGTGGATACTGTGAGCAGTGCTGCAATAAACATGGCAATGCGGATATCTCTTTGATACACTGATTTTCTTTCTTTTAGATGTATACACAGAAATGGGATTGTGGGATATATGGTAGTTCTAGTTTTAGGTTTTTTTTTTGTTTTTTTTTTTTCTTTTTTTATTTATTTATTTTTTTTTGAGACAGAGTCTCACTTTGTTGCCCAGGCTAGAGTGAGTGCCGTGGCGTCAGCCTAGCTCACAGCAACCTCCAACTCCTGGGCTCAAGCGATCCTCCTGCCTCAGCCTCCCGAGTAGCTGGGACTACAGGCATGTACCACTATGCCCGGCTAATTTTTCTATATATATATTTTTAGTTGTCCATATAATTTTTTTCTATTTTTAGTAGAGACGGGGTCTCGCTCTTGCTCAGGCTGGTCTCGAACTCCTGACCTTGAGTGATCCACCTGCCTCGGCCTCCCAGAGTGCTAGGATTACAGGCGTGAGCCACCGCGCCCGGCCTAGTTTTAGTTTTTTAAGGAACCTCCATACGGTTTCTCACAGTGGCTGTACCACTTTACATTTCCACCAACAGTGTATGAATATACCCCTTTGTTTATAACCTTGCCAGCATTTGTTCTTTTTTTTTCTTTCTTTGAGACAGGATCTCACTCTATTGCTCAGGCTGGGATGCCATGGCATCATTATAGCTCACTGCATTCTCAAACTCTTGTGTTCAAGTGATCCTCCTGCCTCAGCCTCCCAAGTAGGTGGGAATACAGGCCTGCACCACACCTGGCTGATTTTTCTACTTTTTGTAGAGACAGGGTCTTACAACGTTGCCCAAGCTGGTCTCAAACTCCTGGCCTCAAGCAATCCTCATACCTCAGCCTCCCAAAGTGCTGGGATTACAGGCGTGAGCCACTGCACTTGGCCTATTTTTTGTCTTTTTCATAATAGCCATTCTAACAGGGGTGAGATATCATTGTGGTTTTAATTAGCATTTCTATGATGATTAGAGATGTTGAGCATTTTTTTCATATATCTGTTGGCCATTTGTATGTCTTCTTTCAAGAAATGTCTATTTAAAGTCGGGCGCTGTGGCTCACGCCTGTAATCCCAGCACTCTGGGAGGCCGAGGCGGGAGGATTGCTCGGGATCAGGAGTTCGAGACCAGCCTGAGTAAGAGCCGAGACCCCGTCTCTACTAAAAATAGAAAGAAATTAGCCAGACAACTAAAAATATGTAGAAAAAATTAGCCGGGCATGGTGGCACATGCCTGTGGTCCCAGTGACTCAGGAGGCTGAGGCAGGAGGATTGCTTGAGCCCAGGAGTTTGAGGTTGCTGTGAGCTAGGCTGATGCCACGGCACTCTAGCCTGGGCAACAGAGCGAGACTCTGTCTCCAAAAAAAAAAAAAAAGAAAGAAAAGAAATGTCTATTTAGATCTTTTGCCCATTTTTAATTTATTTTAATTTTTTTAGAGATGGAGTCTCACTATGTTGCCCAAGCTGGATGGAATGTGTAGCTATTTATAGGCATGATCATAGTGTACTACAGCCTTGAACTCCTGGCCTCAACAGTCCTCCCACTTCAGCTTCCCTAGTAGCTGAGACTCCAAGTGCATATCACCATACCCAGCCTTGCCCATTTAAAAACATTTGTATTATTATGTTTAGAGACAGGGTCACACTCTGTTGCCCAGGCTAGAGTGCAGTGGTGTAATCACTGCTCACTGCAACCTCAAACTACTGGGCTTAAGTGATCCTCCTGCCTCAGCCTCCTGAGTAGCTGTGACTACAGGTGTGCACCACCATGGCTGGCTAATTTTTTATTTTTTGTAGAGACAAGGTCTCATTATGTGATCCAGGCTTCTCAAACTCCTGGCCTCAAGCAATTCTCCCACCTCGGCCACCCAAAGTGCTGGGATTACAGGCATGAGTCACCATGCCCTGCCATTGCCCATTTTTTAATCTAATTATTTGGTTTTTGCTATTGAGTTACTTGAGTGTTTTTAATTTTTTATTAAAAAATTTTTTTCTTTTATTTTTTTTAAGGAGGGGGGCCCCGGCGAGCCCTGCAGACTGACCCCGGCCAGGCCGCCCTCAACATGGCGTCACTTCTGGCGGCTGAGTTTCTTATATATTCTGGTTATTAACCCCTCGTCAGGATTACTTTCTGGCACAAGATGCACAGGGTTATTTTATGTTCCCTGCTCCAGGCCTAGAATTAGCAATTTTTTTAAGGAGCCCTGGTTTCTTTTATTGGAGAATGGTATTAAGAAACCAAGATCTGGGCACTAGGTGTGCTTGTTTTACTTGAGTGTCACTGCTTTAAGGCCCTCTCTGTGAGCAGAGTTTAGAAATATATGTAGGTATACTGACCCATATGAATATACATATTTATAGTTCTTTCTGTATCTATCTGTATATATTAAATAAATATGAGGTCATACCAATATCTCTGACTCTAATCCAGCACCACTGGTTTATTATAGCTTTTCCTCTTGCTTATTTGCAAATCAGCTCCCATTATCTACAATTTATTTATTTGTTCAATCCTAGGACACATATAAAGTAGTTTCAGAATGTCTAACCTATACGTTGTGAGAAACAAATTTACCACCTACAGAGTTTATGTACAATTTTCTTTTTCCTTAGCCTTATAGTATCCAGTCAAAATATCATTTTCCAGAGTTAGATCAGCTCCTTTTCTCCCCTCCCTCTTCACTGAGGAAGTGCACACTTATGCAATATAGTTAATTTGTCACAGTCTGCATTCCATCCTGAAATCCCTTGACATCTTCACCAAATTGTAAAAATTTGCATACAGCAAAGTTTACTCTGTGGGGGTTTTGACAAATGCATGGTTATATGTACACCAACCCAGTACCATACAAAATAGTTCCCTCACCCTAAAACTTCCCCTATGTAGTGTGACCAGCTATGCAGGTTTACCTGAGACTGAGGGAGGTCCCCAAGATGTAGGACTTTCTGTCTTGAAACCAGAAAGTTTCTGGCAAACCAGTACAAACTGGTCACCCCACCTGCAAAGCCCTTTGCAATCACTCTCCCCTCCCCCAAGCCTCAACAAACAGCTTCACTGAGGTATAATTTACACACATAAAATTCATCCATTGTAAGTGTGCAATTTGATTTTTTTAGTAAATTTATAGAGTCGTGCATCCATCACCACAATCCAGTTTTAGAACATTTCCTCAGCTCAAAATGTTCCTCATGTACCCTAATAAATAATCCCCTCTAAAGCCTACTTTAGCCACATCCCATAAATTTGGATATAGCATGTTTTCATTTTCATTCCATTTAAAATTTTCCTTGTGATTTCTTCTTTGATGTGTGTATTACTTAGAAGGGTATTGTTTAGCTTCCAAATATTTGGAGATTTTCCAAATTTATTTTTGTATTTAATTAAATTTGGTCAGAAAACATATTTTAAATTATTCCAATGTTATGGCCTAATGTATGGCCTAACATCTTTAGGATGTTTCAAGTGCACTTGAAAAGAATATATTTTGCTGCTGTTGAGTGGAGTTAACTAACTGTCAGGTTAAACTGGTTGATAGTGTTATTCAAATCTTCTATCTTCTGGTTGATTTTATATCTGGTTGTTCTATCAATTGTTGAGAATATGGTATGGAAATCTCTAACTGTAATTGTTGAATTGTCTGTTTCTCCGTACATGTGTGTCAGTTTTTGTTTCGTGTATTTTAGGGCTCTATTGCTAGTTGTGTATACATTTATATATGCTTTATATTTCTGATACATTAAACTTTTGATCATTTCTTTTTTTTTTTTTTTTTGAGACAGAGTCTCGCTCTGTTGCCCGGGCTAGATTGAGTGCCGTGGCGTCAGTTTAGCTCACAGCAACCTCAAACTCCTGGGCTTAAGCGATCCTACTGCCTCAGCCTCCCGAGTAGCTGGGACTACAGGCATGCACCACCATGCCCAGCTAATTTTTTCTATATATATTTTTAGCTGTCCATATAATTTCTTTCTATTTTTAGTAGAGATGGGGTCTCGCTCTTGCTCAGGCTGGTCTCGAACTCCTGAGCTCAAACGATCCGCCCACCTCGGCCTCCCAGAGTGCTAGGATTACAGGCGTGAGCCACCGCGCCCGGCCCTTTTTGATCATTTCAAAATGTCCTTCTTTATCCCTAGTAATATTTTTGGTTCAATCTATTTTTTTTTTTTTTTTTTTTTTTTTTTTTTTTTTTTTTTTTTTTAGACAGAGTCTCACTTTGTTGCCCAGGCTAGAGTGAGTGCCATGGCGTCAGCCTAGCTCACAGCAACCTCAAACTCCTGGGCTCAAGCGATCCTCCTGCCTCAGCCTCCCGAGTAGCTGGGACTACAGGCATGCGCCACTATGCCCGGCTAATTTTTCTATATATATATATATATATTTTAGTTGTCCATATAATTTCTTTCTATTTTTAGTAGAGACGGGGTCTCGCTCTTGCTCAGGCTGGTCTCGAACTCCTGACCTTGAGCGATCCACCCGCCTCGGCCTCCCAGAGTGCTAGGATTACAGGCGTGAGCCACCGCGCCCGGCCTGGTTCAATCTATTATGATACTAATCTAGCCACTCCAGCTCCTATGGTTACTATTTATGTAGTATATATTTTCCCATTCTTTTTTTACTCTAATTGTGGCTTTGAATTTGAAATGTGTCTCCTGTAGATAGTCTATAGTTGGATCTTGCTTTTGTATCTGGTCTGATAATCTTTGTCTTTTGATTAGAGTTTTTAGTTCATCCACATGTAAAGGGTTTATACATGCCATTATGCTGTGTGTGTGTGTGTGTGTGTGTGTGTGTGTGTATGTGTGTGTGCCCCCTGGTGTTCCTTTACTGCCTTCTTTTGTATTAAAAATATTTTTAGTGTATCATTTTAACTTGTCTTGATTTTTCAACTTTATTTATTTATTTATTTTAGTCATTTCTGTAGTGGTTGCTCTAGGGATCGCCATATAAACCTTAACTTATCACAGTCTACTTCAGGGTAGTGTCGGCTTGATTATGGTAAAACACAGCAACTCTGCGTGCAGGTAGTTCCATTCTCCTCTCCTTCGATCTATTATCAGCAGATGTATCTCATCCATATATTACAAAACCAAAAATGCAGTGTTGTCATTATTGCTTTAAGTGATTATATGTCATTTAAAGGAATGTAGAAAAGAGAAAAACATATTCATACACTATTTCTCCTTACCTACTTATTCACCGTTATCTGGTGCTCTTCATTTCTTCCTGTTGACTTGAGTTGCCATGTCATGTTATTTTATTTCATCCTGAAGAACTTTCTTTAGTCCTTCTTGGAAGGCAAATCTGCTAGCAATTAATTCTCTCAGTCTCTGTTTACCTGGGAATGTCTTTATTTCAACTTCACTTTTGAAAGATTTTTCTACATATAGAATTCTTGGTTGATAGTTTTTTCCTTTTAGCAATATGAATATGTCATTCCAAAATCTTGGCCGGGCACGGTGGCTCATGCCTGTAATCCTAGCACTCTGGGAGGCCGAGGCGGGAGGATCGCTCGAGGTCAGGAGTTCGAGACCAGCCTGAGCAAGAGCAAGACCCTGTCTCTACTAAAAATATAGAAAGAAATTATCTGTAAAAAATAAAATAAAAAAAAAATCTGTCTCCAATGTTTCTGAGAAGTCAGTTGTTAATCATGTTGTTGTTTCCCTGGATATGGTTTCCCTGAGTTACTTTTCTCTTGCTGCTTTGAAGATTTTCTTTGTGTTTGAAGCTTATCATATGTCTAGGTGGGGATTTCTTTGTCCTATTTAGTCCTATTTGGGGATCACTGAGATTCTTGGATCCGTAGATTAATGATATTTATCAAATTTGAATGGTTTTGGCCATTATATTTTCAAATATTTTTTCTGCCCATTTCTTCATCTTCTTTCTTTTTGGTGACTGCCATTTCCCTATGTTGCCATACTTTAATGTTGCCCACAGGTCTCTGAGAATCTGTTTTTTTTTTTTTTTTCCCAATTCTTTTTCTCTGCAGTCTTTAGGACTGAATAATTTTTATGATCTATATACAAGTTCACTGATACTTCTCAGCTTTAATTGAAATTTTTATTTTGAGATAATTTTAGATTCACATGCACTTTTAAGAAATCATACAGAAAGATGCCATGTCACTTTACTCAGTTTTCCCCCTGGTAACGTCTTACACAACCACAGTATAACATCACAACCAGAATATGGATGTTGACAGCAAAACATGGAACGGTTCCATCACCACAAGGATCCCTCCTGTTGTCCTTTCGTAGCCACACCTACCCATCCCCATCTCTAACCCCTGACAACCATTGAGAAATGTGCTCCAATTCTATAATTTTGTCATTTCAAGAAAGTTATATAAGTGGAATCATATAGTACATGACCATTTAAAACTGGCTTCTTTTACTTAGCATAATGCCTTTGAGATTCGTCCAAATTGTTGCATATATCAATAGCATGTTCATTTTTATTGCTGAGTGATTTCCCATGGTATGAATGTACCACAGTTTAATCATTCACCCACTGAAAATATCTCGGGTTATTCCCAGTTTTGGGCTAATATGAATAAAGCAACTATGAACATTCATGTATAGGTAGAAAAAACATACATTTTCATTTCTCTGGGATAAATGCCCAGAAGTACAATTTCTGGATTAAATGGCAGTTGCATGCTTAGTTTTATAAGAAATGCCACACTATTTTCCAGAATGGTTGTACTATTATGTTTTCCATTCCCACCAGCAATGTATGAGTAATTCAATTTCTCTGTGTTCACACCAGCATTTGGTATTATTACTAATTTTTATTTTAGCTATTCTGGTAGATGTGTAGTCATATCTCACAGCGATTTTAGTTTACATTTCCCTCATGGATAAAGATGTTGAACATCTTTTGTATGCTTATTTTGTGATCTGTATATCCACTTCCATGGAAGTCTGTTTATGTCTTTTGCTCATTTTCTAATGGGACTTTTTTTTACTATTAAGTTTTGAGAGTTTTTTACTATTTGAGTTTTTTTACTATTGAGTTTATATACCTAGATAATAGTCCTTTGCTGGATATGTAGTTTGCAAGTACTTTCTCCAACCTTATAGCTTGTTTTTTATTGTCTTAAGAGTGTCTTTGCAGAGCAAGAATTTTACATTTTGATGAGGTCCAATTTGTCAATTTTTCTTTTTGTGTTTTTGGTGGCAACTCTAAGGATTCTTTGCCTAGCCCTAGATCCTGAAGATGTTCATATTTTTTCTAAAGTTTAAAAAAAATTTCTACTAATAGAGGGTTTCTCAGCAGATTCTAAAAGTTTCCTATTTTACATTTTACATGTAAGTCCATGATCCATTTTGAGTTAATTTTTGCATACTGCGTGAGACTTAGGTCAAGGGTTTTTGGTTTTACGTTGGTTTGGTTTTTTGGTCTATGAATGTCCAAATAAATGCTCCAGTGTGAATTGCTGAAATGACTAACCTTTCTCCTCTGAGCTGCTTTTGCACCTTTGTCAAAAATCAGATGGGCATATTCGTGCAGGTCTATTTCTGGGCTCTCTATTCTGCTTTGTTGATCTACGTGTCCTTCCACCAGTGCCTTACTGTCTTCATGACTGTAGCTATCAGCGAGCTTTGATGTCAGGTACGCTGATTCCTCACACTTTCTTCTTCTTTTCCAAGGCGGTGTTAGCTATTCTAGGACCTGTGCCTTTCCTTATAAATTTCAGAATAAGTTTGTCTGTGTCTACAAAAAATACCCTTGCTGGAATTTTGATAGGAATTGCATTAAACCTGTAAGTCAATTTGGCAAGACTTGACATCTTTATTATGTTGAATCTTCCAATCCATGAATACAATGTGTCTCTCCACTTATTTAGATCTTCTCTGATATTTTTCATCAGTGTTTTGTAGTATTCGGCATACAAGCTCTGTATATCCTTTGTCAGGTGTATAGTATACCTATTTTTAAACAATTATAAATGATATTGTATTTTTAATGTTGGTTTCCATTTTTGTTGAAAACTAGACATTTTAGACAATATGTTGTAGCAATTTTGGATTTTGAATTCTCCCCCTAATGATGGTGATGGTTTGTTTGTTGTTGTTGTTGTTGTTGTTTGTTTTTAAGTAAATTGCCTAGACTCAATCCATAGAATCTGTTCCCTCCATGGTATGTGGCCCATGATGTCTCTGCTTGGTTTTTAAAATTTATATTTTAATGTTTTATAAAATAAAAATCTCCCTAGAGATTGCCCCTGGGTCTGCAGAGCATAGCGATCAGCCAATGACTGGTCAGAGGTTCTTGTGCTCAAACACCTTGAGCCAGTTAGGCCTTCGCCCTTTGCCAAAGGCTCGGCTGGGTGGGCAGGCGGAGCCTATTCAAAATTTAGTCAGTTTCAGGTCTGTCACAGCTTTCACTTTCTACCACAGAGCTTGAGCCTTCCTGGGTCTCTCCGGGTGCACAGAGCCTCCCGGTCAACCAGGGATGTGTGTGAAGCTTGACTCACCATCCTTGGTTCTCTTTTCCAGGATTTCCCCCCTAAATTTGTTTAGTCCACTGGTCCACCCCTGCCCCAAGAGGAAGTACAATCTCAGGCTAGCAGACTCACTGGGTTTCTCCTTTCATTCCCTACCAAGTTTACTGTTTTTACTGACAATGACACTAAGCATGAGTGTCTCACCCTCCCCTCCAAAGTGAGTCCAACGGTGAAGCTGCTGGTTTGCAGACAGTCCCACCCTGGGAGCACTGGCCTTGGGGTGGGGAGGGAGTGGAAGCAGCTCCTGGCAAGACCACCACCGACTCCCACTGTCCTTTCCTGAAGGTCAGCGGTTTTTCCATAAGTAAATGTTGCTCAGTTATTTTTGTTTGCTTTTCGTCAACTTCCAGAGCCCTGAAATGCTTAGTTTTGACCATTTTGTCTAGTTTTTGTTGTTGTTATTGTTGCTGTTTGTTTGTTTGTTTTGAGGCAGAGTCTTGCTCCGGTGCCCCCAGTAGAGTGCAGTGGTATCATCATAGCTCACAGCAACCTCAAACTCCTGAGCTCAAGCGATCCTCCCACCTCGGCCTCCCAGAGTGCTGGGATCACAGGCATGAGCCACCGCGCCCGGCCATTTTGTCCAGTTTTATGGCTGGAACACTTCGCCAGAAATACTCAGACATGACTGAACCCTTCTGCGCCGGACACAGCTTGGGACCCAGCTGGGATCAGCACCCAGCTCTCACAGCTAGGGTCCCAGGACGAGTCCTTCTTTAAATGACACTTCCCTCGGCTGGTGCAGGAAGGCGCAGGAAGTTAGGTTTGCCTGCGGACAGGCCCCGACAGTCTAGGCAGCGGTATCCAGAGTGGTGTACACTTAACCCAGCAGCTGGGATGATGCCCGTCAATCCCTAAGGGTGTGGAAACTTGCATACAAAAATCAGACTTCACCCAGATTTAGCACACAAACTGACATCGTCACCTCGCTTGGACTCCCAGTGGGACGGTCCTGTGTCATGTGCGGGGCACACCCTCCTGCAGGAGTGGACAGTCCCCTCGCAGTTGTCACCAGGGAAGTGCTCTCCCACTTCTGTCCACTTGCAGCGTATCGCGAGGTATCAAGTTTACATGGACTCAAATAAGGGGAGTCACGACTTACAGTATCTGGTTTGAAACTAATCCCACAACAAGGACAAATGAGTTTAAAAGACTCCTTCAAATAAATCTGATTGACAATAATACTCAAGTACAAGCAAATAGCAAAACAATGGCAGAGCTGACCCTTCTCCCCCTCCTAAGTCTTCCTCAGTCCTGTTGGGAGGTAAATACAGCAGTGTTTCCATCAGACACGACAAGAAGGAATCCAGAAAATCATGCCACATTAACGAGACCACAATTTGAAATACAGATTGACAAATTCTCTCGAGTGATGAACCTCACCCTACACCCTTCGTGTGCCTTGAAATATTAGCTAACGACGATGCCATCACAATTGCCAGGGCATTTTAAGCTCCTGCATTTTAAGTTTCTATTTTTATATACATTTCATTAGGCACATTATACAGTGCACGCACATAATACTCTAAGCATATTTATACCTGTTGTGTGCATTAAGGTGTGAGATAAAAGCCCACTGGTCTCAAGGGCGTTCTTGTGTTGGGATCCCATGTTCATATCCGTGGGGCTGGGAAGTCCCAAGCACCCTCTATCCCCAGCTCTAGCCAGGTGTCATACAGATTTGGGGCTGGCCTCACAGAACTCAATACTTACCTAGCAGGATGCTCCCCGCACCCTCCGGCAGGGTTGGGCAGCTGTGACCTCACCACCTTGCCCCACCTCCAAACTGCCAGCAGTAGCAATGGGGCTGAAGATGCAGGCGCGTCACCTGGCCTTCCACATCCCCGAGCAGGGAGGTCATGAGAAGTGCCATCTTTCACAGTGTTTGGCCCATACAGCAGAGCAGATCACTGAGGGAACCGCATCAGTCGCCTTTAACTTCTCCAGGGACCGGAGCAGGGAGGGCCTGCACAGGACAGCAGGCAGCGCTCGTGAGCCCAGCTCTGTTCGTGTCTCTGCCAACCGACCCGCAGGAACCATCCCGCGCCCCCGCCACCTGCCCTGCACAGACCAAGCGCAAGGTGCGCAGGCTGACTCCGGGCCCCTCCAATTACAACAAACATTTGTTACCTACAGGCTTCACACAGGTTAGTTCATTTAACCTTCACAAGAACTCTAGGAAGTGCTATTGTTATGCTATTTTTACAGATGAGGAAATGGAGGGGTAGAGAATTCAAAGGAAATTTTTCCAAGGTTACCCAAAAGTGTCAGTGCCAGATTTTGAATCCAGCAAACCAGCTCCTGATCCTAAACTCAACCTCCTAACCACTGTGTTCTCTGCCTCCCCCCATGACCTGGTCACTAGTAATTACCAGGAATCAGAACTGGCTACTGGGTAGAAAAGCGCCACCATTTGCTCTAAATGAGATGTGCATGTTGCAGGCTGGCAGGAGTTGGGGCTTAAGATATGCAAATATGTACTCTCGAGGGTCCCCATCTGAAAACCACACCCACACACCCACACGTGCAAGCACACACTCTTGCTTTATCCATTTGTTGCCAACACTTTCAGATTCTGGGCAGACCACCTCAAGGATTTGCCTTGCTGGCCTTGACATCTCTCATTTTTCCAGAGTCCAACCCAAGCCCAAATCTCTAATGTCGCTGTCATTAAAAGTTAAATATCCCACATTCTCTTAGGTATGGCACACTTCTGGCCAACTTCTTGTTTTTCCACTGTGTACTTCTGGCTCATTCATACCACGAGCACCCACGAATCATCCAACACAGGCCACCACCTCGTCCAATCGACGGCACGTTTCTCTGGCACCAGCAACTTTGTAGGTAGAATTGGTTAAGCCCTGGAGTATAGGCTATTATTTTTGTATCTGGGTATGGCAACAATGTACATGACAATCTATAAAATCAGTTACTCCCTCCTCTAGTTCCCACAGCACTCTGTGCATTGCTCGTGTGTTGTCTGTGTGGGTGGGGGAAAGGTGCAGGCAGAAAAAGCAATGGGCATAAGAAGTATACACTTGTCTCCCAGCTTCAGTGCCTGCCCGCGTGGAACCCGGGCTTCCCTGAGTGCCAGGTGGACATCTATGGGGCAGGTCTGTCCTCCGGGGGGCTAGGAGCAGGGCAGGACCTCCTCAGCCCTCAGCATCATCTTGAGGTATGGGCCAGTCAGGAAGCCAGGGTGGAAGGGGCACAGACCACAGGCTGGTGGGCCTGGCCTGCAGAGGCCAGGAGATGACAGCTGCTCTAAGTGCCCAAGGTCAGTTTAAAGTCAAAAGCTGAGGTGAGCAGGAACCTCTCAGTCTCGGGCAGGATGCTGGAGCCTTGGTTTGCAACAGTGTGATGCCACCCCCAGGGGTCACTCTGGAAACCTGGGGTTTTTCTGGTCACCACGATAGCAGCCTGCTCCTGGGATGCAGACATCAACTGTGTAAAGATCTGTCACATGTTCCACGTGGCTTCCAGCATCTTATCCAACATTCACTTAGAAATGAAAAACGCTGACCATCATTTGAGCCTGCAACCTAACTCTACTTTGCACAAGGTTATTTTGCACAGTTTTAACACACATTGTATTTTTCACCAACGCAACTAAATTGAGGGAAGCACATACTCTTTGTTAGGAAACTCACCAACAGAAATCCCGTCTCCAGCAGCTGTCACAGGACTTGCGTGGCCCATTCGCAGCCTCCATCAGAATAGCCCCATTTGTGTGTCTTCAAACTGCACCTCCTCCAAAATGCCTTCTGCGACCGACCCAACTGAGGCGTCATGTCCACCATTCTCTGCCCTGGGAATCTTTCTCCCACCACGACCTGCCACTAGATGGGCGGTCTCCCTGACGAGAGGGTACGTGCCCAGAGGGCAACTCCTAGAACAGTGGCTGGCACGTAAGAGGAGCCCAGGAAGTATTTGTTATTGAATGAGCAAAGGAGTTTGGAGGAAAGAGGCTGAGTATCAAAAGCACAACGCAACCCCTGCTTTCCCCTCGGACAAAGCACAATCTGCTGTCTTCTATTCTTGTAGTTTTCAAACCACTTTAGCCCACCCATAATCAAAAACTAGAGAAACAAAAGGAGTTCGGGATCTTTGGAAGTGAAAGGAGGAGGACTCTCACGAATGGGCAGAGAGGTCTGTTTGAGACAGAAGCCCGTTCACAAGGAGCTGGGCGAGGCGCCACCACGCCCTGCGGCCTGTGCACTCGGGCCACTTTCCCTGCAATCCTCGCACATCTGAGCCCACCAGGAAAACGCAACGGTCCCAAAGCAGACCTCTAACTTGACATGAGAACTCAGTACGTGTCGGATTTTACACAGGCTGTGGAATACAGAAAGGAGCCGTGAGCTTCTCTCTCCAGGCTTACTCTGTGCTGTGAAGGGGCTGAATCGCCACGCACAGAAACCTAAGCACAAGGAGAGAGCAGCTGACAGCACCAGGCAACGCGAGCAGAGCGCCCCACCCATTACAAGCAGAGGGTAGGAAGAGGAGACGGAGGTAGAAATAAAGAGCCCGTTGACGCATTACCTTCCTCAACGCTGTCCTGTCCCACGGAGTGCCTGCAGGCTGACCTCCTGACCCCGGCACCTGCTAAGGAGGGAGGGGAGGGACATGGAGCCCCCTGCCCGTTGGAGATGGGAAGGACTGACACCAGTGAACGCCATCTCCCTGTGCTACAGAGACTGCAGAGGGTGCGCTGTCCTGGCAAAAGCGGCCCAGTGTGGAGCAGGCCGAGTGCACACTAGGGGTGTGTGCAACCGAGAAGGGTGTCTTGAAACGCCCACGTCTATTGGATGCTCCCTCCTGGTCTGCATTTATTACTAACTTCCTCGGGGCAGGATTAGGGTCAGGCCTTCGAGCACTTGTTGGTCAAGTAAACTGCAAGCGGTTTTGCACTGTCAGGGAGAAGGCCCATGTGCCTGGTTGAGGGCATCTTTGCAGGAAGCACTGCCTACCCCTCATCCTTACGACAGTGACACTTCAAAAGAGCAGCTGACACAAAACCCACAACTGCTTACTGTGTGTGTTATTCCCTTAGGAAACACCCATCAGACTGGAGGAAGAGGAGACACAGTAAATAAATTCAGATGTTTTATTCTGTAAAGCACATATGCACATATTTCAAACACAGAAAATTAATCTGGGAGTGAATGCCATAACAGATCAGCTACTGACCATCATGCAGCAAGGTAAGTGAAATGGATCCACTGGCCCTCGTAACCCCACAGTGCCCGCAGGAGGGTTCAAACACCAGGATACTGAATCCCTACGCACTGCCAGAGAAAGTGCAAAAGAAATGGCAGGTTCCTAACGATGAGAAAAACTTACAAATAGAATCAAAACTGATTCAAGTCATACAGTGAAAGGACAAAAGGAAAAAGGAAAGAGATCAATATGATCTGAAACAACCATTTTAATAGTAAGTTGCTGACCTTTGATTGGAGCTCCAGTCCAAGATGCCTGAGGACGAGCCGGTGCTCCTGTGTGGGGTCACCCGAATGGCAAACGGGCCCATCTGGGACACTCTTCTAATCCTGAGGTCCACCAGCAAGCTACAGGTGAGGACCGGGGTCCCCTGGACCTCCTGAGGTTCCACGAAGTCTCTCCGGGTAGCAGGCCTGTTCACCCAGGTCCCGTGGCCGCCTCTTCCCCCCAGCCTTCCTCCATGATTGACTCTGTGTTTCTAAAAGATCTCTGAGAATTACCTGCTAGGTGAATGCTGGATTTTAAAGTGTGTGTGGTGTGTCCTGGCCTCGGGACAAGTAATATTGTCCAGGTATTTTTGGCACTTCCTTTCCTCAAGCCTAACAGTGTCCCTCTTTCCCTGGCTACAGATTCCAGCCATTCCCTGTAATTAAAACTAGGGTAATTAATATTAGCAACAAGCTGGATTGAACAAACCAGTGAAACTGACTTTCTTCACTTGTCTTTTTTCATTTTATATTACTCTGCCAGTCATAAATCTATCCCTATAGCTCCACTTGAGATTTGATTAATTCAGTAGCAGCTTAATCTAAAATCTGATGGGCCTGATGACACTGATGTTTCTAATGGCCAAGCCAAATGGCTCTTTCTCAACCTTGTCTCATAAGGGTCTCAAAGTCTCTAAAAAGAAAACTAAATTAACAAGATTGCCATGCATGATGTAAGCAACTCGTATCATTAAAAAAAAAAAAAACTGGATAGACAGGTATGATTACTGCACTTGAAATATACTGAAAGGAATACAAACGTATCAAGTTACTACAGTGATTACTTTAACAAGCTTCAGTAAAAGCCCACGATTGTTTTCCATTCAAGAATGCCTGGGATAAAATGTTCTAGGCCACTGTATTTCAGACTGCAGGAAGTAGTTCTGATTTAGAACAGACTACAGACCTAGAGTTAAGGAAAAGAAGTGCTCACAGGCGCGCCCAGGGATTCAATCGCCCTTCCGCCGTAACGCTGGCTGGGAAAAGTCAGTAACGACAATAACTTATTAAGGCAAAAAGTTACTAAGAAAAACAGTAAGAATACAAGTAACAAGAAAACATTGGGGAAGACAACGCACAATTTCTTTAAAAAGGATTATAAGGAACAAGGGACAGAGGTACTGGATGATCAAAATGTTGTAAGAAAAATGTTTTTGGTTTTCCCTAAAAAATGGCCAATGGGAATTGTATTCCTTCAAATTTCACAGGCATCATTTTCATAATGTTACTGATCTACTAGCTGCCATCTTCCTTCTGAAGATATGCTAGTTGCATAAAAATAAATCCAAAAAGAAGAAAATACACTCACTCTTTAAAAAAACCGAGAAACCCTTTCATGACTATTAGACCAAATCATCATTCTCTCTTTCCATACTGTTATCTGCCTTCCCAAAAGTAGAATAGCAGCTAATTGTTACTCTACTCTGGAGCCATTTAGTTCATTTTCAAGCCCTTTTGAGTGAGGGAACTGCTTTGACTTTTATGAGAGAGGCAAGGGGCAACAGAGGACAAGGACAGTAGAACATTTTGTGCCAACTCAAACAAGACCAGGTTCCTCGCATCCATGAGGAAAATGAAACTTAGATCTTTATCATGTAGGTGACTTTTAAATATTTTACTTTTTTACTCAGGATAAAAGCACAAGTCTGTCCTAACTAGAGTAGTATTAAAATGTGCTATTTTATTTTTTCTTCAAAAAGAAAAAAGAAAAAAAAACTTAGGTATGTTTCCTTGCAAGCAAATTTGAGAAAAAGGTATTATTGTTGTTACTATGATTAAGCCACAGACACATAAAATCCACAGAATGGGTCGGTGGCTTTGGAAATGCATATACCAAAGGTGCAGGCTGTTTCAAACATTCTATACACATCAGGCTGAAACGAGAACCAAACCAAACCTCACCCCCGCCAGCAATGACACGCACCTGTGACCTTGGTAACAACATCATGCCCTGCTTCGATGCAGCAAGATCCACGAATTCTCTCTAGCACTACACGGAAACATCCCCCCAGGTCCACGAGTCCACAGGTGAGGTTGAAGGGTTCTGGCTGCACCCAGTGCAAAGCACGTGCATCATTGGACCAATTTCTGAATAGATTTTTATAAATATGTACAAATCAGTTACAGGCACTTGAAATGTCTTTGGCTGGAATAACCCAACGTTGCAAGATAATCTATTCACAGAGTGTCCGGGCCCGGGCTGGGTTCAGCAGGCAATGATTACGGTCCTCTCAGTCTCTCTCAGAACACAAGGAGCTGTGGGATTAGGCTTCAGCCAAAGCCACCTACAAGAGGGCAAGACAAGTGATCCAGTCAGACAGGCAAGCCCAGGTAACTCAACCCC
Organism: Eulemur rufifrons; assembly: GCF_041146395.1. Lineage (NCBI taxonomy): Eukaryota > Metazoa > Chordata > Mammalia > Primates > Lemuridae > Eulemur > Eulemur rufifrons. The sequence goes on along the minus strand of NC_090996.1, from coordinate 2,638,698 downwards.
AATGGCACCCATGAGAGGTTCTGGCCCCCGCCCGAAGACCAAGGAGCCATACTGACTGCATGCATCCATTAGGCAAGGGAGGTATTAAATTCCTACGGAAAAAAAAATCTCACATAGGAAGAAATGAATAGAGACCTAAAAGTCTTCTGCAAGATGCAGTTGGTGTGTGCAACCACTGTACTGAGATACGGAGTTAACTGGTTTTAAACCCTGATCAAACCAGACGTGGTGACTCATGCCTATGATCCCAGCACTTTAAGAGGCCAAGGTGGGAGGATCACTTGAGGCCAGGAGTTTGAGACCAGCCTGGGCAACACAGTGAGACCCTATCTCCATAAAAAAAAAAAACTTTTTTTTTAATTAGCTGGGCATGGGGGCACATGCCTAGAGTCCTAACTATTCAGGAGGCTAAGCGGTCAAGCCCAGGAGTTTGAGGCTGCAGTGAGCTATGATTGCACCGCTACACTCTGGCCAGGGTGACAGACCTTGTCTCAAAAATAAATAGATAAATAAACCCCGATCAGCATTCTGCTGGAAGATCTCTCCTGCTGACAGGGGTGGAGGGGCAGTGGGACTCCTGCAGGTTCTGAGGACAACTGCTACAGTCAGTCCCTTCTCATAGCTAAGAAGGCCTGGGCATCCGACTGCAAACCCAGCACTGCAACTCAGGCCCAGGGTGAAGGCCACTTCTAATGAAAAGACAGGAACCACAGCTGCTCTTCCGCATCTGCAGTTTCTGCATCCACGGATTCAACCAATCGTGCACTGAAAACACTCAAAAGAAAAAAGCCAATAAAAAATAATACAAGAATTTAAAATAATACAAATAAAAGTACAGCATAACAAATATTTACATAGCATTTACACTGTACTAAGTATTATAAGAAATCTAGAGATGATTTAAAGTATAAAAGAGGATGTGTATAAGTTATATGCAAATATTACGCCATTTTATATAAGGGATTTGAGCACTATTAGAGTTTGGTATCCGAGGGGGTCCCGAAACCAATCTCCTGCGCCACTGTAATTTCTCTGGAGGGAAGGTGCCACCACAATAAATGGAATAAGGACTAACTGGGACTTTCTGTATACAGAGACCTCTAGCAAAATGCTGGGCCAGACCCCGTCCACTGCTCACCTTCTCAGGACAAAATTCAGGATTGCTCTGACGCAGTTTGCTGGGTCTGCCTTTGATAACAGCATAGCAAAACATTGTTATCACCATCACGAAGAGGAAGTAACTGGTGTGCATGAGATGCAAGTTTATTAATGAACGGTCATCCTAAATGGAGAGGAGAAAGAAACCTGAAACAATATCTGCACTAAGTTGTTGAAAGATTTTAAAGCTTGGTTTTTGGACACGGGATTCACAACCTCCAGACTTGCTTTAACTTTCACTCTTAAACTCAGAGAGGAGGTTTCTCCTTTTGCCTCCTAAACTACCAAAGCTGGATCTCATTAAGTGAGGACACGGTGTTCCTGAGCCAGCCCTGTGGAGACCACCCACTCCTTCCTAAAGCTGTCCGCCCTCCCACACTGCCCCAACCCTCCACCCCACCCCAGGCGTCTCTAACCCCAACTCGTTTCTGGACTTGTGTCTTCTTGCTCTGACTGCCCTCCACCTGCCCACGGCGCGCGGCTGGCCCCGGCTGGCCCTGGCCAGCCCCAGCCTGCATTCCTCACTCCGGGCTACACGCCCAGCACGAAGCCCTCAGCACATCCCCCCCAGGGGCAGCTTCCTTCCGTCTGCTTTTCCCTACTTCTCTAAGTCCCTGGCTGGGAATGCTGAGGTCATCCTCGATTCACGCCTCTTTGACCTCCCATGTGCAATCCATCCCCAGGCCCTGTCAGTCCTTAGGGAGCCCAGATGCGCTTCCATTCCTGTTCCTTCTCCGTCTCCAGGCCTCACAGCACCAGCCCTGGGCCCCTCCCACCTACACATCCAGGGGAGCCCGGTCTTCCTGACACACTGCTTGACCAACCCCTGCAGCCCCAACACCAGCAGTGATGGCCCCGCCAAGGAGAAAGGCCAAATGCCTTAGCTGGGCGAAGGGCCCCTGGAACCCGGCCTCTGCCACCCAGCCTGATCTCAGTGCTCACTTCTTCGGGCCTCTAGCCTAACAACGGCCTCCACTTGATAAAAATGAACCATGGAAAAGGGAAAAGGGCCCAGCCCAAGGAGGACAAATGCAACTAACATATCCGGACAGGAAGAAACATAGGGCATTTACAAAATACCACAGCAGCCTCTTAAAAGTGGGCTCGAGTCTAAGCAGGAGGCTAAACCAGCATATCGCCTGCTAGACTCGATAAGGCTTTTCTCCTTTCCTCTGTGTTAAGTTAAATCCTATTCGGGCCTCAGAATCTAGACAAAGACTCGTCTCCCTCCGCTACTCACTGCTACCTTTCTGAACTCCACACGGCACTGCTTACTGCTCACCTTGACACTAACCAATTATTCTTCCGTGGCTGGGTGCGTGAGTCTAAGACTGTGCAAGCATCTCTTACAACCCCCATGGGGTAGGCACACAGCAGTTGCTCAATAAATAACTGCTGCTGAACAAAACAGAAAATGAAGAAAAGAACATTTTTGTTAACCAAGAGTGGTGCGTTTTTCCAAGTTTCCACCACTCCGCCTCGTCTCCCGACCCAGCCGGAAACCTAGAGTGGCAGGGTCTGCGCTAAGCCAAGGGAGTAAACAGGGCTCACGCTGGCAGTTCTAACACACACAGGCACGCATGCATGCACACGTGTACACACAAGTGCACACACGCGTGCACACACACGTACACGCACCGTCTGTCTCACTTACGTCCGGAACAATAACTGTAAGCTTGGGATTTAAAGCATGATAGACTTTTCCAATGGCCCCTTTGTAACACCAGAAAGGATTGTAATCTTGAGCATATTTTGTGTTGGCATCTCTGGCAGTTGTGAAGATCTTGTACCAGAGCGTGGCGTTGCTGTACGTGTCGGGAACACAGTGTGGTGGCTGCCTGCGAGGGAAGAGAGGGAAAGACACGTGCTCAGGGCCACTTTCCTGTGTCACCCTCACAGCACCTGGCACAACACTGAACACAGCGACACGTGTGGAAAGGAGAAATAACATGAGATGTACATGTCTCTGACAATATGTTTCTTTGAGATAAACGCCATTATATTTTTAGTTCAGGAGTCTTTAAACACACACACACACACACACACACACACACATAACAGTAGAAGAAATAGGCATCTGACATTTAGGAGTTTGGGTGTTGGATTTTTGCCTTCAGAATTCAACCCACGTCCTCTCACATATGATAAGGCCAAAGGGGACCCTGCTCCTTTTAAGCCTATATCCTCAAATTACCTAACCTTTTAGTTACAAATGGAAGCTTTACATACCAATGTCTGCATCAGGTATTATCACACCAAATAATGTTTAACTTATCTGTTCTTGCCCTACAAACCTCCAAATGTCTAAAAACAGATAAATCCCAGGATAATTCTTATTAAAACAGGATTCACCACAGGATTCTTTTAGATAGGCTGTATCTTATGTATTTCACATATTTATGTATAGATCACTATCCCTTTTACAGACAAAGGAGAGGAAAGGGAAAAAAATCTGTACAGGCAAAGCAGTAACATTGACTGCCACTAAAAAAACTAAAGCAGAAGTTTCAGAAACAGTAATTGTCTAATGGAAAATAAGGTTCAATTTATAGTCCTGATTTTAATACAAACTCTCTCTGGACAATGGAGGTGAACAAAACCTTTATCTGTAGAGAAGCCAATCAAGGGTCGCTCTGGCGGTCAGGCCGCTGGTGTTCACCCTGTCTACCACCTGCTGCTTCTGCTCTGCTCCTGCCGGAAAGGCAGCCCAAGAGCACCCAACGGCAACCAGGTGCTTTTACTGCCTTGCTGAAGCACTAACTTTCGAGGATTTGTATGCAGAAGTTCTAGCTTTAGAATTCCAAATTAAACTTAATCCTTTAGAGAGGTCTGAGCAGCGATGATTCTACAAAGAAATGCCATGCGAGCCGTCCTGAGAATTTGCTGCTGAAGCCGCCCAGCCACACTCGCGGCAAATGTACCTCCTCGCACACGTCCCCTGGGTGCCGGAAACACTTACACGGTGACAGGGAACACAGCAGGGGTGGCCGTGAGGGTCATACAGGCCGTGAACACCACCTGCTCACAGTGCCCATGGAGAGCACAGTCATCCGAGCTCCAGGCTGTAGGCAGGGTAAAGGTGATGTTTATCTCCTCGTGGGCTTCTCGGCCTGCCAAAGAGAAATCGTTTTTTTGGTAAATAAAATAATATTTCTTATTCTCTAGCATTTGAATAAGTTCTGAAGTCAAACCCACCCGGGAATCACCTACCAGCCCAGAGAGCTGCCTTTGTGGGATTTCAGGAAGGAGAGACGCCCTGATCCGGACTGCGAGGCAGAGAGGGGCCGCTCTGCAGCCAGGGCCTGGAGACGCCAGGCAAGAGCCGGCAGTTCCCGAGCCGGACAGCTTGGGCTGGGAGAACTGGCACCACTGTTGCTGCCTTTGTACAGCACACTTACCATTTTCACACATCTTTTCTATGTATTACTTCACTTAAAATTTACCACCAGGCCATGCATGACCAAAGATGTTACTGTTTTCTTTTGCACATGAACAAACTGAGGATCAGAGGGTCTAACAGACTTAAGATGGCACTGGTAAGTGATGAAGCTTAAACTAAAACCAAGGTGTTCTAAAGCCACAACAGAAGAAAAAGATCCACTTGCTACATGGAAAACCCAGAAGTCACCCATACCTTGATTACCAAGGGAATACTGTCACCTCTAATAGCCAATAGGAGGCTGGCAGGCACTCACAAATTCTTTTAAGGACTTTATTTAATTATTTGAGACAGGGTCCTGCTCTGTTGCCCAAGCTAGAGTATAGTGGCATCATCATAGCTCACAGCAGCCTCAAACTCCTGGGCTCGATCGATCCTCCTGCCTCAGCCTCCTGAGTAGCTGGGACTACAGGCGTGCACTACCATGCCCGGCTAAATTTTCTATTTTTTGTAGGAATGCGGTCTCACTATGTTGCTCAGGCTGGTCTCAACCGATCCTCCCACCTCGGCCTCCCAGAGTGCTAGGATTACAGGAATGAGCCACCGCGCCCAGACATCCTTTAAGGACTTTTAAGAAACACTTTTGATAACCAAAGAACCAAAGGTTAATCTTCCAAGGCCCAGGCCTCCCATTTGAAGATGTTCCTAATTATTCTAGCTTCTACTGCTTTCTCATCCTTCTCCTGCATCACTTATAGTTTGCCGCTGGTTTTTTGCATTTTTAAAAATTTTTTTGAGACAAGGTCTTCCTGTGTTGCCCAGGCTGGAGTGCACGATTATACCCTACAGCAGCCTTAAACTCCCGGGCTCAAGTGAAGTGACACTCCTGCCACAGCCTCTCGAGTAGCCAGGGGTATAGGCACGTACCCCCACGCCCAGCTAATTTTACTAATCTTTTATAGAGACAGGGTTTTGCTGTTGCCCAGGCTGGCTTCGAACTCCTGGCCTCCAGTGATTTTCCCGCTTCGGCCTCCCAAAGTGCTGGGATTACAAGCGTTAACCACCACACCCAGCTTGCCACTCATTTAGTACTGGTCTAAGAACAGTGCTCCATGTTTTATAGGTGTTTATTTTTCATATTACTTAATAAGCACTTAAATAACATTTTCTTTGTACTAGGAACTGCTGTAAGTCTTGATAAACATTAACTCACTGTCTCTTCCATAATCCCAAAATTCCAAAGGGAAGAGACCAAATTTTTAGGCTTTTTCTAGTTCTTCTCAGCAGCTAGCACAGTGCTGAGCTAATGACGAGCATTCAAAAATTTGTAAACTAATAGCCATGTAATATTTGTAGTAAGTACTGAAAACTGCATTAGGCTAAGACAGGATAAAAATTTTGTATTTGTAAATATTAAGGCTGGAAATAGGCCTCACAGTTTTTTCAGGTTCTTGCACTTACAAGCTCTTATTGAGAGAGTACTGCAAGCCAGGCACTTTACTAAGTGAAGATGCAGAAATGATTCCTTCTTGACTTTATGTGGTTCAAACTCAGCAAAAGAAGACACAGGTGCAAAAATAAACTATAATATGATGAGTAAAATCATACATGGCTAATCTTCTGGCTGCCTTGTAATAGTCGTCGCCTGAGAAGTCTGAAAAGAACACAGCTACCGCTCACGTACCTGAGAGTCCAATCTGATGCCCTAAAATGGTTGAGTACAGATGAGTGACATTGCGAGAGTACCCTCCGAAGGGTTTCAGTGGATCCAGGGTCAGGGTGATTGCAACTGAGATGTTAACTGGGCCTGAATCCTCCAGGGCCTGAGGGGACTGTGTGGATGCTCTGGCCTGCCCGCTGGTCATGGTGCTTTCCGGAGTAGTGGTGTCATTCGTGAGATGCTTTAATGTTTCATTCTCTGATACACACAAGTCCAAATCATTAAATCGTAGCAGAAAAGTATTCCAATCCTTCAGTGAAGTGAAATAGAGAGAAACAAGTGTGAGCAGTCCCAACGTCTCCCACGGCAGGAGTGCAGTCAGGAGCCTCGGTGTGGCACCACATCGCAACAGTAAACTATAATTCAGACTCGGTCATTTAAAATAGTGACAACACAGCCATCATCCTCTTGCATTGGTAGAACAGTGTGACTTTCCTTTCATTTTCATATTCATAATCTAAAACATAAACTCTTCGTTGGCATGAGATTTTACATAAACTGTGAGATTAAACCGAGTTATTTAAGAAAATGTTTTTTCCTTTTAAAACCAACATATTATAATTACAGGAAATGACCTAGCCTCAGAATCAAACTTGGAAAGAAAGTTTGAACGAAAGTAGTAAAACACTGAAAGCATTAATCCAAACTCATTTACTTGTGACAATTCGTTTTTTAAATGAGGCTGCCTTAAAATAATTCCTCAAAAGATCAATTCCATACACCTTGCTCTTTCTCTCTAGAATGCAAAACAGCAGTAAATACCAATACTCATTTGGTACTTTTTCTCCCTTGGCATGGACTTTTGATGCCACCTTAGAGCAGAAACAATTTCAAAATGAAGGGCACAGATGTTTTCAGCCCTCTTTTAATACCTACAACCTGTACTGATGATTTAAATCATAAGCGAGTTTTAAAAACACATACAGGTAATTACAGATGCCAACACAGTAAAGGACCTGCCAGCATTTATTTTAATTTTAGCAGAAACCCACAGGTGAACTCATGCTAAAGTACCAACAACAAACCTAACCTAGCCTGTTACATATAACTTCTTTTTCCCAAGCAACATTAGTTTAAAAAAAGTTGCCAAATGTGAAGCCAAACCAAGATACACTTCCAGTTACTCTGACATTAATATTGATTAAAAATGCCATTTAGGCAATCCCCAAGCAGCCAAGCGAGGCCACCTTAACAGCATTAGTATTAACAGTATGTGACATTTAATAAGACTGCAGCTGGATCTATCAAATTACATTTTCCCTAATACCTACAAACGTAGCAGATCATTCCAGTACATTAGGGCTGAAAATGAACACTCTAGTCTCAGCCCTACATATTCCAGAAATTGAGGCCAGGAGCAAATGAGGCACCCTCCAATTCTAGTTGAAGGCAGAATCAGCATTAAGTTCTGATTCACAGCCCAAAACTTCTCTCACACGCCGCTGCTTTTCGTGCAACTCGGGATCCTCATTTGAAAATAAAATTGCTAAATTAATCATAACCCAAGTTCTGCAGCATCTCCGCACCGTATACCCCGCAGAGCTGGAGTCCATGTTGAATCGCCGGCCAAAGCCGACACCAGGCCCCATTTTGATTATTAAGGGCTGGTTATCCAGGCCACGTCTTTTTTTTATGAAGTTATTTTCTTTAACCATTTTTACAGCCTATGAATATTAGATATACTACACAGGCCAGGAAACAAAATATAGTTTTAATTACTACTTTTAAACTTAAAAAACCTACCAAGAAAACAAACATAAATATTTTAGTAAGACTTGTTATACTGAACAACGTAAGATCTTTAAATTTTATGAATATAGTTGTAGAACACATCCTGTTTCAATATGTTAACTAATTAGATCTTTTCAAAATACCTACATCCCAGAATAAAATTTGACATAATATCACCTGACTGTAAACTGAACAAACCTTCAACACCAATCTTTAGCATTCCAATAACACAAAGTTGTAACATTTTTCAGAATTTTACATGAGGATCAAGAAAAAACAATCTAAGTAGTCTCAAAACATTTTCCAACTTGAGTACATGTAATACTTTCAAAGAGTTAAGACTGCTTTGAGACTCTCTTGAGTTTTCTTTTTCTTTTCTTTTTTGCGACACAGTCTCGCTTTGTTGCCCAGGCTAGAGTGAGTGCTGTGGTGTCAGCCTAGCTTACAGCAACCTCAAACTCCTGGGCTTAAGGGATCCTCCTGCCTCAGCCTCCCAAGTAGCTGGGACTACAGGCATGCGCCACAAGGCCCGGCTGATTTTTTCTATATATATTTTAGTTGGCCAGATAATTTCTTTCTATTTTTAGTAGACACAGGGTCTCACTCTTGCTCAGGCTGGTCTCGAACTCCCGACCTTGAGCGATCCACCCGCCTCGGCCTCCTGGAGTGCTAGGATTACAGGCGTTGAGCCACCGTGCCCGACCTCTCTTGAGTTTTATTAATCATTTTATCTTAAAATAAATTACTATACAAAAATTAACAGCTTAGAGATATATCCCCCTAGGCAAAAACTTTGCTATGGCAACACAGTGTACACATAACTGGCTAGCTTGCAAAGAGTAGGACATACCAAGAGTGGGCAAGACTCCCAGGCTCCATCTTAACCACTGGCCTTGGTCAAGTGTTCAACACAGACTTGGGCCATTCGGGAAAGGAATTCCAGGATGCTGCAGAGCTACCGCTGTGACTAGAATGTTCATTTTCACCCCTAACGTGGGTGCAGCCTATTTGTGCAACCTTTGAAGGCTCACGCAGGGTCAGAAAAGAGAGAGAATTAAGCTGCCCAGTGCATCTCTTGGTAAGAAACACTGTGAAAGGGTTTCATGGTAAAAATAGCTAAAACTCGTTACTTTAACTGTGTTAGAGAGTTCGTGTGTGAAGGTTATCCCTCCTGCCAAGATCACCTATGATCCAGAATGCCACAGAACAACAGTCCCCAACCTTTTGGCACCAGGGACCAGTTTTATGGAAGACAATTCTTCCACGGACTGGAGGGTGGCAGGGCATGGCTTCAGGATGATTCAAGCGCATTACATTTACTGTGCAGTCAAACTCTCTGCTAATGAGAGCCCATTTCCAGTCGCTCCCCAGCACGAGCATCACCGCCTCAGGTCCACCTCAGATCATCAGGCATTAGATTCTCGTAGGGAGCGTGCAACCTACAGCCCTCAAATGCAGTTTACAGTATGGTTTGCGCGCTTCTGTGAGAATCTAATGCCACCGCTGATCTGACAGGAGGCAGGGCTTATGCGGTGATGCTAGCGATGGGGAGTGGCTGTAAATACAGACGCAGGGCTTCGCACGCTAGCCCAACGCTGGTCCACAGCCCAGGGGTGGGGCAGCCGTGGAACACAAGAGAAAGCCATGGTCCCAATTACACAGAGTAGAGAACTCTCCTCTCACCAGAGCAAGGCACATACAGTGTAGCAACAACACGATCCCAACTCCCACCCCCACCAACAAACAAACCCAAGAAGAAAAAAGGTGAAAGAGAAGGCACTGGAGGAATCTATTAAGAACTAATTTGTCCTAAAAGAAACCTTATCTATCAGTAAATTCATCATATCATTAATTCTGTACAATTTCTAATATGTAAAATAAATTTGTGAATAGGTATATTACCATTCACCTCTATTAAACAAGAATTATTACATGCTGTTTTCTAATATGCAAATTACATATCTTTTAAAATCTACATTGTAAGTGTTCAAACTATGCCTGAATTAAAGACTAAAGATCAATGCCCCAATAATTTATTTCAATTTCCTAAAATGTAAACTCTAGAAGGCAAGTTTATAGATAACTGACGTTTTCCTTGATTAAAAACAACAAATATATTCGGAAATCGATCCTGCTTTTGAATTTCTTTAGGACCCCTTCTTATCCAATGAAAAAGTCATCAATACAGCTGATAAAACTTCATGATAAGTGGCTTTAAAATATCAAACGTTCAGTTTTCTAAAACTGCAATGAGCTAATTTAATACAAATATCAAACAAGTGAGTTCTCTAGCTTCTTGACACAAATCATTTCATAAATATACTCTCCAAAATGCATCTGTTTCATTGCCAAAACAGTCTAACTGAAACTGGTAGCACTATATCTATTATATCTAACTAGGCATTTCCTAAAAAAGCAAGTCAAGGGAAGACGGAAAATTCTGAATAAATTCTGATCTAACTAGGTGAAAAAATTCACAACCAAACAAAGGTGTAAGGAGAGCCGCAAGGTGTTTCCCCACTCTACAAGGTCCAGCCAGCCTGACAGAAATTAGAATATACTATACCTCTGCCATTTCTGGTGATTTAATCTCCTTGATTTTGAAGAAATAGCCCAGGGTCAAGAAAGCTATTGCCATGGCACTCACACTGATCATAAAGACCACCAGGGGAGGCCGACTGCTGATGTACACCTTCAGGTTCTCCAGGGGGTTGATGTTGAACATTATTCTGATCAGCTCCACCTAAAAGAAATTAATCAGAAGACTGATTAATCATGGACGGATTTACCAAAAGAAAAGCGAAGATTCTCACTTTTGTCTCCTTTAGTAGTGTTGGCGGGTGACACTCCTTACTGAATTTGAGAAATGTCTGACCACAAATTCATTCAAAAGACTAGAAAAAAACCACTAAATGTTAACTGTCATTACCTTAAAATGGGAGGATCTTGAAAGAGATGTATTCTCTTTCAGTTTGAATCTCCTAAATATTCTACAATGAATATTGCTACTTGCACATTACTTAAGAAAATGTTTAAGCAGGTTAGTGATGAGACATAAACACATGCCAACATGGACAGAAACAGGATGCTCTCATTTCCTACCATTGAACGGTGAGTTCTATTTATTCAACATTCTGTCCCGTTCACGGCCATATGGCTCATGCCCATCCCAGCACCTGGCACAGAGAAGGCTGAATAAATACTGACTGCATGTTACCACTCCTCGGCCTGGAACACCCCTGAGGCTTCCCACCAACCCTGGGATGAGATAAGCAACATCTCCCCATCGCAGCCCCCGGGGTTTCATGACCCAGAGTCCTGCCAACCTCTCCAACCGCATCGCTGTCAACTCTCCCAACTCCCTAACTGGGCTTTGGCCACACTGGCCTTGCTAGTCTCTAGGATCAGCCTGTCAATTTCTGCAAGGAAGTCAGCTGGGACTTTGACAGGGATACACCAAATCTGTGGGTCTAGGGAATATTGCCATCTTAACAATGTTGTCTTCTAGCCTGGGTATCTGGGATGCCTTTCCATTTAGTTAGGTTTTATTTTAACAGTGTTTTCTGTTGTCAAAGTGTAAGTACTTCCCTTGCAAAGTTTATTCCTAAGTATTTTATTGTTGCAATTTTTGGATATGATCTATCTGCAGGCTTTTACCTCTGCCTGGGATGCTTTTCCTAAACATTTTGCATGCATGCTCTTCTGAAAACAGCCCCTCAGAGCAGGCCTTCTCGGACCACTCTCAGTCCCCAGTCTCTCAGCATCCCCCTTTCTTTCTTTCAGACTCTTCAGCATCAGTCAAGGGTACAATTATTTTTCTACTTGTTTATTATCTGCCATCCCTCATTTGTGAGCTCGATGAGAGCAGAGATTTTTTGCCTGTCTTATTTATGGCTAACAGCCCCTTACAACAGTAGTTGGCACACAATGAGCATTTATAAATATGAGCAGAGTACAACATTAACAAAAAACAATTTTTTTAAAGTCTATACCAGCTTTTAAGTTTTAGAGACAAAAAGATACATCAACAGCCCCTAAGAACAAACAGCAACCACCTGCAATAAGCCAGGTGCTTTAAGATGGAAAATAATGTCTTTTCTCTTCTCCCCAGAGGCAAACTCAGACTTTAAATTGGCAAGTACCATTATCCGTGCATGTTTTTTGAACTTTTACTACACATGTGTATATACAAACAGATACATTACTGATACTGTATTTAAAAATCTGGGGTAAATGATGTAGATATTATATATCTATATATATATATATCTATATATATATATACCTCCTTGTGCTATTTTCACTCAACATTCTGTTTCTGAGATTTATCTGTTAATCCACTGAATTTAACCGTGTGTGTAATTGTTCCATTATCCCAGAGTTACCTATCCCAGACTGAGAAGCCTAGCTCAGTTCTTCCCACTGTTTCACCCACAAAGGGCACTGCAACAGGTGCAAGAGTGGTTTGTAGCACAAGGTCACAGAGCAGGGTCCATCTTCAACTTGACTTAATATTGTCAGACCGCACGCCAAGGAGATCATACCAGTTTACATGTCCCCCAGAATGATGGGCTTGCTCCATTTCCCAATATTCATGCCACCACTTGATATTCTAAGGCATACTGATTTGGGCCAACAAGATAGATGCGAAATGGTATCTCACTATTATTTTAAACTGCATCCCCCTGAAACCAAGTATCTTTTCATTTTCTATCAGCCATTTAGGTTATTATTATTATTATTATTTTTGAGACAGAGTCTTACTCTGCTGCCCGGCCTAGAATGCCGTGGTGTCAGCCTAGTTCACAGCAGCCTCAAACTCCTGGACTCAAGCAATCCTCCTGCCTCAGCCTCCAGAGTAGCTGAGACTACAGGCATGCGCCACCATGCCCGGCTAATTTTTTCTATATATGTATTTTCAGTTGTCCAGCTAATTTCTTTCTATTTTTAGTAGAGACGGGGGTCTGGCTCTCGCTCAGGCTGGTCTGGAACTCCTGAGCTCAAACAATCCACCCACCTTGGCCTCCCAGAGTGCTAGGATTATAGGTGTGAGCCACCGCGCCTGGCCCATTTAGGTTATTCTTAAGTGAATTATCTGAATCCTTTGGCCATTTCCTAGCAGGATGTTAGCCTATTTCTTATTAATAATATTTAGGAATTTTTTATGTTCTGGATACTGACCCTTTAGCAATTTTATGTTACATGTAACAACTCCAAGCCTATGGATTTTCTTTAACAGAGTTTATGGTATCTTTTGCCATATGAAAGGTTCTTGATATTTTTAACAGCTTTACTGAGATATAATTCACATACTATACAATTCATCCATTTAAAGTATACAAGTCAATGATTTTTAGTGTATTCACAGACTTGGCCAATAATCACTACAATTTATTTTCAAGCATTTCCATTATTCCATAAAGAATTTCATACCCTCTAGCAGTAACTCATTTCCCTCAGCCCTAAGGCAACCACTAATATACTTTCCCTGTCTGTACAGATTTGCCCGTTCTGCACATTTCAAATAAATGGCACCATATATTAATAATATGTGGTCTTTTGTGACTGAGTTCTTTCATTGAGCATAATGTTTTCAAGGTTCATCCACGCTGTAGCACACATATCAGTACTGCACTCCTTTTAATTTCCAAATATATTCCGATGTACAAAATATTTCATTTATTCATAAACATTTTGCTTATCCATTCATCAGTTGATGGACATTTGGGTTTCCACTTTGTAGCTATTGTGAACAATCCTGCTATCAACATATGTGTAAATCTTTGTGTGGACATAGGTTTTCATTTCTCTTGGCTATATACCTATGCGTGGCACAGCTGGGTCATATACTAACTGTATGTTTAACCTTTTGAGGAGCTGCTAGACTGTCTTCCAAAGTACCTGAACCATTTTCCATTCCCACCAGCAGTGTATGAGTGTTCCGGTTTCTCCACAACCTCACCAACACTTTTTTTTTTATAGCCATCTTAGTGGGTATGAGGTGGTATCTCATTAAGGTTTTAATTTGCATTTTCTTGACAGCTAGAAGTTCTTGATTTGAATGCATTTACATTTATCAACCTTTTCCTTTTATGACTATGTATGTGGGAATTATTTAAGAATTCCTTCCCTATCCTTATATGTCAAAGATTTTTTACATTATTTTCTTTTACAAGTTTTTTAGTTTTCCTTTTTACCTTTAGTCTCTCATCTACTTGGAATTGATCTGGGAAGTTTACAAAAAGTCTAACCTTTTTCTATATGGGTGGCTAACTGTCCAGTATCCTTTACTGAATAGCTCATCCTTTCCCCACGGATTTGTAATGCCGTCTCTCACACAGCAAGCTCCCATATACTGATGGGCTTGTTTCTGGGCTTCTTACTCTGTTCCATCGCTGTATCTGTCTCTCCCTACCTCAATACCAAGCTGCTTTAAACCTTGCCATCTACTGCAAGTTGTCTACCATTTCACTGTTATTATTCAAAATTGTCTTACCTATTCTTGGCCCCTTAATCTTCCATATGAATTTTAGGTTGTAATTGTCAAGTTCCCAGAAAAATCTTGCTTGGATTTAAACTGGAATAACACCAAATATGCTAATTTGGGGAAGTAATGACATCTTTACAACTTTGTGTTTCCTAATTTATGAATGTGGTATCCTCCATTTATTTGGGTCTACGCTTCTTTTTCAATAGTTTAAAAAAAATTTTCTATGAAGATCTTATACATTTTATCAGATTCAAACGACATACTAATTTAGGCAGCTATCATGGATGGTATCTTCTAAAAATATTTTCTATTGTTACTAGTTTGTACAAAAGAAACACTTCTGCATACTCTTGATTCCAGACACTTTGCTGAAATATTTTAAATTCTAATTAGCCTGTTTGTAGCTTTGCTTGGATTTTCTGTGTAGACAATCACATTGTATGCAAACAGTAAGAATATCTTCCTTTCCAATCCTTGTATCATTTTTCTCTCTCTCTTTTTTTTTTTTACTACTTTGACTAGAACCTTCAATGAAATGATTAGAAGTAGCAACAATAGGAATTCTTGCTCCATTCCTGACTTTAAAGGAAATGTTTTTAATGCTTCACTATTAAATACAGTATATTTCATATGTTTCTTTTTTACTATTATTATTATTTAAAAAAAACAGCCTACAGCACCTGGTATTCCCAGGCATTCTCCCATCCAAGTACTAATCAGGTCCAATATATCATAAGGTTTCTGACAGAAATCGCTCACTAGGTTAAAGAAGTACCCTTCTATTCCAAGTTTGCAAAGGTATTTTCATTATAAATACTACAATTTTTCTCCTTCAATCTGTTAACATAAACTATGTCAACTAATTTTTTTCAAGCTGATTCATACTCATACTCCTTAGATAAGTTTTATATGATCATGATTTTTTAAAACTGTGCTGCTGATATGTATGCTATATTTTATTCTGAATTTTCACATCTATTCATAAATGAGATAAGAAAATTACAGGCCACTATCATACGCTCCATGAATGTATAGTCAGCTCTCTGTATTGGCATTTTCTGATTCAACCAAACACAAATTTAAAATATTTCAAAAATAATGATAATAAAAAATACAAATAAAAAATACAGTGTGACAACTATTTACATAACACTTACACTGTATTAAATATTATAAGTAATCTATAGCTGATTTAAAGTATACAGGGGGATGCATGTAGACTGTATGCAAATACTATGCCACTTTATATCAGGGACTTGAGCATGCCCAAATTTTGGTATGGGGGCATGTGTCCTGGAACCAATCCCCCAGATAGGAACAGCTGCATATATTCATTCCTTGACTAACATGACGAGGTCATACCAGTGTTGTAAAAATTAAATTTGTTCATTCCTAGCCATTTTCTAGAACAATGTGAAAAACGTGCACTTTTTCTATTTCTTGGAAGTTTGACAGACTGTGGCCAGAAAACCATCTGGATCTGCCAAGTTTTTCTGTGGTTTTTATATTTTGGTGGGTTGTCTTCACTACTTACTCATGTTTTTTAATGGCTACAAGTCTATATTTCCTATTTCTATTGAGTCAGTTTTGATAAGATGTATTATTTTAGGAAATTATACATTTTGCATTGGTTTTTTAACTTTCTGACACAGTACTATTTCATAATTTGTTCAATTTTTAATCTACTTGTTGTTATGTTCTTTTGCATTACAAATGTTTTTCTGTGTGTTTCCCTTCTCGTTTTACTCAATCTTGCCGGGAGCTTTATTCATGTTTTCAAAGAACCAGTATTTGGTTTTGTAGACTATATCTAGACCATTTCTTTGTTTTCCAATTTCAGTAATTTCTACATTTTTTAAAAAAAAATTTTCCTCCATCTAGCCAGGCGTGGTGGTGTACACCTGTAGTCCCGGCTACTCCAGGAGCTGAGACAGGAGGATGGCTTGAGCCCAGGAGTTTGAGGTTGCTGTGAGCTACAATCACACCACTGCCCTCATGCCCAGGCAACAAAATGAGACACTGTCTCAAAAAATAAATAAATAAAAAATTTTTTCCCTCCATCTGCTTTCTTTGGGTTATTTTTTTATTATTATTATTTTTTATTTTTTTTATTCAGTTCAGTTTTTCTATGTCAGGTGTAACATTAGCTCATGTTTTTAAATTTCTTTTCTAATGTAAGCATTTCAGAACATAAATTTCCTTCAACACACTCCTCCTTTAGTTGCATTCCCTTCCCTCACCACTACCACCAATCTAACCCATCAGCAAATCCTGGTGATTCTCTTTCCAAAACATATCTCGATCCAACCTCTGCCCACCTTCTTGCTAAGATGACAGAATCTGATAACTGTATCAGCCCTCTGCAGCCCTGAGACCTCACATCCAAGGGTGCACTGAATACGTCTCTGTACCTCTATGTCCCGAAGCACATCCAACACTGTACTCAGCTGCTGTCCTGTCCAACCTGGCTCTCCCTCCTGTATTCCCCATCTCAATCCAGAACTTTGGGAAACATCCTAGACTTCTGCCTTACTCACCACATCCAAGCAAGTACTAAGTGCTAAAGATTCTACTTTAACATCACTTACTTCTGCCTCTTTCTTTCCATACCCCTCTGCTACTCATCTTCTCTTTGGGGACCACTGCTAAGAGTCTCAATGAGAACTTCCTGCTACCAGTCAAATAATCCACCCTCCACGCAACGGTCACAGTTATTTTCCCAAATGTGAATCTAATCATGTTACTGCTTAAATCTCTCACAGCTCCAAACAAGCAAAGGATAAAGGCCAGCCTCCTCAGCATGGCAGCCCATCACGAGCTGGGTCTTGTCTGCTTCTCAGTGAGCTTGCCCCAACACCCCTACTCCATCTGCTTGCAATGCCCACAACATATTAGACAATGTCATAGCTTCGAGCCTGTGCGTCCACTGGTCCTCCTGACTTTCACAAACCACATCCTACTACTTCACCCACCGCTCTTCCAAGACTCAGCTCAAGGGTCAGCTCCTCTATGAAACTTCTCCAGGCCCCTCCCCTAAACCGGTTAAGGAGGTGACGACTTTCACTTTTATGCCCCCATTATACTATGTGCAAATTTCTCACACAGCCTGAAACACCTTAATGCAGCTGCCTGTGTACAGATCTATCTTCCCAACCAAGCCTCCCAAGGGCAGAGATACATCACCTTACTTGTCTCTGTATACCCAGTATCTATCTAGACACAAAATAGGTAATAAAAAACTCAAGTTCACTAAATGAATGAATCAAATGAGTCTAGACTTAAGCCATAAACTAAAAAATAATCTAGAAACAACACTAGCTAGGTTAAAATTAATAGGATTCAGAAAAAAAAAAATCAACAGTAAATTAGAGTTCGATTTATTATGCAAGAACAAAACCTTAATCGTATATAAAAATAAACAGGATCCACTCACCATCTGGAAACTATTAATAAAATTATGAAACATTAAGAAAAACAACAGAAAAATCTGAATTAAAATTGACTTCAGGCCGGGCGCGGTGGCTCACGCCTGTAATCCTAGCACTCTGGGAGGCCGAGGCGGGTGGATCGCTCGAGGTCAGGAGTTCGAGACCAGCCTGAGCAAGAGCGAGACCCCGTCTCTACTAAAAATAGAAAGACATTATATGAACAACTAAAAATCTATATAGAAAAAATTAGCCGGGCATAGTGGCGCATGCCTGTAGTCCCAGCTACTCGGGAGGCTGAGGCAGGAGGATCGCTTAAGCCCAGGAGTCTGAGGTTGCTGTGAGCTAAGCTGACGCCACGGCACTCACCCTAGCCTGGGCAACAAAGTGAGACTCTGTCTCAACAAAAAAAAGAAAAAAAAAAAAAAAATTTACTTCAAGGAGAATAGTCATTAAAACTGTATCATACCAGAATTTAAACACTTAATTATATCAACAAAAATATCCTCAAATTAGCAAATATTGCCAACACAAGCCAATTTAATTTAGGGAAACTTTCTGAGTAGGCCAATTATAGTCACTAAAAAAGCGAAAGCATTTCTGAATAAAACTATTGAGAGTTCAAATATTTCACAAACTTAAAATTCCTCTCTACCGTTCACAAGTTTTCAAATAAGAAATTAATAAAAGCTAAATAAATTTATTTCCTCTGAAAAAAGTAATAAAGTTTCTGTAATCTTCCTAATAGGGTTACTTTTAATTAATGAATAAATTAAGCTCCATTTAGGGAAAAGAAAAAGCGAGGGTGGAAAAAAAAGCACACTACCTGACCCCTCTCCCCTAAATTCATTCCAACTCCAATTAGAAAGTCCTGGTAAACACCAGAATAAAGAGAGAAATGACCATGGCTGGGAAGCTGCCTCTCTGAAAAGTCCAGGGATTTAAGGTACACAGAACGCAGCCAAAAGGCAATTTCACAAGCACGTGATAAGCATGTGATTAAAGTCCACCAACACAGTACCTAGAGCTCTGAGACTATTTAATGACAACGCTAAACATCAGATGGCAATTTAAGCAAGCAAAAGGCAACACCAAGATTACCGTACAGATATCTCAAGCAACCCACAAGTTATGAGAACACATGTTACTTAAAAGGGGGCAGGAGAGGCCTGTGTTACAAACTTTCTGGAGACCAACGTGGCCGCACATAGCAATACTGTTAAAACCTAGCACACCTTACCTCTGCCATTCTACTTCTAAGAACTTAACCTGAGGAAACACCCACTGCTGCAAGATCCTTTTTTAGCAGATAAAATAGTTTAAAATAGGCTGGGCTTACACTGTAATCCTAGCACTTTGGGAGGCCAAGGCAGGAGGATTGCCTGAGCCCAAGAGTTTGAGACCACCAGATTAGGCAAAATAACAAGACACCCATCTTTACAAAAAAAAAAAAACACCCCCACAAAAATTAGCCACATGTATGGTCAGTCGTCCCAGCTACTCGGGAGGCTCCAGCCTAGGAGTTTGAGGTTGCAGTGAGCTAAGATGACGCCACTGCATTTCAGCCTGGGTGACAAAGCGAGATCCTGTTCTCAAAAACAAAAAAAATTAAAAGTTTAAAATAGTAAACAATAGAAAACTAGATGTCCAACAATAGCAGGGTACCAGTTAAATAACGTCTGATTCCTCCCCAGTAGGAACACAACGTAGCCATTAAAACACAGGATCTAAAATAACACATACAGAATGAGACCAGTTCAGGCTAAGTAAGAGAGAATGTGTGTGTCTGCCCAAGCACCCACATGGGAAAAAAAGACAACATACCCTCAAATGTGAACAGTTGTGGTTCTCTCTAGCCAGTGAGATTATATATACATTTCTTCTTCTGTTTTATTTTGATGAATATGAATTTCCTAATAATTTTTAACAATAAAATTTATAGATATAAATAATCTTCAATTGATCCTGCTGGTCTAGTGGTCAAATTAAAACTTCATTAAGTTTTAATTCCATTCATTTTCTTTATTAATAAAGATGATAAGCAGAAGAAAAAAAATGAACTTAAGAGTGATTTCTTAAACCAACGTAGAAAACAGGACTGTCCTCTAACCTGTTCCGGCGCCAAGGAAGGTAATCCTCAGTTTGCAGCGATCTGCACGGAGAGGCTCTGGGAGAAACCCGAGAGCGAAATGAGAAAGCACACCAAGGTGGCTTTTCCCGGCGACTGGGCGCTGCACGCCCTGGGCCGGCTGGTGCACGGCCTTCTCCAGACGCGCGTGGGCTCCCCCACTAGGGCAGAGGATGAGGCCAGCAGAGGATATCCGTGGGGGGTTAGGAGTGACCATGAGCCAAAAGGGTGCCCAGGATGGGGAAGTGTCTTGCAATTGGCAGGAGAGAAGAGATTCAAGAAGGAAGAAATTATCAGCCAAATTTGCTGAGAGGTGAACAAGTTTTAAAAGCAAGAGAAGAAACGATCCTATGCCTCTCTGCTCTTTAAAAAATACTCAGGGGAAATTATGCTCTGCATAATCCTCTACCTGGCAAGATCACAGTGACCTCTGAAACTGTACTCTGGCAGGGAGGAAATCAAAAGGCAAGGAGATAAGAACAGGGATGAGGACACTGAGGCAACAGGTGAACCCTACTGGTTCAGGTGAAAGGCATGGAGGCTGAGGGCACTGGCTTCTTATTGAGTGAGGAGACACAAACACAATTTTAAGAGGAGGAAAGGTGCTAGTGAAAGAGGAAAGCCTACCAAAGGGCCAGTGAAGGCGGAAATATGTGATGTGGCAACTTGATTATAACATTTTATTTAGAAGAAAACAGATTAACGTTCATGATGCCAGGCACGAGGCCTTTCACAGCTCTCCCTCTCGCAAAGCCCACATACTTTAAAGTGTACCACATGGCTACTTGTTCAAGTTCTAAATTAGTTTTAATCTAGTTTTAAACTAGCTTTATTGTAGTTCGGGTTTTTTTTTTGGGCTGGGGACAGGGTCTCGCTTTGTCACCTGGGCTAGACTGCAGTGGCCTCATCATAGCTCACTGCAACCTCAAACTCTTGGGCTCAAGCCATCCTCCTGCCTCAGCCTCCCAAGTAGCTGGGACTACAGGTGTGCACCACCATGCCTGGCTGATTTTTCTATTTTTTGTAGAGACAGAGTCTAGCTCTTGCTCAGACTGGTCACAAATTCCTGGCCTCAAGCAATCTTCCCATCTTGGCCTCCCAAAGTGCTAGCATTACAGGCTTGAGCAACCTCGACCGGCTACTGCAGTTTTTAAACTAGATTTATTCTAGTTTTAAGTTAGAGTCTTTGGAGAGCGATTCTATATTCCCAGACAATATTTCCTAAATAGTTTCACTATTTTACCTAACTTATTTTCCTTTAAGGTGCAGTAAACCACTACTTGTGACCCAGACCAAAAACTTCACTTCATATGAGCAACAAAACCACCATTCACCCTAAGCTACATTTTCTACTTTAGGTTAGATGGGAAATTCTTGACAGCTCTCCTATTAAGTCATGCCTAGGAGAGGCTGGGAGTTGGGGGGAGGGAAGGTGGCCACAGGGGGATGAGAGAGGCCAGCCTGCTCTGTGCTCACCTCAGGAAACACACCTGTCTTGGGCTAAGAGGGAACGGCAGAGACTCACCTTGACGTGGGAGAAAGGCCCATTTTGACAGAAAAATTCAAGTAGCATTGCTCAAATATCCTGTGATGCTGGAGACATTTGAAGGGCTCTGAGGCCAGGATTGCAAGCCCTGAACTTAAAGAAAAGTCATCCACGAGATGTTAGATTATTCATGACTTTGCAGAGATGAGGACACTTGCTAGTATCAAAGGAACCCTGATGCAAGCTCCTGCACCCAGCTATCCTGAGCACTGAGTAGAAACCACCTGCCTCCCCTACCGTGAAGCAGCCAGTGTAGACAGAATAAACCGTCAGACAGACAACAAAGCAATGAGGACAGAGGAAGACTTCAAGGTCTCCAGAAATCTCTAGGATGCTAAATTCAAAGTCTGACTTCCAGTCCTTAACTTACCTCACTGCAGCAGTGACAAAGAGTGAGGGTCACACCCTCTTCAGGTTCCCACTCCTCGTTTTCCTTACATTCATCTGGCCACCCCCCCCTTCTCGATCACCTTCGAAAGTGCTGTTCCCCTGAGTTCTGGCTGAGGCCTCCGTTCAAGGGGGACACAGTCCTTCCTGGCTTCGCGCCCATTTTATGTGCTCCAGATCCAAATACCCACCTACTAGAGTGCTCTACTTAGGTGAACCTGAGGCACCTCAAACCAACAGTACCAAATCTCACTGCAAATCACCAGACCGGCTCCTCACAATGAAAGCCATGGACACTGGCCATCTACCCACCCAGTGATCCCTACTGGCTGTTCCTGACTCTCTCACACTCCTGCAACCTGTTCCCCAGTCCTGTCATTTCTACCTTTTAAACGTCTCTCAAAAGCAGCTCTTGCTCCCTCCCCACTGACACTGCCTTCCTCAGCCAACTAAACTCCAAATGTCTCCTGCTCACGTGCTTGGGCATTTCCACAATTTCCACACGTTGTTTCCGCACTCCTCCTACCTCAGACCTGGCCTGACACCTAGGAGGTGCGTAACAACAGGTAACATTATTGCCTACTTTCTGAGAGAGACACTACTCTAAGAGTTTTGCACATATTATATATAATCCCGACAACATCTGTATTTTACAGATGGGGAAATTGAGGCTTCAGGAAGTTAGCTAACTTGCCCAAGATAGTATACATTAAGTAAACCTGGATTCAAATCCAGTTGGCCTCCAAGAGCCCATGCATTAAGTTCTACTGCTGTTCAATGAATGATACAGGTTTGAATGGTCAACCCCATCAAATGAGATAAGGACTGAAAAGCATCCATACGATTTTGCAATCAAGACGTCGACAGTGATGTAAGCAAAACTCCTTTCACTGGGGTGATCGAGGCAGAAACCAGAGTACAAAGGGCTAAAGAGAGAGAAAGCAGCACTCGTAATCCACTTAAAACACATGCCAAGTGCTTTACATACATCATATATTTTAATCCTCTCAACATTGCTAGGTACATATTATTATCCCCATTTTACAGAAGAGGAAACTGAGTCAAAAGAGGTTAAGTCATTTGTAAAAGATTACACTGCAAATAAACAGCAGAAATAGATTCTGACTTAATTCATCTGACCCTAAAAGCCATGCCATCAATCACATGCCAGGGTTGATAAGAGAGTTTCAAGTCAAATGCCAAATTTAAAAAATATATATCTCACATGCCATGGATACATAAAGTATATTTCAGTCACTGGCTTCAATAAAAGCACAATTAAGAAAACATTTTTTTTTAAGTTTAAAATGCTAAACTTATTTCCCACTTCCTTAGTAAGGCAACTCCTCTCAGCAATCTTTCATCAGTTAGAATTTATAGAAATTACAACAGAAAGCATAGTTTTGTCTGCTAAATGTCCAGTTTAGGCAACACCAGTACACTCATAAAGACCAAAAAAAGGAAAAGAACAATTTAAGCTGATGTAATTACATGTCTGTAACCAGACTTATTTCTAAAATTCAGACTCCTGTATTTCTACTCAATTACAATTAATGAATGAACTGTCCCATTTTCAAAATGACATAAAACCATGGTAACTTCCAACATGCCCCCTCTCTTTTTTAAAAACTAAATTCACCATAGTCCCAAGACTGAAAACAATTTATCTTTGTTCTTTAGATTTTTTCAACTGCTGACCACCTTAAAAACTAAAATTAAAAGGACTCCCATATTAAAATATAATAATTTGAGGTTTAACAGAAATTTAAGAAAGCAAGTCATGAGAGATGCCATGATCAAACGAAAGCTAAAGGTTCAATATGAAATCTTGTAACACCCAAACTCAGTGTAAAGACTGGGACACGTTTTGGAAACAGCACTTCTACTGATAATCAAACAGCACAAAAGTCCAAATGACAAATGACAGCACTTTGCAGACTATGTCCTGTGGGTCCCCAGGATTATACTTAGGTATGTAATTATACACAGAAGGAACACTATAGACCTTTTGTCAAATTTGTTTGATTTGTACTCGGGAAAATAAAGATTTCCATATTTATGAAAATAAACCTAAATTCAACTTGCTAAAAATTCTTTCCTCCATTTCCACGTTCATCATTTTAAAGAAAGGATAAGGTCCTCCACCCAACTGTCAGTTAGATTTTTTTGTTTCCCTGCTATTGAGTTGTTTGAGCTCCTTATATATTTTGAATATTAACCCCTTATTGGATGTATGGCTTGCAAATATTTTCTCACAATCTGTAGAAATTAAAAAATGGGGAAGGGACCTGGATAGACATTCCTCAAAAGAAGACATATATTTGTCCAACAGATATTTTTAAAAATGCTCAACATCACTAATCATTAGGGAAATGTAAACTAAAATCACAATGAGACATCATCTCACACCTGTGGAATGGCTTTTACCAAAAAGATGAAAAATAACAAATGCGGCAAGGATGCAGAAAAACGGAACCCTTGCACACTGTTGATGGGAATGTATTAATAAATTAGTACAGCCATGATGGAAAACAGTATGGAGGTTTCTCACAAAACTAAAAGTGGCACTATTAATGCCATTTGATCCAGCAATCCCACTTCTGGATGCTTACCCAAAAGATTTGAAATCAGTTTGTCAAAGAGATGTCTGCACTTGGAGTTTCACTGCAGCACTATTCACAATAGCCAAGTTGCAGAATCAACCTAAGTGTCCATAAACAGATGCATGGATGACAAAAATGTGATATATACACAATGGAATACTATTCAGCCTTTAAAAAGACAGAAATTCTATCATTTGCAACAACACAGAACTGGTGAACATTATGCTTAGTGAAATAAGTCAGGCACAGAAAGACAATATATGATTCCACTTAAATATAGAATCTAAATCAAAGTCAAGCCGAGGCCGGGTGCGGTTGCTCACGCCTGTAATCCTAGCACTCTGAGAAGCGGAGGTGGGAGGATCATTTGAGGTCAGGAGTTCGAGACCAGCCTCAGCATGAGCGAGACTCTGTCTCTATTGAAAACAGAAAAAATTAGCCAGGCATGGTGGTACACACCTCTAGTCCCAGCTACTCGGGAGGCTGAGGCAGGAGGATTGCTTGAGCCCAGGAGTTTGAGGTTGCTGTGAGCTAGGCTGACACGATGGCACTCTAGGAGAGAGTGAGACTCTTACCTCAAAGCAAAAAAAAAAAAAAAAAAAAAAAAAACCAACAACCTCAAGCAGAGAACAGAATGGTGGTTACAGAGGCTGGAGGTTTGGGAAAATGGGGAGATGACGGTCAAAGAGTACAAAATCTCAGACAAGAGAAACATATCTTTTGTTTTTTTTTCTCAGACAAGAGAAACATATCTTTTGTTACACAGTGTGGTGAATATAGTTAATAACATTGTACATTTCAAAACTACAAATGGTTTTAAAAATTAACAAATAAAACAAAATAAAAACTAACATTGAAGCCAGTGAGGTCCTAAGATTAGTCACAATGTTCCAGAGCAATTACATGGCATCCTGTCTGAATAGCTTCAAAGGTTCTTCAACAATACTGGGCAAGGGAAACAAACACCATCTCCGTGAAGTGGACTAGATATTATTAAAAACACTCTGGAGATGACTAAAGGGCTTGTCACTTATTATTTGGCTGTAGCCAGAGCTGCAGAAACCATATTAGAGCTGTGCTCCTGCAAATTAAACACAGGCATTGAAACAACTTGCAAACACCAAATTTAATTTCCTCATTGTTAATACCAGACAGGAATAACAATCAGCATCATTTTCATTGTCCTTAAAACAAGTTAAGCACAGCTTTATGCCACTGGCTGTTAAACAGAACAAGACAAACTCATCAAATGAAAACAATGCGTTAGAACCCAGAAATCTACCAGAAGCTATACAGATTTAACCCTAACCTAACCAGCTGCCTCAGCCAGTACTTCTAGCGACCTACCGTCCAGCTACCCAGCCTGGGTGCTCTTTCACAAACTGGCCCTAGCTTTTTCATTTCCCACCTAATTCTGAATGGCTCAAACTCTCCTGATCTTTCTAGGTCCACTTGGAAAGTCACTTCCTTTATGAAGCTTTTCTGAGCCTAACCATAACAAAATCCCTAACAGCTGGTATATTCCTAGGCAATTCGGTCCTGACACATTTTCTAGCCTATTGCTTTCTCTAAGTAAGCTTCTTGCAAGCAGAGACTAAGTTTGCACTTAACTCTACCTCTCCTCTCCAACAGCTGCAGCTAGAGCCCAAACACAGAAGGTGTGCTCAATCAGCATGTGGCGATCTCAGTATCGACTCCAGTGCCAGCCCTGATTCCAGTCCACCTCAACCAACTCACGGAAATTCTTCCAGCACCTTTGGTACAGTCACCACACCGCCTCCTTACTCCCAGAGAGTAAATGCACTTGGAGCCTTAGGTGCACAACAGGTCCGTTTCCTTTCAGAATCCTTAGATGAAATAAGGAAGCAGGAAGACACTCTTACCTGCTAAGCACTGATGGAGCATTCATCTACTAATGGGATACAGATGCTCAGACCCCAAGCACCCAAGCTGATCCAAAAGGGCGCTATAGGGACAAACCAATTTATCAAATATTCATCAGCAGCCTTGAAGTTTTTCTTACCGTTACCTCCCATAGTGGCCACAATCTTACCAAAGCAGGCTCCAAAGAAGCTCGCCATTCATCACCCAGTGAGGGCTGTAATCTACTAGTTGAGACTAAACTCAGACATGACATTTTTCAACAAAGGCCCCCTCACCAGCTGTCCAACGGTTACCGCGTTGAGACAATTCAAAACAGCAAAACAAGCCTAATTTTATTCTTGATAGTGCCCATCAAGGGAACTGGAACTACATGCCTCTAGATTACCTTGCAATCACTCCTCATTTTATTAACACATGAGTAAAGATAAGAATCCACTCCATTCTAAGTATCTACCAAGCTTGCCAATAGAATGCCTCTATTTCAAGTTTCTGCACATACGTCTCCCTCCCACCTTCTTTCTGAGATGTATCCAATTTGCAAACGGAGAAGTAACGCAAACACAATCCAAAGTCAAAAATGGCAAACGACCAAAATGTGCCTCGTGCCAAATTATCCAAATTATCCAGGCCTCCGCTCCATACGTAGGAAGTCCCACCGTCTCGAGGGTGGGCAGGGAACCCTTGTTCAGGGGACGGGAGTGGGCAAACCTCAGTGCGGAGGACCAGGCCGAGGCCGGCTAATGCCGGGCAACCCCCACCGGCGGCTGGGGCTGGGGCGGGGGCTGCAGCCCGGAGGGGTGACGAAGGCAGCCGGCGGCAGGACCGCTCGGACCAGCACGGCTCCCTCCCGGGCCCGTCCCGGCCCCGCGGGCAACCGGGCCGAGCCCGACCCCCGCCCCCCCGCCCGCCCGCCTGCCCGGCTCACCCCGCCCCGGTGGGCAGCGGCGCACCCGGGGCCCGGTCGGGCCAGCTGCTCGGCGGACGCCCGCGGCCGCGCAGGGCTCACTCTCGGCGGCGCGCGGCGGGCCCGGGGCCGCTCGGCACCATCCTCCCCGCCGCGCCGGCGGCAGCGTCCGGCTCAGCGGGGCCCACGCGAGGATCAGAAGCCAGCAGGACTCCCGCCGCGGCAACACGGGTAGACTTGGGCTCCGGCAGCCGTGGTTTCCGGGTAAAAAAAAAAAAAAAAAAAAGAAAGAAAGAAAGAAAGAAAGAAAGAAAAAAACGCCACCGCCAACGCTGCCGTGACCTCCGACACCTGGCTTCCGACGGCGGCGCGGCCGGGACAAGATTCCTCGGACGCGGGCGGCGGAGACTACGCCTCCTGGTTGAGTCACGTGTGTGCGGATGTGCGTGGAGTACGTGATCTACGTTCGTGGATCTGTGTGAGTCTGGCGTTGCGTGCGTGCATGCGTGGCGCGTATATGTGTATCTGCGTGGGTCAGGATGCATCGTGTACAATGGTGTGTGCAGTGCACATGTAGATCTGCGTGACCTTCTGTTCGCGTGTGTGGTGTGGTGATGGGTGTGAGCGTATGGGGTGTGTGCATGGTAGGTGTGTATGGAGTGCGCACGCATGTGTTGGTGCATGCAGTGTTTACCGGCTCACGTGTGTGCTGTGTGTGCGCGTATGTTAATCACTGCCGATAAAAGTATAACTGTGTGCAATCACTTTGTAAAATAATTTGGCATTATCCAGTACACTTAAAGATACACATATTTTCTCTTGAGAATATATTACCCTGGAGAAATAAATGCACATGCGCACAAGTAGACAAAATCATGTTTACAGCAACTCTATGTGTAGTCACTAAAAACTGGGGGAGGAAGCAGATATCCAAACAGTCAACTGTAAAATAAAAACAGAGTTTGATACAGTAATGTATAATCAAATACAAACAGCAGTGAAGATTATTGAATACGGCTTGCACAATAATGGGCATCAATCTCAGTATATAATATTGAGGGGAGCAAATCACAAAACGATACATGGCAGCATATTTCCATTATGTAAAATTCCAATCCCCTAAATCTATTAAAAAACAAAGACAGCATAGACTCCATTTTGAGCTGTTTCAAGGTGCTCCATGAGCGTTTTGATGGTTCCTGATACAAGAGGGAAATGGGTTTTGTCTTACCTGTTACAGAAGGAGAGTAATAGGAGCTTGCCCCTGGCCATTCCAGACCTGTTGCTGTGAAACAGCCTTTGGCTGTAATATATATGTTTAATGTTGCTGCTATATTGTATTTTTTTCTGTAATAAACTGGATTTGTTAGCACCAGCGTTTGGGGTCCTGTGATACTTCTTTACTAGCCAAACTCTTGTTAAACTCTATTTAATTGCCACCATTAGTGCCATTGGTGTCACAAGTGGGATTTATTGGGCAACCTCTGATTCATTCTTGACTGAAAATATAGTTAAGGCATTATTTAGAGAGAAAAAGGATGTCTCTGATAAAAGGGATGAAAATCAACAAGCTATTTTTGTTTGAAGCAGGACAGACTTTGAAATCAGACACTAACAATGAAATTTTCCAGCAAAATCTGGAAATGAAAGAAATCTGAACCTCAGGAGCTAGAAAAATGGATCAGAAGGGAACTACAAACTGAGGTCAGTCAGGTCTGCTAAAATTCCAGTTCCATGGTTGCTGCTTTCAGCATTAGGAAAGTGAAAGTAAGTTCAAAATCTCTTTCAGTTGACCTATGTCCGCTCTGGTTCTCATTATAATTTTTGATGAATCAGCTAAACCTGTGAGACCCATGACAACAAAGAAGATAATTCAAGTGGGGTAAGATGACAAGGGAGGGCAGGAAATCATGGAAATAAGGGGTTATTCATTGAAGGAATTGAACCATAATGTAGATCATTACAGGCATCACTGCGATAAACTTTTATTAAAATGGGTCCTGAGAATTTTAGAATAAGGAGCAGTATCTCTGGCTTTGAACACTGCTGAGTAGACAGGGAATATTTGGACCCATGCTGTGTCCTCTATTGGCCGCTTCCTTTGTGGGGCTGGTTCCTGGGGAAGCCCCTGGATTATCAGAGCGGATTAACAGAAAGGTCCATCATACACGCCCAGAGAAGGGTAATTTCACAGCTTCTTCCTTGTCATAAAAATGGTAAACACATCTGAAGCTGCAGACACACTGCAGATGCAGGCAGTATTGAACTGTCTATATGATGACAGAACCAAGCTCCCTAATGGAATGTCCCTCACCCAGGCTATGACTGATACTGTAATCAAAGGTGTCCCACCAGCATGGGCACCATATGTGTCCTAGCTATTGAGACCTCAGGAGAATGTCAAAGAGGCAGCCTCAAATCTTTTATCCTAGCTACCTTATAGGGGACTTCAAAATTTAAAAAAAAAACAAATAGAGGTTAGATGATATAGCCACTTTAGAAAACAGTCTGGCAGTTTCTCAAAAAGTTAAACATAGAGTTACCATTTGACCTCGCAATTCTACTCCTAGAGGCCCAAGAAAATTTAAAACATACCCAAACAAATACCTGTTACACAAATGTTCATAGCAGCATCATAATAGCCAAAAAGTGGAAACAACTCAAATATTCATCAGCTGATAAATGGATAAACAAGATGTGGTAAATCCGTACGATGGAATATAATTCAGCAATAAAAGGGTATGAAGAACTGACCTGTGCTACAGCATGGGTGAACATTGAAAATATTATGCCAAGCAGAAGAAGCCAGTCAGAAAAGATCATATGTGATTACATTTCTGTGAAATACCGGGATAGACAAATCCATGGAGACAGAGAGTAGATTAGTGGTTGGGTTGCCCAGGGTAGGGGGAAGCAATCGGGAAATCGGTCAGGAGATGGTGACTGAAGTCGAGCAGGGTTTCCTTGGGAAGCAGGGCCCGCACAGACTACATAGGGGGAATTACATGGATTGCAGCAACCTATGACCTACTGCATGCAGACCACTAGGAATAAGTTATTGTCATTCCTCACTCCTCACACTAAACAAGAAGCTCAATGCCTAAAGAAATGTTCAAAAATTGATTGTGTTGAGATCTACTCTCAAAAACAAAAAATTTTGAGATCCACTCTCAGAAAAACATTATGATGATGGTTGCACAACTCTGTGAATATACTAAAAACCATTGAAGCGTATACTTTAATTTGGCAAATTATACGGTATGTGAATTATATCTAAATGAAACTGTTTTTTAAAAAGGTCAGAATTTTCCATAAGAAAGAAAATCAAACCAAGACGGGGTAAAATTCAGGCTCTTATGTGGAAATCTTTAGACAGTTAATTTTTAAATGGCATGAAAAAGGAGGCAATTGACAAAGTGCTACTAAAACCTTAATAGCATTTTATAGGAATCTGGGATTCCCACAACTAAGTCTTCTCAAACTCCCTAGGATGTAAAATTCCAAGGCTTAGAAAAATTTCAGAAGGAAAAAGGTTCCAATAAGCCTACAGCATCAGAAGCCAAAAAACCCACTTTTGACATTAATGCAGGGGTTCTTTGTCTTATACCTGCAAATTTGCCTTAACAGTGAGATTGTTTCAAAATTTAAAAATAAAGCAACATTCCTTATTTTAAAAAAAAAATCAAAGTTGGTAATGAAGGAAGAAGATTGACACGAAGGCCGGCTCTCTTGATCCCACTCCCAGTGGGGTTCCCAAGGCCTTTCACAGACGTGTGAGTGAAGCGGTCCGAGGTTGAGAAGGAATTCTTTTAAGTTCACTGGGTACAAGAACACAGTGTGCAGTCCTGCCAGGCCTGCTAATGAGCCCTTTCAGGGCAGCAGAATTAATTCAGAGGCATATGGAGATGCTACTGCAGAAGGGACCAAAGTTAAAGTCTGGTTAAAAGTTGGAATTTGTGATTTTCTAAAATGTATATTGTGATGGTGTCTCCCTTACCTGAATGCTTAGTGGGTACAGAGAGAGGTAAAGTCTGAATGGAAATTCCTCCCCCTGCTGGATAAAATGAAATAAGGAATAATATGTGTATTTTTGTCCAGTTGAACGTGCAAAATGGGAGCCCTCAGAGCTACCCAAACCAATTCAAAGAGTAAATTTGAAACAATATCAGAGACCTGAAGAGCAACAACAAATTGTTGCTCTAATTAAGGAAACAATAGATGCGGGTTTATTATACTCACAAATCCACTGTGTGACACCCGGGTGTGGCCAGTGGGAAAGGCTGGCAGACCACAGATACTCACAGTGGGCTACACGGGGCTCAACAGAACAGCACCCCCAAAAGCCTCAGAAGTGCCCAATATGGTGCAGACTATTCTAACTACAAGAGACTGGTATTCTTTTTTTTTTTTTTTTTTTTTTGAGACAGAGTCTTGCTTTGTTGCCTGGGCTAGAGTGAGTGCCATGGCGTCAGCCTAGCTCACAGCAACCTCAAACTCCTGGGCTTAAGCAATCCTACCGCCTCAGCCTCCCAAGTAGCTGGGACTACAGGCATGTGCCACCATGCCCGGTTAATTTTTTCTATATATATTTTAGTTGGCTAGATAATTTCTTTCTATTTTTAGTAGAGACGGAGTCTCGCTCTTGCTCAGGCTGGTCTCGAACTCCTGACCTTGAGTGATCTACCCACCTCGCCCTCCCAGAGTGCTAGGATTACAGGCGTGAGCCACCACGCCCGGCCAAGAGACTGGTATTCTATAATTGATCTAGCTAATCAATTTTTCTCACTGTCAGTTGCTAGGGAGAGCCAAGAATAATCTGCATTTATGTGGAACAGTCTACAATGTACATATACTGTATTCCTTGAACGATATTTGAACTCTCTTGAGTAATGTCACAACCTGGTAAGGTGGGACCTAGAGCTAATAAACTGGACATTGTTCTAAATATGCTATGTCGATGTTATGTTTATCTGTGAGACTGAGGGTCAAGCTAAAAGCAACCATATTAAGGTCTTAAATCATAAAACTGATTAGGAATGGTTGATTAACTGCAAAAACCCAGGGCCCACACAGACTAGATTCAGGGGAATTACATGGATTGCAGCGACCTATGACCTACTGCATGCAGACCACTAGGAATAAGTTATTGTCACTCCTCGCTCCTCACGCTAAATGAGAAGCTCAATGCCTAGTGGGCCTATTTGGCTTTTGGAGAAATTATATCCCTCGCTTAGGAATACTATTAGCCTCAATCCATAAAATCATCCAGAAAAGAGACCATCTTGTTTTTATTACTTTTGTTCTTTTATTTTATACATAGATAGATAGATATTTGTTTTAATGGAGATGGATTTTCGCTCTGTCACCCAGGCTGGAGTGCAGTGGTGCAATCACAGCTCACTGCAGCCTCGTATTCCTGGGCTCAAGCGATCCTCCCACCTTAGCCTCCTGAGTAGCTGGGGCTGTACGTGTGCGCCACCATGCCCGGCTAAGAGACCATCTTTGGCCTGAACAGCAACACATATCTTTGACCTATAGAAGGCTATAGATCAATTTACTCCATTAGGACCATGTGATCCCACCACTGAAATAACATTACAAGTGTTGGCCACCCACACCCATCCTATAGCTGCTGTCCAGTGGCAACCTCTGAGCTTTTGGACTAAACTACTAGATC
The DNA here is from genome assembly GCF_041146395.1 of Eulemur rufifrons. Lineage (NCBI taxonomy): Eukaryota > Metazoa > Chordata > Mammalia > Primates > Lemuridae > Eulemur > Eulemur rufifrons. The sequence goes on along the minus strand of NC_090996.1, from coordinate 2,605,666 downwards.
CTGCTTTCCTTCATACTCTGTTTGAAAAACAGTTACTGTCTTGTTATTGGGCACATACCGATCTAAATACCCGAAGGACACAACATTCTATTGAGACCTGAAATACCCATCATGTCATGGGTGATGTCAAGAAAAGCCTTCCAGTAAGGACAGAGATGCCCAAAGTAGTCCCAGGAGAACGTGGAAATGGTCATATGGGAGCAGCCGCCAGTGATGCTCACTGAGCTCGGAAGCAAGTAGCCGCTTTCCTCCTGGCACCTGCTGTGGAGCTGCCCGGGCCTCGCCATGCTGTGCGGACCCCTCCTTTCAGCCACTGCCCAGGGATTCCGGGCAGTCGGCCTGGCTCACGGATGACGGTTCCAGAGGCAAAGGCCAGGACTCAGCATGGAAAGCAGCTGCCTGGAGGCCAGCGGATTGGCAAGGCCCTGAGGGAAGAAGAGATGGACCAGCCGGCCCTGCAGACTGCGTTCCTGACGGTGACAGAGCGCTAGACACGGGCAGACCCACTCGGTGGCTGCGTGCCCACCGCTGCCAGTGGACGCGCAATTTGGCGTAAGCGAGCTCTTGGGTAACTGGACACTAACAGGGCTCCCATGCGGACTGTTGCTCTCGGGAAACCTCTGTGGGGATTTAAAAGGCAAATCAAAGCAGTGCGTGTTGACATGCACCAAAAAAATTATGCCAGGGTCCGAAGGGGGCCAGCATCGTCAAGCTGATGCCCCAGTTCAATCTCACGGAGTGACAATTTGGGTCCACAAAATGAGTCACAATAACTTATTCCTGGGGCACTCAAGCCAAACAGTGAGGGTCCAAACAACATACACTGCCGGCCCTGCTCAAGCCCAAACTGTTACTAAAATTGTCCTGTTGGCCAACAGAAAAGGCAACGTTTGCTATTAGTTCTGGGAGGTATTTCCCGGGGAGGAGGTCCCGCCCACAGCCGGCAGTAGGTTATATTGGCCATTTGCCTATTTCTCCGAGGAAATTCAAATGGACACTGGCAGGGCTTGACTCATGCTCCGGGTCTGGCTTTGACGATGGCTGAAGCCTGTGTGCTAAACCAGCCACTCACACTGCCAACAGAAGATCACACCAGCTTGGCCCTCTCGGTCACGTGTCCTCAGATGGAGACACACACTGCACAGCCCATGCCGTGCAACAGTGGGCAAAGAGCCAGCACATCCGATGGACTTACCACGTTCCTGTCACCCTCAAAGTCTTGGGTCAATAGAAAATTGGAATGGACAGTTAAAACGCCTCCTTAAAAAGATGGGGTATGTATGTGACCAAGGATTGGCAGCTGGCTTGCAACCTTCCAGCATCCTGTTTTGCAACTCACCTTGTTTAAGGACTAACGGAAGTTCTCTTTGGACACACTGTTAGGCTTTTGTGATGGAATTGGGGAGGACCGGAGGGGTGACGACAGAGGCAATTACATACAAGTCTTCTCTGCTTTACCACAATTTTCTTTTCCAACACTGGACCTGGTGGTCTCTGCACTGGAACTCCAATGAAGGGCTCCAGAGCTGGTAATATTCTACAACAAGGCACCATGTCTATTAATTTGCACCTAACTGCAAGAATTCTAAAGGGATTGATGGAACTGATTGTCTTTTTCCCACAGCCCGTCAAGTTGGAGCTGACTGTTGACAATGTTTTGTTGCCTAGTGGACAGGATGGCTGTATTTCTCTGCACTTAGCCAGTCAGACCCTCACGATGAACCGGGAGATGCCCTTCCAGGTCTCGGGTTACTACCAGCAATGGGGACTAGCCCAGCGGCTGAACCAGAGGGACCTACTTTAGAGGGAAAGAGTTGGTTTAAAATTAATGACACGTGAAAGAAGGTGAGATTGCTGCTGAGGGGAAGGGAGTTAATAAATCATTGTTAAATGGAACATCTAAGATAATCTTGATACTGTGAGAAGCTTAGAGCAAGGGAATAATACAGTCTTTTAGCTTTCACTCAGAAGGCCCTTGGGCAAAGGACTCTGTTTGCCAAAACCTCCTTCTCTTGTGAAGAGCCAAGAAGTGAGCTGACCACAGCAGAAAACAGATTGGCAGATCCTCAAAAAGTTAAACATAGAATCACCATATGGTTCAGCAAGCCCAAAAGAATTAAAAGCAGGGACTAAAACAGATATTTGTACATAAATGTTCATAGCGGCCATTCACAATGGCCAAAAGGTGGAAACCCAAATGGACATGAACAGATGAGAGGATAACACACAGTATATATGTACAATGGAATATTACTCAGCTTTAAAAAGGAATAAAATTCAATACATGCCACATCAATTAACCTTCAAAACATCTTGCTAAATAAAATAAGCCAGACACAAAAAGACAAATATCATATGATTCCACTTGTATGAGGTACCTAGAATAGGCAAATTCATGAAGACAGAAAGTAGGATAAAGGTTACCAGGGGCTGGTGGGGAAGGGGGAATGCAGAGCTATTATTTAATGTATTTAATGGTACAGAGTTTTTCTCTTTCTTTCTTTCTTTCTTTCTTTTTTTTTTAGAGACCGAGTCTCGTTCTGTCACCCTGCGTAGAGAGAGTCCAGTGGCATCACCCAGTCAAACTCAGAGTATACTCATTAATAATGATCTGAATTATGTGGTCACTTCTGTAAGCCTCAAACTGTTCCAAAACTAAAAGTTTATTTTAAGAAATAAACTTCGCCATTAATGGCAATCATGAAGATTTAAGAATGGCACCGGGGTATAATAATAAAAGTTTATCCTCTGCAGGTCCCACCTGTTATATTATGTATAAAAATAGCTATTTCCCCTTTTATTGTGGGTGGAAAACCATAAGGTCATGGATGGGCAATTGGGACACTTGAGTCATTGACAAAGGAAAAGAATTCAGCATGATTCAGTGGGCCCACATTCCTGAGACGGAAAAGCCAGAAGTCCAAAGTGAGTGGTTATGAGAAGTGCAAGGACTTACCCAAAACAAAGTCCGTTTAGGAGGGACTGCTACTCAACTTTAGTCTGGAGAACTCAACATGTTTGGGTTTGAAATTATTCCCTAAAAGTACTCAAGCAGTCAGTACTCAATGGCAACATGTCTGGTGGATCCAACAGCATCGGCCCACTCGAAACAAGGGCAGTTAGGAGCTGGGCGAGGCATAATTTGCCCTTTCAATGAGGAAAGACACATTGATGAAAAGACCTCCTAGTGCAAACAGAGTTGTCTCGAAGGCATCCTATTCCAGGAGAAAAGACAAGGAGGTGCAAGTTGCCTGGAATGGTAACAGGGCACTGCAGTTCAAGCAGACGCTGAGACGCACGGCCACACCCAGCCATGGGAACAGCTGGCAGGTCAACACAGCCGGGCTGCGAGTCCAGGGAGCCTAACACGATAGCCAGAAGGTCTCACAGCTGAAGCCGTCTGCTCTGATGGGAGACGTATCCCAGTGTGTGAGATTCCTTACTGGAAAATGCAACCCATCGAGGTGCTTTAGCAGTTTTGGTGCCATAACGGATTTTAAATGGATTTTCAACAGGACCAGAGGGCTTCCCCTGGAGGAGACATGGGCCCGCTTCTCTCTCTCACTGGGAACCAAGATCTGTCAAAACATGTGACCTGAGAAAAGGCGTTTGGCTACGTCCTCAGAAGTCTGAATCCTGGAATAACAGAGACAAGTCCAATCTACACTCCCATGAAAAATAATATATGATATGAGAAAAAAGGCAGATTTTGTTGGGAGGGACAAAAATAATCAATGATAGATTAATTATGGCTTTTAATCAGTCCACAGAAGGATACCATAAAGTGCAGATGGTCATTGATCAGGGACAGAAACGAATTGTAAAGTGTTGGCAAGTCAGTGCTGGTATTACGGGATGGCTCGGCTGTCTGTTTAAATGGAGACCAGCTCACGCTTGCTATTTGGAATCTGCAGGCACACTTTGATTCTCTGCATGAACAGGGTGGGGTCCCTGTTCCCAGGTGTTCTGTGCACATGGTGGTGCTCCTGATTCAAGAGAGGAGGATGACAAGAGCTTGCACTTGGCCTTTCCAGATCCCTTGCTGTGAGACAGCCCATGGCTGCGACACCACAGCCTTACATTAGAGCTGTTGCTATCTTGTTCCATTTCCTGAAATAAACTGTAGCTGTGTAAGGATTGCCATGTGGAGTCCTGTCATTTGAAGTCTTTAGCAACTCATACCTGTTCCCCCACCACACCGGGCAGTGTTGGCGCTAGCAAATGATCAGTGAGTCTGCTCATTGGCTGAACTTAGAAGGATACCCCACCTCTTTCCTATTCCTGCCAAGAACGCTCAAAGCCTGAATCTAATCATAAGGAAACGGCCAAACAAATGCAGGATGAGGGGTCTTCCGTGTAAGGTCTAGCCCGCACTCTTCAAAAGTATCAACGGCATGAAAACCAAGAACAAACAAATAAGGCTGGGCAACCATTCCACATTGGAGACTGAAGAGGCACGACCACCAAATGCAGGGAGTGCTCCTGCACCAGACCCTGGACTTGAAAAAAATCTACAGAAGATGTTATTGGGGAAATTCGGAAAATTCGGGTATGATCTGCTTATTGCATCAATGTTGTTATGTAGAAAAATGTCCTTATGAACTGGAGATTTATACTGATGTATTTAGGGATATTGAGTTATATTTTTATCTAACTCAAATACTGCAGCCAGATTAGTATGTGTGTGTGTGGAGAGAGAAAGAGAGAGACAGATAAAAAAGCCAATGTGGCAAAATATTAAGCAATTTTTTCTCCCCTTACCTGGCACATAAGGGCTAAATAAGTGTAAGGTGCTGTCATTATTGTACCCAGCGGTTCAATATGCACGTAGCGCCTGCCACTTTTTTTGTATCTTACAGTCATCTAAGTCTTGAGCTATTGAACTTTTCATATTTTTAGAGCTTCCCATTGCTACTGGGTTGTAAGCACCTGTGCGTGCCTGCAGGCTCTCCAGCGCTGTTCCTTACATGTAGCCTGGGCCCCACATGTATTTACGGAGCAGAATTAATGTCGTTTTAAAGAAAGAACCTTCAGGAGACCACCTGGCCCAGCCCCCACCAAGGAGTGGTTCTAAACACACAAAAAGGCGGGGTTTCAGGATGAGTTGCTATTATTTACAAAGTGATAAGAGAAATTTCCCATTTAAGGTAGCGGTCACGTTCTCGCACTCACCCCTCTGATCTCAAATTAAGAGACAGTGACCAGAGCCCCTGTCGACCGCCCCCCATAGCAGGTGCCATGAGAATTTCTGGCCCCTCGCTCAGTGCGTAGGTGAGTTTCCTCCTATTTAAGGACGCTTACCTGTCTTGCGGCTGCCACCCCGAATGCAAGAAACTAGATTTCTTTCAGCTTCGTTGACTTTTCATTAAGGGAGGGAGCAATTTTCCTCTGGCAGTGAAACCGCCCAGCAGGTATGTAGGCCGTCAAGGAAATTCAAACCAGACACCTACCCCTGCAGACAACTCATTATTCTTTTAAAGAGGGGCAGGTCTCAGAACCTTCCAAGAGGGTGATTCTACCCCTATAGGTAGCATTCTGTATTGGCAACCACGGAGAGGTTGCCTGGGAAACCCTATTCGGGGACAGCTGAGTCACTTTTAAAACAAACTTCTCTAAGTGCCAATATGTACTGTTACAATTCTGTGTTGTGCCACGGTTTGGAGAGCTTGGTTTTTATACTCAGAATAATTTTTCCATTTTCTGATTCTAAAGCAACTATGATATTGTATAAAGTTAGGAATATGGAGAGAATATTTAAAAAGGAAAATTAAAACCACCTGTAATCCTCAGACCCAATGGTAACTACTGCTAGGATTTGTTTTTTCTCTCTTTCTCTCTCTCTCTCTCTCCCTCCTTTCCTTCCTTTCTTTTTTTCTGTGTACATTGCATGGGACTTTAAAACAAATTTGGAACCATGTTTAACGTTATGCTACGATAGTTTTCTACATAATTATTCTTTAAAAACTTTAAAAAATGAATAACATTAATAGGTGTGCCATAATTTAAACATTCCCCTACACAACAATTTATTTTTATTTATTTATTTTTTTTTTGAGACAGAGTCTTACTCTGTTGCCCGGGCTAGAGTGAGTGCCGTGGCTTCAGCCTAGCTCACAGCAACCTCAAACTCCTGGGCTCAAGCGATCCTCCTGCCTCAGCCTCCCGAGTAGCTGGGACTACAGGCATGCGCCACCATGCCCGGCTAATTTTTTGTATATATATATTTTAGTTGTCCATATAATTTCTTTCTATTTTTAGTAGAGACGGGGTCTCACTCTTGCTCAGGCTGGTCTCGAACTCCTGACCTCGAGTGATCCACCCGCCTCGGCCTCCCAGAGTGCTAGGATTACAGGCGTGAGCCACCACGCCCGGCCAACAATTTAAACACTGATTTTTTTTTCACTTCTGTACTCAGTATTTTTTATATACAATTTTACTGTGTTTCTGATTATTTTCTTAGGGTACATTTCTAAAAATGACATTGCTATGCCAAAAAGTAACAAGATTTTTAAGGTCATGACACATTGTACTGAATTGTTCTCTGGAAATGTTATAATTTATTCTATCAATGAGGTACATTTTTCTGTACAATCATAGGCATAAAATACTATCCTAAATTTTCATTTTTGCCAATTTGATAAGGGAAAAATTATATTTTGTTATTGAATTATTTTACATTTCTTTGATTACTAATGAGGTAGAATATTTTTCATCTGTTGTTGGCCCTTTGTATGTCTAAACAGTGAATTGTTTGTGTCCTTTGTTCATTTTTTAATGTTTTAGATGTTTTTATTTACGTATTTGAAAAAGTTCTTTACATGTGGAGGTTTTTAACCCTTTACCTGCCATGTGCAGTTTGTCATTTGTATGTTTTTATTTTGTTTTTATTTGTTTTTTATTTTATAAAAACTATTTATTCCTAGATGACATTACCCATTATTAAACAACTAATAAAATATGTGAAATACAATCACACATTTAAAACATGGAAAGACAACCAGTGTCTTGATGTACATGAAGACAAACTCCAGGAGGAAATGTTAAATGCATTCAACATAACTAAAAGGATCTGGAATTTACTTACAGATTGCTTAGTTGGAAAAGGAATTAATGTTTAAGAAATGCTTTGGCTGATGAAAAACAAGTCTAACAAAACCAGTATGTAAAAACATTGATTTACAAAGTCAAAAAATATTTTAGTCTCTTTTATTGTATACCCTAAATGAAGTTAAAAATGTTAAATGCCCATGGGTGTGTGTAAAGGGAATTAATTGTTCAAGTGCTAGGTACAACTTCATATTCATTTTTTATAATTTATAAGCTACTATTGTTACTAACAATAACAATATTATTGCTGAACATATTACATCATTTGCCTCTATCTTTTATCTCTATAGTACAATATAAAATTTCCAATCCAATATTTTGTGGCCCTATTTTCAAGCTATTAATGGTACCTTAAAAAAATAAAGTTCTAGGTACAAAGTTGGTGGTTTAAGGCTCAGTAAACAGTGACCAAGCAAACACCTTATAACAGATTTTTCCTCATTAGGAGACTGTGATAGGCAAAGGTTTTTCCTTTTCTTTCTTTTGTGAGCTCGCTTCATATTACTCTATTCTGTTCAATGTTTTTCCACTAAGAAATCTGCAAAAAAGTATAATGATGATGAATGGCCTCCAAGCCATTCTTATGGGTTTGTTTTTTTTTTAAGCCAAAAAAACCTTTGAAAATAGGTCGTTAGTTCTGGCAGCAGATGAGAACAAAGTCTCAAAAATTCACATTTCCTTCAAAAAAATTCAGCTGACCAGCTCTCACACCGCTGTTGTATGGTTTTACCCGCGTGGCCCACAGAAGTACCTCTCTCTCCAATTCACCCTCCTTTCTCGAGAGGTCATACACCTGCTCTAAAACCAGTTCGCTGTTGGACCTTTCCGATCTCGGTGGGAGTCGTGTTTTCCGGGTATGCAGGGCTCAGCCACGGCGACCTGAACAAACCTCTCCGCCCTCTGACTCTACTTCTGCTCCTGGAGCTTTTGGTACCGCCACCTCCTTCGTCAAAGCTGAGGCCAATGGAGAGCAGAGCGTCCCCTCCCTGCTGCGACTTCTGTGGCAGTGTCAGTGCCTCAGACGGGACAAGAGCCGAGCTTCCCATTCAGCAGGAGGGATCCTGGAGGTTCAGTTTTTGACGCCACACGGCCCGCTGTCCCAAGGGTGCCACACAAGCATCACCTCCGTGGCTGCCCCTGCCAACGACCCACAGGTAGCCACCGGTGGCCAGGGGCGAGGTCCCCCATGGGCCCACAGGCTGCAGTGCTGGGCCACCCGTTTGCCTTTTACTTGGCGCTACTTTGATGTGCAGAAGTGCTTTATTTTTATGTACTCAGCAGACAAATTTCCACAAACAGTGGCTTTAAAAAACATAAATTTAGTACCTTACGGTTCTGGAGGCCAGAGTCCAAAATGGGAGTCAGTGGGCCGACATCAGGTCCTTTCCGAGGTTCTAGGGGAGAAGCCCTTTCCGAGGTTCTAGGGGAGCCCTTTCCGAGGTTCTAGGTGAGAAGCCCGTCCCTCGCCTTCCCCCTCCCAGAGGTCACCACTTTCTGCGGCTGGTGGCCCCTTCCTCCGTTTTCAGTGACATCAGGCCTCATCCCTTCCTGCTGCCCTCTCTGGCTCTTCCTGCCCCCTCCTCTTCCTCTCTTAAGGGCCTGCGGCTCCCCTGGACAGTCCAGGATAATTTCCCTATCGTAAGGTCAACTGATCAGAAACCTTGATTCTAGCCTTAATTCCCCTTTGCCATGTAGCCTGACACACTCACCAATCCCAAGCACTGGGCCCCGGACATGGGGACGGCCGTGGTCATGCCTCCCACAGCCGAGCCAAATGCAGGTTTCCGTTTTATCTGCCTTTGGTGTCATGCATGGAACAGCTGTCCACCAACACAAGGTAAAGGGAACATTTACATTTGTCCTCTTTGGAACATCCATTCCACCAGTGCAAGGTAAAGGAAACCTTTAAGTCCAACAAAAGGTAAAGGGAATCTTTTTTTTTTTTTTTTTTTTTTTTTTTTTGAGACAGAGTCTCACTCTGTTGCCCAGGCTAGAGTGAGTGCCGTGGCGTCAGCCTAGCTCACAGCAACCTCAAACTCCTGGGCTTAAGCGATCCTCCTGTCTCAGCCTCCCGAGTAGCTGGGACTACAGGCATGCGCCACCATGCCCGGCTAATTTTTTCTATATATATTTTTAGCTGTCCATATAATTTCTTTCTATTTTTAGTAGAGATGGGGTCTCGCTCTTGCTCAGGCTGGTCTCGAACTCCTGAGCTCAAACGATCCGCCCACCTCGGCCTCCCAGAGTGCTAGGATTACAGGCGTGAGCCACCGCGCCCGGCCAAAAGGGAATATTTTCATGTATTTTACTCTAGTTCTTTCACCACTTCATGTTTTAAGACTTGTCTGTTTAATCCACCTGGAATTGAATTCATGGTAGTGTGAGATGAAGTTCTGCCTTTATTTTCCAGAAATGAGTACTTCAGTGGTATACAATTGGTGAGTGGGTCACACTCACTGGTGACAGAGAGTAAGTGCCAATGAGCAGGCTGGGATTGTACACCGTCCCTGCTAGTCACTCTCATCTAGACTCCGTTCTACCATTAAAGCATCCTGCCACTGTTTTTTCATTTTTGTTATTTTGTTGATTTATTTTAGAGACGATCTCACTATGTGACCCACACTCACCTGAAATCTCGGGCTCAAGCGATCCTCCTGCCTCAGGCTCCCCGGTAGTGGGACTACAGGTGCCACCACCACCCTTGGCACACGCTGCCATGGAAACCGGCTCTGTGTAAGTGGGCACTTGTCACATGGAAAAGAAGCTTGAGAATCATTGAAATAATATTTAACATGATTTTTAAAAACTTTCAATTTTGGAATAAAGATTCATGGGAAGTTGCTAAAAAGTAGTTGAGAGGTTTCCTGTGCACACCTTCCTCCAGTGGGAATGTCGTCCATAGAGAACAACATCATAACCAGAAAAATAAGTGTAGGTGCAATCTACGGACCTTATTCAGATTTCACCATTGTTACATGCACTCATTTGTGCATACACACGTGTGTGTTCTGTGCAATTTTATCACATACATAGACGTGTGTAACCATCACCAAAATCAAGATACAGAACAAAATCAAGATGCACCACCACAAAGCAACTCATGCTACCCTCCGCCCTGCCGCTAACCTCTGGCAACCACTATTCTTTTCTCCGTCACCCTAATCTTGCCATTTCAACAATGTTACATAAAGAGAATCATACCATATGTCACTTTTTGATATTAGATTTTTTTTCACTCATCCTAATTCCCCTGAAATCCATCCAAATTGCTGTACATACCCAGAGTTCTTCCTGGCCTGGTGTAGTGGCTCATGCCTATAATTCCAGCACTCTAGGAGGCCAAAGTGGGAGGATCACTTGAGCCAGGAGTTCGAGACCAGCCTGGGCAACATAGCCAGACCCGTCTCTACTAAAAATAGAAAAAATTAGCCAGGCATAGTTGCACGCATCTGTAGTCCCAGCTACTTGGGAAGCTGAGGCAGGAAGATCACTTGCGCACAGGAGTTTGATGTTGCTGTGAGCTATGATGACACCACTGCACTGTAGCCAGGGCTACAGAGAGAGACTCTGTCTCAAAAAAAAAAAAAAGAAAAGAAAAGAAAAGAAATACTTGGTTGATCCTGCCAGAAAGAAAAGTAAAAAAAAAAAATAAAAAAAATTCTTGACCTAGTCCTAGGTCCCAAAGACTTTTTTCTGTTTTCTTCTAAAAGTATTATAAAAATTCTAACACTTATAATTAAGAGGAGGTTCTTTTTTTTTTTTTTTTTTTTTTTTTGCCTATGGATGTCTAATTGTTACAGCACCATTTGTTGAAAATCTTTCCTTCTTCCATTGCACCTTTGTCAAAACTCAGTTGGGAAAAAAAATGGAGTTAGTTATACATGTACATGTCCATTTTGGGTTCTTTATTCTGTTCCATTGACCTATATGTCTATCTGTCCACGACACTGCACTGTCTTGATCACTATTACCTATACCATCAATCTTAAAATTGGGTAGGTAGAGTGATTCCTTTCACTGTATGCTTTTTCAAAATTATTTTAGGTCTCCTTTGCCTAGTTCATTTGCCTTTGCATATGAATTTTAGAATATGCTCATCTAGAGCGACAAAAAAATCTTGTGGGGATTTTTTTTTTTTAAGAGACGGGGTCTTGCTCTGTCACCAGGCTGCAGTGCATGGTGGCTGGGATGCAATCATAGCTCGCTGCAGCCTCGGACTCCGGGCTCCCGCAAGCCTCTTGTGGGGGTTTTGATAGGAATTTCATTAAACCTAGATCAGTTTAGGGAGAATTATCTTTACCATGTTAAGTCTTTCCATCTATGAACACAATTATGTGTCTCCCCTTGTTTAGCTCTTCCTTGATTTCTTCAAAAGCATTTTGTAGTTTTCAGAATAGACATCCAGTACACGCAGGTCATATTTATATCTTCATGTATTATTTTTGAGCATTTGTAAATGGCATTACATTTTACATTTGGTTTTTGACTGTTAATTGCTGTTATATAGATATGCAATGAATTTTTTTGTATCTAAATAATTTTATTTTGATTTCACCATTGATTTAAGCAAAAGAGCAGCAAATGTTTGGAAACCCTTACTGCACAGTGCCTGTTTATTTCCCATTTATATTTGTATTCTTTGCTATACATGTTTCTTTTTTCTCTTTTTTTGCAAACATTTACTCCTATATACATCTTAGCAAAATTACCAGGGGAACCTAACTAAAACAAAAGGAAATCTATTCAATTATATACGGTAAAGCAAATCAACTTTAAACAACAGTATCTTAATAAAGACAAAAATCTTAAAGCAAATGCCACAATTTGACCTGAAGGATTTGCCTGAAAAACTTTAGAAGTTAAAAATGAGTTTCACTGCTGCTGTTCTGATTTTGTGAAGCCTCATTGAAATATAACTCACCATGAAATTCACCTTTTTTAAGTGTACAATTGAGTCTTTTGAGTATATTCACAAAGTTGTGAAACCATCACCACTATGCAATCCCGGAACATTTTCACCAGCACAAAAAGAAAGCTGGTACCCCCCTGCAGTCACGCCTCGTTCCCCTCCCCTCCCCTCCTGGCGCCCAGTGATCTGCTCTCTGTCCCTACAGCCTTCCCTATTCTGGAAATTTCATATAAGCGGAATCGTATAATCTGCAGCACTTGGCGTCAGGCTTAGCACGTTTTCACCTAGCGTGATGTTTTGAAGTTTTATCCGTGTCACAGTGTATATGTGCACACGGGCAGTCCCCGGGCCACGGGTGACCGACCTGGTTCTGTGCTTACGAACAGGCTCCAGGTCTCCTTATAAGGCTCATTGATAGTTAAACAATTAAATGCATAGTCTGGAAGCCAGCTTCTTACACGTGTCAGCAGCCCACACGGCAAGAGAGGCCGGCTGGTGCAGCGTCTTGGGAGAGGCAGCCGACACGCGGGGAATCGGAGACCCGGAGCGAGGGAGTCTGTGACGGAAGAACGAGCGGGAGCCTCTCGTGTCGCCGGGGCAGGATCTGCCGGGCTGGGGGAGCAGGGCGCCGGCGCCGGGCGGGGGACAGGTCGCGGCGACAAGGCCCCGCATGAGGAGGAAAAGAAAAAGGCTGGGCCGGCGCGGTGGCTCACGCCTGTAATCCTAGCACTCTGGGAGGCCGAGGTGGGCGGATCGTTTGAGCTCAGGAGTTCGAGACCAGCCTGAGCAAGAGCGAGACCCCATCTCTACTAAAAATAGAAAGAAATTATATGGACAGCTAAAAATATATAGAGAAAAAATTAGCCGGGCATGGTGGCGCATGCCTGTAGTCCCAGCTGCTCGGGAGGCTGAGACAGGAGGATCGCTTGAGCTCAGGAGTTTGAGGTTGCTGTGAGCTAGGCTGACGCCACGGCACTCTACCCAGGGTAACAGAGTGAGACTCTGTCTCAAAAAAGAAAAAAGTTCATGAATAGTATCCCACTATGAGTGTACCACAGTTCATTCACTGGTTGAAGGACATTTGGGTTGTTTCCAGTTTGGGGCTGTTATGAATAAAGGTGCTATGAATATTCGTGTACATAAGTTTTCACATCTCTGGGATAAATACCCAAGAATGCAATTTCCAGGCTGTGTGGTGACCGCACGTTTATTTTCATGAGAAACTGCTGAGCGATTTTGCAGGGAGCTGTGCTGTCGGGATCCTGCCAGGAATGACCCACATTCTCTTGTCAGCGTTTGTCTGGAGATATTTTTGATTGTCACAGCTGGGGGAAGGGGCCGTGTTATTGCTGTTTAGTTGGTAAAGGCGAGGGATGCTGCTTAGTGTCCTACAGTTCACAGGACACCCGCCCCACGCACGTGACTCGTGGTCACCTGGCAGAGTGGCAGGACTGGCGAGGCGGGAAACCGGCTCCAGTTACGTAGATCACCACATCGATCATGTCATAGGTTTTGCTTTGCCTGTCAAGCATGATTTAAAAACTGAAGAGAAGAGGGTAGTTTGTTATAGTTACCCAAATTTGTCCCCTTTCCCTCGTTATTTTTTCATTGTGAATGTCCACGTTTCCTTCATGTGTCATTTCCTTTCTGTTTGAAGAACTGCCCGCAGCCATGCTCTCAGGGCAGGTCTGCTGGCGACAGACGCTCTTGGTTTTTCCCTCCCTGAGAATGTCTTCCTTTCATTTTCATCCCTGAAGGCTATTTTTGGTTGTTTTGTTAAGCACTTGAGAAAATGTTATTCCACTTTCTTCTTGTCTCCGTGAAGAGACATCCACTGTCGTGCACGTCATTGTTCCACTGCAGGTGATGTGTCATTTGCCATCTAACCGCCTCCACAACCCTTTGTCTTTAATTTGGAGAGGTTCCTAACGTGTCCTGACACGGATTTGATTTTAGCCTGTTTGTGATTCGCTCAGCTTCTTCAATCTGTAGCTTTCTGCATTTGGACAAATTTGGGAGATTTTTCAGCTGCTGTTTAATATTTTTCTAGCCATATGCTTTTTCTCCTCTCTTTCTGGGACTCCAGTGACAAAAATGCTGGAGCTTTTTAAATTGTCCTACAGGTCCCTGAACCTAAATTTAAAATTTTTAAATTTAAATAGTATTGCTCTATCTCCCAGTTCTCGGATCCATCCCTCACTGTCTCCGTTCTGATACGGAGCACATCAAGGAGTTCTTTTTTTTTTTCAATTCAGTTATTGTAGTTTTCAGTTCTTTCCAGGACTTTTTTTTTTTTTTTTTTAGCTGGGTTCTCACTCTGTCGCCTGGGCTAGAGTGCAGTGGCATCATCATAGCTTACTGCAATCTGCAAGTCCTGGGCTCAAGCGATCCTCCTGCCTCAGCCTCCCAAGTAGCTGGGACCACAGGCATGCGCCACCTGCCCAGTTTAGTTTTCAGTTCTAAAATTTCCCTTTGGTTCTATCTTCAATGGTTTTTCTTAGACTTTTTCATTTGTTTCAAGTATGTTTGTCTTTGCTCATTGGTGCGTTTTTTATGACGGCTTCTTTAATATCCTTGTCAGATCCTTAGTACCTGTCTGGATTCCTTGTCAGATAATTCTAATGTATGTGTCATTTGGGTTCAGATATGACGAGTGATTTTTTATTGTCTCGTGAACACTTGAGGTGTTATGAGACTCTCGGTCTGATCTAAATATTGTTTTTAGCAGAACTCTGCTAACAACACTCTGGTGGGGAAAGAGAGGTGCTACCTGGTGACCACCAGGTAGAGGCGGAAGCCCAGGCTCCCACTCAGCTGCCACCAGCACTGTCCCGAGGGGGAGGAGGAACACGCTGTTCTCAGCAGGCAGGGCTGGCAGTGCAGTCTGCTCACTGGCACCGACGCTGTGGAGGGAGAGGCGTGGCCCGCGTCCCACCGGGCAGGGCTGGGCACCAGGCTCTCGACCAGCCTTCATTAACACCACGGGGAGGGGAGGGGCCTCCTGACCCCCAGGTGTGGAAGTCCAGGCTCCTACACCTTCCAGACTGTGTGTGGAAGACACCCCCAACCCAGAAATGCCAACAGGGACAACAAACAGCCCCCCAAAGCAAGCTCGCACTCCAGCCAAAGGGAAGGGAAGAGGATGGTCTACCAAGTCAGAAAACATTTGTCAAACCCACGTTCCTCCAAGCACCATAGGAAAACAAAACAAAACGATATACGCCGTCAGTGAGACCATTACTACACCTAAAAACAGTAAAAGTGATGTTCTAATATCATCTAATATACAATTTATATTCCAACTTATGAGATTGTTCCTTAACTGTCTTTTGTACCTTTTCCCCTCTCTTTGGTTATGTCTCATTAGTCTTATCATTTCTAGATCATTCCCTTTCTTTTCCCCAGGACATAGACTTTTTGAAGAGACCAGGCCAATTATCTTAGGAAATGTCCCATATTTTGGATTTGTGTCCACATTTTCTTCACGCCTGTATTTCCTGTAAACTGGAAGTTAGAGTATAAGACTTGCTTAGATCCCAGCTAAAAATCAGTGGTGAGAATGTGTCACAGGAGGTGCTGTGGATCTCAGGCTGCGTTACATCAGGAGACGTGGGATGTCCGTCTTGCTATTTGCGATACAGGCTGAACATCCCAAATCCAAAAATTCGAAATGCTCCAAATCTGAAACTTTTTGACTGCCATGATGCCACAAGTGGAAAATTCCACTCCTGACACCTTTGCTTTCTGATGGTTCAATGTACACAGACTTTGTTTCATGCACAAATTACAAATTTGCATTTGTAAAAATATTGTGTAAAATCACCATCATGCTGTGAACTAGAAAAATCTTAAGTCTCCCCCTAACCGGCTGACTGAGTGGACCCCCTCCTGGCCGAGGGGCTATCCTAAAACTAAGTTGCCTGCCATGGGAAGGGAGGTCAGCCCTGCCTCATCATGCTGCCTCCGTTCTTGGCGACAGCCTCTGTAACCCATGAACAGGCCTGAGGCTGTGCAGGACACACCTGTGGGTCCTCAATTTACACAGCAAATAATGTCCAGTTGCTTGTCTCCGTTAACAGACGTCCTTATCTTAAAACATTCCAAGCTTTCAGACAAAGCTTCATGTCTTTAACCAATTACAAGTCAAAGAATCTTTAAACCCACATATAACCTGTAAGCCTCTCCCACCTCCTGATTCTTTAAAAAATTTTATTTTAGGCCGGGCGCGGTGGCTCACGCCTGTAATCCTAGCACTCTGGGAGGCTGAGGCGGGAGGATCGCTCGAGGTCAGGAGTTCGAGACCAGCCTGAGCAAGAGCGAGACCCCGTCTCTACTAAAAATAGAAAGAAATTAGCTGGACAACTAAAAATATATAGAAAAAATTAGCCGGGCATGGTGGCACATGCCTGTAGTCCCAGCTACTCTGGAGGCCGAGGCAGTAGGATTGCTTGAGCCCAGGAGTTTGAGGTTGCTGTGAGCTAGGCTGATGCCACAGCACTCTAGCCGGGTGACAGAGTAAGACTCTGTCTCAAAAAAAAAAAAAAAAAAAAAAATTTTTTTATTTTAGTAAAATACACATAAATAAAATGTACCATTGTAACCATTTTTAAGAGTGCCGTTCAGTGGCACTGAGTACATTCATGTTGTGCAATCATCACCATCTCAGAACTCTTCATCTCCCCAGCGGAAAGTCTATGCCCATTAAACAGTAACTCCTTATCTCCGCCTCCCTCCAGCCCCTGGCAACCACCATCGCGCTTTCTGTCTCTATAAATGTCATTATTCTAGGTGCCTCGTACAAGTGCAATCACACAGTATTTGTCTTTTTGTGACTCACTTATTTCACCTGACGAAATGTGCTCTGCAGGCCTCAGCCATGCTGCAGCCTCGCTCATGCACCCCCGTGGGGTGCTCTGTCGCTGGCTGCACGGAAAGCTACTTACTGAGACAATGAGGACTGTCAAGGAAGAAAGCAGATTTATTGCGGAGGAGGTCAACTGGGAGGTAGGAGGGATGGACTGCCTCAATCTGCCTCCCTGACCCCTCCCTCGGGGGTCTTTCTGGAGGTGCAAGGAGTGCTGCATGCCATGAGTGGGCTGTGTTACGCTTGGGGCAGAGCGCAGGGCGCCCAAGCGCAGTGGGACGTCACGCTGGTACATGCATCACGTGATCAAAACCTGGCAGGTACATCCGTCCCAGCGTGGGATTTTATTAATAGTCTTATAATGAGCTAGGGGTTGATATGGGTCATTCTTTCAGCCTTGTGCACAGGAGGGATGCGGGCCGTAGGTTGCTCAGCCAGTCCCTGGGCATCTGTGGTGGGTGTCACTAGTCTTCTCTGGACAAACAGGTGGTGTAAGGCTTTGTAGTTATTTCGTGGCTGCAAAGAGTTTCTGCCATTTCTGGGGAGGAAAACTCAAAAGGGAGTGCATTAGTGCAACAGAAAGTTACAAGTTCTGGTCAGCAAATCCTACTGGGAACTTGAAACATAGGAGGACTATAAAAAGGCATTTTTGCTTATGGAGCCCGTTACAGCCTGTCATGATTTCCTTCATTTTAAGGCTGAATATTCCGTTGTATGCATATACCACGTTTTGCTTCAACACGATCCGTGATGGACATGTGGGTTGCTCCACCTCTTGGCTGCTGTGAATAGAGCTGCTATGAACATGGGTGTGCACGTATCTCTTCGAGACCCTGCTTTCAGTTCTTTTTGGTATCTATCCAGAAGTGGGATTGCTGAAGCATATGGTAATTCTATTTTTAGTTCTTTAAGGAATGGCCACACTGTTTCCCATAGTGGCTGTACTATCTTACCTTCTCACCAACAGTGCACAAGGGTTCCAGTCTTTTTAGCGGGTATGAAGTGGTATCTCATTGTGGTTTTGATTTGTGTTTCTCTAATGGCCAGTGATGTTGAACATCTTTTCATGTGATTATTGGCCACTTGTATATCTTCTTTGGAGAAATGTCTATTCTAGTCTGTGGTATAATAAATATATTTGGTCTTAGTCCCCAGTTCTTGATGGAATTCCTAAAACTCTTGGAATTTCCGGATAGTCTTTTTGTTATTCATAACAACCTCCTTTAGATCACACCTGAGTTTATGCTAATGAGGTGACTTAGGGTGGGGCCTTAGATAGTCTCAGGATGGGGCTGGTCACCAGAAAGACCAAGTGATTGGAGGATTGGACTTTCAGCCCCACCTCTGGCTTCCTATAGTTGACACCCAGTTGATGAGCAGCTCACAGCCAGCCTCCCACCAGATGAGCCACGGGGCCACCTGCCCGGGAAAGGGGCGGCCAACATCACACCCTGCCCCAAGACACCACAGGCACCACAGGCAGGCACGCCTAGCCATTCCCGAGTGCCCAGGCTCTGGCTGTTCACAGGGTACAAGCAGGAAGACCAAGAACCTGTCCTGGGGAGGCGGCAGGAGGCAGCACTGTGCCTGAACCAAGGCTCCAAGTCCCCAGTCCCCCAGTCATGCCCCATTGTCCCATCTTACTTCACTGACAAAACACTAACTCAAAGAAGATTAAAGTCCAAGTACAGGGCCCTGTGCAACCACGCTTTTATGTTTCTCATTCAATTTTGTGGTTTTATTCATATAAATCCCAAAAGCTCTTATTATTTCTAAGTGATTTGTTTCTATTGTAAATGAAAATTTTCCCCATTAAATTTTGACAACCCAGAATAAGTGACTAAGGCAAAGATCTCAATCAATGGAGGTTTATTAAGCCAAAGTTTGAGGACGCACCCAGCAAAAACACAAAGCACAGACGCATCTGTGGCAGTTTTTTCCAAAGACGGATTTGGAAACAGGGAGAGGGTACACAGAAAGAAAAAGGAGGAAGGGGTGGGCAGTGAGACAAATGGTTACATGCTTACCAGGCCCAGGAAATCTACATTTTACATGAGATATGGTGAATGTTTAAAGAGAAAAGGGCAGTGAAGGAAGAATCAATTACACAGATGTTCCTGGGTAAGTGGAAGCCTGGTTGATCTTGTCTCTGCTTTGCACCTGAGAAGATAAACTTGTAATCCACATTATTAGTGTGGAACTGAACAGACTTTAGCCTGCAGGCCCAAAGTTACAATGTGCACGTCCTTGTTTGGGGCGGGGGCACAAGGAATTTCCTCATGAAAGATCCCTGGGGATAGCCTTGGAGATTCCTAGAGGGATCTGGCTGGTGCATAAAGCTGGCAAGAGCTATTCATTTGGAAGGGGGTGTTGCGTGACTCAGCTACCAGGCTTGACCTTCCCTTTTGTATCTGGAGCTGGGGAGGGTGGTCCTGAGATTTTTGTTTTCCATTACAATTTGGTAACTGGTCAGTAATGGTACATGTAAGAGTCACTTTGTATAGTTACTTTTTATGGCTTTCTTAGCATTTCATCTCTCATCATTTTAGTGAGATGAAATGCTAAAATTTAATAGTTTTAGTATCAATTCTCTTAGGTTTTGCACATAATAAAATTATCTACAAATAATGGCTATCACTTGTTCTAAGTCAGTTAATCCAGACAACCCCCTGAAGAAAGTAATATCCCTGTTTCACAGTAGAGGTATCCAAACACGAGACCTGCCCAAGGCCAAAGAGCTCGTAAGTAACAGGCGGACTCAAAATTCAAAACCAAGTCCAAGCCTTCTAGCTCCAGAATTCATGTCCTCACCACCAGACTCTCTCTATATTGATTAGATTAACTCCTTTTTTCTCTGCCTTTATTTCTGTTTGAAGACTTAGTACCTTAGATAGAACTTCTGGGACAATGTTAATTGTGGTGATAGCAAATATTCTTGTCTTGTTCTTAATTTTAACTGGAAATTGTCTCTAATGCTTCATTTTTAAGTATGATTATGGCTACACATTATAAAGGAAAGCTTTGTCACCTGAGAATATTGGTAGTAATGTACATTCTTTTAATAAAGAACCAAAAATCAATCTATTTGGAAAAGGGATGGATTGTGAAACTTTATTAAGGACTTCTATTCCAAAGGTTTATTCCAATCACATTTACAGTACATAAAATACCAACACTTTCTTGTTAAGAATACAGAAACTCTAGCCATTGTATTGATGCTGACTTAAATAGAAGCCTCTACATAAGGCAAGAGTCCATATCTGAAGAATTCGACCAATAAGAGATAACTACAAAAAAGCCATTCAACAACCTCCCTTAAAGATATGTAAGAAGCCCAAGGAAGTTAGCTTTTGTGGGAGACTAATGTGCACATTTTATTTAACAAACATAATGTACAATTAACAGAATTGTGTATTCCCAGGAAAATTAAGACTATGTATACCTGGATTAGCACCTAGAAAGATATGTAGAAAATAAAACAGGGGAAAGCTCTCTATTAAAATCATTTGGGCCTAGGTTATTCTAAGAGGAGATTCTCACCAGCGTTTGATGGTAACTCATTACCTTCCATGTGAGCTTGGTGACCAGCCGACTCTGTTAACTGCTTTGTGTCGTCAGTGCTTTATGGTATTAGATGTGTCAAACTTGATAGATTTTATATGTAAATTTAAATAAAAGATTATTGGAAAAAGAAGAGAACCTTTCTCAACTGCTTGTGTGAAGTGACACTGTTCACAAACGGTGCCCTGGGGAATCACTCACAATTTCACAAGTACACTTGCACGATCTGTAGAAGTCACTGATTGGAAGAATCATCATCAATGGTGTATTTAGGTTGTGAGAGGATCCATTAGGATTAGAAGAGGTTCTACGAGGCAGGTAGCCACAGAGTCTCACTGAACGAGATATTTTACTCAGAAGTTAACATTATACCGTGCATTTGATGCAATATTCTTTGGTTACATCATATGAACCACTAGAAGGATAACTCCCTGTCTTACAAAAGACATCAGTGGTTCTTCACTGGGGGTGATTTTGCCCCCAGGAGACGTTTGGCAATGTCTGGAGATCATTTTTCACAGCTGTGGGGGGAGCTACTGGCATCTAGCGGGTGCGAAGGGCAGGAGCGCTGCTAAACGTCCTACAGCGCACGGGGCAGTCCCCACAACAAACATTCTCAGGCCACTGATGTCGATAGTACCGAGATTGGAAAACCCTGAAAGAGGTTTATGTAACATGCGCCTGGGCTGTCCGCAGTCAGCGAAGCCGGCGGAGGCCGTGCGCCATGTCCTGCACGTCACCGCTCTGAGGGATTCCCCAGCCACTCTGACCGCCAGAGTCCCGTTCATTCCCGTCTTCCGTCCCAGACCCAGGGCCAGTTTCTTCTCATCAAAGAACTCCACAAAGACTCCCGGAATCAGGGCGGGAACGACATGCCAGAAGCATGGCTTCAAAGTCTTCCACTGACTTTACTGGACAGCAACTTTAAGTGACCTAAAAATTATTCCAAACCTTCACTGTGCTGCAGTCTCTGACTATACAGGACCTCAAAGTTAGGGCTACTATACTGTTAATAATGGAGCCCACATTTTAAAGACAGTGTGTCTAAACACTTTAGATTCATTTAATGGGGCAAACCAAACAAAATGGTGCTAAAGGCAAATATTCAATATACTTCATTTTAAACTAAAAATAAAATAAAATAAATGCCATGCACAGCAGACACCATTCCTTTTTTTTTTTTTTACATATTTACAATTTTACATATTTACTTATCAATATATCTTCTATCTTTACAATTATAAAATTAATTCAAACTGTTGGACAGTGGTACCATTGAATTCCCTTAAACATATACTTTGTAGCATTCATTCGTTTTATCCTTTAAAAGGCAATTATTTACCCAAAACCAAACCATAGTCAATGCCACAGAGGAAGCACATAGGAAAATCATGGAGGAAAAAAAGATTTAAACAAATTTTCACACAAGCCTTAAATGAATCTATTTCAGTAACTCAAATAAATAGTATTTTATTATTAACTAAGCTTCCCCTGTCAGGAATAATAAAACAAACAAAACAATCCCCACAAACTGTACCTTTAAAAATGATCTGACATCTGTAAGCAATTAAGTTATATTCTAGATCCCAATCAGTGGACTGTAGTAAGGGCTACCTACAATTTAGGCTCAAATAAATACTATCCCTGTAAATTTTTATCATCCTGCATAAACTTGAGGTTGCAATGGTGGAGGAAGTTTATCATTTTCAACATTTTCAGAGTCAATTGCTGCTAATGGTTGATTTGGGGGCTTAATTTCAAGTGGGTATTTCTCAACAATGTCTTGAACTTCTTTTGCAATTCCATCTGTCCAATCTATGAGGTCTTTTTCAAGTTTCTTGGCTTCATTCATGATCCTTTCCTGTCGCTCATTCAACTGAGACAGGAGATCCAAGTTCTTGTACATTTGCTTAACACCTACGCAAGCATCAGGAGACCAACTCTCGGACTCTTGCTTCCTGGGAGAGGTCTGGCCAGACATGTAGCGGTCAAAATCCTCCTGACTTAAATTCAAAGACTGGGCATCTAATTTCTCAATGAAGGCCACAGCGCAGCACTACAAAAGAGAATGTTAATATAGTCGTATTAGGAAAGCTACAAATATTCAAGTAGATTTAAAAAAATCTTTTTATTATGTACAATTTAAAACAGAAGCAGAAGTAAACAGAACAGGCTAATGAACTGCCATGTACTTCGGCCTCAAAAATCAGCAACTCACTGCCAGTCGTGTTTCCTTTATACTCCCAGGAGCCCAGGGCCACGTCTGGGTGCAGCCTCCTCAGGAGCACCTCAAAGACCCTCCCTGCAGAGGTCTTGCCAGACACACTTCCCTACTCAGGACACGGCCAGACAGTGGGTGTGGGCCCTCCTCTAGGTACTGGTGGCACACATACCTCTGGTTCTCAAAGAGATATTTTAATATCAAGTATTTAAAAGAAAAGCTTTGAAATCAGACAACCTGAGCTATCTATCACCTCTGCTACTTAACAGCAACAGTGCTGAGACTCTGGGAAAGTCACTTAAGCTCTCCGAGGTTTCTGCATCTGGAAATTGGGGGAAATACCACCCAAATGGATTGTGAGAATTAAGCAACATAACATATGTAACACATTTAGCTGATAGGTCTGTAGTTAGCAATGAATAAATGGTAGCACTTATTAGTATAGAAATGCTAGGGCAAATGCCCAATTAAATACATACCTGCTAATTACACTTTCTTATATTGACTAAATTTTTCTACAAGGAGCACATATCATTTTGACATTAAAAAAGAAAACTATTTTCACAAGAAAAACATGCAAGATAATTGGGAAAACAGGTAGCTCTCAGAATTTCTTCTGAGAAACTCATTCACAGTATCCTACCTTATTACTCATTAAAAAAACACAACAAATCATCTCTCTAAGGAATATTTAGCGAACGTACTACAATTACTTTGTTTGAGGAAAAGAGAAGAGCATGCCCATTTGGCCCCCGCGGTGCGCGTGGGATCGCTGTGGCCTGTGCTGCCTGGAGAGAGGAGACGACTCCAACACTCCTGGCACAGTGAGTGCGTATATGGCATCGCCACTAACAGGAAGAGGGAATATTAGAAAAGAAACAAACATATGATGGAGAAGCAGTTTCGGTTTTGAATAAATTGTATTTGAGATGCAATAAATATGTGTAATAAAGGCGTGAGGTCAAGACAGGGACACAGATCTGTGTGTGAACACTGTGCGGGTGACTAACAGAGCTCTGTGACCAGAGGAGCCAGTGCAGGGAGAGAGAAACACAGAGGACAGAACCCCTGGGAATGACCCAACTCAAGGGGGAAGTAGAGAGTTTACAAAGGGACAAGGAAGAAGTGGAACTGTGGAAGCCAAGAGCAAATGATGTTCCAGAACAAAGGAATAATCAAGAGTGTTAAGAGAAGTGAAGTAAGATGAACACTGAGAGTTCCCATGGCATTTGGCAACTGGCAGATCTTTTTTTACTTTTGCCAGAATAGTTTCATCGGAGTGATAGGAGCAGAAGCCAGACCCCGAGTCAGGCAAGGAGAGAATGAAGAATGAAGGCACAAATGTAGTTAAGGCTGTAGGTCAAAGGTGCCGGGAGGCTGCCAAGTTTAGGTGAACTAGCTGCCTCCACTGTCAACAACTCCGGCTACCCTCTGACACTTCCTGTCCCCCTTCATTTTGCCCATTCCCGGCCATGTCTCCATCTCCACGCTTCTCAGGGACTTCCAGGTTGTCTGACCCTCCCTGGATAAAAAACTGAATCCAAAAGGCTCTTCCCTAGTAAGTGCATGTTTGTGATATTATGAAATGTATACTTGGTCTTCATCCCCCTGTTTCTTGGCATACAACTCCTAAAATCCATGTTTTTTTGGATGCCAATGGTGGCTGAGAGCTTCAGAACGGGGCTGTTCACAAAGGCATGATTAGAGGGTTGGGACTTTCCCAACCCTCTGGGGAGTGGAGAGGGGGCTGAAGGCCAAGTTCACCACCAATGGCCAATGGTATAATCAATCATGCCTATGCAATGAAGCTTCCATAAAAACCTACAAAGACAGGGTTCAGAAAGCTTCCAGATAGCTGAACACACGGAGGTTCCTGGAGGGTGGCGCCCTGGGGAGGGCATGAAAGCACCACACTCCTTTCCCACACCTCGTCCCAGGCATCTCTTCATGTGTGTCCTTTGTAATATGTTTTACAGTAAACTGGCAAATGTGTTTCCCTGAGTTCTGTGAGCCACTCCAGCAAATTAAACCCAAAGAGGAGGTTGTAGGGACCCCAACTTGAAGCTGGCTGCTCAGAAGTTCGCCTGGACTTGTTACTGGTACCTGAAGGAGGGCAGAAAACCAAGCACATAAGGTGCCCTGGGGCTCAAAATTCATTAGCTCCAGAGGGAATCTGGTCTACAGCAAACAATCAGAGTTCAGCAGTCGGAAAAGGGAATTATCTGGCCTTCAGTTACCACTGTAAACAAAACAATGGTTGAAAATCATTGCACATCCGCCACACTGACCCTTTCTTAAAATATCTCAGCATTTAGTTCTAAAAAGTAACTTGTAGAAATAAAACAAACAAAACAATCTTCAGTCTTTTAAAAATGAATCAAAAGTCCAAGATTTGACTCGTTCGTGGTTGAAATGGCCCAGGTGGGCGAATGACTCTTACAGCCGGGAGCCCGAGCAGCACTTCCCAGCAGCCACAGAGACATGGCACCTGTTTCCTGTAAGAGTACCGCAATCTCTGGTCAAGTACTGGAGGTGGAGCGTTTGCACAGCCTGGTCACATGGGCTCTTCGACCCAAAGCAGCACCTTCAGCCAGGACTCACCCCTCAGGAGCATTAACCTGTCACAGGCCTGAGAGACCCGTCACATCCCTAAAATAAATACCTTCCCGGTTCTTCTCCACAGCACCAAGAACTCCGGTACTCACCAGATTGGTGAAATAGTAGCCATCCTCGCCCGTCATCAGGCGGCTCGGATTGCAGAAGCGGGTGATGTACTGGATGTTGGACTGGAGGCGCGGGGGGTTGCCCTTCAGAACGATGTAGATGAGGGTGGGCAGGAAGTCATCTGCTGAAGCCGGCTCGTTCTTGGTGATCTTGATGGCATTGAAGATGTGCTTGCTGCACCTGGTGATGCAGGCCAACTTATCTCGAGGCACACGCTTCGAATCCATTTCAATGATATCTACAAAGCAGAAAAGATAATGCTTCCCATGAGAAAATAACCACAGAAGAGAAACAATAGGATAATCATGTTTTATCCATTAGGTTACAGAGGAACTCTCACTAACCACTTTCCCAGTAGTTAACGTAGTGCGAGAAAAACTGAGACTCCCAAAACAGTAAATGCCAGCTCATCCTCAGACAGGTGGCCATGAGCCTGGCACTACACGGTATGTCTTGCAAGCATATTTCTCTTCATCCTCGGATTATGCAATGCATACTATTATTACCCATTTTATAGATGAAGAAACTGAGGGTCATTAGAAAGTCTTAATCTGTATACTGCTTTTTAGAAATGTGGCTACGTTACACAAAGCATCTTTATATTGGGTATCGGAAAATAGCCACTGAAATCCAACACTTAGGTCCGCAGTGGCCAATCCTCATGGCATGTAAATCTCCACTAGCTACCAACATCTACAGAATCTTTATTACACTTATAACCTGCTGATTAGCAAGGGGATACAGCAAGGTATAAATTTAATGTCAAAATAATATTTTATCTCTCAGAGAAAAACTGTTTCGCTGCCCTTGACCATCACTTCAGTCCAACTAGAGGGCTCTAGTAAATGCACACCTTTGTCCCAAAGACCAGGAGATAGTGCAGGGCGGTTAAGTACAGACTGTCAGCACTGCTAGGACGACACGGGAGGAGGCAGTGTGCCCCTGGGCGCACGTATCAGCTTGCAGTCGGGAACATCGTGAAAGAAAATAGCTGAGGCAGCTTAATTTGACAGCAAATTCTCATCACTAGCAGGAATAAATGTTTCAGACTCAAGGCTGGAGGGTAAAAAGGGAGAAAAGGGAAGGAAATGTAGAATAAAGGAAGAAAAAAGTCCCAGGATTTCTCCTACACTCTTTCTCCTGCAGAGCCCCCCTTGCTTATAGCCTTCGGCCTGAAGGAAGCTTCCTGGAACTCTTTCAGACCTCCACTTTGATGTGCAGTCCTGTGACTAGCACCACCCCAAAGTCTAAACTAGGCAATATGAGAGGAAAAAAGCAAAAAACAGGAAACTCACTGCTGTATTAGTTGTTCTTCCAGTAATAATTTCCCTCCCTAATCTGCCTGTTACCATCTACTTCTCAGAGCCCTAGATAATTGCTTTATGTCTTCTGTCCAGGGCTTTTACTTATAAGCAGTAGGAAAGATGTAGGTGTGTAGGTTCAGTATGTGTACTCTATCTTAGCTGGATACAGAGGTCTAAACTTATCTTTAATGGAGTTTTGAAAACAAAACAGGCTTTACCTCTAAGTCATGGGTTCTCAGCATCGACACTATTGACATTTTGGGCTGGATCATTCTCTGGTGTAGGGGCCTGTTCTCTGTGTTGCAGGACATTCACCAGCATCCCTGACCTCTCCCCACTAGATGCCAGTAGCACCCCCATAGGTGTGACATTTAAAAATGTCTCCAGGCCAGGCACAGTGGCTCACACCTGTAATCCTAGCACTCTGGGAGGCTGAGGCAGGAGGACTGCATGAGCTCAGGAGTTCGAGACCAGACTGAGCAAGAGTGGTCTTTTCTACTAAAAAAAATAGAAAGAAATTAGCTGGACAACTAAAAATATATAGAAAAAAATTAGCCGGGCATGGTGGCGCATGCCTGTAGTCCCAGCTACCAGGGAGGCTGAGGCAGGAGGATTGCTTGAGCCCAGGAGTTTGAGGTTGCTGTGAGCTAGGCTGACACCACGGCACTCTAGCCTGGGCAACAGAGTGAGACTCTGGCTCAAAAAAATAAAATAAAAAATGTTTCTAGCTGTTGCCAAATTTTCGCCGGGGGACAACTAGTGCCTGGCTGAGAAGCACTGCTCTAGGTAGATGGCTCCAGTAGCCAGACAGAAATTGTGTGGGCAGAGCCACATGAGAAAGGGAAACCTTCACCACTGACCACAGGCCTCCTGTGCCTAAACTCTTGGAGCTAAGAGAAGCTAATGACAGAACTCTCTGATCCCCTGTCTCTTTTGGAAGCCCTGAAGGGTAGCCTCTTCAAACCTCAGGCCAGAGGCTTCAGTGATTCTCGCAATTTTATGCAGTTCTCTTCAATAGACCTCGTGTTTACTTGTCAGCCTAGAAAATGAGTCCACTGCCCCACGCTGCACAACTGTCTGGCAGCATCTCCTACCCAGTCCCACTAGTTACTGCACACAGCTACATTTCCCTGATCCCCTGGGCTGCCAGTGCTCACTGCCCACCCCACTCTCACCACGACGGCCACGCAAACACTTGCCATCAGCGGATGCCCCAGCAAACCGTGCCCTACACAGGCCAGAGTCCACACAGCGGAGACTCCCTGTTACCAAGAACTGGCCCTGAAGGCTATCTTGGCTGGAAGGAAATTAGTTTTTTAGACTCAAGTTTGGTGGCTTCTAGATCTGGTAGCTTCCTTGGGAAGGGTCTTACAATAAGTAAGATTTTTCTCCTTGAATCTGACTAAAAAGTAAGCTTTATTGTTTTAGCATCTCTCAAGGATTTTTAAGGTCACATTTGTAAAACTATGTTTGAAAAATATATTTTTTTTATTTGAAGGAACACTTCAGGGTCTTTCTGCTTCAACAGCCCATCAGGGACGAAAATCCTTCAGGGGCAGGCACTGCCCTTTAAAAAAAATGTATTTAAAGAAAAGAAAAATATATTTTTGTACATTCATGGTTTTAGACTTTCTTTCCTCTGGTATCAGAGAAAAACTACAGGGGTAGATTGGCCATTTGTCTGTGACTTCAGGGGTCCCCCTCCCTCCTCCAGCGGGAATTTGTTTCTTCAGGTTTTGACTCCAGCCTGTGTATGCGACATGTGATCTGCTTTGATCCATGTGGCCATGTCCTCCAGCTTGCTCTGTGTCAGCTTAAATGTCTCTAAATCCTTATTCATTTTATGTCTCCCATAATAGAGATGATCATTTATGAAACCCCAAATGCCAAGACTGGGGCCCCTCCTCGTGGAACCAAGAGGAACAGGATGACTCTTTTCCTGTAGGTCTTTCCTCTGGAGACAGATGTCAACTGAAATAGAAACGCCTCCTTCAGTCCATTTATAAACAAAACTGATAGTGCTGATTAGTGGCACAGGGGATGATGTGGAAATATTTAACCGGCAGCTGCACATTTAAGACCACTGCTATAGGCGAGTATCTTTTCTCATTACCCTTGTACTTAGGCTGACGCTCTAGGATTAGGAAGACAGTGATCGTGTAACCGGCACTCCTTACAGAGCCAGACGTGTCTATGCTTTGACTGACAAGACGTGGGGGCTAAGATGGGAGAGAGACAGGAAGAAGGCTTTTAAAATTTTGTCGCTGAATTTCTACTATCAAAAGATCTCTTGAAACTTCTCTCAGCTACCTTCAGAGAAAAGTTTCACCTCTCAAGTTCTATTAATAAACTCCTAATGCATTGAAATCCTCTTTTTTAGTTCTATTTTTAGGTAAACAATGGTCTAGTGCTTGTCATTTCTAGTTTCACGAGGTCTGTCCTATAGCTTTCAGAAAAGGGTCCTCAAAACCCCTGTGGAATACTTGAAACATAAACCAGTTGATCTTGAACTTTCTAGGAAGAATTTTTGGAGAAAATGCAAGTACAGGGCCCACATTCAGGCTTTTAGAAGGCCTCCATCTTCGATCTCATATTATAAGGTCGCCTGAGCAAAAGGCGGGGTGGCATGGGCCTTGCCCCAAAGGAGTCAATTCATGGGGCTTAATGTCATAGCCTGGCAGAAAAGTCTAGAAAAACAAACATGATAATATTGGGCTAGGCCACTTACATTCTACCTACATTAACTTACACAGTATATTACAGAGAATAATTTACTTAATTACAGGGGCTGAAATGCAAAGATGTACAAAGAGAAGTGGAACCAGAGAAGGCAGAAGAATCAGTTGGAGTAAAGCCCCTCTTGCTGTAGTAGAGGTGGTAGGATGACCCAGTCCCTAGAGGGGCCTGGCGCTAAGTTCCGGTGAGTGCCCTGCCTCCTGTGCAACCCTGATAATAGCTTCAGCAAACCCTCATTTCTTCTTGCAGCTTGGGTGACGCCCTGGTTTTTATACCCACAGCAGCCCACCTAATGGCCTGCCTCCGACACTGCTGCTTTCAGTTGACCCATTTTCCTTCCCAGCAGAATTTCATCAGTAACTTCTAAACGAGCAAGTCTTTCAAGCTTCTCTCCCTAATGAAGGAGAGGCTGGCCAAAGTTGGACATCCTCTCCATTACGATTTTTTTTTTAAACCTAAACTTTTGTGCTGTAATTCTGCTAGGTTATTCCTATAAGAAACAGCAACCTTATTAGGAGTCTGGACCTGCCCAAATGGCAGAGCCACGTCCATTTGGGTACTTCATTTACTTTGTGATCAAACCAGAAACATAATTCAAAGCATCTAAGTAACCAATCAGAGGTAACATTGTAATATGTTAGTCTAGCCTGAGGATTACCTTGCCTCACCAATTCCCTTCCTCCATCCAAAATTATTTGGAATATATAAATGCAATTGAGTCTTAAGAAATTTACTCTAGCTGTATTTGATCTTAGTCTAGTTCAATGTCTAAGAAATGAGACCTTGATCATTGAAAATGAAGGGGGAAAGGAGTTAACATGCTATTCTGAATACATCAACTTCCTAAAACTAACACTCTTGCAAAATCATTCTTACTAGATTCCAATGTATCTTTGGCAGTCTGCATTTTAGAGATATTTTAATGACTTTTTGCTCACTGAAAAAAGTATGGAGTAATATTATAGCAAAACGTTAACCTCAAGGAAAATCATCCACATTGAAAAGCTCTCAGTTTCACTGACCTGTAATTGCTTTCACCACCATATCAGATACTTCTGGAATTTCTTCATTAACAGGGACACAGAGCATCTGAGGTGTAACCCAGTGCAGGGCTCTACAAAGAGAGAGAGAAATAAAGAGTTCTGAGAATGGACTGTGGTCCTTCATCTTGCCATTTCCTTTAGTTAAGGGAAAACGTGGGGTGCCACTGACTAACCAGGCAATCCTGGGCCCAAGCACATCACCCCGCCCACGTTAGGAGCTCGACTGGTGTGACAAAGTAACTAGAATTCTAAAATGAGACCTTTGTTCTGCACTTATCAGAAGAACAGAGGACAGGGCTGGGCGCGGTGGTTCACGCCTGTAATCCTAGCACTCCGGGAGGCTGAAGCAGGTGGATCATTTCAGCTCAGGAGTTCGAGACCAGCCTGAGCAATAGTGAGTCCCCGTCTGTACTAAAAATAGAAAAATTAGCCAGGCGTGGGGGCCCACACCTGTAGTCCCAGCTGAGGCTGAGGCAGAGGGAATGCTTGAGGCCAGGAGTTTGAGGTTGCTGTGAGCTAGGCTGACTCTAGCCTGGACAACAGAGACTCTGTCTCAAAAAAAAAAAAAAAAAAAAGAGAGGACAATTTTACTGGTTGCAATGAGATTATAGCACAACTAAGACTAAAAACCAGATATTTGAGAGTGAAGATTTGAGAAGAAATTTGCTATTCTCTGTCCTCACCGTCTATTGCCATTGTTGTCCTTCTGAGGCACACTGGACCCCGTGTAAGAGGCCACCAAGCATGTGTCCCCTCAGTCTGACTCTCAGTGTGTTTCCTGGTCACACTCTAACTTCACTCCAAAGACTCTGCCTACTCTGCCTCTTGGTCCAGGGCCCATCTAGCTACTTCTGGCTTCTGACCTCAGGCTCAGTCTTCCATCTTCCGGGTATCAACTCCTCCCTTCTGGTGTGACACCTCCAAGTACTGACCCCCTAACTGCCAGCCCCTTTCCTGGGAGTCCACTGGGATTCGCAGGCCCGATGCCTCCTCATGTTCAGCCACGGACCTGGCCCCACACGGAGGCCTCTTCCCCAGCATCCCGCGGCCACTGAGGCACACGGTACCGGGCTCACTCCGCTAGTCCGGGGAGCCTGGGCGCCGTGGGCAGTGCCGTGAACCCTGTGCCAGGGAGAGCCCTGACGGGAGGAACGGCCGAATGACGCGCACCCCTGGCAGGGATGAGGAAGGATGACACCCGCCGCCTTGGCATGGATACCCACAGCTTCCTGCCTGACACCACTGTGCAATGAACCAAAAAACTAGTCCTCCTGTTCCTTGGACATTTTGGAGATTTGAAACAATCTCAAACACCAAACATAACTCTTATCTAAAGCTGCCTGAGTTGGCAGATGGATAAGCAAGATTACCACATTCCTTTTCTTTCTGACACCACAGAGACGCTTATATGCCAGGGAAGGCAGGTACGTTAGCTGTTACTTTCTCCTAAGGTTTGAAACTCAAGTGCCTTATTTTTCCGAAACGTGTTCTTCCATTAGTAGGTAATAAATGTAAGACAAAGCAAAACAACTACCTGATTCTCTTTTGAATGGCAAGATCTTTCTTCTCATCGTCAGTGGTTTCTGGACAGAACACATATTTATAGAGACGAGTCATGATGTACTTTTCGATCTGATCCATTATCTTCTCAACTCGTTCTGGAGGCACTGAAATACCAAATGGGCATAGAAGCTCAAGAGAAGGATGGACATTTTAAATTAAGAGTATGTTTTCATAGTACTTTCTACACAGCAAAAAACCTAAATTTACTAGAAATACATCAAACACACACAGAAACAAAAGCATAAAATGTCACATTAAAAAATACAATTTAAAAAATTACCTCCACTTTTGGCCCTTTTCAGGACCCCACTTCTACCTCGAGCTGCTGGGGCAGCACCGCACAGGCCACCCCTGCCAGGCGGGAGACCTCAGCACGTGTCACTCCCTGACGCTACACTAGAAACGCGCCAGAAATTCCCAAGACTGACAAATGCGGGCAAGACTAACCCTTTCATTTTTCTGAGGTTTGCCGTAAAACCCTAGAGAGCGCTCTGAGGTACACACCTGGGGCAGAGTTCTAAGATGTACACAGGAGCTAAGTACATCCTAAAGTCCAACACCACCGGGGGTCGAACTCAAGACGAATCCCTAAAAACCTAAAGCTCGATGTCAATATTTTTACTGCAATGACTCACCAAGATAGTGATTCCAAGAGGGGGAATTCATTTAGAAAAGTCTCCCAAAACGTTTTAATCTGCTTGACCCCTACCCCTAGTGGAGTTACTGAATATTACTCAATAAATTATCCAACTGCTCTTGGAAA
This sequence comes from Eulemur rufifrons, assembly GCF_041146395.1. Classification (NCBI taxonomy): domain Eukaryota; kingdom Metazoa; phylum Chordata; class Mammalia; order Primates; family Lemuridae; genus Eulemur; species Eulemur rufifrons. Next base: position 2,572,871 of record NC_090996.1, on the reverse strand, counting down.
GGTACACATGGTCGTATACAAAGGCACTGCTGAGTGTAAGACCAGGTATGGGAATGTCAGTGAGTAGTTTATAGGTCGGAGTAGACAGACCGGCCAGGCCGTCGGAGAAAGAGAGAAACTGCTAGGAGACAGACCAGGCAGTCCCTGTGCAACTACCTGCCATCTCTCAACAGCTGGCTAACAAGGTGTTACCTTTTCCACGAGTCTGCATTTTTTCAGCCACATTCTGGTAAAAATCCTGAGTACACTCTGACTGTTCCTCAATGCTTAAATCCTGAAACAGACAAAAAGGCCACTTGGTAGCTGAAGAAAGTTCATAAGTATAGTCTAAATTTTGAGAAGTTTCCAAAATCCACTCTTTCCCTTGGTGGTAAGGCTAAAAACACTTATAAATTATATTAATCCTGCAGGAGAGAAAAACCTATCCACTAATATTATTTACAACATCTCATGACCTTGTAATTCATTCACTATATATATAGTCTTACAGAGATATGATGCATTTGTGATAATTTACATAGCTTACATACATTTCCATTTATCTAATCATCTTAATCATTTTTGGTGGTTTTATAATATTCCATTATATAATATTAACCAATTTATTTAACTACCCTCTACCACTGTGCATTTGGATTGGTTCCTTTTTTTCACTATTATGTACTGCAGCTATAACAATTTTGTGAAGACTGTTTTCTTTTGGGTTATTTCTTTTTGTTACATTTCCAAAAGTGTCATTGACAGTTTAATAATTATGAACAACTTTATAGTTCTAAGTATCTATTGCTAGACACAATCCTCAGAAACTCCAGTGGACACTGGCATTAGCCATGTGTATGCTTATTTATTTCTCCATGGCTCCTACCACATTGGGCTTTATAATTTTTATTTGGTTTTACAGATTTTATTAGGTATAATATATATATTTATTCCCCACTTTCTTCCAAAGAATATTTAAAGTCTCTATAAAAGATAAATACAGTTCAGCAGAACAGACTAGAAAATAAAAAGAACAAATAAGCAAAAAGAAAAACAAAACATGGTGAGAGGGCCAGCTGCGGTGGCTCACGCCTGTAATCCCATCACTCTGGGAGGCTGAGGCAGAATTGCTTGAGGTCAGGAGTTCGAGACCAGCCTGAGCAAGAATGAGATCCTGTCTCTCCTAAAAATAGACAAAATTAGCCGGGCATGGTGGTGCATGCCTGTAGTCCCAGCTATCGGGAGGCTGAGGCAGGAGGATTGTTTGAGCCCAGGAGTTTGAGGTTGCTGTGAGCTAGGCTGACGCCACAGCACTCTAGCCTGGGCAACAGAGTGAGACTCTGTCTCAAAAACAAACAAACAAACAGACAAAACCAAAAACCAAAAAACCAAAAAACAAAAATAGCTACATAATTCAGTGTTCAAAGATAAAAGGAAACTAATTTTTCAAGTGAAATTTTGACACCAAAATCAGACATTTCTCCCAAGGGTTCTCATAAAGATGTCATGGTAGAAGGGTATGAACATGGCCCAAGACAGATTCCACAGGACTGTTTCTTACAGACTTTGTCAACACAGGCAATGACACCCCCCACCAAGGGTCAGAAAGCCCTGTTGAAGCGTGCAGCGGTCTGACACTCCGGCTTAATTCTGAAAGTGTGGCGGCACAGGCGGGACTCGTGGCATCCCCAAGCCACACCTCTCGGCCTCCACAGTGTCTTGCCCACTTACCCTTTCACCTCTCACCTGGAGTTCGCTACTCGCCCAACCTTTGATCTTTCTCCCTTTTAAATCCATTTCACATACCACGGTCAAACTGGTCGTCTTAGACGATGATCTGGTCACACTGTGCCTCAAACCTGCAATGGTTTTCTGTCAACTGTCTGCTGAAGGTACACTCAGTGCAAACAGTCCCCTCCCTTCCCACTGACCTGCTGGTTTTCCTACTCTTCTGAGAATCTGCTTTTCGTGTTCCCACCTCTCTAACCCTGTTAAATTATTTTCTCTGTCCAGATTACCTTTACTGCTTTCCAATCCTCCAACAGCCATCCATGAAGTCTCCACAGCATCTCCTTTAAAGCTCAGTTCACACTGTACAACCTCTGAGAAGCTGTCATTCATTGTCTTAGTCAAAACACCTTGTAGGTCTCTAAGCACTTACGGTACTTTGTGATCACCTTGACTGAAGCTCTCACAACTGTCTTAATTGCCTATCCATTAATATTTGTGCCATTTAGTTAAATTAAAATTGATCCCTCAGCCAGGTGTGCTAGGTCATGCGTGTAACCCCAGCACTTTGGGAGGCTGAGGTGGAAGGATCACTTGAGGCCAGGAGTTTGAGACCAGCCTGGGCAACCTAGCAAGACCCTGTCTCAACAAAAAATTTTTAAAATCACTAGCATATGCACTATAACTGAATATTGTGGATTTATCTTGCCATGCTGCTGCATTTATACCTCTATTACTGTTCTATTTTCCCTTGGATTTTCCTGATAACATTTTTTTCTTGGATTTCTAAAAATTATGTTTCTATCCATTCTAAAAACACTCATTACATGACTAGAACTGCCAGCCACTGTACCAATGATATAAACAGGCTAATAAAATGCTCAGAGGACTTTTGGTTTAAATGGGAAGACTGAATGCAAATAACTACAATCATCTACAATTATGAGCAAGAAGAACAAAGTGCGACGGGCATATCATAAATCTCTCACTTCTTCCCGCTGTCTCCATCAGTCATCTCCAAACAGGTATCGCTGCAGCAGCAGTTAAGTGTGCTTTTTTTCATACTAATGCTAACATGAAACGGTGGTGATGAGATGTTTCTAGTGATGCTCGTGAGAAAGGTCGTCTCCTTCCTGCTCTGTGGTGTGAACCCAAGGAGACCTGTAGCCACTCTGTAAGAGAAGTCCTGATCCGACTCACCCTGCTTGGCCGCTTCTGTGTGGAGGCAGGATGGGCCTCGATCCCAGGACGTACAGGGCTTTCAACTACCACCACCCAACACCCGTATTTCCAATTCTCCAATGGGACTTCAATCTTTTGTTTCCTATCTACCACGTACCTATGAATTGACAAGGGAAAGTTATACTGTAAATTCTCTAAGCCTCCTCTCTGCACTAAAGTAGATCACCGGACAAATAGAGCCATGGACTGAACTTTAGGTCTGCTGGAAATATTTCTTCAGAGAATTAGTTGCAATATTATGCCTGGACTTTTATGCAGGTAATCACAGCAGCAGCTACATGAAGAACATGTCCATAGGAACATGTTTATAAACTCTAAATATCATCAAATTAATACCCTGCTCTTATTTTAAATTATTTTGTAATGATTTAAAATCCTTATGATAAGCAGAATGGGCTTAAATAAACAAAAGATGGACTACCATCTTTGGTATGTTGAGATATTTTTGTATTTCAGCACATTACAGGGGTATAAATGTTTAGGTTACGTATATTGTCTTTGCCCCACCCGAGTCAGAGCTTCAAGCGTGTTCATCCCTCAGACGGTGTGCACTGCACCCATTAGGTGTGAATATACCCATCCCCTCCTCCCCGCTCCCATCTGCCTGATACTACTCAATGAATGTTGCTACTATATGTGCACTTAAGTGTTGATCAGTTAATACCAATTTGATGGTGAGTACATGTGGTGCTTGTTTTTCCATTCTTGTGATACTTCACTTAGTAGAATGGGCTCCAGCTCTACCCAGGATAATACAAGAGGTGCTAGATCACCATTGTTTTTTGTGGCTGAGTAGAACTCCATGGTATACATATACCACATTTTATTAATCTACTCATGTATTGGTGGGCACTTGGGTTGTTTTCACATCTTTGCAATTGTGAATTGTGCTGCTATAAACATGGTGATCGAGAAAAACTGCCAGCCAGAGTATCTCTACAAGGATAGATTTTAGAAGAAAGTGGAAAAAAATAAACAGGCAGACAAACATAGATCAGATGAGGCCCGGAAGGATGGGTGTCTGAAACTACAGGAGACTCCATGGGAAGAAGTTGTGGAGAACTCGAGATTTTTTACTATTAAACTCACAAGTCTAATTTTATTTTTAATATAGGGGACTTGACTTAACATTTTAACTACTTGAATTTTGCTATCATTTAACTTACTTCCCTTTCTTTTTATTTCATTTTATGTGTTTAGAGACAGGTCTCACTGTGTTGCCCAGGCTGAAGTGCAATGGCTGTTTTATGCAATCAGAGTGCACTATAGCCTTGAACTCCTTGATGTAAGTGATCCTCCTGCCTTACCCTCCCGACTGGCTGGGACTACAGGAGTGCGCTATGGTGCCTGGCCCCATTCTTTTAGTACTTTCTACAATACATTATCTATTCATTTTATCTGCTTAAGTAGTTTAAACATGGTCACCTTTCATCTGCACCAAATTTTAACACTTAACTTAGAACAAGCTGTATTCATTCTTATGATTATTAATAAGTACAGGTTCGAGCATCCCTAATCTGAAAATCCAAAATTCGAAATTTTTTGAGTGCTGACACAACACCACAAGTGGAAAATTCCACACCTAACCTCATGTGATGGGTTGTAGTCAAAACTTTGTTTCATATGTAAAATTATTAAAAATATTGTATAAAATTATCTTCAGGCTGTGTGTATAAGGTATATATGAAACAAATGAATTTTTGTGTTTAGACTTGGGTCTCACTCCCAAAATATCTTATTGTCTACGTGCAAATATTCCAAAATCTAAAAAAATCCAAAATTCAAAAACACTTTTGGTCACAAGCTTTTTGGATAAGGGATATTCAACTTGTAGTATTCCCTTCTAAATAAGAACACTTGGCCTCCATTTAAACACTCGGCTACTAGTAAAATAGGCCTAAAAGGTCTATTTTACTAGTAGCACTGGATCATCTTCTCCCCCAGCTCAGCATAATCACTGAAACTTCATGTTACAATTCAGGAAACTCCTTTTTCTGTTTCTTTTTTTCGTTTTTTAGGAGACAGGGTCTCACTCTGTCGCCCAGGCTGGAGTGTAGTGGTGTGATCATAGCTCACTGCAGGCTTGAACTCCTGGGCTCAAGTGATTCTGCTGCCTCCGCTGCCCAAGTAGCTGGGACTACAGGCATGTGCCACCATGCCTGGCAAATTTTTGTATTTATTGTCCACGTTGCCCAGGCTGGTCTTAAACTCCTGGCCTCAAGCGATCCTCCCCCCTCAACCTCCCAAAGCACTGGGACCACGGGTGTGAGCCACCACTCCTGGCCTCCCTTTTTTTATTTCTATTGGACAGTTTACACTCCAGTGCAGAGTTTATTTTATAATGTAAAATAACTTCCCCGCCACTTTGTCCTCATATCCTGCTTTAAATTCTCGTAGGACTTTACCACTATGTTACAGACCTGCTTATTGTCCATTTCCCCCACTAAAACGTTAGCTCCACGATGGCACTGTTCACTGCCTCATGCCTGTAACAGAGCCAGGCATATGGTTAGTGCCCAGTATTAGTCAAATGAATAAATGTGGTCATTTATTATTGTTTCTCCCTGTGTGATATTATAAATTTGTTGGGAGACAATTCTCTATAGATCTCTTAAATTTCTTCTACACATCTTGTGAGCAGAGGCAACGACCATCTTTGTTTTGTACCATCTTTTCAAGGATATTTGTATAGCAAACAGCCTTAGAAGACAGTGCCTTCCTCAAAAGGAAAGGGTAGACTGTTTACTGTCCAGTATAATAAGGGGTCCTAAGCTCAGTTTCTCTCCCCTAACAAAACTCACTGCTTGCACAGGCATTACATGCTATTCTCTGCACTGCTCCGTGGAAGCTGATACTCAGGGAACGAGTGCAAATGCTGATCCTCTGGCTCTTGCTAATGCTGTCATAAACTGCCCTTTGTCTCTGATCCAGGACACTAATGTCTTCTGCCGATATTCATGAAACTTGACAGGTTAACTTGTTAGCTTGCACGTAAGGTAACTCTCAGGCCCTTCCCAGTTCTTCCCAAAGGAGCTAAGTGATAGCAGGTTCGTGTTGGTAAGTTCTTTTAGGTTCTACAAAATTCCAAAAGGTTTTTCAAAGTTTTCCAAGAAAAAAACATAGTCCAGCAGTGTAAATGAACCTTTTTCCTCAAGTATTCTCTAATAATTGTCTGGGATCTTCTTTTCTATAATGTCCATTTTACTCTTTCTAAAAAATTTTTCTTTGTAGTTTAAAACACTGGTAAGTGTCTTTCTTTGAATGAATATTGATGCTGAGAGGTACCCTGTACACTTTCTTGACTGGCCGAAGTCTTTTTTCCCACCTCCAATTTAAAAAAACTTTTGACTATTTCTTTAACTATGTTTTCTGTGTATTTCACCTGGCCTCTCATCATTAGCATTTAGATCTTCATGATCTATTTTCTGGGTTCATTAAGTTTTTTGTAGTTGTTTTTAGGGTGCTAGGGTTAGGGCTGTCATTAAGTTTTGTTTGTACTGCTCTTAACTGTTTAATCTATTTAGGTTTTAGCTTTGATGTCCATTTTTTTTTGTATTCCTAATTTCTGCTGCCTTCAATAATTTTTTTAGGAAAACAAATGTGTTAGGGCTTTAATCCTCTTAACTAAAATTTAAACATTAACATTTGAAGTACACCAAGCATGCAGTCCTCATATTTGAGAAAGTCCATCTCACCATGGAATATACCTTGAGGTCACTAGCAACTAGTTAAATATAGATTTAAACAGGGCAAAGATAATTGATTCCTATTAAATTCAATCACTGGCAAAATAAAGGTGTTGAGAATTGTTAAGGTACACAGATTCATTTTATATCTCCAAAGAAAAGCCAGACGTCAATCATTTTTAGCATTTTTGTGACTAATGAACTCCCATGTTCTTCACAAAGCTCATCATAAAAATCATAAAAATGTTTTAGCAAGAAAAATGTTTCAGCTCTTGCCTTTCCTTTATTGAATAAAATGTGTGGTGGACTAGGTATTCCAATGATTTGCATGCTACAGTGTGCAGCACAAGAGACACACAGTGCAGGCTGGAGCAACCAGGTAGCCATGCAGCAGAATTTCTGAAGTTTTCTTGTTTGTTTTTGTTTTTTGAGACAGAGTCTCACTCTGTTGGCCCAGGCTAGAGTGCCCTGGTGTCAGCCTAGCTCACAGCAACCTCAAACTCCTGGGCTCAAGCAATCCTCCTGCCTCAGCCTCCCGAGTACCTTGGACTACAGGCATGCGCCACCATGCCCGGCTACTTTTTTCTATATATTTTTAGTTGTTTGGCTAATTTCTTTCTATTTTTAGCAGAGACGGGGTCTCGCCCTTGCTCAGGCTGGTCTTGAACTTCTGAGCTCAAATGATCCTCCCGCCTTGGCCTCCCAGAGTGCTAGGATTATAGGCGTGAGACACCGTGCCTGGCCTCTGAAGTTCTTTAATTCATTTAAAATATTTTGATGTCACTAGACTTTAAGCAGATGGAGCATTATTCATGATACTCTAGAGGTCCCACAGTGCCCAGTTGGCCCTCTTGCCTAAGTATATGGAACTGTTAAACATGTGGTACCAAAAATCAGGGAACAGACTCCTGAGTTTAAGAGTTCATTAATGCAACTATGTAACGGACTTAATTTTCTATTTAGCCACTGGTTGGTTACTTAAGCTTTCCAACAAGATTTGGGGAAAGGTCCAAAGTATTCATAAATGAGAAAAGATAAGCAAGTGATTTAAGAAAAAAATAAAAATCTTGTTAAGAGGCAGCTAAGCTTCCTTTACCATCCTCACCAGGTGGGTTTCAGAGGGCACCCATGCAGCTAGTACCTCACCTTGTTGGCTGGAATCATTGTGCCAGCTCTTCCCCCTAAACCAGCATGTGCAACAAGATTTCGTGCTCAGAAGGGTCGAACTTGGCTTTGATAGGGTTCAGCTTGGCTGTGCTTTCTGAATATCTTCTGGACTTCACTCATTATAAGACTCTTATAGAGGTTCTTTGGGTGAGGGTTATTGCCTTTAACTTCTTCTTTGGGAACACACTGTGCTGCCTTCTCCAAAATGTCTGCACCCTCTAAGAGTCCCTGCAGAAGCCCTGAATGCCACATAAATTTTCCTTCTCCACCAACTTTTGGCTGCTCTACTGCAAGCTCTCAGGATCTGCCAAAGTGCACTCATATTTTCCCATTGCCTTTTTGGCTGCTTTTCTAACCTGGCTACTTCCATGAGTATCTTGTCTGTACGGGGAGTATCTGTCTTCTGTTTCATTTTGATCCATGTCCTGTTCCAAGTTCTGGCAATTGTTCTTTTGTTTTGTTGTCAAGCACAAAACAACCAAGGAGAGGGCCTGAGAGATAACATCAGAGCCAGGAGGCCGCATCGCACCAGCCTCACACACTGAGCCGTCAGGGCTGCCCCTCAGGAGTGTTTTAAGTTTTCTTTCATATTAGTACATTCTTCTATGACACGCTTTTTATTATTTTTATTCACTCATCACACTCAACATAGTTATCAAACCAGTCTTTCATCTACTTTTGTTTCCTGTGAGTTACACACTCCGCCAGCTCAGAGGGTTTCCCACTGTTCTCGCTGTCTCACTTCTCATCCTTGCTGCTTCTAATTTTAAAATTGGGTCCTGGGTTACTTTCTCCCCCGATTTTTCTCACCTTAATTAAAGCCTATTGTGCTAATTAAAGTTTCTCTGTTTTGGATACATACCTCTGTTCTTCTAATAGTAATTACACAGCAAGGCAAACTACTCCTTGCATAAACATATAGTTTAGAATAAGGGAGTCATTTCAAAGTAAAGAAGGGCATTTAACTTTCTATTCATTCTGGGGAACAGACGGTGAATTAAGATAGAGCCATATCTTAATCTATGATATTTTTTTCTCCTCATTCAGGTATGGAAAAAGTTTTTTCACAAGTGTTAATACCAGAAAAAGTTTTAAGTCTGTATAATACAATACCAGATTTTTAGAGAATGACTGTCCAGGAAAAAAACAATGAAATGAGCAAAAGTTCCTATGTTGTGCTCGACAGCTTTCTAAGTAAAAGGAGCTTATCAGAATGACCGCTAGTAAAGAAATCTTGTTTTAAAAATGTAACGAAGAAACCCAGAAAATTAGTTTATTAAAAAGCTTTAATGCAAAAGCCAACAGATAAAGGGCCTGTATTTTGAGTAATTTAAATAGTTTGGGCAGCAAAAGAACTTCCCCAGAAGTCTTATTTAACTGCAGTCTAATTATGTGTTTTGAAAATGTTTTCATATAAATAAATACCCAGAAAAAAAGTTCTTCACCAAGCCAGAGACCTCATCAAGTTAGAAAATAGGGTTTTCTAGTTATAATGGGAACATTTAACACCCAATTGGGTCTATATGCTTCAAAATTACCCTGGGCACATAAGGCTTTGTGCAGATGACAAAGGAAATTTATACATCCTTCATTCATGAGTGACCACACACATACGTTCCTGAATCCATGGTCACTCTCAGATCTATCTGAAGCTTGCTTCTTTTTTTTTTTTTTTTTTTTTTTGAGACAGAGTGTCGCTTTGTTGCCCTGGCTACAGTGAGTGCCGTGGCGTCAGCCTAGCTCACAGCAACCTCAAACGCCTGGGCTTAAGCAATCCTACTGCCTCAGCCTCCCGAGTAGCTGGGACTACAGGCATGCGCCACCATGCCCGGCTAATTTTTTCTATATATATTTTAGTTGGCCAGATAATTTCTTTCTATTTTTAGTAGAGACGGGGTCTCGCTCTTGCTCAGGCTGGTCTCGAACTCCTGACCTTGAGCGATCCACCCGCCTTGGCCTCCCAGAGTGCTAGGATTACAGGCGTGAGCCACTGCGCCCGGCCTGAAGCTTGGTTCCTATAGTGGGATTCTTAAATTCAAGTTAATTTGTAAAGATAAAAAGTTTTAAAAACTTAACTTGTATTGCTGGGTATAATCCCATGCCTTCAGGGTTGGGGGCTGGGGGGGGGGCGACTAAACTTGTGAATTCTGCTTAGCTTCTCTTGCAACAACCCCTCTCCCATTTTCTCAATAAAATTTAAATTCTTTTAATTTACATTTCCCTGACAATTCGCGATGTTCAGTATTTTTTCATGTTTTTTGGCCATTTGTCTATCTTCTTTCAAAAAACTTCTGTTTATTTCTTTTGTCCACTTTTTGATGGGGTTGTCTAGCTTTTTGGGGGATTTGTTTAAGTTCTTTGTAGATTCTGGATATTAGTCCTTTGTCAGATGTATAGTTTGAGAACATTTTCTCTCATTCTGTAGGGTGTTTATTCACTCTGTTGATTATTTCCTTTGCTGTGCAGAAGCTTTTTAATTTAGTTAAGTCCCACTTATTTATTTTTGTTGTTGCTATATTTTCCTTTGGGGTCTCAGTCATAAATTCTTTGCCTAGGCATTTGTTCCAGCAAGCCCACTGCTGAATATCTACCCAAACGAAATGAAGTCATTTTATCAAAAAGACACTTGTACTCAAATGTCTATCACAGCACAATTCACAATTACAAAGATGTAGAATTAACCAAAGTACCCTTCAATTGATGAGTACATTAAGAAAATGTGGTATGTGTATATATACATACACACACAATATATATACACACATACACACCATGGAGTACTATTCAGCCATAAAAATGAATGAAATGATGTCATCTGCAACAACGTGGAAGGAACTGGAGACCATTATCCTAACCCAGGAGTGGAAAACCAAACACCGTATGTTCTCACTAATAAGTAGGAGCTAATTGATGGACACACATGGGCCCAAAGCAACATAAAGGACATGAGAAACCAAAAAAGAGGAGTGCAAGAGGGTGTGTGGAAGATAAAAACTTACCTACTGGGTATGATGAACACTATTCTGGTGGAGGGCACACCAAAAGCCCTGACTCAAGCATTGTGCAAGATATTCTTGTAACAAAAACACTACCCCCTTAATTAATATTTTGAAACAAAAATTAATAAAAAATTTAAATTCTTGCCATGTTGATTTTTAAGACAAAAATAGCTGATGACAACTGTATGTTCAACATAAATGGATTTTACGTTAATGACAAAGCTGCCTGTCTCACTTGGAATGGAAATATTTCTTGTTATGAAAAGAGGCCAGGTATGGTAGCTCACACCTGTAATCCTAGCACTCCGGGAAGCTGGGGCGGGAGGATGGCTTGAGCTCAGGAGTTCCAAACTAGCCTGAGCAAGACCGAGACCCCATCTTTACTAGAAATAGAAAAAATTAGCCGGGTGTGGTGGCACACACCTGTAGGCCCAGCTACTTCGGGAGGCTGAGGCAGGAGGATTGCTTAAGCCCAGGAGTTTGAGGTTGCAGTGTGCTACAATAATACCACTGCACTGTACCTGAGAGTACAGATTCTGAGACTCTGTCTTCAAAAAAACGAAATTGAACAAAAGAAGCCTGATTTACAAAATGAATTCCTTTATAGGCAGTCTTGTAAATTATCACCACAGAAATTATGGATTAAAGACACAGGTGGAAGTCACAATTTCTAGTTCTGACACTGGCAAAAATCTAGCTGTGTAACCTTGGACAAGTCACTTACCCTCTTTCGTTCTGAACTTCCTCTTCTACAAAATAAAGAGACAAACATGGTGGTTGCTAACTAAGGTCCCTTTCAATGTCTTAATTCTATCTGTCCCTTCTCTGACTGAACAAGAGGAAATTTTAAAATCAAAATATAAAAAACAAGACAGAAAACAACAACAACAACAACAAAACCCTAAAATTATTGCTGCTGGTCTAACAACTGTTATATAGAGTTAAAGGTCTACTATGGCAGTTTGTACTATTTACAAGGTCACAAGTTAGAAAGGCTCATTACTTCAAGCTTAATGCAAAACTTGAAAAAAAAAAATAAGGCTCATTACTAAAGTACATAATTCAAGTGGCTTTGGTGTCAGAATTTCCACGTAAAGATGATCCAAACACCACTGAGTTGCAGTGGAAAAGTACTAGCTTGGGAGTCAGGTTTAAACTTGGTTCAGAGGCTTTTCTTAGTGAACTTCATTCACATCTCTTGGTCTCAATTTTCTTAGGTGTAAAATGACACAGTTGCACCATATTACATGTATAACCTTTCCTAAAACCAAAACTCTGTGTCTAAGTGATTATTCTCAACCTACCCTTTTGTAATGCATTGCTTCCAAAAACAGCTTGGTCTGTTTATAGATTTCTTGGCCTGTCTTGTGGAAGGTCTTGAGAAATTCTATGAACTCCTTAGACACTCTATCCGTTTCAATGCTGGTTTGCCGGTTTATGGAAGGACTGGGAGCTTTTGCTTCCTGAATTTCTGCTGAGAAAATTAAACATAATAAGTTTCATCATATAAAAGATTCATGCATGGAATTACTTTAAGTATCTAACTTAAGATTATTTAAATTATGTTTAATCAAAGTTAAACTTAAATTTAAATCATTTTATGTTTAAATGTTTGGACAACTTTCCTAAAAGTAAGCTAAATGTATTTTACAAGTAGACAAAAACTACATTGCCCTAAAGGATACTCCTATTCAAACAGAAGTTGCTCTATTACTATTTTCTTAGCCAAAATATACCATGCTTTGATCTATGTATTTAATCATTAGTACTGAAATGGCACTGCTATCTTGAACAACTTTCTCAAAGATTGCCTGAGTTTATAAAAATAGCCACAAATAAAATAACAATCAGTAAAAGCACAAAACGTTAGATGACTTAAAAAAAAATTTTAGACCACCTTTCCAAATTCCATTTTACTTGCCAAAAAGGCAAAGGCTAATTTGTTTGTGTGGAGACTCACAGTTATTTACCCACCATTCAGTCTGTAAGTCACACTGGTCAAAGTAAAAGAATGCATCCAAAGTAGCAAGGGACATGACAGAGTATACATCAGGGAGACGATGGAAGCAAATAATACACCATCCAATCAGTTGGACGTACAGCTCTTTCCCCTCTTCAAATAAATACACCGAAAGGAAAATGGGTGTCGTAAGACAGTAAGTACTTTCTGGAAGTATGAACTATCACTGGGTCTCTGATCACATTCTAAGCCTCCTGATTTTGAACCATGCTCTCTGACTATTTATAAGGAATTAAAGTACCTCACACTCCCATGATTTCCTTTTATATATAAAAATAAAGATAATTTTAAAAGTATCTTTTAAAGATATTAAACGTCAACCTATTCCATGCTTTTTCAGAGTAATTTCCTATAACCTTATTAATCTTATTTTTTGAACTTGAGGACTTGAACTCGATTTTATTCCAGAGATATAACATATTGTAATGATGAGGTTGTAGTAAAGTTCTAAGATAAAAGTAATATTTCTATTAGAGTGACTGGTTCATTCAAGTGGGACAAAAACATGTAAATTACCTAAAAGAATATACTATGATATTAACTATGCCAAACTAAAGAGTTCATTTCTCACTTATTATTACATAACTGGTTATTAAACTAATGTGATATTTATATTTGACTTAAACGTTCAAATAAAAGCGAAAGCACAATTTTTCTCCTAAACTGTACTAAAAATACTAGTTAGCATAACAAAGTTACATTTTATAGTTATCTCTCCAAATCAAGCATTTGCCTATCTTTTAAATCATCAGGACTTCCTAAATATGATTCAAAATCTAGAAATCCTAAAAGAAAAGAATTCAATCACATCATAAGAAAAAAGAAAAAAGCAGGCTGGGTTCGGTGGCTCACGCCTGTAATCCTAGCACTTTGAGAGGCCAAGATGAGAGGATCGCTTTAGGCCAGGAGTTTGAGACCAGCCTGGGCAACATGGTGGGAGCCAGTCTCTACAAAAATTTTAAAAATTAGCCAGGTATGGTGGCACACACCTGTAGTCCCAGCTACCCAAGAGGCTAAGCCAGGAAGATCACTTGAGCTAAGGAGTTAAGGTTGTAGTGAGCTATGATCATGCCACTGCACTCTAGCCCCAAGCAACAAAGTGAGACTCTGTCTCCAAAAAAAAAAAAAAAAGGGAATAAAAGAAACAAACAAACAAACAAAAAGAAAAAAGCACGCAAAAACTCACTGTATGTATGGCACACACTCTAAGTCAAAAGTTGACAATACAATGGAAAAAAAGTTTGCAAGTGAATCATAAAGGGCAACTCTCCCTAAGGGTTCTGATAGAGAAGGGGGAAAAAATCCAATAGTCCAATGGAAAAACGTGTAAAGAACACCAACAGCACACAGAAAGGAAACGTAGATGATCTTTACATAAAAAAGATGTTCGATCTCATTCATAACAAATATGCAAATTAAAACTACTATAAGATGCCATTTTAAAAATTTTATGCACAAAAATCTGAAGTTTGATTTTGATAAGGATATGGGAAAACAGGCACTCTCATACTATTCGGGTGGAACATAAAATAATATAACTTCAATGGAGGGCAATTTGGCAATAATCATCAAAATTAAAAACATTATTTCTACGGCCCAACATTTCTATTTTTCAGGAATTTTATACTGATATAATTGCACATATATTAAAGGACATAAGTACAAAGCTACTCACTTTAGCATTACTTGTAATAGCAAAAGACTGGAAATAACTGGCCACCACTGATGGACTAAATTATGGTTTAATCCATAAAATGAAATACCATATAGTTATAAAATATATAAAAGTGTTTTGTGTACTGATATGGAAATAGCTCATAAATGTATTGCTAAAAAAGTAGGGTGTGTATTTTGTACTATCATTTATGTAAAATGGCGGGGGCTGAAATAAGAATACATGTATCTATAAATAGCACAAAAAGCACAAAAGGATACACAAAAAACTAGTAACAAAGCTTGTCTGAACATGGAGGAAGGATGGTGGTAAGCGCTTAGGAACTAGATGGGTGAGGGACAAAAAGAGGAAAGGAAACTTTTGTCTGTACACTTTTTATTTTCAAGCTATTAATATTTGGAGGTACTACCTATTTTTTAAGCACATGACTAAATAAATCAGGCACAATCTAACTCAAAACAAAAGTGGCAGTACCTTTTCTGAAATATGTTGACATCTGTATGACTAGGAAAAAATTCTTTAATACTTGGAATTTAGTCCTTCACTCAATCTTACAATTTCAATTCTAGTCATGATGAAATACCAGGGAGCAGGTTGACCCCACTACCTTAACAACTAGAAGGTCAGACAAATATATGAAATAATGGTTTTCAGACATTGGACAACAGGCAGATGGCAGATTAACCCCTGCAAGAAGGGAAACAAACATGGTAAGTCCAGGAGATTCATAGCTCACTGCTGGGAAAGTTTTTAGGCCATGACGTGGGGAGAGACCACTCCAGCCCAGCACACTTGCTGAATTGTGCAAACAGCATTGAGAGTTCAGGGAGGTCAATGTAGCTATAATTTGCATGGTAAAATTCCACGGTAATTTTGGTAAAACACCATGGTAAATTTACCATGCATTCTATTGGGAGGAGGAGGCTGCGCAGAAAAGCTCCAGGTATCCCCAGAGGGGTTCCCTTGAGTCTTTGAGTATCACTCATGCATGTGAGGAAATTACCCCAGATTAGAGAAAGAACTACCCAAGTAAAATACAGAACAATAGCACAAAGGGTGGGAGGAAGAAATGTTAAGAATCCTGTTGTAAGATTCTTATATGTAAAGTGGTATATAATGCCATTTGAAGGTAGGTTAAGTTAAAGATGTAGTCTGTAAACCCCAGAACAACCACTAACAAAAACAAAACAAAGAGGTATAGCTAATAAGCCAATCGTGGAGATGAAGATATAGTCATAAAGAAGGCAAGAAAAACCAAGAGAAGGAACGAAAACCAGACAGGATAAAAGAAAACAAAGAGCAAGGTGGTGGGTTTAAACCCTGCCTTATAAAAAAAAAAAAAAAAAATCACATTAAACATAAGTGGTCTAAATAGTCCAATTAAAAGAGATCATCAGATTCGATGAAAAGAAAGACCACACTATATGCTATCTGTAAGAAATCCACTTTAAATATAAACATAGAGATATGTTAGAAACTAATGAAAGGAAAAGGACGTATCACTCAAACAATCAAAAAGAGCTTAAGTGGTTACATCAACATCAGACAAAGTAAATTTCAGGAAATGGACCATATTACCAACGATAAAGAGGGACATTTCATCATAATGAAAAAGGGATTAATTCTTCAGGAAAACACGGCAATCCTAAATGTGTATGTACCTATTAACATAGCTTCAAAATATGCACAGCAAAATTTGATAGAACCGAAAGGATAAACAAATCCACAGTTGGTAGATTCCAATATTCCTCTCTCAGTAGCTGATAGAACAAGTGATAAAGAAAGTCAGTAAAGAAAGAACACTTGAACAATGCTATCAACCAGCTCGACCTATGTGACATTTCCAGAACACTCTACCCAATAAAAACAGAATATACATTCCATCTGACAAAATAATAATGGTAATAACTTACATGTAGTGAATGCCTATTATGTGCCAAGCACCTTTACAATGCAATTTTGTATAATCCTCACAAGTCTTCAAGTAGTACTGGTGATTTTTACAAATAAGGAAGCTGAGGTTTGAAGACATTAAGTAACTTGAATAATGTTGCAGTTATTTAAGTAGCAAAGCTGGAATCTGAACCCGGGTCTGCATGCATTAACTCCAAAGATTGAGCTCTTAACTATGCTACACCTGCCTCCACACATCAAGGATAGGCCTGAAAACTTTTCAAAAGGAACACTAATCCCCCAGACTTTGGAGGTTTGCAAGCATTAAATTGAAGAGCAAGCAGTTGCTATTTGGGCCCCAGCCAAAACTGTAACTAATGTGGGTGAAGTTGTTCTTTTCCATCTTTCTTCTTTACTTTTTCATCTTACACATTGAATACTCGTTTCAAAACTAACTCACCCTTCCTGAGTACCAAACACCTGAACTGTGTTTCACTTTCCACTTGAACATAAGTGGAAGGAAAACCCTAACCATTCCCTTTATTGCTTTGCTTGTGTACACTCCCCTCTCACAGATATTTTTTGAAAGAGATACTTTTGATTTTAAAATACAAACCTTTTAAAATGTAAATAAAGATGTAAATAAAGATGTAATAAATGTAAATAAAGATGAATTCTATTAGCTAGTTATGAATTACCACAAGTTACTAAGATCAAGGCTTGGTCGGTTTTCTCCAAACTTCCTAAAAATCAACCCCCACTAAGAGAACAGAAGTTCGGCTTAGAGAGTGGAAAGTGAAACACAGTTCAGGTGTTTGGTACTCAGGAAGGGTGAGTTAGTTTTGAAACGAGTATTCAATGTGTAAGATGAAAAAGTAAAGAAGAAAGATGGAAAAGAACAACTTCACCCACATTAGTTACAGTTTTGGCTAGGGCCCAAATAGCAACTGCTTGCTCTTCAATTTAAAATCACTTTGTGTTTACAGAAACAAAGCTTGTATTTCAAGTATAGCCAGTCAACCATGACCATCAAGTTTTCCATTCCTCAATCTAAACACTCAATTTAAAAAGTAGTGTCAGCAGAACAAAATATGCTCTTGAATTATAATAATATTTACAGCTATCATTCAATGAGAATTTTCTACATGCCAGACCCTGTGCTTTACTATACATTCTCATCAATCCTTAACTATTTGGTTAAGTAGGTGGTATCATCGTACACATTAATAAACAGGTTGGAGAGGTTAAGTCACTTATATGCCCAAAATCACATGCTAGTAAGAGGAAGAGCTGGGATTTGAATCTAGATCTGTTTGATTCCCAAGCCAAAAAGTTCTTCACAACCACATCATAATGTCCACTTACTATTACGGCATCTAATTATTCCTATTTAAATCAACCAATGAGTATCAATTGAGCACCTACTATGTAAGGCTGTCTGAAAGGCTGATCACATATTAAATCACGTTAAATCTTTCATATTCAAATTAAGTCTGAGAAAGCAAAAGCTTCACAAGTTTATTTGAAAAATAGCTTGAGAAAGAGTCAAGATAACCTGAAAGGTCAGTATTAAAAAAAGAACAGGATCAAATATCAATATTAAAAAAGAACAGTAAAGATGATTAACACCATTTCTAGTCTAGTAAAACCACTTATCTCAATTTTAAAAAGTTTACCAAAAACTCCACACATTTCTCAGACCATCCAAACAAAAAAGGGGGCAGCGTGATAGAATATTATAGTTCTGACTTTCTCAATTCAGAAAGACATATTTGGTCTTTGCCCCTAGGTTCCTGGCACAGAGCTCCTAAAACCCTTGGAATTTCCTGAGTGATAGGAGTGCCTTTTGTTATTCATAATGAGCCCCTTCAAGTCATACCTGACCTAATGCTAACGAGGTGGCTCTGGTGGACCCTTGAGGATATGGATCGGCTGCCAGAGGAACCAACCATGGAATCAGAGGGTTGGAACTTTCAGCTCTGCCCCCTCGATCCTAAGGAAGGGGTGAGGCTGAGAGACTGTCAACCACCAATAGCTAATGAACTATCAATCATGCACCATGAAACATCCATAAAAACCCACAATGACAAGGCTCAGGGAGCTTCCAGGGTGGTGAACACACTGAGGTGTGAGGATGGCCTGCCTAGAGAGGGTGTGGAAGCTCCAGGGCCCCCCTCCTACTTTGCTTGTCCTATGCATCCCTTCATTTGGCTGTTCCTGAGTGTATCCTTTCTAGTAAACCAGCAACGGTAAGTAAAGTGTTTTCCTGAGTTCTGTGAGTCATTGTAGCAAATTACCAAATGTGAGGAAAGGGGGTGCGGGAACCCCCAGTCTCCAGCCAGTGAGTAACAAGTGCAGGTGCTCCCCCCATGGGGTGCCACCGGTGGGGGCAGTCTTGTGACACTGAGCCCTTAACCTGTAGGTCCTGACAGTGTCAGGACAGGATTGAATTGGTGGACATCCAGTTGGTGTTGGAAAAGACCCCACGTATTTGGTGTCAGGGAAAAAGTCTCTCATAGTCTGAGGCAATGAGGGTCAGAAACAGATCTTGTTCCAAGTACACTGTATTGGAGACATCATAAAAGGTGATTTTATGAGATAAGGTTCAGAGTAAAAACAAAAATGACAACCAAGCAGAGCTGACTGAAGAAACAATTGCAAAAACAGGGATGGGTATGAAATCAGTTCCAAAATCAGCTTGGGAAATTGTAAATTACCTCAGTTTATGTAAGTGCCAGAGGCTCTAACGATTAAAGTAGTAATTCATTATCAATTTTTCAAAGGACATAACTAACACCATGCTTCTATTTAATTAATATCTGAAATTTAGCTCTTGAGGATAGCACTGAATGTTAAAGATTATAGTTTTGATTTTTAAATTTTATTTTGAAGTAACTTCAAACTTATAGAAAAGCTGCAAGATTATTACAGAGTTCCTTTATACCCTTAATCCAGATTCACAAAATTTTAACATTTTTTTACACATCTGTATTATTTTTGCTATACCTTTTCAGAGTAGATTGCATATAGCATGCTCTTTATCCCTTAATATCAATATTTCCTAATAACAAGGATACTCTTTTATATAACTACTGCATAGTTATCAAATTCAGGAACTTTACATTGACACAATACTTTTACTTAATTTAAAGTCCATATTCCAATTTCGTTAATTGTTCAAAAACGGTTGGGGTTGTTTTTCTGGTATAGGATCCAAGTCAGGGTCACACGTTGCCTTTAGTGTTATAAATGTTTGGTCTCCTGTAACTTGGAAATGTCCCCCAGCCTTTCATTTTTTTCAATGACATGACATTTTGAATTCAGGCTGGTTATTTTATTAAATACCCCTCAATCTGGATTTCCCTGCTGTTTCCTCATGACTAGCTTCAGGTGATAAATTTTCAGCTTCAATATTTCATAAATGATGCTGTGTTCTCAAAGCATCATATCTGGGGGCACATGATGTCCATCCTCTCCCTGCCATTTGATAGTTACCATTTCCCTATTTGTATTAATAAATCTGCACTGGATTATAAATCTTTTCCATAATATATATAATCCACATTGTACAGAAGCTTTTAGGACATGGCTTTTAAAAACCACTAAAGAGAATCAGAGAATGTACATGACTATTAAGTACTTAAGTAATAGAAACCTCATTTAGTATACATATATTTAATATTTATTATATATACACTTATACATAAATAAACTGGGTTTGTGAGGTATATACATATTTAAGGTAAAGGGATATAATGGAAAAAAACTGAACCAGGAGTTAAGAGACCTGAGTTCTAATATACCAACTCATTATATGACCTTGGGTAAATCAGTCAACCTTTACAGACTTTCATATTGTCATCCACAAAATGAGGCATTTAGAGCAGCTAATTTTATAATTTCTTTATTATTTCATCTGTTGGCATAACCATGTAACATTTCATTATACATCATAAATTCATAAGGTTAATGGTGACTTTCCCAAAGCAGGAAACAGAATTTAAGCTAAATAGGAATGAATGGCCTTGACCAATGCCCTTGAGCTCTTTTGCCAGCAGAGATTATTCTATTGGAAGAATAACCTGCATTTTATTTTGTTTTAATTATTTTTTTCTTTTTGAGACAGAGTCTTGCTCTGTTGCCCTGGGTAGAGTGCAGTGGCATCATCATAGCTCACAGCAACCTCAAACTCCTGGGCTCAAGTGATCCTCCTGCCTCAGCCTCCCAAGTACCTGGGACTACAGGTGCCTGCCAAGACATCCGGATAATTTTTCTATTTTTAGTAGAGATGGGGTCTCACTCTTGCTCAGGCTGGTCTTGACCTCCTGAGCTCAAGCGATCCTCCTGCCTCAGCCTCCCAGAGTGCTAGGATTACAGGTATAGCCGCTGCACCCAGCCATAACGCACATTTTAAAATAGCTAGCACTTTATGTGTGTCAGGCACTGTGCTGAGCTCTTCACACACATCAACTCATGTAATCCTCATTACATGCCTTTGATAGATATTACTTGTCCCTCTGCGTAGATAGGGCTCAGAGAAATTAGCTTGCCCAAGGTCACACAACTGGAAATGACAAAGCTGGGACTCAAACCAGGAGTGACTCCAAAGATACCCTACTAAACACCCTGCCACACTACCTCCTAATAAATACATAAATCAGGCACCAAATACATTCTTATTTTATCTCTGGCAGGTACTGATTATTCCCCTTCTTATTTAGTAGAGACAAACTGCTACAACTGAAAGCCAACCAAGAAACAATTTTAAAATATGCAGTGAACAAAAAGATTTAAAGGTGTGCATTTCTTAAAGACAAATCTTGTGTTTTTTTCTTTAAAAGAATGCATTTCTTAAAGAGAAGTGTTGTGTGTTGGGTAATAAGCAACCTTTCCTTTCAATAAAACAAAAGAAAACAGCAAAAGTCACTAAATCTAGAAGACCAGCAAGGATCTTAAGGGGTAATACTGTATTATTATTCATTCCCCTGTCTTTAGGCAGACCTAAAACCTCATCACAATTACCCCAGGGTGGGTAAGAGAGATGGCTCCAAGAGAACAGGACTTCTGAAAGCATCGGCGTTGGTTCCAAGTATCTCTTGCCATTTCAAATTTACTACATAGATCTATATGTTCTCTATATATTTCCTCAAGACACGAGCTGTCTCTGAAATAAGCTCAGAGAGAAACTCTCTTTCAGATGACTTTCAAGTCTGGAAACAGCCATTTCTGATAAGCTGTGGACAGGGAAGGTATTATACAAAGGAGAACAAACCAGGATCCAAAAAAATAAAGGCACAAAAAACTCCCAAAGAGACGATCATTTGGATGGGAATGAATTTTATAAATAAAACTACGTATTTCAACTCTCTTCATTCCTCCTATAGAGTAAACGAATGTCTCTAAAACACAACGTCCTTCAACCAGAGAGAGTACTGGTTTCGTATACCGTCTGACCTTCAAATCTAATTTTAGTCTCAAATCTGGGTTGGTATTCTCTAAAAGCTTACAGAAACTAGACAGCTGAGCCCACATCCACTATGGATCTACTCTGTATCTCACTCAGACACAGAAGAAAAAAAGAGTATCAGAAAATTACCCTTCTTTGATCCAACCCTGGAGGAAGCACTGAAGAACTTCTTCACTGTGGTAACCTTGCGGGTCTTCTCATTGGTTTTCTTTTCTTCAAACTTGGAAAATGTGAGGGATTGGGCCCCTTGGTTGCTCTGACTGCTGGCAAAGGCTTCCTCCTCCTCCCGCTGAAGCCTATAATTTAAGAAAGAATAAGGATGATCCAAGGTTTCATTGTACGTAAAGGTTATTAATTAATTGAGGAGGATCTAAAATTTTAGAACTAGAGGTTAAATATATCAAGTAGGACCGAGGTTTCTGATGGGTAACTACAGCATCAAACTGTTCTATGTGCTACGACAGACTCCAAAGAGGACCCTCTCCATAGATCACGCTCACTCAGCAATCACATTAGGGCTACATGAAAGAAATAAAGTCTAGCCCTTTTCCCTAATAAGCTCAAGGTTGGAACGGAGAGGGAGACAAGTAGGTAACACATAATGGGACAGTTCCTATAGCAGAGAGTAAAAATCAAGTGCTATGAGAACACAGGAAAGAACAACTAAATCTGCTGCAGGAGTCTGAGAAGGCTTTGCAATGGTGACGTTTGGATCGGGTTTTAGAAGATGACTAGGATTCGACTAAGTGAAAGGATATTCCAGGAAGAGGGAACTACAAATGTGAAAGCATGTGGTTTGTCCTAGAACAAGTTCAGTGCAGCCAGAGCACTGACGGTGTGACGAACTGGATATACAAGGAGGCACCGGAAGGACCCTGACCACTAAGCCCGCTATTCTGAATTTCATCACGTGGTGGGGAAACAAGAAAGACTCTGGATACAAGCAGTTACCCTTATGGGTTCTGTGCTTCAGAAAGGTAATGCAGGTAGCTGTGTGAACAACTTGAGGGACAGAGAGACGAGAGACACAGAACATAATTAAGAGTATACTATAAAGGTTTAAGTGAAAGAAAGTAAGTACCTGGAAAATAGAAGTAGAAAGGATGAAATTCAAAAGACATTTCTAAGCTAGAGTAAGTAGAACTTGGTCAAATAGTTTAGGTGACAAGAGAGGTAGAGGTGAAATTAGGAGTGAGTCCAAGGTTTTTTAGCTAACTCGATAAACAGTGATGTCACTAATTGATATAGGAGGAGGGTTAGGAGGACAATGTTGGGAGTGGAAAGAATAAATAAAAGCAATAAATTTGGCTTCAGATCAACTGCATTTGAAGTATCTATAATAAATCTTAAGCACTGCCTATAAAATAATGGCTCTTAAAGTGTGATTTCCCAGACAGCAGCATCAGCATCACCTGGGAACTTGGTAGAAATGCAAATTTCTGGTCCCACTCTCAAGCTACTAAAATCAGAGACTCTGAGGGTGAGGTCCAGCAATCACTGTTTTTTTGAGCTTTCCAGGTGATTCTGATGCCTGTTCAAACGTGGGAAATACTGATGTAGGAAATCTTAAGTGAGCTCACAATTGGAAGCAGTAAGAAATAGAAACAAAAATCACAGGTGGAGGTGTTAAGCTGGTCACAGTGGCATGTGCCTATAGTCCCAGCTACTTAAGATTCTGGGATAGGGCCGGGCCTGGTGGCTCACGCCTGTAATCCTAGCACTCTGGGAGGCCAGGAGGGTAGATCGTTTGAGCTCAGGAGTTCGAGACCAGCCTGAGCAAGAGCGAGACCCCCATCTCTACTAAAAATAGAAAGAAATTAGCTGGACAACTAAAAACATACAGAAAAAATTAGCCGGGCATGGTGGCGTGTGCCTGTAGTCCCAACTACTCGGGAGGCTGAGGCAGGAGGATCGCTTGAGCCCAGGAGTTTGAGGTTGCTGTGAGCTAGGCTGATGCTACAGCACTCTAGCTGGGGCAACAGAGTAAGACTCTGTCTCAAAAAAAAAAAAAAAAAAAAAAAGATTCTGGGATAGGAGGATGGCTTGAAGCCAAGAGTTTGAGGCTGGGGTGCACTATAGCTGCACCTGTGAGCAGCCACTGCACTGGGCAACAGAGTGAAACCTCATTTAATTAATTAATTAATTAATGATATAGTCTCCAACTATAACTGTCAAAAACGAAAAAGAATGAGGGAAATAATGCTTGATTAGAGGCATATGCAAGGCCTGAACTAGCTATATCATATATACTACCTCATTTAATCTTCACCATGAAGTATGCTTACCTCCTCCATTCTTCTACTCCAAGGAGCTTATTATCTAAATTTGAGAACTAAGACTAACATAACCCAAACATAAATAATCAGAAGTAAGATAAACACAAAATGAGAAAATCACTGAAAAGTATTCATTAAATGTTGACTGAGAAGAAGAGAAAAAAAATCCTTAATATTAAACTGATTTGCTGACAGCTCAAAACAGAAAAGAAAAATGTATCTGGACAACGACAGGACTATTTATTCAATTATGCCACTGTTAAACCACCCCTAGTTAAGTCCTTTTACCGCTCTGCCAGTTCCCAATCCTCTTGAATCTGCTTCTGCCTGGCTTTGTGGTACTCCTCCCTCCAGCACTTGGAGCAGAAACCCTGCCACGCAGGGTTGCCATAGTAACCACATCCTTTCTTGCACAGGAGCTCCGATTGGTCCACATGAATTCCTCGGCGTTCAGACTTAAGGCTCATCTTCTTCCTGCTAACCAAGAAACAAACAAGAAAGTGTTCTTGAAAATGAATTCACTATCATTCTCTAAAAGCATAATAATTATGAACTAAAAAATGAGTGAGCCCATTATCTTCAAGCTAATAAGGGAGAGAAGAATGAAGGAGAGGGAAGGAGGAAAAGAAGGAAGGAGAGAGAAGGAAGAAAGAAGAAAAAAGAAAAGACAAATATAGCAAATTCCTGACATAGTCATATTAAAGAAAAAAATTTATTCCCTGCTTAAAATACAAAAAACACTTTTTTAAAGGGCCAATATTGAAGACCTAAATGTAACACCAAAAACTATAAAAAACTACAAAACCCAAATAAACCAATTTAAAGATGGGCAAAGGACTTGAATAAATAATTCTCCAAAGACCTACAAATGGCCAACAAACATATGAAAAGATACTCAATGAGCTGGGCCCAGTGGTTTGCACCTATAATCCCAGCCACTTGAGAGGCTGAGGCAGGAGGATGGCTTGAGCCCAGGAGTTTGAGGCTGCAGTGAGCTATGATTGAACCACTGCACTCCAGCCTGGGTGACAGAGCAAGACTCTGCCTCTTTAAAAAAAAAAAAAAAAAAAAAAAACTAGTGAATTAGTATCCCCATTTCAAAGTTGAGGGGAAAAAAACACGAAGAGGTCAGGTTTGTGTCTAAGATTACATATGTTGGAGTTAAAATTTGAATTCATATCTTAACAAGTTCCAAAATCAGTTTTATTTTCTACTGTATCATATTTAAACCTATTTGTTCATAGCATCACAATGGTACAGTAAATTGCTATGCAACAATTTCCATTCAAACTGAAACCACATGATCCTCATTCTTTTCCACATAAACTGCCAAACAAGCACAGAAACAAGTGGCACTCTACAGTGATCATTCAAAAAACTCCAATGTGCAGACAGAATTAAGCCCTACATCTCGGGGATCCTAACATTAATTCAACCTGAACATTTACTAAGTGCCAACTGTGTGCACAGAATTGAGCTAATGCCACTGGTGATACAACTGATAGAAAATGTTCTTGCCCTCATGAAGCTCATAACCAAAAATACAGGCAGACTGAAAAATGAAGAAAAAGGGAAAGTGCTTAAGAGGCTGGGGAGGAGAGAAGGCATGGTCAGCTGACTCAGGGAGTATGGAGAAACCAGCCGGGGGTGGTGATGGTAGACATTAAAGAGCCTTGAGTTGAACCCAGGTCTCAGAAAGACAACATGGAGAGGGAGGACATTCTGGACAAGAAGCACATCTTTCACAAAAAACTATGAGACAGGAAATCAAATGTAGAACATGAATGATGTGGTATAAATAGGAGGTAAACTGGATTGAAGCCCCATTGAATGCTCCTGAAAGGAGGAAAGCATGATAAGATCTCTATTTTAAGCCATAAAACTTGACAGATGGAGTTCTGTCTTCTAGCATGACAAAGGGAGGAGGACAATAAATCCTTTCCTCCAAAAGCAACTATAATGATGGACAAAACTTCTACTTTCTTCTGATGGATTTACGTTCCTGCCAATGAACCCACTCAAACTTCAGCGTCCCCACCCACCTCCATTTTTTGCAGGGGTCTCTCATGTCTCCTCTGTGTCTAGAATAGGCTCTCCTGGTCAGAGTGGAAGCCTAACTGGCTAGAGGTGTTTGAGGACAATCTGGATCTTTGAGTAAGCAATAATCTCTGGCTGAACATTAAGGCATGCAGACACAGCGGTGACCCCTAGAAGGAAGTTAGGCATAAAAAGGAAGAAAAATTGAGCAGAGATATCAGTGGCTGCAGTTGCCAGGGAGAGAAACTTTACAGATTTCGTCCAGCTAATATAAAACCTGGACAGTATGCATTGAGCACCACTTTTGAGGATCCTGAAAAGCAACAAGGAGAACTGGGGAAGAAGACCAGAATTCAAAGCATCACTGAACCCTCACTGAGATTATTTTTTTCCCTCCAGTATCACCAGATCAACCCAGAAATGGGCACCAGGGAACAGAGAGAGTTCCTCTAGTTTGGGCTCAAGGCATGAGAAAAGGAATTCCTAACAGTCGGAGAGAATATGGAGATTCTTCCATTTTACTGTCCTTCCCCCTTCTCTTGAGACGCAGTGCCCAAGCAAGCATGTGGTGTGTCTACACCAAAGGCTGAGTGAGAGATCGCAGGTGCCAAACTCTGAGAAAGGAGAACTATTGATTTTCCCCACTCGCTATCCTCCCACCGCTCGGCCTCAATTGTACAGTGATGGAAATATTAATACAGCGCAGAGTGAGGTAACTAAATCCACAGTTTTCCGGACACAGGAAAGAAAAGATGAGCCTCTAGGGAAAGAAAAGAGAAATTTCTAAGAACTCAAGAAAGCAATTTCTGGGCTCAACCCTAAGCTGTGCATGCATGGATCTGATGCTATACGGTACTAAAGATTTTTAAACTGAAACTGAGAGACCACTGTGCAGCTCTCAGACCAGCGCATGCACAAGCATGAAACAGGCGGGAACAGCACTGCAAAAGCTTTGAAAAATGAACTGACGTTGGAATCACAGCCCATAGAACTTGCATCCTGAACTTGACAACAAAACAAAAAACTGTTCCTGTTATGACACCATTAAGAAAATGAATGGACAAGGTACAGACGAGGAGAAAATACTTGCAAATCACATCTTTGTCAAAGAACTTACATATCCAGAATGTAAAGAACTCTCAAAACTCAACTTTAAGAAAACAAACCACCCAATTAAAAAATGGGCAAACAACTTGAACAGATACTTTACCAAAGAAGATATACACATTGGTAGTTCATACTTCTGTAAGAGAGGCCTTTGCTACAGACTGTCTCCTCAAGTATATTTGTATATTGAACATCCTTACAAGACAAAGATGTTATCTCCTTCCAGAGCAGAGAACAAGTTTGTTTACTGTCTAGTACAATAAGTATGTTTCCGTCCACATCAAAGGCCTGGCAGGGTTGTTTGCCACCCATTATATTTGAGTTCTGTGAACTTGGATTCCTTGGATCGACATTGCCCGCGTGGGATTTGTGGGGCAAAGGTAGTCCATGTGAACATGAAGCTTGTTCTGCTGATGTCCTCTGAATAATAAAGTCTTTTGTCTCCAGTCGAGTCTCATGTCTTTGGCCAGTATCTATGAAACTACGGTAGACTAATCGCTACTTCTAAGTAGGATAAAAACTCAGGTCCTTCTCAGTTCTTGACGACACAGTGGTAAATAAGCACATGAAAAGTATTTAACACCATGAGTCACTAGAGAAATGCAAATTAAAACCACCATGAGATATCACTCACACCTATTAGAATGGCTAAAATAAAAAACACTGATGATACCAAGTGGTAGCAAAGATGCAGAACAACTATACTTCTCATACATTCCTAGTGGAATGCAAAATAGTACAGCCACTGTGGAAACAGTTTGACAGTTTTTTAAAAAGTTAAAGATACAATATCATATGATCCAGCAATCCCACTCCTGGGTATTTCCTCTAGAGAAATAAAAACTGATGCTTACTCAAAATTCTGTACATAAATGTTTATTCACGATCATCAAAAAATGGAAACAACCAAAACATCCTTCAATGGGTAAACAGATAAACTACAGTACATCCATACAATAGAATGCTACCAAAAAAAAAAAAAAAAGGAACAAAGTATTAATACACTGAACAACTTGGATGAATCTGAAAGGCTTTACGCTGAGTGAAAGAAGCCAGTATCTTAGTCCCTTCAGGCTGCTGTAACAAAATGCCATAAATTGGGTAGGTTATAAACAACAGAAATTTATTTATCACAGTTTTGGAGGCTGGGAAGTCCAAGACCAAGATGTCGACAGATTTGGTGTCTGGTGAGGACCTCCTTTCTCTGGTTCACTGAAAGTGCCTTCTTACTGTGTCCTTACATGGTGGAAGGGGGAGACCAACTCTCTGGGGTCTCTTTTGTAAGGGCACTAAACCTAATCATAAGGGCTCCACCCTTATGACCTAATCACCTCTCAAAGGTGCCACCCCCTAATATCATTACCTTGGAGGTTAGGGGTGATAGAGCTAATCTGTATTCTGATTGTGGACACATTTACATAAATCTACTAAAATTTCAAAATTCACAGGACTGTATACTCCTTCCAAATCAAATTCACTCTGATTATTAAAAAAAGAAAACTTGAGAGGTAATTTCTATGTTGGATTGGGAGGAAGTGCAGAACAGAAGACAGGGACACTGACCAAAAAAACAACTACAATAAAAGGTTATTAAAGTAATAGAAATAATATAGAGGGAATGGAAAGAGGAGGGATGGGAATCCATTTTACAAGTAGGATCTGTAAGAGTTAATGAGACATGGCAGGGAGAGGGAAATCTAATTAGAAAAAACTTTCAAGTTTACAAATACTCTTTACGTCCTCTACAAGGTTAAAGCCCTGCAAGGACAGGATTTAGATCTAAGGCACTAGCCATTTATAAATAGTAGATAAAGTTGAGACAGAAGGGAAGAAAAGAATAATAGGTAGAAAGGAAGAAAAGAGAAGAAAAGAGTAATACAGCCCTAGAATGTTGAAGCTGAAGAAACTTTAAAGACCATCTACTTTATCCTACAGAGAAAGACGCTGAGACATAGAAGTTATCGCTTATTCAATCAAAAAGGTGTAAGTGGCAGAGACATCACTAAATCCTACACTTAATATACTAAGTCCTGGGTTCCATCAATATATTTTGAGAGGCCAGGCGTGGGTGGCTCATGCCTGTAGTCCGAGCACTTTGGGAGGCTGAGGCGGGAGGACAGCTTGAGGTCAGGAGTTCAAGACCAGCCTGAGCAAGAGCAAAGCGCTGTCTCTACTAAATATAGAAAAAAATTAGCCGGACAACTAAAAATAGAAAAAAGAATTAGCCAGGTGTGGTGGCTTGTGCCCATAGGCCCAGCTACTTGAAAGCCTGGAGCAGGAGGATCACTTGAGCCAGGAGTTTGACATTGCTACGAGCTAAGCTGACGCCACGACATTCTAGCACAGGCAAAAGAGTGAGACTGTCTCAAAAAAAAAATTTTGAGAATCTGAGCTCATCTCACCATATCATCCTATGGTCCCTTTCTTTCCTTCCAAGAGGAATGGGCAAAAGGAAATATCAATTTTTTTCCTTAGATCAATTAAGTTTTAAAAATTTTATACTATAAATATTATAGCACAGGTCTATGCAACTAAAATGGACGTCTTTGGGGGAGACTGCCTGGCACACATGCCAATACTTCCCTTGTATCGGGAATCTGTTCCCTTAATCCACAAAGATAAGCTGCCAGCAGCCATGTTTGTATATGAATGGACCCCACTTCGGGGCCACAGCTGATTGAACCAGAGGTGGACACCTGACCCTAAGTAGCTCAGAGTCTCTTATTTGGAGTATTAAAAATGGGACTAAGTCTGGGCTGTTCTCTTGAATGACAGATGAGGTGTGTGGCATGACCATCTTTCATCAAGTGGTCTGAGTATCAGGACAGCCAGTCTGCCAAGTGAAATAGATACACATCAAGAAAGCAGAGAAAAATGGCAGAAGAAAAATACTCTGTAGATCCTGAGAGGTTTCAGTGTCCCAGTTACAATCCCTGGATAAGAGTTAGCAGCATGCTTACCCTCAGATTCTGAGACACAACTCTCAATCAATCTCCTACCACTCTTTTCTTTTATTCTTAGGCTAATTCCAGAGCCTATTATCTGGACCCAAATACTTGTACAGGTGATCTTCAAGAGTTAGAAAAACACAACGGGAGTGCTTTGAGGATTACTGGCATATACTAAAAGCTCAATATGTTAGAATAAAAACAATAATAATAGCTACAAGTTGAAAAAGACTGACTTGGCATGGACCATGAGATCACGGAGATCAATCAAACCCCTGCTCTGCCACTTACTTGAAATGTGACTTTAGGCAAATTATTTCATACTTCTGACACTTCCACTCATCCCTCCCTCTCTCAAACTTCTGCTCCTATCTTCTGCCTTTTCACCAAACCAAAGCCTCATGGACCTTGTGCCCCCATAACTTTCACTCCCTGGTTATGTTACCTTACATAGCAAAAACAACTTGACAGACATAATTAAGGTTACTGATTATTTGACACAAAAATAAGGAAGTTATCCTAGATTATCTGGGTGTGCCCAATATAAGCACATGAGCCCTCAGATGCAGAAGAGGCCAAGGACCCAGAATAGCCAAAACAATTTTAAAAAGGAATGTAAGATATTTCCTGATTTCAAAATGTACTACAAAGCAATGGTAATTAAGACAGTGTGGTACTGGCACAAGGACAGTCATATGGATCAATGGAATAAAACTGAGAGTCCAGAAATAAACCGACACATCTATGGTCTAATGATTTCCCACAAGGTGCCAAAACCCTTCAATGGAGAAAGGAGGGTGGGGGTGGGAGACATAGGGGAAAAAAATAGTGTTACAGCTCTTTTAGAATTTGTCTAGCAGGTTTTCCGGTCCTTGCTGGAAGACCCCCCCACACACACAAAAAAATAAAATTAAAAAAAAAAAAAGAGAGAGAGAAGGAGAATCTTTTCAACAAATCGTGCTGGGACAATTGGATAGCCACATGCAAAGAATGAAACTCGATGCTTACCTCTCACCATATATAAAAATTAACTCAAAATGGATCAAAGACCTAAACGTAAGACTAAAACTCTCAGAAGAAAGCAAAGAGGTAAATTTTCATAATCTTTGACTTGGCAAAAGATTCTTAGATATGGCACCAATATGAGCAACAAAATAAGGGACATAAATTGTGCTCTATGAAAATTTAGGCCAGGTATGGTGGCACATGCTTATAGAACCAGCTACTGAAGGAAGCTGAGGCTAGAGGATCACATCAGCCCAGGAGTTCAAGGTTACAGTGAGGTATGACCATGTTACTGCACTCCAGCCTGGGCAACAGAGCAAACTCTGTCTCTCCAAAAAAAAAAAAAAAAAAAAAAAAAAAAAAAAAGATTTTAAATGTTTATGCTTCAAAGGACCTCATGAAGAAAGTGAAAAAAGGCCTGGTGCAGTGGCTCAGGCCTGCAATCCCAGTACTTTGGGAGGCCAAGGCAGGAGGATTACTTGAGGCTAAGTGTTTGAGACCAGCCTGGGCAACACAACAACCCCCCTCTACAAAAAATAAAAATTAGCCAGGCACAGTGGTGCACACCTGTAGTCCCACCTACTCTGGAGGCTGAAGCAAGAGGATTACTTGAGCCTGGGAGTTGGAAGTTGCAGTGAGCTATGATCACACCACTGCATTCCAGTCTGGGCGAGAGAGCAAGACCCTGTCCCTGTCTGGCTGGCTGGCTGTCTGTCTCTCTCTCTTCCCCCCTCTCCCTTTCACTCACTCACACACACACACATACACAAAATGAAAAGACAAGCCATGGAAGAGAGAAAGTATTTTCAAGTCATTTATGTAATAAGGAACTTGTGACCAGATTTTAAAGAACTGTTACAACTCAATAATAAAATGACAGATACAAATTTTTTAAATGGGCAAAAGATCTGAGTAGACATATCTCTAAGAAAGATATACAAATGGTCAAAAAGTACATGAAAAGATGGTTAAACATCATTAGTCACCAGGGAAATGCAAAACAAACACACGCTCACTAAGATGCTACTTCACATTCACTGGGGTAACTAGGATCAAAAAGTCAGAAAATAACCAAGAGCAGTGGCTCATCCCTAAAATCCCAGCACTTTAAGAGGCCGAGGTGGGAGGATTGCTTGAGGGGAGGAGTTCAAGACCATCCTTGACAACACAGTGAAACCCCAACACCATCTCCACTAATAATAAAAAAAAAAAAAAAAAGAGCCCAGGTGTGGCGGTACACACCTGCAGTCCTAGCTACTTAGGAGGCTGAGGCAGGAGCCCAGGAGTTCGAGGTTGCAGTGAGCTATCATGATACCACTGCTGGTGACAGAGTGAGACCCTGTTTCTAAAAAGAAAAAGAAGTCAGAAACTAACAAGTGTTGGCAAGAAGCTGGAGAAACCGGAAGCCTCATACACTGCTGATAGGAATGTAGAATGGTAGGGCCATTGTGGAAAAGTCTGGCAGTTCCTCAAGTGATTAAACAGAGTGAGCTTTTAACCCAGCAATTCTATTCCCAGACATATACCCAAGAGAAATATATATATATGTATATATATATATGCCCACACAGAACCTTCAACGTGGATGTTTACAGCAGCATTATCCATAAGAATCAAAGAGTGGAAACAACCCAAATGTCCATCAACTGACAAACAGATAAACACAATGGGAGAAATCCATAAAATGGACTGTTACTTGGTCATATAAAGGAAAAAAGTAATTATACGTGATGAACCTTGAAAACATTATGCTAAGTGAAAGAAGCCAGTCATAAAAGACTACATATTATATAAATCCATTCATACAAACATCCACAACAGGAACATCTATAAGGACAGAAAATAGATTAGTGGTTACTCTGTGCAGAGGGGAGAGAATGAGA
The DNA here is from genome assembly GCF_041146395.1 of Eulemur rufifrons. Classification (NCBI taxonomy): domain Eukaryota; kingdom Metazoa; phylum Chordata; class Mammalia; order Primates; family Lemuridae; genus Eulemur; species Eulemur rufifrons. Next base: position 2,539,759 of record NC_090996.1, on the reverse strand, counting down.
AGGGGATAGCAAAGGGCATGGGGTTTCTTTTTGAGGTGATAAAAATGTTCCAAAGTTGGCTGTGGTAATGGTTGCCACTGAATTGTGCACTTTAAAAGGGTGAATTGTATGGTAGGTGAATTAAACCTCAAAAGTTGTCTTTTTAAAAAGCAGAAGAGAGGCTGGGTGAGGTGGCTCACGCCTGTAATCCTAGCACTCTGGGAGGCCGAGGCGGGTGGATCGCTGGAGGTCAGGAGTTCGAGACCAGACTGAGTAAGAGCAAGACCCCGTCTCTACTAAAAATAGAAAGAAATGATCTGGCCAACTAAAAATACATATGGAAAAAATTAGCCAGGCATGGTGGCACATGCCTGTAGTCCCAGCTACTCGGGAGGCTGAGGCAGAAGGATCGCTTGAGCCCAGGAGTTTGAGGTTGCTGTGAGCTAGACTGACGCCACGGCACTCACTCTAGCCCGGGCAACAGAGTGAGACTCTGTCTCAAAATAAATAAATAAATAAATAAATAAATAAATAAAAGCAGAAGAGGAGGACAGAATGTAAAGTCAGAGAGAGTCAAAGCACATTGTTGGGTTTGAAGCTGGAGGGGACTATAAGCCAAGAAATGTGAGCGGTTTCTAGAAGATGAAGGCCAGCAAAGAAATGAGGACCTCAGTCCTACACCTCATGGAATTGAATTCTGCCAACATGAATATGTCTGGAAGCAGATTCTCTCTATCACCTATTAATACAAATAAGAACCCAGGCTGGCTGACACTTAAATTTTGACCTCGTGGGGTCCTAAGCAGAATATCCAGCTGAGCCTGCCTGGACTTCTAATCTGCAGAACTTTGAGATAATAAATAAGTGTTGTTTTAAGCTGCTTAATTTTGTGGTGATTTGTTATAGTAGCAATAGAAAACTAATACAGGCTTCCTTTCCATTCCTCTCTTTTTTGGGGGCCTTTGCACATGCTGGCCCAAAGCGTAGAATGCTGTGCCCCTTGCTGTGCATATGGTGGTTTCTTTCTCATCATTTAGGTCTCAGCTTTCATGTCATACTTTCAAAAAGGACTTCCCTTTTCAGGAAAAGACTGATTGTAAATGAAAAAAGAAAAAGAGGAAAAAAAAAAGAAAAGGGCTTCCCTAGCCTCGCTATCTGAAGTCCCACCTACCCCAATCTACCCAACCCTCACCTCTGCCCTGGGTCCAGCATTGTTTCTCCATGTCCTACTTCTAATAAATATTTACTTATCTGTTGGTCTGTCTCCTTCACTGCTAGAATGCTATTTGATGAGGACAGAGACCTTGTTTTCCTTTACTGCTATCTTGCTAGTGATTCAAATAGTACCTGCATGTCATAGGTGCTCAAATAGTCACTGAAAGAAAAATGAATAACTGAATGAATAAGGTTGTTGTAGAGATCAAATATTAAAATGACTATAAAGCAGCCGGGCGTGGTGGTTCACGCCTATAATCCTAGCACTCTGGGAGGCCGAGGCTGGAGGATTGCTTGAACTCAGGAGTTCGAGACCAGCCTGAGCAAGAGCGAGAACCCGTCTCTACTAAAAATAGAAAGAAATTAGCTGGACAACTAAAAATATATAGGAAAAATTAGCTGGGCATGGTGGCACATGTCTGTAGTCCCAGCTACTCTGGAGGCTGAGGCAGGAGGATTGCTTGAGTCCAGGAGTTTGAGGTTGCTGTGAGCTAGGCTGATGCCACGGCATTCTAGCCTGGGCAACAGAGTGAGACTCTGTCCGCCCCCCCCCCAAAAAAAAAAAAAAAAATGACTATAAAGCAAGGATACATACTAAAGGCTTAATAAATACAAAAAATCTCTTCCCTTCCATGATTGATCAACCACTATTTTAAAATTATATATGTGAATAACTTTACAAGGAAAAATAAGTATCTACTGGGTGGTTAAATAAATTGTGGTACAACCATACAATAGAATACTTGGCAGTAAAAAAGAACAAAAATTATTAACACATAAACAACTTGGATGATCAAGAGCATTATGCTGAATGAAAAAAAAAGCCAATCTCAAAAGGTCATATACTGATTTGTACAACATTCTTGAATGACAAAACTGTAAATATGAAGAACAAATTAGTACTTTTAAGGTGTTAACAATGGTAGGAGGTACGGAAGTAGTGGGGAAAAACAGGGGTGCAGGGAAAGAGTTAACCCAGCAGGCCTGAGTTGCTCAAACCATGCACATTTTCAGGAGGGCCTACTTGTGTCACTGGCCCTTGGCCGGCTTCTAGGAACTAACATCTTGTAATACCCCCACATGCTGATATAAGTGTTTGTACAGTTGGAGTATCGAACCACACTGTTCCAGCCTGTTTAGATATTTTGTGCAAACAGGGTGACTTATGGTGAACACCTGCTTTCCTTCTGGAGGTCTGAAGTTGTATTAATGGTGGTCAGTCATTCATGAAGGCACTATGTGATCATCCTCCAGTAAAAAAAATCCTAGATTCTTAGGGTTCAGTGAGCTCCCCTAACCAAAAACACTTCAAGTCTTGTTGCAGTTTACTGTGGGGGGATTAAGTGCATCCTGCGCAGCTCCATTGGGAGATGACTCTTCAAATCTCATGCTGGTGCCTTCCAGACTCTGCTCAATGCACAAGTATCTTTTATTGATCCTGCTTTGCATCCTGTCACTGTAATAAGCCACAGCCAGGAGTATATAAATCCTGTGAGACCTTCAATCTCCAAACCTGGGGAATCCTGGGGACTACCAACACAGGGTGTGACCATAAAAGATTGACATGAGGGAGGTCTTTGTGGTAATGGAATAGTTCAGTATCTTGACTATGGTGATGCTTACAGGAATCGACATATGTGATAAAATATGAATAAAACTATATGTATACATTGCACAAATATTAACTTCTTGGTTTTGATGTTGTATTGTAGTTACGTAAGATGTAACCACTCAGGCAAGCTAGGTGAAGAATACACAGGACCTCTTTGTACTATCTTTGTTACTTCCTATGAATCTGTAATTATCCCAAGTTTTTTTTAAAAAATCCCACCTAAAATTTTTCATAAACATCTATAATTGGACAGATGTATACCAACAGACAGTTAAACATACTACTCAGATCATTGTTTCTTTCTTTTTTTTTTTTTTTTAAGAGACATGGTCTCACTGTCACCCAGGCTAGAATGCAGTGCTGTGATCACAGCTCATTGTAGCCTCAAACTCCTTGGCTCAAGTCAGCCTCCTGCCTCAGCCTCCTGAGTAGCTGGGACTATAGGAGTGCTCTACTACACTTGGCTAATTTTTATTTTTTTAGAGACAGGGTCTTGCTATGTTGCCCAGGCTGGTCTCAAACTCCTGGCCTCAAGCAATCCTCCTGCCTTGGCCTCCCAAAGTGCAGGATTATAGGTGTGAGCCACTGAGCCCAGCCACTGGAACCCTTACAATAGCCAAAGAATAACAACTTAGAAAATATAAAAAGAGTAATGGTATCAATATATAAAACCACCTAGGAAATATTTTAATGAGAAAATTATATGATCTACATAAAAATATTGAGAGAGAGAAAGAAGGCTTGAAAAAATGGTAGGACATACCGTAACACAGTATGAGAAAATAAAATATTATAAAAATGGCAAACATTCCAAAATTTATAAGTTTACTACAAATGACAATAAGAATCCCACAAGACTTTCTGGAACTCAACAAAATGATTCCATATTTCATCAGCAATAATAAACAGCCTAGTTTTTTTTTTAATTTCCTAAATTAATTTAATTTTCTGAATTTTTATTTGCAAACTAGTTAAAAGAGTGTGGACCAGGTACATAGCTCACGCCTGTAATCCTAACACTTTGGGAGGCCAATGAGGAAGAATCACTTGAACCCAGGAGTCTGAGGTTCCAGTGAGCTATGATGACACCACTGCACTCCAGCACAGGCTACAAAGTGAAAGCCTGTCTCAAAAAAAAAAAAAAAAGTGTGAATTTAGGAACAAACCTGGTAAATCACTACAGGATAGCCAGACTTCAAAAAAGAACTCTAATATAATACATAAAAATAATTTAATATTAGAAGGAGAAGGGGAAATTTTTGATAAACAGTATTGGAATAACTGGTCACTAATCTGATAGCACCAAAATTAATTATAAGTATCCTAAACAAGTTAAGTTTTTAAAGATAAACAGAAAAGTGGAAAGAATTAAAATTAAATATTTATAAAACTTCTAACGAGGTGAGGGTTATCTAAGCTTACAAGCTACAGGGAAAATCAAGAAAATCCAAATTTGAATCTATAAATTGAAATAACTAATTTTTTAAAGGCCCAGCTGTAGCCAAAATAACAGGGCAAATAAAAGACTAGAAAAAAAAATTTAAAGTAAACAGAACAATGAAGTATTTTATTATATCTAGAAATAATACTAACAAAAAGAATGTGTAAATCTTTGATAGCTATGCAGGACAAGAACATGAGCAGAGCATTCACAAAAGGTGACTCGTTTCCAAGAAACAGAAATGGGATGCCAAAGAGTATGTGCATTTAAAATTCTGGCATATATTACCAAACTGACCTGACATAAAGGTTGTACCTATTTATGTGCCCACCTAACATGCATGAGAGAAGCTACTTTCCCACATCCTCAAAAACACAGCATTATAAACCTTTAATTTTTGCCAATCTGACAGGTAAAAAGAAACCATTTTTTGTTTTAATGCGCATTCTCCTAATAAGGTCAATCATCTTTATATATATTTATTGGCACTAGTATAGTTCCTTTGAAGAAATTACCTGTTCATGTTATTTCTTCATTTTTCTACATCATTAATATTTTTCTTTTGATTCATAGATATACTTTTTATATTATCTTAGTCCTCAACTTTATGTGATGAAAACAACATAGTTAAAGACTCAGCACTTGCAATCTGTAATTAAAGTTTTACCAACTTTCGTATGATTAAATATACTGCTTCCAAAATGAATGTGAATGTCATAGAGAGAATCAATGTCAGAGTTTCAATATTAAATATAACAAAACAAAGTATCCAAACACTAGCCTGCCCAAATAATTCCAAATGACAATCAACCCAGTGGAATATAATGTAGAGTTTCTAGCTGCTGGAATGAACAGAGCTAGCAGAGCAACATTCTTAAGGAATGAGGTCTAGACAACAATCTTCTATTGTACTAACTCACACCCTCTTCAGTTGAGCAAAATTATGACTCAAATACTAGCATGCCATTCCCCAGGCCAATAGCTCAAAATTACAGACAAGATAATCTGGCTAGTCTAGTCTATTTTGTCCCATTCTCTAACCTTCTTCCAGGGAAGCAGCCAGTTCCCCAAATAGTTAATTTATTTGATAAGTAACTGATCAAAAATCATTTCTCTAACTCCATCGAAAATAACAGCAAATTGCAATGCATAAAGTGGTCTCTACCATTAAAGGTTTTTTCCCCAAAGTTACATTTTAGTTTTAGCTTTGCTGCAGCCGTTTTACCCTTAACCATTTGCCGTTACATGCACGCACACATACATAAAGACAGAACTACAAAAGGCAATTGCCTGGATAAAAATGTATTTATTCAGATTTGTTAGATGGAACAATCAAATAAATATTTGTATTATGTTTTAAGCTTTTGAGAAGTGCCTTGTATCTAAAACATAAGATTAAATGATATTTAGCTGAGCTGGACTGGCAATTATACTGAAAAAGGGCTACCACAAAACTAAAACAAAATTAAAATCCACATCAACCACATCACTTATGAACATTTGACTAATTGCTAGACGTAAAAAACTAAGGCTCAGGCCAGGCGCGGTGGCTCACACCTGTAATCCTAGCACTCTGGGAAGCCAAGGTGGGTGGATCACTTGAGCTCCGGAGTTCGAGACCAGCCTGAGCAAGAGCAAGACCCCGTTTCTACTAAAAATAGAAAAAATTAGCTGGGCATGGTACTGCATGCCTGTAGTCTCAGCTACCTGGGAGGCTGAGGCAGGAGGATTGCTTAAACCCAGGAGTTCGAGGTTGCTGTGAGCTAGGCTCACGCCACGGCACTCTAGCCCAGGCAACAAAGTGAGACACTGTCTCAAAAAACAAACAAACAAACAAAACAAAACTAAGGCTCATATGCTATTTTAAAAACTGGCCGGGTGTGGAGGCTTAGGCCTGTAATCCCAGCGCTTTGGGAGGCCAAGGCAGGAGTTTGAGAACAGCCTGGGCAACATATGGAGATCTTGCTGCTACAAAAATTAGGAAAAATATTAACTGGGTGTGGTGGCTTGTACCTGTAGTGCCAGCGCTTTGGGAGGCTAAGGCAGGAGGATAGCTTGAGCCCAGGAGTTCAAGGTTGCAGTGAGCTTTGACTGCGCCACTGCACTCCAGCCTGGGTGACACAGTGAGACGAAAGAAAGAAAGAGAAAGAAATAAAAGAAAAAATGAACAGAAAAACTGAAATCTGAAAATGTCAAAACAAAATGAAACAATAAAAAATAGCAAAAATTAAAAAGTAATCTGTACGGCACACTGAAACTGTGGTTACTGGTAGAGAAACATATTTTTCTGAATATTAAATATATTCATAAGATGAGATAAATCACTGTATGAACTCCAGCTTTCAATAAAAACGAACATTCCTTAAATGGTATGAAGTAATGAAAATTTAAGCCAATTAAACTCCAGAAACTTTCAACAGCTACTAAAACCATCCCATCTGCTGTGGTTTGCCTTGTGTCACCCCAAGATAGGCTGAAGTGCTAACCCCACTACCTGTGAATGGGATTTTAATTAGAAATAAGCTCTCTGCAGATGAAATTAGTTGAGTCCATACTGGATTAGGGTAGGCCCTAAACCTAATGGCAGGTGTCTGTATCAGAAGGCCATGAGAGGCAGACACAGACACAGACACAGAGGGAAGAAGCCCACGTGGCCAGAGAGACAGAGACTGAAGTGAGGCAGCCGCAAGCCAAGAAATGACAGGGACTGCCAGCAACCAGCTTCTCCAGAGCGAACTCGGCCCTAATGATACCTGCATTTTAGACTTCTGGCCTCTAGATCTTTGAAAAAATTAATTTCTGTTGTTTTAAGCCATTCAGTTTGTGGTACAGGCATACCTCTTCACTGAACTTCACAGATACTGCATTTTTTACAAACCAAAGGTTTGTGGCAACACTGTGTCAAGCAAGTTCTATGAGCGCCATTTTCCAACAGGATGTGCTCACATGTGCCTGTGTCACACTTTGGTAATTCTCGCAATATTTCAAACTTTTCCATTATAATTATTAAATCTGTTATGATGACCTGTGATAAGTGATCTTTGACGTTAACTATTGTAATTGTTTTGGGGCACCAGAAATAGCACCTATGTAATAGGGTGAACTTAATCCATGGATGTGGTGTGTGTTCCGCCTGTTCCACCAACCAGCCTTTCCCGGTTTCACTCCCTCTCATCAGGCCTCCCTATCCCTGAGACACAATGCTCAAATTAGGCCAATTACTAACCCTACAATGGCCTCTAAGTGTTCAAGTGAATAGAAGAGTCACCTGTCTCACTTGAAATCAAAAGCTAGAAATGATTTAGTGAGGAAGGTAGGCTGAAAGCCAAGATAGGCTGAAAGATGAATGTTAAGAAAGGGAAACAGCTACATAGCTGATGTAGAGAAAATGTGAATAGTCTGGATAGATCCAACAGCCACCACATTCCCTCAAGCCAAAGCCTAATCCAGGGCAAGGCCCTAACGCTCTTCAATTCCATGAAGACTGAGAGAGGTGAGGAAGCTGCAGAAGAAATGTTTGAAGCTAGCAGACGTTGGTTTATTGGGTTTAAGGAAAGAAGCACCAGCCTGAGCAAGAGTGAGACCACGTCTCTACTAAAAAAATAGGAAAAAAAAAAAATTGCTGGATACCACAGTACCCTAGCCCGGGCAACCGAGCAAGACTCTGTCAAAAAAAAAACAAAAGGCCGGGCGCGGTGGCTCCCGCCTGTAATCCTAGCACTCTGGGAGGCCGAGGCAGGTGGATCGCTCGAGGTCAGGAGTTCAAGACCAGCCTGAGCAAGAGCGAGACCCCATCTCTACTAAAAATAGAAAGAAATTAGCTGGACAACTAAAAATATATACAGAAAAAATTAGCCGGGCATGGTGGCACATGCCTGTAGTCCCAGCTACTCGGGAGGCTGAGGCAGGAGGATCGCTTGAGTCCAGGAGTTTGAGGTTGCTGTGAGCGAGGCTGATGCCATGGCACTCTAGCCCAGGCAACAGAGACACTGTCTCAAAAAATAAAAAAATAAAAAGGAAAGGCAATCTCTGCAACATAGAAGTGCAAACTGAAGCAGCAAGTGCTAAAAGCTATAGCAGATTATTCAGAAGATCTAGCTAAAATTATTGAAGATGGCTACGCTAAACAACAGATTTTCAATGCAGACAAAACAGCCTTCAATATTGGAAGCAGGTGCCATCTAGGACTTTCATATAGATAAGTTACTGCCTGGTTTCAAAGCTTCAAAGGACAGGCTGACTCTCATTAGGGGCTATAAAAACTGGTGTCTCTAAGTTGAAGCCAATGCTCATTTGTCATGCTGAAAATCCAGGGCCCTTCAGAATTATGCTAAATCTACTCTCCCCATGGTCTAGAAATGGAGCAACAAAACCTGAATGACAGCATATCTGCTTACAGCATGGCTGACTGAGTATTTTAAGCCCACTGCTGAGAACTACTGCCCAGAAAAAAGATTTCCTTTCAAAATGTTACTGCTCATAAACCATGCGCCTAGTCACCCAAGAGCTCTGAGGGAGACAGATAGTGATTCCTCTGACAGATCTGGGCAAAGTGAATTGAAACCTTTCTGGAAAGGATTCACCATTCTAAATGCCATTAAGAACATTCATAATTCATGAGGCGGCCAAAATATAAACATTAATACAAGTTTGGAAAAAGATGATTCCAAGCCTCATGGATGACTTTGAGAGGTTCAAGACTTCAGTGGAGGGAGGATCCTCAGATGTAGTGGAAATAGCAAAAACAAAACACAAAAAGACAAACAAAAAACTAGAAGAGGAGCCTGAAGATGAGACTAAATTGCTGCAATGTCATGACCCAACTTGAACAGATAAGGAATTGCTTCTTATGGATGAGCAAAGAAAGTGGTTTCTTAAGATGGAATCCACTCCTGGTGAAGAAGCTGTGAACACTGCTGAAGCATAAACTTAGTTGATAAAGCAGCAGCAAGGTTTCAGAGGACTGTCTCCAATTTTGACAGAAGTTCCACTTAGGCTAAAATGCTATCGAACAGCATCACATGTTGCGAAACCTTCTGTGAAAGGAAGAGTTAACTGATGCAGCAAACGTCATTGCTTTTTAAGACACTGCCACAGCCACCCCCGCCTTCAGCAATCACCATCCAGTCTGTAGCCATCAAACTGAGGCAAGACCCTCCACCAGCAAAAAGACTACAACTCGCTGAAGGTTCAGATCACTGTTAGCATTTTTTTTAAGCAATAAAGTATTTTAAAATTAAGGTATGTACATTGTTTTTTAGAAATAATGCTGTAACTTTTATATCCACTGGAAAACCAAAAAATTCAGGTGATTTGCTTTATCGAAGTGGTCTGGAGCTGAGCCTGCAATATCTCTGAGGTGTGCCTGTGATTTGTAACAGCAACCCTAAGAAACAAACACACTGTCCAGTTAGAATGTTGTAAGCTGTACAAATAATTAAAAGAGATGAGCTTTCCACAAATTGACACAGAACTCTGGGCTCAAAGCATCATTTGTTCTTTACAAATAGAGCAATTATATACCCCAGTTAGCAAGTAACAGTCCTGGCTTATGCCTGTCATCCTGGCATAAAAGTATCCCCGCTCTGATTCTTAAAAGTGATCTCCTTTGTATAATGAATTGCATGGTCACTGTATTTATGAACACACCTAGAATACCCTTCTGTTTGTTTACTTTCAAATCCTACTCTGTTCAAATAACATCAATTAATATCTGACTCCATCTTCCCCATTGACAGAATAATTCTCTCTAGCTCCTATAGCATTTTATTTTACTTTATTTTTTTGAGACAGAGTCTCACTCTGTTGCCCGAGCTAGAGTGCCGAGGTGTCAGCCTATCTCACAGCAACCTCAAACTCCTGGGCTCAAGCAATCCTCCTGCCTCAGCCTCCAGAGCAGCTGGGACTACAGGCATGTGACTACAGGCCTGGCTTGGGTAATTTTTTTTATATATATATATTTTTAGTTGTCCAGCTAATTTCTTTCTATTGTTTTTAATAGAGACAGAGTCTCGCTCTTGCTCAGGCTGGTCTCAAACTGCTGAGCTCAAACGATCCTCCCGCCTCAGCCTCCCAGAGAGCTAGGATTATAGGCGTGAGCCACCACGCCCGGCCCCTACAGCATTTTATAAACACAGCTATTATAAATCTCATGTTCTATTACAATTACTTGCTTACATGTCCACTCCATGTTCATAGGCACTAATCACAGTGCCAGGAAGAGTGAATACTTAATGTCTTCTAAACATATCAAATGATCATTCAGAAGACTGACAAAGTACCTGCAGAGACAAAGTTTCTTCACTTTTGTCCCTTGTACCACTCCCCAGAGCCCAGTGAAGGTAAGAGTGAAAAATTAAATAGCAAACAACTAATTGATAAAGCAATGGTTCTCAAACTTTAGCATGTATCAATACCACTCAGGGGACTTATTAAAACACAAGAGTACTGGGTTTCTCCCCAGAGTTACTGATTCAGTAAGTCTGGGGAAAGGGCTAAGAATCTGAATTTAACAAGTTCCCAGGTGATACTGCTGGGAACCACCTTTGAGGACCACTGCTATAAATAAAGCACCACAATTACGGAAAGATTCATTTCTTCTCATGACTTCATTCCTAGTGGGAGACTCCCTTTTCTGAATATGATACAGTAGCTTGTGGCAGACCAACACTCCTGCTGAGAACTAGGAAAACTAGATACATTTTAAAAATCATTGTTTAAAGGTGTTAGAGAGCTGCTGAAGCAACCAACACTAGAAGGGTCTAGATTCTGGAAAAGAAGAACAGTAGAGAAATGAGATGACATTCTGCAGCCACTTTTTCCCCAAGTACATTTGCTGATTCTCAGGTAAAAGGAGAAGCAGCCAGACTTCGCTGAGGCAGAGGAACCACAAGAGCGCTTTGGGAAGAGATAAAAGTCAAGACTTTAGGAGTCTAAATAAGATCCCAGTGAGGCCGGGCGCGGTGGCTCACGCCTGTAATCCTAGCACTCTGGGAGACCGAGGTGGGCGGATCGTTTGAGCTCAGGAGTTCGAGACCAGCCTGAGCAAGAGCGAGACCCCATCTCTACTAAAAATAGAAAAGAAATTATATGGACAGCTAAATATATATATAGAAAAAATTAGCCGGGCATGGTGGTGCATGCCTGTAGTCCCAACTACTCGGGAGGCTGAGACAGCAGGATCCCTTGAGCTCAGGAGTTTGAGGTTGCTGTGAGCTAGGCTGATGCCACAGCACTCACTCTAACCTGGGCAACAAAGTGAGACTCTGTCTCAAAAAAAAAAAAAAAAAAAAAAAAAAAAAGATCCCAGTGAAAGAAGAGTTGAAGACCTGGGCCTAACACAAGGCTGGTTTTCCCCTGAAGCCACTTACCAAATTCTACACAGTGAGAGCTTCAAATCAAAATTGAAAGCCTCTGAAAATCAAGAGTGAAATTTTCAGCAATCTCACTGTTCTCAAGAGACAAATATTACAGTATAAAACCCACTGCTGGGGAAGAACCCCTGTGAACGCACAAGACCATCAGTTGGAAGCCTTGGATGGGTACTTGCTAGGAATAAGGGCAAAGCGGAGGGAAACAAAGTCTCATCCAACCTGCAATACAACCTCGACCCTCAGCTCAGTCCCCGCCAGTATTAGGCGGTCAGCCCCCACTCTACCTGCCTAGCAAAAGGAAGGGTGATTTCCTCTCTGAGAAAGAATAGCATTATCCAGAGCCTTACTTCATTCACGATACCCAGCATTCATATAACCAAAAACCAAAAGGAAAAGCAGACAATAGAAATAGATGCTCAGATGATCTACGCATTGATGTTAACAGAAAGATCTATTTGATGACAAGTATGTCTTCACAAATAGGGAAACAAAACAGCAACTCAAAGTACTGTAAAAATAAAAATGTTTAAATAGGGGAAAATATATAAAGATTACATGTGAGAAATGAAATCTATAAGAATCAAATTGAAAGTCTAGATCTTAAAAGTATAATAACTAAAATTAAGAATTTGAAGAGTTGATTTAACAGCAGCAGAACAAACACTGAAGAGAGAACTGGTAGCTGAAACTTGAGTCAGTAAAATGTACCCAAACAGAAGCACACAGAGAAAAAAATAATAGAAAATACAGGGGAAAAAGTACAAAGAGAATGTTAAACACTGTGAAAGGGTCTAACAAGTACGCAACCGGAGTCTCAAAAGGAGCGAAGAGAGTGAATGGGGGCAGAAGCAATACTGAGAGGGAAAAATGAATTTTTTAAACTGAGGAAAAGACATTAACCCACAAATTCAAGAAGCTCTATGAACACCAAGCAAAATAAACATAAGAAAACTACACAAAGATATATTATAATTAAATATTGATTGCCAGAAACAAAGAGTGACTCTTCCTTCAGGATATCCAGAAACTATACCATGATTACTGGGAGAGCAGGCTGTATGTGACGGAGTATGCATTACACTTGGAAAAAAGTGCGAATCACTCACTACTGGAACTGCACAAACTGGCCACTAACAAAAATGACCCCTACTTGTGAGACTTCATTGAAACATATTACCTGAACGAGCAGGTGAAATCCATCAAAGAATTGGGTGACCATGTAACCAACCTGCGAAAGATGAGGGCCCCCAAATCTGGCATGGCGGAGTATCTCTTTGATAAGCACACCCTGGGAGACAGTGACAATAAGAGCTAAGCCTTAGGCTAACTTCCCCATAGCCCCGGGGTGACTTCCATGGTCACCCAGGCAGTGCATACCTGTGGGGGTTTCCTTTACCTTTTCTGTAAGTTCTACCAAAACATCCACTTAAGTTCTTTCATTTGTACCATTCCTGCAAAAAGAAATTTGAAGGAATGGTACAAAAACCAAACAAACAAACAAAGGGAAACTGTCAAAAGCAACCAAAGGAAAAAAAAGACACCTTTCTAAGGAGAAACAACACTAACAGCTAAATTCTCAACAGAAATAATAAAACCAGAAGATAACTTGAAAGTACTGAAAGAAATAACTGCCCACCTAGAAAGCACTGCTCAGTGAGTATTTCCTTTAAAAAATGAAGGAAAAATAAAGGCATTTTCAGATGAACAAAAACAATTAAAGAATTCACTATGGGCGGACTTGCACTGGAAGAAATAGCAGGGGGAGCTAGCTCTTCAAACTGAAAGGAAAATTATCCTACCCCAAACTGAAACACAGAAATGCAGAAGGGGGAGCCGAGCCAAGGGCAGCAGTGTGTGCCTGGAGTCCCAGCAACGTGGGAGGCTGTCATGGGAGGACTGCTTGAGTTAAAGGCTACAGTGCGTTACTATCTTGCCTGCAAACAGCCACCACACTCCAGCCTGGGCAACATAGTGAGACTTCATCTCTTAAAAACAAGAAAAGAAATGCAGAAAGGGAAGAAGAGCAATGGAAAGAATAAAAATGTAAGTAAATATAAGTAGTGATTATACAAAACAATAATTTCTTAGAGAGCTTAAAATATATATGGGTGAAACTAATAAGAAAGCAGAACACAAATGGATTACTTTCTAAAGTTCTAGCATTATTGGGGAAGTGGTAAAAATTATAATTTGTATCAGACTGTAATACATCAAAGATGTATGTTATAATCTCTATTATAACCATTGAAATAATAATAAAAGAATGTATAACTAAAAAGTTACTAGAGAGAAAATACTGAATAATAATAATTATTCATTCAAAAAAAGGCAAAAAAAAAAAAAAAAAATCCAAAAAAACCCCAGGTAAATCAAAAAGAAAACTTATTTTCCTGGAAGCTAAATACAATTTCATGATGCTTTCTAGGACAAATAAAGTTTGAAAGTTTAAGGAAGGAAAAAGATATACAACATACAACATTTACCAAAAGAAAGCTAGCAAAGATATACTAATACACAAAGCAGACTTTAAGGCAGAAAGTATTACTAGAGAGTAAAGAGGGTAGTAGCGTTAATCCACCAGAAGGATATAAAAACTCCAAGTGAACCAAGTGGTTAGAAATTAGCCATCACTGGGAGCTAAGAATACTTTTGCTAAATAGCCTTGAAGTTCAATGCAAAACACTGGCTGTAACCAATTCTATTTAGTAAACCTAAGAATTAGTAACTCCTAAACTCAAGCCATCCTCCTGTCTCAGTCTCTTTTAAAAGTATATTCTAGTACTCATATTCTCCTTCTTCAAACACAGGTAAAGCATTCACTGAAGAATGAAACTGAAATCTTTGCACTCCACTGACCTAAATGGCAGAATCACTATCATAACCATTATTGGCTATGTTTGGGACTGGAACTGGTTGGACCTGGAATCCAACCAGCTGATCAGTGATTCTGTGAGAATCTACGAACCCTAAATTCAAAAGACTCTCAACTTATTTCTCAAGCACCATTTTACGTGTATTTATACAAATATACCAATATATTTATATACATAATAGTGCTTGAAAAACATATGTGTATCTATTTTTTAACTTGTTCAGTTACTAGACTGAAGTACTGAAAAGGCAAAAATTCTTAAGAAAATAGCCTACAACCTAAAAGTGCTCTTATAGGTGACAAAAAAGCTGTGTCCCTAATTTCTTCCAAAAATGTCTAAAATCAAAAGCAGGCTCTTGGGAGAAAGCGGTTAGAGTCTACTTAATATAGCTGATATTTGAAGGACTTAAACATTGAACTTCAATATTGTCTCTGTCACAAGACATTCTACATCCTGCGGCTGGTAACATCACAATGAAGTTTTGTAAAAGCATCAGCAGTTAACATATGGGTATGAAAGCACTTTGCCAACTGATTATTTCTCATAAATGGAATTAAAATGTGCTCATTCATGACCATACATTTAAAACTCCAGACAAACAAAATCTACATGCTTATCACACTACAACCCCAATTGCAATGGTTAATAAATTTACTCAAATAAAATGTAATCCAATTTGCTAAACAGGAGCCAGGCATATTAATTCCTGAGACACCAATTATGATGAATTTTAGACATTTTATTTCATTAGGCTACAGTTTTGTATTTCACAAATTTTTTAAAGATGGGGTCCTGCTATGTAGCCCAGGCTGGAATGCAGTGGTGCAATCACAGCTCAGTGCAGCCTTGAACTCCTGCCCTCAAGCAATACTTCCACCTCAGCCTCCAGAGTAGCTGGGACTACAGGCATCTGGCTCTGTTTTGTGTTTTTACACTTCTTATTTGTGTTCTTCTTATAATATCCTATTCAAAACTTTGGTCACTAGCCCAACTCATTTTTCAGGAACACATTTAAAAAAAACAATGTCAAAAGCTTTATGGAAATGCAATTAAGGAACCACAACATTACATAACTATATTTAGGCAAGGACAGTTCCACCCACTGTTTACTGAGTAAGGATGAATAAGGATATTCTCCCTCTGTAAGCATAGTGCCTGGCCTGTGCTACTATTTGATAAATTTGAACTATTATTTTTTGAAAGGAAAACTTTAGTTTGAGCAAAATACAGATAAAACTTGCTGGACATTTCACCTAAGATGAGTGGATTTGTTCCTATCTTAAAAATAAGTTATATGGCTGGGTGTGGTGGCTCACACCTATAATTTCTGTACTTTGGGAGGCCAAGGTGGGAAGATTGCTTGAGGCCAGGAGTTGGAGATGATCCTCAGCAAAACAGAGAGATCTTATCTCTGCAAAAACCAGAAAAATTAGCCAGGTGTGGTGGCGTGTGCCTGTAATCTCAGCTACTTGGGAGGCTGAGGCAGGAGGATGGCTTCAGGCCAGGAGTTTGAGGTTGCAGTGAGCTATGATGATGCCATTGCACTCTAGGCCAGGCAACAGAGCAAGACCCTACCCTGTCTCCCCACCAAAAAACAAAACAAAGTTATATGCCTGGGCTTTTCAAGCCAATGCTCTCTGTGCTGGAGTTCACTTCGCAAAACCTACTTCTGGACATGAATCTTAGGTCTGTTGTTTGGTATTCCCTCAGCCCATTTCTGTGTGGCGGTGAGGTGGCTTTCATTCAAATATGTGCCCTTGTCAGATCCTTCCATTTTTATATCTCCCCCCTCATGATAAAGCATGCCTGTTAAAACATGGCTTCGTGATTAATCAACAACACAAAATAGATGTACTTGAGGAACCTGAGGAGAAGCACAAACTCAAACCCCACTGCTGATAAATTCATTACAAAAGGTCTACTGAGAAAATATTTATGGAAGGTAGCCTGAAGAATGTGCAATCTACCTACTTATCTAGATAATCTAAAACAGATCCTTAAATTAAATCAGTCTAGAGATCTGAGTACTTGGATCACATTATTTTGCAGGCACCAGAACTGCTTTTACTGAATTATGTTTTGACGTTATGTCACCAACCTACACAATGAGGCAAGGAGGAGTTTAACTAAAACATAAAGTAAAACTCAACACATAGCCCTTTGAAATGCATGCTGTATTTACCCAAGGAAATAGCTGAGGAGTCTCTCACTACAAGCAGTCTTTAGGAATCCAAAGAAGAAATTGATATCTTTTATCATATGGTCACTGAACCATGTAACTGATACTATTTCTCTCTGAATTGGCTACCAAAAAAGCAAAGCCAAATTTGTGGCTCTCTAGCAAATACTTAAGACTTCAGTCCAAGTATTTTGTGTACAGAGCGCATTCCCGTTTCCATCTTAATTTTTCATCTTCAGTTCTGAATTCATCACCCACTTATCTCTGTATGTTACCAACAGTATGTTGCATGTATCTGTGTAAGTCATTATGAATCCTTTCTGGAACAAGATGTGGCATAAGAAAATGATATATTCCACTTAAAAAATTATAGCACAATAAGAAGATATTTTTCTTCCATTAATAAACATTTTATGAGCTCAATTTCTAAAGGCATTTTCTTTTATGTGGTCGAAATTGCCTTCTAAAGGAAAATTGAAAGTGCTTTAGCAAATACTATGCCTAAAATTAGAAAATTCTAACAGAGGAACTACAAAAATAAAACACTTTCATTATATATTTTTAACTGTGGAACACAGAAAATTATAAATATATCCCTATGCAAAAATCCCCCAAAAGCCATTTTTAATTTTAAAATATAGACCAAATCACCTTAAATGCAGTTACAGTTGAATACTTATTTTAAATGGGAACTGAATATACAAGCTTCAAAAGTGGTTCATAAGATTTTTGTACAACTCCTTCCCGAGATGTTCTGTGTCTAGAATAGAGGATGCTGCCAACCATTCCTTAAGGTGAGACAGCATAGAATTTAGGGCCCCCAAAATTCTTGCTAAATTCCTGCTGGGATTTCAGCAATCTCCTTGCCGTGACTTGGGGAAAATAAAAAGCTTACAACTCCTTCAAGAAAAAAAAAAAAAAAAGACTTCTTTAGTGTGTAATATTTTACCCATTCATGAACACATATTTATTCTGTTCATAACTTTTGACTTTTAACATCTAATTAATTGATCATAATCACAGTTCTTGGCCCTCATGGTGACCATAAACAAGTGAGCTATGTTACCAGAAACAAAGTGAAAATGTTCTACTATACAATGAATATTATACTCCCTCACTGACAATAACTTCATCAAAAACAAGAATTTCACAGGGAACTTCCGAACAGCACCATAAAAGTACAACCTGTTCTTAAAGCACTTTATTCAAACACCAAACATATAAAATACAAGTTAATATTAAGTGGAATAATGAGAAGTCAACTGTTGTTTCCCAAGTTTAACAATAGTCTAGATTATTTAAAGGCATTTCAGTCATATGAAATAACAATGTTTCTACAGTGCTTTATGATAGAAGTGAGCATTTATTAAGACTATCAAAATGTTTGGCCTCTACTGTGAAATTCTTCTTTCTAGTGTGGTAACTTTATTGATGGGCTAAGAAACCACTTGGTAGCATTCTGAAATCACAGGTGTTAGGTTACACAGGTATCTCCTACATTTTAGGGATGGGTCATCTCTGTTAGAGATGTTTGCTTTCCAGCCAATAAAAACGTGCACCAGAAATTAAACTCACAGTCAAGTTTGCAATTCTGTGTCTCTAACCAAAGACTGACACAAGTAAAGGAAATAGGATACACACCTCCTTGTAGTTGGCCTGCTCTCCTTCAGTTCCTCCCTCTCTCACCCAACCTTGTTAGTTGGATTCCCACCCAACCTTGTTAGTCTGAATGCTAACTCATTCTTCAAAACACTTCCAGAAAGTGTTCCCTGATCCCTTCCTCCACCCTCCACATCCATCAGGATGGCCTAAATGGCCAGCTCCTCAGTGCTCTATCTTAGCTCACACCACTTACCACACTGTTTTGAAAGTACCTTGCTGTCGCCCTCTCCTGAATTAGCTAACTTCTAGAAGCCAGGGGGGGAAAAGGCTGCTTCGAAGGTCAATAAAAATTCAAATCCTGCACTTCTTAATCCTCGGCACAAGAACCGGTAACTCTTAAAAGTTAGATGTCATTTATCATTAAATGGATTAACAATATAATCAAATCTTCTTGCATCACTGGCAAGCTTTCATGGTACAATTTTAATGAACCAGCTTTTTCTTAAGCGGGGTTAGGCTTACACGGGGAAAAACAGCACTATATTTTTAACCTCAAAAAAAAAAAAAAAATCTCTTCCGCCAAAAAGCCTACTCCCCAGGTGATGCTGTAAACTTGTCCTGGCAAAATTTCACATCTAATCTAAAAGGCAAAACGAGCCCACTGGCGCCCACTAACACATTTCCCAACCACAGAGATTGGTCACCAGCGCTGAGACACCACCAGCTGTCTATGACCTAGCCTCCAAAGAGGCTGGGTCCTTTCCTCGCTCTCTCCCAAACTTCCGTGATGGGCATCACCTCGGCTCTCCTCCAAGACGGCTTGGAAGCAGGGACTTCTGTCCCTAACCCCAGCCCACAACTTCGTCCTCAACCACGGGGTAGAAGTTAGGACCACAGTCTACTAATCCCCGCGCCACGAAAGACAGCACCTCCCAACTCCAGGACGTTTCTGTCCCCCAAGACCGAAGACGCGAGATTGTGAAGTCCCGGCGCCCCCGCCACGGACAGCTGGATTGGGTCGGAGCCTCCAGTCCAGACGCGTTCTGGTGGGGTCCTCGGAGGGGCCCTGGGCACGACCTGACCGGCCGCAACCACAGGTGTCCCTTCGGACTCCGTGCACTGGACGGCGAGGTGGGAGCGGGCAGAGGGGAACCATCCCGGGAGGGTGGACGGGTGGCAGGAGGCGGCCAGGAAATGACAAGCGTCAGCCCGTCGGAGTTCGGCCGGGCCGTGGAGAACTTGGCAACGAGTGTCTAAAACGGGGAGGCTGAGCACTAAGAGGATTAAGGGAGCCGGCGACGGCCTAGGGCCGGCAGGGCCGCGCTGCCGGGGCCGGGGAGTGGGACAGGGGAGCGCAGGAGGCACCGACGCGAAACGGCCCCGGCCGGCTGGACGGCACGGACTGCTACCCCGCAGCCCCCCGCCCAGACGCCGACGCCGCCCCGCCCTCGGAGCTGAGAACCGCGCCGCCCTCGGCCCCCGTCCGTCTGCTCCGTACCTCGCCTGCCGCTCCCCCGGCGTCGGGACCGCCGACCTCCCCGCGTCGCTCGAGTAGGTCTGGGCTTGGCCAGTCCACTCCCGCCCTCACGCCCGCCCTCACGCCCGCCCTCCCTCTCACGCCCCGCCCCCGGCGCCGCCGGCGCACGTACGTCACGCACGCGCGTGCGTCACTTCCGGGGCCTTCGGCACGTGAGGGAGGGTGCCGGCGGGTTCAAAGAGGCCGAGCTGGGTGGGCGCGGCCTTAGCGCCGGAGGGCCAAGTGAGGAGGGCGGCCTCTGGGCTGATGCTGGGGCGCGCTGGAGCCGCGGAGAAGCCGGCGTTTCCCGATCTTTTCCTCAATGCCGGCTTCCGGGTTCAGACTAGCAGTAGCCCAAGGGCGACACTGCCCTTCGGTGCCGCCCAGGCCTCGGGCTGCTGGGCGACTGGGCGGCGGAGGCCGAAAAGCCTGCGGGAGAGAGGAGTCACTGGGCCGGCGGCGTGGGGAAGGAGGCCCCTTGAGAAACTAGATCTTAGATCTTAGGGTTTTACAAGTGTTCGAGTTACAGGATCTTAGATTGGTTGATCCAAAAGCAGTTTTCACAGCTGAGCATAACTGAGACACAGAAGTTAAATTAGTCAGTGTCACGTAGTGCTAATGGCCGTGTCACAAATGGAATCCAGTCCTCGTGATTCACATTTCAGGAATGTTTAAAACAGTAGCTAAATACTGACTACTCTGCATCCTGAATGCCATCTGTGGCATAAAATGCAGTCACAGCAGGTGAAAGAAATGAAAGAGTAATGTGCTGTGTCTGGGAGGCAGAGCTGGATTAGAATCTCAGCTTTTCTAATTGCTACAGAACTAAACTGGGGTCCACTTGCTCAGAGCGGCTGTAACTGGCCCCGTGAACAAATTTCAGTGACTCTAGTATGTTTTTTATATTCCTCTCCGTTAACTAACTACTTGATCTTTTCAGTTCTTTTCCAGAAATGGTGGTTTTTCTGCAAGACAAAGGAGCTGAGGTTCTGAAGGCCCCTGGGCAGACTTCCTCGGCCAAGATTCACCATCCCCCACAACTCAAAAAGCCCCTTGTTAGTTACACCACTACATGCCCCAGAGCTTGTGGCCCTTCCTTTAAAAGCCCGTGATGTCCCTTAGTTGGAGAGATGAATTTGCAGCTTCTCCCCGTCTCCCGAAAAGACATCTGTCCTATTAAAAATCCCTTTTCCCTTTCAACATAGGAGTTTTGGGGGGGAAAAAAGTAAAAAATTCTTTTCTTGACAATCCTCGTTGTCTCAGTAATTGGGTCTTTGTGCCAGGAGCAACTGGACCTAGGCCAAAACCCCCTTCAGGTTTCGACAACATGGCAAAGCTAGACACTGAAGCTGACAGAGTTGCAGTGGGAGAAAGAGGCATTTTTATTGTATGGTGCACCACCCAAGGAGAACAGGAAGCTAACATTTCAAGACCTGAACTCCGGGGTGGCTTACGAGCAAGGGATTTTAAAAGCAGGGGTACACTTCAGAAAAGCCGAAGTTGCAGGCAAAAGTGTAAACCAGTACACATAGGTTATATACTGGCCTGGGCCTAAAAGGCGGGATATCCTGAAGCAGGGGCCTACGGGTCACAGGTGCATTCAGGGATTCTTGGATTCGCAGAAAGGAATGCTAAAATGAATCTGACTTTCTTGGCCCCTCAGGGAGAAGCTTAGAGCAAAGAAAGGTGGTCAGAGTTCAATTCCTCAGTTCCCCCTTATCTGCATTTTCCATCCAGTGGGAGTTTCTGAAAAGCAACTCAAGAACACATGTTAAGTTGCCATCTTTTGGTTCACATAGGGAACCAAAACACCTCATGATGCTGGCTTGCTTGAAGGGCCATTATTATTACTATCTTCCTGCTCATCAGGTTGCCCATTCACTCTTCAAGGCTAGCTAGGTGCCTGGAACATCCCTTGAAGGGGTTCAAGATTTTCCTTTATTTCCATGCTTGGGCCCCACCCCCTCTATAGGCCCCTAAGAGGGGTCCCTTCTCTGCTTCCTCTCATTGTCGCCTTTGTGATTGTGGACAGGTTGCCTAATTTCTCAGTCTTTGTTCATTATTTTTAAAGTGAGGATTAATTGATTCTTTCTTAGCCAGGTGTGGTGGCTGAGCCTGTAGTCCTAGCTACTCAGGAGGCAGAGGCAGGAGAATTGCTTGAGCCCAGGAGTTGTAGTGAGCTATGATGATGCCACTCACTGCACTCTAGCTCAGGCAAGAGCGTGAGACCCTGTCTCAGAACAAAAAAAAAAATTGATTATTTCCTCAAAATCTTCCTAATGTGTGCTAGGCTGAGAATAAACTAGAGTATAAAACAGAAGTACCTGTGCTGAAGAGTTTACGTTCTACGAAGAGGTGGAAGGACCAATAAACAATAAATTTATAGTAGTACGTTAGATGGTGATTAATTGCTGCTGCCAAAAGACAAAATTACAACAAATTTAGTTTAAAGATCTTAATTGGCTTTTATTTGTGATTCTAGAATCAGGCAATACCTCATTCTATAAAACAGAATGAGTGTTCCAATGAGCTGAGCAGAGGAGGTTGGTTTACAGAAAGAAGCGTTGAGCAAAGCAGAAACAAAACAAAAAGGAGAGCTCATTTCAAAGTTTCTTCTCTTGTAAAGGTTAAAGCAAAGGGGACTTCCTTATCATGCTGGCTAAAACGGGCCTGTCTGGGTGTTTGGCTGTTACCTTTCTCATTTTCCTGATTTGTAGTTCCAGCTTGGTGGTGTGGAGCTTCGGTGTGAGTGTGTCTGTTTTGGTTTGGTCTGTTGGGCCTAGTCCAAACCAGTGGTCTCCCATAAATTTTATTTAAAAGTATGGAGAAAAAAAATTGCAGGGAAGGAGGATATGAAGTGCAACCCAGAAATTTTCAGTTTTAGAGTGGAAAGGAAAGGCCTTAATACAAGGTGAGGGGGCAAAGTATGCTGCTATGCAAATATATGGACAAGACTGTCCTGTGCTGAGGGAGCAGCAAGTGCAAAGGCCCTCTTGATACCACCAACCTGGATCGGTAGCAGAGTGAATTAGGGGGGAGTAGAAAAGATCAGAAGGCTGTAAACTAGAGTAAAATCTTAAGCGCCCCCAGCCAACTGAAGAGTGTTACCAGAAGTTTGGTACTTGTCTCTGAGGGCGCATCAGAAGAACAAGGACAAGTGGTTTGAAGAGAAGGAAAGAGAAGTTTATTAATTTGTGGGCAAATGAGGTTGGCAGACTCCTGTCTCAAAGTACCAACGTCCTGCAGAGTTTGGGTGTTTTTCTGTTAACAAGGCAAAGCAAGTAAGGAGCCAAGCCCAAAGTCAATATGGGAGGGAATGAGCAAGAGTAGGGAAGCTGGAAGGTCTAACTCATTGGGGATTCATGGAACAATCTACCACACATGTCTTTATTATTCCACTGCTAATTTTGATGCTGATAATTGATTTAGAGGAGAAATTCTTTATCATGCTAAGTAGTTTCTTGTTTCACTCAGGAATGGGTACTTGTGCCTGGGTTTCCATCTTCGCCTGTAATTCAGTAAAAACACTGGCTACCCCGGTATCAAAATGACTGTTGGCCAGGCGCGGTGGCTCATGCCTGTAATCCTAGCACTTTGGGAGGCCGAGGCGGGAAGATTGCTTGAGGTCAGGAATTGGAGACCAGCCTGAGCAAGAGTGAGACCCCGTCTCTACTAAAAAAAAAAATAAAGAAATGATCTGGACAGCTAAAAATATATATAGAAAAAAATTAGCCGGGCATGGTGGCACATGCCTGTGGTCCCAGCTACTCAGGAGGCTGAGGCAGAAGGATCGCTTGAGCCCAGGAGTTTGAGGTTGCTGTGAGCTAGGCTGATGCCACGGCACTCACTCTAGCCCGGCAACAGAGTGAGACTCTGTCTCAGAAAAAAAAAAAAAAATGACTGTTAATCTAGGTGTGTTTATGAATTTCTTTTGTCCAGTCTTGTCAGTAGTTATTACAATGTCTGAGTTTCCACATTTTCATGTCTCCTTGTCCCTCTCCCTCCCTGTGTCTGCTGGATTTCCTGTTCTCTCCTCTCCATGCCTTTTGTTTTGGCTTAAAACACCAGCAGGATGGGAGGGGCAGGGGAAAGAGAATTGCCTTGGGGAAAAACATCTCTCAGGAGTAGATGGAGAATCCATGGACCATACCTCTCCCATGGGCTATTAGATACACACACACACACACACACACACACGTATATATATATTTTTGAGACAGAGTCTCACTCTGTTGCCCGGGCTAGAGTTCGTCTATTAGATATTGAGAGTAAATTTTACAAACTTTCTTAGCATCATATGGATTTTCCTTTGTAGATTTCTATCAACGGAGAGGGGCACCATCACGATACCGTGTTGAGGTTATGTAGCAACCTCATCCTGCAGCAAGACTGTTGAATCAGAACCCAAGAACAATAACTTTTGGTATCATCTTCTTGTTAGTGATTGCAGGTGATGTCATTTTATCACATACAATTATAAGCAAAATGGATATTTTGGGTCACAATGCAGCAAGAAATTTATAGCTACATTTCCTTCAATAAAGCGGCCCTCTTCTGCCCCCAACAGAAACATAAAATCTATGGTAATTGATGTTTTCACCACAAAATTATACTGTTTCTAGAAGAAATGTCTCTTCTAAAATTGGCTAACCATCAACATAACATAAAATAGCTTGAACACAGTGTCATTTCACAAAGATATTGTTTGTGCAGACTTGCTGGGTTAATAACTGGTTTCCCATAAAAGAAGTAATCACTATGTCTTTTGACAATCCAAAATAAGTGACTAAGGCAAAGATCTCAATCAATGGAGGTTTATTAAGGCAAAGTTTGAGGATGCACTCAGGAAAAGCACTAACCACACAAGAATCTGTGATCTGTGTTCTCCAACAAGGGATTTGGGAACTGTGTATTTAAGGGGAAAGGACATACAAAAAGAAAAAGGAGTATCGGGTGGTCCCTAGGCAAATGGTTACATTCTTGTGGGACTTTAGTTAGTGCCCAGGAAATCTACGGTTTACATAAGATAAGGTGAGTCTTTGAAAAGAAAAAGGAAGTGAAGGAAGAATCAATTACGCAGATGTCTCTGGGTAGGTAGAAGAATAATTGATGTTGTCTTGTCTCTGTCCAGCACCTGGGAAGATAAACTTGTAATCAACATTATTAGTGTGGAATCAGACTTTAGTTTTAGGGGCTGAACTTAGCCTGGAGACCTAAAGTTACAATTTGCATGTCCTTGTTTATGGGAGGCCAGCAAGGAATTTCCTTATGAGTGACCTCTGGGGGCAGTCCTTGTAGGTACCTGAGGCCTTTTACCTTTCCTTGGGGATCTGGCTAATGCATAATGTTAGTAACTGCTATTCATAGGAGTGCTGCATAATTCAGCCTCCAGGCTTGACCTTCCCTTTTGCATCAGGAGTTGGGAGGGGATGGTCCTGAGATTTTATTTTCCTTTACACTTTGATAGATACAAAAAATAAACATCTTAGAACCATTATATATAGGTACATCTAAATCTGATTGCTGAGCTCAAATAAACAACAGTTTTCAGAGGCAACACTGCAAATGAAGACAGAGGTGACATAATACAACTTACGAATAGATCTGGAGGTGATGAAAAACTGATTTTTAAAAAGGTAACTGTTTATTTATTTGGACATTTGATTTTACTCTATTGGATTAAACAAAGCTCTAATTTTTCAGTGCATGAAAGTTCAACTGATTGAAGCATTAAAAAAAGGGTAAGGAGACATCAGATCGTGTTGGGTCTTGTTGGTCAACATGTCAGGTTTCAGTCTGAAATGTAAGGTCTTGATGCAGTTGCTCATAGCTGAAGAATGACCAGATGCACCAAAGTAAGACAAGCATGAAAATGAGGTTTACAGAGGAGGGAAAGATAGGATTATAGAGCAAGAATAAGACATAGGCTTACAGAGCATGATACATATGCCACAAATGACCACTGGACCCACTGTCACAGCATAGAGAGAGCAAAAAGGCATTGGTTATGGTTTCAGTATTGTTTTAGAGTGCCCAGATTGGGACCTCCCTGTGGCACGGAAGTCACCATGGAACCACTTTGATTGGACAGTTGGGTCTTAACTACGCACGCGGGTTGTTCTAGTTCCCTTTCCAGACTCTGTGGTGGCCATGCTGCTTGGCCCATGGGCTGGAGAGTCCTCTGCATTCTTTTGCAGCTGGCGCACTGAGTTATGATTGGCAGATTCATAGGGTGTTCCCTCCTCCCCCAGGTATGGAAGCCTCTCGGGAGAGGATTAGGATGGGGCAGGACCAAGATGGAGGCCTGGGGCCCACCCTTGTCCTTCTTCCTGCGTGGGGCAGTTGCACCAAGGCAGCAACACCCACTTTCATCCCTAGGAGACCTGGAATCCCTCGATATCCACCTAACAATTGTAAGGATTTTGGCTTTTAATCTGAGTTAGATGAGAAACCATCAGGAAATTTTAAGCAGTGGACATGATCTGATTTCACGGCTTGCAATCTTCAGAATAGAAGATAAGGGAGTCAGAAAAAAGTCAAGGATGACTCCTGGTTGGAGGGTTGTGACTTTTACTAAGACAGGGATAGTGCAAAAGGGAAATAATTTTAAGAAAACGGTATGTTGAGCTTGTAATATATTGAATGTGAGGTGACTGTAGGACATCTGAGTAGGGCTGGATAAATTGGTTTGATTGAAACCACCCTTTGTGGCCAGGCACAGTGGTGCAAGCCTGTAATCCTAGCACTCTGGGAGCCCGAGGCGGGAGAATTGCTTGAGCTCAGGAGTTGGAGACCAGGCTGAACAAGAGTGAGACCCCATCTCTACTAAAAATAGAAAAATTAGAAAACTAGCTGGGTGTCACTGTGTGTGCCTATAGTCCCAGCTACTCAGGAGGCTCAGGCAAGAGGATTGCTTGAGCCCAACAGTTTGAGGTTGCAGTGAGCTACGATGATGCCACTGCACTCTACCCAGGATGACAGAGCGAGACTCTGTCTCAAAAAAAAAAAAAGAAACCGCCCTTTATGAAATTAATAAAGAACCACAAGGTAGGAAATGTGATAGGGGAAATATACATATAACCAGCAATTGTTCCCTAGCTTGCTTTCCTATAATTTCTTACTACTCAGGAATCATATAGCTCGTGGTCACAAAGATTCTTAGTTTTCTTCATTGTTCCCATAGATAATATCCCCCTTGTGAAACCTAAGGATAGTTTTTGAGATAGCTTCTAGACCCTGCATTCTAGTACAATGGCTGACCCACCCATACCAGTGGCCCATACCATGGAACTGACTCAACTAGTATTGCAACCGATCCCCACCCAAGAATCAACTCAGCAAAAAAGACAATTTCTACACTCCTATGGGTCCACCCCAAACCCAGCCAATTAGCAGATGCAATTGCCTAGCCTTTTGCCTGCCAAACTATCTTTAAAAACTCTTTCTCCCAAATTCTCAGGAAGATGGATTTGAGAAATTTCTTCCATCTCCTCTAATGGCACCTGCGATATTAAACTCTTTCTCTGCTGTAACACCTGCTAACGCAGAGTATTGGCTTTCCTCTTGAGCAGCATGCAGTGAACCTGGTAAGGCAGTAATATGATCCCTAGGGAAAGATGTGGATTCCAGGTAACCGATTTGGGAGTTGTCAGTGTTTACAGTAGTCAGTGAAGTCATGAGAGTGAATGTAATCATCTAAAGGACTATATAACAGATAAGACATATGTGTGTATTTATCTTTAGGTATGAATGATAAACACCAAATCATGATCTGGCTCCCTCTGGCTGAAGGGAGATAGCTGGAGGCAACTGGAAAAGGACTACCAAAAGTATATTTAACTGCGGAGACAATATTTTAGTTCTTGCGTTGGATGATAGGTATATGGATATTCATTGCATTAAATATTATTCTTTATTTCAATTTATGTGTTATTTGTACATATTAGATTGTAAAAATCAGTCCCACTGGAAAAAAATAAATACAAAAGAGGGCTAAGAGTGGATCCTGGAGTGGGTCAAAAGGAGCCAGCAAAGAAGAGTGGAAAACAACAACAACAACAACAACAATATAGGCTGGGCGAGGTGGCTCACTCCTGTAATCCTAGCACTCTGGGAGGCTGAGGTGGGAGGATCACTCAAGGTCAGGAGTTTGAGACCAGCCTGAGCAAGACTGGGACCCCCCCCCCCCCCCGTCTACTAAAAATAGAAAGAAATTAGCTGGACAACTAAAAATATATAGAAAAAATTAGCCGGGCATGGTGGCGCATGCCTGTAGTCCCAGCTACTCAGGAGGCTGAGGCAGTAGGATCCCTTGAGCCCAGGAGTTTGAGGTTGCTGTGAGCTAGGCTGACACCACGGCACTCTAGCCCGGGCAACAGAGTGAGACTCTGTCTCAAAAAAAACAAAAACAAAACAACATAGAAGCAAGAGGTAAACTTGAAAACAGGAGTAATGTGACATGTGAAAGCCAAGAGTAGAGGAAGACAGCTAAGGAATTGGTCTGCAGTGTCAGAGTCTGCAGAAAAGTTGGGTAAGATGAATTTAGGCAAGAGAAGTGAAAACGTATGTCCATATGAAGACTTGTACATGAATGTTAATAGCAGCGTTATTCATAATATTCATAATAGCCAAAAGCCATCAACCCAAATATCTATCGACATGGATAAACAAAAATGTGGCATGCCCATACAATGGATAGATACATACAATAAAAAGGAACTAAAAAAATAAAAAGTTAAAAAATTTTTAGAAAGGAACTAACTACTGACATATGCTACAAGAATGAACCTCAAATATACTACTCTCATTTATAAAAGAAGTCACACACAAAAGACCACATATTATATGATCCTATTTACATGATATGTCCTGAAGGGAGTTAAATCTATAAAGACAGAAAGTAGATTACTGGTTGCCTACAATTTGGGGTAGGAACAGAATAACTGCAAATGGGCACATGGGATCTTTTTTTGGGTTGTTGGAAATATTCTAACATTGGAATGTGGTGATGGTTGCACAGCTCTGTAAATTTATTAAAAATCATTGAATTGTAGGCCGGGCACGGTGGCTCACGCCTGTAATCCTAGCACTCTGGGAGGCCGAGGCGGCTGGATCGCTCGAGGTCAGGAGTTCTAGACCAGCCTGAGCAAGAGTGAGACCCCCCGTCTCTACTAAAAATAGAAAGAAATTATATGGACAACTAAAATATATATATACAAAAAATTAGCCAGGCATGGTGGCGCATGCCTGTAGTCCCAGCTACTCGGGAGGCTGAGGCAGTAGGATCGCTTAAGCCCAGGAGTTTGAGGTTGCTGTGAGCTAGACTGACGCCACGGCACTCACTCTAGCCCGGGCAACAGAGTGAGACTCTGTCTCAAAAAAAAAAAAAAAAAAAAAAAATCATTGAATTGTAAACTTAAAATAGGTGAATGTTTATGGTATGTAAGTAATCTACCAATGATCTGTTTTTAAAAAGATACAAAATGAAAAGGCAAGCCACAGACTGGAAGAAAATATTTGCAAAACACATGTCCAACAAATAACTCATATCTAGAATGTATAAAGACCTCTGACAACTCAGTGATAAGACAAACAACCCAAATTTTTCAAACGGGCAAAATATTTGAAGAGACACTTCACCCTAAAAGATATATATGTGGTAAATAAGCACAGGAAAAGATACACAATACCATCAGTCATGAGGGAAATGTAAATTAAAATTGCAATGAAATACACTACACGCTCCCTAGAATGGCCAAAATTAAAAATGACCATACTAAATGTTGGCAAAGATATGGAACTTTCATAGGCTGCTAGTGGGAATGTACAATGGTATAAGCACTTTGGAAGATAGTTTGACAGTTTCTTAAAATGTTAAAGATATGTGTACAATATGACGCAGCCATCCCACTCCTATGTATATGCCCGAGACATGAAAACATATTGAAACTCCCCTTTATAAAATTAATAAAAGGCCTTAAGTCGGGAACTGTCTTAGGGGCCTGAACTCAGCAAAGGTATAGGCATAGTTAAAATATATATAGATTTTTTATATATATATATATAGAGAGAGAGAGAGAGAGAGAGATAAAACCAGCCATTGTTCCCTAGTTTGCTTTCCTATAATTGCTTAATTACTCAGGAGTCATACAGCTGATGGCCATAAAGATTCTTAGCTTTCTGCATTGCTCGCATAGATAACATCACACTTGGGAAGCCTAAGGTTGGTCTTTGAAATGTCTTTCAGACCCTGCATTCCAGTGGACCAACTGACCCAACCAGACAGTGGTCCATACCATGGAACTGACTCAACTGGTCTTGTGACTCTCTACCTAGGAACTGTCTCAGTGCAAGAAGATGATTTCTGCTTCTCAATCCTATGAGTTCTTTCCCAGCCAACCAGCAGACCCAATTCCCTATCCCTTTGCCCACCAAACTATCTTTAAAAACCCTGACCAAGGACAGGTGCAGTGGCTCACACCTGTATCCTAGCACTTTGGTAGGGCAAGGTGGGAGGATTGCTTGAGGCCAGTGATTCAAGACCAGACTGAGCAAGAGCAAGACTCTGTCTCTACAAAAAAAAAAGAAGAAAAATTAGCTAGGCATGGTGGTGCACACCTGTAGTCCCAACTATTCCTCCATGTAGTCCCAACTATTTGGGACACTTGAAGCAGAAGGATCACTTGAACCCAGGAGTTTGAGGTTGCAGTGAGCTATGATGATGTCACTGCATTCTAGCCCGGGCAACAGAGCAAGACCTTGTCCCAAAAACAACAAGAACAACATCAGAAAAAAAACCCTCACCCCAAAATTCTCAAGGAGACAGATTTGAGAAATCCCTCCTATCTCCTTGCTTGGTGTCTGGCGATACTAAACTCTTTCTCTCCTGTAACCCCTGCTGTTCCAGTGTATTGGCTTCCTCTTGAGCAGCGGACAATGAACCTGATCTTACTGGCAAGCCTTTCAGTCTTTCACAATTGAGTATGATGTTAGCTGTAGGTTTTTCATATATGGCCTTTATCATATTGAAGAAGTTTCCTGCTATTCCCAGTTTATTGGATTTTTTTAAATCATAAAAATATTAAAATTTTAAATTATATTTTTATAGCAGTAAAAAATATATAAAATATACATTCAAAACAATGCAGTTGGAGTCTTACCTAATGCCAAAAATTAACTCAAATTGGATCAAAAATTAACTCAAAATGGATCAAAAACATAAATGTAAGAGCTAAAACTGTAAACTCTTAGAAGAAAACATGGAGGCAAAGCTTCATGACATTAGATTTGGCAATGATTTCTTGGCTGTGACACCAAAGAGAGAGGCAATAAAATAAAAAAATAGACAAGTTGGACTTTATCAAAATTTAAAACTTTTGTACCTCAAAGGGAACTATCAACAATAAAAAGGCAACTCACAGAATGGGAGAAAATAAAGATGACCCTTGAAAAATATGGGTTTGAATTGTGTGGATCCACTTATTTGTGGTTTTTTTTTTCAACCAAACATGGATTGAAAATTCAGTATTTGTGGGATGTGAAGCCTGCATTTATGGAGGGCTGACTTTTTCCATATGCAGGTTCTGTAGGGCTGACTGTGGGACTTGAGTGTGCACAGATCTTGGTATGTGCTGGGGCCATGGAATTAATCCCCCACATATACTGAGAGATAAGTGTATTTGCAAATCACATTCAACAACAAACCAACAACCCAATTTACATGAGATGTTCTTTTCATTTATTGATGTCTTCTTTGATTGCTTTGGCAATGTTTTGTAGTTTTCGGTGTACAAGTCTTTCACCTTGGTTAAATTTACTCCAATGTATTTTATGCTTTTTGATATTATTGTAAATGGAATTTTTAAAATTTCCTTTTAGGACTGGTTGTTGTTAGTATGTAAAAATGTAAATAATTTTTTGTGTTGATTTTGTATCCTACTACACTGCTGAATTTGTTTATTAGTTCTAACGGTTTTTGTGTATATTGAATCCTTATGGTTTTCTACATATGAAATATTCAAGAACAGAGATTTTACTTCTTTCCAATTTAGATGTTTTAAATTTCTTTTTCTTGCCTAATTGTTCTGACTATAACTTTCAATGCTATGCTGAATAGAATTGGCAAAAACTAGTATTCTTGTCTTGCTCCTGATTTTAGTCAAAAAGCTTCCAGTTTTTCACCATTGAGTATGTTAGCTGTGCGTTTTTCATATATGTTCTTTCTTATGTGGAGGTAGTTTCCTTCTATTCTAGTTTTTTTAGTGGTTTTTTTTTTTTTTTGGTCATAAAACGGTGTTCAATTTTGTCAAATGATTTTTCTGCATCGATTCAGATCATGTAGTTGTTTTCCCCCTTCATTCTGATAATATAGTGTATTACATTCATTGATTTTTGTATGTTGAACTATGCTTGCATTCCAGGAATATATCCCACTTGATCATAGTGTATAATACCTTTAATATGCTGCTGAATTCAGTTTACTAGTATTTTCTTGAGGATTTTTCATCAATGTTCATAAGTGGTATTAGTCGGTTGTTTTCTTGTAGTGTCTTTGTTGGGCTCTGGTATCAAGGCAGTTCTGGCTTCATATAATAGAACAAGTTAGAAAGTGTTTCTTCCTCTTCAGTTCTTTGAAAGGGCTTGGCAAGCACTGGCATTAGTTCTCCTTTAAATGTCTGGTAGAATTCACTAGTGAAGCTATCTGGTCAAAGGCATTTATTTGTTGGGTTTTTTATTATTGATTTAATCTCCTTACTAGTTATAAATATAACCAGATTTTCTATTTCTTTGTAATTCAGTCTTGGTAGTTTTTGTGTTTTTAGGGATTTGCCATTTTATTTGGTTATTCAATTTGTTGGTGTATAATGTTCCTAGTATTCTCTCATAATACTTTTCATTTCTATAAAATCCATAGTAATGTTCCCATTTTCATTTCTGACTTAAGCTATTTGAGTCTTCTCTCTTTTTGTCTTAGTCTAACTAAAAATTTGTCAATTTTGCTGACCTTTTTAAAAAAACAACTTTTGGTTGTGATTTTTCTCTATTCTCTTGTTTTCCTATTTTTTATTTCCTTTAGCTACACTCTAATCTTCATTTCCTGCCTTCTGCTAGCTCGGGTCTAGTTTGCTCTTCTTTTTCTAGATCTTTTAAGGTATATTGTTAGGTGATTGATTTGAGATTTTTCTTTTTTTCTTTTTTTTTCTTTGTAGAGATGGGATCTCACTATGTTGCCCAGGCTGGTCTCATAAGCCTGGCCTCAAGCAATCCTCCCACCACAGCCTCCCCAGTGCTGGGAGCCATCACATCTGCCCCTTTGTTCTTTTCTGATGTAGATGCTTACAGCTATAAGTTTCCCTCTGAGCACTGCTTTAACCGCATCCTGTAAGTTTTGGTATGCCATGGTTCTGTTTTCATTCATCTCAAAGTATTTTCTAATTTCCCTTGTGATTTCATATTTGACCATTGGTTGTTCAAGAGTGTGTTTGATTTCCACATATTTATGTGCATTTTGAGTTTTCCTTCTGTTACTGATTTCTAGTTTCATTCCCTTGTGATTATAAAAGATACTTTGCAGGATTTCAATCTTATAAAATTTATTAAGGCTTGTTTTGTGGCCTAACTACAGTATACTCTGAACAACACTCCAGGAGTACTTGAGAAGAGGGTCTATTCCGCTGTTGTTGAGTGGATGTTCCATATATCTCTCAGGTCTAATTGGATTATAGTCTTGCTTAAGTGCTCTCTTTCCTGTTGATCTTGTCTCTGGTTTTCTGTTGCTGAAAATAGGGTAGTGAAGTCTTCAACTATTATTGTGGAACTGTCTATTTTTCCCTTCTATTATGTCCTTTTTTTTTTTTTTTGAGACAGAGTCTCACTCTGTTGCCCGGGCTAGAGTGAGTGCCATGGCGTTAGCCTAGCTCACAGCAACCTCAAACTCCTGGGCTCAAGCAATCCTCCTGCCTCAGCCTCCCGAGTAGCTGGGACTACAGGCATGCGCCACCATGCCCGGCTAATTTTTTCTATATATATATTTAGCTGTCTATATAATTTCTTTCTATTTTTAGTAGAGATGGGGTCTCGCTCTTGCTCAGGCTGGTCTTGAACTCCTGAGCTCAAACGATCCGCCCACCTCGGCCTCCCAGAGTGCTAGGATTACAGGCGTGAGCCACCGCGCCCGGCCCTATTATGTCCTTTTTTGCTTCATATGTTTTGGTGCTGTCTTGTTAGGGGCATATATGTTTTAAATTGTTATATTTTCTTGCAGTATATAATGTCCTTGTCCTCATAGCCTTTTTTGACTTAAAACCTATTTTGTCTGATAATACGTCCATCCCAGGTCTCTTCACATGAAATATATTTTTCCATTCTTTTATTTTCAATCTCTTTGTGTCTTTGTATCTAAAGTGAATCTCTTATAGACAAGTATATAGATACTTCATGTTTTCTTTTCTTTTAATACATTCTGGCAATATCTGCCTTTTAAATGGAGAGTTTAACATTTACATTTAAAATAATTACTGATAAAGAAAACTTTTGCCATTTTGCTAATAGTTTTCCATATGTCTCCTATTTTTTTTTTTTTCACATGTAAACATTTATGAGTCTCCAAAGCTCTGGGAGACTGTCACTCGAGGGAACAAAGGCAGAGTTCAGGGAGGGGAAAGGTTCAGCGCTGCTACTGGTCTTGGCGAGCACACTTCCTGCATCCAGGCCCCAGATGGGCGACCCCAGCGCAGGTCCTCATGCTCCAGAAGCTGGTGTAGGTGGCAGTGGGTTTCCTACAGAGGCGACTCATCATTCATGACACAGCAACTGAACCTTCTGCTCCCACGAGGAGAATGTATTTGAAACTTGGGAAGAGTCATAATTCTGGGATATTCCACGTGTTGTCAGATTTAACCTTCCACAGGCACAGGGCTTCTCCTCTGTGAGGAGGGACCCCTCTGGCGAGCGTGTGTGTGAGGCGTGCTCTCCCTAGCGGCGGAAATGTGGTGGGCATGCACCAGGGTTATGACTGGGACTGTGTCCTGCACATAAACACCTGTGAGAACAGAACTGGGACTAAGACAGCAAGGGGACACATTCTGCAGGAGGTGGTAACCAAAAGCCTTGGCTATACAAAAGGATTCTCTCTGGTTCTCATGAAACCTGCCTTACTTGCTACTCACCACATCCCTAAATCTGAAGGCCCGGCCTTTTCCTGCCTAGGGCACCTCACCAGCAAGTAAATGCTACAGGACCTCAGAAGCCCGTGGTGCTAAGGATGGAGACTCTAGTCAGAGAATGTGCTCAGTCCTCGTGCTGGGGTCCTGGGAAGCAAGTGGGCCTGCTCAGCACAGTCCCCAATCCCTGGGAGCGGCTGTGTGTGACAGGTAAAGGTGCGGGTGGCTTGGGCACGCTGACTCCTCTGAGGACGGCAGGCCCCTCACACCTGCAGCGGCCACGTGCCTGGAGGGCAGCACGGCTGCACCTGTGAGAACTGAGCACCCCAGGCAGCGTCCACACGAACCCCTTCCCCAACCCAAATACTCTTCCCCAGACAGAAAGGTTCAGGGTCCTGAGGCTTGACACTTCTAAGGCTCAAAATAGGTTCTCTTTCCAGCCTTGCTTGACTTTGCTTGTTTTAAGGACTCCAGTTCAGTCCAATCCTCCACCCTCGGACAAACTGGGACAGGTTGGGGACTCTGATGTTGAGACCACCAATGTTGATATTCTGAGGAATCTCAGACAGGTTGATATTTTTCACAGCAGATACAGCCTGCACAGGGGCTGCCGAAAGGCCACCCTCGGATTTCTCCAGCCTATTTTGAGCTTCAGTCGGAGCCACGATTTCATTCATGTTTGTTTCCAACACCATCCCACCCATCACCATCTCCTGGAGGATGTAGTGCACCTTATCCAGATGGAGGAATCAAATCCAATTCACACACATTTCTTTCTTTTTTTTTTTATTATTACACAAGACAGGGAGCAATTCACACACATTTCGAAACATTTATCCAGAGTCACCACAAAAACCTGGATGAGGTCCAAGATCCCAAGTTCACTCTCTGACGAATCCACACAAAATACAAAGTAGAGGGTAGTGGAGTGTTGGTAAATCAGTTTGTATTCAGAGCCACCGATCAAACGTCCACCCGCCAAGAAGTTACAAATGTTGTCAGCCCACTTGAGGACTAGATGGAAAGTCTCTGGAACAATCTGCTGTTGAATTTTTTTCTGGGAAATGCTGGTAGAAGCTGACCAGCCACATCTTCACATGATTGTTGAAAACCAGAATCACCTGAATCATCTTTGCCCACCATGCTTCACTTGGCATCAGCTGCTCCCAGCATCTCATATGTTTTTGTTTTTGTCTTTTTAGATATAGGGTCTCACTTTGTTGCCCAGACTGGATTCGAACTTCTGAGCTCAAGTGATCCTCCTGCCTCAGCCTCCTAAGTAGCTGGGACTATAGACATGTGCCACTGCACCTGGCTTCAGGTCTTTATATATATATGTATAGTTTTGAGATGGAGTCTCACTATGTTGCCTAGCCTGGAGAGTGCAGTGGCTATTCACAGGCATGATCATAGCACACTGTGGCCTTGAACTTCTGGCCGCAAGAAATACTCCTGTCTCGGTCTCCCAGGTAGGTGGGACTACAGGCACGTGCCATTGTGTCTGGCTTTATGTGTTTTTGTTCCTCAATTCTTTTATTATTGCATTTTTTTTGTACTTTTTTCATTTTTGCTTTTGTTTTTTGTAGCATATCCTTTTTGAGTTTCTTTCTTCTTCTGTATACTTTTAAATTATTTTCTTAGTGGTTACTTTTGGGATTATAATTAACAGCATCTTTTTTTTTTTTTTTTTTTTTTGAGACAGAGTCTTGCTTAGTTGCCCGGGCTAGAGTGAGTGCCGTGGCGTCAGCCTAGCTCACAGCAACCTCAAACTCCTGGGCTCAAGCAATCCTCCTGCCTCAGCCTCCCGAGTAGCTGGGACTACAGGCATGCGCCACCATGCCCGGCTAATTTTTTTTCTATATATATTTTAGTTGGCCAACAACATCTTAAACTTATGAAAACCTAGTTTGAATGATACCAATTTATTTAAAATGGTATACAAACACTCTGCTCCTCTACATCTCTGTCCCTCCTGTATTGTTATTGTCACAAATGACATTCTTTTAATTTGGGTATTAGGACTCAGCTAAGATTACATCTTAGTAAATTGTGTGCCCATTAACATAGATTTATAATTAATGTTTGATGCATTTGCCTTTTGAATCATACAGAAAAAAAAAAAGATGAGATACAAACCAGAAGTATAATATTGGCTTTTATGTTTACCTATATATCGACCTTTACCAGTGTCCTTTATTTCTTCACATGGCTTCATGGTGCTGTCTAGTGTCCTTCATTTTCAGCCTGAAGAACTCCTTTTAATTTTTTTAAATTGTTTTCATTTTTTTTGTTTGAGACAGAGTCTCACTCTGTTGCTTGGGCTAGCGTGTCCTGGTGTCAGCCTAGCTCACAGCAACCTCAAACTCCTGGGCTCAAGTGATCCTCCTGCCTCAGCCTCCTGAATAGCTGGGACTACAGGCATGCGCCACCATGCCCGGCTAATTTTTTCTATGTATTTTTAGTTGTCCAGCTAATTTCTTTCTATTTTTTTTCAGTAGAGATGGGGTCTTGCTCTTGCTCAGGCTGGTCTTACACTCTTGAGCTCAAATGATACACCCTCCTTGGCCTCTCAGAGTGCTAGGATTACAGGCGTGAGCCACTTCGCCTGGCCCGAATAACTCCTTTTAGCATTTCTTATAGGGCAGGTCTACTAGTAACAGACTCCTTAGCTTTTATTTACCTGGAAATGTCTTAACTTCTTCTTTTTTTTTTTTTTTTAGACAGAGTCTCACTCTGTTGCCCAGGCTAGAGTGTCGTGGCGTCAGCCTACCTCACAGCAACCTCAAACTCCTGGGCTCAAGTGATCCTCCTGCCTCAACCTCCCGAGTAGCTGGGACTACAGGCATGTACCACCATGCCCGGCTAATTTTTTTCTATATATATTTTTAGTTGGACAGATAATTTCTTTCTATTTTTAGTAGAGATGGGGTCTTGCTCTTGCTCAGGCTGGTCTCGAACTCCTGAGCTCAAAGGATCCACCTGCCTTGGCCTCCCAGAGTGCTAGGATTACAGGCGTGAGCGCCTGGCCTAACTTCTTCATTCTTGAAGAGTAGTTTTGCTAGATACAGAATTCTTGGTTGGCAGGTTTCCCCACCCTCAGCACTTTAAATATGGCACCCCACTGCCTCTGTCTTTCATGGTTTTTGATGAGAAATCTGCTCACAGTCTTATTTTAGAATTCCTTGTATGTAACGAGTGGCTTCTTTCTTGTAGCTTTCACAATTTTCTCTTTTTCTTTGGCTTTTGAAAGTTTGATTATAATGTGTCTCTGTGTGAGTCTCTTTGAGTTTGCCCTACTTGGAGTTCATTGAGCTTCTTGGATTTGTGGCTTTGTCCCATTTTCTTTATCATTTGTTCAACTTCTTTTCTATACACACACACACACACACACACACACTCACTCTCCCCCACCTCTCCCTCTCTCTCACCCCTCCCACACACATTTTCTTGAAGAATTTGAGAGTAATTTGCAAGTATCATGCTTCTTGACTACTACATATTTCAGTGAGTTTTCCTAAGAATAAAGATATTCTCTTTAAAAAATCACAGCAAAATCATCAAAATCAGGAAAATTTACATAATTCTATTCTTCAATTTACATTCGTTATTAAAATTCCATCAATTGTCTCAATAATGTCCTTCATAGCTATTGTTTTTTTCTGGCCCCAAATGTAACTCAGGATCACCTGTCATATCTCTTTAGTCATCTTTAATTTGGAACAGTTCTTTCATATTTTTTTGTCTTTCATGACATTGACATTTTTGAAAAGTCAATGATTGTCATTCTAAAGAATCCCTTAATTTAGGTTTGTCTGGTGTTTTCTCAAGATTAGATTCATGCTATTCATTTTTGACAGAAAAATCACATAAGTAATGTTGTGTCCTCAGAGCATGATGATAGGTGGTACACATGACGCTAGTCTGTCCCAGTGTGGCCAATGTTGACTTGGTTTACATGATTAGGTGGGTCTTCCGGGCGATGCCACTGTGCAGTTACTATTTTTACCTTTGTAATTAATAAGTAATTTGTGGGGAAATACTTTCAGACTATGTAAATATCCTATTTTTCTTCAAATTTTCTTCCATTAGTTTTGGCAGCCATTGATGATTCTTTCCTGAATTGGCTATAATTGTAATTGCTGCCAAATAAAGATTTTCTACTATAACTCCATCATTCTTTTTATATTTGTTAGCTGGTGTTTTACATTTTACTCCAATTAAGAACTTTTAAACTCTTTTATATAAGTGTGTATTGTGTCACCATGAATTCATGAAATCTTATTTTATTCAGTGGGTTATAACTCATTACCAAAGTTATTTATTTTTATGCTCAAATTATCCCATCATTTCAAATTTTAATAATGTGTGCTAAGACAGGAATTTTAACTTTATATAATATTGAGCCATTATTTCTAGCAGTAATTATATAAATCTTTCTCAAGAAGACTTAACTAGTTTTGTGATCACAAGATCACATCAGTATCATTGAGTGAAAGGATTACTTTTTCTACTTGTTATACAATAGGGTATGTTTCAGTTCACTAAAAACTTACATCAAACCATTAACATAGGCCAGTTGCCATGGCTCGACATACAAGTTAAAGAGAAAGGGAATTAAACTGACCCTCTCCTTTTTTTTTTTTTTTTTACTTGACCCCATAGAGTAAATTATTTTTTTCTTATTTTTGCAAGATGTAAGACTTTAGGAAACCATCAACAGTTAGGGATCTATGATAAACCCATACAATGTGGCCATAACTAATGTCTTCCAGTGATTGAGATCACTCGAATGATCTCTATGTAATGTAACATAAGCTGTATTGACCTTATATCATAGTATTTAAGTATTATTATCTTTACATTATAGAATTTAAGTTACAGAATATAAAGGAGAAAAGTAAAACTCACCCAAGGACTTTGCATCCTCTTCCAAGGAAAGGGTTAGCGTATTTTATTAATAGGTTGTACGCAGGATAGTTGTATCATGTTAGGTGGAAGTATGACTTTCTTATTTTCTTTATTGGAGATTTGGTACGGTTTTAGGAGGTGTATATGGGTGTGAAGTTGATGAGAGGTTGACTTGTGATAGTTAATTGTATGTGTTGACTTGGCTGGGCCACAATGCCCAAATATTTGGTCAAACATTATTCTGGATGTTTCTCTAAGGGTGTTTTGGGATGAGATTTACATTTAAATTGGTGGACTGTGAGTAAAGCAGACTGCCCTCCATAGTGTGGGTGGGCCTCAGCCAATTAGTTGAAGGCCTGAATAGAACAAAAGACTGACACCCCTCCTAGCAAGAGGGAATTTTGACACAGGCATGTATCTTGTGTTACATAACAGGATAAAAGAGAAAAGGAAACAAAGATATTTGATACACACACCCCCCATATACAAAATAAGAAACAAAATACTCAGTACAATTACAGTCCTCATTTCCGTAACTGGTCATGTGGCCATAGCTAGTATTTCTAACTGCCTTCTACTACTACCCAGTCCATTTCCCTTTGCCCTCAGCAAGCGCCTCAGCTGGTCCTGGTTCTTTACCTGACGGGGTGACCCAAACCTTCATTCCTGAAGGGTTGGGCCATTAGTAGTCCTGCCTGGATGTTGCTGTAGTTTTCCATTGATCTTTTTTTTTTTTTTTTTTTTTTTGAGACAGAGTCTCACTTTGTTGCCCAGGCTAGAGTGAGTGCCATGGCGTCAGCCTAGCTCACAGCAACCTCAAACTCCTGAGCTCAAGGGATCCTCCTGTCTCAGCCTCCCGAGTAGTTGGGACTACAGGCATGCACCACCATGCCCGGCTAATTTTTTCTATATATATTTTTAGCTGTCCATATAATTTCTTTCTATTTTTAGTAGAGATGGGGTCTCGCTCTTGCTCAGGCTGGTCTCGAACTCCTGAGCTCAAACGATCCGCCCACCTCGGCCTCCCAGAGTGCTAGGATTACAGGCGTGAGCCACCGCGCCCGGCCTTCCATTGATCTTAATCACAGTGCATGGCAACAACGAGATATCCAGTATCAAATTCAGGATTTTTGCTAAAGGAGTAGATTTTAGGTGCTCTCGCCACAAAAGGGGGAGGGGTAACTATGTGAGATGATGGATATGTTAATTTGCTTGATTATAGTGATCATTTCACTATCTATATATATATAAAAGCATCATGTTTTACATCTGAAATATATAGAGAACTTTAAAAAGAGAGATACCCTAAGGGGTTTCCTGTTCATATATTGGACAGATTTTGAGTGAGCACCCCAAGCTTCAGGCACGGTGGCAAGCACTGGGCATACAGTTGTGAATAATAGAGGCAAACTCTCTGTCCTTGGGGAGCTTTCCTTTTTTTTGAGACAGAGTCTTGCTCTGTTGCCCGGGCTAGAGTGAGTGCCATGGCGGCAGCCTCGCTCACAACAACCTCAAACTCCTGGGCTCAAGCGATCCTCCTGCCTCAGCCTCCCAAGTAGCTGGGACTACAGGCATGCACCACCATGCCCGGCTAATTTTTCCATATATATTTTTAGCTGTCCATATAATTTCTTTCTATTTTTAGTAGAGATGGGGTCTCGCTCTTGCTCAGGCTGGTTTTGAACTCCTGAGCTCAAACAATCCGCCCTCCTCGGCCTCCCAGAGTGCTAGGATTACAGGCGTGAGCCCCCGCGCCCGGCCTCAGGGAGCTTTCTTGAAATGAGATAGAGACATAACAAACAAGATAAGTACTATTGGTAATGAACGCTATGAAGGAAATAAAACAGGGTGATGTGATACACAGTAATAGTGTACTTTTTATTTAATTTTTTTAGTTCCTGAGGGATTTGGTTGTTAAAGGAGTGTACATTTCATATGGCATGGTCAGAGAAGGTCTCAGTATGTGACATTGACCTGGGACATAAATATGAAAACAAGCCAGGCCACGGTGAAAGTTGGCCTAATAACCTATGTAACAGGTAAATAAACTATCTAACAGAAAGTAAGGGAAATAAATTCATAGCACACAATTGCTCCTTGGAAGAGAAAACTCACAACACAACTACCCCCTTTGTTTTGCTTAATTAAACACCTGTGGCCTAACTTATCTCTAAGAGTTTATTTCTCAGCCTTTAAGAGCCCTAAGTGGACAGTAGGGCTGTGAACTCCCTGCTCCAGCTCCCTGCGTCAGTTCCTGCCAGAAACATATTTTCAAAGACTCAGATAAGCTGGCCTCACAGAGAAAAGAGAAAAAATAAAGAGTACCTTCAACAGCTTCACAGCCGCTTCTGTGTCAATCTGCTGAAGCAGAGGAAAAAAAATTTTTTTTTACCCTTTAAAAACTCTGAACAGCGGCTGGGCGCAGTGGCTCACGCCTGTAATCCTAGCACTCTGGGAGGCCGAGGCGGGTGGACCGCTTGAGCTCAGGAGTTCGAGACCAGCCTGAGCAAGAGTGAGACCCCATCTCTACTAAAAATAGAAAGAAATTATCTGGCCAACTAAAAATATATATAGAAAAAATTAGCCGGGCATGGTGGCGCATGCCTGTAATCCCAGCTACTCGGGAGGCTGAGGCAGGAGGATCGCTTGAGTCCAGGAGTTTGAGGTTGCTGTGAGCTAGGCTGACGCCACAGCACTCTCTCTAGCCCAGGCAACAGAGGGAGACTCTGTCTCAAAAACAAACAAACAAAAAAAAAAAAAAAAAAACACCAAAAAAAAAAAAAAAAAAGCAAACAAAAAAAACCCTCTAAACAGCTTTTCCTGAATTGTCTGGCACTTCCACTCCTTCCTTCATGTGCCATGGCCACTCCCTCCTTCTCTGTCTCTTTTTCTATATCTTTCTTTCTCTCTCTCTTTCTTTCTTTGCTTTTCTCTCTCTCTCTTTCTTTCTTTCTTTCTCAGGAAAGTAAATAAACTTGTTACTTTTATGTAACCTAATCTCTGCATGAGAAATCTTCCTCCACCCATGGTGTGAGCAGCTATTGAGCTGTCCACCCTTACACAGGGTGGTGGCTTATGCCAGTAATCCTAGCACTCTGGGAGGCCGAGGGTGGAGGATCACTTGAGCTCAGGAATTCCAGATCAGCCTGAGCAAGAGCAAGACCCCATCTCTACCAAAATTAGCTGGGCGTGGTAGCATATGCCTGTAGTCCCAGCTACTCGGGAGGCTGAGGCAGGAGGATTGCTTGAGCCCAGGAGTTTGAGGTTGATGACGTCACTGCACTCTACTTGAGGCAACAGAGTGAGATTCTGTCTCAAAAAAAAAAAAAAAAAAAAAAAAAAAAAAGGCTGGAGGAAGGGCATTCCAGCAGAGTGAATGTGAATCAGAAAGGCCTGAGGCAGGAACTGAACAAAGGCCAGGGTGGAGGATGGGAATGGGGAGGAGTGGTGTGATGGGGCTGGAGAGGGGGACATGGTAAATCTTCACTTTCAGCCTAAAAGCAGAGAGTTTTAAATAGGGGTATTTCAGGATCTAATTAACCCTTTTAAAAGACCAGAGGATGTAATAGGCGCCCAATTAAACCAAGAGGCCTTGGTAGGGTGAGAGATGATAGTGATTCAGAGAAGTGAATGTGAATGAATTCAAGATACAACTTGAAGATGGAATCAACAGTGCTTGTGATGGGCTGTATGCAGAAGGTGAGGTCGGGAGAAGGGGCAAAGGTGACTCTCAGGTGTTTGCTGACTGGGTGAGTGGTGGTGCCATTTCCTGAGATAGGGAAGATGGAACGAGGAGGGTGTTTAGGGCAGAGAAGGGAAATAAAGAATTCCATTTGGCTGTATGAAGGCTGTGATGACTCATACACATTGAAGTAGCATATTTAACAGGTGATTGGGTATATAATATGAGGCCAAGGAAAGACACTTGGGCAGGAGTGTAAATTTGGGATTCATCAGTATATAGATGTGACAGTTATCAAATGATTGCCTTTCAGCTTGAAATCCTCCCACCCTTCATTGCCTGCTTTATAAACTTGCGTTGAGATCTATCAGTGCTTTTTC
Source organism: Eulemur rufifrons (assembly GCF_041146395.1). Lineage (NCBI taxonomy): Eukaryota > Metazoa > Chordata > Mammalia > Primates > Lemuridae > Eulemur > Eulemur rufifrons. The sequence goes on along the minus strand of NC_090996.1, from coordinate 2,495,838 downwards.
CTTAGCCAGTGGGCATGACATTCAGCTTTGTCGGTAGAGGGCAGAGGGCCCTGGAGAGACAGTGCTGGAGGGAAGACACCTGCCTTGGTGGTCCCAGTGTGTGAGCTCTCAGTGCACACAGCGTGCCCAGCAGCCAGCTCCCGCGGTGCACGGCAGTCAGCAGCACGGAGGCCGGCAGACTTCCCCAGCACTCTCAGGTGGGTTTGTAGTGAAGTGCCTCTGGCAAGACACCTCCAAGCAAGCACTCTGCTGACCCCTCTGCCATTCTGTGAGCCATGGCCATGCTCTCTCCAACAAGGTCTACATCTGAGCTCTGGAGGGAGAGGGGTGATCGTCCTTGGACCCTCCATCTGTAGTGGCTGTTCCTTATAGCTGATATTCCTATATTCTGTTTTTTTTTTTTTTTTTTGAGACAGAGTCTCATTCTGTTGCCCGGGCTAGAGTGCCGTGGCGTCAGCCTAGCTCACAGCAACCTCAAACTCCTGGGCTCAAGCGATCCTCCTGTCTCAGCCTCCCAAGTAGCTGGGACTACAGGCATGAGCCACCATGCCCGGCTAATTTTCTTATTTTTAGTAGAGACAGAATCTTTCTCTTGCTCAGCCTGGTCTCGAACTCCTGAACTCGAGCAATCCACCCGCCTCGGCCTCCCAGAGTGCTAGGATTACAGGCGTGAGCCACCACGCTCGGCCTCCTATATTCTTTTTAGTTATCTTTATTATCTGATCTCTCATTTCTTCAATCCCATTATAATTATTTATATTAAAGATATAAATTCTTGAAATTACTATGTAAACCACAGTGATTCTTTCTCCTAATACAAATGACCCTAAATGCAATACAAGCAAGATTCCCAAAGAGATGGTGTAAGTTGATCTTACATGTCAGAGGTAAAGTCCCAAGAAGTCTCTATGTCTTTTTTTTTTTTTTTTTTGAGATAGGGTCTTGATCTGTCAACCAGGCTGGAGTGCAGTGGCGTGATCATAGCTCACTGCATCCTTGAACTCCTGGGCTCAAGCGATCCTCCTGCCTCAGCCTCCTGAGTAGCTGGGACTACAAGTGCCTGCCACCGCACCCAGCTATTTTTAAAATTTTTTGTAGAAATAGGGGTCTTGCTGTGTTGCCCAGGCTGGTCTCCATCCAACTCCTGGCCTCAAGTGATCCTCCCATCTTGGCCTCCCAAAGTGTTGGGATTACAGGTGTGAGCTATGTCGTCTGGCCTCTATATGTCATTTTTTATTTCGAATAGGTCAGATCTAAAGGCACATAGGATGGCACGTGGGTGGAGCAGGAGCACCTAAGTTCAGCTTCCTCTCTTGGGACATCAGACACAGTCCCCTCTGGTGTCCACTTTGGGAGGCTCTGGGTTTTGGCTGCCCCCAATGCGCACGGGTACCTACCTGCAGCTTGCTATGGCTTCTCTCAGTCAGCCACGACCAGAACTGGAATTTCTGTTGGTTTCTCTGAGTCTTGCATATGAAACAGAGGATCTTCTAAAGCCAAAATGCTTGAAAATCATGGCCTGCCCCACTATGTAGGCCAAGCCCCCAGGTTTACCTTGGCTGCTCCGGGCTGCTGTGAACAGACATCCCTGAAGGGCTCCTTTCAAATGCATCTCTAGACCTTGAAGCTATTGATCATATTGCAGCTGTCACACCTACAAGAGTTGTTGGCCTCAGCCAATACAGCATCATGGAGATGTAGGAACAAGGGAGAGGCTGCCCATGTTTGTGCCTCCTTGTGACCCTACCAAGGTGTTCAAATGTGTCTTGGTGTAAGGCCAGGATAGGAGAAAAGATATACAGGGTTTTCAGACATTGGAATGCTGGGTCTTTCACTAGGGACCAGGCAAATCCATTTCCCAAAAAGATAGAATTATCAAGTAAGGAAACTGAGTCATGAGTGAATCACCAGTACTGCTTGTAAACCCCAGAAATCCTGGGGAACAGGTGAGTACTGGAAAGCACTCCACTCTAGAAACACCATTTTCTTGTCCATTATCGTGTGGGTACCTTCGGTGGACTGTCTGGGAATTCCACCTCTGGATCTCAATTCATGAATTCAGGTTGTCCCCGGGGTGCTGTTGCCAGAAAGGGGTCAGAAGTGCCATCCCAATAGAGTTCTCTAGCGGAAGGTGCAGCCCGTGGAAGTGGTGGGATATTCCCGCAGCGGACCGTGGAGGGGATTCTCGTTGTTCTGCCTCTCTGGCCCAGTTGGGAGTTTCCAGAGAGCTGCCTTTGAAGAATTTACTTTGGCAACTGGGTGAAATATCCCCTGAATATGTCTAGAGGCCATTACATTTTGCCTTGACTCCTGGGAATGCCAAATGAATAATGCTACCCTCATTTCAGCTAATAGTGATGTGGTCAGCTCACCAGGGAAGTTCACATTTTTGGTAGGAAGCTCTTGGTGAACTTGGTTTCTAGGCAAAATATTTAGATTCTCCCTGGGCTGAAGGAGGATGAAGCTAGCTTGTCTGCTCAGTGGGGTCCTGCAGACATCCTCTCTGCTGTGGAGGTGGAGACAGAGATCCTGCTGGATCCTCTGCTGCTGCCACCGTAGAGGGGCTGAGAATGTTCTCCAAATCCTAGCAGGCCAGATGTGAAAGCTGACTAGGAAAGCCAGGGACATCAGTGCAAAAGCACCTACCTGCCTGAGAATAAGGAGACAGCCCTGGGCACTGTGCCCAGGCCACAGCTGGCTCCCAGGTGCCACATAAGGCACGGCTAGGAGTAGCCAACCAGCTTTTAAATGCCAAAGACAGGACAGCGGGAGAGGTGGAGCTGACATGGTGACAAGAGGCACAGGAAATGCCCACAACAGGTGCACATGCAGATGGGCCCTTGGGGCAGAGTCAGCTGAGGTACAGTTGGTGATCATGGTATTATGCTGACATCAATACTGAAGGCATTTACAGAGGTAGGTTGACATAAATTCTAGGGACTTAGCTCCTGGTTTTGTGGTGCTTTGGGGGTTATAGATCTTGATTTTAGTAATAACTGGAAAAAGTATGGATAACTTCACTCCAAAGTTCTACTGGGACTTGGCCATCAGGGTCTGTAATACGTTAGGAGAATCTTCTAGAAGTCATGGTTTGTTGAAGGTTGAATCAGGTTAATACCGAAGTCAGAGAAGGCTAGTAAAGGTACATCATAATCTGATGACCAGCCCCTGTTATGGAGTATTTCTGGATGGTTGAAAGCCTTTCTCACAGTTGGTTGGATTTTCTCCAGGTGCGCAATAGTCCGGTTCCACTTGGTGTCAGGTGGCTGGAGAAAATGGACTCCCAGGATCTCCAGATCATGTCACTCCTCAGGAAGAACAAGTGTGCGCAGGAAGGAGTCTTTAGCAGTCCAGGAATTGAGCTGCTCTGTTCCTAAGGCTCCTCTTATTATTTTCTGTGTGTGGTACGGAGATGAGGCACATTTTGGAGAAGTAAAATTTGGCCATTGGATCTACTAGATAACCCAGATCTATGAATTTTATAGTAATACTGTCAGTCTTCCCTTGTATTAATATTTAGATTTTAGAAGCAGGTCTTTATCTGAGGAAGAAATGAGGTACCTAAGTTCACAGCTAAGGAGATCATTGTAGAGATGACTGGAGAAGACAAAAACAGCACATAATTACCCTTGCTCAGAATCAGGATTACCTTCAGTGGTGTCCTGTTCATGCTTTATTCAGAAGTTATGTCAGAAATATAGTTTAAAATTATGTTTAAAAATTAGAGAAATTAAGCTTAAGTACATGACAGAAAAAACAAAATGGTAAGGAATAAAAGGATAGAAAGTTAAAGGTAAGTTAACAAAAGCTAAAGGAACATGCTATAAGTTCAACAAATCAAAACTAAAAGTAAGTAAATTCAGCTAAGAGATCAGCTCCAAGGATGCAGAAGGGACACCTGGCAGTGTAGAGATCTGGGGTCCAGGGGCCATGAGCCCTAAGCCAGGAACATGCTGTCCCCACAGCTAAACTAAAGAGCCTCCTATTCCATGATTCTTCTAAGACCAGGGATCCCTGGAGGAGGGCCACGGCCTGGGCACACCCCGCACGTGGTCAGCCTGCCTCGCATGTCTGTGCCGTCAGACCTTCAGGGCTGTGGGAGTCCGATTAACTCGGGCTGTCCCAGATCATCCTGCCACACCCAGGGTCCAGCCAGGGAGCCATTACTCACCTCCTCTCCCTGCTCATTGCCCCACGAGCAGGGCCCTTCTCCACCTAGTGGACATGTGTCCCTCACTCAGGAGGGCAGTAAATTGGGGACCCCATCTATCTCCTTAATATTCAGGGGCTACTTAAGGCCTACATGTCTAAGGAAGTCTTTCTAATACTCCTTCCTAGAATATCTGCTTTTCAAACCCTCACAGGAGAGCCAAATGTGGTAGCTCACACCTGTAATCCCAGCTACTTGGGAGGCCAAAGAGGGAGGATTGCTTGAGGCCAGGAGTTTGTGACCAGCCTGGGCAACATAGTGTGAGACCCTGTCTTTTAAAAAATAAATAAATAAAATAAAGAATACAAAAATCTTCACAGTTAGGCAGGGTGAAGCCCTGAGCCTCAGGGGCGGGATACTGAGCTGCCAAGAGCAAGGGAGGCGTCTGCTGCTAGATGCCCCTGAGACGTCAGAAAGGGGCTCTGGCTCGAACCCCGGCTCTGCCTCTTACCAGCTATGTGCTCTGGGAAATGGCGCCTCTATGAGCTTTAGTTTTCAATTTGTGAGGTATTATTAGTATACTATCACTCTGTGTGACTGTGTGCTCAGTAATTAGGTCAGGGAATACATTTGGCACAGATGGTGCAGTATTTTTGTTTAAAAGCCAGAATCATCAGAGATCTAAGGAAGCAACTGGAGGGTGTTGTAGCTACCCAGCACTTCAGAACTCACCTTTCTGGGTTAATCCACGAAGTGACTCCAAGTGGCATCTTGACGAGTGCACTCAGGAGCCGGGAAGGTACTCTGCTTTCAGAGGAAGAGCAACTTACGTCCATTTTCTTCAAGCAAGGACCTTAACCGCTGAGGCTCAGTAAGCTTAGAGCTACTTATCTCCCCTTTGAAAAGGGTGGTACGACAGGAGGAATTTCTCTCAGAGCTACCTGATACAGTTCTGAGCCACACAAGTGACTGTGCAATTGTGGTCTCTTCCTCCCCTAGAGAACTCTCAACAGAAGAGGACAGAGCTGTCTGCACAGGCTGGGGCGGGCACACTCCCACCTGACACAAAGCCACGCCTAGGGCAACTCCAGAAGGTTCATGGGGCCCACCTCCCTTTAATTTCAAGTCAGGGCAGAAGTTCAGCTGCTGGTCTCAGGGAAGAGTCTGTTTTATTCGATGTGACATCCACAAACATACCACATTTTAAGCAGAAATCAAGACATATCTGGGGGCAAAGGGAGGGGCAAAGAAGGGATGAGAGCAAGTCTCTAAGAAAGGAAGGCACAGCACGCAGGTTCTAGTTCTTGACTTTAATGCCCTCCAAGGGTACTGAGGCTCCACACACCAAAGTGCTCCCAGACAGGTACATGAACCCACATGGCAAGTGTCACACTGGGTGCAGAAACCCAACACTGTACAGAAGGAAGACAATGGACCCACGTGATCTCCCACACTCCGGAGGTGACTGCCTGTTCCTATACCCAATCTTTGTTTCCACCTCCCTCAACCCCTTGCCAGCCCTCCCTTCCCCATTTAATATACACACATATATGTGCTTTGTCCAGAATTCCAAAAAGTGCCTCTCCCACCCCAGTTCCCAACACTCCAGCTTCAGAGGAAGAAAGTCTCTCTCTTTGAAGGACCCTGAGACAGGCACCTCCTTCATGCAAGAGCCCCAGCAAAACAGTACCAAGAAAGCTTCATCGCTTTGTATTAGAATCAAATAAGGACAGAAGGTAGCAGAAGGACAGTATTTGAAATTCTTACTGGGATCACAATGCTCAGCGTGAGTAGTGTTTTGTTGTTGCTGTTTGTCTTAACTTCTTCAGGATCCAGCCTAGACCTAGATGACACACAGATGTCCACCCCACTCCATGTCTTGCAAGTATCTATTTCCTAGTCCTCCAGCCGGCAGCTCGGAATAGGAAGATTCTATCCCTTAATCAGCCTGAGGCACAAGGCTCAGACAGCTCCAAGAATACCCTAAGCCCCAGGAAAAAAGAACAGAAACTTCCAGAGTGCAGTTGTCTGCTTGTGGCATGGTATGCCCGGCGAACAAGGCAGAGGTAGAATAAGGGGGTGACGGTTCCTCTCTTCCATTTAGAGCATTACCAAAAGAACTCCTCCCCTGGGGTGGGATGTGTTTCAGTGTAGTTTTGTTTCAGTCTTGTTTGTTACTATTAGATTATTTATTTTTATTGACTTTTGTTATGGCTAGCATTGCACCATACGGTCCTATCTCCTAAAACTTTCACCTTCCCAACCAGTGAGCAGGGTGCCAGGGAAAAAGGACAAATGAAAGGGAAGCTCCAAAGGCAAGCACTTTGGTTTGACTCATCGATAACTACTGGCCTGTCTCGATGCAAAATAAATCTAGTCCCTTGTCAAGATGAGAGGCATTTATTGACATTATGCACAAGAATTCTATGAAAATATACTTTCTTTCGAACGGGGAAAAGCTTTCATCCTTTGGAGTCTTCCTTCCATACCCAACCTATCCTGTGCTCTGGGCCGGCCATTTAGAGTTGGAAAAGGATCAAACTGGGAGAAGCCACTTCCGCAGGGATGACCCCTTTACTTGGAGGCCATTACCACAAACCACCGCATCCAATTACACTTTTTTTTTTTTGAGACAGAGTGTCGCTTTGTTGCCCTGGCTAGAGTGAGTGCCGTGGCGTCAGCCTAGCTCACAGCAACCCCAAACTCCTGGGCTCAAGCAATCCTCCTGCCTCAGCCTCCCGAGTAGCTGGGACTACAGGCATGTGCCACCATGCCCGGCTAATTTTTTCTATATGGATTTTTAGTTGGCCATATAATTTCTTTCTATTTTTAGTAGAGACAGGGTCTCGCTCTTGCTCAGGCTGGTCTCGAACTCCTGACCTCGAGCGATCCACCCGCCTCGGCCTCCCAGAGTGCTAGGATTACAGGCGTGAGCCACCGCGCCCGGCCCCAATTATACTTTTTAACCTGGCCTTGGCTACTCATCAGTGAATGGCCAGACCGGGCCACTGAACGCTTTAGCTCCATTTAGGAAGAGCTCTAAGCTGGCTGCCCAGTGTCCTCTGCCTGCTCTACTGGCCCAGAGCCTTGTCTCCCACAGTGGCACAAACATAACCACTGTGAGGACAACACAGGGGGACAGAGAAACAGGGGTGTCTCCAGCAAGAGGCACAGGGACAGTGCCATTACCCAGCATCCCAGTAACCCTGAGCAGGCCTTCAGGGCCAGTTTTTGAGCAGACTCGCATTTGAGCAAACGAATTTCTCCCTGTCTTAAGGGTACAGACTCTAAACAACCGAGCACTGTGAAGTCTGTGGCAGGGGGGTGGGGGCGGGCGAAGGCCAAGGCCAGGTCACTGAAAGCACTCGGCTTAACAATCTGCTCTCTACGCACACACACTTCCTCCTCGTGGTTTGCCTCACTGGCTGTCAAAAGACAAACACGTAGTAGGCAGTAGGCAACACTGATCAGAGCAACCTAGATGACAGGTTTTTCTGTTAGAATAAAGCAAGAGCCAAGTTGCTGAGCTAAGCTCCAAGCAGGGTCAACAGCCCCAGAAAAGAGACCATCTATTTGTATACGAGAACAGAGGAAGCACGTATCTTAGAACATGAACGACTGTCCTATCCTCTTAGACATCAGTCTCCAACTCTGTTCTACCCATAAAAATGCAACATGAGTGCAAAACCACGTCCTGACATCTGTTTCCACACAGGGGCTGGGGGTCACTGCCCTGCAGCCCATAAAGGAATTCAGCCAAGGTCCCGGGGCCTGGCCTTCTCTTCCTTACGTGGACACTGATGTTTTCAGCAACCTCCTTGCCCCTACCTCACCTAGCTGGTCTTGCAGGTCTGAGACCAATGGGGCTGTCCTCATAGAGTCTCTCTCTTTCTCTCTCTTTTTTAATAGATGGGGTCTCACCTTGTTGCCTAGGCTGGAGTGCAGTGGCTATTCACAGGCACAGTTATTGCACACCACAGCCTCAAACTCCTGGGCTCAACTGATCCTCTTGCCTCAGCCTCCCGAGCAGGTGGGACTACAGGCAAGTGCCACCATACCCAGCTGTCACCAATTCTTTACATATCGAAACATCTCCCCTGAAGAATACCCAGGAACCGTTCAACAATCATAATTATAGAGAGACACCCTCAATGCAGCACAGAAGTGTTGCATTGTGGTCAGTGGTACTGCATAGCTCTCCTTTAGGAGATGCATGTCCATACCCTGGCTACTTGGCCCAGGATGCAGACAGGGCAAGAAGGAAATGCAGTGCTAACAGATCCCTGTGGACCTTTTTCTCTTTCTGAAATGTGGGGAGTAAAACATAATGGGGGTTTTCTGTGATCTTCCTATGGCTCCTAGGACAGCTGTGCCTCTCACCCAGCCCCTCCTTTCCTTTCCCAGGGTAGACGCTCTCCTAGAAGGAGAATGTTAGCAGGATAAAGCAATAGGGTTTAAAAATGGGGTCCCCTTCCAAAGAGGTTCACCACAAATTGGATTCTAACAAATGAAATAGCAGCCAAGGAGGTATTCTGAGCCTCTAAACAGGATGTTACATTTCAAAGGTAACAGAAGATCGGAGGCATCTTGCCCACCTGACTTAGGGACTCTTCAAAAGGAGCCTTTGAAATTTGCATTCCAGCCCTGTGAGAAGATACCCCGCAGGCAAGGAAGGTTGGTGGAAGGTAGGAGAAGCTGTGGCCCTAAGGCAGGGCTGTAAACATTGTGGTTTTCTAAGGCCAACCTGGTACGTGGCTTCGGCAACTATGGTTAAATCTCCAAAAGGTGGTGAAGAACATGTTCCAGGAGGAAAAGACGTCTTTCCACATCCTAAGAATGTGGGGGACTATCCTTGGAGGAGGAGGGGTGCATTGGGAGAGAACTCTTTCTTCTTCAGCCAGAGGCTGTGGGGTGGCTACTCGGGAGAATCCTCATCACATTCCGAGTTCACACCAATACGCTGCACACAAGGAAAGGGTGCTCGAACAGGGCTAAGTGATTACGCCTACTTCAGTTTGGTAATGTGGCTCTAAAATGGGCAGGAACTCTCTTGTGAGGTCAAGAAGGCGACACAACTCTGGACTTCCCGGTCAAGCTCTAGCTAGGCCCCATCGGCCTCAAGTAGACTGCCATGCCTCAAGGAAAGGCCAAGTGAGCACAGGCCCCGAGCCGGACCCTGAGGTGCAGCTGGGAGGCTGGAGCCGCACCTCCGTCCCCTCGGAGCTGTGCCTCAGGACTCCGTCCTCACCTCAGCGGCCCCTCCAGGGATCTTACTCCCAGAGCCACCAAGGGGGTGGGACACCCTCCCTGACAGGCCTCTGTTGCCTACCAGGGCTACTCACCACCATGTGATCTTGAACTCATAGATGGGGCGCTTGCAGTAGTAGTGGTTGACGAGGTGCTTGTCACACACCCCGATGCACTGGTGGTCCACGGTGAGGCCCTGGGCTGAGAGGTCCGTGACCAGGCAGTGCAGCAGGTCATAAACATCAGCCACGGCCTCCCAGGGCCCGAAAGACACATCCACCTCACAGTGGTGCTCAAAGAGCTGCCCGTCACTCTCGCTCCGCTCGAAGCGCAGGGAGTTGAGGAGTGGACACTCGTAGGGGGTGATGGGCATCTCCTCCTTGAAGACACAGACCTTGAGCTTGGCAAAGCGGGCCTTCCGCTGTACTGCACGCAGCCGGGCGATCTCCACAATCCGCTCCAAATGGTCTAGGAGGGGCGAACATGACACCCGTCACTGGGGTGGAGGGGTGGCACAGGGCAGTGGGAGGGTGCACAGAGAGTCCTAGTGACAGCAGGATGCAGAGGGGAAGAGACAGATTTCCTGGGGAAGGACTCAGTGGGCCTACAAAGGGAACAAACTTAAACAGTGGTCATGGTTGTCCAGAGCAAAAAGAAACCAAAGGGATGAGGATTGTCCCTTTGAAATGAGATTTGCTGGTTGTCATAGGCAAGGTGAGCCCACCTTGACCTGAATCTTCCCACTGTGACTAGGAAGGGAGGAGGACAATTTCTCCCATCCTGAGTACCTGGATCATCCCTGGACCCACTTGTTCTAGTGGAGACCTAGACATGACAGACGCCTTGCAACCCTCTTCCCTCATACCCCGACTGTCCCAGGCAGTTGACACCTCACCTTTGTAATAGGGCATGAGTCCCAGAAATGCCTGGCGCACCTTCTCACCCTTCAGTGGCTGCATGTTCTCCAGCTGCTCCAGGAGGGGCCCGATGGCGTAGTACTGGGCCTCCTTGTATACAGCCCGTACACGCTCCCAGGGAGGCAGGTCCCCCGAGCGTAGGAAATTCAGCACGTCTCTGAGCAGGAAGGAAAGAGGGTAGGTGAGAAGGAGTCAATGGACCTGCCTGGTGCCACACAGTGTTGGACAGAATCTGGAACCAGACTGCCAGCTGTGTAATCATGGGTAGGTTAACCCAACTTGGTGCCTCAGCTTCCTCATCTGTAAAATGGGAAAAAATAGTAAGACTATCTCATAATGTTATGAGGGAGTTAAGTGCTTAGAAAATTCCTGGCACAGAGTAAGCCCTCAATAAGTGTTGTTAGTTGCTATTATCAGTATGATTATTATTACTAATATAATTATTATTAGGTATATTAGGTATTGTATTAATAGGTGTTATAGGTATAATGGAAAGATATAACATCTAGCCACTTTACATATATATAGTTTTAAACTGAGGCACAATATTCAATAAATGTACAAATCTTAATTGTATAGTTCAATCATTTTTTTAAGTGTGAATATACTTACCCAACCATGCCCCCGCCCCAGATCAAGTTATAGAACATTTCCATCTCCTTAAGGTTTCCTAGGGCCCCTTCCCAGTCAATCTCTAGAAAGGCAACCACTCTAACTTTTCCTTCTATTAATAAAATTACTTTTGACTTTTCTTGAAATTCATATAAATGGAATCATACAGTATGTTCTCTTTCGTACCTGGCTTGTTTCTTGCAACATAATGCTTTTGAGATTTATCCACCATGTTATGTATAACATAGTTTATTTCTTTGTATTATTAGTTTCTTTTTATTATTGATTATATAAGTAGTATACCACTGTATGAATATACTAAAATTAATTTATCCATTCTCCTGTTGATGGACACTTGGGTTGTTTCCAGTTTTTGGCTGTTAGGAGTAGCTGCAATGAACATTTCTGTATAAAAACTTTTGTGGGGCCGGGCACAGTGGCTCACGCCTGTAATTCAACACTCTGGGAGGCTGAGGCGGATGGATTGCTCGAGGTCAGGAGTTCAAGGCCAGCCTGAGCAAGAGCGAGACCCCCGTCTCTACTAAAAAATAGAAAGAAATTAACCGGACAACTAAAAATATATAGAAAAAATTAGCTGGGCATGGTGGTGCATGCCTGTAGTCCCAGCTACTTGGGAGGCTGAGGCAGAAGGATCGCTTGAGCCCAGGAGTTTGAGGTTGCTGTGAGCTAGGCTGACGCCACGGCACTCTAGCCCGGGCAACAGAGTGAGACTCTGTCTCAAAAAAAAAAAAACCTTTTGTGGGCCAGGTACAGTGGTTCACATCTATAATCCTAGCATTTTGGGAGGCCAAGGCAGGAGAATTGCTTGAGGCCAGGAATTTAAGACCAGGCTGGGCAACATAGCAAGACCTTGTCTCTACAAAAGAATTAAAAGTTAGCTGAGGTGGTGGTGCACACCTGTAGTCCTGGCCACTTGGGAGGCTGAGGCAGGAGGATCACTTGAGCCCAGGGTCCAGGAGTTCAAGGCTCACTTGATCACTCCACGGCACTCCAGCCTGGGTGACAGAGTGAGACCCTATTTCCAACAAAAAACCCCAAAAAACCTTTTGTGGACACAAGCACCAATTTCTCTTGGGTAAGTGTCAGGACTAGAATTGTTCAGTCACAGGATGAGTGCATGTTTAACAAAGTGGTTGTAGCATTTCCACATTCTCATCGGTAATGTAGAAGAGTTCTCGATGTTCCTCACCCTTGCCACCAGTATTATTCTATAGCTATATGAAGAAGATTAAATGCCTAACCATAATGCCTGAACAAGTTGGTTCCAGGACTGAATAAAATTACATATTGCGTTTTCTTAAAATAAAAATTCAGTCTTTCTAATTCACTTTTCAGATTCTTTACTGCTAAGAGTAGGCAGACCCATCACTGGTCGCAGTGGAAGGGAGTAAACCTAAGATCAGGCTGCTACTGAGGTAACAACAGCTTAGCCTGTGACCATAATACGACACCAGCAAACACTCACTAAGAATTAATGTTAATCTGTGTCAGCCACTATTTGTGTGTTATCCCATTTAATCCTTTCAACATTATATGGTGTGTGCTATCTTATCTCCATTTTATAAACGGGGCCCAGAGAGGTTAGAAGTACCCTTGCTCAAGCAGCCACAGCTGCCAGAGGCTCAGATCCAGACGTGGCTGACTCGAAGCTCACACCCACAATGGTCCTGGCTTCGGCACAAGCATTCAGACCAAAGTGTGGTACGCTGATCACCATGGGGACTGTTCCAGGTAGAGGCCCAAGCAGCCTCCACGGTGGGTGCTGGGGGTACCTGAGCTGCACCAGCAGACAAATGCACCCCACCAACTGCCCTGAACCCGTATTTTATGAGTCTTTCAACAACTTCATCTGCTGCTGATGAATCATAGGCCACGGGAGCCCAGCAGTCTGAGTATGAATGCCACCATATCCTGCTTTCTGCCACGCCCCTGCCTGCTCTGTCACTCTCCTGCTGTGCCACGTGGGCACAGGCACATCAGGCGCGAGTCAAACCCTGTTCCCCCTCTCTACAGCCCCTCTTAAAATTAGTGCTGTAGCATCTTCAGCAAACCTTGGTGAGCTCTCAAAATCAAAACCCTGGGGTAAGGCCCAGCTAAGAGTGCTGTGGGAGCTGCCAGCTGGGGCCAGCACTTTCCTCCCCCAAACAGCCTGCAAACAAGAATCTTTTTATAGTTCTGCAGAGCGATGTGACACTTTGTTTTCTCAGCATTGGAGGCAGCTGACAGCCCACTGGGGAAACCCAGATGCTACACAGCAAATTATTTGACCTGAGGCTCCTTTCTGAGGATAAAAATGACCTTTTCCCACAATGTAGGCAATTCTACTTGGAGGCCAGCACAGAGACGTAGTGGTTTAGAGTTTCTGCCTCCCTGGTCATTTGATTCAAGGTCAAGGACCATGTAAGTTTTCTAGTTATCTCCAAACGTAGCCTGAAGGAGCAAAGAGTTCTAGCGACACACACTGAAAAGGACCTGCCCAGGGGTCACACCACATTGACAGGCCTGTGAGGCAGCTATAATTATTTCTCATTTCATAAACAAGGAAACTGAGACATAAAGTCTTTAAATCGTTTATGCGTAAGATTGTCAGAAGTCCTTTCTTGGGAAAGGTTATTATTATCATTATTTTTAGAGATGGGGTCTCACTGTGTTGCCCAGGCTGGAGTGTGGTGGCTACTCACAGGTGCCATCATAGTGCACTGCAGCCTTGAAACCTGGGCTCAAGTGATCCTTCTGCCTCCGCCACCAGAGTAACCAGGACGATGAGCATGGTCCACCATGCCCAGCTGCTTTTTTTGTGTGTGATTGTGTTTTCCCATGTTTTAGTGTTAAAATGACAGGAACAACAGAAGGATTTTTTTAAGAAGAGACTTTTCTTGGCAAAATTAAAGGATGGAAACCCTGTGTCAGCCCTTCCCTAACCTTTGTCATCGCTGTTGCTTTATACTACTGAAAGAATTTTGGGAACCACTGCTACACCACATGCTTCCTCCTGATGGCAATGCTGAACCCTAGAATCTAGATCTGAAGGTATTCTCCGAGAAGTTGTTTTAGACTCTCCCTGTGTCTAGGTGGGTTCACACCTATTCCTCTCCACACAGATGACAACTTCCTGATCTCAAATTGCCTAGGATAGCTGGATGCGGTGGTATGCATCTAGCTATTTGGGAGGCCGACGCAGGAGGATGGCTTGAGCCCAGAAGTTCGAGGCTGCAGTGCATTACGATCACATCTGTGAATAGCCATTGCACTCCAGACTGGGCAACACAGTGAGACCTCATCTCTAAAAAATATAAAAAATTAAAAAACCTAAAAATAAATTTAAAAATAAATAAATGAACAATAATAAAAATTTAAAAATTGCCTAGGATGGAAGCAGTTTCCTCCTACCCAGCCAGTGTGGGTAATTTGGAATTTCTCTGGCTGTCCTTGTCTCCTTTGGCAAAGAAACTAAGCATTTTGATCCAATTCAACAAGCAAATTTATTAAATTCCATCAGTATGTTCTCTCTTCTTCTAGGTACTATGGAATATACCAAAGTCCCACATCCAAGCCCAGGCTACTCACTTGCTAGGACTACAAAGTTGATTGTAGAGCGAGAGACATACCCAAAGTGTGTACCATCTCGGTCAATGAAGTACCGGCCCTCAGAGTCCGTGGGGATGTAATGGCGCCCACTGAACATGGCCGCCAACATGGTATCTTCGTAGCGCCGCAAGGTAGACAGGCGTGTAGTGAAGTGAGCCCCTCCAATGTTAAGGGGGACAACCTCAGGAAACTGGAAAGGAACCATGGTGGTCTCAGGCAGGCAGGGGGGAATGAGAGGCAGGGCTGCTCCGTCTTCAGTCTTCTCCGGTCCTATTAGTGCCAACCATTCACTCAGCCACCCAAGCCCAGGGGACCCTCTGACCACATTATCTTCTCTCTCCTTCCTCTTCCTATACTCATCAATTGCCAAGTCCTACCCATTCTACCCCTGATAGCTCTTAAGTCAGGTCTCTCCACTCCAACCCCACTCTCTGCTCTAGAGCTCAAGCCTTCATCGGCCTCCTTCTAATTCCCGAATTTACCCTTTGTGTCCTTGCTCATGCTGTCTTCTTTGCCCAAAATGTACTTACCACTCTCCCTCTGCCGATAAAGCAAAGCAATTGCCCCATATGGTGGTGCAGGTTGTTTACTGTATAAGGGCACCTGGATGAGAGTGATCTCCTAACCCAGCTACGTGTGCCCTTTTTCTAATTTACACCAAGGCACCACATAGGTTAGCAGCATCCACTCATTCTAGAAGTTTCCATTCAAGTTCCCCTCCTCTGTGAGCTCCATTGTCCCTCACCTGCCCCCAAGATAGAGTTAACGACATACTCCTCCACTATGCCTTCATGGTGTGCCACGCTCTACTATAGCACCTAGCACAATACACTGGCAATTATCGGCTTCTGTCACACGCTGCACTAGGCCCCAAGCCTCCCAAGGGCAGGGAAAGCATCTTGCTCGCCAATCATGGGGCTGCCACAGCAGAGCTCAGTAGATGCGTGGTGAAGGCTTCCAGGCAACCAGTCCTCTCTTACTTCATCTGCGGAGGGAGAAGATTAGTCTCCAGTCCAGCTAAGGTTCTGGAGGCAAGGGCTGGGCAAAGAACAGGAAAATGATGGTACAGATGCGCCCTAAGAAGCTCGGGGTTTCCCCTAAAATGCTCAGGCTTTTTTTTAAATGTCTTTCAGTGCTTGTGGTTTCTATCAAACTGCATCTGAAAGAAATGAGGTCAGTTTTAGTTCTCTCTAGTTTTCCCACAAACTTCCTCCAGATCAACTAAAATTTTATCCCAGTGCATACTTTTCAATATCACATCTCACTCACTCCAGTGGAAGTCTATGTATATTAATCTACACAGACTCTTTTCCTACCTTTCAAATCCTTTGTGAAATAAAGTAGGGTACAAATACATTAACGAAAACTTACCCAGGGCCTTGTGCATTGTGAGATCACAGTAAAGACCCAAAATGCATTGAGTGAATGAATGAAATAGGTGTTTACAGTTCTGTGTATGAAAGTATTGTTACTCTTCTGCACCCAGAACATGTGTAAATGCCTTCCGGTTATTCTATAGGTCCTTAGAAACCATTCTATGTGTATACCAAGGACTCAGATATTGTTTTGGAATAACAATACTCTACATTTCTGGATCTCTTTAAACCTTTTCCAAAAATATTCATACCAATCCAAGTATTGGCTCCATATTAGAGATTAGAAGATTGAAGTAGAGAGCACAAAAGTCATTAAAAACACAGAGTTTTAGAGCTCACATGGAGCAATGCAATTGGTGCGAGAGCTGGCCCTGAAGCCTAGCCCACGGTCTCTCTCTCAAACTACATCATTTCCCCAATGACAGTATACAAAAAATAGCACCACTGGGACTCTTTTTTTTCAACTGCAGAGAGTACTTCTAGAATTTTGCTCATTTTCACAAGTTTCCCAGGATGTTGGGGGGTATAGGACTTACAACCCTAACACAACACTATCTGCCTAAGAGCCTCACGCAGCCCAACTCCCCTGGGCCTCTGTCCACTGTCCTGGGACTCCACACATCACATGCTCCAGGATCCAGGACTACCTTAGCTAGACTCCCATTTCAGTGTCCAGCAAGCCCCACCTTCCCTCCTCTTTCCCCTTCTCTTGAGGGTCATTTCAGGGATTAAACAGGATAGTATCACCCACATTAAGTAAGAGCAGTGGAAGCCACGGTGCATCACAGCACAGCAGCTAGTGAGCGGAAGCCACGAGGCTGTCAGGTGAGTGTGGACACATTTATCACTTGGCCAGCTCCTTATCTGCAGATGGCTCCTTGTCCCGTTCCCTGGGCAGCTGGGTATAAGCAACCACCAAGGCCTCCTCCTGGATTCTCTAGAAGACACCATCATCTCTTGGGGCTCCAGGGTCCCCCTCCCATGGCCTGCCCTCCTTCCTCTAGTTGGTAAAGGTGGGACACAGGGAAGGGAGCAAATCAGCCTTGCAGGCAGTGGGTGCTGGAAGGAAGGGCTGGGGAGCCAGGTGTCCCCAGGGTCAGGGAAGACACACCTGGTGCATTTTATACATTTTATAGGGATGCGGGCGGGGGAGCACAGCTCCTCGGGCGTCGCCCTCAGCCCGACGCCGGACCTCGGCCCTGGCCCAGCGATGCTCCCCTCCCAAGGTCAGCTCTGCCCCGCACCCTCCCCACGCCCCCCTCCGTCCGTCCAGGTACCTCCTGGGGCAGCAGGGGCAGCGCGTGCCCCGCCTGCGTGGCCGTCGGGGTGGCCGGCTCCAGAAAGTCGTCTTCGGCGTCGGAGCTGGACATGGCACCGTCCGGGCGACGGCTGTCTGGCTCCCGCCCCGTGACTACCACCATCCCTCTGGCTCTGGGCAGTGGGCGCGGCTTCGGGCAGGCGGGCGGCGGCGGCGTCCCCGGGCACTATCGCCGAGCAGCGGCTGGCATGACGCGGCCGGCCGCGGGGGAGGGGCCGAGAGCCGGAGCGCGGGCCGGGAGGGCTGCCGCTTCCTCAGCGCCTACCCGCTCGCGGACCACCCCGCCGACCGCCGGGCCCCGGGCCTGACCCGGTCGCCTCCCGCTATTGGCTAAGCCCCTGCAGGCTCCGCCCTGATTGGCAGGACGTTCTCCCAGTCGCAGAGCAGGCAGCGCGTTCGGCCGGCGTCCCAGTGGCCATTGGGAGCCGGGCCTGCTGCTCCGCCCTGCTCTGATTGGCCGTTTGGCCAACGGGAGCGACCCCTCCACCGCCGAACCCCGCCTGGGTAGTCAGCGCGGGGGCGCGCCGCCGCCGCCTCTTAAAAGCGGGCCTCGGCGGTGGCTCTGACGACTCCTCCGGCGGTTGCGTGGGCGCCCTGTGACTGAGCCGAGGGCTCACGTCTTGCTCGTTCGTCTCCTCCACGGAGGGCCCGGGCAGCCTTTCCTGGAGGATGTGGCCGGAGGAGGACCGAGGCCTCAGGGAGGGAGGCAGCGCTGCGCCCGCGGCTGGCCCTCCTCAGGCCGCGAGGCACATGGGCTTTGCCGTCCTTCCCACTGACTCAAGCAGGAATCCGAAAACAAAACTCAGAATAGGAGCAGCTGAGTTCGGTCACTAGTGACGGAGACTCTCCACCGTGACTGTCCGCCACCGGGCATCCGGACACACAGGCGGGGACCCGCCCTTCCCGAGGGGGCGCGGGCTGGGTGCGGAGCCGGGACTGACTCCACTGCGTCGGGCGGGCGCCCGGGTCAGCTCTGGGACTCCCAGGGATCAAGGCTTTTAGCCCTTTCAAACCATTTTCACACCCCGTTCCTCATCTGATTCTCACATTGTTGTGACAGAAAAGGAAACTGAGGCCTGGAAGATCAGAGATGAACTAGTGGTTCCCCCCCACGACCTTCCTCGGGGGGACCATGCCAACCCCGGCCTCAGGAGTCTCCTAGGTCAATGTTTCTCCAACTCTGGCTGCATCCAGTCCACGGGAGGGGGCCCTTGCTACCACACGGAGTCCAGTCGCAGCCCCAGACAACCTGGTTCCATCAGTCTGGGGCGAAGCCCTTTGCGATTCGCATCCCTGACGAACTCCAGGGCGATCCTGCCGCTGCAGGTGCGCGCGCCACACTCGGAGCAGCCCCAAAGAAGGCCCCCTGAAGGCCTCTTCCTAGCCACCTTTCTCAAAAACACCTGTAACAAAATCTCCTCTTTTCATCCTGATGACAATCAGGATGTTTCAGCTGTTAAAAGAAACCACAACCAAAGTGATGAGGGACAGAACGAGGGAATTTTATTACGTTACATAACAAGAAGTCTGAGCAGACCCAGGGTTGGTTCATTTAGTACCTCAACAAAGAGTCAGTTACTTGGCCAGCTGGCCCCTCCACCCCTAGAAAACCACGGAGCTAAGAGACACTTTTTCCAACGCCCTAACCGCAAGGCTGTGTAAAGAAAATGGGAAGGAAGCCCCAGAGGCTCAGGAGGTAGGAGGAAGGGGACAGTCTACATGCGATCAGTTTTACGTTGTTGAATGTCAGGGTTTTCATCTTCCATTTCTGGTGATAATTTATTTCCTTTAGGAATGTATGAAGTTTCCCATCAGAGTTTTCGTCTTCCATTTCTGGTGATAATTTATTTCCTTTAGGAATGTATGAAGTTTCCCATTTGGTTTTGTTTACACACCGTGGGGAGATCCAAGGTCAGCAGCTTGCTGAGTGGGTAGGAAGGGGTTGGACCTGGCCTTCAAGGAAGGCAGAGCTGTCTGCTGGCAGCCCCCAGTGGAAAGACTTCCAGGCCAGCTCTCAGGAGGGCTGCAGGGCTAGGGAACATTCGAGGAAGGGATGGGTGGTACTTGCCCAGGCAGAAGTGGGGGCTTCTCTGAGAACAGGCAGGGTGGCTCTGGGATTTAATGCTCCTCCAAGAGCCACACAAATAGTCCTACAAGCATCAGGCCTGAGATGAGTAAACCGGGTTATGTTTTCTGCCACACCTCCCCAGGCAGAACTTTTGAGGGCTGGCAAATTTTCAAAGTGCTGATTCAGCTCCGGAATTTCCTCTCCTGCTTTTAATTTATTGAATATTATTTTTATTGAATAATAAAATATTATTTTATTAATAACAAAAATAATGGAAATGAAAATAGGAACAGAAGCATCCACCTTCTTTTAGTTTTAATTTGGATTTAAATATTTTAGACATATAAACAATTATAGATACTAACACATGAAAACTCGTGTACTGTACTCACTTCCTGGCTCATGAAACACAATATTACAAACACAATCGGTGCATTACTTTCTAATCTCTTTCCCCTCCCTTGTAAATGTGATACGTATCATTCCATGCATGGCATGCATGTTTTCTTTTTAGTAGGGATTTAAACAAAAAAGTACAAAGTCATATATGTACAGTTTGAAGAATAATTATAAAGGAGATAACCAGATAACTTCCACCCAATCAAGAAATAGAACGCCGCCAGTTCCCATGCACTCAATGGACTCCTCCCTGATGAAGGGGATTCTGTTCTCTGAGAGGTCACCATTAGCCTCACTTTTGTGACAACCATTTCCTTGTTTTCCAAGTTTAACCACCTGAATATCCCTCTCTAAGCAATGTAGTTTGATGTTTATTTTGGACTTTATTTTTTTGAGATGAGGTCTCTCTTATTCATCCAGGCTACAGTGCAGTGGCATGATCACCGCTCACTGCAGCCTCAAACTCCTGGACTCAAGTGATCCTCCTGCCTCAGCCTCCAGAGCAGCTGGGACTGCAGGTGTGTATCACCATGCCCAGCTAATTTTTTGTAGAGACAGGGCCTTGCTATGTTGCCCAGGTTTGTCTCAAACTCCTGGGCTCAAGTGATCCTCCCAGCTTGGCTTCCCAAAGTGCTGGGATGATAGGCATGAGCCACTGTGCCCGGCCTTGTTGTTGGACTTTGAATGAATGGAATCCACTCAGTAGTTATTATCCATGCCACTGTTGACAAATATTTAATCCAGTGTTACACTATGACAAACCGTGCTGCTATGAACTTTATTTTTATGCTGCCCTGAACATTTTATATCACATTGTGTCACTCCCCCATTTAAAGCTCTTTAAAGAGAGCCTCGTTTCAGGAGAGGGGTGAGGAAATCACTTGATTCTGAGTGAGGTGAGAAGAATAGGCAGCAAGGGAGAGAAAAGTGCAAATATTCTGTCAAGGAGTTTTGCTAGCACCCAGAACTCCCACACTTCCCAAATTTTAACTGTAATATATCAACCTTTGATCACTAGATTCTATCCTCCCACCTCTCTCTCAAGGCCTGGTTTACCTGCTTAAGATTGATAGTCTTAAATCCTTAAGACCGATGGTTCCTTGCCCTCTCACCTCCCGATCCCCCCCCCCCCCGGGATCTAATCATTTGACTTTATTTTCTCCCCTATCCTACCAAGATCGGATTATATGTCCATTTCAACACCTTTCTCGAGAATGCCCTCCTGTGTTTGTTCTCTGCCTTCTCCAGTACCTGAGAGTCCTGCAAACCCACAACCTCGTATTAACCCGTCAATCTCCTGTGCTCTGTCCTGGGCAGGCGTCACCAGCATGTGAATTGGTAGCTCCACAAACACGTGATTGACTCGCAGTGCCCTCAGGGCAAGCTGCCAGAGTCCTAGGCAGCTCTCCTTTCTACTTCCAACCTTACCATTCTTTTCACGACCCCTTCTCTCTCCAGGAAATCCCCTCTTCCTCCAGCAAATGGCAACTTGGCTTTTATTGCACAGAGAAATCCAGGCTCTCAGGCATGAAGGACTCCCTCAACTTCCTACCACCTCACCTGCAAGTTTACTTTATCTGCAAAGTCGCCCCCCTTCCCCCCAGCTTTAAGAAGTTTCTCTTCACTGGGTTTGGGGCTAATTCTTCCAACTGGCTCTTGCTGCCTTTCTTTTCCAGGATGGGACCTTGCTCCATCTGTTAACTCTTCTCTCTCCTGTATTTTCAGTCTCTCCCTCTATATTGTTTTCTTTGCTATAGCCTATTCTATGTGTCACTTTCTCCCATTATATATATATATATTTTCCACTTTTTTCTTTAAATTAAATACAGGGTCTTGCTCTGTCACCCAGGCTGAATGCAGTGGTACAATCATAGCTCACTGCAGCCTCAAACTTCTGGGCTCAAGTAATCCTTCCACCTCAGCCTCCCAAGTAGGTAGGACTACAGTCATGCAACACCACGCTTGGTTAATTTTTAAACATTTTTCTGCAGAGATGGGTGTCTCGTTATGTTGCCCAGGCTGGTCTTGAACTACTGGTCTCAAGCGATCCTCCCACCTTGGCCTCCCAAAGTGCCGGGATTACAGGTGTGAGCCACTGTGCCTGACCTAACTTTCTCCCATTATAAATGAACAAAACTCTTCCTCAATCCTGCATCCTTCTCTAGGTAGCACATCTTCTTTCTCTGTTCCTTTCTAGTCAATATTCTCACAGGAATAGTTCACACTGGCTTCTTCTCCCTCTTTCCCCCCATTGCAAATTAGACCACTGACCTACCATTTCCCTGAAACTGCTCCCCCCAAGATCACCAAGTGGCCTCCTAATTGCCAAAGCCAATAATTTGTCCTTCTTGAACTCTCTGAAGCACACCACTATTGACCAGTGTAGGAGCAAAGGGAAAACTTCCCGTTTGCCCTCGGAAATTTCATGGAGACATCAGCTCACAAAAGGCAGATTAATAAGAGAAAAGGCATAGAATTTATTAACGTGTACACGGGAGCATCACAGCATGACTACCCATCCCCCAACGGGTGCAGAAGCTTGTGTACCACCTTGCTGTTACAGAAAGAACGAGGCCTCAGAGCATGGCCCAAACCAGGCTGCTGGTGCTCAAGCAGGTTGCAGTGGCAAGACAGGTTATGGGAGGGAGAGAAGAGGCGGCTTGGCTAGCAAAGGTGGTCTCGTCATGCAGATGACATCTCCCAAGTAGCGGCCCTCAGAGAGAATAGATGGTAAATGTTTCTTTCAGACCTTTAAGGTGTCAGACTCCCAGTTGATGTTTCCTAGACTGGGACAAAGGAAGTCCTGGCTACATCATGCAGATTTTTTACAGACATAGATTTTTTTTTTTTTTCCCACAAAAGGCATCTTTGCAGGGCTATTTCTGTTTGCTGGCCCTCTGACAGCCATCTCAAAATATGCCACAGAAATATATTTTGGAGTAAAATATTTTGATTTACTTCACCAGTTTTTCTTTCTGGAACCCCCTTCCTCCTTTGAATTCCTCAACCCTCCTCTCTCCTCTCCATCTCTCTTCCATCCCCTGGCAGTGCCCACTGTCCCCGCATCCGTTCTGCGGTGCTGGATCGCAGAATTAGTCTCAGGCTTGCTTCCCTTCCCTTTCTACACACGCTCTCAAAGGGCTCTGTCTGCTCCCATGGCTTCAGCCAGCATCTAGACATTAAAGATTCTCAAGTTTCAATTTCCAACCCAGGGTTTTCTCTTGTACCTTATCCTACTAAAACTGACTGCCTGACATCTCTAACTTGTGTCCCCCGGGGTACTTCAAACTTAACATGTCCAAAACCTAACTCATCTTTCCACCAAATATTTTCATCCTCCTTTATTTCCTTCAATTTTCTTTCTTTCTTTCTTTTTTTTTTTTTTTTTTTTTGAGACAGAGTCTCACTCTGTTGCCTGGGCTAGAGTGCCGTGGCATCAGCCTAGCTCACAGCAACCTCAAACTCCTGGGCTCAAGCGATTCTCCTGCCTCAGCCTCCCTAGTAGCTGGGACTACAGGCATGTGCCACCATGCCCGGCTAATTTTTTTCTCTATATATTTTTAGCTGTCCAGATAATTTCTTTCTCTTTTTTAGTAGAGACGGGGTCTCGCTCTTGCTCAGGCTGGTCTCGAACTCCTGAGCTCAAACGATCTGCCTGCCTCAGCCTCCCAGAGTGCTAGGATTACAGGCGTGAGCCACCTCACCTGGCCTATTTCCCTCAATTTTCTCCATCCCTTGTCCCTCATCCATGGGGACAAAGGGAGGTATCAGTTGAGAGGGTGGAGTCAGAGGCTTGGCCTTCCCTTGCTCTTCTGGTCTGGGGCGGGGTGGGGGGGGGTTTCTAGCAGCTTCCCAGGGGCGCAAGCTTGGCAAGAGCCCAGTTGCTCAGCCGGCTCAGCTCCCCTCAGCCCCAGATGCACCGGTTCCTTCACCACTGCTGTCCCTCAGCTTGGCCCTCTCTTCCCGTTGTCTGCTTGGTCAGCGTGCCGATAGCTTCTTATCTTTCTGACTACCCTGAAGTGTGCTTCACTGATTCTAGAAGCTTGGAATCTGCTTTCCCCGGAGTACTTTGTGTCCTGGGTTCCACGGGCGACCTGACCTTCACCAAACAGAGCAATGCGCTTGAGATTTGGAGGGCAAATCCTGTGCGAATGAACACTGAATTAGTGACCATGATTTTTGCCCTTTCTGCTGGCAAGCTTGGATATGGGATTGTTAAAACTTTTGTCTTTTTTTGGCTGTAGCAGAGGTCCCGGTGTCGGTCTCCAGCTTCCTGGCTGCCAAGGGCAGGGTGGAGGCATTCGTCCTGCTATTCCCTTCATCTCTGTAGTATTGCCAAGGTCTAGTGCAATGCCTGGCCCATAGTAGGAACTCAGTAAATGAATATATGAAAGGACTTTGTGCTATGATCAAGTTCAAATAATTACCAGTCTCCACAGATTTTTTTCTCATCTGTTTTGTTGGTACTATTTGTATATGGAGGCACGAATTGCTGTCATTAATATTGTAGAGGTAGGGAATTCCAGGATGCCATCATGCTGGGTGGTGGGAAGGGGCTTCCCCCAAACTGTGAGAGGTCCAGTGGGTCTTATCCAGAGCAGAGGGCTCTTTGATTTGGGAAACACACTGGTCACCATGGATATCTTCGCCGTGCAAGATGACATGGGCCCTGAGGTGTTTCATCCCAAGCTCTTTATACTGTTGGGGCTCAGAAAACGGTACCCCAGGACAAGGGCCTCAGAAGCAGCCTAAGAAGCAAAAGTTTTTCTCTGACTTTCTCCTGTCCTCCTGCCTCTCAGCCCCATTCTTCCCTGGGGCTGGCCACAGAAATTAGAATCCCTCTTCTCCAAGGCCAGTTATGAAACCAGGACCCCTTTTCCTGAACGTCACCCGTAAAACCAAAAATGATTCTGCATAAAAGCTCGCCATAACCAAGTTATCTGACCTGCCCTATTTGACTGTAGGTCAGAAGACCACCATTCCAGAGAGGGTCCCGCCCCACACCCGGAAGGAGGGACTGCGTGCTCAGAGAGGCCAAGCTGGTTTCCCCACGCAATCTGTTAGCATTAGATCGTACCCTTTTTGTCAAACATATTTCTACATGGCGGTCCACACTTTGTTGAACCTAAGCATAAAAATGGTCAATTTCCCTTATATCTTTGAGTCTACATTCTGCAAGTTCTCATATATATACGTTAAATAAAATGTATGTGCCTTTTCTCCTACTCATCAATCTGCCTAATGTCAGTGATTTTTCAGCTAACATTTAGGGGGCCAAGAGCCTTGGTCCCTACAACACGTAGGCTTTTAATGTTTTATATTTTCACTTATTATTTAAACAAAAATTAACAAGTGTGAAATATAGATGCAAAAATAAGTCACATCCAGAATTCCATGAAAATGGTGTTTTATGGATTTATTTTGAGGGTCCATAGTTGTCTTACCTAATATTGCATGTTATTTTTTCCTCCCTAATTTCTTGTTCCAGCCACCTGTGGAAGCATTATGGCCACATCCCACTGGTGGGTGAGTAAGTATTGGAGCCACTCCCCCGATGCTCCCTCCCACCCCATGCCCAGTTGATGTGGTATTTCCACTGGGCTGTCAGTTCAAGTTTAAGCACTTCACAGCTTGAGTATCTATTACCCGAATATGACTCCATCAAATGGAAAAAGAATTTAGCTGGAAATATACTCCCCTGCATGGTGATAAAATACACCTCATCTCCTAATGTCCCCATCTTCCGGGGCTTCTGCACTATTCCACAGCCTTTGTTCTCCCAGGCACCTCACCCACTTGGGAACTATGTTGGATTGGAGGCTGGGACGGGCCTGCTTCTGTCCGAGGCAGTAAAAAGGTACCAGGGCAAAACAACTTGCCGTCTAGTGGTGTCTAGCTCCGGAGTTCTGACATTTGTTTGGAACTTCCAGCTGAAAGTCCTTTTGGTTGGCTAGAAACATTAAGATGCAGTGAAACATTAAAATATTCCAAGGCAATACAGGGTTAAAATAATCTATAAGGTCAGGGGTCTGCAAAGGGCCAAATAGTAAATATTTTCAGCTTAGCAGGCCAGATGGTCTCTGTCTCAACTACCTGACTCTGCCGTTGTTGAGGGAAGCGGCCACAGACAAGACGTGAATGAACGGCGGCCAGGTCGGCCGGCTGGCTGTAGTTGGCCAACCCTTGCACAAGGGAAAGACATAAACCCTACACACGGTGATTTTTTCAAACGTGCTCCTTCTAAAGGTCCTAATAGCCGATACCCCGCTTCATTTCTGATTCAAGTTTCAGCTATTTATTTGTGAAGAATAATCAATAGCCAAGACCTGAGATTATTAATATTACTAATTTTTCATCAGAACCATTGGCCAAATAATGAGTCATCAGTTGAGAGCTCATGTTAGGTCTAACTAGACACGTAGCCTTGTGTAAGTTATGGCACGACTCTAAACCCAGTCTTTTATCTGTAAGATTAGAGGGTTCAATCTCATGGTTTCTTTCTTTCTTTAAAAAAACCTCACTGCTTTTTACTTTTTTACAGAACTAATTCATGTTGATAATAGCACATTTAGAAAACAGTTAATCAGAAAGGACAAAAATCCCCACTCTACTACTAAGAGATACCACTGTTAACATTTTGCTACATGTCCTTTCAGTTGTATATTGAATTAATGATTCTGTTTATTTTTCTATCTGTCGTTTAAATAGCAAAAATGAGATCATATTAAACAGCTTTGTGACCTCAAATTTTCATTTGCTATAACATTAACATTTTCCTGTGTTAAGAAATATTTTTCTGTCATATTTATTAGAGTAGTATTTTATTATGTGGGTGTACCATAATTCATTTAGCCAATACCCTCTATAATTAGGTTGTTTCAATTTTTTTGTTCTTACAAACTCATTGCAATGGACATCTCTGTAGAGAAAATTTTCAACACATTCATCATATTATATATTTCCTTATTTAACTTTAAAGCTTTTTCATAATGTAGCAGTCATTCCATGTTTGGCCAGCAGAGGGCATGTTAAGCTTTCCTTCCCAGGACAAGGCCATGAGGCCGTTTCTATCGTATGTAATAAAAAGTGGTTTCATTGTGAAAACTATTCAGTTTTGGAACTTTAGTAATCAACACACTCCAAAGGGAAACATAAAAGTCATTTATTTTTCTAACACTATTAAACACACACACATACCCCAATACTCAAATAATAAACTGTTTTGTTAGGACTTAAACCCAAAAGGAATAAAAATGACCTCTTTGCTCAACTTAGAATAATTGAAAGGAGTACTCTATTTTATGAAGAGACACAGTCTCTGTAGAAAATTATGGCGATTAGTGACAAACTAGCAGGAAAGGCAACTCAATCCTGAAAACACCAACTTTGCCCGAGAAAAGCCCAGACAGCCCCAGGATTTGTAGCTCCCTAAAAATAGTTTGGAGTAACACTGAATATAGTCTTACCTATACCATTTCTTACTGATTACCTACCAGCCAGTTTTGGGTAGGAAATACTATAAGTTGTAAGATTGAGCTCGAAGAAAGGGTTTTTATGTGTATTTTTCTTTCTTTCTTTTTTTTTTTTTTTTGAGACAGAGTCTCGCTCTGTCACCTGGGCTAGAGTGCCATGGCGTCAGCCTAGCTCACAGCAACCTCTAACTCCTGGGCTCTAGTGGTCCTTCTGTCTCAGCCTCCCAAGTAACTGGTACTATAGGCATGTGTCACCATGCCTGGCTAATTTTTTTCTATGTATTTTTAGTTATCCAGATAATTTCTTTCTATTTTTAGTAGAGGCTGGTCTCGAACTCCTGACCTCCAGCGATCCTCCTACCTTGGCCTCCCAGAGTGCTAGGATTACAGGCGTGAGCCACCACGTCCGGCCTGTGTATTTTTCTTGATTTTCACCAAGACCATAATGTCCTGAGGGTAGCAATCTGCCTATACTTTTTGGCACATACAATTACACTTACCAAATTACTAAGTACAAGGGAGGTACTTAAAAGTTGTCAGCTAACACTAATGATGAGTTTCTATTCTTGCACAAAGACGATTATTGAGAGGCCGAGGAGAGTAGCAGTTAAGGCACAGGTTGTGGCGCCAGGCCGCCTGCATCCGTCTCCAGCCCCGTCACTGACTCCTGTGCAATCTCGGGCGAAGTACTTGACTTCCCTGAGCCAATGTTTCATCGTCTTATAAAACATCGGCAGTAATAGTACTCACCTCAGGGGTAATTACTAAAAACATTAGCAGGCCACATGGTCTCTGTCTCAACGACTTAACTCTGCCATTGTTGAGGGAAGCAGCCAGGCGGGCCAGGTTCTGCTCACTGGCTGCAGTTTGCCAACCCTTGCACAAGAGAAAGAAATCCTATACATTGTGATTTTTTCAAACGTGCTCCATCTAAACATCCTAAAGGAATTATTAATTGAGTTTAATCGGTGAAGTGGTTAGCACAGGGCTGAGACCGAGAAGCTCTTGATAAATGTTACTAGAATGATCACCTGACTGGATGGTTCTGCACAGCTGATGCTTTCTCCAAGCTTCTCCCACAGTCACTGCGGACACCAGCCCCCGCCTGGCTTCCCGCTGATGTGGCCGTGGCCACGCTGGGTCCAGGAAGCTCCCCGACGGCCACAGGCCACGCCTCCACCCTGGCCCCTTGCCCAGGAACCTCTTCTGGAACTTTACTCCAGCCATCTTTTCATTTGTTCCACAGGTGTTCCACTCGATTAAATCATCACCTCTCACAAATACACAAATCTTCATAAATAGCTGATGGTGGTCTAATGTGCCATATGGAACAGAAATGCTTTTCTTCACTTTTCTGTGCGCAAGCAAAATGTGCTCAGGACAGAGAGAGACAGGGCTTTGTGAAAGAAGGGACAGCAGTAGGGACGGAGGTGCCACAGCACTTGCTTCTGCAGGCCGGCTGCCAGTCGAATGCTGTCCTGAGTCAGCCCTTCTGGAAGTGGCTTCCTGTTCGAGTACACTCCTGCCCGGAGTGTACGGTGGGTTCTCCAGGGGTGGGCAGGTAGGGGAATAAAAATCATACATTGCTTTACCGGCAAGTATTGGGATCTGGGTGGGTTACGGTTCAGAGATGTTCTTCCCTCCTGTTCTGATGGGCTCCAGATGGGTACACGACCTCTTCCCCACAAAGCTGGTGACATAAGCTCACACAGGAAACAAGCAAAAAAAATCATGTTATGCTGAAGCCGATTTAATTGCTATTTGGACGTTGTAGCAGTTAATTAAGACTTCATGAGGAAATGGGACTTAAGAGAGCTGAACTCTTACCGCGGCCGGGACTCCCCAGGTTGGAGACTGGGTGCCTGGGCTTCTGGGAGAAGAAAAAGTGAAGAGAAGGAAAGAATTTTGGCGGCAGAATAGCTTGGACATTTAGATGTGATTTATTAGGCATTAAAGAATCCAAAAAGGTTTTTGAGCAAAGAAGTGACTTAAAACATAATGTTGTTCACAGGATTGATCTGGCAGCAGTATTTATTTTAAATGGAAGGCGACAGGGCCGGGGGGGGGTAGAGTGGAAAGGGCATTAGGGCGAGGCTTGGGGCTGGATACCCGGTCACCACAGTGACCAGCGCTAGCTGGGGGAGTGCAGGGGTGGGGGCTCATGTAAAAAGCCTTTTTTTTAAATTTAAAAAATTTTTTTAGACACAGGGTCTTGCTCTGTTACCCAGGCTGGCATGCAATGGTGCAATCATAGCTCATTGCAGCCTTAAACTCCTGGGCTCAAGCAATCCTCCTGGCTCAGCCTCCCAAGTAGCTGGGACTACAGGTGCACCTGGCTAATTTTTAAATTTTTTGTAGAGTAGGGGTCTTGCTATGTTGTTCAGGCTGGTCTCAAACTCCTGGTCTCAAGTGATCTTCCCAAAAGTGCTGGGATTAGAGCCGTGAGCCACTGTGCCCGGTCTTGTGTTAAGAGACTTGACTTGACATGGCTGAGCCTGTTTCTTCAACTGTCAAATGGTTTGTATGCCAGAAGTTTCCTGGGAAGATTAATCATTCACCGAGTATTTTACTTGGTTCCTAGAAAGTGCCAGATACTTTGTTAGGTGCCAAGGATACCAAAATGGAAAAGAAAAAACATAGTCTCGGTCCTCCAGGAACTTACACTGTCTAGTGTAGGAGACAGGCAATGAAAAAGCAACAAATAGATTAAAAACTGCAAAGTGTGATAAGTACCATGAAGAAGGTAGGCAGGAGCGGGATCCACCTTTCGGTTCAAGAGGGCAGGGAAAATCTCCCTGAGAAGTGGAACTTCCTGAGTCCAGAGAATTGAGGAGCCTGTCAGGCAGAGCAGAGGGAAGA
Organism: Eulemur rufifrons; assembly: GCF_041146395.1. Lineage (NCBI taxonomy): Eukaryota > Metazoa > Chordata > Mammalia > Primates > Lemuridae > Eulemur > Eulemur rufifrons. Next base: position 2,465,811 of record NC_090996.1, on the reverse strand, counting down.
ACATTCCAGGGAGAGGAAGAAGTGTAGAGGCAGGAAAATCTCGATGTGTTCCAGAAATAGAGAAGCCTAGAGCCCAAGGGGTGGAGTGGGAAGAAAGGCCTGTGATGGGAGGGAGGGGACAGTGGTGCTGGAGCCTGGCAGGAGTCTGGGCCCTCTAAACGAGGTGGTATGCCACCAAAAAGTTCCAAGTGGGGAGGGTCACGTCCAGATGTGTATTTTAGAACTACGATCCTGCCGTGTGCTGAACAGACTTGAGGGTGCAAGGGTACGAATGGGATATTGCTTGGGAGGTCATCTACCGCAGCAGCCTAGGTGACAGACGGTGATGTCTTAGATCAGGGTGGGAGCAGTGGAGCTGGAGGGAAGTGGATGGATTCAAGAAATACTTGAAGGTAGAATGAAAGATCTTGGATGTGGGTGGAAAGAGGGAGGAAGAGGATGAAATCAAGTGTGACTCTTAGGTTTCTGGTTTGAGTGACAGGGTAGAAAACATTGCAATTACTGATACAGATATGACCTGTCTGTATAGGTACAAATTTGGGGGCAGAAATGAAATAACATGTTAACCTCCCCTAATCTCATGAAACAAAGGGAAAAAAAAAAAAGAGACAGAGAGAAAGAACATGTTAAATATCTTTTTCAGTGCCTTCCATATAAAATACACTCAAAAAATGGGAATTATTACTATTATCTAGCCATTCTGTGTTCCGTAACAATGGAGTCTAGAAAACTGGAAACAGTAACTTCTTTGTCCTTGAATACAGTATACAAAAGCACGAAACAGAACCGGATTCTGGAAGTGGATGGCAACAGGTTCGCTCTGAAATAAATTACAGAAAACATCACTAAAAAATTCTGACACCTAGAGGGGAATATGTAAAATACAGCCAACTGGAGAAACTGGTTTATCAGAACACCAGGTCTTGCGCTTCTCTGAAATCACATTAATGAAAACATGTAACTACCAGAATGCTTCACACTTAAAGCTTTTATTTTGAAAAATAAAATACAAAAGTCATTAAGTTGTAAATGTATAACGGTAATTTTCCAACTTCTCAGAAATAATACAATGAATTACTTAAATAATTAAGATATTTAATATTATCCACATCAATACATTTAAACAGGCCCATGTGTTCTGCAAAACATTAGAACATGTATAGACAACCTATTCCAAAATGAAACTGCCCAATTTTGTTTACAGGATGCCATTTTGAAACCCTCCCCTTGAAAACAAAGTTTGTAACGTGGTAAGAAAGGATGAGGACAGGCGCAGTTTTGACAGAAAGCACGTGACCCTTCTGGGCTCCTTCTCGTGGGGCTGTGCGTGTTATCAGGGTCAAAAGCTCTTCACTCAGGAAGCCGATCACTCCAGGAGGCCCAAATGTGTGCAGACACCTCCACCCCTCAGCAAATGAAGAGATGTGGCCACAGTACAGATGCTCCACTGAGCTCAGCAGGGGACAGCCAGTTCTAGAAACTTCCCTTCCACTGAAAAGGCAGCCGTCTTTCCTAGGGCAAAAAACAGAATGTGGTTACAGGTGTGGAGTTCCAGTCCATCCCCCTGCGCCATCACCACCTCCTTCCCGGCTGGGGGCCCAGCACAGGCAGAGCAGGCTCCTGCGGGCCAGGGACGGCAGTTATTGGGAGCCGCTGCCGCGGAGGGGGAGGCGGAAGGGGAGGGGGCCAGCGGCTGCCGCGGAGGGGGAGGGGGCCAGCGGCCGCCGCGGAGGCGGGGGAGGGGGGCAGCGGCCGCCGCGGAGGCGGGGGAGGGGGGCAGCGGCCGCCGCGGAGGGGGGAGGGGGGCAGCGGCCGCCGCGGAGGGGGGAGGGGGGGCAGCGGCCGCCGCGGAGGGGGGAGGGGGGGCAGCGGCCGCCGCGGAGGGGGGAGGGGGCAGCGGCCGCTGCGGAGGCGGGGGAGGGGGGCAGCGGCCGCCGCGGAGGGGGGAGGGGGAAGGGGGGCAGCGGCCGCCGCGGAGGCGGAGGGGGCAGCGGCTGCCGGAGATGCACGCTTCCCTCAGCCCGGCTTGCTTTCAGGTGCCTGCCAGTCACTGCTACGTTCAAAACAAGCAGATGGCAGCTAGTGCAAAGGCCACCACTGCCCCTTTCTAAATGACTGCAACTGTCACCTGCAACTGAAGCTACTGTGGGGCACTGCGGGGGCATCACACGTCCAGGGGTCACCATGCTGCTTCCTTATCATTTGAAAAAATGGATCCTAAGGTTCCTCAAAGGAAGCTTTAGAGAACACAGTGACTGTCATTCAAATGCCAAAGAGACCCAAAAGATAAGAAGAAAGACTAGCATCTAAGATGCTCGCCGTCTCCCCAGCTTGCCCTGCGTCCTCACCGTGTATGGGCACCTCGAGCTGCACAGGCAAACAGGGACGCGACGCGGCTGTGGCGTCGTCTCCCGTGGCGCGGCGTCAGTGAGCCAGAGTGCGTGTGCGTGAGATTGTCTATCAATTTGGAAGGCATTTTGGATAAACAAAATTATCCAAGGCCTGATCTGATAACTGCTGTTAAACACGCATAACCACGAAGCACAAGTCTAATATTCAGCATTTGCTCCTTAGCGAAATGGCAACCTTAATCCTGAAACCGATCAACATTAGCTCGCTGCCACCCACGAGTCTGACACGACACAGCGGTGTCCATGTGCCTCTTACGTCTACAATCCATCGACACACGCAAGTCATAAAAATCTCTTATTCAAATTATTCAACCCCAGCTTTCTCGTAGGTACAATCAGAGTTATACCACCTGCTGGCCAGGGACTTGAGAACTGAATGAAATCATATATATAAAATTAATCATGTGTCATATATCTTATATATCATATGTCATATATATTCATAATATATGTAACTATAAAATGCTTGGTATTTTATGCTTGATATGGAGCATGTACTCAATGATTAAGTAAAAATAAAAACAAAAATCAGCACAGCAAGCAAAACTACGAGAAAAAAATCAGTATCAGATTTTTAGAAAAACTGTTCAAGTTCTAAATGATCAAAGGCATCACTATATTATTCAGAGCAAAACAGAATCTTAACAAAGATTTGGAGTGGGTAGGAGTCCTGAGCCACTACGTCAGGAGATCTGGATTTAGAAGCCACCTTTGCCACTAATGAGCTGCCATCCCTGGACATGCACTGATGACGTACATGTTCACAGATACCACATACGGGGGCTTGGAAGGCATGGCTGGCCTCGTTCACACTGTAAGCCTTAGCTACAATGAGACAACGCAGGTTACAAACGTAAGACATAATATATTAAAATGAGCAAAGGCTAGCTTGAAAACCAACCAGCAACAAACAAAGTGTGGAAACGTTTGCAATTCCAGCACACAGAGAAAGCAGCACGGGGGCGGGGGGGCGGGGGGGGGGGTGGAAGAAGCCCTGGCCGGATGTCAGGAGATGGGGTTTGGGTTAGTTAGCTCTGGGTTTTCCCCACCTCTGACTTTGACAAATAACCTGCTCTCCCTAGGATCAGTTTCCTTATTAGCAAACAGGCAGCTGGGCTCGACGGTCTCTAGATCCTTTTCAGCTAAAATAGTTGATAATTTTAAATTCTTCCTCATAATGAAAATAACTAACACTGTTTTTGAGCTTATTCTATGCCAGGCTCCGTGTAGACATTATTGTGATTGATTTTGACCGCCACTCTCTTATTAATGTGATCCTTGTTTTATAGATGAAGAAACCAAGGCACAGAGAAGTTAAGTAATTTGCTCAATGCCACACAGTAAGTGACAGAGCCAGGACTGCAACCCGGGCAGCCTGACCCTGGCCACACTGCCTCCTGTGAGAGCCCAGGCGGGAAACCCAAAGACCCGGCAATGTCCCGCAGCTCTCACCTCACGTATGAAAGAGGTTCCTCGTTCTGCTACTCCACTTGCTCAGTCTGCCGAAGGAAGCAAAAGATGTTTTATCGTCCTTGAAGCTGGTCAGCATGAGAAGTGACTGCACCCACTGCAACATCAAGCTTTCCAATGAACTCAGTCTGCTTCTGTTGTATAATAAAGAATTTGGCCTTTCTTCCTGGTTCCTGAGAAAAGACTCTAATTCCTTGGAAATTCCCAAGCAACAGGAATGTCTTCATTATTTATGAGTCCCTTAGAGCACAGCTGAGTTTATGGTAAGAGATGAGCTGACTCAGGACAGGGGCTGGTCACCACAAAGACCATCCGTGGGTGAGAGGGTTGGGGCTCCCGGCCAGCCTGAACTCGGGGAGGGGAGGCTGGCTGGACACCGAGTTCAATGACACAACAGATGATGCATTCAATCACGCCTGCGTAAATCAACCCTGATAAAAACTCCGGGTGTGGAAGCTCAGTGGAGCTTCCTGGTGGTGCACACACAGATGTGCCAAGCGGGTGACGTGCCCTGATTCCACAGGGAGAGGGCACAGAAGTTCTATACTCGGGACCCTCCCAGCCCCAGCCCTGTGTGTCTCTTCATTTGGCAGGTCCTGATTTGCAGCCCTTATAGTAAAACTGTAATGGTAAGTGTCGCGCTTTCCTGACTTCTGTGAGCCATCCGGCCACTTACTGAACCTGAGGGTGCTATGGGCTTCAGTTTTCTCCTTCACTGGAAGTTAAACCAAAGTCCTCTACAGGCCCTTTTCTAAGTGTGTGTGTGTGCACGTGTGTGTGAGGGAGGGAGAGGTCCATTAAATGAAACTAACTATAGTGAGGGGCTCTGAAGTGTCTAAGTCTTTTGCCCAATTTTTAAATCTTTTTCTATTGATTTGTAAGAATTCTCTATTCTATAGATGAGCCCTTTGTTTCAAACATTTTCTCCTACTTAACAGTTACTTTTTAATCTCTTTATGATGATTTTTAATAAGTAAACATTCTCAAATTTTTTTTCTTTTTCTTTTTTTTTTGAGACAGGGTCTTGCGTTGTTACCCAGGCTGGAGTGCAGTGGCAGCTCACTGCAGCCTCAAACTGCTGAGCTCAAGTGCTCCTCCTGCCTCAGCTTCAAAGTAGCTGGGACTACAAGTGAGGGCCACCGCACTCAGCTAACTTAAAAAAAATTTTTTTTTGTAGAGATGGGGTCTTACTATGTTGCCTGGGCTGATCTCAAACTCCTGGCCTCGGTGATCCTTTTGCCTTGGCCTCACAAAGTGCTAGAATTACAGATGTGAGCCACCACACCCAGCCTACATTTCTCAATTTTAATGTAGTCCAAATTACGCATCTTTAAATGAATGACTAGTGCTTTTTATGACTTAAGAAATCCTCTCCTCTTAAGGCCATGAAGATATTCTCCACTCTTCATTATTTTGCCTTTCACATTTAGGTCTACGATCTACCTGGTAATGATTTTTATGTGTGCTGTGAAGCAGGGGTATCCCTTTAGTTTAAGTCTCAAATTCCTTTTCTTGACTCCTTCAGACTTATTAGCAAGCTACCCTTTGGATCTGACATTCTGTCAAGACTGCCTCTGGGATTTTTCTCTGGCTCCAATTTCCACAGCCCGTGAACGAGTCTGTTCATGAATCTACCCAGGTTTCTGGGACATCGTACCCAGCCTGGGCCCAGAGCCCTGCGCTCCTGTCTCGAACAGTTGATCAGAGTCTTCTGGATAGACCAGGAGTTCCTTGAGGAGACCTTTTATCCCCGCTCTGTCTCCTGAGGACTTATTCCAATTTCTCACCCATAACAGACACCCAGTGAACATTAGGTATCAGAAGGCTGGAGCAGATTCACCAAGGCATGCTCCTTATATGTGGAAGGCTGTGTGGTGTGTGCATGACCTCAAGTACTTGGATTTTAGTTATCACTAAAGTATTTCCCTAGTTTTAGAAAACACTGGGCTCTCTGAAATTAAGACTGTGTTAAATTGTTATTAAAATCAACAAGTACTAGAGGCCACTTTTTCTTCCACCAGCACATATCTTCATCTCTTTTTTTCCCCTCTATTATTCTCTTTTGTTTTCTTATTTCTTTTTAATTCCATTATCTCTTTTACAAGACTACTTCAATGCAAGAGCTGATCTATTACATATTATACATCAAGAGGAGGAAGCAGATACAGTACCTGGGATTGTTCTTTAAGAAAGTCAGGTAGTTGAAATTCTCCTTTATGGACCTGGAAGAACAAAGCAGGTATGAGTCTAAGGACAGAGGCTGGGTTTACTGCTCTGTTCACAATGAGTCAGAACGAGGGAGAGGCCTGTCAGCTGAAGAGCAGCCCGAGGCAGGACGGAGTGAGACCCTGGTCACACCGACTCCCTCCTCCCCCACGGGCACATTTGCCTGAGCGCTCACAAACCTGGGCTGGCTGGGAGAGGGCTCGGGATACCTGAAGAGGGAAAAAAAGCATCCTCATATCCCCAATCCCAATTATATTAGCTGAGAGAAAACAAGGCCAGGCAGTTCCCCTCAAGCAATGAACACAGAATTCAGCTTATGAGTAAGCTCCTCTCGGTTGCTGTTTGAATTCTCCAAGGTTATAACCCCGATTTAATCCAACTTTACTTTTCTTAATTTACCTGATATTCTCATGATTTGAATATTAGATGATCCTTAAAATGATATATATTTTAATCTCACAAAATTTTACAAATAAAACTTACTGTTTTTAATTTATAAAAAGCAATGTTTCCAATATTAGCAATAATGGGTAAATAGTTTTTTCAAATGCCATTTATTACGTCAAAAAACCACACCAGATATCTAAGAATAAATCTAATAAAAGATGTGTAAGACCTTAACATGGAAAACTATAAAACATTATTGAGAGAAATTAAAGACCCAAATAATACATAAGACATACCGGGGATAAGAAGATTCAACATAGTAAAGATGTCCATTCTCCTCAAAGGATTCTCAATCAAAATTCTAGCAGGCTTTTTTTTGGGGGGGTGGGGGGAGGTAATTTCAAGTTGATTGTAAAAGTTACATGGGAATGCAGAGGAAAAAATAGTCAAGGTAGTCTTGAAAAGAACAAAGTAGGAGAACTTATTCTACCATGTATCAAGACATTATTATTATACAGCTACAATTAATCTGTATTATATAGCTATAGATATGAGCTGGACTAATTATATATCTATAATTAAGACAGTAGGGGTTCTGCCACAAGGATAGACAAATATATCAATGAAACTGAAAGAAGAGTCCAGAAATAGACCCTCATATACAGACACCTGGTTTATGACAAAGATGGCATTGTAGAGCAGTGCAATTAGAATGGATAAAAAAATAAATGTGGTCTATGTATATAATGATATACTATACAGCAATACAAAATGAACTACTGCTGTATTACCAACAACACAGATGAATTTCAACATATAATGATGAAGAGGGTGGCAGGCCAGATCCCAAAGAATAATATACAAAAAATTCAAAAAAATTTAAAGCTCATAAGTAGGCAAAACAAATCTATGATGTTAGAAATCAGGATACTGGTTACTCTGGGGAGGATGGAAATGGTAGTGATTGAGAGAGGGGCCGAGAGAGGCTTCCCGGGGGCTGGTAAGTCTCTGTCCTGATAGGAATAGTGATCATGAGGATGTGCTCATTTTGCGATCATCTACTGAGATATGATTGGTGTACTTTCCTATATATATGTTATACTACAATCACAAAATTCAATAAACAAATTAAACCAGTGGTTTAATACTAAAAATTTACTGTGAAAACATATACACATTGTTTAGGTACAAAGATGTTTGTTTCAACACTGTTTGCAATAGCCAAAAAACCTGGGAACTAATAATGTCAATCAAGAGTGGAAAAGTTTGGACTTGAGACTAACTATTGCAGCCAGAAACTAAGGATAGTTACTGGAAAGAGTGCCACTGGGTGGCCCCTCAGAGTACAAAGAAATCTAAATGGTGAATCCTCAGCCTACAAACCTAAAGAAGTTTCTCCTTTTACTGATCCATTTGTAAATGCAGCTGCATTACTTTGGAGACTCAGAGAACGAGCGTACTTTTTTCCTGTCTATTTTTTTGCAATGTCTAAAACCTGGTCTATTTTTAAGCGGCTAAGGCCCACAGCATGTGCCTTGGCTGCTTTACTGACCCAGTTCAAGTTTGCTCTGCCCCAGTTCCTCTTCCATTGTCAGGGGGTTAGGTTCCTAGGCAACTTTTCTCATCTTCCTCACATCCTCTCAGACACTGAATCTCCTTTCTTTTAGCTGGCTTCCTTTTTTATTTATTTACTTTTGAGACAGAGTCTTGCTCTGTCACCCAGGCTAGGGTGCAATGGCATCATGATAGCTCACAGCAACCTCAAACTCCTGGGCTCAAGTGATCCTACTCCTCAGCCTCCCAAGTAGCTAGGACTACAGGTGTACACCACCACACCTGGCTAGCTTTTCTATTTTTAGTAGAGACGGGGTCTCGCTCTTGCTCAGGCTGGTCTCAAACTCCTGACCTCAAGCGATCCTCCCGCCTTGGGCTCCCAGAGTGCTATGATTGATTATAGGTGTGAGCCACCGCGCCCAGTCTTTAGCTGGCTGCTTCTGCTAGCATTTAGGCAGGAGGTCCAACTCAAGCCCAGGCTGTCAGGCAGTCAGTGGCAGTGTGAGGCTCAGAAGGCCCCAGCCCAGCACCCTTCCATTATACCATGCTCTTTGCATCTTACATTCCCGTTAGCAAATCTAACGGTTAAATCTTCCCTTCTCTTTTTGGTTTGTTACAAAAACCAGTAAGGCACGATGGAAAATTTAAGTGAGAGCAGGAAACACTCTAAATGCCTTCTAGGTACTGACAGTTCCAGATAGGTAAGTCTTATATAAAGGAAAAAAATCCCAAGTATGTGATGTCACAAATGTAATAACCAAAAGGGGCCATGGTAAAAATATCACATAAAGGCTCAGGCTAAAAATCAGTGGGAAGGTATCTGCTAGGGAACGAATGCCTCAAAAGTTAGGAACAATACTTACAAAAAGAACACTTTCCACTGACAAAGCAATTCCTATGTGTTGCAGGAAACCAAGTACTACATTGCTTATAAAAACAGCAGAGTTAGAAGTGGAATTTCCTTTGGTTAGATGAACAGTGTTTCTAGACATAATATTCTCAGGCACTAAAAGACTGAGGATCTGTTTGACGGCCATGAGCTAGGTACTCAAGACTCCAAATATATCTACAAACTCTTCCCACCTCAAGCACTGAAGGAATAATGAGGAAACAAAAGTAGGCTTCTGATTTGAGAGGCAAATTGAAAATAAAAGTAACATGGACAGCACCTAAACTTTACTATATTTTCTACACACCAGGTTGGTATCGAGTAAGTGCTTTGTATGTATTTACCTCATCAAATCCCACAATCTCTTGAGGTAGATATTCTCCTTTTACAGATGAGCAACTGAGGCACGGCGAAATTAAGCCATTTGTGTAATGTAGTGAAATGGCAGCTATTCTAAAAGAATCCTCCTAGTTGATCTATTTAGACTGAATTAGACTACAGACAGACAGAAGTATGGAGTCTATCGCGGTGACCCAGACAAGACATAATGATGGCTCAGACCAAGGACACAGCTGTGGAGGTGATGAGAAGGGGTAGGATTGTGGATTTTGTCTTCTAATTACATTTAGATTTCCTAACGGATTGGATGTGGATGTGAGGGACAAAGGGGAGTCAAGGAGGACTCCAAGGGTTTTTGCCTAAGCAACTACCAATTGGAATTATGGAGTTGCCACCAACTTTGTTGGGAAAGGCTCTGGCTATAGCATATTTTGAGAGGAAGAAGAGTAGTTCAATTTTGTATATGTTAAGCTTGAGAAGTCTATTAGACAACAAATAAAAATGTCAAGTAGGCACTGCGAAGTACAAAGTTTGGAGTTCATGGAAAAGGTCTGATCTGGAATATATAAATTTGGGAGTCATGAACCTATAAGTGGTATTTAAAGCCTTGATATTTGATGAGACAACTGAGGGGCTCAGGGTACATAGAGAAGAGCATAGGATTTAAGACTGAGATATGGGGGCTTTCTAACATTAAGAGGTAATGGAGAAGAGGAGGAACTAGCAAAGATGACTGAGAAGAAGCTGCCAATGGTGCAGAAAGAAAATGAAAAAGTGGTGTCCTAGAAGCCAAGTGAAAGAAACATATCAAGGAGGGAGTGATCAACTGCATCAAAAGAGGAGAGGAGATAAGATGCTATTTGACCACTGGGTGTAGCAACATTTGTATATTTTAGATACCAGCCCCTTATGAGGTATGTGTTTTACAAATATTTTCTCTTAACATCTCTTGCAAGGCAGGTCTAATTAAGATGACAAAGTCTCTTAACTTTTGCCTGGGAAAGTCTTTATTTCTCCTTCAGTTATGAAGGATAATTTTGTAGGATACAGAATTCTAGGTTGGTAGGGTTTTTCTTTCCACACTTTAAATATTTCACGCCATTCTTTTCTTGCTTGCATGTTTCTGTGAAGAAATTCAATATTCTTCTTCTTCTTTTTTTTTTTTTTTGAGACAGAGTCTGGCTCTGTTGCCCAGGCTAGAGTGAGTGCCCTGGCGTCAGCCTAGCTCACAGCAACCTCAAACTCCTGGGCTCAGGCAATCCTCCTGCCTCAGCCTCCCGAGTAGCTGGGACTACAGGTACAGGCCATGACGCCCAGCTAATTTTTCTATTTTTAGTAGAGATGGGGTCTTGCTCTTGCTCAGGCTTGTTTCAAACTCCTCCTGCCTCAGCCTCCCAGAGTGCTAGAGTTACAGGCGTGAGCCACCACCCCTGGCCTCAATATTATTCTTATCCCTTTTCCTCCACAGGTAAGGTGGATTTTTGTCCTCTAGGTTCTTTCAAGATGTTGTCTTTGATTTTCTGTAATTTGAATCTGTTATCATCCTAGGTATAGATTTTTTGGTATTTATCTTGCTTGTTTTCTGAACTCTCTGGATCTGTGGTTTGGTGTCTACTTTTAATTTTGGAAAATTCTCAGCCATCATTAGTTCAAATATTTCTTCTATTTCTTTCTCTCTTTTCCTCCGGTATTCCCATTGTGTGTATATAATTTTATATATATGTTACATATATATTTAAATATATATATAATTTTATAACTGTCCCACAGTTTTTGGATATTCTGTTCTTTTTTATTCTTTATCCTCTTTGTATTTTACTTTTCTACTGATATATCTTCAAGGTCACTGATTCTTTCCTTAGTTATCTATTTTCCTTTCCAGTCTCCTAATGAGCCCAAAGTTATTCTTCATTTCTGTTACAGTGTTTTTTATTTCTAGCATTTCCTTTGGATGCTTTCTTAGAGTTTCTACTGCTCTGGCTTATGTTACCCTTCTTTCTTGCATGTCATCCACTTTTTCCATTAGAATCCTTAGTATATTAATCACAATTATTTTAAATTGCCAGTCTGATAATTACAAAACCGCTGCCACACCTGAGTCTGGTTTTGATGCTTGTTATTGTCTCTTCAAATTCTGTGTTTTTCCTTGCTGCATGTCTTGTAATTTTTTGTTGAAAGCAGACGCGATTTACTGGGTAAAAGAAACTGAGGTAAACGGGCCTTTAATCTGAGGCTTTACCCTCATCTGGCTAGGAGTTGGGTTGTGTTTACTGTTTGCTTTAGCTGTAGGTAAAATTTCCTTTAGTGTTATTGTTTTTGTATCTCCTGTTGTTTCTGGGTTTCCCTAGAGACTCCTTATTAAAACAGGGTCTGAGAATTACAGTTCTTGTAGCAGTGATCCAGTTTTATTATACACGAGCCTGATTGGTGTGGTGGTAAAGTGTGTGTGTGTGTGTGTGCGCGTGTGTGTCTTCTAATCCCATAATTAGGTTGTGGTCTTTTAGTGAGACTGTGCACCTGGGCTGTGACTTTAACAAGTGTTTCTCAGGTTCCCTTCCGCCCCACCTTAGGTGGGATAAGAAGGCTATGGGGGGCTGTACTTGGGTATTTCCCTTCCTCCAAGGCAGTTAGGTTCTGGAGAAGCCCAAGTCAATTAGACCTGATAAACAGTTTACTTTGAGAGCAAACCACTGTTGAGGAGTGCTCGGAGCTTATTTCAGCATGATTATTTTTTCCCTCTCTCTGCCTGATGCATGAGAGGATTTTTCTAGATCTTTACTTTGAGAATCTGGTGGTAATCTGTAACTCTCAGTATAGGCACCTTGCCCTCCATTTTGGGGGGCAGTGGTTTGCTCTGAGGCCTCAATTCCCAGATTCATCTCAGAAAAACTGATTTTCAGTTTTTGCAGCTTTCTTTTTCTTTATTCCTGATGCTTTACAATTTTATGATACTGTGGCTTATTTTCTTCACTTGGTGGTACTAGAGACAGATGCATGTCTTTCTTTTTTTATATTATTACTTTGATAATTTCCTGCCCATAATTTTCTGTTCTCATTTTCTGGAACCCCAATCAATCAAACAGTGGACCACTTGAATAAAGCTTCTAATTTTCTTATCTTTTCTCTCCAAGTCATCTCTTGGTCTTTTTCTTGTACTTTCTAAGAGATTTGTTCAACTCTTACTGATTTAAAATTTTGGTTTTCCTATTTTTAGTTTCCAAGTATTTCAGTTCTCTGTTTTTGTTTTTAAAAATAGTATCTGTTCTTGTTCCTTCACCTTATGTCTACAAGAATATTAATTAGTTAGATTAAGTTTTCTTTTGCTCATTACACAGTTTTGGTTTCCTCTGAGGTCCTTTTTTGCTTTCTTTTGGTCTCTCTCATGTTATAGACATTCTGAAAATGTCTGTTGAGTCATCACTGTGAGGTACAACAAAGTTAATTTGAGTTCTGTATATTAGGGTTGAGTCCAATTACGGTTGTGGTTCTCCAAGTGTAATGTTGTAAGTCTTTTCTGTGGGGTAGCCAAGTATGTAGAGAAGGTGCCACAATCTCTCACCTAGAGGAGGTGAATGGAGTGTCTTCATTTTTTATTGATACATAATTGTACATACTTCTGGCATACACATGATATTTTGATAAATGCATACAATGTATAATGATCAAATCAGGGTAATTAGGATATCCATGATCTCAAATATTTATCATTTCTTTGTTTTGGGAACATTCCACATCTTCTCTTCCAGCTATCTTGAAACATACTTCATTCTCTGCACCTATCCCCCACATTCCCAGCCTCCAGTAATCATCATTCTACCTATTCTACCTTTATGAATTCAACTTTTTTTTTTTTTTTTGTTCCCACATACGAGATCTTGCAATATTTTTCCTTCTATGCCTGGCTTATTTTACTTTAACATAATGTCCTCCAGTTCCATCCATGTTGCTGCAAATGACAGAATCTCATTCTTTTTAGCAGCTGAATAATATTCCATTGTGTATATATGCCCCATTTTCATTATCCATTCATTCACTGTAGTATACATAAGTTACTTCCATATCTTAGTTATTTTGAATAGTGCTGTAATAAACATGGGAGTGTAGACATCTTTTTGATATACTGATTTTCTTTCTTTTGGAGATAACTCAGCAGTAAGGTAGATCTATATTTTAGCTTTTTGAGGAACCTCCATACTGTTTTCCATGGTGGCTGTACTAATTTGGGTGCAAATATATTTAACATTGTTATATCCTCTGGCTATATCGATCCCTTTGTTGTTGCATAATGGCCTTCTTTGTCTTTTCTTTCTTTTTTTGAACTTTCCTTTTTATTTATTTATTTATTTTTTTGAGACAGAGTCGTGCTGTGTCACACGGGCTAGAGTGCCGTGGCATCAGCCTAGCTCACAGCAACCTCAAGTTCCTGGGCTCAAGAGATCCTCCTACCTTAACTTCCCGAGCAGCTGGGACTACAGGCACACACCACCACAGCTGGCTAATTTTTCTATCTGTAGTAGAGACAGGGTCTCATTCTTGCTCAGGCTGCTCTCAAACTCCCGACCTCAAGCGATCCTCCTGCTTCGGGCTCTCAGAGTGCTAGGATTACAGGCATGAGGCACCATGCCTGGCAACTTTCCTCTTTCAAGTCAGTTGTTTGTCTTTTTTTTTTCTTAAACCATTCTTGATTTAATGTCTGTTTCATGTGATACAAGTATAGCTACTCTTGCTTTTTTTTGGTTTCCATTTGCATAGAATATCTTTTTCTATCCCTTCACTTTCAGTCTGTATGTGTCTTTATAGGTGAAGTGAGTTTCTTGTTGATAGCATATAGTTGGGTCTTATTTTTAAATCCATTTAGCCACCTCTATCTCTTTTAACTGGAGAACTTAATCTATTTACATTTAAGGTTATTATTGAGAGGTAAGGGTTTACTACTGCCATTTTGTTACTAGCTTATGGTTATGGTACAGATCCTTTCTTCCTTTTTTTCCTCTCTGTCTTCCTTTGTGGTTAAGTACTTTTTCTCTAGTAGCACGTTTTTATTCTGTGCTATTTGTTTTTAGTGTATCTACTATAAGTTTTTGCTTTGTGGTTATCATGAGGCTTACAAAAGACATAGCTACAACAGGCTATTTTAAACAGATAATGACTTAATTTTGATTACAAAGAAAAAAAGTAACAAAAATAAACTCTATACTTTACCATCATCCCCTCATTTGATTTTAATGTTTCAAATAATCTTTTTTATTGCCTAAAAATTGTTGTCAATATTGTTTTTAATAGTTTTGTCTTTTAGTCTTCATATTTGAGATATAAATGGTTTGCTTACCCCAATTACAGTATTAGAATATTCTGGATTTTTCTGTTGTCTTTCTTTTACCAGCAAATTTAATACCTTCAGGTGTTTTCTTGTTACACATTAGCACCCATTTCTTTCAGATTGAAGAACTCTGTTTAGCTTTCTGTTTGTTTGTTTGTTTTTTTTTTTTTTTTTTTTTTTGAGACAGAGTCTCACTTTGTTGCCCGGGCTAGAGTGAGTGCCATGGCGTCAGCCTAGCTCACAGCAACCTCAAACTCCTGGGCTCAAGCGATCCTACTGCCTCAACCTCCCGAGTAGCTGGGACTACAGGCACGTGCCACCATGCCCGGCTAATTTTTTCTATATATATTTTAGTTGTCCATATAATTTCTTTCTATTTTTAGTAGAGACGGGGTCTCGCTCTTGCTCAGGCTGGTCTCGAACTCCTGACCTTGAGCGATCCACCCGCCTCGGCCTCCCAGAGTGCTAGGATTACAGGCATGAGCCACCACGCCCGGCCCTGTTTGTTTGTTTTTCACTTCTTTTTGTATTTCAAGACTTCCCTAAAAGGCCTGTAGCATTTCTTGTTAGGACAAGCCTGGTGTTGATGAATTCCCTCAGCTTTTGTATGTCTGGGAAAGTCTTTATCTCGCCTTTGTGTTTAAAGGACATATTTGCTGGGTATAGCATTCTTGGTTGGCATTTTTTTCCCCCCTTTAGCACTCTGAATATAGCATCTCACTGTCCCCTGGCCTGCAGGGTTTCTGCTAAGAAATCTGCTGAAAGCTGTAGTGGGGGGTCCACTGAATGTGATATGTTTGTTTTCTCTTGTTGCTCTGGGTATTCTTTCTTTGGCTTTGATTTTTTTGTTAATTAGATTATGATGTGCCTTGGGGACTTCCTCTTTGGGTTGAATCTGATTGGGGACCACTGAGCTTCCTATAGCCAGATGGTGTCATCTTTCTTTGATTTGAAACTATTTCAGCCGTTATTTTCTTAAATATGCTTTCTAGGCCTTTTTTTCTCATCTCCTTCGGGAATTCTTCTTATGTGGAGGTTAGTTTGTTTATGGGGATCCATAATTCTTGTAAGCCTTCTTTACTTTTTAATTCTTTTTTCTTTTTGCTTCTCTGGGTAATTTCATTTGTTCTGTCTTCAAGCTCACTAATTCTTTCTTCTGATCAAGTCTGCTGAAGCTGTCTAATAAGCTCTTGAGTTCAGTTATCGTGTATTTTATATTTAGGATTTATATTTGGTTTTTCTTAATTGTTTCTATTTATTTGTCAAATTTCTTTTTGTTCCTGAACTGTTTCTAAATTTCATTTGATTTTCTATCTGTGTTCTCTTGTGATTCCCTAAACTTCTTTAAGAGAATTATTTTGAATTCTCTGACATTTCACAGATCTTCAATTCTTCTGGGTCCACTGTTGGAGCTTCGTGTTGGTTTCTTTCCCCAAGTTTTCATAATCCTTGCTTCTTTATATTGATACCTGTGCATTTGAGGAGACAGTCATTTCTTCCAGTTTTTGCAGGTGCTCTCTGGTGGTGTTAGACCTTTACTTAGTATTGGAACTTAAACGCTGTTATTTCTTCCTGTTCTGGGGAGGATTTATAGAGAATCCTGGAACTACAACACTGCATTAAAACTAACTCATTGCCTTGCCATTTTTTCCCAGTCTGACAAAGCCTTATAGTGAGCACTGGAAAGTAAACATTTCTCTGGAAATATATTGCTGCCTTGTTGTTGCTTCCCAGTCTGTGGGAGTCTTAACTGGGCACCGGAACTTAATCCCAACCTTGTACTTGTTTCTGGACCAGGGGAAGACTCCATACAAGCATGTGGGCTTTGTGGAAAATCTGGCCAGTGATTTGAGCCTTCCTGCTGATTGTGCACCCTATAGCACTATGGTGCCAGGCAGACTCTTCAACATGGCATCCTCACCAATCGGAGCACAGAATAGCCACTAAGATCCCTCATGAACCAGTTGCTGCAATCAGTGCCTTGCTCTTTGCCCCCACTTCACCCCAGGTAGTTTGGCTTTGCTGGCACTCCCAGTGCTTCCGATGGGAAGAAACTGAAATGGGCTTCCCAAGAAGATTCCCAGACCAATGGGGAGATTGAACACCTACCTCCGATTCCATCCTACCACCTCAGAAACTTTAGGTGTAGCTAAGTTTTCTGTGAGCAGTGTTATGCTGGCTTGGGGGAGTGGTGGTGCAATGTAAACTGACCATTTGTCTTACTGGTTGTAGTTTCCCTACATGCTATGAGTGAAGGGTTTTTTTTTTCCCAATTTCTCCCCAAGTTCTGGTGAACTGAGGGTAGCATTCTTGTCTTTCAATGGTTTCTAGTTATATTTTTGTGGGGAGAGTGATGCCAGTGGGTCTTCTATTCCACCATCTTGATAATGTCACACTCTCCCTGTCATGTCTTCATTTTCTCTCATTTTTTTTCCATCCTAAGAAAATATACTTCTGTGGGGAGGGGAGGGAGAAGGTGTGGTATTAGGGTGGGGATCTGGAAGTCTAACTGTTCCCATACAGACTTTCAACCTCCCTATTTTTAGTATCAGACTTCACCCCTTCCCTCAATTTGTAATACTTGATGTTTCTAATTCCTGAGCTTTTGTGGGGTTCACAGTAAACTAGATTGCTTCTTGTCCCTTTGTTTTCTTGTATCCCCTTTTTTCCCCCAGGCACTTGTATTTGGATACCTTCTACTTGGCTCAGTCATTTACCATTTCTACATCAGCTTTCTATCTTCGTATATTACGTTTAAGAGTGACAAATAGGCCAGGCGCGGTGGCTCACGCCTGTAATCCTAGCACTCTGGGAGGCCGAGGCGGGTGGATCGCTCGAGGTCAGGAGTTCGAGACCAGCCTGAGCAAGAGTGAGACCCCACCTCTACTAAAAATAGAAAGAAATTATATGGACAACTAAAATATATATATACAAAAAATTAGCCGGGCATGGTGGCGCATGCCTGTAGTCCCAGCTACTCGGGAGGCTGAGGCAGTAGGATCGCTTAAGCCCAGGAGTTTGAGGTTGCTGTGAGCTAGACTGACGCCATGGCACTCACTCTAGCCCGGGCAACAGAGTGAGACTCTGTCTCAAAAAAAAAAAAAAAAAAAAGAGTGACAAATAGGTTTAGGGTCACTAGTTTGGGGGTCTGTGCAAAGTTAGAAATGGCGGAGAGATATTAAAGTGAAAGGACCCAACAGTTCTTAGTTTTAAGGAAACATGCTGTTAGAGTGTACACATAGTATGTATATTATTAGCTGAGGTCCAGGTAAGTTAACTTTTTAAAATTTGTCTGTTTGTTTTTACCCACTCAGGTAAGCAACTTTTGTGGCAAGGGTTTGCAGAGGCTGGAAACCACTATTTATGGGATTGCTAAATAGACAAATACACTACTATTAGAAAAGAAATTTTATATTGTGCAGGGAAAAGATAAGTAGAAGCAACATATACTTTTCAATCTTTTAATTTTACTGTTAATTATTCACAAGAGACTGGAGCTGGGGAAAAAAAGGACTAACCACCCGCCTCCCCCACCAGCTCTAACATTCTATGATTCTGAAGGAAGTTTCTCAAAGCCTGAGTAGCACAGAGATTGCTTTCTCGGGTCCACCGGTGCTCTTTGTAGCAGGCCTCCTGGGTCTTTTGCCTAGGAAGTTATAAAGGTTACTGCACTGTCTCAATCCTCTCATAGAACAAAACACTACATAAGGTCTAAAAGAAATGCATATAAAAATGTAAGCTCCACATGTAGTATTTAACACTGCTTTATAGCTTTTACTTGTGGCAATCATGTATGCTTCCATATGAGAGGCTTTGGCTGGCAAGATACCATTTCAGAAGAAATAACTAAAATAGACAAGTAAACCGTATTTGATGCTTTGGGTTTATAGACTAAAATCAGGTTTAAGTTTTTGGAGTGAGGAACAATTAACTCCACTATAAGAACAGCCTTCAACTGTGGGATTACCTAGAATACAGAGATAGAGGAGGGAGGAGAGTTTGCTTAAGTAGCCTGTTAACTTTCAAAAACCCAAGCAAGGTTTTGAACGTTATCTGAAGTGAGCAATGTGTCATTCTTGTTATTTTTCCTCAGACCACTTTTAGCTTTCTTAAAAGATTAATTAGGAACTGATCTATTAAGCCCAACACCACTTCACCTGTCACCACTGCTTCACCTGTACAGTCGTCCCTCAGTTATCTGGGCGGGGGTCAGGGTGGGGAATTGGTTCCAGGATCCCTTGTGAATACCAAAATTCACAGATGCTCAAGTCTCTTATTTAAAATGGTGTGATATTTGCATATAACCCACATACACCCTCTGTATATTGAAATCATCTCTTGATTACTTATAATACCTAATACAATGTAAATACTATATAAATAGTTGTTATACTGTATTGCTTAGGGAATAATAACAAGAAAAAAGTCTGTACATGTTCAGTATAGACATAAGCATACATTTTTTTCTGAATATTTTCAATGCACACAGTTTTAGCCAATTTAAGTTATTGGCTTGTAGCAATTAGAGCAAATAGGAAGGCAATGGACGAGTACTGATAATTATGAGGTGACAAGTAAAACAAAGGATGAAACAGAAGTTATAAAAGGCAGACAGAAGCCTTAAGTTCTTTAGTAGAGAGACCAACAATTCTATACCCTATATAAAGAGAAGACAGGCACCGTCTCTTTATAACACACACGACTGCTAGTTTTCTTTTTTTTTTTCTTTTCCTTTTTGAGCACACTCTTACAGAGGCTAATTCTCTTTTTTGAGGAAATAAAATTTCAAATAATGATCAGTAATTTATTCAAAAAGGCAAGGAAGTAAGTGATCAAATGCAGCAGAAAGGATTCTACACTAAATCATTAAGATTTGGTCCCTTCATGGTAAAAATCTATCCAGAAACTTGACTTTCCGGAATGACTCATTTCTCAAGGGTTTCAGATAGCCAAGGTTTTACAGTTTATAGGAAAAAATGTCAGAAATATTATTAAGCCAATTCTGTACTTGGCTTGATCTTTTGGAGAACATGACCTTGTGTAACCCCCTTAAAATGTGGATGGATCTAATGACTTGCTTTTAACAATTAGAATTTGGCAAAAGTGATGGGATATTACTTCTGATAATAGGTTACAAAAAGTCTGTATCTTCTGTCCTGGGCATTCTCTCTTCCTTACTTGCTCTAAGAGAGGCCAGCTGCATGTTGTCAACTGACTTACAGAGAGGCCCATGTGGCAAAGAACTGACATCTCCAGCCAACAGCCAGCAAGGACCTGAGGCCTGCCAATAGTCACACGAATGAGCATGGAAGCAGATCCTCTCCCAGCTGAGCCTTGAGATGACTGCAGCCTGGCTGACAGCTTGACTGAAACTTCATGAAAGACCTTGAACCAGAGGTATCTAGGTAAGCTATGCCTGGATTCCTGATCCACAGAATCTGATATAATGTATGTTTGTTGTTTTAAGCCACTAGGAAGTTTTAGGGTGATTTGTTATGTCACATAAATAAATCATACAGATTTTGTGTCAGGAGTAGAGTTCTGCAGTAACACATACCTAAAATGTGGGAGGAGTGTTAGAACTGGGCAATGGATGGTGGCCAGAAGGCCTTTAAGGAGAGCAGTGGAAAAAGCCTAAATTACCAGGAATTGACAGTAAATTTTAAGACTTTTAGGAGGCCACCTGTGAAAGGTTTTAAGGAACATGAGGAACATCTGATTGGAACCTGGAGGCTGGAGGATCTCTGTTATGTAACAGCTGAAAGTTTAGCAACCCAATTTTGTAGTTATGTAAAGTAGAAAATGTGCCTAATGAATTAGATGGTCTAGAAGCTAAAGAGATTTCCAAGCAATGTGTTGAAGGCACCACCTGGTTTCTTCGATGAAATGCAAGAGGAGAGAAAAACTGAGGGAAGAACTGTTTAAAAAGAAAAAGAAAAGGAGCCAGGACATGATGGTTTTGGAACTGGGTGTAGAACTTCCCAGTCTTGCCATCTTCAACGCTAGCAGTGTACAAGGTCACAGTTCCTCCACTGATTCCGCTTCCATCATCAGAGCACTTCTCTGCCTTCAACTCCCCTGGACCTCCTTTTATAAGGACCCTGGCGATTACACTGGGCCCACCCAGAAAACTGGATAATCTCATTTTAAATTCCTTAATTACATCTGCAAAGTCCCTCTGCCAGGGAAGGTAACATATTCCCAGATCTCAGGGATTAGGATGTGGGCATCTTTACAGGGCCACTATTCAGTCTTCTACTTGAAAGCAATAGATAACTAATGCATTATACTTTGAATTTCTGCAGTTTATAAATGGGAACACAGGGATGAACAAAGTATATAGAAATGCCAGTCATATTTCCCTCACAAACAAAACCTCATACATGTGTCTTTAAATTTTAACCAATGGGTTATATAGGAAAATGCTCTTATTCTCAGAGATGAGTGCTGAAGGAGCATAATATCTACAACTTTTTTTTTGAGATAGAGTCTCACTCTGTTGCCCAGCCTAGAGTGCCATGGTGTCAGCCTAGCTCACAGCAACCTGAAACTCCTGGGCTCAAGCGATCCTATGCCTCAGCCTCCTGAGTAGCTGGGACTACAGGCATGCGCCACCATGCCCGGCTAATTTTTTCTATATATACTTTTAGTTGTCCAGCTAATTTATTTCTATTTTTAGTAGAGATGGGATCTCGCTCTTGCTCAGGCTGGTCTTAAACTCCTGAGCTCAAGCAATCTTCCCGCCTTGGGCTCCCAGAGTGCTATGATTATAGGTGTGAGCCACCGAGCCCAGCCAATATCTGCAACTTTTAAATAATTAAACAGCAATAAAAAATACATGTGGGTATACATACACACAGAGAGATGAAACAAATATGGCAAAATTTATTATTATTATTTTTTATGGAGACAGAGTCTTGTTCTGTCACCCAGGCTGAAATACAGTGGTGTGATCATAGCTCACTGTAATCTTGAATTCCTGGGCTCAAGTGATCTCCTGCCTCAGCCTCCAGAGTAGCTGGGACTATAGGTATGTGCAATTATGGCAAAATTTTAACAATTAATGATTCTATGTTAAGGGTATAAAGATATTTGTTGTATTATTCTTTCTATTTTTCTGTAAGTATAAAGAGCTGGAGAAAATCAGGAAGATCAAATTTTTTTTAACACAACAAATATATTAACCTTGCAAAACTCAGTGGAGTAGATTATATATATATATATCATTTGTGAACAGAAGAAAACTGAGAATTAAACTCAGGGGCAACCTACTCTGTAAAAGCCAGAGAGTAACCACTTTAGGCTTTATGGACTACACAGTCTGTTCCAACTACTCAACTCTATTGTTGTAGGGCAAATGCACACACAGGTAATACATAAATGCGTACATAAGTGCAGTGTGTTCTAATAAACTTTATCTACAAAATCAGACAGCAGGCCAGATTTGGCCTGCAGGCTGTGATTTGCCAACCCCTAATTTAACTAATATCAGTTCTTTTAAAATAAGAGAACTTCAAACAATCTCCAGAAATACGTACTGATGACCAAACTATGTGCTAAGCATATTACACACAGTAGACTTTAAGGTTTTGCTTTTGCTCATAGTACACATATTGCTTCAAAGTACACATATATTTTTTAACTCCAAATGTTAAAAGATTAGTCTTACAACCACAGGTTATGCATTCATATTTATTGTAAACTCAAATTTATTTTATCCCTCCCCTTTCTTTCTGTAAACTCTAATTCTTCCTTCCTATTGCACTCAAGAGCACAGAATTAGATTAATCATAATCCTTAGTTTCTGACAAACTATCATCATTGGTCTATGCTTGGCCTGCTGTTATTTATTTAGTAATATAATTCATTATTTTTAATAATGTAATAAGCATTCCTCCTTGAAGAATTATGACTTGATAGTTTCACATGCAGAGAAAACACAACTCCAGCCAGATATGATAATACAGAAAGGAATCCAGATTTTAAAATTTACATTTTTAATCCCATTGGGCTCTTGTGGTACACTAGAGACTCTTTATCTCTAAAACACAAATAGTATAAAACAGCTGATAACATGTATGTTTACATATTCTCATTTGTTTCAAAATATTTTGGCAGCTTTGCAAAATCTCAGATTGGGTTCTTGGAAAGTTCAACAGCTTGTGCTCCCTAGAAACAACCGAATAAATGTTGTAAATACTTCTTACATCAAGAAGAAAAAAAATATTAATTGGTCCAGAAGCATGATACTCTTTCTACTTCAACAATGTTGTTAAGAAAAAGAAATGTTTCAGCATACTGACTTTTGGATGAAGTTGGACAAGATGGATTGCAATGTGAATTGAATTGGGAATGTGTAGTGACTATAAAATATGAACCTCTTCCTCTTACAGAAAGCAGTGTAAATACAGGAAATTTAGCATTAGGGCATTGATTTCTTGGGAAAAAAGTTTGGTGTGCAGAATGATTAGGACACTTATCAGGCAGGAATGCTAAGTTATTTCCGTTCAAAGGAAATAGCACCAAATCAAGTTTTCAGAGACACTGAAAGGCAGTTAATATATATAAGCACAGTCAACAGTAATTTCATAAATTTCCTGTCACTGGAGTGCTCTATTCCCTTTTTCTCAAACTGGAGAACATTTACTTTTCCTTTAAACATGAGAACCCAGTAGTTCAATCTCTGTGCCCACATGGCATCTTGAATGCCCTACTTTTATGGCAGTTGTCACACTGAATTACAGTTAATTACAAATCTTTTTTTTTTTTTTTTAAGAGACAGGGACTTGTTCTGTTGCCCAAGCTGGAGGGCAGTGGCACAATCATAATCCAGTGATCTTTTCCCGAGTAGCTGGGACTACAGGCATGCACCATCATGCCTGGCTAATTAAAAAAACATATATATGTGTGTGTGTGTATATATGTATATATATACATATATACATATATACACACATATATGTGTGTGTATATATATTTGTTGTTGTTGTTGTTGTTGTTGTTGGTAGAAACAGGGTTTCACTATGTTGCCCAGGGTGGTCTTGAATTCCTGGCTTCAAGCAATTCTCCTGCCTCAGACTTTCAAAGTGCTGGGATTACAGGCATAAGACACCATGCCCGGCTTGTCTATCTTTTTCACTGGACTACTTTTTTTTTTTCGCCTTTAGTCACTGGTGCTCATCATCAGACTTCTTGAGAGACAGATTCTTAATCATCTTTACACTCTGGTTGGAGGAACAAATGGACACTTGGATGAAAGAAGAAATAAATGCATGAGATCCTTGCATAGTCACCTCCATTTTTACAGTTGATAGACTTAAAAAAGATACTAAAACCAACTTATAGCATAGAATGAACATAAAGAGACAGCAAAAGTGACTCTGTTGGAGCCTCCCTGATTTGAACTTGCGGAACCTTCAGGGTTCAGCTGACATTACTTTATTAGATACTGGCATTCATTCTATCATTCTATTTAATTCTGCTAAGAAAAAGAATTCAAGAAGTTTAAATTGTTTTTTGATTAAAAAAAAAGTTTGTATAGCTAAAAAAAAATCTGCTTTTTTAGGCTTAATTACATTTTAAAATGTTCGTGAGGGAACCAACCAGTGGCAGGTAGCCAAAAAAAAAAAAAGGTAGAAAACCCAAGAAATTCTCTTCAGCCAAAACGTCAATAAAGCTTTAATAAGAGAAAGAACAGAGTAGACTTTCTCTTCTTTTCTTTTTTTCCCTCATCTAATCTGAAAAAAGTAGTCATGATCTTTTTTTTCTTGCCTGGAAGAACAGTCTACAAAAATCGCATTGCAGATATAAGTACTTTGTCCCATTTTCTTTTTTAAAAATATGGACATGATGAAAAAAAGCAAAGCTGGGCTAGGACAATCAGCTTCCCTGTAGAGAAGAAAAGGATCTAGAATAGGGGTGGGGAACCTGTGGCCTTCTAGGTTCTTAAGTGCGACTTTTTGACTGACTCCAAATTTTATAGAACAAATGAAGCCTTAAAATGATGCACCTGAACACAAATTGAAGTATTCTGACAGAAGATAAAATGTGCTACTCTAAACATCCTTATATATTCTTTATAGAATGCCTGCAGGAAACAATTCCGCCTGCTCTCAAAATAAGGCAAAATACTTGACCAGGAAAAAAAAAAAAAAAACCTGCCAAGTTGGAGAAATGAATTTAACTCCACAGTTGTTGCTTTGAAGGTTTATGAAAATTTTAAAAGAATAAGATAAGTATTTCTTTAATTAAAACAACTAAAATTTAAAGCTCTTTAAATCCGAGCACAAGAAATAAACGAAGAGTAGCTAAAGATTCATTATATTTCAAATTCACTCAGTAGAGTATTAATTATTCAATTAAAGTAATGCAGTCAAAAAGGGAAGCACTTCCTAGAAGTGGATTAGGATGTCTCACATAACTGGCAAGGGCAGAGCTGAAGAAGATCTTCATGGACAAGTGGAACCAGGACCTGAAACACTGTCAGACTCTTGACCTCTTTGCTCTGCTCCTCTCAATGGTTTGGCTTTTTTCCTTTCAAACATCAAAGAACATGCCCCATGTGCAGTTAAGAGAAAGTAATAGAATAACTCATTAAAAGTAGCTCAAACACATAATAAGCCAGAGCTGAGGTGGATGGTCAGTCCTAAACTAGGTTCAGTAGCCCAGAAATCTGGAGTCCCAGCCTCTTCCCTTTTCTTCCTCTGTCACCTTCAGTGTGTCAGTGATACCTTCTCTTATGATCACAGGATGACTGCAGCGGGGCCAAGAATAATGTTCTTCCATAGCAATGTTCAGAAGCAGCGAGAAAGGAGTAAGCTCTCTTCATACAATTCTTTATTTTCTCAGAAAGTGAAACTCTCCCAGACCCCTTACATAGCACTCGCTGGAAAAATTGGTCACATGGTCATCCCATCTACAAGAAAGTCTGGGAAAATGAATTATCTGGTATTTTTAGCTTCTTTTTTAATGAGATGGTCTTTACCAACAGGGAAAAAGGAACAAGCAATACATAGTGTCTAACACTTCCACCAGCAGGTCCCACGCCTTATATCCTGTGGCCCTCACCATCACCTTTCTTCCTTTGGTACCACCTTCAGAAATTCTAGGGAAAGACTCTTATTTGCCTGGGTTGGGTCAGATTACTACTTCTGAACCAACTGACTATGACCAAGGGGCAAGGTCCTTGTGTGAGATTTTGCTCATTTATATCTGCAGGAACCTAGAAAATGTGTAAGAATAAATCCTAAGAAAGTTAGACCACAGTAGAGGAAATGTATGTTGAATTAAGCCAAATTTATCAATATGGGTATATTAACTAGAGATTTTGAATGCAATATATTGGCTTGGGTATCTGGGAATAACTGACAATTTCCTCACCTGGTTGACTAAAACCTGGGCTTAACAGTGGCCTGCATTAAATGAAGCTTAAATGTCAGAACTTCCTTGGTATACTGTAAAGAGAAGTAATTCAAAAGGTTAGAAAATAAGGAATACTGGAGTGTAATATGTCTGACTGACTGACCTGCTTGCTCACCTCCTAACTATATCCCAAGGAAGGTCCAGAAGAACTCACTCCTTCACCAAGCCTTTGAGAAATATATTGGTGAAGGGGGCAAGAATATCCTTGAAAAGCTCTTTAGTACTTGTTCTCTGCAGGCTAGAAATAATGACCACCAATGCAATAGACTCCCTGAACTCAAGGCAGGGACAAAAATATCACCGAGTCACAGGAACCAAGTGGTGGCACTTAACTATTAGAAACAATGGGTACACAATTACACTTTATAAGCAATGCAGAGGTGGAGGAGGAAAACATAATGGTGTGATCTGGAGAGATCTTTGGTGGTGGCTAATTGATCATGATGTCCCTGGGACTAAAGTAGATGGGTAGCATAGTAAAGCCATACTTCAGGGGTTACACTAGAACTGCCTCTCCCTACCAAAATACTACACCAAAAGCAATATTGCATTCCTAGAGAGATTATAGAGATTAGTACTTCCAACAAAAACTTAAGATACAGGGTGATACTTAATTAGTGACTCCTATTACACCTGCTGTTCTAGGTGTGTTAACTGCTACAGCAAATCAACGTAGCTCCTGGTGTCTCGTATGTAGCTATTGATTCAGCAAACCCTTCTTCTCTATACCTGTTAATAAAGACTATCAGAAGTAATTATCTCCCCAAACGGCTGTATCAACTCTCTAGTACTCTGTCATAATCTAATCTACAGGGACCCTGATCATTTTGCTACTGCACAGGAGAGCCTACTGGTCCACTACACTGATGATATGTTGATTGGACTTAAACAAGAAGTAGCAAATACCCTGTCTACTTCGGGAAGACATGCCAGAGGGTGGAAAATAAACCCTAAAAAAATTCAGTGGCCTGTCACCTCTGTAAAATTTCTAGGGATTCAGCAATCTAGAACATATAGTATTAAGATATCCCCTCCAAGGACAAGTTGCTACATCTAGTGTATCCTCCCAGCAAAAAACAGACTCACCACCTAGCGGCCTTCTTTGGGTTATGGAAACAACATATACCTCCATATGGGTTTTCTACTCCTATGCATTTACCAAGTCAGCCATAAAAGTGACGTTCTAAGTAGGGTCCAGAGCAAGAGAAGAAGCTGAAATGGGACCAGGCTGCCTTGCAAGCTGCTTTGCCTCTGGAGCCAAATGATTCAAGAGATCCAATGGTGCCTGAAGTGTCTATGGGAGACAGTTGTGCTGTGTGGAGGTATGGCAGGCCCCTATGGGTGAATCACATTGTGAACCCCTAGGATTTTAGAGCAAAGCTATGCTAAGATCATTATCCTTCTTTACCTCTTGCCTCAGCCTTCCAGAGTGCAAGGATTACAGGCATGAGCCACTGTGCCCAGCCAGCAATAAAGTACTTTTAATTAAGGCATGTACATTGTTTTTTAGACATAATGCTACCGCACACTTAACAGACTACAGTATAGTAAAAACAGAACTTTTATATGCACCGGGAAAACAAAATACCTGTGTGACTTGCTTTATTGCATTATGCACTTTATTATGGTCTGGAACCAAACCCACAATATCTCCAAGGTATGCCTCTATAACCCAGAATTAAGAAAATAGGGAGAGACCCATGATGAGGACTTTAAAATAGTTATTATAAATATGTTAAAGAATTTAGAGGAAAAGATGAACAGAATGGTTGAAGAGATGAAGAATTCCAGCACAGAAAGGTAAATTCTGGAACTGAAAAATAAAGTATTTGAAATGAAGATATCACTAGATGGGTTTAACAGCAAACTGGATACAGAAGACAACAGGATCAATTAATTCAAGGATAAGTTAATAAGAACTAATCAAAGCTGAGGCACAGACTGGAGATGGCAGTTGAAAGGATCAGGGAATTTGGTATATTATAGTTACACTGCTGAAAACCAAAGATAAAATGAAAATCTTATAGCAGACAAAGAAAAAAGAATAAATTATTGATTATTATAAGAATGTCAGCTGACTTCCCATTAAACACAATGGTGGCCAATAAAATAATACATATTAATTGCTGAAAGTTAAAAAAAAAAACCCAACAAAATAAAACAAAAAAACCCCTATCAATCTAGAATTCTATTCCAGCAAAATATTCTAAAATAATGAAGAAAAAATGAATACATTTTCAGGTAAAAAAAAAAAAAATCTAAGAAAATTAGTCACCAGTATTCCCTTACTATATATTAATGAAAAATGCTAAAGGAAGTTTATGAGGCTGAAGAGAAATGATTCCAGATGAAAGTCTGGATCTTCAAGAAAAAAACCCCAAAGCCTTTAGCGTCCCCAAAACCATAAAATATTTGCTATCTGGCTTTTTGTAAAAAAAAATTTTGTAGCCTGTGTCCTAGAGCAACCACTATGACAAAAAAAAAAAAAAAAGGTATAGCTAAAAAGAGGAGATAATAGCCAAAAGGAGAAAAAAACGGAATACTAGAAAAGATTAATTCCAAAGAAGGCAGGAAAAGAGAAACAAAGGAACAAAGTTGGATGATCCAAATAAAAAACAGCAAGATGGTAGATTTAAAAACCAGATGAATAACCACATTAAATTTAAGTGGATTAAATACTCCATTTAAAAGTCAGAGAGTATAAATGGATTAACCAAGAAGACCAGCTATATACAGACATAAATTACAAGTATTAATAAAAGGATGGGAAAAATATACCAAGTATGTAATACACATAGAAACACTGTTGTGGCTATATTTATATCAGACAAAGTAGACTTCCAGAGAGTAAAATCAAAGATGAAAAGAGATATTTCATAATTGCAAAAGGATTAATTCAGAAAGATTTAAATGGGTATGTTCCTCCTAATAATATAGATCCTAACTACATGAAAGAAAATTGATAGAAATGAAAGGAGAAATAGACAAACTTGTACACTTTACTTGAAAAGTTATAAAGCTAGACCCTAAAAATCAAATAAGAATTAGAAGATTTGAAAAACACCATGAAATAACTTGACCTCATTGATATTTACAGAACTCTGCAACAATCACAGTATACACATTTTTTAAAGTGAACATGAGACTATATGCTAGTCATAAAGCAATTTTCAATGTACTTCAAAGGACTGAAACCCTAGTGACTGTGTTCTCTAACCATAATGAAATTAACTTAGTAATCAACGATAAAAGGATAACTAGAAAATCTCCAAATATTTGAAAAGTAAATGCCATTCTAAGAAGTCTGTACTTTATCTTGTAGTAACAGTGGAGCTATTCAAAAATTTTATGTAAGGGTATGATATATTCAGATTTGAGCTGTGGAAAAATAACTTACATAGAATTTGGAAAATGTAGTGTAAGGATGTCTAAGTAATAAAAAAAAGAGGGTATTGTCTCACTTTATGTGAGAAATGAGAAGAACCTGCTCCAAGGAAACTGAAATGAAATAAGGTTGAATCAAGATATTTTCAAATGTAGACTCGAGGGTCTTACTGACCAGTTTATTCCATGTTATCTATAAAGCTAGGTAATCCTATTTTGGATAACTGGATAAATGTGAATACTGTATATAGAGATAGAAGAAATAGGAAGAAGTAGTTTTTGCTGGGTATAAGGAATGAGAAAAAAAAAAGTGTGCTTTCCAGGTTCTACCTTTAATGTAACAATATCAATTCCAATTGCTGCAGCATATTACTCTTGGTTTAGGGATTTAACCCAACACTCTGTCCCCACTCACTTCATCTTTTTTTTTTTTTTTTGAGACAGAGTCTCACTCTGTTGCCCAGGCTAGAGTGAGTGCCGTGGCGTCAGCCTAGCTCACAGCAACCTCAAACTCCTGAGCTCAAGGGATCCTCCTGTCTCAGCCTCCCGAGTAGCTGGGACTACAGGCATGCGCCACCATGCCCGGCTAATTTTTTCTATATATATTTTTAGCTGTCCATATAATTTCTTTCTATTTTTAGTAGAGGTGGGGTCTCGCTCTTGCTCAGGCTGGTCTCGAACTCCTGAGCTCAAACGATCCGCCCACCTCGGCCTCCCAGAGTGCTAGGATTACAGGCGTGAGCCACCGCGCCCGGCCACTTCATCTTTAAGTTTCTTCTTGTCTACTTCTGTGGGTTCTGTAACCCTGGTGACTGCTTTTCCATTTGACCACTTGCTCTTCCTCAGTGCTGTCTACTTAGGTTTTCAACTGCATATTCCATTCACAACTTGGATCTTCCTTTTAGTTTATTCTTTAAGTTTAGCAACTAGGTCTCTGAACTGTTTTGTGGCTTGATGAGCCATGTGCCCTGAGGACTCTGTTCCTCTTATCTGCTGACTCACAGGCCCTGCAAGTACACATAAGCACAGCCTCATCCCCACCCTCACACCTCAGATTCCTGCTTAGTTTAGTGAACAATTCCATTTAGCTTCTGCCTGTCAGGGAACAAGCTTGGACAATAAATTCAATTTTGGACACTGAATTTCAGGTCCTTGAGAGCATATAGGTGGAGATATACAGAAGGCAGTTGGAAATAATGAACCTGGGGCTCAGGAAAGAGACCCTCTGGGAAATACAGATTTATGATCATCAGCAAATAGGTTGTAATAAAAACTATATGAGTGGATGAGCTTGATTAAGGAGATTATAAAATAGGAGTCCTTAATCCGATGGATTTTAGGGGAATCTATGAACCCACTGAAATTGTGCGTAAAATTCTGTGTATGTATGTGTCTGTATTTCTGAGGCAGGGATCCACATGTTGCATCAGATTCTCAAATTCCTAAATCTAAAAAGGTTAAGAGCCAGACACAGTGGCTCACACACATAATCCTAGCATTCTGGGAGGCTGAGGCGGGAGGATCCCTTGAGCTCAGGAGTTCGAGACCAGGCTGAGCAGGAGCAGGACCCCATCTCTATTTAAAAAAGAATACAAATAATTAAAAAGGTTAAGAAACTTTGAGGAAGGGAGAAGGCTGAGGATACAACCTAAAGGGTACTATTTACTTAAATGTGCTACAATTTGGGGATTAGAGACTATGGTAGGAAAGGGTATGAAATATGTTAGTGTTTCATTCCCAGTGTACCATGTGGGTCATGGCAACCACGAAGCACATGATTTTCTATTCAAAACTGGGCAACTGTCCCTAAAATGTGCTGACTCATCATTACTTCCAGACTACTCAGAATTGTAAGAAAAACAGCATTTTTAGGCCTAGAGATGTAAATTCTATATTTCCAGTGAAAATGTGATTGTTTTCTCCCACTCTCACTCCATAAATAAGGGAACACCTTCCCCAGCCACCTTCTCTCCCTGGAGTCCATCTCATGTCGCAGCTGATAATCAAAGATCTCTTTGCAAGCATTACTTTATAAAACCTCATGGTCATCAATGCTGGATATATTAGCAACTGAGTTATTACATGCAATAAAGCTTGGAGGATACATAGGATTTGGATTGCAAGAAGGCCTATGAAACTCAAACTCAAAACATGAACGTCTGCTTGTATGCATTACCACAAAGGGCTCAAATATGCAATTATAGTTCACACTTTATCTTTTCTTCCTCACAATTATTTGTCACTGGAGAGACAGGCAGAGACAAAAAAAACAAGGTTTTTTTTCCCCCCAGTGTGCACTTTGAAATCCTTTCAATAACCACAAGTGTGTTTGAAATAAATTCTTTAGTCACATGGATTCAAACCACAGCATTCTTCCCAAACTACCACTCAAGAAAGAGGAGGAAAACCTAGCCAAGCCAACTTGCATGTGGGAAAACTACAATGTCTACTGCCTGGGAAACCTCAAAATATCATTTATACATGAATTTTGGTTTATAAAAAAATGCTTTCAGTATTGAAAGGAGAAAGCTATAAATTACCAGTTACAAAGAGACTATCAAGGACTATGAAAATAGGATACTAGGCTGATGTATGCTTCATTTTTAGCAGACTGTAGTTCACAGAACTTGAATACATTTTATAAAAAATTTAAAAACTTAAAAGACAGTTCATAATAGAATATATATGTATAGCTAATAACTGGGAAATGTTCAGTTACATCAACCGATGAAATCTATTAAAATTAGCAAAAATCTAAGATGAAATCTCTTCCATTATGCTGGCAGGTCAAAAGTTTTTAAAAAAAAAAATTTTTTTTTTTTTTTTTTTTTTGAGACAGAGTCTCACTCTGTTGCCTGGGCTAGAGTGCCGTGACATCAGCCTAGCTCACAGCAACCTCAAACTCCTGGGCTCAAAGCAATCCTCCTGCCTCAGCCTCCCACATAGCTGAGATTACAGGTATGCGCCACTATGCCCAGCTAATTTTGTATATTTTTAGTTACCCAGCTAATTTCTTTCTATTTTTAGTAGAGATGGGGTCTCACTCTTGCTAAGGCTTGGTCTTGAACTCCTGACCTCAAGCGATTCTCCCACCTCAGCCTCCCAGAGTGCTTGGATTTCAGGGATGAGCCACCGTGCCCGGCCCTTTAAAAAAGATTTATCAACATATATCAAGCACCTTAAAAATTCTCAGATACTCTGACCTGGTTTAATTCTACTTTTATTAGTCTAACCTTTAAAAAAAAAAAAGAACCCTAAAATATAGTATGTGCAAAGATATTCACTGTAGCACAATCTGTCAAAGATAAAATTGTAAACAACAAAAG
Organism: Eulemur rufifrons; assembly: GCF_041146395.1. NCBI lineage: Eukaryota > Metazoa > Chordata > Mammalia > Primates > Lemuridae > Eulemur > Eulemur rufifrons. Next base: position 2,433,084 of record NC_090996.1, on the reverse strand, counting down.
AAAAATAATAAAATGAATTACAAGGCCGGGCGCGGTGGCTCACGCCTGTAATCCTAGCACTCTGGGAGGCCGAGGCGGGTGGATTGCTCAAGGTCAGGAGTTCGAGACCAGCCTGAGCGAGACCCCGTCTCTACTAAAAATAGAAAGACATTATATGGACACCTAAAAATCTATATAGAAAAAATTAGCCGGGCTTAGTGGCGCATGCCTGTAGTCCCAGCTACTCGGGAGGCTGAGGCAGTAGGATCGCTTAAGCCCAGGAGTTTGAGGTTGCTGTGAGCTAAGCTGACGCCACGGCACTCACTCTAGCCTGGGCAACAAAGTGAGACTCTGTCTCAACAAAAAAAAAAAAAAAAAAAAAAAATGAATTACAGCACATCTACTAGGGAAATATATTCTGTTTCTTCACTTATTCATTCATTTACTATGTTTCAGAAAGGATTTAAGGTGGCTCCTATGATAATATATTATAAATCTTGAAAAATTATGCTTAAGAAGCAAGTGTACAGTGGGAAAATGCTCATGAATATTAAGAGGAAAAGGTTGGATACAAAATTGTATGTATAAAGGTGAGATCATAAGATAAGTACTCTTATGTTTAACAAAATGCAGAGGCCAGGCATGGTGGCTCATGCCTATAATCCTAGCACTGTGAGAGGTGGAGGTAGGAAGATCATTTAAAGGCCAAGAGTTCAAGACCAGCCTGAGCAAGAGCAAGACCCCATCTTTACAAAAAATAGAAAAATTAGCCAGGTATGGTTGCACGTGCCTGTAGTCCCAGCTACTTGGGAGGCTGAGGCAGGAGGATTGCTTCAGCCCAGGAGTCTGAGGTTGCAGTGAGTATGATGATGCCACTGCACTTTATCCCAAGCAACAGAGCAAGACCCTGTCTCAAAAAAAAAAATGTAGAGAAGGAGGGGAAATATACCAACATTGAAGAATGGTATGTGTCTGCGTGATAACATTGTAAGTGATTTTTATTCTCTTTTTAATTTTATAAGTTTTTTGTAACGAGCTTATATTTTTATAAGAAAAATGTTTATATACATAAAGTATTAAGAGGATAGTGGTTATTTAAAAAATAAAATATTTGCCTTCATATAAGATGGTTTCTTCCTATATAGTGGCTAATGATGAAGGGAAATGAAAGTAATACCTGAGAGAAAGGAATTCACATGGAAATTGACCTTATGAAATAAATCTGTTAGTCATAAATTTGTCAATTAAAGGTATCAAAAGATAGAATAAAGAAATGATATAACGTGGGGAGGGAAGGACACTGAAATCAATAAGGGCATACCAGAGAAGGCCAAGGAATTTTAATTTTGAAATCAAATAGCCTATTAGTGAATTTATGCTAACATGGTTATCTTGTTTGAAGTGTAGTTTCAAAAGTGAATACATATAGGGACAGAAAGTAGAACTGTGGTTGTCAGGGGCTGGGAGAAGAAGAGAACAGAGAGTTATAGTTTAATCGGTACAGAGTTTCAGTTTGGGAAGATGAAAAAAATTCTGGAGATGGATGGTGGTGATAGTTGTGCAACAACGTAAATATATTTGGTGCCACTAAATGTACACTTAAAAAATATTAAAATGGGCCGGGCGCGGTGGCTCATGCCTGTAATCCTAGCACTCTGGGAGGCCAAGGCGGGTGGATCTTTTGAGCTCAGGAGTTCGAGACAAGCCTGAGCAAGAGCGAGACCCCCGTCTCTACTAAAAATAGAAAGAAATTAGCTGGACAACTAAAAATATATATAGAAAAAATTAGCTGGGCATGATGGTACATGCCTATAGTCCCAGCTACTCGGGAGGCTGAGGCAGGAGGATTGCTTAAGCCCAGGAGTTTGAGGTTGCTGTGAGCTAGGCTGATGCCACGGCACTCTAACCCGGGCAATAGAGCAAGACTCTGTCTCAAAAAAAAAAAAAAAAAAAAATTAAAATGGTAAATTTTGTATGTATCTTACCACAATAAAAAAAAAGAATGTATAAGTGTGACTTGAAATAGATTCAACTGGTAATTCAGATTAGCACTTTGAGGTTTCAGGACTTTCTGAAACAATATTTTGTAAAGATGTAATAAATTTTAGTTTATTAAGAGAAAGACTGTAATTTCACTATAATAGCAACTTTCTCTTAATCAGAGGCCTAGTGTACCTGTTTAATAATTCTTCTAATGAAGCCAATGTTCAGCCTTTAAGTATCAAGAAATTATCTAAACAAAAGTTTAAAAGTAAAATGGCCATTAGATTTAAAGAAGAAAGAAACTGTAAGTAAGGGCGCTAATAATTCTGATGTTTATGAAAATTTGTAGTAATCAACCATGAGACTAAATCTCCCCAACAGGGAGTACCATACCCAGAAAGTAGGCAAAATATATTAAAGAACTGACCCCAAAGTTCTTGGGAAGAACCAGAGTTACCCTTAAAATACAGAGGAAGACTTCTGATGATGCATTCTACAAATAGAATTTTTCTAATTTAAAATACTTTTCTGATCATAGAATAGCAACAAATAAAATAAGAAAAAACTATTCATGTCCCAAATTCTGAATCTAGTTTTGCAGTTACTTTAAAAATCTCACTTACCCTTCTTGTGTTTTCAAGGATTTTGGGATCAGGTTTTCCATAGTTCGGTGGATTGGCATATGGGTCATATCCAAGTTTGGCAAGCATGGGTGCAATCACTGCCATGTCTTGTAAAACGTCTGGAGGTATCTTCCCAACCCATTTTGATAGAGCTCCCACGTTGACTGGCTTGATGACTTGGTCTGTAGATCTCTCCACTCTGAAAACAACACAGTATGAACAAATGTTTAAAATTTAAAAAACAGTGTTTAACCACTAAATTATTTTTGATAGCTTATAAATTTTAATCATCTGAATGATAAAGTAATTGAGAAAGAGGACACTAATCAGGTTTGACACTATTTACTAGACTTTAAAAAATAATTTAAGTTTGATAGTAATTATTGGCAGCCTCAGATTTCTAGAAATAAAAAAAAGGGTCAGCTGAAACATCTGCATAAAATGTGTAGACATTTTAATTACAATGTCCAGGAAAAAAGCCAACAAAGATAAGACTGCTTAGCAAAACTGCCAGTCAACTTACTTGAAATTCATTAAAAAAAAAGATGGATTTATGGATGACTAGAGGGACAACAGATACATGAACAGATATGTGATAAAGCAAATATAGCAAATGTTAATTGCAGAATCTAGCTGGTGGGTATAATTCTTTCAATTCTTCTGTATGTTTGAACTTTTTCATAATAAAATGTTGCAGGGAAAATAGCCAACCACAAACCACTAAGAATGCAAAATATTCATTTGTTCTACTTTCTTGTTGACTTCCTAAAAAATTCTATTTTCTACAGAAGAAAAAGAACTCCTGTTTATGATTTTCAATATTACAGTATTCAATATTACAGAACAAATGTGTTCTACCTCTTGCCCTGGAAATTTACTCTAAACCTGTAATGACTATTCTTACTGTATTTGAATAAATAACTAGTAACACCTTAGGATAAAATATAACATGAAATGACATTTAGATTTAAATTGGATCTGAATTAGATTTTGGCCAAATGACTATAAAACAGAAATGCTTAAGTACAGTTTTAAGAAATCATTCAAACACAGTATTCTATTATACGTCCTTTTTCTTTAAGTATATGACCTCTCACTGCAGACAGTCGTTATTTGATGAAGGGGCTCTGCTCCTAAAATAACAGACAAGTGAAAATAAGATGACTCTTCCCTGGGATTCATGAGGCCATCAGCTCCAGGTTTTCCTTCTGCCTCAACAGCCATATTCTTTTTTTTTTTTAGACAGAGTCTTGCTCTGTCACCCAGGCTGGAGTGCTGTGGTATCAGCCTAGCTCACAGCAACCTCAAACTCCAGAGTGGCAAATTGGGCTTAAATGTAACACATTAACTGCCATGCAAGTTATATTTAACTCACGCTAGTTCTGAGCCCAGGGCCTCATGAAGCGTACGTAACTCACACGTCTTTTTACCTTGGGACCTGTGTGAACTATTTTTCAAGTTGCATATAACTAATGTGCAGAAAACAATAAAAGATAACAAATTTTTCATTAAATTAGAAAGGATCATTTTGTTCTCTAAGTTTTTATTCTATTCTCATAATAAAACACTGTGGCCCCGGGGGGAAAAATTTTTTTTCTAGTGTGGCAGTCAATGTGTTAAAATAGAGCCACATGGCCATTTGCTGACTAGAGGTCACACACAGTACTCCGAGTTCTGGGAAAACCTACAGTCTGCTTAACTTTGAGACTGCCAGAGCTGACTGTTCTTATTCACGTCACCTAAGCCAACCAACCAATAAGCCATGGCCTGTATCAACCAATCAGAATTCAGCTGCACCAACCAATCAGACCTAAACAAGTTTGACTCCTTCATCTGCATAAATGAACCTGATGGGGAACCTCGTTAGGAACTTTCTCTATAAAAATCAAACCCTCCCTTTGTTCTCTGGAATGCACCTTTGTTTTACACCTAAGGCTGCATCTGCCTGGTTTGCAAATTGTTCACCAGAATAAAGTCTCTTTCCTTTAAATTCCGTTTCAGACAACTTTTGTTCATACACCAGATTAAAAAGGAGGGCCTATGTCTTATTAATCTCACTATTACCAGCACCTAGCACATTAACATATAATAGATGATCAATAAATGTTTAAGTGAATGACTAACAGCTTTTCATGGGGGAAAAAACCCACATAATATTAGTTTATGAAAACATGCTCAAGAGAAGTGAAGTATCATGTCTCTATAAGGAGATCATATCTAATTGACATGTGGGATGAAACAACTAGAGAACATCCAGGTGCTAAAAGCTGCATGGTATTTACTGTGGGTGCATTAGGAATTTTAGAGAACGGGAGCCATATCTTCAGAGATAAAAACCTCCAGAAAAAAAGAAAGGCTTATAGGAAACAAAGAATAACATTTTCTGTTCATTCTATGTCAGGTACTTTGCATATGATAGTTCATTTCATCCTTAAAACAACCTTAAGAGAAAAGACATTATCATTTTTCAAATGGGTAAACTAAATCCCAGATAAGAGATTTGTCCAGGGTCACACAATCTGGAACTCAGGGAGTCAGAATTTGAGCCAATGTCTATCTGAAAAAGATCCCGTTTTTCCCAGTATCTCTTACTATCTTATTGATCACCTTAATTTTTACATTCTATGCTTCTGTGAAAACCTTGGGTTTCTGCTCTACATTGCACAGAGCGAACAAGTTGTTTTACCATGAGGATAAAAACAAATACACTACACAAATAATAGGTATATCCTGCTGTGCTGGTGATGTTTAACAGCCTATTCTCCAAGGGGAAAAAGGCACGATTTGCAGCATTTACTGATGTCTACGGTGTAAGTATTGGTATGATGACTGATTTTAAGCTATCAACACGACCTCATTGACTGAAGAACTGGGAAGAGATGAGCAAAGTGGGGTCTCTAGAGCTGGAGTAAGCCAGCTCCAGCAGACCACTGGATATCTAGAGGACCACAGTCTCTTATCCCAAATTCTGAAATCTGTAAGGTACCAAATAAACATTTTCCTATAACTCATTTGGCAGCAAAACCTGATGTAACTGATTGGAATTTATTTATAGTCTTTATTGCAGTTGGCATACACAGTTGTACTCTTTCGTGCAGAAATATCAATGTATTTGATTACAGAGTGGTGATCCAGAATGAGAAGGATGTTACATGCTACATACACCATATTACCTTTCTAAAATCTAAAAATTCTGAATTCTGAAACAGATTTTTGTTAAGCCCTGGGGTCACACACAGCATCCTGTATCTCGTGACTGGGAATTTGCCTTTACATTGAAAATAATGAGGAACAATTGAAGGAATTTAATCACAGAACTAATATGAAAAAATTACATTAGTATTCAATGCTGATAACTATAGGAAGAACATATTGAAGGATGGGACAACTGGGGTCAGAAAAACCAGTAAATATGCTCAACTACATGTTGGAAGAGTTAAGAAATGATTAAGGCTTCAACTAGATCACATGAGACAGAGACAAGACAAATTCCAAAGATATTTTAAAAGTTGGTACTGTGTAGCGGCCAGTTAGATCTGGGGAGTGAAGGAGCAGAGAAAGCAGTCTACAATTAATTCATATTTGACTTGAAGGACTGGACGGATTGTTATTCAGTACAATAGACAGTATGGAGGAAAAGCAAGTAGGTTTTTGATGTTGTTCCTTTGTTTTGTTTGAGGTGTGGAGAACAAAGAAAAAGACATAAATCTATAGTAATCAGAAAGTCTATAGAAAAAATTCAAGTTGACTGTAATGTAGTAAGGGTACTCAGTAAAAAACAGCTATTATTTCACACTGACTATAGCACTGGTTCGTAAGAAAAGCGAAAGCCATTATTTATCATTATGATTGACTAAATTATTTGAAGATAAGGTTTAACCATTCCTTGTCTGAAAATGACAGAACTCTAAAATGAAAGAATTTGGAAAGGCTTCCGCTATATAACCACTGAGTTACAAGATTCACTAGCAGCAAATGCAGTTACTATAGCTTCCTAAGGCAAAGAGCATGGGAAGGCCCACTAACAGAAATGGTATTTTTTTTTTTTTTTTTTTTTTTGAGACAGAGTCTCACTCTGTTGCCCGGGCTAGAGTGAGTGCCGTGGCTTCAGTCTAGCTCACAGCAACCTCAAACTGCTGGGCTTAAGCGATCCTACTGCCTCAGCCTCCCGAGTAGCTGGGACTACAGGCATGCGCCACCATGCCCGGCTAATTTTTTGTATGTATATATTTTAGTTGTCCATATAATTTCTTTCTATTTTTAGTAGAGACGGGGTCTCACTCTTGCTCAGGCTGGTCTCGAACTCCTGACCTCGAGCGATCCACCCGCCTCGGCCTCCCAGAGTGCTAGGATTACAGGCGTGAGCCACCGCGCCCGGCCACAGAAATGGTATTTTATATTTATGGAGCATAAAATTCAAATTCAACAAACATTTTTCAAATAACCACTATGTGTCAAGTCGAATGTTAGCTAATAAGGATGCAAAGTTGACTAGGCCATGGCCTACATCTCAAAAAAGTCAGGATCTAGTAAGAGATAAACACATATACATGATTAATATACGGCATGATAAATAAAACAGCAGTGGCTAGGAAGAATATTACGGGACTGCATGTAACAGCACTAAGCCATTCCTCTCATGGGGTAAGACATAAGCTAGGGCAAGTAACTAAGGGGAGTTAGCAATCTGTGGGTCACAGGTCACATCCAGTCACACTGTCTGTTCTTGTCTGGCATTCAACCTCGGAATAGCTTTTACATTTTTGGGTGGGTTTTTTGTTTGTTTGTTTTTGTTTTTTAAGAGATGAGGTCTTGCTCTGTCATCAAGGCTGGAGTGCAGTGGTATGATCATAACTCATATCCTGGGCTCAAGTGATCCTCCTGACTCAGCCACCCAGCTAATTAATGGTTTTTAGAAATAAAAAGAATCATATTCTATAACACTTGAAAATCACAAAATTCAAATTTTGATATCTATAAATAAAGTCTTATTGGAACATAGACAAACTCATTTATTCATACATCGTCTATGGCTACTCTTGTGCTACAATGGCAGAGTTGAGTAACTCAGGTAGAGACCATATGGCTTGCAAAACCTAAAGTATTTACTATCTAGCCCTTTACAAAAAACCTTTTGTCAACTCTGATAAAAGACCGTATCTTGAGGAAATGTAGGGTTTGTACGTGTGTGGTCTCAGGTGATGTCCTCCTCACAGATGGACCGTATCAACGTTCATATTCATGGGGGAACCTGGTATGTTTAGAGAATGGCAAGTCACGACAGCTAAGGATGTACCGAAGCTGCTGGGGGGCGGGGAGGGTGGAAGGGGGAAAAGAAACAGTTAGTGTTTACTTAGTGTTGCACTTATGTAACTGGCTCTATGAAAGGAAAAAAAAAAAAAAAAAAGCTTTTTTGCAGTTCTCATATGTTTCAAGTTCCCAGGACAGTTAAGACTTGCTGACCAGAATTTTGTAACTTCCTGTTTCACTAATCCATTCCCTTTTGAGTTGTTTTTGAGAAACGGCAGAACCTCCTTACAGCTATGAGATAACTACAAGGCCTACACCACCTGTTTGTTCAGAGAAGACAAGACAAGCAGCACTACACCACAGATCTTGCCCAAGGACCTACTCCCCACAGCCTGTCTGTGCACAAGACCAGACGATGACCAATATTAACCCCTAGCTTGTTGTAATACTAGAATCTCTGCCCTGGGAGGGACTTATCCACCATTTTTTTTTTTATCATGCAACGTATGTGCCTGTAAGATTTCTCACTGTGCTTGCATGCCCTGCACTCTGCCTCAAACATGTAATGATGCTTACTCACTTCATACGTTATTCATTTCACCTCTAGAAAAACTCCTGACCTTGTCAGTTAGGAAGGCAGGTTTGAGGCAATCCTCCCACCTCCCAGCTGATGTTCTCCGCAATAAATTTCCTTTCTTCCTTGACAATCCTTGTGGTCTCAGTAACTGGCTTTCTGTGCAGCCAGCAACTGAGCTTAGGGAAACCTCCTTTGCAGGTTCATTAACACTTACCCCATTCAAGAAAGACATTCGTTGTCAACAAACACTCTGGGCTCACCTTTGTCTCCTCCCACCTTAGTTTACTTTTTTCTAAGGAGTAGCAAAGTGTAGTGAGGAGAATGCAGAGTGAAAGGAGGGCACTGCTAGTAAACTATCTAGCAGAAGGCAAAAAATCACTGCACACAACTGCTCCTTTGTTTGCTTAACCACTTGTGGCTTAGCTTGTTTTTTTTTTAAGAGCTTGTTTCACAGAACTTGAAAAGTACTGAGCAGACAGAAAAGGGCATTCAACCCTCTTCCACATCTGCCAGACCATATTCTGAGAAGTCAGATAAAACCTGTCTACCAGAGAAGAGAAACACACACACACACACACACACACACACACACACACACACACACACACCTGCCTCCCATTATCATTTCACAGCAACAACTGCTTTGTTCTCTATAACCCCACTAAAAAGCCCAAAGCCCTCATCCTTAGGGCCAGAATTCTCTTTCTTTCTTTTCTTTCTTCCTTTCCCTTTCCCCTTTCCCCTTTCCCCTTTCCTTCCTTCTTTCTTTCTTTCTTTCTTTCTTTCTTTTCTTTCATGCTACGCCCTTTCCTTTCTTGGAAAGTAAAATTCTTTCATTAATCCTATCCTAATCTTTGTGTCAAGAATTCTTTCTCATCCTGCATTAGGAGTTCCCACCCTAACACAGACCTGGAAGTTGGGCTTGTATGATATAGCTTTGTAATCTAAGAAAAACTCTGATCCTCAGAGATTGGGGATAATGACCAGTAACAGGTAGAAATAAACAGTCTCAAAAACATTTTCAAAACCAAGGGTTGACAAATTATGGCCCAAATTTGCCCTACTGCCTGTTTTGTAAACAAAGTTTTATAAGAACATAGTCATGGCCATTTGTTTCTGCACTGTCGATGGCTGCTTTTGCTGTACAACAGCAGAGTTCAATGCTTGCAAAATTATACACTCAGCAAAGCTAAAAATATCCGGCCTTTTATAGAAAAAGTATGGCAACCTTTGTTTAAAAAGAGGGAAATGGGTCCGGTATGGAGAGCCTGATTTTTTTTTTTTCCTAGACAATAAACTGCAGGCTGGATGGAGCTCATCAGATCTCTTGCACTCATTCAGTCCCTCTAAAAATTAGCCAACACTTAGGCCTAGAGTATACTAGGATATGAACTAGTTACCATTTCAGCATCCTCTAGCTCACTGGACCTCAAAACACAGTACCCGACAGACTGGTATATTTCAACACCCATAGCCCATGCACAGCAAAGCAAGATGTCTGTGACTCAGCAAGTTCTTCCTTAGCTGCAAGTATCCAAGCTTCTTTTCCTCTGTAGCATTCCTGGTGGCAGCTACTCCTCAAGGAATGGGGTCAGTGCCAAAGTCTTAAATGACTGAAGTGAATATAATCCTCCAAGCCACTCATTTTAAGCATGGCTCTTCCATGGTCTCAGTGAAACACTACTGCCAGGCTGACTGCCAAACCACAGGTATGAATTATGATACACAGTAACTACTACAGGAAACCAAATCCTCCTGATTAAGCATCAGGGCTGGAATGGACATGCAAAAGGGAATGAGTGACAGGGTACATAATCCAAATGGTTAGATGTATTACAGTAAAAATATAATGAAATATCATTAAAAGTCATGTTTTCAAAGACTATTTCACTATTAGAAAATGTTCAGGTTGTGTCTTCTGAAAGAGGATTTTAAGATGTGTATCAACAGAAATTAAAAAAAAACAGAAATTCAATTTTGTAAAACTGTGTTTTATATGCATGATACACATACACGTGCATGCACAGAATCATACTGGAATGTGGTGGGATTAAGCATGGTTTTTATTTTCTTACCTAACTTTTCTATAGTTTCCTTTTTATTTTTATTTTTTTGAGATGGTTTCACTTTGTCACCTAAGCTGGAGTGCAGTGGCACAATCACTGCAGCCCCAAACTTCTGGCTCAAGTGATCCCCCTGCCTCGACCTCCAAGGTAGCTGGGACTACAGGTGTGCACCATTGCACCCAGTAATTGTTTTTATTTTTCGTAGAGACAAGGTCTTGCTATGATTCCCAGGCTGGTCTCAAACTCCTGGGCTTAATGGATTCTCCTGCCTTGGCCTCCCAAAGTTTTCGGGTTACAGGTATGAGCTACCACACCCAGCCTATTTTCCAATTTTCTATGATAAACAAAGTCTTTCTTTTTTAGCACATGCTATAGTGGGACTCATAATATCACAAAGAAAATCTTCACTCAGAAGTCTAATAACTATCTCAAACTCTACATAGTCCAAACTGAACCCTGATCTTATCTCCAAAATCTACCTTACCTGCAGCCCTCTTAAGCTCACTTGAAAGCAACTCCATTCTTCTGGTTGCTCAGAAGAAAACTGGAATTATTTCAACTACCTTCTCTGATACTCCACATCAAATCCATCAGGAAATCTAATTAACTATACCTCAGATATATATATATATATATATATACGCAGATCTGACCATTTCTCATTAATTTCACTGCTCCTCCCCAGTCCAAACCAATATCATCTATCACCTGGATTTCTGATATTCTTCTAATAGGTCCTCCTGCTTCTTCCTTACATTCTTAGTAAGTATACCAGTCAGACAGGGCCTTTAAAAACGCAAGTCAGATCACGTCACTTCTCTACGTCACATCCTGCAATGACTCCCCAGTCATTCAAAGTCCGAGTACTGAAAATGAGAGGGAATCTGAGTAACCAACCACAAAACAATTTTTTATTTTGCCAATTCTCACCTAAAAACAGACAAAGCAATCAGACAACAAACCCCAAAAACCATGGACAAGATCTGCAACAAAACTAGATGACAAAGTAGCCCACTAACCCCAAAATACAAGTTTGTGGAGACACCCAACAATAACCACGGTACCTGCATGGAATGAATGTTAATGTGGAGGAAGCAGAAAGAGGCAACAAGGCATCTGAGAACTGAGAACAGGAAAACACCAAAGCAGCCAAAAGCTACACTCTGAACAATCACATCAGAATGCCAGTTGAAACTTAGAAGGGTGTCACCCAAACCAAAAAATGACTATAATGGGCCGTTGGTAAGTTCTGAAAGGGGCCAATGAAAGCTGGGAAACACGAACTTGAACTCTTAGAACCAACCAGCAAAGCTGCTTTCCAGGACAGGACATCACACTGAGGAGAAAGTTCTGGAAGTAGAATCAGAATTGGTCTGTTACAATAGTGACAGAGACAAAGGAAAGAGAAGGTCCACATACAACTGGTGGAGGGTCAGGAAATCTCAGAAAGCAAGCCAACATATTATTTAACACTTTACAAATAAAAACATAAGAGGAAGATCTGTGAATTAATAAAGATAGGCTGAACCATTCCTCCTTCTAAAGGTTCAAGGAAACTATGAAAAAATGAGTGGAAAAAAATGTATCAAGCCAAATGCCACACAGAGTTGTTATAAGAAAAAAGAAAGCCAGGCATGGTGGCATGTTCAAATCCAGTCTGGGCAACACGGTGAGACAAGAAAGAAAGAAAAGAAAAGAAGCGAGGGGAAAAAAAAAGACAGACAATATCATCCCTAGGGATATGCCTATCAAACATATTAAAATTATAACTTATTATTTTATTTTGAGATGGGGTTTCCTTATAACACCCAGGCTGGTCTCAAATTCCTGGGCTTAAGCAATCCTCCCAAGTAGCTGGAACTATAGGCTTGTGCCACCATACCAAACCATGACTATTTTAAAACAAGCTAAAAGACATTAAGAAAATGATATAAAACCTGAAAGAACATAAATCATAATTTAAAGAATTTAGAACTCAGGAAAAAATTAGAAACAAAAGGAAAAAAATCATTTCAGAAATGAACTAAACTAGAAGGAAGACAAGAGTTAATAAATATAAGAGAGAACCTTAAGAGAAATTAAAAGTGAAATAGAATAATGCCTTCAAAGATGTAAATGCTTCCCAATTTAAAATAACTGAGAATAGAAGAAATGTCTTACAAATTTTTTAAAAAAGATAAAACAATTCAAGACAAAGTCACAAATGTTGGTAATAGGCCAAAAAAAAATCTAACATATGAAAAATAGGAGTCTTTGAAGAAAATGAAACACAGCAAATACTAAAAACCAAAATTCTACAAAATGTTCTTTAAAAAATTTTTTCACCTGATTATTAACAAAGCACATGGTGTACCTGAGAATATCTGCTTTATAATGACCAACATCAAGACATACTCTAGTAAAATTATTGTACTTTAAAGAAAAAAAAACCTTTGAGTTTTTTGAGTTTGAGGCAAAATGTGCAAGTGACTTATAGGAGAAAGAAAATCAATCATCAGACTTTTAAACATCAATCACTATTTTTTTTTTCCAAGACAGAGTCCTGCTCTGTTGCCCCTGGCTGGAGTGCAGTGGCGTCATCATAGCTCATTGCAACCTTGAACTCCTGGGCTCAAGTGATCCTCCTGCCTCAGCCTCCCAAGTAGCTGGGACTACAGAGTCGCACCAGCATACCCAACTAATTCTTTCTATTTGTTGTACAGATGGGGTCTGACTCTTGCTCAGGCTAGTCTCGAATGCCTGACCTCAAGCGATCCTCCTGCCTTGGCCTCCCAGAGTGCTAGGATTACAGGTGTGAGCCACTGTGCCCAGCCTGAACATCAATACTTTTAAAAAAATTAATTTTTTAAATTGACAAATAAAAACTGAATATATTTATAGTGTACAATGTTTTGAAATATGTATATACTCAATCAAGCTAATTAACATATGCATTACCTCATATACTTACCACTTTTTTGTTTTGAAAACACTTAAAATCTACTCTCCGAACAATTTTCAAGTATACAATACATTGTTATTAACTATAGTCACCACAGCATACAATATTTAATATATTCCCACCAACAATGTACAGAGTTCCCTTTTCTCCACATCCTCACCAACATTTATCTTTTTGATAATAGCCATTCTGACAGGTATGACATTGTGGTTTTAATTTGCATTTCCCTGATAATTAGTGATGTTGGGCATTTGTTCATATATCTATTGGCCATTTGTATGCCTTCTTTTAAGAAATGCCTATTCAGGTTCTTTGCCCACTTTTAAATTGGGTTATTTGTTTTATTGCTACTATTTGAGTTCCTTACATATTTTGGATATTAATCCGTAGCAGATATATGATTTCCAAATATATTCTCCCATTCCACAAGTTGTCTCTTCACTCTGTTGATTGTTTTCTTTGCTGTGCAAAAGTTATTTGGTTTGATATAATCCCATTTGACTATTTTTGCTTTTGTTGCCTGTGCTTTTGAGCTCATATCCAAAAAAATCATTGCGCAGACCAATGTCATAGAGATTTCCCCCTATGTTTTCTTCTAGTAGTTTTATAGTTTCACGTTCTATGTTTAAGCTTTTAATCCATTTCGAGTTGATATTTATACATGGTGTAAGATGAGTCTAATATCATTCTTCTGCACGTGGATATCCAGTTTTCCCAACACTATGTATTTAGGAAACTGTCATTTCCCCATTGTATTTTCTGGCACCCTTGTTGAAGACCAATTGACCATAAATGTGTGGGTTTATTTCTGGGCTCTCTATTCTGTTCAGTGATCTGTGTGTCTGTTTTTATGCCAGTACCATGCTGTTTGATTACTATAGCTTTGCAGTACATTTTGAAGTCAAGTAGTATGATGCCTCCAGCTTTGTTCTTTTTCAAGATTGCTATTCAGAATGGTTCCATACAAATTTTAAGATTGTTTTTTATATTTCTGTGACAATGTCATTCAAATTTTTATAGGGATTACATTAGCAGATCTCTTTGGGTAGTATGGACATTTCAACAATACTGTTTCTTCCAATCTATGAATATGGAATAGCTTCCCATTTATTTTGTGTCATCTTCAATTTTTTTCATCAGTGTTTTATAGTTTTTAGTATACAGGTCTTTCCAGATCTTTCACCATCCTGGTTAAATTTATTCCTTTTTTTTCTTATAGCTATCACGAATGGGATTGTTTCCTTGATTTCTTTTTTGGGTAGTTCATTGTTACGGTATAGAAATGCTACTGATTTTTGTATGATGATTTAATATCCTGAAATTTTACTAAATTCATTTAGTAGTTTTAACAATTTTTGGTGGAGTCTTTAAGGTTTTCTATATATAAGATCATGTCATCAGCAAACAGAGTCAATTTAACTTCTTCCTTTCTGACTTGGATGCCTTTTATTTCTTTCTCTTGCCTAACTGCTCAGTCTACGATGCCCAGTACTATGTTGACTAGGAGTGGTGAGAATGGACATCCTGTCTTGTTCCTCCTGATCTTAGAGGAAAAGCTTTCAATTTTTTCACCATTGAGTATGATGTTAGATATGGGCTTGTGATATGTAGCCTTTATTGTGTTGAGGTACCTAAATTTGTTGAGAGTTTTTATCATGAAAGGACGTTGAATTTTGTCAGATGTTTTTTCTGCATCTAGTAAAATGATCATATGCTTTTTGCCTTTCATTAAGTTAATGTGGTGGTTCATATTTATTGATTTGCATATTCTGAACCATCCTTATATCCTAGAGATAAATCCTATTTGATTATACTGAATGACCTGTTTAAAGTGCTATTGAACTATATGTTTACTAATATTTTGTTAAGGATTTTTGCATGTATGTTCACCAGAAATACTGGCCTATAATTTTTCTTGTAGATCAATGCTTTTTCCCCAGAAAACACAGAGCAATCAATTTAACAAAAATATGGAAGAGAAATGGGCCAAGAATTTTATATCCAGCAAAAATGACTTAAGTATAAAGGGCACAGAGCAGCTGTTATCAAAATTACAAACTCAGGGAATACTGTTCCCATGGATACTGGATTCTGAAGAATCTACTAAAGTATATATCAGCAAACGTTTTCTGTAAAAAACTAGATAGCAAATAGTTTAGGCTCTGTAATTTACAGAATCTGTTGCATATTCTTTTTAAAATTTTTATAAACCTTAAAAAGTTTCGAAAAATGTAGAGATGAATGGATAAACAGCGGCATATAAATACAATGGAATATCATTCAGCCTTAAAAAAGGAGACACTGCCATTTGCAACAATATGAATGAATCTGGAGGCCATTATGCTAAGTGAAATAAGCTAGATACAGAAAGAAAAATACTTCATGATCTCATTAATATGTGGAATCTAAAAAAGTCAAACTCAGTTGGGTTCAGTGGCTCATGCCTGTAATCCTGGCACTCTGGGAGGCTGAGGCAGGAGGAGGATCACTTGAGCTCAGGAGTTTGAGACCAGCCTGAGCAACAGCAAGACCCCATCTCTACAAAAAAAATAGAAAATTTAGCTGGGTGTGGTGGCACATGCCTGTAGTCTCAGCTACTCCCAGCTACTCAGGAGGCTGAGGCAGGAGGATTGCTTCAGCTCAGGAGTTTGAGGTTGCAGTGAGCTATGATGACACCACTGCACTCTAGCCTGGGAGACAAACTGAGACCCTGTCTCAAAAATAAAGAAAAAAAGAAAAAGTCAAACTCATTGAAGCAGAGAGTAGAACAGTGCTTATATGGATAGGAATGGGAAGGAACTGGGGAGATGTAGGTCAAAGGGTACAAACTTGTACTTACATAGAATAAACAAGTCTAGAAATATAATGTACAGTGAAGACTACAGTTAATAATATTATATTGTATACTGAAAATTTGCTAGAGTAGATTTTAAGTGCTCTTACCACAAAAAAAAAAAGAGGTAACTGTGAAATGATAGATATGTTAATTTTCTTGACCAGTAGTCATTTCACTATATATATAGCAAGACATCATGTTGTACACTTTAAATGTGTACAATAAAACATTTTAAAAATATAAAAATTTGTAAAAACCACTCTTAGCTCACAGGTCATACAAAAATAGGTGACAGACCATAGTTTGCCAACCCCTGTACTAGAAAATGAGCTTCAGACAAGCAAAAAACTGGGATGATATTATGTAAACAGTTATCCATAGAAATAAAATTAAATGAGTTAAAAGTAACATAGTATTTAAGTATATTCTGACAATGTGATACCTTTTTAAAACTGTTCTCATTCATATCAACAGTAGTGACAGTATAATGTGGGATAAAGCAGATGAATAATTATATGACAGGCTAATCCTATCATCCCCTGTGTCCTTCAGAACAATGATTCTCAGTGGGAAGAAAACTGATGTCAGAGTAAATATAGAACTCTACAGTCCTGCTTTTTGTTGTCGTTTGTTTCTGTTTTTTGAGATGAGGTCTTTCTATGTTGCCCGGGCTGGCCTCAAACTCCTGGGCTCAAGGGATCCTCCTGCCTCAGTCTCCGAAGTAGCAGGGAGTATAGACGTATGCCGCTGCGCCTAGCTAGTCCTGCTTTTGAACTGAAAGCATCAGTATGAACTCATGAAATACTTTATTATATTCATTCTCTCCCCCTGCTCCCAGCTATGTCCACTGAAGAAGGCTCATAGTACCCCAGCAGCAATAAGCATCCTTCTGGTCATATAATGGTCTTCAAAAACCATTCCCACTAAAAGAAACTAGAACATCTTGAAGAAATGACTGACTCCTGATATGAACTGAGCCTGTAATATCTTGTCACACCAGATAGCAAGAAAGCTATCAGACACAACTGGGGTCGTGGAAAAAGTACTCAGGAGCCAATCTGAAGAAACATCTAGTGACCAGAGAAGGGAAAATTTGAACTCAATAAAAATATTAATTGCAACAGATAGAAACCTATAAAGTTTGCCTCTCAGAAAGATAATAAGGAACCAAACCATTACCTTGACAAAAAAGAAAAAAGAAAAAGAAAAAAACGAAAAAAAAATCAGGTATTTATCATGCTTGTCGTATATGAAAAATTATAACTCTGGGCAACCAAAAATATTAATAGATGTAGGGATGTGTCTCTTTGTAAAATTTTTCTAACTAACATATGGAAAAGAAATCAGAATAACAATATCAAAATTTTGTAAGATCCAACAAATTGATGAATCTAGGCACTGAGGATCAATGGATGCTAAAATCATCAAAAGAATGACAACCACACAATGGATAGCCTTGCCAAATCAGACCTTGAGTGTGATTAAGCCTCTGGATTTAGCTGCCAATTTTTATTTTTATTTATTTATTTTTTTTGAGACAGAGTCTCACTTTGTTGCCCAGGCTAGAGTGAGTGCCGTGGCGTCAGCCTAGCTCACAGCAACCTCAAACTCCTGGGCTCAAGCGATCCTCCTGCCTCAGCCTCCCGAGTAGCTGGGACTACAGGCATGCGCCACTATGCCCGGCTAATTTTTTTATATATATTTTTTTAGTTGTCCATATAATTTTTTTCTATTTTTAGTAGAGATGGGGTCTCGCTCTTGCTCAGGCTGGTCTCGAACTCCTGACCTTGAGCGATCCACCCGCCTCGGCCTCCCAGAGTGCTAGGATTACAGGCGTGAGCCACCGTGCCCGGCCTAGCTGCCAATTTTTATGAAGTACAGAATTCAGGAGAACGTGTTGGACAATCAGCAGTTCCAATGCAAAATTTTGCAATCAACAAAATTCAGATTTTGAGTAACTTCAAAGGCTAAGTGGCCTGGGTACTTCAAAAAATTAAGTGTATCATAAAGAAAGGAATGGAGCATTTGGAAAACTGTAGATTAAAAGAAACTTAAAAGACATGTCAAATTATTTTAACAAGCAAAACTTGTTGCTTGTTAAAGCAACAAGTACTGTAAGCTACAGTGTTTAGGGTTGCACATTTGGGTAATAAAACTATAATGAAATGGAAGAAGTGATTTCTAAAGGTGCCAACATAGTGAATAGTTTGAGAGGAAGGGAGGGGATTTAGTTTGGGATAGGGTATATGAAAAAGCTTCTGGACTGATATAGTTCCATTTCTTGACATGAGTGATAGTTTCAAGAGTGTTTACCTTATTAGAATTTATTAAGCTAATTTTTATATAGACCTTACAATGGTCTACAAGGCCCTACCTAACATAATCTGACCTCCACACACTCCCTCATTCACTGAGTTCCAGTCCCACTAATGTCTCTGCTGTTCCTTGAGCAGGGACAGGCATGGTACCTTGTTAGCATCTTCACAGACCATTTTCTCTGCCTGGAACTCTCTTTCCCAGATATCTGTATGGCCAACTCCCTCACCTCCTTCGAGACTGTGCTCAGATATCCCCTTCTCAATGAGACTACTGATTACTCTATTTAATATTACAACCTTGAAAATCCTCTGGGGCCTGCTCCCCTTTATTTTCTTCTGCTTTTTGTTTTTTCCATTATAACTTTCTAAAATACTATATATTTTTCTTTTTTAGTATGTTTTTTATCTCCCCCCCCCACAAGATTGTAGGATCCATGAGGGAAGGAATTTTTGTTCACTTGCCCTCCTACAGTTCTCTCCTCAAATATCACCTTACCAACGAGTTCTTCCCCAACCATTCCACACCCCAGCTCTTGGCAACTCCCTCTCCCTATTCCCTGCTTTATTTCTTATTTCAAAGCACTTACTGCCATCTAACAAACTAGACATCTAACTTGTCTTTTTTTTTTTTCCTATGGGATGGCTCCCAATGTTTTGTCTGTTTTCTTAACTATTATAATCCAGCACCTAGAACATTACCTGACACAACAGGTGCTCACACGATGAGTGAATACATAAATAGTATTTATCATATTTAAGTAGGTTTTCCTTCTTAAGGGTTTTTCTTATGAATAACAAATGAATTTTACCAAGAGACTTTTCAGCACTATTGTAAGGATTTCTCCAATTTATTGATGTAGAAAATTATGTTGATTGACAGGATTTTCTACCAGTGAACAGCTCTTTCACTGTTGAAACATAAACTATTTGGTCTGAATAGCTTATCAATCTTTGGTACACTGCTGAATTCTAGTAAAATACTAGTATTTTATGGTTTTAGCATCCATATGCATAAGAAAATTTCTACGCAGGTATGTGTCTCTTTATAAAATTTTTCCAATTAAGATATGGAAAAGAAATCAGAATAACAATATCAAAATTTCATAAGATCCAACAAATTGATGAATCCAGACACTGAGGATCAATGGCTGCTAAAATCACCAAAAGAATGACAGCCACACATAATGGAAGTTTTCTTTGATGTAATTTCTATTGGGTTCTGTCATTAAAGCATGGTTTCATGAAATGAGTGGGGAATTTTCTATCTTTCACTATGACCTAAAATAGTTTAAGTAGCACTGGATTCATCTGTCCTCTAATGGTTGGAAATAATTCAGTTGTGAATCATGTATTCCTTTTTAAATGGTATTTCTTTTTTATTTTTGAGACAGAGTCTCCCTCTGTTGCCCGGGTAGAGTGCCGTGGCGTCAGTCTAGCTCACTGCAACCTCAAACTCCTGGGCTCAAGCGATCCTCCTTTCTCAGCCTCCCGAGTAGCTGGGACTACAGGCACGCACCGCCATGCCCACCTAATTTTTTCTATTTTTAGTTGCTCAGCTAATTTTTTTTCTATTTTTAGTAGAGACAGGGTCTCACTCTTGCTCAGGCTGGTCTCAGACTTCTAAGCTTAAGCGATCCTCCAGCCTCAGCCTCCCAGAGTGCTAGGACTACAGGCATGAGCCACCGTGCCTGGCCTTAAATGGTATTTCTTACTCACCTTTTAATCTCTTTGATGCTAATCAATCTACTTAAGTTCTCCATCTATCTTGAAAAATCAGCTATTGTCCCTAGACTTTCAAATTTATTGCAAATGTACTTTCATGTAATATCCTCATAATTCCTTTAAATTTCTATCTCCTTTCTCATCCTTTATGATGTATATTTGCTCTCTTTTACCTTCATCAATATTGCAAAAAGTTTATCTTTTTACTAATCATTTCAAAGAACCAATTTTGGTTTTTATTTATCCTTTCTATCTTTTTCTATTTTATTAATTTCAGCTTTTATCTGCATTGACTTTAGGACCCAATACCTTGACTCCTTTGTCTAAGATATCATTCCACTGTCCTAAAAGCCCTTAAAATTTAGATCTATTTCTTATTTTATTTTTTGCCACTGATCAAGGCAAATCAACCTTGATTCATAGGTAAGGAGATTTTATTATTAATGTACTGAGGAGGGCTCACTGAAAAATGTAATAAGGGCATCAATAGCAGCATTAAACTGGAGGTTCCAGAAGCATGTATAGTTGAAGGCTAAACTATCACATAGTCTAAAAAGTAGCCATCTAATCTAAGCTCACTGCCACATGTATAATATGTACATGTATATCTGCCACCCCCCCCCAATAAATCTTTCATGGGGCAGGAATTTTTGTTTTGTTTGCTGCTGTATCTCAAGTGCCTAGAATGGTGCTAGGCACATAATAGGAGCTCAACAAATATTTATTGAGTAAATGAATAAACTGGAGAAGTCTGTTTCTAATTCTTCAGACTAAACCAGCATTTTTAGGTTTAGATTAATAGTGCGCACAAGGTCAAGAAAAAAATAAAACTTCCCTTGTTTACCCTTTGCCTCCCCTATGTCCTGGAGGTGTCTTAGTCCTTATTCTTCACTTTTGTAATGAAAGCAGCTCTGCTGTGGTTTGGTCTCTGGTTGTTTTATTTTCTCTGTGCAGCAACATCTTGGTGTTTGGCCAGCCCTGCATTCTTTGCAAGAACAAATCTGATTTCTTTTTTATGGCCTACAAGTGGTTGCAAAAACATTGGCATTTCATTTCTCAGAAGTTCCCTTACTAACTCATCCTGCTTTTGGTCCTCCAGCATGAAATGACAGAAACAATTTGGTTAAATGTTGCTAATAATTACCCTAAGCCCCTTCTGGACTTCAAGAGTAATATACCAAATATCTAAATACTGGCTAAAATGCAATAGGGTAATCAACAGACTCATCTTTAGATCTTAGTTTTATGTTTTCATCTCAAAGCAGAATTGTTTAACATGCTTGTACCTTAATTATGGCTTTTAGCAGTTACAAATAATGAAACTGTAGTTGAATTTCCTTCCACGATGATTGAATTTTATAGTACTATATATTCTTTATTTGAACAATAAAAAATATCTTAAAAATTATCTTTCATAATATGGAGTACACACTGAACTTAAAGAACAGCAACATTTTCTAAAGTGTATTAACTCAAAATTTTATGTATATACCCATGTAATCACCACCCGGATGAAGACAGAACATTTCCAGCACCCCAACAGTCTCCTTTGTGTCACCTCCCAGTCAGTACTCCTAAGATAACCACTATTCCAACTACTGTCCATATAAGATTGGTTTTTATCTACTTTTGAACTTCAAATAAATAGAAACCTACAGTACATCCTTGTTTGCATCTGGCTTTTTACACTCAGTATATTTCTGAAATTCAACCATGTTCCACATTATCAGTGGTTTGTTTCTTTCTATTGCTGAGTAATATCTCATTGCATGAATATACCATATTCTATTTTATACATTTCCACTGATAGGCACTTGGATCCATTTCCAGCTTTCAGCTATTACTATGACAGTGTCACTATAAAATTCTTGTATGAGTCTTTCGGTGTGATTTTTTAAGTATATAACTTCTTAACGCTGGGAAAATATGTAGAAGTGGATTTGCTGGGTCATAAGGTAGGCAAGGTTTTGCTAAGTGGCTATAACATATAGTTTCCACAAACGATTATACTAGTTTATACTCTCAACATTAAGAGTTCCAGTTGCCTAATATCCTTGCCAACACTTCTACAGAGTCCATTCATTTAATATTAACCACTCTGGTGAATATGTAGGGGTATCTTTTTGTGGTTTTAATTTGCATTCCCTGCTGATTAATAGTATGAGGCCTATTTTTATAGTAGAATTAAAATGCTGAAAAGATCTCACCTCACCAATTTACTACAAAACAATATAATGAATGAGGGAAAAGTAAGGGCTTGTGGAAAGTGGAGAGAAGACAGAAGTATGGCTTCATCCTTCCTGTACTCATGCAGATTACTGGACGGCTTCCTTTTTATGGCAGCCTGGGCCAGTGCTAAGTTAACCTATGTAGTTAACTTTACACATGTTATTTTTTTCATATGGATTTGAGTTACCATCTAGTGCATCTTCATTTCAGAAGGACTCTCCTTTAGCATTTGTTATAGATAGGTCTCCTAGCAACAAATTCTCACTTTTGGTTTATGGGGAATGTCTTTATTTCTCCTTCATTTTTTTAAAAGCATGAAATAAAGGTTATCGAAGAAGGACAAGATAGGTTTATAGAGCAAGAGCAAGATACAGATTTATAGAGTAAGAGCAAGATACGTTTGCCTCAGAATGACGAATGGACACCCACCCCCCACCATTGTAACAAGAGGGCCTCTCCTTCATTTTTGAAGAAGAGTTTTGCCTGATATGGAAGTTTCGGTTGAATTTTTCCTTTCAGCAATGTGAATCATCATCCCACTGCCTTCTGGACTCCATGGTTTCTGATGAGAAGTCAGCTGTTAATCTTACTGAGGATCCTAGTATGTGATGAGGTGCTTTTCTCTTGCTTCTTTAAAGATTCTCTCTTTGTCTTTGTCTTTCAATAGTTCGATTATGAAGTGTCTAGGTGTGGATTCCTTTGGTTTTATCCTACTTGGAGTTTAATGAACTTCCTGGATGTGCAGATACAGGTTTTTCATCAAATTGAGGTTTTAGCCACTAGTTCTTCAAATATTCTTCTGCCCATTTCTATCTCTCCTCTCTGAGATTTCCATCATGTATGTGTTGGTACATCTGATGGTATCCTGTCGGTCTTTTTGGCTCTGTTCATTTTTCTTAATTATTTTTTTTCCCGTTTCTCAGATTGAGTAAAGTCGTGACCTATTTCAAATTTGCTAATTTCTTTCTTCTTCTTGCTCAAATCTCCTGTTGGGCCTCATTCAGTAAATTTTTCGTTTTTGTTACTGTACTTTTTAACTCCAGAATTTCTATCTGGTTCAGTTTATAATTTCTATCTCTTTACTTATATCCTCTATTTGGTGAGACATTGTTCTCATACTTCCTATTACTTCTTTAGATATGGTTGCCTTTAGCCCTTTGAAGAACCATTTTAAATAGCTGATTTATTTACCTAGAAAGTCCGATGTCTGGGCTTCCTCAGGGAAAATTTCTATTGATGATTTTTTTTTCTTGTTTTGTTTCATGTCTCATAATTTTTTGATGAAAACTGGACATTTTAAATATGATTATATAATGTGGTAACTCTGGGAATCAGATTCTCTCTCCTCCCCAGAGTTTGTTGTTGCTACCTATTGTAGTAGTTATTTGTTTAGAGTCTCTTCAAAACTAATTCTATAAAGTCTGTATTATTTGTTGTGTGCAGCCACTGAACTTCTGTTAGCTTAGTGGTCAGCTAATAATTAGATTACCTTAGATGCCTGGAACCAAACAATCTCCCAATATCTGCAGAAGGACTCTGTGTGGGTTTGGAATATACCGTCAATACTCAGCCAGTTAGTTTATAACTCTGCCTTAGTGTTCACTTCCTGCTTCCACAGAGCCTCAAGATCAGCCAGAGGTCTTCTTTGGCATACATGGAGTCCTGCCCAAGCACATGGCCTTTTACATTCCCAGAAATATTCAAAGATTTTCAAAGTTGCTGGACATCTCATTCCCAATCTTTGCTCCCAGGCTTTTTAGTTATTCTATTGCTTGTGCCAATTGTTATCTATTGACTCAGGAAGCAATGACTAAATAATTTGTCTATAAATGTTTTCTATTTTTTATAGATCCAGGGTCTTGCTGTGTTGCCCATGCTGGTCTTGAACTCCTGGCCTCCAGCAATCCTCCTGCCTCAGCCCACCCCCCACCCCCCAGGCTAGGATTACAGGCGTGAGCCACCATGCACAGCCAAGACAAGACTTTTGAACAAGTCTCCCAGGGAGCCACCAAATAAGGCAAAACAAATAATTTCAATTCTTTAAAAATGAGGTTTGTTCTGCTCTCCCTGGCACCGGGAATGTAGGCTGTTATATTTTGGCCCCAGCTTATCTGTGGAATGGGGCTAGAGTAAGTCAAAATGCCACAAAGCTCATTGTTCTTATTGATTCTGCCTTTTTTTTTTTATGTGAATAAGCACTCCCCAAGTTGTTTCAAGCCTTTGGTTAGTCTGAAAAAGTTGATTCTGACAGTCTTTGCCAGTTCCTCTGTTGCTCTCCTGGAAGGGCAAAATTTCACACTTCTTTACTGTGCTATTTTCACTGATGTCACCCCAAAACAGCAAAACTTTTTAAACCACTTGAAAACGCCTCTCTCCAATCTCTATAGTAAATCAATTTGTCAAACATTTACTTAGGATTTATAATGCTGTGTGGCAAAAGAGATCACTATGACAAAGTGTTTGCTTGCAAATAATGTTATAAATTCAACAGAGTCAGATTCCAAATGAAATTGTCAATAATAATGAAACTGGAGTAGGGTCCAGAAGCTGCAGTTTTAATAATTAGTGTCCCAGATGGTTCTGATACTGGTAGCCTGCTTGGAGAAAAACTGCCTTCAGTTGCCATCAGCCTCTACATACCATGACTGTATACTGATTCGCAGCATAAACGTGTTACAGACTGGTGCAGAAAACTGGGCAATCAGAACAACAAAGAATTACCATTGCAGAAAAACAGAATTACTAATTGCAGTATAGGAAGAAGAGGGCATAAGGGAGCCTGCTTATGCCTCTGTGCACAAGCAATCTCGATCCTAGTAATGAATTTTGTCAATACTAGAAAAAAGCCTTGCAACTGTTCAGATGTTATCTCCTCAGAGAAACCTTCCCTGATTCCTACCTAAATTGGCAACTCCCAAAATATTCTTTTTCCCCTTAACCTATTTAACCAAGATAAAATTTTAAAAATATCTCTGAACTTGTGTTTTTTCTTTTCTTTATTTTTTTCCTCCAACTTGTGTTTTCTTATCAAAGCAAGTGGGTTGCTCTTTCCCAATATCACACCTGCCATTATGCCCTAAGGCAAGCGGCAGAGGAAATGGAAAGCCTGCGCTGGATAGGCTTCTGGTGCAATGTTGGGAGGAGAAAAGAATAGCAGTGACACATGTCTGTCCTGTTGCCCTCTCTCCAGGATAAAGTTCCCAGAGGGGAAAAAGACATGTTAGACAGGTTGATCCATTTCCCAGTTAGGGTTCTGGGAGGGAGACTGCTATACAGGGTGCCTCTTGATGAGAAGGTAGAGGCTGCATCATCAGCATAGCAAGGTTATGAATTTAGTTATCCAGAGTCCTCTGGCTCCCACATGGCATAAAAAGCCTGCAGAATTTTCTATATGTACAATGGAAGATGAGAAAGAGAGCTGAGGGTTCTGCTAGCAAAATTACTGAGGGACAGGGGTTTGCCCCAGGGGAGGCAAAGAGATATGGTAGCTTAGGGCTATGTAGTAAGTCTTACTACCCAGGTCCAGGGCTGAAAGATTGTGACAGCCAAACCCCACAGGGTCAACATGAGCCAAGGTGGGGCCAGTGGAGCAGGGGAACCAGTAGGCCATGGCTGAGCTAGAGAGAAGAGACTCACTGACCACAGAATACAGCATCACTTAGCAAGACAAACAGTGACCAGTGACCTCTTTGGCCACTGTCATTGCAGAGGCCAAAGAGGACTCAGAGAGCAGCACAAAACCACAAACTCTCACCTAATCTTTGTCCACATATAACCACATGGTATATAGGGAAGAAATGTGGTCTTCCTCCTTGCATGTATAGGGAGTGCCAGTAGTAGTAGTAGAAATAACACACTTCTATAGCATTTATGTGCCACACACAATCCTAAACTTTTTATATATTATTAATTCATTTAAACCTCATAACAAGCCTATGAGCCAAGTACCATTATTATTGACACTTTAGAGGTAAAAAAAAAAAAAAAATTAGGCATAAGAGGTCAAATATCTGATTCAAGGTCCCACAATAAGTGGTAAAGCCAAGATTTTAACCCAATCTGACAACTCATATTTCAGGGAAAAATATATGCATTAACTGTCTTTTTAAAAATATATGAAAATGATAAAACAAAATGTCAGCCACACAAAGATTTTTCTAGCTAAAGAATCTTGGTATTCTATGCCTTTGAATCCAGAATAAGATAAAGAAATAGGAGATAACATATATCTATCAGCTGTGCACTTAGGTAGGCACTAATCTATTAAATGACTGTTACTGAACAAAACTGATATACTAGAAAACAAAGCAAGCTAGCACGTGAATTTACAAATGCTTCATGAAGACAGCAACACTGTGGTGCCCACAGGTGATGACTTCAGGCAAGACCAAAGCCTTCAGAGGCTCAGTGCAGTGGCTCACACCTGTAATCCCAGCACTTTGGGAGGCTGAGGCAGGAGGACTGCTTGAGCCCAGGAGTTCAAGACTACAATGAGCTATGATCGTGCCACAGCACTCTAGGCGACAGAGCAAGATCTCATCTCTTAAAAAAAAAAAAAAAATTGATGATAGCTTATGTACCTCAACACAGATAAATCTTGGGGGGAGGGGATAGGTGCATACCTACATGATGAGTGCGATGTGCACTATCTAGGGAATGGACACACTTGAAGCTCAGACTCGGGGGGATGGGGGGGGCATGGGCAATATATATAACCTGAACTTTGGTACCCCCATAATGAGCTGAAATAAAAAAAAATAATAATAAAAAAAATAAAAAAAACCACAGATAAATCTTAAAAGATAATGTTAAGGAAGAAAAACTGACAAAAGAGAACATAGACTATGATCCCATTTATATAAAGTTCACTAACAGGCAAACTCAACAACAAAAAAAAAAGAGAAAGGAAAAACATGACAAGGAAAGATCACAGATCACCACTAAGTAGTTTCAAATATTGCTGCCATAATGCTAAAATTCACAACCTGCCATTTCAATTTCCCTAGTAGAGCTGTTCAAATCAGGTGCTCACTTTGTTTCATTAATGAGACAAACATTTCATGAGTTTAAGAATATCTCTGAGCTGGGTGTGGTAATGTGTGCCTGTAGTTCCAGCTACTTGGGAGGATGGCACAGGAGGGTAGCTTGAGCCCAGGAAGGAGTTCAAGGCTGCAGTGAGCTAGGATTATACCAATGCACTCCAGCCTAGGCAACAGAGTGAGACCCCATCTTTATAAAAAATAAGAAAAGATTATCTCTGCCCTAAACAAGCTTACAGGAGAATGTGTGATAACATTAACAAAAACCTATGATGCACCTGGTATGGTGTTTAACACTAGGAGGACAGGGCATAAGCATTTAATAATAAAAATAATAATATACTACTAATAATACCAGCTTTGAACACTTACTATATGCCAAGTACTATTCTAAAGGCTTTATAATAATTTAAATTTAATCCTCACAACAATGCTAATAAGTAGATACTACCACCACCATCTCCAATGGGTACTATTATCATCCTAATAGTAAATAAAGATAATAGGTAAAAATTTCCAATATTTACTACTTACCAGGCATGAGACTAGCGGCTTTACAGTCATTCTAACTTAGTCCTCACAACAACCCTATCAGCTGGGCGCGGTGGCTCACGCCTGTAATCCTAGCACTCTGGGAGGCTGAGGTGGGAGGATCACTCGAGGTCAGGAGTTTAAGACCAGTCTGAGCAAGAGTGAGATCCCGTCTCTACAAAAAATAGAAAGAAATTATCTGGACAACTAAAAATATATATAGAAAAAAGTAGCTGGGCATGGTGGCACATGCCTATAGTGCCGGCTACTCAGGAGGCTGAGGCAGGAGGATTGCTTGACCCCAGGAGTTTGAGGTTGCTGTAAACTAGGCTGACACCACGGCACTCTAGCCCAGGCAACAGAGCGAGACTCTGTCTTAGGGAAAAAAAAAAAAAAAAAAACCCTATGGAGTAGGTACTGTTATCATCCCTAATGGATACTATTACAGTAGCCCCTTATCTGCCATTTTGCTTTCTGTGGTTTCAGTTCCCTGCAGTCAACCGTGGTCTGAAAATATTAAACGGAAAATTCCAGAAATAAACAATTTATGAGTTTTAAAATACATGTCATTCTGAGTAGTGTGATGAAATCTCTGCAGTCTCATTCTGTCCAGCCTGGGGCATGAATCATCCCTTTGTCCAGCCTATCCACTCTATATACGCTACCTGCCCATTAGTCACTTAGTAGCTGCCTCGGTTATCAGATCGTCTGCTGCGGTATCAGAGTGCTTCTGTTCAAGTAACCCTTATTTGACTTAATAACGGGTCTAAAGCTCAAGAGTAGTGATGCTGGCATATTCTGTTTACTGTTAGTTACTGCTGTTAATCTCTTACTGGGCCTAATTTATAAATTACACTTTATCATAGGTATGTATGTATAGGAAAAAACAACAGAGGGATCTTATAAGTTTTAAACCTTGCTATGGACTGAATGTGTCCCCCTGCCCCCAATTTATTATGTTAAAACCTAACCACCAATGTGATGGTATTAAAAGGGGGACCTTTGGGAGGTACCTTTATAAAAGAGGCCTGAGAGAGATCCCTTGCCCCTATCACCATGTGAGGACACAAGAAGTCACCATCTATGAACCAGACAGCAGCCCCCACCAGACACTGAATCGGCCAGTGCCTGATCTTGGACTTTTCGGCTTCCAGAACTGTGAGAAATTAATTTTTGTGTTTATAAGCCACCTAGTTTGTAGTATTGTGTTATAGCAGCCCAAACAGACTGAGACATACCCTAAAAGGTCAAACTTACGCCTATTAAAACTAAGTGTTTTTAGAAACCATTATGATTTCAGTCTCTTAAAAATTTTTATCATTTTTATTAATTTAACAAGACATTATAATCAATTACTTAAAAACAAATTTGATGTTTTATAATTCTGTGAGTTTCACTTCTGTTTTCTTTGTTAAATTCAACCAAAATTAAATGTTCCCTCAACCAGAGCCACTCCACTTCCAAGTACTTTACATATCAAGCTTCCTCATGAGGTTTCATTTGAAAAAGGAGTGCCTCACCAATAAGAGAAGTTTGAAAGCAATTGGTCTGTAAGATAAAATTTAAGATGTTTAGCATAAAATATAAGGCCCTCCAAAGCCTGGCACCCACCAACTCTCTCAAGCCTTATTTCCCACTACTTCCTCTCTGGAAATGAACTCTCTAGCAATACCAAACTGCCTGTATAAATACCTCATAAATACCATAAATACCATACTGTGTCTCATCTTTGTTATTTTGTTCATATTGTGACTTCCCAATCATTATTTCCTGGTTTGGTTTGGTTTTACTTATTTTTAAAAAATTACATTAGCTTGTGAGAAAAAAATACCATGCTCTAGGGCCAGGTGAGACTGTTAAGGTGACTTCCACTACACAGTCAGGAGGGCAGGGTCCGTAAGTCAGGCATAACAGGGTGTAATTGTTCCTTAAGTCCTTTTGAGCCCCTAGGTTGGGCTAGGAGTCAGGCCACAGAAGTTCTCTATCTTACCTCTTCCCTTTGGACACTGTAGACGAGAGTTAGGGACTGGCTGTTACCAGGAGTAATATCTCTTGGATGGCTCCTTTGGCTAAGGAAAAGGAAAGACATTCTGGACAGTCAAGGAAGAACTATAGCACATTGACCATGGGACACCCAACGGGCACAATATTCCAAGTCAAAACCAAATGTTCTTCCCTTTATCTGTTGAACTATTATCTTTTAGGTCAATGGCTCTCAAATGGGTGGGGTGGGGGGGATTATTTTGTTCCCCAGGGGACACTGGGAAATATCTGAAAATATCTTAAATTTTTAAAAATTTATTTACTTTTTTTGACCTCTAAACATTATGCTGTAAGATGAAAACATTTTTGGCTGTCACAATTCAGGTTGGGGTGGGGGTTGCTACTGGCATCTAGTGGGCAGAAGCCAGGGATGCTACTAAGCAACCCACAATGTATAGGATGGCCTCCACAACAAAGAATTATCTCACCAAAAATGTCATACCAAGGTTGAAGGAACCCTCCCTTAGTTCTCAACTTGGTACATGACATTGCCCAAGAAGGCCTTCCTCAACACCCCAAACTGGATTAGGTACCTCTCCTTGGTTTTCCATAGTTCTTAACATTGTACTGTATATAAATCTATGTCTCATAGTAGACTGTATGTTCCTTTAGGGCAAAGACCTTTTATCTCCAGGGGCTAACACAGTGCCTGGCACATAGCAAGTGCTTAATAATGTAACAGAGACTGCTATCTGCCTATCCCAATATCTAATCTATTTCTCTTAGTAGAAGAAATCCCTGCTCTCAGCTGGGCACATGGTCACCTGGAATAAGGAATGCATTTCCCTAGCTGGGCACGGTGGTGCATGTATAGAGCCCCAGCTACTCAGGAGGCTGAGGCGGGAGGATCACTAGAGCCCAAGAGTTTGAGGCTGCAGCATGCTATAATTGCACCTGTGAATAGCCACTGCACTCTAGCTTGGGCAACACAGCAACACCACATTTCTAAAAATAAAAAAAAATAAAAAAAATAAAAGACTAAAAGCCTTTCTTGCAGTTATATATATATGGCCATAAGATGAAGTTATGGCCAAGGGAAAGCAAGATGAGTTACCTGGAAAATTCTAGGAAAAATTCTTAAAAAATACGAAATGTCCCTTCTTTTACAAACACCCTACCCCCACCTTGCTGCTTAGAACGTGGATGAAATGACTAGAGCTCCAATTTGGACCACGGGGACGATGGAGCCAAAAGCTGGATTAGCCTAGATGCTGGATGACCACAAACTGATGAATCAGCCCTGGTTTGCCTTCTTTTACTTAACAGCCATTATTTTGAAATCTTTGTTATTTTGGATGTCTATTATTTGTAGAGAAACCTAATCCAAACTTACAATAAATGATCTAATATCCAACTTCTACTTTTTGCTAACTAATTGCCATATTCTCCAAGAAAAGTAAAAACGTTGCTTTATTAATTCGTCTTCTTCTGCTGCTTCTCAGTCTTCACTGGCATGCTTTGGAATGCAATGTTTCCTTGCTCGCCATTTTCCTTTCACAGCCTATTTTGTTCTGTCAATGGTATCCTTTGTTTATTCAATTCCTCTTCTCCTACTCAGGGGTCTCAGCCACTTCTCTCTTCAATTTGGCTTATAAAAGAAGCCACAACACCAAAAGCATTCTTCTTGGGCAGTATTTAACAACTAGATTTATAAAGATTGGTTTTAGGCCTTCATAAAGGAGAAGTAATCACAAGTTCCCAGACATGTTCACTGATAACTTCATGGAAAAAAATATATATGTAATATATATAAAATTCTTCTAGAATATTTTGGTGTGAGCTAGTAGAGCTCAGGTAATCCTAATTTGCATGCTATTAAAGTGCTTATAATTTTTGTGAATAGTCTATCATTCTCTTAACTTGCTCATAATATTCTTGTTATCCTTAAATTTCAGAAAATTTTCAAGTGGCTATTTAATTGTTTTTCTGTTAATCTTGTAAGATATTATAAGGATTTTAATTTCCAAACTGAGAAAGATTCTTTGCATGGCCAAACTTCAGTCAGGCTCCTGAACCTTCCTCCAGGCCCATCAGTGTACTTCTTTATAAAATCCCATTTTAGCAAAGAAGCCTGCCAAGTCAGTTCAGCAAGAACCCCTATCCTCAGTATCTTACCACCTTTAATATTTGATAAGGATCACCTTCAATATCTGGTAAGATTCCTCATCCTCCACCATCCCCCAGGTGATGTCTGATCACCCTGGCCTGTCTGCAGCAAGAATCCTATTTGGTCAGTTTAGCCAGAATCCTCCTTCCCCCTGATGTTTCTCCTTAGTAATTTTCCATCCACTCACCCCCACACTGCTCCTTGGCGATAAACCCCACTTGCCCATGCTATGTTCAGACTTAAGCCCAATCTCTCCCCACCACTGCAAAACCCCATTGCAATAGCACCATATCTAGCACGGTGGTCCTGAATAAAGACTGCCTTACCAAGTATCATTGAATAATTTTTTCTTTAACAAAACTAAATTCCATTTTGGAAATTTAATAAATTGCCAAATATTTTTTCTACTTCCTTAAAACTATCTCTAGTTAAAAAACCTCTTTGCAATATCTTTGCTATTTAATCTTTCTTTGCTCTAGATTTAATGTCTAGTTTTTTCTTTGCTTTACTTATTATTAGAAGCTGTAGGGTGTCAGTTTTCACGTTCTTATTTGTTCTCTTGTATTTACCACTGCTATTATATTTTTCAATCTAACTTATTTGTGCTTAGTATTAATAGTTGCTATGTCCTTTTGTTGCTCTAAGTATAGATAACAACTCTTCGCTGAATTGTATTTGTGATTCCTGACCTTCTTCTGTTTAAGCGTTATTCACATTATTCTGCTTTTCTGGCTTTGCTCTTTTGATCTAGCTAACTTGATTTCTATTTCTTCCAGGTAATTTTATAGTACTGTAATGAGTTTAATAGTTAGAAACAACTCTGTATACTCTAGTAACTTC